>NC_069663.1:33445006-34738756 GCF_027244095.1 Hemicordylus capensis
AGCATCGGTTTGGGAGGCACCATTGACCCAGGCACCTTATGACCCCCTGCCATTTGAAATCTCACACCAGATGAACCAGAAGAACCCAAATCAGTACCTCCACCAAGGCCTGAGGACATGAGGGCCCCCGCCAAAGTTCTCAGTGTCATCTTCTGAGGACCTCCTGGCCATGATGGAAGGCATCTGGTGCCACTGGAACATGCACCTGCCACCTGCAAAATCCTTCAAGGCGCCTTTAAAGGACTAGTGCTTGTTTCTGGGAGGGGTGAGGCCAAGCCACCCTGCTTGGGCAGCAGGCTACAAAACCCAGCAGTTCACTAAGAAACACCCCTGGAGCAACTTCCTCTTTTGTTGCAAAACCCAACTCTGAACTCTCCTGATCAGTGCTGGCCGTGGTCCTGCTATGTTGCCCTGGGAGCTGTCCAAGGTCTGAGACATCCTTGGAGGAAGCTATATAAAAGGAGATTTCCACACAGCCTATGGGAAGTTTCCTGGAGGGACTAAGTGAGAAATGTGGGGTGCCAACCATCACTGTAGAAACTGCCATTGGTGGTGGGTGAAGCCCTAATGGAACATAGACCTTGTCAATTGGAGAGGTGAGATATGTGAGATGGGAGGGCATTTTGTATCTCCCAGCCAACCCCTACCTTACTGTATTGCCTGTTTGGACTTCCGTTTGCTACTATGTACTCTCCCCTCTCATCCCTGCCTCTTCAGTTTTGAGCTGCTCCCTTTGGGAAGGGATCCCAACAGCAAGTTAGTCATGACTAATTTAAGCCCTGTGAATTTCAATGGAACCTAGCTATGACTAACTCAATCTGGATGCCGCTCCATGTTTCTAATATTGGCTCTGTTGTGAGCTTCCTGTGTATTTCCATGCAGTGTGTAGAAGAGAAGCCAGCCTTCTAGGAGGTAAACCTAGAAAGAAGCTGCTGAGAGATGGGCTGTCATGAGGAGGTGCAGCTGCCTGGATTTCCACTACTTCAGCTGTGCCACATTCTTGTGACTGTCTTGCTAACCGCCCGTCCCTCCTAGCCTGGTGTGAGTTATCTGAGGTGGATCAATGTTGTTGTGAGGAACAAGTAGGTGTATTGATCCCTAGGAATCATCCCCCCACCCTTTCGAATGCAGCCAATTAGGTCTATCTAATTAAAACAAATGGCCTAGTATGTTTCACTTGGTAGGGCTCCCCAGAGCGGAGCAGCGACATCAAGAAAATGATTGTGGATTGTGTTGGATGGCGGGGGGAGGGAGGTGGCACATGGAGTGGTGGAGGCGGAGGAGTGGAGTTGCAGGAGTTATGGGCTCCTGCGAAAGGATCAGAGCTCTTCAGGGATGCGTGCTTTCTTTTCAGCAGAGGGGTGAATCTGAGCTGGAGTTCACCGGCAGGCCACCCTGGAATCCTCTGGGATGGCTCTGGTTTTGGGGGGACCCCGGGCAACTTGGCCTCAGAGGGGTCAATAGCTCATACTGTGTTCATAAGGCAGTCGTGTTGTGGGCTTGCTTCTTCTTCCCCCTGTAAACTGCACATTTGAGGCAGCCCAGTCTGGACTGGAAAAGCAGCTGGGGTAGGGGACTGAAACGGGGCTCCTCGTAACAAGGATTTCCCGATGATGTTGACAACAACGTCTGGGAATCCCTGTTACAGGGAACCCTGAATATAACCATATATACCCTGTTGTAGTCCCAATCTGGACCCCTACCCATGTGCTATTGGTATTGGCAGGATAAGAAGCAAGAGGCCAGGGTCAATGAGACCATTAAAAGTGACCAAGCCTTCATTGGTCCGCAGCTGCAATGGGACACAAACCAAAGCTCACTACAGACATGGGGGTCGGTGGCAGATTTATCCCCACCCCAATTTTGTAACTTACAACCCCGCTTTATTCACTCGACTCTCATCATTAGTTGCCTGTCTATCCCATTCTCACCCATCTTTATACATGGAGCAGAGGGTATTAAACCCCCCCCCCCCATTTTATCCTCACAACTGTCCTGCAGAGTGTATTAGGCTGAGAAAGAGACTGGCCCAGATTCGCCCAGTATGTTGGGCATTCAAACCTGAGCACGCCTTGCCCAGTACACTAACGACTCTACCACATTGTCACTCTATAGCAAGGGTGGACAAATGTGGCCCTCCGGGTGATGTTGAACTACAACTGGTCTTGTGGTAGCAAGCATGACTTGTCCCCTGGTTGCCTATGAAAGGGAGACTAGAAGTGTGAGCTCTGTAAGATAGTCCTCTCAGGGGATGGAGCCGCTCTGAGAAGAGCCGAAGGTTCCAAGTTCCGTCCCTGGCAGCATCTCCAAGACAGGGGTCTGAGAGAGAGTCCTGCCTGCAGATTCCTGCCTGCAGAAAAAGAAGCTGCTGCCAATCTGGGTAGACAATACTGAGCTAGATAGATAAATGGTCTGACTCAGTATATGGCAGCTCCCTATGTTCCTATGGCTGGGGATGATGGGAGTTGTAGTTCAACATCAGCTGGATGGCCAAATTTGCCTACAACGGCAATGCAGTCATGAATGGCTGCCATTTACTCAGAGGGGGCAAATATCCAAGTATAGCCTCTCTCTGTGTGTGTGTGAATGCTTCAGTGAGGAGAAACCATGCCCATTCTTGCAACTGTGAGAGGACCAGTGACAGCGATACTATGAGAGCTCAGAAGGCAGAAATTATCTGCCCCCTGCCCCCTATAGCCCCTTCCTTCCACAGCCACCCCCCCCAGTGCCCCAATTTCACTTTGCTGGAACAGCTGCTGGGGGGGGGAGGGTGGTCTGCACTGCAGCTCTCCTGTTTATTTAAAACCATTGGCAAGTTTCCTCAGACATATTCAAAAATCCTATTTGCATTGGATTCCTTCTGGATGTCCCCCTGCTCTAGCGACGGCTTGCCAATTAAATATCTATCAGTAGCGAGGAAAACAAACTCGCAGGGGCTCTAACACGACACATTAAAAAGTTAATAATATTGTTCGGCACCTGCGGCAAGCCACACGCATTAAGAGCAACCGGCGATGTAATCCGGCAAAGAGGGGAGTTGTGTAATTAAGGCTCATAAAATGACCGAGCGGCAGTTATTTGTGTGTGTGTGTGTAGGCACGCAAGGTACATCGAGACTTCAGGAACCTGAGCAGAACAGCGGCAGCATAGGGCGTAATCACCTCTCAGCTGCAGCGAGGGGGTGGCAATTGTGCTGCTCTTGATCTCACACTCTTCTGGAGACACCTGTAGTACAGAAGGATTTCAGAACACTTTGCATAGCAAACAAGGCAGGGCCATGTTAGATTCCTGGGGGTTTTGGTTTGCTAGGTTCCTGGCAGCTTACAGCAGAGCCTCCATTAGTGGGGAATGTTGGATTTAATTAACCCAGATGCTATCAGACTGTAAGTTGTCAAATTCGGGTAGAGGCATATGGATGGGGTCCAGAACCTGTTTTCGGTGCTCAGGTTTAACACATACAACACTAAGAGCCCCCCTGAGCCTGTACAGAGTGCATTTCTCTTACCACAGATTACCCTTTACATATCTGGAAAAAGGGTCCCTGGATCAAAGGGTGTAGATTACAAAGAGACCTCCTGATCAGGACTCATCCCATGAAATGGATTGCCAGGAAATTTAGGACTGACAAAAGCAAATATTCCCACCCCCGCTACACACAGTGCATAATTAATCTGTGGAATTCTCTGCCATGAGATGTGATGATGGCCATCAGCTTGGATGGCTTTAAGCCGGGCTGGGGCTTAGACAAAACATGGAGGACAGGGAGTCTGGGTGACTATAGGCTGCCTCAGAATACCATTTGGGGAGCAATGGCAGAAACGTGGGGGGCACACCTTCATCTCCTAGTTGTGTGGCTACTCAAGGCATCTGGTGGGTCACCATGGGAAACAGGATGCTGGACTAGATAGACTTTGGACCTGATCCAGCAAGGCTCTTCTTACATTCTTGCAAACTGCCTATGAACCCCCAACCCTGGCTAGTAACTCTGAATCTGACCCTGAGGAGGGGATCACTGCCCCAGGTCCTGACCCTGGACCAGAGCTTGAGAGAGCTCCAGAGCTGGAGGCCCCTGAAACAGCACCCTCAGAGCACGAGCCCATAATGCATCCTCCTCCAAGGAGTTGCCCCCTCCCACACTATCACACTCCCTGATATCTGCAAGCCCAGTGCCGGTAACAGGCTAGACAGGATCAGATAGGAAACAGGAGGAGTGCCCGACAGCAGGCCAACGAAACTGCCCCTTTAAGGCTTCCACTCTTTAGGCAGGGAGACAGACCTAGGAGGGATAGCCTGAGCTCAGAGCTACATAATGTAAGAGCTCTGTCTACTGTTAACTGCTGTCGGAGCAACTTGTCCCCTGGAGCTGTCCATGGTACTGCACATCACCTTGCCTCATAGATTTTTGCCTGTGGGACAGGAGAGGGCAGTAAATGTGTGTGCATTTGTGTATGTGGGGTGGGGTGGGGGGTAACTGTGGCCTTTATGTCCTGCTTGAAAGATTCCCGAAACATCGGGTTGAGCTGCTGCTGAAAAGGGACTGCTGGATTAGAGAGACCTTTGGTCTGATCCTGCAGGGCTCCTCTTATTGTCTCTTGCCACTGATGTACTTACGTATAATTCTTTGATAAGCTTAAGAATTACAGGGTGCATTCACACAGGCCGAGGATTTTCTTGATGGCTTCTGTACGTGGTAAGGCAGCCTGGTGTGCTGAGGCTTTAATTGCGTGGTTTACACACCACATAGTTATGTTTTAATCTCCTCAAATAAAATCTCCCAGGAAGGATGTTTACTATTTATTTAGTAGATTTCTCTCCTGCTTTGTGACCAGGGACCCCAGAACGGTGTACAACATTGATAAGGTCCATTCACCTTTTACTTTAAAGAAAACAAAGCGAAGGAATGCTCTTGCTCAGCTGACATTTCTTTCAGTGGTGCTTGTGTGGGAAAAGACCTGGTATGCTTTTGACCTCATGTTAGTAGCAGCTGGTCCTAACAAGCTGGGGGGCACCGAAGGAGGCACAGCTGCCTCTGGTTCCAAGCAGCAGAGGTTGCTCGTCTCTCTCCCACCCCACCTGATAGCCCCACTGATTTCAGGCTGGCCATTCATTCATGCACAGGCTGACCATTCACCAGGTAGAGCCACATAGGCTGGCCATGCTGCTCGCAGGCTGGCCATTCATCAGGTAGAGTGGCACAGGCTGACCATTCACTAGGTAGAGCTGCATAGGCTGGCCGTGGTGCCTGCAGGCTGGCCATTTTAATCAGAAAGAGCTGCACAGGCTGGCAATTTGTCAGGTAGAGCTGCATGGTTAACTAGGCAGCGCTACCAGCCGAATGGCCAGCCTGCAGGTAGTGTGGTTTTTGGGTGGGGCGGGAGAGAGAGGAACAACCCGAGCTGCTGGGAACCAGAGGCAGCTGCGCCTCTTTTGCTGCCCCCCGCCCGGCTTGTTAGGACCAGTCACTCCTGCCTCATGTAGTTATTGTCTGCATGAAACTGCTCGGACAGGTCACCTGGGCCCCGTGATGCACAGCTCCCCTGCCTCTCCGTTCCGTCTGCTCCAGGTGTGGCTGCCTGTAGATGTTCTGAAGCTGTGCCTGGAGTCACAGATGGCCGGCTGAGGGCTGTAAACCAAAGTTTACAGTCCAGTTCAGAATGAGGTGCTGTTGGTTGGTGAGGTCGCTCACCGAGAGGGGGTTCAGTTTGCCCTCTTCGTAAGGGATCAGGTCTCGCAATCCAGCCTCAGATGTCGAAAGCAGAGATTCTTTGCCAGATTGCTAAAGGTCTTGGCCAGCCCTGCTGAGTGAATGAAGCCCACCCCTCTCGTAACCTCAGCATCCATGTCCCGATGCCTGCCTGCTTATGGGCCCCGGTGCCTGCCTGCTTTATCTTCCCTTGAATTGATTGGGTGCCTTAAGCCTTTCAATTATTTTGCTCTTTCAGGTCTGAGTCAATAAACCCTAAAGCTATCTAGCAGAATGACCTTTTCCAGAGGCCCAGCCTTCAGCCGAGGAAAACTGCATTTCTATTGACCAGGGGAGCCTTCAAATATCAGCTGGTGACCCATCTGCCTGGCTGGTGAAACATTTACCCTGGAGAAGGACAGGAAAGGATGTCCCCTCCTCAAGTGTCAAGTAGGACTTCTGCTTTTCTATCCCAAAGGTTGCCTGTGCATCAGGCCATCCACTAGTCTGAGCTCTGTAATGAGGAATTAGAACGCTGGCCTGCCTTGGAGGGCTGTTTTAAGAAGGGTATATGAAGCTGCTTGTCAGACCCTTGGCTCAGCCAGCTCAGTATTGTCTGCTCTGACAGGCAACAGCAACCCAGGTTTTCATATGGGGTATTCCCCACCTCTACCTGGAGATTCTACCAGGGAATGAACCAGGAACTTTCTGAATGCAAAGCAGGGGCTCTACTACTGATGCCCAGACACCTGAGTACTGAGATGACAGATGCAAAACACATTGAGAAGATACTGCATAATGACTAAATGTTGCTAACAGCTGCCTAAGGGGTAGACATTAATTTGGTGCGACCTTACCTGGCATCAAGATGCATAGAAGGGAAGCATTTTAGAGCCTCCATGGTTAGAAGCAGTATACTGCTGATTGCTGGGGCTAATAGGTCATGGCAATTGTATGGTGGGAACTTCATAGAGGCATCTTGTCTGGCCTCTGCTGGACTAGACAGACACTAAGTCTGATTTAGCAAGGCAGTTCTCGTATGTATGTATGCATGTATGTATCAGATTTATATACTGCCCAAAACGTATGTCTCTGGCAGTTTACAATAAATTAGTGGTATTAGCGTTTTGATGCCAAACACTAATGCCATTGCATGTTTGTGTTCAAATCCTGAAATCATGTTAGAGAAATCCAATACAATGCGACATCTAATAAGATTGGATATTATTTTGCAAAGATTTGAATATTTGGAGGAAGTCTAGTGGAAGATTTGTCATCAACAATCACAGACAAGAATTCTGAGGTGGTGTTTCAGGAACAAATTAAGTTCAATTTCACTGACACCTGAAGTCTATTTTCACAAAAGCTGTGTATACAAAGTAGCCACGGGCCTCAGCAGTGGTATGGAATAGTCTTCTTCCTTTGCCTCTCAATAACCCAGAAGGGCTGAGAGAGAGAGAGAGAGAGAGAGAGAGAGAGAGAGAGAGAGAGAGAGAGAGAGAGAGAGTCATGCTTAAGTTACTGTCATGCTCTTAAAGATGGCCAGACGGTGTGTTGCTATTGATCGGCCTGTCCCCTAGAGTTTGCTCCAGTGGAATCTCAACCCTACATCACTAATTGGGGGAGACAAGCCTGTTTTTTCATTGCCAGCTCAGTTTATTGATACTATCAGTTGTGGGAGGCCACAGATGTGGAATGGTGGGAGAAGAATGCTCAAGGCGGGGCGGTATCTGAGTGGTCCATTTGCATTCCAACCCTTCTGGAAAGCATGGGGGCATCTAATGAGCCAGGAGAGGGTTCATGGTGCCTCTGGCCACCATATTTGGCCTCCTGATGCCCCTTCTTGTCCTCCCCCCCGCAAGACTTGACTGCTTTGAGCCCTGAGCAGTGAAAGCAGTCCAAGAAGCAAGCAGGTCCTTCCGGGGAGAAAGACGAACCAGCCCCTCTCTTCTCCAAATGTTTGGTCCATAGGAACTCCACACCTGGGCTCCAACTGTCCCTATTTGCCTGTGTCGTAAATCTGTTAGCTTGGCTAACCCAACAGGATTTACAACCCCCTTCAGCACTCCGCCTGTGAGATAACAGAAAGCAGCAGCGAAACTGCAAGAAGGAAAATAAAAGGCGCACAAAGAAAATAGTAAATGAATTAAGTCCCTTGAACTGAACTAGGTACCCCCCTCTAACAATAACTGAGTAATAAGTGAAAAGAAAACACAAAGCAAGGAATGAAACGAGTGAAGGACACCAGAACAAGGAATTAATAAAAAGCAGGAAAGCATAAACAAGGCTAACTGGAACTCGGAAAAGTTTGAATTCAAATAGCACACTGTCTGTGGCCAGCGAAAGTTGCAAACAGCATCTGAGCAACTGAGAGACTGCTAAATATATATGGCTCAAGAGAACCAGCAGCCAATCAGGCTTCCATGAGTCAGCACTTCGGCTTCCTCTCTTGTGATCTCCTGCGTGACTCCCACTGAGCTTGCCTCTTGAGATGTCTTCTCAAGACAGGTGATATCCCAGGCTCCTCCCCATCAGAAATCATGTCTGGCAGCTGTTGCGAATCCTCAGCTCCAAAGTCTGGTCTTCCTGCCAAATCCTGTTGCTGTGCCTCTGAGCCCTGACTAGCAGGCGAATCCTTCTGCTCTGACTCTTCTGAGTCAGAAGTCTGAGCCATGACAGCCTGGGGCAGTCCTTATTTTTGGGACCCTGTCCGCCCCTCATTTTGCCTCCTGTGGATGCCTTGTTCCATTTTTCATGCAAGTTGCTAGAGCAATCATTCGTCAGGATTCAGCTCCCTTCCCAGCGTCTTTGGAAATTCAGGCCACATTCACATGTAACACGGAACCAGAATTGCCAGGGCCAGGGGCTGTCAAGCTGTTACGTCCTAAAGTGTGCAACTCCGGCCCCGTTTGCAAAGGGACCCGAGGTTTTGCTCAGCAGACTTAGTTTGTAGTGAGTTTTGCTGCTTATAACTGGGGTTTGAGTCTGAGGGTTGGACGTCCGAATGCAGCATTGGAGGCTGTATTGAGTCTAACTGGAGTTGAGGGAGGAAGCTCCTCCCTCTCTCTGGCCATGATTGGCTGTGCGGGCTGTCCTTCAAGCAAGAAGGAATCCTGCACAGCCAATTCCCCCTCCTCTCTGCAGTCTCCTTGACTGCAGAAAGCCTGCTTTCCATTTTGTCTGAATATAGACAGGAGAGTGGTGGTGGTGGGCGGGGGGGTCGGGAGCGGAACCGCTGGTCCATTGGTCCATTGGACCTGTGGTTCTGCATTACATGTGAATGCAGCCTTAGTCTCCAAATGGCGGGGTGGATGTATCGTCTTGCTAGTGCACCCGCATGTCGATGTAAGTACAGTACTAAGACACTGCAGGTCACAGCATCTGGTGGGTGAAATCCATTGCATGTCTGGAATAAAATACTGCATATGATTGCATGCCAGTTATCAGATGCTAAATATGATTTCATGTCAGCTAAAGGACTGTCAAATACCAGTTACAACACATCAAATATTGAAATCAATAATCTCCAGATAGAACAAAGATAAAGGTTTGGTGAATATTTGGCACATATTAAGAGAACATCCAATGAGAGTTCTCAATCAAAATCCATAGAGGAGATCCCATTAAGAGGGCTTTTTGCCCTGGGAGCAAACACTCCTATTCTAATTTCAAGCCACCATCTCCAGTAAATCAATTGATAGTGCATAGACCCTGCTGCACCATAACACCCAACTCCTACCACTGCCATTACTTTTTTCTCTTGTTCTTGATGAATTCCCTGCTTTGCAAACTGCCAAGGGCGACCATCACCAACCTAGTGGAGTGTGTGGCGGGTGGGGGGGTGGGGACCTAGCTGGAGGGAGTCATTTGTTGCGTCACCCCCCAGCATCATCACACCTGGTTCTCTTGGCTGTCTCTCCCCTGTCCTCTCATTTTCTGTTTGTGCTGTTGCCAAACCTAGGATGTGACCTGAGCTTCAATTGGCTGGCTGGTGGCAGTTTGTTAGAAGCCGCGGTCCCCTCTGGCACTGGGTTATCTCTACGTTAAAAGGAGCGAGAGTGGGAGAGAGAGACACTTTTTGTCTTGCTGCATTAACTTAACATAAAGAGAGAGAAGTCGATTTGGCCTTTAAACTCCCCGGGTCAAATTGATCCCACATGTAACTGCTGTGTGTCTGTGCCTAAAGATTTCTTTCTCTCTTTTCTCAGATGGGCCAGAGACTGCAACAGCTTCTTTCACTTTGGTTTCAAAGGACGAATCTTTTCAAAGGAGCACAGGGTCACACCACTTCAAAGGCATCGCCTGCAAGAATACTGCTGGAACTTTTGAAAGAAGACTTCAGGCAGCCTAAAAATAATCTAGAGCAGTCTACATTCAAAATGTTGTTGACTACAGTGCCTGTCCTGGGTGGTTTTACAAGAAGGACCATGTGAATGGAAATGAATTTATGCCAAGGGGGCAATGCTCTGTCTGTTCCCCTCAGTGGGTGGTAGCTAAACACCCCGCAGCCCATGGCAGCCAGTGAGCCGCTATTGGTGGCTGCCGAGCAGCCAAGGGGAAGTGGTGCTTTGTCCCCCCCCCAGTGGCTGCTATTAGGCAATGCATCCTTGTTTCAGTGTTTTTGAAAAACAACTAAGAACACATCTTTCTAAAGAGGCTTTTAAATGCTCCATTTTTTGTTATATCTGGTAGGTTCTTTAGTTTTTAGTTTTTATAATTGTCAATTTTTAGCTTTTGAAATTATTTTTAATTTGAAACTTAATACTGACTGTGGTTTTAAACCTGACTTTAAACTTGTTTACTTAATTTGGTTAATTTTATTACTTTTATTGTATACTGTATCTATATTATTGTTGTGAGCCCCCCCGAGCAGTAGTGTACTGGAGGGGTGGGGTATAAATATTCTAAACAAACAAACAAACAAATAGTACAGTCATCCCTCGCCAACCATGGGCTTCCCAATTGCGGTTTTGAGTATCTACAACTGGGAAATTGTGACTGGTCTTGCCAACCATGACCTGAGTTTTTGCAGTTTGGCAAGACCTTTTGGCAATTTGGGGTTTCCCCTGTTATTTTTGTGGGTTCTCCTTCACTCTTCTTACTGACTCGTGGTGATTTGTGGGGAGGATTTGGAGGGATCCCCCCCCCATTTTTAACTATATTTTGTGGTCCTTTTATGACTGTGTTTTGCCTAACCCCCTGTTTGCCATTGATTTCAATGTCTCACCAACTGTGAATTGGCCAACCGTGCGGTTTTCCTGGAATGGAACCCTTGTGGTTGGTGAGGGATGGCTGTATATCAAATGGGATTTATTACAAAAGTGGATTTAGTCACTGTGCAGGATTTAGTCTACCTCTGTGTAGGGAGGGAAGATTTATTCTTGTCTGCTGGCAAGGGGGAGCAAAAGGGAAATGGGGAATGCTAGTCACCCCAAACCCCGTCGGGAAAGACTTCCTAAAGTGGTGACATGGTGGCAGTGAGATTTACCCTACCAGATCCTTCTTAACTTTCTGGGTTTGGAAAGCTAAAGGCGTTCTTTTTAAGCCAACCCAAACAGAGGAAAGGGATGACTCAGCACTAGAGTCTTTCCTCGTGCTGCAGGGCTGACTCAGACTTGTCAGTGAGTAAGCATTAAGGGATGACTCTGTTAAGCATTAAGGGATGACTCAGCACTAGAGTCTTTCCTTGTGCTGCAGAGCTGACTCAGTCTAGTCAGTGAGTAAGCATTAACTGGCTGAGGCAGGAAGGAGAGGAAAATGCTTTCCAGCCAACAATAATTTGCTACAATCTTATATTTCTTTTGTAGATTGTGAGCCCTTTGGGGACAGGCAGTCATTTTATTATTTATGTATATGTATCTGTGTAAACCGTTGGGGACTTTTTGTCCCCCCACCCCACCCCCAGGCCAATGGTGACTCCCAACTGAGTATAGCGTTTGTTTCTGCAGACAAATGCTGTAACCATGGAGAACAGGGTCGGGGTTTCAGAGAATGTCAATACAGGAGTGGGGCTTCAGAGCACTCTCTGTGGATGCTGCATGCAAGCACAGCACCCCCAGAGCCTATTATGACTGGATGGGGCTTGCATTAAGAACATAAGAACAGCTCTGCTGGATCAGGCCCAAGGAAGCCCATCTAGTCCAGCATCCTGTTTCACACAGTGGCTCACCAGATGCCTCCGGGAAGCCCACAAGCAAGAGGTGTGTGCATGCCCTCCCTCCTGCTGTTACTCCCCTGCAACTGGTACTAGAGGCATCCTGCCTTTGAGGCTGGAGGTGGCTTACAGCCCGCCGACTAGTAGCCGTTGATAGACCACTCCTCCATTGCTGGAGATATGACTGGATTCAACCTGGTATCTTCAATAGGCAAAGCACGGCCACTGAACCATGGCCCCTTCCTCTCTCTGGTGTCCAGCACTGCATCCTCCTGGTGTGATTTCTCCTTTGCACTCCAGGTTTCCAGGGCTTTCTCCCAAAGACTGGTGTGGTCTGGTTATTAAAGATGATGGACTGGGTCAGGATATAGCAGATATACTCCGATTCCCTGCAGTCGTCTTTGCCTCCAATTCCCTGGATTTATTCCAAGGAAAGAGGGGGCCAGTGGAGGAGATAAATTAGAATTATTTTTAATAAAATGGAGATCATTTTTAATCACGTTTCAGTTATTTTTCTTTAGCCCGGCTTGCATGGTGTAGATGTCCCTGAAAAATGGGGGACTTTCATCTCTTGCAGCACAGAAATTAATTCCGACCTGTCAGCCGTGGTGTTTAATGTAGATAATAACTATTAGTTCTATGCCAGACAGTCTACTCCATTCTAAGAAAGGCTGCCCTCCCCTCCTGCTCTCCATGCCGCTGCCGCTGAATTATACTAAATCCTCCACCAGGCACTAAAGTTCTTCAGAGGTGGAGGAAAATGGGGGAGGGGGGAGGGGGAGAAAGAAAAAAATATTATGTATTATGAATGAAACAGATGTTCATCTCCTAGCTTGTAACAAGAAAGATTTTAAGCATGCCTTCGTGGAGTTCTGGCCCTCCTGCTTAGAAATCCTCCTCTTCTAACCCCATATATTTGGGCTGGATATGGCTACTGGTAGCCTCCACATGAAAGCTCTTCAGTGCAGCTAAGATTTTGCATTTCCACTTACAGCTGGAATTGAAATTCCTATGGTGTTTCCACACAATATACTGCTCATTTCCCCATAACATTGAGCAATGCATGCCCCCATAGTCAGGACCCTGCTGAATATTTACTCAAAAGTAAATCTATTTCAGCAAAAGTCCCCCAGAACGGTACCTTTAGCTAGCAGCTTCATTCTCTTGGCTTCTGTCCCTGCAATAGCTTCTGTAGAGTTGTGACATTACTGAATTGCCCCTTAATTGCTCCTTAATTGGTCAGTTCCTGTTCCCTGAGAGAGCCTGTAATAATGGTTAACTAATTGTTTTTCTTTGCTTTTCTATTATGAAATAGCTTTTAATTAAGGAACAGTAGCCCCCCCAACACCTTAAGTGGTGCAGTGGGGAAATGCTTGACTAACAAGCAGAAGGTTGCCGGTTTGAATCCCCACTGCTGCTGTTTTGGGCAGGAGCGATATAGGAAGATGCTGAAAGGCAAGATCTCATACTGTGTGGGAGGAGGCAATGGTAAACCCCTCCTGTATTCTACCAAGGAAAACCGCAGGGCTCAGTGGACACCAGGAGTTGAAATTGACTTGATGGCACACTTGACCTTTTCCTTTAGCTCTCCTCCCCCCACCAACTCCAATAAGGCTTTGACAGTCCACACCAGACAGGTAGGATTGCCAGCCCTCCAAGATTGGCCTGGAGTCTCCAGTACTTGGTATCAGTTTCCAGATGACTTTTGAAAGTAATCCTGGACATTGAAAGTAATCCTGGACATTTGGGGGGAAAGAAACCCTCCACAAATAGCTTGTCAGAACTAGCAGCAAACCTATGGACAGCCTGATGTTATAATTGCATTTCTCCCCCCAAAGAAGTAGTAGTAGTAGTAGTAGTAGTAGTAGTAGTAAGCTGATCCAGCACAGAGCATATGCGCCCTTAGTTCTCCCTTGGTGGCCACTTCTCCTCGGCCTTCTGACTGGCCTGGCGGCAGCCGCTTCTCCTCCATAGCTGGCCGGGCCACCATTGCTAATTGGCAACTCACTTGCCAACTCTTGCGAGAGCTGCCACACATGGGATTAGCGACGGGTACGTTTAGGCGAATTTCTTTCTATCTATCTATCTATCTATCTATCTATCTATCTATCTATCTATCTACCTGAATTGCTACAAATCCGATATGAAAAAAGTCAGAAAGACAACACGGGACTCGAACAAGCGGACGGAGCAATGCTGTCATCCAGAGTGCAGCGTGTGAGGCATTCAGCTCTGGCTGCTGACAGGTGAGGGCCCGGATGCAAACACCCCTCCCCCTCCCCTTTTCATGGTCTTCATTCCACTCTGCAGGAGCCTCGAGCACCTGGCTCAGCATCATAATGGAGTCATTGCAGAGCTAATCGAATTCCTAGGCCTGGATGGCCCCAGGTGGAGGGAGCAGGGCGCATGGCACACCAAGGCCGCCCCCCTCACCTGCCTCTATGCTTCCAGGATCTGCCGTCTTTATGACAGCAACAAAATGAGCAGCAGGGGGTTGCTGCTCGAGCAGCACAAGTATGTTGTTCATGGGCCTGAATGGATGTGAAGAGGCAGGAAGATGGGGCCGTAACTCAGTGGGAGACCATCTGCTTTGCATGCAGAAGCTCCCCCCGGTTCACTCCCTGGCAGCAGCATCTCCAGGTAGGGCTGGGAAATGTTCCTGCCTGAAACCTTGGAGAGGCAGACACTTTGAGCTGCCACCCTGGGATAACTACCCAGAGAGTAGGCAGGGTTGGGGGCCTCTGTGTACCTCAAATAGCCACCCTACTCCACCTTCCAAGCTTGCAAAATCACCCCTGGAGCCCAAGAAGGAGAGATGGTGGTGGTCCACGATGAAGTCCAGACCAGAAGGCGTAGCACACATGGTGTAGCACACATGGGTAGCATCAAACTGCCCACCGGAAGGGATGGGGGAGTAGAGAGAGCTGTATAACTTTTCACAATGTCCAGACATTAATGGTGCAACCCATTTTTTCAAGCAGATGCTGGGCAGCCAGCTGTAAGGGATGTGCCATGACCTCAAATCCAGGAAAACTCCTCCCCCCACAAATGGGGGACAAGGCAGACAATTCAGGAGATGAGACATGGTGGGAAGATCCTATGACCCAGACCCTGGATAACCTCATGCCACCAGGACCCCCCCCCACGCCCCCACTGGGAAAACCGTGGAACCAGAGCCAACACCCCTCCATGACCTGAGGACAAGACTCTGCCTTCATCCTTTGACTGCAAGGGTGTCCCTCAAGGACCTGGCAGGCTGAGTAAGTAGAGATTCTCCAGCACCACTGAAGCCATTCCCCAGAAAAGGGGAGGGGCTGATCCAATCTACTCAGTCAGTAGCCATAGAAACCACCACTCTGCCCCAAGCACCTGCTGGAGCAGCACCTCTCTTACATTAGGATACCCAGGTCTCTGTGGTCCTACTTGGAGCTATCCAAGGTCCTGACCCCTTTTCCCTTGGGAGTTGTTCAAGGTCTGCAGCCACACCCCCCCAATCCTGCCTAATGAAAAGCTATTTCATAATAAAAAGGAAAGAAAAAGTGTTAAAGTAATTACAGGCCCTCTCAAGGGATTTGGATTTTTTGATTGATTAAGTGCCGTCAAATTAGTGTCGACTCTTAGCGACCACATAGATACAGTGGGTTCTGTATGGAGGAGTGGCCAAATATTGTTCCGTCTAGATGTGCAAGGTTGATAGAGAAGTATCCCAACAGACTCAAGGCTGTTATTAAAGCAAAAGATGGTTCAACAAAATATTGACATTGGGGGGGGGGGGGTGATCCTTTTTCAATCTCAGTAATTCTTGTTTTTTGTTTCTGACACTTTTTCTGGACTGTAATTGTGATGTTTTTCAGTTGGATGTTATAGGTTGCATTGGATAAGTACAGCTGGTGAAGGAAATTTTCTTTGTGTTTTCATTTCAGGATGTAAGGGAACCAGAATTTAAGGTCTATCAAAGGGGGTGATTCTTTTCTATACCCACTGTAGATTCTCTCCAGGATGATCTGTCTTCAGCTTGGCCTTTAAGGTGTCTCAGTGGCACATTCATTGCTGTCGTAATCAAGTCCATCCACCTTGCTGCTGGTCATCCTCTTCTTCACTTTCCTTCAACTTTTCCCAGCATTATGGACTTCTCAAGGGAGCTGGGTCTTTGCATAATGTGTCTCAAGTATTATATTTTGAGCCTGCTAATTTGTGCCTCGAGTGAAAATTCTGGATTGATTTGTTCTAGGATCCATTTGTTTGTTTTCCTGCCTGTCCATGGTATCCTCAAAAGTCTTCTCCAGCACCAAAGTTCAAAAGCGCAAATGTTTTTTCTATCTTGCTTCTTCAAAGTCCAGCTTTTGCATCCATAGAGTGTCACAGGGAAAACCATTGCCTGCATGATTCTGACCTTTGTAGGTATAGACACGTCACATCATCTAAATATCCTTTACAAGGCCTTCATTGCAACCCTTACCAAGTGCTAGTCTGAGCATATTCCTTGACTGCTGGATCCTTTAGTTGCTCAGGGGGTAGGAACTGACTAATTAAGGAGCAATTATGGGGCAATTCAGTAATGGCACAACTCTGCCAAATACACTGTGGTGCTTTGGCAGAGATGCTGGCTCAGCTTGGAACAGGGTAGGATGCTAGAGCAGACTTTTTCACTGAGCACAGGGTTGGACTAGAACCGGGGTAGGCAACCTTGGTTCTCCAGCTGTCATTGAATTCCAGTGCCCCTCATTCCCAGTCACAAATAGCCCCTTCCAACTCTAACATTCTATGTTTCCCTTCTCCCCAGACCTGACTGCTGAACCCAGCATGGTGTAGTGGTGAGAGTGCTGGGCTAGGACCGGGGAGACCTGAGTTCAAATCGCTCTTCAGCCGTGAGACTTGCTGGGTGACTCTGGGCCAGTCACTTCTCTCTCAGCCTAGCCTACTTCACAGAGCTGTTGCGAGGAGGAACTTAAGTATGTAGCACACCACTCTAGGGTCCTTGGAGGAAGAGCGGGATATAAAATGTAATAAATAAATAAATAAATAAATAAACAAACAAACTGGACAGCTTCCCTATCACTTCAGCACACCCACCCAGCTTCACCATATCATCCAAACTCTGTGTGGTGCTTTCAGGCACTGCCAGACTTGAACTGGGAGCCTTAGAGGTCAGACACAGGCTCCCTCCCATGGCTCCCTTAACCATTGGGCAGCCTTGTTTTCCCCCCTTGCCCAGAACCCCCAACTCTGCCTCACTGCTCTGAATTTTGTTGCTCCTCCTGAACTGTCATCACTTCCGTGGTCTTGAATTCAGTAGCAGCGTGTCCTAACAAGCCAGTGAGGGGTGCCAAAGGAGTCAGCTTAGGTTGCTCCTCTATCTCCCACCCTGCTCAAGAGCCACACTGCCTGCGGGCTGGCCATTCGTCTGATACAGCTGCATGGTTAACCACACAGCTCTATATGGGTAAGCATGCAGCTCTACCGGATGAACAGACAGCCTGCAGGCAGTGCAAGAGAGAAAGGAGCAACCTGAGCTGCCTTCTTTGGTGCCCCCGCCGCCCGCGCTCAGTGGGACGAGACGCTATGGCTTGAGTTACTTCCACTGCCTTGTAGCTGTGGATTAATGGTAGTGCATTTTATGCAAGCCCTTCCCAGAGTTCTTTCTTTTAGTTGTAAATTCTGGAGCCATTTTATTGTGCCTTGTTAGGTAGTGAAAAACTTGTTTTCTGGCAAAGGGCCGGCTTGAAACAACCCCAAGGACTTCCGTGGTTCTCAGCTGATGCCGGGAAGGATCTCACAGATACTCCCCACTGTCATTACAGGGTCAGTGGGTTCGAGGTGTGAACGCTGGAAAATGTTTTCTGAATCGTCAATGGTGTCACGAGGGGAAAAATTGTTTTAAGAGGTAGAATTATGTGTGGAGAGGTCAAGCTGTGTCACACATATCTACATATGCTTGTATGTATGTACAGGTGAAACTCGGAAAATTAGAATATCGTGCAAAAGTCCATTAATTTCAGTAATGCAAATTAAAAGGTGAAACTGATATATGAGACAGATGCATTACATGCAAAGCGAGATAAGTCAAGCCTTAATTTGTTATAATTGTGATGATCATGGCGTACAGCTCATGAAAACCCCAAATCCACAATCTCAGAAAATTAGAATATTACATGGAACCAAGAAGACAGGGATTGAAGAATAGAACAATATCGGACCTCTGAAAAGTATACAGTGTACTGTGCTTGATTGGCCAGCAAACTCGCCTGACCTGACCCCATAGAGATCTATGGGGCATTGCCAAGAGAAGGATGAGAGACATGAGACCAAACAATGCAGAATTGCTGAAGGCCGCTAATGAAGCATCCTGGTCTTCCATAACACCTCATCAGTGCCACAGGCTGATAGCATCCATGCCACGCCGCATTGAGGCAGTAATTGCTGCAAAAGGGGCCCAAACCAAGTACTGAATACATATGCATGCTTATACTTTTCAGAGGTCCGATATTGTTCTATTCTACAATCCTTGTCTTCTTGGTTCCATGTAATATTATAATTTTCTGAGATTGTGGATTTGGGGTTTTCATGAGCTGTATGCCATGATCATCACAATTATAACAAATTAAGGCTTGACTTATCTCGCTTTGCATGTAATGCGTCTGTCTCATATATCAGTTTCACCTTTTAATTTGCATTACTGAAATTAATGGACTTTTGCACGATATTCTAATTTTCCGAGTTTCACCTGTATGTATGTATGTATGTATGTATGTATGTATGTATTTCCCCCTTTATATATTGCTCCTCCTCTGAGGAGAAGAGTGGTGGTGGCGTGCATGATTACATTAATCCTCCCGAGTGGTGTGCATGGTTATGTCAATCCTCACAACAACCCTGTGAGGGAGGTTAGGCTGAGAGAGAAGCAACAGGCCCAAAGTCACCCAGTCAGTTTCATGGCTGAGCGGGGATTGGAACTCAGGTTTCCCTAGTCCTAGTCTGACAATCTAACCACTGCACCACACTATCAAAAAGTATGCGGCCTTATTTAGAAGCTCCAGCCATGGCCACCTGCCAGAAATGTCCAGGGCACTTTCATGGTGGGGAGCATATTGTGTGTGTGGGTGGAGAATGATTGTGTGGGTGGCATTTGCTGCCTGACCCTTCCATAACACCTGCTATGCAAACAATGAGCAGTTTGCTGGTCTTTCCTGCATCCTGGCTCCCATCTGATCCTTGCACATCCTGTCTTAACTACTCATGTGTCTGCCCAATAATAGTTATCTGCCTCTTTTCTGCCTCTTGTAACCTGTTGCTACAGATTGTGATATTCTGGGACAGGTAGCACCTTTACTCTAAGTCCTATACAGTATTGGGCACAACGTATGTGTCTTTGTAGCATTGGAGAGAAGGTTTAAAATGTGAAGGGCATGTCTGTTATATACTCAGAGAACTGTTTTTCAAATAATGAAAGCTGGGAAATTAGTTCTGGGTTACCTCCAAGGATCAGATTATATACTAGTAGGTGAGAGCCATCATTGACTGGGCAAAATCATGTTGCTTAGATTACACTGATAGGAAAGTTCAAGAAATTAAATCTCTTTAATAGCATTTTTAAAACTGATGTGCTTGCAACAGGGAAACAAAAGAATAAATTTGTAGGATTTCAACTTCAAACGTTATTAATTTTACAGACTAATCACTACCAATAGTGAATTTGAATCTGAGAAAGATCTTCTGCTTCTCTTGGACATGATGCCATTTTTGAATTATTGGTCTGATTGAGTGTTAAAAATCTATTGAGGACAATAAGTTGATATGATTTTTATATCCAGAATTCCTTCCAATATATATATCAAAAATATTTCACTCCGCATATTCTAGTGTAAAAAGTAGTGCATTCAGTTACGACAGGATTGTTTATGCAAAATTTATGTGTCGGTAACTGGGAAATATGACTGTATTTTGCAAAAAGAAATCCACAAACAAACATTTTGAAATTTATATTAGATAGAAGGTCACAAAAGGGAGTCACCTTAAGTGGCACAGCGGGGAAATGCTTGACTAACAAGCAGAAGGTTGCCGGTTCAAATCCCCGCTGGTATGTTTCCCAGACTATGGGAAACTCCTATATTGGGCAGCAGCAATATAGAAAGGTGCAAAGGCATTGTCTCATACTGCACGGGAGATGGCAATGGCAAACCCCTCCTGTATTCTACCAAAGACAACCACAAGGCTCTGTGGGTGCCAGGAGTTGAAATCAACTTGACGGCACACGTTACCTTTACACAAAAGGGATGTTTCCTGGTGGTCCTCATAGCCTTGGATAGAAACTTAAAAATTTTAAGGATGCTGTTATCTGTGAAAGGCCCAGAGAGCTGGTAGGGTTTTTAAAAAAAAATGTGTGAGGCAAACACTGGATTTGGGAGGATATTTGAGAAACCCTGTTCTTTTTCAATCAAAAAGTGCAGCTTTTTAGTGCTCATGACTGTGGCACAAAGCTTTTAAAAAGATGGAGGTAATGTTTGCAAAAGGCTCACACATTTGGGACATTTGCAAGCAACGCCTAAAGCAGTTTTCTTCATGAGAAAGGATTGTTTATTTCTCACAAAGGAAGCTGGAAAGACTAACTAGTAAAGTGTGCCGTCGAGTCGGTGTCGACTCCTGGCGCCCTGTGGTTGTCTTTGGCAGAACACAGGAGGGGTTGACCATTGCCATCTCCTCCTGTGCAGTCTGAGATGATGCTTTTCAGCATCTTCCTGTATCATTGCTGCTCGATATAAGTGTTTCCCATAGTCTGGGAAACACATCAATGGGGATTTGAACCAGCAACTTCTTGTCCCCTAGTAGTTACTAGCAACTGTCTTCTTCTTCTTCTTCTACTACTACTTTCCATACTACTTTTCAACAAACTTTCCAAAGCAGTTTACATAGAAAAATAAAGAATAAATAAATAAAATGGCTCCTTGTCCCCAAAGGGCTCACAATCTAAATAAGAAACATAAGGAAAACACCAACAACAGCCACTGGAGGGATGCTGTGCTGGGGTTGGATAGGGCCAGTTGCTCTCCCCATGATACATGTAAGAGAATCACCACTTTGAAAGCTGCCTCTTTGTTCAGTTAGCAGGGGTCAAATGCTCTTTTGAAACAGACCAGGTTGCAAGGCCTTGAGGTTGGAGAAGAGAGCTGGAAAAAATGAAGCTGGTTAATAGAAATAAAAAAGAACATTAATGAGTAACCTCTCTCGGTTTAAAAAAAAAAAAGGGTGTTTACACTCTCACTCTGCAGGCAGCCATCATGAGCACATATTTATTAATGGCCAGAGAGACAGGATAATTTCCATCCAATTTCAGTGGCTTTACTTCTCTGCAAGCTCAACCTCCCAAATGTATGCCCCCACCTCCAGTTCTGTGAAGAGTTGCCAGTTTGGCTGTTAAGCCTTTGGAGATACTCCGGACAGAACCAGTGGGGGGAGAAACCCTACATCAGCGGGTAATATGACAGCCTGACAGGAGATCGAGTCTGACCCAAATTGTGGAAGAGAGAAAAGGCCATAAATATGAAGTTAATGGGGCCTGAAAATCTCAGCCGTTTCCTCAATGAATTTCTTTGACAAGAGACTTAAGGGCCAGATATTAGTTAAGTCAGCTCAGAATTGTACAGTCAGGGCTGATGGGAAGGGAAGGCAGTCCAGGGCGAGGGAGGGAGGGAGGCAAGCATCCTCGTGCCAATGGCCTGTGTGTCTGTCAGTGTTCCAGGCACCCCCCGGGGGCAATAAATTAACCTACTGATCAAGCAGACAAAAGGAAGTCTTCGTTTCCTCCAGGGCATTATTAACTTCTGGAATTCACTGTCACAGGATGTTGACCATTGGCTCAGATGGCCTGAAAGTGAACTGGGCAGATTCCTGACTGCAGGATGGAACCTTCATGTAGACATTGCCTGTGGCATAGCAATGCTGGTGGCTGGCCAAGGCTAGATTTTTTGGTGGCTCCCACCACCACCATCACCACCACCACCACGGATCACCCACTGCTTGCATCCACAGTCGCTGCTCAGCTGCTCAATCACTGTCCCTGTCGCCATGGCCTAATGATGTCACCGACCTGGCGGCCGTCCATCCCAGCAGGAACAGGCTCCAGGGCTTTACTCACCACTAGGCCACATCACAGCCGGCAAATGAAGGCAAGCTGGTGGCAACAGTGGTGGCGGCGGCTGAGTAGAGACCACAGAGGTGAGCAGTGAGGGAGCTCAGTGGCCCTACCCCCTGGAACTATTTGGCAGCCTGTGTGCTCTGCATGTATCTACTCAGTTGAGGACCTGCCCCTGGGGAGTGGACAGGGCCAGCGTCAGGGGTATGCTGTCAGGACTCTTCAGGGCTTCAAGGCAGAGGAGACCCTCCCAGAGGAGGAGGGAGACAGGCTCGTCTCAGCTGAGACCCCTGGCCCCAACAAACCTCCCTGGATACAACAGACCAAGCGCAGCCAGAGCTTTGCAGACACTCCCTCGGAGGAGCTCTGGGGACCTGCTGCCCCCCAACAAGGTTCCTATCCTGGCCCTAGAATCCCCTCCGTCACCCCCAGGATGCGTCGGGGTGGCGGGGGTGTTCAATGGTGGTGTAATTTACACATTGCCCTGTTGGTATTCCCAGAATGGACTGGCTCTTGGTGGGCATGGAGGGATTCCAAATCCTCGACGGAAGCAGCCCAGAAGCACAGAACTGCCCACCTGTCTTCATAAGACCTTCCCAGTTTCCCAGAGGCAGTGGGATCAGCTCCTCACTTGGCCTCACAGGAGGGAACTCCGCCAGCTCCTCTGCATTTCTCTCTTGTGCTGTGAGCATCTTGAATCCTTCGCTCCAATGATCCCCCAAATGGAAGGCATTACAGAGGCAAGGACGTTTCCATGCCAACAGGACTAGGCCGCAGGACATGGGCTGTTTCCACTTGCGACGCTTCCATTGGGTTTGCCATTTCCTCTGTGTGTAAATTGAATTGAAAATTAAAGGCTGGCCCTCTCAAGAGGCAGGGGAAGGCATCTACCTCAGGGGGCAGATTTGGGGGGCCATTAGAAGGCAGCAGATTGGCCAGCTATTTAATTTATTTGCGAAGCCTTGGTGTGGTTGTTTTGCTTTTCCCTGGGCCCAGTCTAGGACAAAGTTACACTGATTAGAATGTCCATTTGATTTAGAAATGGCTCCCATCACATTTTCTGTGCAGCAACAGCAGCACTGGGAAGTGATGCCATGCCTTCCAGATGAAAAGGGTTTTTTAAAATAAACATCCCTTGTCAAAGCACCCATGGAGAGGATTTATTTCCAGAGCAGCATGAGTGGTGGGCATTTGGAGGGCTTCTCATGAAGGAGTTAATTTCATTGGACCATTGTCATGTCATAAGGATCGCCCAGTGCAGTTGACTGACATATGAAGCAGATTTATACTGAGCCAAACTGATAGTTCATCTGGGTCAATACTGTCTACTTTGACTGGCAGAGGCACTCTTTCCCCCTAGCCTTGTCTGGAGATGCCAGGCTCTGAATCTGGGGCTTTTTGCATGCAAAATGTGTGCTCTACAACTGACCTGCACTCAAGATAAGACCAAAGGGAGTGCTTTACCTAATGCATAATTCATGGCGGAATTCACGCCCAAGCAAGATGCAGTGATAGCCACTGGATAGGTTAGATGGCTGGAAAACAGGATGAGGCAGCCTTCATGGAGGACTGAGCTATCAACAGCCATTAGCCAGGAGGGCTAAATGGAACCTCCAAGTGCAGAAGCAGGATACCTCTTAGTACAGGGTGGTATAGACAAAATAGTGGGATGGCCATCACTTTCATGTCCTGCTTAGGGGCTTCCCAGAGGCCTCTGGTTGGCTGCTGTTGGAGGTGGATTACTGTATTGGACAGAAATCTGGTCCAATGATGCCATGACCCTGACCCCTACAACCCTCTGAGTAGGGGATGAGGGTAGAGAGTCCAGAAGAGGAGTTGGATTGGGAGGCACTATTGATCCAGGCACCTGGCCACCCCTCCTGTTGGGAACCCCCAACACTTGGAAACCCAGTCAGTACCCCTGCCAAGACCCAAGGACACATCCCTGACAACCTTCTCCAATTTGGAGGAATCTTCCAAGGACTTCCCATGCATGATGGAAACTTTCACAGCACTGTCAGAGCAGGCACCTGAAAAATTGGGCAAGGCCCCTTTAAAAGACCAAGGCTTGCTCCTGGAAGGGGTGTGCCAAGTCCCCCTGCCTGGGCAGCAGGCTAGGAAACCCAGCAGTCCTCTGAGAAACTCCCCAGAGCAACTTCCCCTTTCGTTGCAAAACCCAACTCTGAACTCTCCAGATCAGCTCTGACCATGGTCCTGACCTCTTGCCCAGGGAGCTGTCCATGATCTGGGGTATCCTTGGGCCTTGTCTGCAAAGAGTGTCTGCCAGCATCTGGAGCAGGACGGATGCATCAAGGCAATTCTTACTGCGAGGTGGTTCTTAGAGCAATTGCTGCCACAAGGTGCACCAAATCTTTGAGGGCTCACTAGTTAAGAGCTCTCTGCATATGATGAAAACTCCCCACACCGGCCATGAAAACAGCAGTGGAAAGGCTCAGACAGACTAAGCCTGGAAGTTCACGTCTGAGCCCCTTGGTTTTCCTTGATGCTGCAAAATGCTGTGGAGACTGATGGCGTGGTTGGAAGAAATAAGTAACCAAAGCTAACCTTGATCTCACTTCACACACTGTGTTCTTTTTAATTAACATCTCAGGGGAAAAACCCTGTGTCTAAAAATGCCCAGTGTGCATGGAACCAGCACGTGTCTTACTGGTACATTTGTCAAAGACCTTGTGTTAGCAATGGCTCACTTTTAAGCGCACCCTTTGTGGCAATCCTGCCTTTGTCTCCATGTAATGTGTGAAAGGATGTGTCCTAAGGTAGAAAGAGACTTGGAAAGCGGAGCTGGGGAATGTTGGCTCATTTGTGCTGAAAGAGGCTTGCGAAGGCCTCCGTCAAGACTGGCACTGGAGAAGCCTTCAAAGGGATATGTCTGTCCCTGTCATCTTGCTGGCGAGGCATGCCTTTGTCTTGCATCCCCTTTTTTTCATGCAGCAGCTACAACAGAACTGGCAGCAAGGACAACATCATTCAATTATTGTGAATCCTTTTTATAGGATGCTGCAGGGGAGGGGGAAAGCTGGCAAAGCAGGAGCCCTTCGGATTTGGAAGTCCAGCCGCACTCAGCAGCCGCATAGCCAGGAAACCCAACAACAAAACGCCCACCCTCTTCCTTCCCCTATTCCTGGCAGCAGGAAAATGGAGCTGCATCTCCACCATTGGGCTGTCCTGCGTTGGCAGAAGAGGGCAGGTTTGCCCTTCGAGGAACTGAATCTGTGGATTTCTTCTCAGGCAACATTCCGAGGAATATCCAGCACAACCAAAAGACTTTGATCATTTCTCAGGGGGCGGGGAGGCGGGTCCTCCTGTCTATGGAGCGGGGTTTCACCTGACCTTACTGAACGCAAAAATGGGAGGGGGTGGTTTCTTCATCCTCAGGTGAAACATCCTAGGGGCTGTCAGTGGTGGAGCCTGAAGACAAGAGATGCTTCAGCAGGGAGGCAGTGAATGGGCAGCTCAGCCTGGCGGCGACATATAAGCTGCTCAGGCTGAGGAATCAGGTCAGACTCAGCAGCTTTATAGGGCCTGAGGTGACTCTGCTCGATTTCGGCCCTCCTGAAGATGTTAGCCTACAATCCCCATAATCGCTGCCCATTGGTAACTGTGGTTGGGGATTATGGGAGTTATAGTCCAAAAACTGCTGGGAGCCTAAGTTGGGCAGGCCTGCTCTATAGGCTCCCTGTGTCCCTTGACCCCTACTGGGCTGGTAGCTCCAGCCCCACCCTCTGGCCATCTGCAAAAGTGCTGGTGGTGCCGACAGTACAGAGGAGATCAAGTCAGCAGCTCCCTCTGCTGGCGGAGTGGCACATGGACAAGAGTGCCTGAGCGCTGATGCCCCAATCCCTGGTTTGAGACTGCCAGCACCTTAAAGGAGAGTGTTGATAACTGGTAAAAATTTCCTCTGTCTGTGTGTATTGCACACCCCTAGCATTAACCTGTTGTGTCTGCCCCACAATTTTCTTTGAGAACATTTTGTATTTGCAAAAGTCCTCCTTTCCCCCCTTGGCAGAGGCTCTAATTTCCACATCTGCTCAGTTGAGACTATCTTCCCCCATCAATCTGAGCCCCTGGGAGAAAGAAATGGCTGTTTAAAAGCAATTCAAGGAAGCCCAAAGTAATTTATGGGAAATTAGGGTTTTGTCGCCTTTGGAGCATGGCAGGTCCCTCCTCTTGCTATCTCGTTTTGCTGAGACTGGAGCCATAATAGCTGGCTCACTCTTCGCTCTGGAGGTGTCTCACAAGGTGATATTTTAAACAAATCTCTCTTGGAGTCCGATAAGCAGAATCATTAATCCCTGATGAACGGGGCTGTGATTAGAGAGAGGAGGAGAAGAGGAGAAGGACGGAGCGGCAGGAACTCACTGGCTCTTTTTGTTCAAACCCAACGAAGCTAGAAAAGAATTTTAATGAAAATTTAAAATAGACACCAGTCACCCTCTGGTCGGCTGCCTGGTTTGATTGGGGGTTTTTTATTTGGTTTGATTTGTTGTGTGTATGTGTGTGTGGCTAATCCAACATTTTGCCATCAGTTCCTATGCCTCTGCAGAGCTGCCAGCATCTTCTTCTCTGTTTGGCTTTGTTAGGTTAAAATGTAAAGAAGCTCCTCAAATTTGGCCCGAACATCAAGAATAATACACACCCTTAAGAAGATCTGTTTGCACCCTTTCCCCTTGGAATGTAGCAGTGCAGGCCATTAAAAACATGTAGATGACATGCTCATACTACAGCATATAAAAATGAGGACTAGTAATTTGATTCTCTTTGCTAGTTGAGATTTTAAGAATTGTGCAGAACTGTAGAATGTCATGGCTTCACATCTAGGACCTCTGTATTCGAGGGACAAAGCAGACACTTCAAAGGATGGGACAAAGTGGTCCCAGGTCTCCACTGGAGTCATGACTCAGAAAATTGACAAAGGCCCCATTAAACAAAAGAGCTTTCCCCAGGGAAGGGACGAGGCCAATCTGCTCTGCTTAGGCAGCAGCTATAAAAACTCAGTCAGCTTCTAGCAGCTGCTAGAACATCACCCCTCTTCTGTGGCTCTACCCAGCTCCTTTGTGCTCCTGCTTTGAGCTATCCGAGGTGCTGATCCCTATCTCCTTGGAGCTGTCTGTCTCCCTCCTGGATCCCTGCCTCAGCAGAGAGTGGCTGGGCCTGGAAAAGGACACAGAAATGCCAGACACAATCATGTGAAAACTCCTCCTGACTTCTGCATTGGCAATTAGCACCACTTGATGTTCCACTGCATCACTGTCGCTTTCTCTCCACTACCTTCACCCATCAATGTCTCATGGAAAAGAATGGGAGTTGGAAATGGAAAGTCGTCTTCAACAGATTTGTGGAGCAGGACATTCTCTGATTCCCTTTTGGTTTCTAAGCTTAATTGGTGATTTCTGAGCCTATGAAGAGGACTTTCATCTCCTAATCAGCGAGGACTCTTTAACAAGGATGTCGTGATTTCTAAACTTAACAGATGGTGAATGCTGGCAGAGTTAAGAGACATGCAGAAATGTCTGGCCGTCAACTGCTTTTCGATGTAGGGGGGATATTTTGAATTGCGCAAAGGCTGAAGGTCCAGCAACAACATTGGCTCCGCTCATTGACTCATATCCATGTAAGCCAAGAAACTGGTAAAGGGCTCATTCCCAGTTTCTCCATGGACCTGTCTAACCATGACTGCAATGCCTATGATTGCTGCCATATAAGATATGTAAGTTGCTGGGCATTTCAAACCAGAGATCTGAGCAGTGGGTCCTGGGTGCCACCATGGTTCCTTGCCAGAAGAAGGAACAGATGGGGTGCTCTCTGCTGTACTGTAGCGCCACCAAATGGCTGAAGGATGGTATTGCAGTGACTACTTCAGAAGTAGTCAGGTGACAAAAGGGGCCAATAGGGAGCCTAACCCCCCCCCCCCCGATCTGGACATTGGAGTAAATATTATAAATGCTTCTCTGAGGGAGAGCAGGATGCCTCCTTGTTTTAAGGAGGCTATTATTAGACCACTTTTGAAGAAACCTGCATTGGATCCCTTGGAGTTAGCTGTAGAGACCTGTTTCTAACCTCTCATGGCTGGGCAAGGTGATTGAGCGGTTGGTGGTCTTTCAGCTCCAGGCAGTTTTGGATGATACAGATCATTTAGACCCATTTCAAACTGGCTTTCGTGTGGGCTATGGGATCAAGACTGCCTTGGTCGGCCTGATGGATGATCTCCAACTGACTATCGATAGAGGGAATGTGACTCTGTTGATCTTTTTGGATCTCTCTGCTGCTTTCAATACCATGGCATCCTTCTGGACTGCCTGAGGGAGGTGGGATTGGGTGGCACTGTTTTACAGCGGCTCTGCTCCTACTTCTCTGGTGGATTCCAGATGGTGTTGCTTGAAGACTGTTGCTCTGCAAAGTGAGAACTGAAGTGTGGAGTTCCACAAGGCTCCATACTATCTACAAAGCTCTTTAATATCTACATGAAACCACTGAGAGAGATCATCAGGAGGTTTGGTGCTGGGTGTTATCAATATGCTGATGACACCCAGATTTATCCCTGAATGTCTGCCTGGAGGCGGTAATAGGCTGGATGAGGGATAACAAACTGAGGTTGAATCCAAATAAGATGGAGATACTGACTGTGGGAAGTCGGGACCCAAGATATGGTTTAGATCTGCCTGTTCTGGATGGGGTTACACGCTTCCTGAAAGATCAGGTACATAGCTTGGGAGTGCTCCTGGACCCAAAGCTCTCCTTGGTTTCTCAGGTTGAGGCAGTGGCCAGGAGCGCTTTTTATCAGCTTCGGCTGATATGTCAGCTACATCCATTTCTAAAAATGAATGACCTTAAAACAGTGGTACATACACTGGTAGCCTCCAGGCTTGACTAATATAATGCACTCTACACGGGGCTGCCTTTGTATGTAGTCTGGAAACTATTATTGGTACAGAATGCGGCAGCCAGATTGGTCTCTGGGACAACACGAAGGGACCATATAACACCGGTTCTAAAAGAACTGCACTGGCTGCTGATATGTTTCCAGGTGAAATACAAAGTGCCGGTTATTACCTATAAAGCCCTTAATGGCTCGGGTCCAGGCTATTTAAGAGAGCACCTCCTTTGTCATGAACCCTACAGCCTTTTACGATCTTCTGGAGAGGTCTGGTTACGGTTGCCATCAGCTCATCTTTGGAATATGCTCCCTGCTGAAATAAGAGCATCTCCTTCTCTTTTTGTTTTCAGGAAGACTCTCAAGACTCTCTTGTTCTCGCAAGCCTTTAATTAGAATTTATTTTAATAATTTTTAATAATTTGTTTTATATTGTTTTTATTGTGTTTTATGCATTTTAATCTGTGATTTTTAATATTAAAATTTGTACACTGCCTAGAGGTGTACATATCAGGTGGTATAAAAACATGATAGATAGATAGATAGATAGATAGATAGATAGATAGATAGATAGATAGATAGATAGATAGATGTGAAGACTGCATGGGAAATTTTGCAGCTCCTCTCCAAATTCTTTTAAAGTTCCCTCAAGTTCCAACAGGCATTCCATCTATTCCAGATTCCTCTCAATTTGCTTACGATTTCTCTATAGGTGGAATCCAGTGGTTGCTTTTTCTGTCAAGCATGAAAGGGAGAGTCTGACGGTCAGTAGATTTTTGACTGTGGCAAAGCATTAGAACCAGCACAATGGAGCAAACATCGCCTCCTCTGTTCTTCCTGCTTCTAGTTTCTTCCTTCCTGCTTTGTGCCAGCAGACGCCCCCTGGAATCCTCTCTCATTGATTATCCCTATAACACCGACCACTGCTAGGCGTTTTGAGGTTAAGCAGGGAGAGGCCCTGGTTGCAGGCGCCTGGACGTGTGGCAGTTTGATCCATGCCTTGTGTCTCGCCTGTGCAGTCCCCGAGTGGTGGCAGAGACTCCGTTTCATCTCTTGCTCTTCACAAAGGGAGTGGGGATAGCAGCCGATTAGTGGGATGAGAGCTTCTTTTTGAAAGTCAGAAGCGCTGGGTCTTGGCGAGAGAATTAATGAAGCCGTTGAATTATGGATGGACTTTGAAAAAAGTAAACACATCCAAAGCAGGCTGGGGTTGGCAGTGCAGTGCAAGTTGGGCATTCCATCGTTTCGGCCTCCCTTTCTCTCGGCTTCCTTCATCCGCTTTCCTATTAAGCTGCTTGTAGCTTAGCAATGCAGCTCAGAGCACAAGGGAGGGGGCCTGGGGCTCCACGAAAATGCAGAAAGGGACAATTTGAGACAGCCAGTGCCTTCACTCCAGGAGAGGCTCGTCCTAAGGAGCCAGGGGATGCCAAGGAGGCAGAGCTTGTCTTTCCTCCCCAGAGCTCTGTTTGCGCCTCTCTTTCTCACCCTGTGCTGTCTGCAGGCTGGCCATTCATCCGGTAGAGCTGTGTGGTTAACCACATGTAGTTCTACTTGATGAATGGCTAGCCGGTAGGCAGCACAGCTTTCATTAACACTAGGGCAGGGTGCGAGAGAGAGGAGCAAATGGAGCTCTGGGAAGGAAGATGCAAACCGTGACTCCTTGGGTGCCCACCTCATGCTTGTTGGGATGAGCCATTCCTGCATCACTCTTTCTACAGCCAGCCTACATCTAATATCGAAGAGACATTAATTTTCTTATTTTTATTCAGAATTAGGGTGTCGTCAAGCACTCACACATCTCAATTGAGGGGAAGGAGCTTCTGACCACCAATACCGCCCCCCCAACCGCAAAACCAATTTTTTCTATTGTTTCCACAATCTACTGCTACTTTGGTGCCATTTTGCATGTATGTGTGTGTGTGGGGAGTATTCATCCTGCAAACAGTCCCATAAGGGATCCCAGCCAATCAGGGCTTATGTAGTGAATATTTTGGCCTCATAACCCCATGCCACCAATGAGGATGTCATGGAAGGAAATGGGAATGAAAGGGGGGCAATGCTTCATTTGATCTGCTTTCTTCTTACCCTGAATGGTTCGGAGCCCCTTGTTCCTCTTTCAGAGCATGCCCCACCTCCCCAGTTGCCAACACGTAGTGGTGTGCACAGAACCGGTGCCTGCCGGTTCGAAGGGGGGGGGGATCTCTTTAAGGATGGCAAAGGGTGTTCTTACCCCTCCCACTGCATTTCCCCCACTGGCGCTGCCTTTTAAAACAGGCTGGCAGGGTGGCAGTGTACCTCCTTGATGCCCTGGTGCCTCCTCGGACCAGAAGTGACCTGAAGTTGCTGCTGCGCATGGCCACGTCATGATGTGGGCATGTGCAGTGGCAACTTCCGGTCACTTCCGGTCCAAGGAGGTACTCTGCCGCCCTGCCGAACCATTTTAAAAGGTAGCGCCAGTGGGGGAAATGTGGCAAGAGGGGTAAGAGCACTCTTACTTGTCCTTAAAGAGATCCCTCCCACCTTTGAAGCAGCCAAACTGCCGGTCTTTCGGACCGGTTCGTAGGCCCATAAAGGGCCTCCGAACCGGTTCCGTGCACATCCCTACTAACAAGAGGGATATTTTTTGCTGCTGCCAAACCTTTTCATGAAAAGTGCCCCCCTGTTAATGTTGTAGCCCCTCCCAGTTGACCACCACACACCCTGTGACCCAGTTATGGGCTTACAACCCCAAGATGGCCACTGCTTAGTCCCTTGTGGCAGGGAATGCTGAAGAGACAATGGCAGGCAATCTCCGTATTTCATCCTTTATGCTCGTGAACTGAATGGGCACATTCAATGTGCAGCCTGACTACCTCACAGGCTTGTTTTGAAGATACATGGCAGAACCACAAGCAATTTGTGCACTGAGAAGTGTGATAGAGCTGCTTAATAGTTTCCCTCCTGACCCCAATAAGCTACTGTTGAAGCGTCAATTTAAAACGGATGGCACCATATATCCTCACTTGAATGTATCCTCGCCTGCTCTTTTTCCAGCTTCTCAGTCATTCCGCGGATATCTGCTTCCATTTTTGCGTCTGGGCACGCAGGCAGGCAGGCTGTCAGCTCTGGGTCGTAGGCAGCCACTGGAGGGACCTTGGAGCCTTAAGTTGGGACTGAATGGAGGTGGAGGATGCCCAAGTCATACTTGGTGGCTGGCACCAGCTGGGGAATTGTGGCAGGGGGGTGAGGAAGGAGATTATACTTTTAAGAACCTGTGAGACCAGTGCTGTTCTGTGTGGAGTCCACATGGGCATCAGCCAGGTGAGGGCGTGGTACATGGTGGGTACGGACTCCATGTGGATCTGGGCAGCAGTAGTCTTATGGATCTTAAAATGTATGCTTTCCAGCTTCACTGGCCTCAGCTGCCATGCAGAAGATGGCTATTCCTGGTGGGTTAGGCAGTGCCTTCCCCCATGTCCCCTCCCCCCCAAGAATTGGCACCTTTGGTGACCACCCAGGTCCTCCTAATGGACAGAGCAGCCCTGACTGAAGCTAAGAGTCCAACAGGGTGGTTTTTTTTACCCACTCTTTCTGGGACCTTGGCCTATGGATGTGTGGGGAAATGCAAGAAACTAGGCCAAGGATATATTTTATAGCTTTTACACAAGAAATTGATTCAAGCAATTACAGCCACTGCTGAGTCCTAGCAAACAGAAGCTAAGATTTCTAACGTAAATGCAAAAGGGTTGTTCCTAACGAGAAGGGGGAAAGGGAAAGCTGGGAAGAGTTCTTTACCAAGGAGCAGGAAAGGGCTGGCGGGTGGCCAACCTGCAACTTCCTGACCGAGTAGAGTTGCTGGTGGGCAGAGAAGAGATGAGATGAACAAAGATTCAGGCTAGGGGGGTTCACATGAATAGTTAATGCAGAACTGGTTCACCTCGAACTGGGGCTGGCTCGTAGGTTTGATCTCAGACCCAACCCAGGGTGGTTCATTCTGTGACTGAACCATTCCGGGCCTGGTTTGGGCAAACTGGTTCTGCACAAACAGGGGCAGCCAGGCGGTTGGGGGCGCAATATGTAAAGCACGGCTTACCCTACTGGCAGCCACACTGGCAGTATAAACAGCGCTTTAATATCTCGCTGCCCCTCCCAGCCGCCCCTGCCCGGCCGCCCCTTACCTCCTGAAGGGCCCCCACCCCCTGTACTTGTAAAAGAGAATCCTCACTGGATTCCCCTTTAGAAGTATATCCCTTGAAGCAGTTCGGCCTGGTTTGAAGGCCAAACCGAACTGGACCTGATCCGGCTGGATCTGGACCAGGCTGGGTTGGTTTGAATTCGAACTGAACTGGTCTAACCAGTTCTGTGCATACCCTTAGTGCAGGATGGAGAGGTGTGACGCTAGCCAGTGTAGGAGAGGGAAGATTGGTTTTATTTTTTTGTGGATTTTAATTGTTTGTACTGTTTTACATTTGCTGTGTTTTAACTTTGTGCACTGCTTAGAGATGTCAACTGCCCTGAGCTATTTGGGAGGGCGGTATAAAAATTGAATAAATAAATAAATAACCAATCAATCAATCAATCAGGTGGTATAGAAAAATGATAAATAAATAAAATAAATATGTACCTTGGATCGGCCCTCTGATCTCCTGGTCTCGACCCGGAGTTCTTATATTCTTCTCAGCCTTTGATGGTCATTAATGCCATCTCTCCATATTCAACATCGGCATGCAATTGTGCCATCTCCGGGGTCTTTCTCCCAGAAAATTTTGTCCAGTTCTCATCCTCTTTCCCTGGTGTCATGGTTGGCTCCACATGATGTCCCTTATTTCATGTACCCATGGCTTGGCACAGGACATTTCTGATGAGTTATTGTAATTCTTCTCTGCATTCCTGCCTTCAGCCTTGATTGATAAGGATGGGCTGTCAAACATTATTGCTTTCCTTCCTGGCCTTTTGGCCAACAAGTCTCCTTTGGCCCTGGAAGGGAGAGGGAGAGGGGAGCAGGGAATAAGGTCACAGCTGGGTTGTCCTTCCATAGGGAGTAGATGAGGCCAGGCACTCAGATTAATACAGCAAAATAGCAGAACTGCAAGAAATAGAGTTGCTTCTAATTCTGTCCTAGGCAATGGCCTTAATGTAGCTAACATGAGACTCTGGTTTCCACTGATCTAGTTTTCTGTAACATAGGCAACGATCAGCAAGGTTGCTGTCTTTCAACAGAGTCCATATCACACTATCCTTGGTTGGCATTAACTTTTCCTTCACAGTAGCTGTAATATCAGGCTTGTGCCTTGAATTTGGCATAAGCAAGAGGAAGTTTAAGAAAAGAAAGGAGGGAGATGACTGGGGTGTTCGTAATATAAGCAAGAACCAGGAGTGATGGATAAGCTGAAAGTTGGAGACAAAATGAAGGTTCAAGCCAAGCAGGAACCCAGATCAAGAAACCCAACACACCAGGACCAAGGAGAACCTGAAACTGAGGCAAAGCTGGAACCCAGGCAGAAGTCTTGATGTTCTTCCTATCTTGGAAAGGCAAAGATGGCTGCCCTTTTTTTTGCCAATGATTGAGGCTTGTAGCTATTGACAGCAGCTAGTAGTGACACTGGAAGGAGTCATCAGCATGCCACATCCCTGGAGTCTGGGGAGAATGGGCTGGAAGTTGTGGGTAAAAGAGCCTAAAGGGAAGATAATCGGCCGAGTTGTTCATTAACCTGTGGGAACTCCATTCCATCTGAGCCTGCCCTGTGGTTGGTGGGCTCCTCAAGAAATTCCACCGGAGCGTCAAAAAGTGGTGGAAGGATTTCGCTGAGTTCCCAAGGGACCTTTTAGATGCAGTGGCAGGAAGACAGATGGAGGATGCTGGAAAGGAAGGACTTCATTCATTCAGGAATAATGAACTTGGATCATCCAGTCCCTTCATCTTTGAAAGCCCTTCAGCCCTGCTCTTTTCCGGATGTTAACCTCTGGATTCAGGGAGGAAAAGGGCCCTCCTGACTGAGGTCTTGTGGTGTGGATACATTTGGCTGCAGCCTTTCCACTCCCTCAAAACCAAGGCCTTTTTCTGCCCTCCTAATTCCCCCCCCCCAGTTCTTACACACCCACTGTTCTAGCTCTATCCAGACATAACATTGTACATCCACATAGGTGTCTTTACCTGTTTTTGTGTGAATGATTGTATGTGCATTCATTTTAACAGTGCACCTTTGAATGCTTGAAGGGGAAAAAGTTAGGAAGTATACTACACTACTTGTACATGTGTTGAATGCAATGTGTGAATAATTGTACATGTGTCCATATCTAAATGTGCCTACATTGTACATAGATACTCTTTTCATACATTATGTTCAACGCATGTACAATCCGTGCATAACATATAAACATCCAGTTATTCACACATTACATTTTATAGCACGTAGAGTAGTACCCTACATTTGAGAGGGCCTGTCCCCAGGTTCATTTTGAACATCAACACGTATACAATCATTCACACAAACTCATGTACATGTGGAGAGACACCTGTATACATGTACAATGTCACGTCTGAATAAGGGTAGATCATACGTGCATTGAACAAAACATATGAATAGTGGCCACATTCGCACGTAACGCAGAACCGGAATTGCATTACGGAGTTGCATAAATGCGAGCAGAGCTGGGCTTGTGGTAGCAAGCATGAATTGTCCCCTTTGCTAAGCAGGGACTGGTTTGCATTTTAATGGGAGACTACATGTGAACACTGTAAGAGATTCCTCTTGGGGGATGGGACCACTCGGGGAAGATCACCTGCCTGCTTGCATGCAGAAGGTTCCAAGTTCCCTCCCCGATATCTCCAAGATAGGGCTGAGAGAGACTCTTGCCTGCAGCCTTGGAGAAGCCACTGCCAGTCTGTGTAGACAATACTGAGCTAGATGGACGAATGGTCTGACTCGGTATATAGCAGCTGCCTATGTTTCTTTGTTCCTATGCATGGGGCAGAGGTTTCTCTACTGTTATGTCTGGATGCATGCAACTCCTGTCCCATTCATCCAGTGACCCAAGGTTTTGCTTGGCAGATTCCAATCCGAACCCTCAGTTTGTAGTGAGTTTCACTGCTCATAACTGGGGTTCCATTTTTAATGCCATTACGTCCAAATGTAGCATGGGAGGATGGGTTTGGTAAGGCCGGAGTTGAGGGAGGAAGCTTCTCCTTCTCGGTTGTGCATGATTGGCTGTGTGGTCTCTCCTTCAAGCAAGAAGGAAGCCTGCGCAGCCAGTTCCCCCTCTTCTCTGCAGTCTCCCTGACGGCAGAAAGCCCGCTTTCCATTTTGTCCAAACGTGGACAGGAGAGTGGGGGCTGGGGTGAGGAGTGGAACCGCGTGTCCATTGGACCCACAGTTCTGCGTTATGTGCATATGTGGCCACTGCTTCTGCTGCCTTCAGCTTCCCTACCCTGCCTCAGGGAGGTGAGACCATACCAGAGGGTTCCCCTTGCAGTGGCAGGGAAGTCCAATTATATTTTAATTAAAGCTCCAAATTAAGTTGGATGGTGGATTTTCAGAATGGAGCTGCCAGCTCAAGAATAAAATCACGCCTGCACTTAAGGAGAAATGGGCCGCTGCTTTTCATGCTCCCAGAGCAGGGTGTAGAACCACCAGAGATGTTAACGAAGGGGATACGCCAGCGAAGAAGCACCGTTAAAAGCAACAGAGGGTTCCACGAACACATTTACAGCTGTGCAGTGTGCTGTCTGCTGTTTAACACGGACTAATTGGCTCCCCCCTTCAAAAATGCCTCATTAATGTTGGATCTGAGTGGTCAAGCCCATTTGATCAAACAATAAAGTGTGTGTGTGTGTGTGCGCGCGCGTGCACACACACAAATAATTTTTCTCCACCAGGAAGAGAGAGCAGGGACTAATTGGAGGCAAGGTGGGTGAAAGAGGGAGACCTTGTGCCATTCCCAAGAAATTTCACACCCGGAGCACTGCATGGGTCTTCAGAGACCCAGCTCTTTGGCCTGGGATTCACAGAAATTGATTTGCAAGCATTTAGTCCGTCTTCTCCGAGCAAACAACATGGGACTGAGTGCATTTATGATGATGGTATCTCACAGGGAAGCAGAATTTGCCCAGCTTTTGCTTTAGGCACTTCAGTAAAAGGAACCGGAGAGCCATCCTCATGAGCTAGGTGACTCGCAAAATCATTCACATGACCACTGGGGCTGGGATTGGGGAGGGCTGGGGGGAAGGCAAGACCCTACCTACCCTCCCTCACACAACCCCTGCTGCTCCTGGGCTCTGCCGGGTCACCCCCCCCCCATGATCGGCAGGCTGGTGAGCAGTGTGGCAATCCAGAGGTGTGTGGGGGAGAAGAAAGTCTGCCTCCCCAGAATCCCACAATTCCCTGTACAAGCAGTGTGGTGCATTGGGGAACTTGCTGCTGCCGAGTCGCTCCTTCCCTCTGGCTCTATGGTCGCGAGGAAAGGAACTGCCAGCAGACTGAGTGGCCACACAACTGAGCAGTGAGTAGGAGGCGCCCACGTATCGTCCTTCCTCACTTGTGGCCTGGGTTTCAAACCCGGGCTACCTGCAAGAGAATCTACCCAGGCTAGCCCTGCTTCACCTGGGTAGGGCTGGTCGTGAGAACAACCTCTGTGTGTCAATGGAACTGAGAACGAAGGCCACTGGTGATCCCACGACTTTCTCATGTGGGAGTGGAAGGAAAATAGAACTGGCGAGAGGGACACTTCAAAGATGCTCACAAATGGGATGGCTCAGCACCCACCGGTGAGAGGACAAGGGTGGATTATTTTGCTTTCTTTGCTAATGCGATTTTCTGTGTGTGATTTGCTTTTTGTAGCTTCTCATGGATCAAAGGTATTTATTCCGCACAAAACACATCAAACATTCATTGAAAACCCTGATCTCCATGTCGGCTTGGAACACACGGCGCTCGAGATGGAACTTGGAAATCCCCCGAGTGGATTTCATGGGCACTTGTTATACAGTTATTGCTTTGCCCGGCCTCTTGCTCCAGGGTGCTTGCTCTGCACACACGTCTCCATTTCAAGCGTGTAGCTGTTCTGCTCCACGGTTGTGGCCTGCAAGCCCTCTCCTGCCAAAAGCTTTGTGGTTCGACACCTGGAAATCCTACCAAGTGAGGGGAAGACGTTTCCTCTGGACTTTCCCTGAGGCTAATAGCTAAAGTAGCTTCCCTACTGTGCACTGATCACTAGAAGGGACTTGCTTAAACAAACATGGAGAGCTTTTGATTGTGAATGATGATGAAGTAGGATGCACTTCTGTCTTGGGTCAGTATGGCATTATTCAGCAAAGGAATCTGTTTTCCCCTTGCACTTGTGCACCGCCAGTGCAGCTGGCCAGAAGGAGGTACTGCAGTTTTATTCCATTGTCAGGAACAATCTAGAGTGGAAGGGCCTTGGAGGCTAACCTGATCAAGACCCTGCCCAGATGCACCGCCCCACAATCCTCCTCTAAAATATTTGGGAGGGCCCTCAGGCCCTCCCCAACTTTGAGCCTTGGATGCAAAGGACAAATATATCTTGGGGTGGTGTGATAAATTATTTGTCCCTGACCTTAGGCTCCTCAGTCTAAGCAGTGGTTGTAGCTTGAGGGAAATTCTGTTACGTTTAAGAAGAAAAGAAGGAATTTTATTTGATGAGAGGGAAATTTCTCAGCAAGCAACAAGCAGACAGCAACTTCATGTTGCCATTTCAAGATAGCAGTGCTTGAGGCTTCAACATCTACAACATATAGCCACATAGCAACAACAGGAACCTGCCTTCTACCAAGTCAGATCCTTGGTCCATCTAGCTCAGGAGTGTCTACTCTGACTGGCAGCAGCTCCCCAAGGTTACAGGCAGGAGTCTCTCCCAGCCCTACCTGGAGAAGCTGCCATGGCCAAATAGCCACGGAATGCACTGAATTTCTGAATGGCCATTTGGGAATTCCATGCATTCCTACCGTCATCTGGAAGGAACCAGTGCATTTCAGTGGGCATTCCCTGTCATTCATTTTAGTACATTCCCTAGAGTCTATGCATGGTGCCAGCCCAGTGGACATACGAAGCTGCCTTATACTGAGTCAGACCCTTGGTCCATCTCACTCAGCATTGTCTACACTGACTGCAGCAGCTCTCCAATGTGTGAAGCAGGAGTCTCTCCCAGCCCAACCTGGAGATGCTGCCAAAGACTGAACCTGGAACCTTCTGCTCACACAGGAGATGCTCTACTACTGAGCCACAGCCCAATCCTCATATAGCCCAAGGGGAGGCTGCTCTCTAGCTATGGCACATGTGTCTGGTGGTAGCAAGCATGACTTGTCCCCTTAGCTAAGCAGGGTTTGTGAATGTGAATGGGAGACTTGATGTGCGAGCACTGTAAGATCTTCCCCTCAGGGGATGGAGCCACCACTCTGGGAAGAGCAGAAGGTTCCAAGTTCCCTCCCTGGAAGCATCTCCAAGATAGGTCTGAGAGAAATCCCTGCCTGCAACCTCGGAGAAGCCGCTGCCGGTCTGTGAAGACTATACTGAGCTAGATGGGCCAAGAGTCTGACTCAGTATATGGCAGCTCCCTATGTTCCAATGTTCCTATGATGCTCCCCACCTCTCACCTTTTGCCCATACCCCATACTCTGATGCTGGCTACTTTCGACGGAGTCCTGGCTACTAGCAGGTGTGCTCAGGTACTGACTCCAGGGAGGGAGGGGGGGAGCCAGCCAGTGTCTGAAGGGCAGCCTCCTGGCACTGCATAGGAGTCCAGCCAGACCCCAGACCCCGATGGACAGCTGAGCTTGCCCCTCCTGTGGGTGTTCCTCCTGAGGAACCTGGGCTGGTAGGTGATCCAGCACCCCCCACTTGGACTCCAGTTCTGGAGGGTTGGTATTGGGTTGGCATTAGGGGTGGCGGTCGCCCAGAGCTTTCCTTGGGTAGTCTTGGAATGACTGTCCCAGGGCCCACTGAGAGAGGAGGGGAGTCTCTGGAGAGTAGTTTGTTGAGGGCCCCCTGGAGCCCCTCATCACTCTGGGGCCCCCAGGAACAGTGACAGCAATGGATCAGGGCCAATTTAAAGACTTTTAAAAAGGCTTTAAAGATACATCTGCTCACCCAGGCTTTTAATTGATATTGTTTTAATTGTTTTTAATGTAGCTTTAAAATATGGTTTAATTTTTTTTAAAAAATGTTGTGTTTTAAATTTCTTGTTTTTGTTTTTAATTAATGTTATACTTTTTGTTTTTATCTTGTTGTAAACCACCCAGAGATATTGGTTTTGGCCGGTATAAAAAGGGGGCGGGGAATAATAAATAAATAATAAATTTCCAGAACCAGAGTGAAGCACCTGATGGACAGCCCGGGGCCTTAATGACCACTGCGATAATGAGCACTTCCTTCTAATGACCACTATGACCACTGCAAATATTTATATCCCGCTTTTCGACTCAAGGCAAAGTGGTTTACACAGAACAATGAAATAAATGAATAATGGCCCTACATGGGAGGGCCTCCTGGGTTAGGGTCTCCTGGGTTGGTATCCAGCTAGAGCTGGAAACAACTGTGTCTTCTTCCTGCTATATCCACAATTCTTTCTCAGTCAGGCTTTTGCTTGTGAAACAGCTCTGCCTGCGCTGGGAGCTTCTCAGAGAGCCAGCTGGCTGCTTCAGGCTAGGGGTGTGCAAACTGATTCAAGCTTGAACCTAGTCCGAGTCGAACAGACCCAGTTTGACCTGTTTGAGCTGGAACCAGACATACCCACCCAAAAGTGGGGTTGGTCCGAGCTCAAGCTGAACCAGGCCCAGTTCGGATCAAACTGGTTTGGCCCAGTTTGACTGGCTCTAGTGTTTGTAATGGGGAATCTGGTAAGGATTCCCCTTTACTGGCATTGAGGGGAACCCTATGGGGTTGGAAAAGGGTAGGTTGGGGGCAGGCGGGAGGTTACTTTATGCACCATGGTGAAGGTGTGGCTCCTTGGAGCTTCTCCCATAGCACTCCTGCTCCCAATCAGCTCAGGCTGGTTGGGGCCCAGTTCATAAGCATGGAGTGATCTCCACACATGCTCAGATGCCATTTGCGTCACCACGCAAAGCTCAATCACTGGCAGTATCTCCGGGTAGGGCTGGAAAGACCCTGTCTGAAACCCCGCAGAGCTGCTGTCAGTCAGTGTAGACAATACTGAGTTAGATGGACCAAGGTTCTGACTCAACTGAAGGCAGCTCCCTATGAATAGACTACACTATCTGGGTGTTCCAATGGACTCCTTTGATTAATGTCAGCTGCACAGGGGTCTGTAGGAGATGCCCCCAAAAGTGATGTTGCTTGTCTTATACGCACTGTGGCAAACTGCAAGACTGAAAAGGTAATTATGCCCAATTATAGAAAGATACAAAGCTAATGGACAAGCGGGTTGCCTTTGATATTTCCACTTCCAATTGCCGGCTTGTATGTTAACGTGGCATTCGTGGTATGATTGCACTGGGGGCTGATATTTTATCAAAAGGCCTCCTGCATTATTTACATGGTTCCAAATGGGCTACAGATGCACTTAATGTAATTGCTGCTTCTTGGGCGCCCTATTGCTTGGAGTACAAACAACAACACCTTAATTAACTTATTTTGGCGAGAAAGCTTGTTAACATTCCCTGCAATCAGAGAGCGATGAGTGTCGGAGCTGATCTTGAGAGGAAGAAGAGAGCTTAGAAGAGGGCGGCATTTCTTCGAAACTCTCAGCCCCCTGGAGACCCACAAATGGGGTTGCCATGCCAGAACATGACCCCCTGCAGGAAAGGGTACCAGGGAGAGGAGAGCTGGTCTTGTGGTAGTGAGCATGACTTGCCCCCTTAGCTAAGCAGGGTCCACCCTGGTTACATATGAGTGGGAGACTAGAAGTGTGAGCACTGTAAGATATTCCCTTCAGGGAATGGAGCCGCTCTGGGAAGAACAGGTTTCAAGTTCCCTCCCTGGCTTCTCCAGGATAGGGCTGAGAGAGATTCCTGCCTGCAACCTTGGAGAAGCCGCTGCCAGTCTGTGAAGACAATACTGATCTAGATAGATCAATGGTCTGACTCAGTATATGACAGCTTCCTATATTTCTATATTCCTATATTGGCCCAAGGCCCCAAAAGCCCATGGGGCCCTAATCCCCACCCTGGGGGTCTGACCCTGAGGGGTCTGACCTTGAGGAGCCCGGATAAGTGCCAGGCAGTTTTGGATAATGCAGATTGTAGTAGACCTAATGTAGACCTATTTCAAACTGGCTTCCATGTGGGCTATGGGGTCAAGACTGCCTATGGGGTCGAGATGGCCTGACGGATGATCTCCAACTGGCTATCGACAGAGGGAGTGTGACTCTGCTGATCCTTTTGGATCACTCTGCGGCTTTCGATACCATTGACCATGATATCCTTCTCGATCGCCTGAGGGAGGTGGGATTGGGTGGCACTGTTTTACAGGGTTTCCGATCCTACCTCTCTCGCGATTCCAGATGGTGTCTCTTGGAGACTGTTGTTCCGCTAAGCGAGAACTGAACTGTGGAGTCCCACAAGGCTCCATACAGTCTCCAATGCTTTTCAACATCTACATGAAACTGCTGGGAGAGATCATCAGGAGGTTTGCTGCTGGTTGTTACCAATATAGCAATAGCAATAGCACCCAGATTTACTTCTCCATGCCGACCTCATAAGGAAATGGCATATCTTCCCTAAATGCCTGCCTGGAGGCAGTAATGGGCTGGATGAGGGATAACAAACTGAAGTTGAATCCAAATAAGACGGAGGTACTGTGGGGGCCCGGGACCTGAAAGATGGTTTAGATCTGCCTGTTCTGCATGGGGTTACACTCCTCCTGAAAGATCAGGTATGTAGCTTGGGAGTGTTCCTGGACCCAACGCTCTTCCTGGTTTCTCAGGTTGAGGCGGTGGCCAGGAGCACTTTTTATCAGCTTTGGCTGATAAGTTAGTGACATCCATTTCTAAAGGTGAATGACCTTAAAACAATGGTACATATGCTGGTAACCTCCAGGCTTGTCTACTGTAATGTGCTCTATGTGGGGCTGCCTTTGTATGTAGTCTGGAAACTACCATTGGTACAGAATGCGGCAGCCAGATTGGTCTCTGGGACAACATGAATGGACCATATAACACTGGTTTTGAAAGAACTGCACTGGCTGCCGATATGTTTCCAGGTGAAATACAAAGTGCTGGTTATTACCTATAAATCCTTTAACGGCTTGGGTCCAGGCTATTTAAGAGAGTGCCTCCTTTGTCATAATCCCTGCCGCCTGTTACGATCTTCTGGAGAGGTCCGGTTACGGTTGCCATCGGCTTGTTTGGTGGCGACCCAGGACCGGGCTTCCTCTGTGGCTGCCCTTGGGCTTTGGAATAAATTTCCTGCTGAAATAAGAACATCTCCTTCTCTGTTTGTTTTCAGAGAGAACCTCAAGACCCTCCTGTTCTCTCATGCTTTTAATTAGAATTAATTTTAATAATTTAAAAAACTTTAAAAATAATTTTATTATATTGTTTTTATTATCATGTATTTTAATTTGTGACTTTTAAATATTTTAAATTTTGTACACCGCCTAGAGATAAGCATATCAGGTGGTATAAAAATATGACAAATAAGTAAGTAAGTAAGTGCTGGATCCAGCCCTGGGACCTCACACCAGGCCGGAGTATGAGCGAGCCCCACAAATGGAGCCCCCTCCCCCCAAATGTCATCCTTAGAGCTTGAGGCACCCACAGGGCCACTCTTGGAACCCAAGCTGCTTGAGGCCATTGTGACTGGGGATGATGGGAGTTGTAGTCCAACAACATCTGGGGAAGCAAGTCTGAGAATCTCTGCATTCCAATCGATTCATTTAGCGTCAAGGGCCTGGTCCCTGCTGGAGTGACAACTGAGCACAATTTTAAAATGCTTATTATTCTTTTATTTATTCCCTCGTGGATTTTTGACTATTTGCTGGCACGTGTGCATGGTTGCCTCTAGGCTGTGGGCATGCCCACTTGTTTTCACAGCCTGGCGGCCACTTACCTACCTCACAAAGAGCCGGTGATACCCTCACACTGACAGGTCCATCTGTCACCCATTCCCCAACAGCCAGCCACCACCACAGGCCTCATCCATCAAGCAGCTTCAGGGCTGATGTGTTCAGGCTGCAAGGCCACCGTGGTCTGTCAGCGGACAGACTCATTCAGAGCACGCAGGGCGGACCCTGTCTCATACTGACAGGCCAAGGTCTCGCTCTGGACCATCAGGTGCCACGGGAAGTGCTGTTGCTTCAGGAGGGATGACCCCCAGGGTGAAAGGGAGGCCCCTATCAATCCGGGGATAGGCTTTGCAAATCCAGAGGAATCCCGTTTTCATAGAAGCGAGCTCCTCTTTGTGATTCAGCTGGCATTTATCCTTCAGAAAGCGATAGAGTCTGCTTCGCAGTGCTTGCCAGGGTGACTTCATGTGAACACTTTTGCAAAATTGAAGCATTATTATTAATTATTATTATTATTTTTGTTTACACAGTCAGACAGGTGTTATTGACTGGTTTGTCTTATCCATACATCGAGTCCTTCCCAAGGACCTGGGATGCCAGAATTTTATTATCAATGTTGTTGCTGTTGTTGCTGCTGCTGCTGTTGTTGTTATCATCATCATCATCATCATCATCATCATCATCATCTATTTACACACAGTCTACCAGATGTTATTGACTGGATTTGGTACGTTAATTATTGGGCCCTTTCCAAGGGTCTAGAATAACTAAAGAAAAATTAAAGATGATGATGATGATGATGATGATTTCTTGTTTGCACAGTCAAACAGGTGTGATTGACTGGTTTGTTTTATCCAGACATTGAGTCCTACCCAAAGATCTGGGATGCCAGAATTTTGTAATCAATATGGTTGTTGTTATAGGTATCACCGCAAAATGTAGGCTGTTCCCAGTAAAGTTGCTTTTTGTAGTTGGCTGATGGTAATTTCTGTGGCCCCTATGGTGTTGAGGTGCTCTTCAAGTTGTTTTGGAATTGCACCCAGGGTGCCAACTACCACTGGGATTATTTTGGTCTTTTTCTGCCACAGCCTTTCAATTTCAATTTGTAGATCTTTGTATTTTGTTATTTTTTTTTCTATTCCTTTTTCTTCTATTCTGCTATCCCCTGGTATTGCTATGTCAATTATTTTGACTTGTTTTTCTTTCTTCTTGACTACAGTGATATCTGGTGTATTGTGTGGCAGATGTTGTCTGTTTGTATTCGAAAATCCCTTAATATTTTTGCATCTTCATTTTCTACAACGTTTTCAATTTTATGGTCCCACCAATTTTTGGCTACAGGCAGCTTGTATTTTTTGCAGATGTTCGAGTGTATCATCCCTGCTACTTTGTCATGCCTTTGTTTGTTCTCAGTCTGTGCAATCTTTTTACAACAGCTGATTAGATGATATTATTATTTATTTACACAGTCAGACAGGTGTTATTGACTGGTTTGTTTTATCCAGACATCGAGTCCTTCCCAAGGACCTGGGATGGCTGAATTTTATTGTCAGTGTTGTTGCTGTTGTTATAGATATCGTCGCAGAATATAGGCTGTTCCCAGTAAAGCTGCTTTTTGTAATTGGCTGATGGTGATTTCTGTGGCCCCCTGTTGAGGTGCTCTTCAAGGTCTTTTGGAACTGCACCCAGGGCGTCAATTACCACTGGGATTATTTGGGTCTTTTTCTGCCACAGCCTTTCAATTTCAATTTGTAGATCTTTGTATTTGGTGATTTTTTCTATTTCTTTTTCTTCTATTCTGCTATCCCCTGGTATTGCTATGTCGATTATTTTCACTTGTTTTTCTTTCTTCTCGACTACAGTGATATCTGGTGTATTGTGTGGCAGATGTTTGTCTGTTTGTAGTCGGAAGTCCCATAATATTTTTACATCTTCATTTTCTTCAACATTTTCAATTTTATGGTCCCACTAATTTGTGGCTACAGGTAGCTTGTATTTTTTGCAGATGTTCCAGTGTATCATCCCTGCAACCTTGTCATGCCTTTGTTTGTAGTCAGTCTGTGTGATCTTTTTACAACAGCTGATTAGGTGGTCCACGGTTTCATCTGCTTCTTTATAAAGGCGGCAGTTGCTGTTTGTTGTGGATTTTTCCACTTTTGCTCTTATTGCATTTGTTCTTAGTGCCTGTTCTTGTGCAGCCAGTATTAAACCCTCTGTTTCTTTCTTCAAGTTGCCATTCTTAAGCCATTGCCAGGTCTTGGTGATGTCTGATTTTCCACTTATATTGTGCAAATATTGACCATGCAGTGGCTTATTTCTCAATTTTTCTGCTCGGTTCTTGACTTGTTCTTTCTTGTAGGCCTGCTTTGTTTCATTGGTATTGAATAGTTTCTCGTTCTTGACCATTTGAAGTGCATCTTCTTCACTGTCCTTGATATATTCTTCAAGGTCTCTTTTCTCCTCCTCTACTGTTTGATGGACTTGCAGCATTCCTCTTCCACCTGAGCTGTGAGGGAGGTATAGCCTATTGACATCACTGCGGGGGTGCAGAGCATGATTGATGGTCATGATTTTCCTGTTCTTACAATCTAGCATCTCTAGCTCTGCCTGGGTCCAGTCTACTATTCCTGCAGTGTATCTGATAACAGGTATAGCCCAGGTGTTTATGGCTTGTATGGTGTTCCCGCCATTGAGTTTGGACTTGAGGATTTTTCTAACTCTCCTGATGTATTCACTTCCAATTTTTCTTTTAATTTCAGTGTGTGCGATGTTATCAGCCTGGAGAATGCCCAAGTATTTGTAAGGTTCTTTCTCTTCCAGGTTCTTGATCTTGCTTCCATTGGGCAGTTCTATTCCTTCTATTTTTCTTATTTTTCCTCTTTTCATTATTAATGCAGCACACTTGTCTAGTCCAAACTCCATTGCTATATCGCTACTGAATATACGGACAGTGCTTAGCAGTGATTCGATTTCTGACTGGGACTTTCCATACAACTTCAGATCATCCATGTACAGCAGATGGTTGATTTTACTTGATGTTTTAGATGTTTGGTATCCGAGGCCTGTTTTGTTTAGTATTTGTGAAGGTGGGGTCATGGCAATTACAAACAACAGAGGGGATAGTGAGTCCCCTTGGAAAATGCCTCTTCTAATGCTAACCTGTCCAAGTGTCTTGCCATTGATTGTTAACTGTGTACTCCACATGCTCATTGCTTTTTAAAATAAATATCTGAATGTTTTTGCTGACACCAGTTGTTTCTAAACATTTTAGTATCCATGTGTGAGGCAATGAATCGAAGGCTTTCTTGTAGTCAATCCATGCAACACTTAGATTGGTTTTTCTTCTCTTGCAATTTTCTAAAATCATTATGTCAATCAGCAGCCAGAGGCGTATCTAGGGAAAATAGCGCCTAGGGCAAGCACTGAAATTGCGCCCCCTGTCCAAACATCTGACACCCACTGTCCTGATAACTTTACCATAATATCAGCTCAAAAATACAAGTCAAGCTCGTTAATCTCTTAATATTTCAAAAACTATTTAGCAGTGGACGAAGCCGGACCAAAAAATGCTGGAAAACTACTAATTTCAGTATGCTGGGGCTCATGAAATACCCCAAAACTATGTGGAGGTATACTTGGAAAAACTAAACAGAATTGCCTGTCTAATTCTTTACTATGCATTGTAGCATCACTATTACATAAGTTGTAAAAATAAATGGAGAATTTGACTTTCCCCATATACTCTGAAAATAATGAAAGGATATGCAGAGTAAACTGTGTCACTGCTTGGAATATATTCTAGTATTTCAGAAAGACAGTTAAAATGAGAGAAAGAGCAAGAAACTCCCAGTGGGCCTTAATACTAAGGATTTCACACTGATTCAAAGACAAACACACCATTAATAGTCATATTATTAAGACATCACATTTAACTCATTTATCACAAGAAGCAAAGTAAGAGGAAATGAATACAATCCTAGCTCATAAGTTTCAGCTCAGTATTCACAAGCCCTGATTCTCTATACATAGTGTCAAACTAAATGTGTACAATGACTTATATTATATTAAATCAATTTTTTGTAACCTGTAGCCCCTTCGGGGGGCTTCCTAAAGGCCGTGGGGGGATCTGCAAAGTTCCCCCCTCCCCCTGCTGGCCTCTAGGGCCTCACAGGGACCATTTGAGCATGTGCGGTGGCCATTTTTTTTAATGGCTGCTGAAAACAAAATGACCACCATGCATGCTCAAATGGCCTCTATGAATCCTGGCATGGCCTAGGGCCTCACAGATGCCATTTGAGCATGTGCGGTGGCCATTTTGTTTTCAGCAGCCATTTTTTAAAAAAATTGATTTTAGATAATGGTGCCCCCCTTCAAGTGGCGCCCGGGGCACGTGCCCTGCCTGCCCTGCCCTAGATACGCCCCTGTCAGTAGCTGGTCTTTTGTGCCTCTGGTGTTCAGGCAATTTCCTTTCTGTTCAACTGGAAGCTGTTTATTAGTTAATAGCCATTGTTCAATATCACCTCCTTGCAAAATGTGATTAAACTGTTTTGATAGTTGTTTATGAAGGCTTGTTAGATGTTTAAGCCAAAAGCCATGCAGTTCATCGTCGCCTGGAGTAGTCCAATTTTTAATTTTCTTTGCTCTTTCACTTATCAATTCTGGTGTTATTATTAGATCTTGCATTTGTTGGTTACATTGTTTGACCTCTTTCATCCAGCCTGCTTTTTTATTATAATCTATTGGATTGTCCCATAATTTCCCCCAGAATTGCACTGTTTCTTCTTTATTTGGTGTTTCTAGGTTTCTTGCAGTTTCTCCTTCTATGCTTTGGTAGAAACGTCTCTGATTCGACTGGAATTGGAGATTCTGCCTGTGTTGTGTAGTTCTGGCTTCATATCTGCTAATCTTCTTTGACACTGCTGTTATTTGCTGCTTTATTATTTCCAGGACTTCTCTAATTTTCCTTGAATCTAGGTGGTATTTTTGGATCAGATACTGTTTTGTGTTTTCATTCTTCAGCTTCTTGTCTTTCATATCTTTCAATTTACTAGCATCTGATCTAAGCCTGGAGATTTTATTTTCTAATCTAATCTTCCATTTAGGTGATGTACTACTTTCATTTTTTACAGGTCCTTTGATTTTATATCCGAGCTCTTGTGTTGTTATTGTTGCTGCACTGTACATTAGTTGGTTTGTTTCTTGCAAATTCTTGGTTGTTATTTCTGCAAGTGCAGCATTGACATATTTTACTACCTGAGCAAGTTGTTTTTTGGCAACTGTTTTTAGAGCTGGAAGTTGAACCCTGGTGGTTGTTTGGTTCATGTGCTCAGTTATTTTTTGCTTTAATTATTGTTGCTTTTCTGTTAAACGGCATTTGGGTTTTTGAGGTGAAGGCAAAGGGGAGGTTGCCTGGTTTTGATTTTGAAACAGTTCAGCAACAGTGGCATCCTCGATTTCCCACACCTCCTCCACCTGCGCCTGAGCAACTGCTTCAGTTGGTGGTAATTCTTCTTCCATATCTTGAGCCTGTGTTGCTCTTTCCAGTTCTTCCAGCTCAACTCCTGTGAATACTTTATTTCTTATTATGAGTCTTCTCTGGTCTGCTAGACTTTGTTCTGTTATTTCTGTATCTGGATGCTTCTCTTTCCAAATTTGGTACATTCTTTTTAAATAACCTCTTCTAGTTGGACTAGACTTGTAATAGCAGAACATTATTTCCTTGTTGGCATTTTTCATATTTTTTTTCGGTTAAGCGACGTTTCTTCCAGTAACTTTGCTGTCTTCAGCCCTGGTTGCTGAGCTGAAGATCCTGAGTCCTGTTGCCTACTTGCCACCAGATGTCCAGGGACTCCAGCACCTGGCGCGGTCCTTGTTGAGCGACGACCGATCCGGTATAGATTTATTAAAGTTATTTCTCACCATTTTGTTGATGGGATAGGCACTCTTTGTCTGGCTCCTCTGGTGAGACCTGTCCAGTATGGTTGGACTTCTGGCATAGCTCTAACCTTCCTCAGAGCTCGCAAGCCCCACAGGTGTTGTTGTTGTTGTTGTTGTTATCTACTTTAAATTGTGCATATAGGCAGTACTTGATTCAATTCCAATGTGTCTGGAGGGGAACAGTTGATCTGAAGGCATCTTGGAGCATTTTTCAAAGGTCAGATTAAAGACACTCCCCCAAACTAAGTTTACTATTAGGTGCTTTTAATATGAAAGCTTTTGGGATGCTGTTGCTGAACTTCTGAGCATCCTTAGATTAAGTTTGCTCTTAATGCTAACCTTCTCTAATAAGCAGTTTTAACAGACTACAATTTCAGTCATTCAGGACCATAAAACAAGCACTTGCCGAAATGCCACAGTTCAGCGACAAGACCTCGAGATGGGTTGCCCTTAAGAACATTATAATTCTGTTTTTCGATTCTAGAAATAAGATGTTCACATTTTTACCCAGCAGGGAATCTGAATTGTACTTTACTATCTTGCAAAGTAAAGTTCTTTTCCAGCCATAATATTCTTCAGAAGGCAGTCAGAGGCTGTTTACTTACTTGCTTCAGTTGCTTGGAATTTATTTTTGATAGAGTTGGCACTGAATTTTGTCGAAAATGAAGCAAGTTGGTAGTGCTTGCTCAAGCAATATGCCGAAGAGATTTTGAAGGAAGCTACAGGAGCATAGATAAGAAGAGAGCGATTGCAGGGGTGTGTGTCTTCATGAGAGGAGGCCTGCTCCATCAAGACCCGAGCAGGGGTGGATTAAGCTCTTTGCTGCCTGTAGGCGGCTAAAGATTTGCCCCCACCCCAGTGGCAAGGGAGGAAGGAAGGGGGAGCTAAATCTATTTTTAAACACTAAAACCACCGCCGTGCTGCATGCGCAGAAAAGCCTGAAATTGGGCAATAGCTGTCACTTGGGAGGTAGGCGGGCTTGGGTTAGGAGGGGTATTGCCACCCTCTCCACCACCACCGTCAGCGGTTTTAAAGTTTTTTAAAAAATTGATTTAAACTCCACCTCCCAGGTTTAAAGTTTGAATTTCCCCCCACATATGACAAAAATTTGCCACTGGGGGAATTTTGCTGCCATAAGCAGTTGCCTCTACTGCCTCTCCTTTAATCAGCCAGTGGACATGAGCCTTAATCAGATGTTATAGAAAAAAGGTGCTATCCATGAGTAGAGCGTCTAAAATGGGACGAGAAGTCCCACCCCTTCCCTGTCAGTCAACCCTGTCATAGGGACATAGGAAGCTGCCATATATTGAGTCAGACCATTGGTCCATCTAGCTCACTATTGTCTAGCCAAACTGGCAGCAGCTTCTCTTTGCAGGCAGGAATCTTTCTCAGCCCTATCTTGGAGATGCTGCCAGGGAGGGAACCTGGGTCTTTCTGCATGCAGATGCTCTTCCCAGAGTGGCCTCATACCCTAAGGGGAATATCTTGCAGTTCTCACATGTAGTCTCCCATTCAAATGCAAACCAGGGCAGGCCCTGCTTAGCAAAGGGGACAATTCATGCTGGCGACCAGAAGACCAGCACACCACTTACTGTTAGAATGGCTTTCATCTGAAGAGGCCAATGCCAGCTCCATGATAGCAGGCACTTCTGTGACTGGGAGGTACGGATCTGCCTCTTCAGATGAACTCCACCCATGAGTGGGGCACTGACAGGGATGACTGATGTGGTCAGGCAGGGAGGGACTTCTGGCCTCGTTTGAGATGCTGTACTTGTATAAAGGACCTTTTGTATAATGTCTGAAGAAGGCAAAGATGGACCATTTGTCTCAGTATCCTTTTCCACTGATGGTCATCCAGTTGACTTTGGAAAGTTTCCTTTGTATGCTGAAATAAGAACAATGGAGAGAAAGTTAGTATGGTCCCTGCACACAAGGACATGGAAACTGGTGAAGTGTTCATGGTTTTGGCATCCCTTGATGGTGAGCTTAACGCAGAGACTCGACTGACATCTCTCGGGATTAGGGATGTGCATGGAATGGATTTTGCATGTTGAGTGGGTTGTGTGGTAGAGCATGATGGGTAGAGCATGATATCTACCATCCAGCCCACAAAAGAAATGGGCATGCAGGCAATTTAAAACAAATGTTAAACCCACTCAAAACACAAACCATAGGATTTTGGGGAAAGGTTAAACATTTGTGAAAAATTGCCCACTTGCCGATTTCTTTTGTGGGTTGGGTAGTAGATAACACCCATCGTGACCTATGTCACAACCCACTGTGGTGCTCCTAGGAGCTACTCATGGGGAACAATGGGTTTTTTTTATTTCCCCCATGGTTCCCTATGGCCAGAACAAGCTGCACTCACAGAGTGCACACACAAGTTTTGCATTGCAATGAATTTTCCAACTCTGTCTTGAAAAACACTGCAGATTAGACAGTAAAAGGGAATCCTGTCCTTCCCAACCCAGAACAACACACATTTCAAACAAAGTCCAGAAATGTCCAAAAAAAGAATCCCTGACCCAGAATCTACTGCCAGCCATGGTGCCTGTGCGGCAGCAACATCATTGGCACATGTTGCTCTCTCACACACAATAATGACTCCTTACTTACTAGCACTGCAGCAGCTGCCACAGCAGCACCCTTAGCAACAAGCATAGCCGTAAGCTCAACCAGAGCAACTTCAGCCACATTTTGACTGAGTACATATTGCAATGCAAGACTGCAGAACAGACCAGAGCAGTGAGTGAAACACAAGATAGTTTCAAAGCCAGGCAAGGAACTCATAACAGCAGTCACCAAGAAATATCATACACACACAGTGAGATCTGCCACTGTCCATTTCTCACCACAACACTATCTCACAAACAAAACTAACCACAACTCAAGGAAGTTCTGCCTTTGTCAATCTGAGATACAGCAAAACTAGATAGTTATAACAGCAATAGAACAGCAGATTATACTCAGTGCTAAGAAACCACAACACCAAATCTTCCATTCTGTCTGCCACAGAAGAAAAAGACAGAGCAGCCATGGCCTGGTGACTGAGCTAGATGGACCAATGCTATGGCAAGAAACAAAGCATTTAGACTCTTACCGAGAGAATAACTCTTCTTTCTTCTCCAGGGTATATCCTGTGACACAGATGCCTGCCTGCCTGTGTCTGGATAACACCATGGCCTCAGATTGCTACTGGGCCCCGGCTCTAGAGTTCCTGCATTGGGCAATGGGTTGGATAGATGGCATACAAGACCCCTCCAATTCTACAATTGTATGACTCCTCTTCTATTAAAATTTGGTCAGAGAGCTCTTTGTGATGGGGGCCAGTCTGTTTGTTTATATTACTCTGCAAATTGCCACTGACTACAAAAACACTGCAGAAAAATGAGGAGGAGGAGAGCTGGTCTTATGGTAGAGAGCATTTATTTTTATTTTTATTTATTGTTATATTTATATACCGCCTTTCATTAAAACAATCCCAAGGCAGTTGGCAATTCAGAGCATGAATTGTCCCCTTTGCTTTTAGGTCTTTTAGGGGATGGGGCCGCTCTGGAAAGAAACTCTGCATACTTGTATGCAGAAGGTCCTGGGTTCTTTCCCTGGCATCTCCAAGATAGGACTAAGAGAGATTTCTGCCTGCAACCTTGGAGGAGCTGCTGCCAGTCTGTGTAGACATGCATGGGCACTGTAAGATATTCCCCTTGGGGATGGAGCCACTCTGGGAAGAGCATCTAGGTTCCAAGTTCCCTCCCTGGCAGCATCTCCAAGATAGGGCTGAGAGAGATTCCTGCCTGCAACCTTGGAGAAGCTACTACCAGTCTGTCTAGTCAGTACTGAGCTGGATGGACCAAGGGTCTGACTCAGTATAAGGCAGCTTCCTATGTTCCTATGTTTGAGAGGAGAGCTGGTCTTCTGGTAGCAAGCATGGCTTGTCCTCTTAGCTAAGCAGGGGAAGTCCTGGTTGCACATGAATGGGAGACTAGAAGTGTGAGCACTGGAAGATATTCCCCTCAGGGGATGGAGCCGCTCTGGGAAGAGCAGAAGGTTCCAAGTTCCCTCCCTGTCAGCATCTCTGATAGGGCTGAGAGAGATTCCTGCCTGAAACCTTGGAGAAGTCACTTTCAGTCTGTGTAGACAATACTGAGCTAGATAGACCAATGGTCTGACTCAGAATATGGCAGCTTCCTATGACTATGAAATGGAAGATAACATATTGTCAAACTACTACAACTACAACATATATCACTTTCCAACAAAAGTGTTAAAAGCAGCTTACATAGCAAAAGAAATAATCAATAAGCTCTTTCCCTGTTCCAAAGCGGCTCACAAAGAAAATATTGGAATCAAAGATGGCATGCTTTAATAAAATGTCAAATTGACAGAATGTTTGGCAAAGGCTGGACTCTCTGATGAACATTCAGCAGGAAGAATGATGCAGGATAAATTGAGGGGGGTGGTGTCCAGGAAGGTCATCACAGGTCCAAACATGCTTGTTCACTCCCGACTTCCTTTTCTGGAGCTGCCAGTGAGATAAAACTGATTTGAATCTGACCTTTCCTCGGTGACTGACAAGCTTCTCCAGCAATTAGTCTGGCCTAAGTGACAAGTTTCAGGGTGGGAAGAAAGGAGAGCATTAGCATGAGGAAGGCCAAAGCACCCACCGGTGTGTGCAGAGTGGCGCGCGAGCCTCACGTTTTACGAGGGAGGCTCCTCGTAAATTTTTATCCTGTCAGTAAAGTCTCCTGTTTTTAATGGTATTTAGATTTTATATCCCACATTTTACAAGTAATAAAAGAAGCACAATCGCTTTGGGGGTTCTTATAGAGCCGCAGATAATGACAGGAGGTGTGGAAGAGGCACCAGAACGTGAGGCTTCCTCTTCTCCCCTTCATCCCGGGACGTGGCCCTGAATCACTGCAAGGTGGAGGAGAACCTTCTTGGCACCCATTAGGTGGGGTGTGGGATGGGGCGGGGGGGGGCAGAGCCTCAGAGCACCTTGGAGAAGACCTTGGAGAAATGACAGACAGGCGACTGGCTAGGCTTCCCCTCTCCGTCGCTTCCAACTAGCTGCATTTCTGGAGCCCAGCAGATGTTGTTTTATTCACAGAGGCTCTAATTTACACTTATTCCAAGGGGGAAAAACACACTGAAAGGGAGAGAAGAGCTTTCACAAAGGAGTGTGCAGTATTTGCTCAACATCCGCTCTGTTTTCATGGGAGCTCAGATCCAAGCCTCTATTTGCATTGAGATGTGGAAGGAGACAACGGGGCTATTCTCACAATCAACAAAAATTGGGCTAGGAGAGCCGAGCCTGATTTTTGTTGATCGTGTAAACCACCGCGTTTGCAGGCGAGCCCAGTGGCTTACAAGCAGGTCACCCACTTTGGAAGCCCTCCCTAAAGCCCCGGTTTGCGGAGCGAGCACTCCGCAAACCCAGGCTTTCTGATCATGAGTAGCCACGGTGTGGCTCCATGCCACAGCTACTCATGAGGAGACCCCCGGAGGGGAGGCAAAAAGCCACCTCCCGGCTCCGGGGGTCTCGCCAGCATGCCCTGCGCACTCGCGCAGGGCATGCTGGACCTAGCGGGGGCCGATCGGCCCAAGCTCCCCCAGCCCCTGCCAGCTCCGTCATGGAGCTGACAATCGTGTGAGCAGCCTATCTGGCCTCCCAGGGCTCCCTCCCCACTTGTGTGCGGGGAGAGCGGGCTTAGCCCACTCTCCCTGCTCACTGCCCCAAACCGGGTCTCACTGATCGTGAGACCCAGCTCAACAGCTACATTGTAGCTACATTGTACATTGGAGAGGAGAGCTGGTCTTGTGGGAGCAAGCATGACTTGTCCTCTTAGCTAAGCAGGGCCTGCCCTGGTTGCATATGAATGGGAGACTAGAAGTGTGAGCGCTGTAAGAGATTCCCCTTAGGGGACGGAGCCACTCTGGGAAGAGCATCTAGGTTCCAAGTTCCCTCCCTGGCAGCATCTCCAAGGTAGGACTGAGAGAGATTCCTGCCTGCAACCTTGGAGAAGTCGCTGCCAGCCTGTGTAGACAATACTGAGCTAGATAGACCAATGGTCTGACTCATGGCAGCGTCCTATGTTCCTATGTACATGTGTGATTTCGGGAGAAATCTCCATTCAGGTGAATCAAACCCGTTCAGGCCTTTGTAACCAGATTTGGCTGAAAGGCCTGGATGAGATAGGGGCTCCTCAGTCGAGGTTTGAATACAAAGGACTGGCTTGATTCACCTGCATGGAGATTTCTCCCTAAAGAATCCAAGGGTTCATATTGTTCAGCATCACAGCTGGTCAGGTGCCTCTGGAAAGCCTACAAGCAAGGCATGGGATTGTGTGAGCAGACTCCACTGAAAAGCCTAAAATTGTAATGGGATGATCCTAAAGGTGTCTTTGGTACTGAATGTTTAATGAAACATGGTGCAGATGGAGTTGCATGATGGACAGCCATTGCAAATCACGTCCCTCCACCACAGAGCTGCATTTGGGCAGTCGCATGAATCTGCACCCTTGTGTAATTGCACACAAGTTTCAACCAAAGTGGATGGAATTTCACATAGTATCTCAGCCACTGTCCCTTGTGGACATCAACCACACTTCAGATGGCATGCAACATGAAAGAGGGGCTCCATAGAGGAGCAAGGGTCACCGGCAGGTCCTCATGGGAGGAGGTCATCTTTGAAATGCCCTGCTGGTCCCAGGCCATTTATTAACATGCATGCTGTGCGCAGCACATAGGCCCCTTCCTTTGATCAATGCTTGCATTAGAAATCTGTAGGTAAGGCCATGGAGGGCTTCATGGCTGAGGTCCACAAGTGCTCTAAAGGGGGGCTTTCCATGCTCGAAAAGTTCACTTGGAGAACGCACCGTGCATGCTCATTGCTTCATCACAAACAGGGGCTGTGAGCCCAGGCTGTGGAGCATTTAAGAATCCAGCAACACCCCTGCAGGGAGGCTCTCTCTCTCTCCCTCTCCCTCTCGGATCTATGGCGATGACCTTCTAGTTTTGGAAGCCTTCTTCCTCTGGAGGTTTGAATGAGATTATACAAGTTCTATTGTTCGAAAGCCTCTTTGATATTTTTAAACTAAAACTAGGATAGAAAAGAAATGAAACGTTGTGGAGGGGGATGGAGGGAAGTTAGAACTGGCAAGATCTGCGAAGTGGCAGTTATGTGGAGGATGGGAACTGCCCCCTCTTGGCTCCTCTGCTTGGCTTCTCTGCTCTGAGCAAAAGTGTGACCAGTTTGAGCGGGTGAAGCCATTTCTAGCCTAAAGGGATGGGAAACTGATTCACTAGTTTAAGAGCTGCATGTCAGGCATCTGCTGAAGTTGCAGGAGCAGGCAGAGAGTTGGCAACCCTGCCTGCTGGTGCCTCATGCCCACCACTGGGGCCTGGGAGTTCTGCCATCCTTGTATAGATTCAACTATGGCAGTTGCTGGAGGGGGGGGGTCCCCGTCCGGGAGTGTTTACCGGTCGCCATGGCGCTGGGGTTCCAACGGATCCTGATGGGGCTGGAGGTTCCGCTGCTGCCTTCAAACTCTCTGGACTTGACCATTGGCAGGAGGACTTTCTGGCCTCTCCTGCTGCTCACGGTCAATTTCTGTCCAATTTTGGCCATGAGAGAGTGCAGAACATGGCCTCCGGCAAGGAGTCTAGAGTGAGTGCCCACTACCCGGCCCCAAATAGGTTCAATTTTTTGGGGGGGGGAGACCCCCAGGGCTTTCCCATCCCAAAAGTTCCCATGCTGCTTCCTCCATAGAGAGGTTCTTCCACCTTTGCATGAGTAACTTGTAGTTGAGCCCCGATCGTCACTCATCCCACCCAGCAACTGTATTGCAAATATCTGTTCATATGGCTTTTCCAGACAAGTTCTCAAAATGCTCCTCCAACCTGCTGAGTGGGTCTCCCACACTCCCTCTATACTAGCTTCAAATGGGGTCTCTCCCACCCCCTCCCAACCCTGCCCTGTCCGGACTGGGTTTCCATCCCTTACCAGTGACCATTTGCTGGTTTCGGCCACGGAGCGCTCTTCATTAGTCTCCTGTGGCTGGAAGTCACTGAGAGGAGAAACAAGACAAAAGACACAAGTGAGAAACCCAGAGTACCCAGTTTCCAAGAGTGGACAGCCGGATGCCTCATGGCAGGTCGTGAAGGCAAGGACCCTCCCCCCACCCCCAGGACCAGAAGGGACATTTCAGTCTCACTAGCAGGAAGTCTGGGGTGGGCGAAGGATGGGGCTTCCTAGCTATAACTGGTAGGACTTGGGAAGTGCAGCTTCTCTCTGGCGGGCTGCTCTGTCATGCGGTGCTTCTTGCCTCTCTGGCAGGTGTAGCTAAAGTCTCAGGGGTAGCCAAAATGTAGCTGCCCCTGCCAAGGAGAGCTGGTCTTGTGGTAGCAAGCATGACTTGTTCCCTTTGCTAAGCAGGGTCCACCCTGGTTGCATATGAATGGGAGACCTGATGTGTGAGCACTGTAAAATATTCCCCTTATTAGGGGATGGAGCCGCTTTGGGAAGAGCAGAAAGTTCCAAGTTCCCTCCCTGGCAGCATCTCCAAGATAGGGCTGAGAGAGATTCCTGCCTGCCACCTTGGAGAAGCTGCTGCCAGTCTGTGAAGACAATACTGAGCTAGATAGACCAAGGGCCTGACTCAGTATATGGCAGCTTCCTATGTTCCTCGGTACCTCAGAAATGGACTCAGATGCCTGCCTGGCTTGAGTTGCTGCCCCTTTCTTCCTAGTCACAATTGCCCCCTGGGAACAGCCTCAAGGAGCATGAGGATTTCGACCGGTGAAAGAAGAAGCCCAACTTCTCTGAGGACTGTCTGTAGCTGTGGGTCCATCTTGGCCTAAGACAGTCCAGTTCCCCAAAGGGACAATCCAGGCCAAGCATTCACTCTGGCTTCAGTGTGAATGTTGCTCTATCACAGAAGTCTAGTATAGATCCAGGACGTCAGAAAAACACACAGCATAGTGTCAGTGGAGACTGATGGTCCACCATCAACACTGGTCTGATCCGTAAGGAACCCTTGATACGTTTTCAAGGCATCCAATCCCAGCATTCTCTGGAACATGCTTTGGGAAACAACAGAGCTACGGGTGATCTGAGAGGAGAGAAGAGGGGTTTCAAAGATTCTGGGCCTCCCTCAAACCCCAGTTTAAGTCAGTAGCGGTTCAATATTACAAGTCAGGGGGGTGCCAAAGGAAGCAGCTTGGATTGCTCCTCATTTCCTTGCACTGCCTGCAGGCTGAGCACTCATCAGGTAGAGCTATGCAGTTAATCATGCAGCTCTACCTGATGAATGGCCAGCCTGCAGGCAGTGCAGCTCTCAGGCAGGGTGGGAGAGAGATGGGCAACTTGAGCTGTCTCCTTAGGTTCCCCCGGCTTTTAGGACCACTCACTTCAGGTTTCAGCAATCCCCAAGAAGCCAATTGTGTGCGAGGTGGAAAAGAAAGTGAGATGAAACACAGGAGACATCAAAAAGTGTTGTTCTGTTTATATCATTAAAGTTTTCCAAGAGAAACCATACTGTGCTAACAGGACTGGAATTTCCTATTAGTCAAACTAGCAGCCATGAACATTAATAAGGTGCATGTTTAACAAAATATCTCCCTCCCTCCCCGCCCCCCCTCCTAAGGAACAGGTTGCAATTAAACCCCTGCTCTTTAAATGCGAGTCGGGGAAAAAATGGTTATAAAATATGAAAAGCCCCAGCTCCTCTCTAATATTCACTGTAATGAGATAAACTTAATTGAACATTTTACAATGTCATCCTCATTTCCCTTTTTAATTAGGTCCTTCTTCCAGAACAACATGAAACCATATGATTCTGAGCCGTTCATTAGGGAAAGCTCTGCAAACTATGATTAGCAAGGGGTTAAGAGGCACCAAAGGGATACTCGGCCAGAGCTTTTAGGAACCCATTAAAACCAAAATGCCAGGCAATGAGCAGAGAAGGCTCGGGCTGGAAGCCTTGTTGTGGCTTCCTCTGTTAAGCCTTCCCTTTGATTCAGATCTGCAGCAGGGGCATACACTTCTTTGGGGGGGGGCTCAAGCCCCCTCCTGGATTTCCAGGGGGAGGCAATGCCCCCCCGCCACCAGCTGTCAGGTAGCATCAGCAAGCTCTCCTGCTCAAGTTCATCAGCCAGTCGAACAACACAGTCAGTCCTGTGCTGTCTTTGTAGCAACTCAGCAAGTTCTTAGGAGGCACGGCTGCCTCTCTGGGCCCTTTCACTCTACGACTCTCTGAAGAGAAGTCACATGACAAGGAGAAAAGCTAGTGGGGCTCTATTCCTGCAGGCGCTCTGCCCAGAGGGACCCCAGCCCCTAAGGGGAATCTCTTACAGTGCTCACATGTAGTCTCCCATTCAAATGCAAACCAGGATGGACTCTCTGCTGGGAAGCCGCTCCTTCTTTGACACCCCCTGGACTTGCTAAGCTGAGTCGACATCTAGCCATGGAATATAGCTGTATATAGGATATAGAAGCGAATGAGGTCATAGAGACTTAGAATTTTAGAGTTGGAAAGGACTTTAGAGGTCTACGAGACCAGGGATTCTCAGCGTTGGGTCCTCAGATGTTTTATTTATTTTATTTACGGTTAAATTTAAACCCCGCCTTTCATTAAGAATGATCCCAGACTGAAAATAGTGAGCATCTGGGAGTGTGCAGGCAGAGCGGGTGGGATGGGGGTGGGCAAACCGTGAGTCCATTGGACCCACAGCTTGCCGTTCTGCGAGAAGGCAGCCATAGCTGCCTAAGAAGCTGCCTTCTACCACCCCAGGCCCTTCCTCCATCTCGTTCAGCACGGACTGGCAGCAGCTCTCCCAGGTTTCAGACAGGAGTCTTTCCCAGCCTTCCCTGGAGATGCTGCCAAGGATTGAACTTGAGGCTCTCGGCATGCCTCCTGACTCATCAGGAGCAGCTGCTATTGTATGTAGTCTGGCTTAATTTCTAAGCAAAGGCACTTGCCTGGCCCATGCTGCTCCCAGGGAAGGCCATCCCCTCCCATCCATGGCTCTGCAAAGACCAGCTGCATTGCAATGGCTGAGAGAACGAGCTTCCAAGGGATTCCAAGGGAATCCAGGGCGGCCTCGCCATGAGGCACAGGGAGCTGGTGACCCCAGGCAGCAGATTGTTGGGACACCACCGAAGTGGCAAGATTGCCCCCCTATCTGGGTGGGGGAGGAGGTGAAGAAAAGGAGGAGAGTGTACACAAGGGGGGCAGCATTAAAAAAACAATTCATCACTAATTCAAAAAGTCACCAGCTGTTGCTGCTAAGAATGATTGTCAATGTGTAGCTAACACCCCTTCCCTTTCCTCATTCAAATTCAAGGTTGGGGAAGGACTGTTGCTCAGTGGCCGAGCATGTGCTTTGCATGCAGAGAGCCTCAGGTTCAATCCTTGGCAGCATCTCCAGGTAGGGCTGGGAAAGACTCCTGTCTGAAACCTGGGAGAGCTGCTGCCAGTCCGTGCTGAACGAGATAGAGGAAGGGCCTGGCGTGGTAGAAGGCAGCTTCTCAGGTAGGCTATGGCTGCCTTCTCGCAGAACGGCAATCTGTGGGTCCAATGGACTCAAAGTTTGCCCCCCGCCCATCCCGCCCCCTCTGCCTGCACACTCCCAGATGCTCACTATTTTCAGTCTGGTAGCTGGCAATGGGGGTGGGACTGACTGGGCGGGCTTCCTTTGACCCTGGAAGGACAGCCCGTGCCAGCCAATGGGAAGGAAGACAGTGGGAGGAGCTTCCTCCATTAACTCCAGCTTGGGTTAAATTCCCAGTCCGGATGACATGGAGGAGGGAACAGACCTTTGGTTGTGCGAGTGGAACTCACTACAAACCGAGGGTTCATTCTTAGGTTTAGAGGCAAAACTGGAACAATGGTTGGGTCCGGGAACTGAGGTTCCAATAGTTCAGACGACACGGGGGCCGAACCGGAGGCTGGTTTGGAATTTGCCTCCAGTTTGGCATGTGAGAAGGTTCTGATAATGCAGGTTCCGATAATGCAGGTTCTGATAATTCTGACGACACGGGGGCCGACGGAGGCCGGTTTGGAATTTGCCTCCGGTTTGGCATGTACAAAGGTGGCCTATGTCTAACCTGAGCAGTTTTTGCATGGGGCCATAGCTCAGTGGTAGAATACCTGCTTTGCATGCAGAAGGTTCTAGGTATGAGCCTCAATGGATGGCATACTGTGCGTCGGGACATCAGCCTAGTAACTTTGAATGCACACTAGTTGGGCAAATGTAAACACTGCACAAATGATGTTACACAAGTGTAAGCCTATTGGAAATACAGTAATGGGTATACTCTCATGTTACAGAATGGGTGCAACTTGCATGCATGCAAAGCGGGTAGGCTGGTGTACCATCGTGGAGCATGTCAGTATGTGTCCAGGTAGGACTGGGAAAGCTTTCTTTCTGAAACCCTGGAGAGCTGCTGCCCGTCAGTGTAGCCAGTACTGAGCTAGATGGCCCAAGGGTCTGACTCCATAGAAGGCAGCTTGCTATGAACCTAACATCTGGAAGTGCATTTTACACTCACCTATGAATATAGGCATCCCTTTTACCATGAACTGGAATGCACGTCCACAGAGCTTTTACACAAACTGCACGAGGGAAGGAGAATGCTGAGTTCGGGGGAAATCTCTGTAGTACAAGGCTGTTGATTAAATGCAACTCCTCTGGCATGGGAACCTTGATCTGCAGAGGAAAACAACAGGCCAGGGCTTGTGTTTGTGTGTGTGTGTGTGTGTGTGTGTGTGTGTGTGTGTGTTTCCTCTTGCTTTGGGCTCCTGAGTGAGTTCCCAGAGCTAATCCTATGCAGACCCTTTGCCACTTGATGGATAGCATGAAATTCTGGTGGACGTTGCTGTACATTTAATTTTATGATCTTATGCATTAGTCTTAATGACAGACTGTCGGTGGGGAAGTGAGGGTTAGCATTGCAGCAGAGAGATGAGGGGTGGGCGGGCATCAGTGGGGAGCAGTGCCTTTGAGCCCAGGTTTTTGAACAAATTGATAATCCGGGAATCTCACAGATCCGGGGGGGGGCCTCCCTCCCCAACCTCTTTCAACACGGATCAAAGAAATTATTGAGATAAATTCAAGCCTATACCATACCCCACCCCCCATCAGTGACTGATGGTGCTCCTTATCCTCCGTAGCCTTGGAATCCAGAATTAATCTCGTTTAGTAACGTAAACAACCTAATAAAACTTTTTTTTAAAGGAAGAAAGATGAGCTAACACTTTGATTTAACGACCTTGTCATTAGGGATTCATTAGATATTCATAGTGATAGGCTCAATGGAGCTGGAGCAGCTTGGAATGCAGGCGGACTTGGGGGTTCATTGGCATGCAGCACGCTCTGCAGCCTAGATTGCAGCTTGGGGGGGGGCATGTAAGCCCCTGGCTCCCCCCCCAGCTTTGGGATGCAGCCTACACTGCACTGCAGGGGTTCTCAAGTGTGGGTCCCCAGATGTTGCTGGACTACAGCCCCCATCACTCTCAGACACAACAACCAAAGACATCCTCTCCAGGACCATTGTGGGCTGGGGGTGATGGGAGCGGTAGTCCAGCAACTTCTGGGGACCCACGTGTGAGAACCCCTGCTCCACTGGTAATCGAAGTATAGGCAGTATGCCCGACCCTCCCCAAATACAACTCTTACATATTTTTGATTGGCTTGGTGTATGTAGGCAGCAGAGGAGGTGATAAAATCCCTGCTAACTGGGCTGGCTCTATGGATGTGAAAGCTGGACTTTGAAGAAGTAAGATAGAAAAAGCATTGACGCTTTTGATCTTTGGTACTGGAGAAGACCTTTGAGGAGACCACGGACAGCCAGGGAAACAAACAAATGGATCATAGAACAAATCAATCCAGAATTTTCACTTGAGGCACAAATGACCAGGCTCAAACTATCATACTTCGAACACATTATGCGAAGATCCAGATCCCTTGAGAAGTCCATAATGCTGGAGAAAGTGGAAGGAAAGAGAAGAAGAGGATGACCAGCAGCAAGGTGGATGGACTTGATTATGACAGCAATGAATGCACCACTGAGAGACCTTAAAGGCCAAGCTGAAGACAGATCATCCTGGAGAGAATCTATCTATGTGGATGCCAAGAGTTGACACAGACTTGATGGCACTTAATCAATCAATCAATCAATCAATCAATCAATCAATCAATCAATCAATCAATGTTTTAACTTTTTTATTGGTATTGTTTTGTTGCAAACTGCCCAAAGACTTGCGTTTTGGGTGGTATACAAATGTGTCAAATAAATAAATAAATATATTTTTTAAATGGCTACAAAATTGTTGACAGATGCACAACCCAGCCTCTGTTTGGAAACCTTCTGCAAAGAAGAGCCCACCCCAGCACAAGGCAGGCAGTTTCCCATTGCAGTACAGTTCTTGGAGTCAAAAGGCTCCTTCTCATATCTTGCCGGAGTTGGCTTCCTTGGAATTTCAACCCCTTGGCTACAGCCCTGCCTTCAGAAGCAGCAGAGGACAAGTCCACTCCTTCTTCTGTGTGGCAGCCCTTCCGATATTTGAGGAGCATTTCTCCACCTGACAGTAAATCAGGCAAAAATGGAAAAGGTGCTAGATCATTGTAACCGCGGTTGCTGCCGAACCTAACCACTGTTTTAAACTCGGTTGGTACATTTTGTCCTGTGAAGACCCAAGTGCTGAACAAGTTCTTTGGGAACAGATCTTTGACAACTTCTGAAAGGAGGCCAGCAGTCTTTAGCAGCAATGCTCAGAAACAAGGAAAGCAAACTGTTTACTTCTTAGAAGAAGAGAAACAAAGATGATTGGCATAATGCAATGCTTTAAAATAGTACCCTGACAGTATCATAAGGTGTTCCAAGGGGAGGGGGGTTATTTCTTGGATGGCTCTTGTGCAATTGAGGATAGGGGAATCAAACCCACACTTTCCTTCTGTATGCACTCCAAATATTACTTTAAATTAGCTTACTTTAAATGGCTTGAAGTAATACCATATATACCCAAATAGAAGTCAAATCTGAGTTTAAGGACAGTCTCCTTAAAAAATATACAGGTTAAATTCAGGATATATCTGTATTTGCCTGAAAGGAAAAGGGCTCTGGATTTAAGCCAACCCCCCTGGTTTCTAAAAACTAACATTAAAAAACTTGGAGAAAAACTGGTTTTGGATTCAGGTAAATATGGTATTTGGACCATGGGCAGGGGGCTGATTTGGATGAAGCACCCCCCACACAATTAAGGAATAGCTTGCAGGTGGAGGGAAGACAGGCATGCTCATGGCATGCTCATGTTTTTATCAGGAGGGGGACAGGCAAGCTGGGCAAAAGATTTGGACTGGCCCTCTGTGTTCTAAAACTGACCAGTTTTAGGCTGCCAAGTCTACAGGTGGATATTCATCATGGTTACCTTGGAGACTTCCCAAAGCCCGAGGCTGAGCATCTTCCTGAAGCAGCATGCACATTTTGACTCACATAAGTTTTGATTGGCCAGGGATAGGGACAGAAATGAGGGTAGGTCACTTTTGTAATTGGGGGCTGCTGACTGTTCCCCAAACCTTTGGATACGGCAGGCTATGAATCAATTATTTGCCTCCTTTGTGAAAGGGCCCCTTTAAGCATGTGCAGAGTCCCTTTTATTTTGCACCAAATTGTCACAACTAAGCCCATGCATCTGGGATTAGGGATAAGAGCTTCAAAAGGTGATTTCTGGCAGGTTTGAACCACAGCACTTTTCATTTTTGGATTTAAGCATCAAGTAGTTATCTCTGTCAGTAGTGGCTCGCCTTAACAAACCAGAAGGACCCAAGTGAGGCGCAGCTGCCTCTGGTTCCAGGAAACTCTCTGTCTCACCCCCTCCCCGCCCTGGCATTAACCAGAGCTGCATTGCCTGCAAGCTGGCCATTCATCAGGTAGAGCCACATGGCTCTACCTGATGAATGCCCAGCCTGCAGGCAGTGCAGATCTAGTTTACACCAGAGCAAGGCTGGATGGGACAGAGAGGCACAGCCACAGCTGCTGGGAACCAGAGGCAGCTGTGCCTCATCCCCCATCCCCAGCTTGTTAGGGCAAGCTGCTTCTGACCTCCGAATTAGTCCGAAATAGTCTTGCTGCTGTTCCTTGAACCAGATAAGATGCAAATATGTCCTTTCTTTTCTTCTCCCTTCCTGTGTGTATCTTGATCCACAACTGCCATCCCCAAACCAATCCCTGAAATAATTTGAAACAGTCGCTGATGTTTGAGCAAGGCTGTAGATGGGTTTCCGCAGAATTCTTCTTCTGAGATGAATGAAGAAAACCATCACTTTAACTACCATCCCTTTGCCCAGCTAGGAGTGATTCCCACAAGAGGGCCAAAAGATGGTGCTGTGTGTCCCAAAGGGGATCACAGCAGAAAATGAAATCTAAGGGCCACATCAGCAACAGCCACGGGAGGGACGCTCTGCTGGAGTTGGCCTCTCAGCTCCTCTCTCAGCTATTACATAGTTTGAAAGAATTTGTGGGTGTGTTCGTGCAACAGAACATCATGTTTCCCAATTACCTTCAGATACCCACTTTTGCATAAACAGTCCTGCCATGGAATGAACTACTTTTGTGCTGCAGAAAAGGGAATTTTTAAATTTTTTTATTTTTGGAAGAAATTCTGAATATAATGATCTGAGTTATTGTTGTGGAAAGGATTTTTAACAAGACTGTTTACTATGATTCAAATGTACCCTACGTGGTAATTATTCAATAAAATGAATCATGTTTGAAGTTGAAATCCTACAAATTTGAAACTGTTCTTTTACTTCTCTTTTGCAAGCACGTACATAAAAAACTAGCTTAACCCACGCAAAGCATCTGCGTGCTAGTACTTGACTGTTCCCCTCACCCACTGCCCCACTCCTGCTCCTCCTCCTCCAGCCAGTTGGATCCATCCCCCTCACCCCTCTTGGTTGCGGCTGCAGTGTTGCTGGCGCCTATTGACCAAGCTGCAGACCCCTATCCCCAGAGACCTCCCCACCCTCTCCCGAGCCCCGCTCCTGCTCCTCCCCACAGGACCAGCAGCAGCGGCGGCGATGGTTGACCAGGCCCTTCCATGCTGCGCCACCACCATGGCCACTCATTCCCCTCAGGCCACTGACAGGCCCGGGCCCATCCCTGGCTTGCCTGCCTCCCTCCGCCAATGGCCTCGGTAGCCCTTGGTAGCCAACAGCAGCAGTAGTTGATTGGGCCCTTCCTTGCTGCCAATAGGCACTATCATGGAGGAGGAGAGGTGAGCTGGTCTTGCGGTAGCCAGCATGACTTGTCCCCATAGCTAAGCAGGGTCTGCCCTGGTTGCATATGAAAGGGAGACTAGAAGTGTGAGCATTGTAAGAGATTCCCCTCAGGGGATGGAGCCACTCTGGGAAGAGCAGAAGGTTCCACGTTCCCTCCCTGGAGCATCTCCAAGATAGGGCTGAGAGAGATTCCTGCCTGCAACCTTGGAGAAGCCGCTGCCAGTCTGTGAAGACAATACTGAGCTAGATAGACCAATGGTCTGACTCCGTATATGGCAGCTTCCTATGTTCCATGGCTGCTCGTTCCCCTCAGGCCACTGACAGGCTCGGGCCCGTCCCTCACCCTTCTTTCTCTTTCTCTCTCCTCCACTCGCTCTTCCCCTCTAACTTTCTTCCCTGCCTCCCTGCCTCCCTTCCTTTCTCTCTCCCTTCCTGAGTTAACAGATCTTGTTCATCTTGTTTCCTCATCTAATTCTCCTGAAGGGGCTCTTTCCTCCCTCACGACCCCTCTCTTTGCAGTCACCTGACATCTATCTATCTATCTATCTATCTATCTATCTATCTATCTATCTATCTATCTATATTCCTCTCCTCTACAGTCAAGAACATCTTCCGACCAGTAACAGTTGCATTCCAACTTTCCTTAACCATCACAGGTTCCTGCTCCCTATCTGCATATGGAATCCCCACTGCCCAATCACCATGGTGCCACAGGCTCCTCCTCCCTATCTGCATATAGAATCTCCACTGCCCAATAACTATGGTGCTTTTGCTCCCACAGGCTCCTCCTCCCTATCTGTATATTGTATCCCCACTGCTCAGTCAGGTGCTTCTGCTCATGAACTCTCGTGAGAGCTGCCACACATGGATTTGGCCATGGGTACGCCTTAGATAATTCTATATAGTGATTCTCTTGTATCAGTGGTGTAGCTATAATTGAGCGAAGGGATTCATAGAACCTGGGCCCAGTCCCCAGCTACTGAGGGCCCCCCAGCTCCACCACTCCCTATTTTATTCATTATCTCCCTCACTCTGAGGGGCCGCTGGGGAGAGGAGAAACATGGGCCCTCTCTCCCCTAGCTACACTCCTGCCTTGTATGTGTGTGTGTGTGTGTGTTGATCTGTTTGTGCAACATAAAGTCACACTTCCTGATTACCTACAGATACCAAATTTTGCATAAACCATCCTGCCATTTAAACTAGCTGAAAGTACCACATTTTACACTGGAATATACTGTGGGGAAGCTGTAAATGGCTTTTTATTTTGATGTTTTATGCAGATTGACTTTGCCCGGTCAACAACAGGCCTCACCTACTTCTTGTTAAATATAACAAAACCACCGCTTTCAAAAAAAGGCACCTTTTTCCCAGTTAGCAGGGATAACTTGGCATTTTAATGTTCTTTGTCCACAGGTCCTGTCTAAATAAAAAATAAAAAATGGAACCAGGAGGAGAAGGGACTTGGAGGGAAAGACAGTGGCCGATCTGCAGTGTCCTCCTGCAACTTCACCATTGCATTTGGAGGTGGTGAAATGGGGGAGGGATTTTGATTACTGCTGAGGGGTGCTGAAAAGGTGGTGAAATGGTAGTGTTATTGCAGCAGTGAAGGCAGCACCTTTTTCTGCATTTCCCCCACCCCAAGAAATCAAACTTCTTAGGGGGTGAAATGGCAGGGCTGTTCTTATGTTCTTGTACAATAATTTACTTAGAAAGAAGAAAAGAAGCATAGGCGATCATCAGGAGGGAAATGAAAGAGAACAGAGAGGACCTTGCAAACATTTCTTAAAGGAGGACAAAAAAACAGGACTTCTGAATGTCTAAAGGGAGAGAGTTTCATGCCCAAAAGAGTGCGCAAAGGAAAGCACCGAGATGAAGAAAAAGCACAAGGTCACTCGAAATTTAGATTAGAGATTAGTGGTGGGTGAATGAGGAGACCGAGGATCAGGACAGAGAAAAAGAGAGAGCAATGAAGATAGATATGAAGGCGGAAGACCATGAAGAAACTTAAAGGCTAGACGAAGATGTTTAGGCTGAATATGGGACAACTGATGAAGCCAGCGGAGAGAAACATATGGAGGTGTAACACAATTAAAGCACAAAGAAGAAAAATCAAGCGAGCAGCAGAATAAAGATAGTGATAGTAGACTTAAGCTGAGAGACAGGGAGACCAGTAAGCTAATGTTATAATAATCAAAGCAGGATAGAAATTGAGAATCTGATTAAAGGTTTTAGTAGAATCAGTAGATAAGAAAGGACAAATTTTAGAAATATTTATGGAGAAACTGGCAGACCTTAGCTAGACCGGTAATGTGTGCTGAAAGAGAGAGGAAGATCAAAGATAACACTCAAGCTCTTAACTTGCTGAGGAGACTGAAAAGTGATGTTGCCAATTGAGAGGGAAGGAGAAGGTGAAAGTGAAGGTTTAGGGAGAAATATACTATAAATTCTGTCTTCTGCTTATTGAGTTGGAGATAATGATCCAACATTCAAGCAGAAATAGCTACAAGGCAATTGGAATTATTAGTAAGAAACGAGAGGGAGAAGGATAGGGTGGAAAGGTAGAGCTGGGATAGGCCTGAGGTGAATGTTATCATCTGAAAACTTCTGCCTAGAAAGTGGCCTGAAACCCCTGTGGGTTTGTGTGTTTTTTTTTTTGCAGGGGGCAGGGCAAGGGAGCCTGGGCTAGGCTGCTGCGAGAGCCAGAAGGAGCTCGAGAAAGAGGGGCTGTTGAACCAGCAATGGGCAGGCGCCAGCTGATAGGCTTGCACGAGAGTCAGGAGCCCTCATCCTTCCTGGAGCTTCAGAAGGGACCAGATCTGAGTCAAGTGTCTGAGCTGACTCCCTTCTCCTTATGAGTAAGCCCATGGAGGGATAGGCCTCAGGCTGCCAGGTCAGCACTCTGCCTCTGGTGCTGGTGTTTTGTCCTGGTCTGTGTTACCTCTGCTGCTGGGGTACCAGGGTTGATGGTGGGGGTCCTAGCAGTGGGATTGGGGTCTCCTTGAGGAGTGCTGAGTCCTTTGTGTCCATGGGCCCTGCTAGCTAGGGGGTTATCTGAGAAGCAAACACTGGAGGGTCTGAATTCATGGGATGTGAGGAGCTCACTCCCATCAGCAGAGGCGTAACTAGGGAAAATGGCGCCCAGGGCAAGCACTGAAATGGCGCCCCCCACGCCCCCCCGTGCCACAACATACTACATTATACTTAGGTTTTTCCTCACAAGCGCCCGCCGCCGCTGCCAAGCCAGGCCACTGACTGGCCACCAGGCGCCAGCAAAGCAATGGGGGGGGGGCGCGGGCGGCGCGGAAGGGACCGCTCGTGGGGGATGGGCTGCCGACGCGCTCCCTTGACTGCTGCAGTGCTGCTGCACTGAGCAGGAAACATTTGTATTAACAAAAAATTAAAAAAAAATTAAATTTTTTTTTGTCATGTTGGCGCCCCCCATGTGACCAGAAAAGATGGCGCCCGGGGCACGTGCCCCCCCTGCCCCCCTATAGTTACGCCTCTGCCCATCAGGGCCTGGGGTCTTGGCTGTGGTTTCCTCCTCCTCTTCCTCCTCCTGGGCATCCTTGTGTTCTGAGCCTGGGTGGATCCTGACTGAGTGACATTACCTGACCACCATCCCATTATGATGGGATATTGAAGAGAGCGTCTTCTTCGTTATGAGCCCCACTGCCCATTGAGGTCAACTGAGGAGGTCTGTCTCCAGTTACCACCAACTCGTTTGGTGGCTACACAGAGACAGGCCTTCTTGGTCGCTGCCCCAAGATTGTGGAATGCGCTCCCTGCTGAGATACTATCCTCCCCATCTCTGGCAATTTTCAAAAAAATACCTGAAAACCCATCTTTTCACCCAAGCTTTCTCAGCTTCCTAATTTTTTAAGGTTTTAATCTCTGGCTTATTTTTAAATTGTTAAATTGTTTTAAGTTTTTGTATATGTTTTTAACTTGTTTTATGTTATTGTTAACCACCCAGAGACGAAGTTTGGAGCAGTGTACAAATCTGATAGATAGATAGATAGATAGATAGATAGATAGATAGATAGATAGATAGACAGACAGATACCTTTTGCCCTGACCCTTTTGATTCTTATTTCTTTGATTTGGCACTCAGATATCAACCTTTCCTCTCTGGCCTTTCTTATAACCTTTGTCTGCTTCTCTGGAACCTGGCCCCAGCCTGTCTTGGCCATGCCATCTGCCACTGGCCCCCTCAAATCTCATCTGCTTGTGCGGAGGGGCAGCTCTTCCACGAGGCAAGGTGAAGCGGTCACCTCAAGCAGTGGAGGATTGAGGTGTTGGCAGGGTAGTAAGACGCCTCCTGCAGCCCCTGAATCCCTCTGCCACTCTGAAATGGTCCCCCTTCCATCTCTGGGGCAGTGGCACCTGCCACAGCTTGACATGGCACATGCCTGCCCACACCTCCCTTGTGCACCACTGGCCTGATGAAGAAAGAGGGATGGGGTGGAGAAAGAAATGTTGATAGGGCAGTAGAGTATTGGAGATGGTCTATAGAAGGAGGAAGACACCACATGAACTTCATGCTTCTGTTAATGCAGCCTGAGATTGCATTCACGCTTTTTGCAGCTGTGTCATCCTGCTGGCTCATGCTCAACTTTGGGTCTAGTATGACACTAACATCTTTTAAGCCATACTATTTTAAGCCAGGTCTCCCCAAACCCTCACCTGTAATGACTCCAGACTCTGGAGCCTCCCAATGTGGGGTGAGATGAAGTGTCTGGGAGAGGAATAGGGTTCGGAGACACCATCAACTCAGGCACCTGGTGACCCATGCCATTAGGAACCTCCATGTTGGATGGACTGCGGAGGGCAGTCAATACCACCTGTGAGAGCTAAGGACAGGGGCCTGCCAGCACCCTCTACTTCAGAGGAGTCTTCTGACGATCTCCTGGTGATGATGGAATCCTCCCAGAACCATTGAAGCAGGCACATGCAAAATCGGGCAATGTCCCTGTAAAATCAAAGATTGTTTCTGGAAGAAGCGGGGCCATGCCACTTTGCCCAAGTAGCAGGCTGCAAAAGCCAGCAGACAGTTCCCCGAGTAACACCCCTGGAGCAACCTCTCTTTGTGTTGCAATACCAGCTCTAAATCCTTGTTATCTGCTCTGACCATGGTCCTGACCTGTTGCCTTGGGAGCTGTTCTAGGCCTGGGGCATCCCTGGCCACTTCTTGGAGAGACTGCAGCAGTGCCTGGAGCAGGATCCCACGCTGTATTTGTGCATTTGATTTCCCTCCCCCCCGCTTAAATACAGGCAGGGGCACTAGAGCTGGAAAGATTTCTTTACAGGTCCTGGCTCAGGCTTCAACCTCCATCCCGCTCCCATTAGTATTGATTTTCTGGTGACAGTGCTGCCACCTGTTTTGAGCAGGTAAGCAGGACTCCCTGGCTACAGGCCACCTGGCACCTCTTATAGATGTGAAGCGGGGTGGGTGGGAGTGAAGGGACGGGACAGCCCAAATGTCAGGGGGGAAAGGAGGGAAGGAAAACCCAAAGGTTCTGCCTAAGTTGACAAAAGCTTTATTATATAAGGCCAGGCACATTTCAAGCGTGTGCTTTTCTTCAGAGGCAACTGTAAAAGCAGATAATATGCACGCTATGGATAATTTGCAGACATGTCGGGGGCTGGAAGTAAAAGGGATGGGAGAGCACAGATGTCCTCAAAGTGCCCAGGACTGGGGGAAGGGATGAGAGGGATTGGGGGAAAATAGGGGGAGTAGAGCTATCATGGGAGGGAGGGTGAAATGAGCAGCAAGGGGGTGTGGAGATTGTGCAGAGCTGCTTGGGGTTTAGATGTGGCAGGGATGAGGTGGTGACAGATGAGCTACTCTGTGCTCCCAATATATGTCCCCAAAGGCTTTGCAACCCCCAGGCATATATTTTCAGGTGGTACAGAGGGCTTTCTGTGGAGGTGGAGGGCATAAAATGGCCACTTCCTCACTGTACCAGTGCACTTAGTTGGGAAGTTCTGTTAGACTGCTCTCTCGCTGCTCTGGTGTATCCTTGCTCTGAACATTAGCCATTTATCTTGGGGGTCAGGCCAACCCTGTATTCTCCTCCCCACAAAATTTCAGTAGCAAGTTCCAACTGGAAAGAAACTTGTACCCTCAGTCCCCAGAGCTGGTGACTTTTATTAAATGAAATGCTGAGAAAATGAATTTTTCACTCACTGCAGGGTGCTGGCAAAGTGGCGATCAATAAATAAAGTCTAGAGAACTTTAATTACTCAGAATTGTGGCCCACTTTTAATTACTTCACCTAGACTTTGCAATTGATTTTTAAACTTTCACCTCTGATTTTTGGATAAAAGAAAGGAGGCCGTTGGACCATGCCAAGGCTGCAGCGAAAGCGCACAAATAGGATTTCTTCCCTCTTGACTGCTGGTAGGGATGTGCACGAACTGAGGTTCATGCCCTAGTCTGGCGCTGCGGAGAGGTCACCATGCTGATCATGCAAATGGCACCTGCATGGACACCATGTGTCTACTGGCACCACACAGGTGTACTTGGGAGAAGTGTTACTACAGCAGGAAGGAACATGTGGCGGTGAAGAGCTTGGGTGAAGAGAGGGGTCTTCAAATGTTTTTTAAAAATAGAGATGGGGAGGATCGTATCTCAGCAGGGAGTGCATTCCACAATCTCAGGGCAGCAACCGAGAAGGCCCGTCTCCGTGTGGCCACCAGACGAGCTGGCAGTAACTGGAGACGGACCTCCTCAAGTGACCTCAGCCATTGTGGGCCCTTTTGGGAATAGGGAACCACCTTATTCTTTTTTCCTCTGTGATTCACTTTGAAAACATTTTTGTTGTTGTTGAAAAGCAGTATAGAATTATTCTGAGTACAATGATGAGTAATGATGAGTAATGATAAACAAAGCCAATCTCAATAAGAGAGTACGAAACACGCACAAATGATCTGAAAATATGGCACCGTCTTAAAATGTCGTCTTGCTGCTTCCAAAGGTTGGAACAACTGAACTTGGATGAAAGGCTCCTCAGCCTCTTATCTTGGCTGACCTCACTCCCATAGATCTCAGAGTGTATGAAAAAGTGCATGAAGAAGATGCTTTTGGCACTCCCTCCCTGCCTTCCCAGCACACAAGTGGGGGCCATGTGTCCTCTGTGGGTGGCCAGAGAAGAGAGCTCGCCTTCTGCCTGCAATTCCACTCTCTTCTCCCTTTCGCTAGACCAGGCCTGCTCAACTCTGGCCCTCCTGTAGATAATGGCCTACAACTCCTATTATTCCTGGCTACTGGCCGTTGTCACTGGGGGTCAGTGTTCCCTCTAACAGGGATTTCCAGATGTTGTTGACTACAGCTCCCAGAATCCCCAGCTGAAATGACCTTTGGCCAAGGATTCTGGGAATTGTAGTCAACAACCTCTGGGAATCCCTGTTACTGCTGGGGATTATGGGAGTTGTAGTCCAAAAACAGATGGGGGGCCTAAGTTGAGCAGGCCTGTTCTAGACCCTCTCTTTAGGGCCTTAGATTCCCTACTGGTTGCTTGCTTTTGCCTATAAAGACTCCGCAAGAACCTGGGCTGTGCAGGGAGAACTTTCAGGCCATTTGCTCTCGCTTCTTTCTGCGCCATATGCTGTGGCTATAATTAATCATTTGCCAGCCTTGGGAATCTTGGCATTGTTTAGAGGCAGTAATTATATCTCGCTCTCTTCTGCAGTGGCTTTTTCTTCCCCGCTCCCCACCCCTCAATGCTCAAAAGAAAGGGGGGTGGTCTCTGGAGTGAGGGGGAAAGAAAACCTTTGACAAGCTGATCAATGGAGCCCGCAGCAGCAGAGTTTGCTGGGGGAATGTGAGCTCTGCTTATCTGGAGAGAGAGGTAGTAAGAGCAGGGGGGTGCAAAAATGGGCACCCGGCTAATGGAACGCCAAGCCTTGCTGCCCGCATTGGAGAAGGACGAAGAGGCCCTTTGGCCGTTCCGGCTCTCTCCCCATCCATAATTCAGAGGCCTCTCTTGCCATGACACATGCCCCAGGAGTGCTTCCCGAGATGTCACAGAGGAAAAGTGAGACTCTCGCGGACGGCTTGCACACCGGAGCCCCTCTGGCCTCCAACCACCATGATGTGTTGCTGACAGCTCATCTCTGTCTGCTGTGGACTCTATTCATCTGTTTGGCAACATCCCATTCTCCATGGATTGGAAAGGAGAGGGGACATGTATTCATTTGGATGAAGGTATCGCAGAACAACAAAATGCTTTTGGACATGTGATCAGGAGTTCAAAATAAATAGGAACATAGGAACATAGGAAACTGCCATATACTGAGTCAGACCATTGGTCTATCTAACTCAGTATTGTCTTCACAGACTGGCAGTGGCTTCTCCAAGGTTGCAGGCAGGAATCTCCCTCAGCCCTATCCTGGAGATGCTGCCAGAGAGGGAACTTGAAACCTTCTGCTCTTCCCAGAGCAGCTCCATCCCCTGAGGGGAATATCTTGCAGTGCTGCTCACACATCAAGTCTCCCATTCATATGCAACCAGGGCAGACCCTGCTTAGCTAAGGGGACAAGTCATGCTTGCTACCACAAGACCAGCTCTCCTCCCATTATTAGCAGCAGTAGCTTGGGAAGCAACAGGTCATGCACTCAGCGCTACCTGGTGGTTCATAGGCATGCATTGACTTCCATGTACCCTAGGTATAGGATGTGACCATCCCCTAATTAGAGATTTTGCTTTCTAGACACCTGGGAGAGGAGGCAGAAATATATAGAACTGCACTGATAGCAAACCTGACTTCATGCATAACCACCACATCTTGATCTGTGATAGCAGTTGACACCTGAATGCAAGTCATCTAACATGCTAAACTCTATTAAAATGTTTAAAAACGTTTGAAGAAAACTAAGGGCAGGTTCAGACAGAACTATGGTTTGTCTTAACTAAGGTTTATTCAATAAGCCTGGATTGGTGCCACAGACAATCAACAAATCTTGATTTGTGTTGCCATATCACGTTCAGGTCCCAACCCCCTCTTCATCTTACATGATCTAGGCTTACCTCTCACTATATGAAAGCCCTTTGAGGGAAAGGCTATTGAAACAAACCAAGATTATACCATGATGGTCGTTCAGACTTCACATAAGGCCATGACTAGGACAAAAAACCAGCTTCAAACATTGGGTTCAAATTGTTTGACTGCCTGCAATAGACCAGTATGTTGAATGGTGCAAATTCAGACAGACTGTGGTTAGGCAACTAAACTATGGTTCCAATAATGTCTGAATCTGACTTTAAATGAGAGTGCTTAGTTGAGGGTGGGCAAACTTGGCTCTCCAGTTGTTATTGAACTATGACTCCCATTTTCTCCAGCCAAGTTTGCCCATCCCTGTTTTAGTCACTCTGTGCCTTTGAACTCATTTGCCAGAACCCCGAAAAGCAGGCACAGGTTGAGGTCATTCACACAATCAAAAACTGTTCTGCCCATGTGTTCCTCCTACCTTGATTCCACACAATCAAAAATTGGGATCACACACAGCTCCCAAATGTGGGTAGAACACAGTTTTTGATTGTGTGAATGACCTCATTGACTTCTGAGTGAGCAACTGGGAAAATCACACTTGCTTATTTCCCATTATATCTTCATAAGTAAAAGGGCAAACACCTTTCAGTCTGTTCAGTCTTTCTGGAAGAAGAAGGAGTTACTTACCTCTAAAACTGGAAGAGTTCACTCAGACCTCTTGGGTGAGGAATTTCACACCAGCCCACTTGTCACTCAGAGCTGCCTGCTCATTTACAGGTGACTATTGAGAAGAAGGAGGGCACAATCTGAGGCCCTTCAATGGTGCCACAGAACATGGATCCAAGCCCTTTGAATTTCTTGCAATTCTACTTGGGAGGTGGGGCTCTGATCGTCATCAAACCCTGCTCAGGAACGTAAAGGCTCAGTTGAGCTTTGAATCTTGCTGAATCCACGTCTGCCTTCCCAGGGAGCTTTCCAGGGTCTGTAAAATCTGTCCCTTGAACCTGTTACCCAGAACCTGCCTTCTGCTTTTTACAGCCTAATGACACCTTCTTCACATCCCTGGCATTTGGAGCCTTGTTTAGCATCCGCAGGGCTCAGTCCACATCATGCTCAGACCAGACGGGCCCAGAAAAGGCAGCCAGGTTCAGCATCTCAGAAGTGATACAACCCTCCAAACCCATAACAGAACGCTCCCTTCCGCGCAAGCGACATTTGGGTAGGAAAAAGGCAGAGTGACTCTCAGCATTGCATGCAAAGTGTTGGAAATTCTGGGTCTGTGTGGATGAGAAACAAGCACATCCCTTGAGTGGATCACTGCTGCGTAATTGGAGGCAAGAAGCATCACGGAGCATCCTTCTCACTTCCCCCCATTTGCCTTTACACAAGTCACAGAGGGATGTGGGCAACATGCATGCCCTCTTCTACTCAGATGATGCTCCACAGCCTCAAACATCACAGCAGAGTCCCATGAAAGGAAGGCCTGTCATGGTGCCCAGTTCTCTTGCCTCCTCCTCACCCCCTTCCTCTTCAGTCTTTCAGGCACAGTCCTTTGATGCTGTCAGTTCGTTGACAGCTCCCATTTTCGAGCCTTCTCTTCTGCCTATAAATATGTGTATTCTCTGCTCCGGTACCTGGAAACTGAAAGTTTTGACTGGTTCATCTCTGCTTGAATTACAATATATCAAAGGCGAGCAAAACTCTCACTGAATACTGAAAGCCATTTGGTAGTTGCCGGAGGGGCCGGCTCGCTCTCCGCATCCTTGGTGTGGCTGCTGAGGGGGCCTCAGAGCCTGATGGAAGGGAGCAGAGATCAAAGGGTCTGGGGCAAGAGAAGAGGCCCTAGACAGCTCCACTGAGATGCTGGCTGGTGGGGTCTTCATAGGTCAGAGGAGAGAAGACTTTGCCGCGAGCCCCAGAAGCCAAAGGCGAGGAAAAGCTCCACAGAATTGGGACTGACATGCCTGGATTTTGGGATGGAGAAACGTTTTCAACCAGGGGGAGATGAGAATTTCTTTCTGATTACCATAAAAGTAATTTTACAGCCATCCGAAAACTGTTTTGCAGGTATTAACCAACTGGCATGCCTAAGGAGGAGGAGAGCTGGTCTTGTGGCCGAGAGCATGAATTGCCCCCTTTGCTAAGCAGGGTCTGCCCTGGGTGCATATGAATGGGAGACTACTTGTGAGCACTGTAAGACATTTCCCTTAGGGAAATGCATGCAAGCACCTGCCTGCTTGCATGCATAAAGTTCCAAGTTCCCTCCCAGGCAGCATCTCCAAGATAGGGCTGAGAGAGATTCCTGCCTGCAACCTTGGAGAAGCCGCTGCCAGTTTGTGTAGACAATACTGAACTAGATGGACCAAGGGTCTGACTCAGTAGAAGGCAGCTTCCTATGTTCAGATTTTAGATGGTTGGTGGGTGGGGGTGGGGGGAAGCTTCTCAGCTACATTTAAGATACAGTATATTCAATTGTAAAAAGCAACCAGGCTATTCACACAGGTGTGCAAAACTGGCCTAAGCAAGCCCAGCCTGGTTTTGCACATTCATGTCAGGTCGATCCTGGTTTTTGCACGGGTGTGTCAGACCATGGGGGCAAGCCTGTCTATGAAGCCTCCCTTTGAGATGAGGTTAAGGGAGTGAGTGCTCCCTGAAATTTGTTTTAACGGCCGTCTGTGAGCCATGGCCGCTTGCAGCCGCAGCTAGCTGACTCGGGGAGGGGAGGGGGTTGCCCATAATGCACTGTGCGCTTGCGCGGTGAATGATTGGAGCTACAAGGGGAGCGCTTCCTCCCTGCAAACCCTATAGCCCTTTCTCACTGCTTGTGAGAAAGGGCTCGATATATTTCACGAACACTTGTTGCAAGTTATTCTTAAAAGGAAAACATCTAATAGCAGCCCAGAACAGGCCCCCTTGCCCCCTTATTATTATTATTTTTAAGGCAAAGGGATTTCCATGCCCTTGGCAGACATGCACAGTCTGTTGCTTCATGTCCTTGTTTGTAACAGGTTTTGGTGTTTAGAACCAATGAGCTGGCAAGGTGTTCCTGGGGAGTGACATTACATTCAGTCTGACATTACCAGCTACTAAGAGAAGCATATCCCACATGTTTGACTGGAGGCTGGAGAGAAACAGGTTGGAGTTGCAAAGGAGGCAGAACTCTCTGTGGAAAAAAAGGCTTGGAAAAACGGAACCATGCTACTGACGGATTTCAAAAGCATAGCAGTACTTGATCTGACCAGCCCTCTGTCCGGCCTTTGATCTGATCGGCCTTCTGCATCATCTTCCACCTGTTGTGTTAATAATTCAGTAGTATAGCATCTGCTTTGCATGCAGAAGGTCCCAGGTTGAATCACCAGCATCTCCAAATAGGGCTGGGAAGGATGCCCTGTCTGAAACCCTAGAGAACCACAGCCAAAGTAGACAATATTCAGCTAGACCAGGCCTGCACCACATATGGCCTGCAGGCTGCATCTGGCCCGTGGGCATGTTTTCTTCCGGCCTGCTGGGCTGCTTCCTCCCTCTACCATCGCCTCTCACCATGACTATCCACAATCATGTCTCCCCTGTGGCCCCCATCCCCTTGTCATTGGCAGCCCTGCTGCCCCTCAGCCACCACCCAGGCAGTCTCCCTGGGTGGTGGGAATGCCTCTCTCTGCCCCTGCCACCACCTCTGGCCACCGCTGCCACTTCCCGCCGTGCCACCACCTCTCACCACCCCTTGCCAAAGCCATTCCACATCCAGTGGGCTCCCAGGGGATGTGATGCAGGAAGCTCCCATTCGGGGCTTTCCTCCCGGCTTGCCCACTGAAGAGCTACTTGGATATGGAGTGGTGTGGAGTGAAAGAGGAGAGCCAAAATGGGAGCTTGCTCCTTCTGCCCAGACCAGAACTAGCTACAAATGAAGAATGCACACGTGTCCATCATTTGCTGCCAGTTCCGATCTGGGCAGAAAGAGGAAGTGCCCATTCAGGTTTTTCTCTTTCCCTCTGTGCTGCTCCGTATCCAAGCGGCTCTTCGGCAGGTGGGGGCAGGGAGGAGGGAAGCCTCGAATGGGAGCTTCCTCCATCCCACCACCCGGGAGCCCGCCTGATGTGGCATGGCATGGCGAGGGGCAGCAAGAGGCAGGGGCAGAAAGAGGCATTCCCACAACTTGGGGAGACTGCCTGGGTGGGATCTGAAGGATGACTGGGCTGCCAATGATTATGGAATGGGGACTGCCAAAGAGGCAGGGGATCTCCTTGGGATCTCCTCGGCTTTATTGTTGGTCAAAACATACAGAATCCGTGAGGAGTGTGGCTGGCTCTCTCTAGATATCCCTCCCTCACGACCAAATCTTTGTTCTTGCTCTCTTCAAACCTTCAGTTTGATTGACTTTGGGAGAATCATGAGCTCTAGCTCCTTGCATGCTGCTGCTTCCAAGGACCACATAAACGGAGGAGCACCTGGGGACTTTGTTGACTGAAGGCTGGGGCTGGACCAGGGGAAATGGGAAATGCAACCCAGAAAGGAGGTTGAATGTGCCCCGTCACCAAAGGTGGAGAACCATTCATGGCTGAGGCTTGGTCAAATGTGGTGACAAGGGGATGGGTAATCCAGATGCAGTGACAGAGAAATGGGAAATTCAGCCTCATCCGCGTCAAATGTGGTGATGTAGGAATTCAACCCAGAAAATGGCCCCTGACGAGCCGCTTCCAGGTTTCTTTGGTTGACAGCCAAGGCTGGTCAATGAGATGAGGAATCTAGAAGAGTGACCATCCCATGTATGAAAAAAGACAAGCTCTGTGGCAAGGGCATAAAAGTGGGAACAAGGGACCTTCTTTTGCCTTTTCCAGTCATGGGGAGTTGATTCCCAAGCTTGGGAAGATGGGAAATATTTTTGGAAACTGGTGGAGGTCATGCAGCTATCCGACGATACCCCACCGAATCTCTCCCCTCCTCTCCTAAGTGCTATCACAGCAAGCCGTTCCTTGTCTCAGGGACCTTGCCGATTAGCATGTTCTCTCCAGTCACAGGCAATCAGAGAGAATGATGGGTAATGGCATGCAAATTGCCATCTGGCCTAAGGAACAGAGTGCTTTCGCTGGCACTTTCTGGGACTGCTCTAACAACCTGGAAGCTTCTGAACAATACCCAAGTTTCTTCTTTAAGTTTAACATCTTTTCTCTTAATTTCCTTCCCACCTAGGGTGCTTTGCTTGGCACATTTTGCATCTAGTGTTTCATATTGCTACCGAAAGGGCATCTCTCATCCCACCTCCCCGAGTGGTAGGAATGTTCAAGGCTGCCTCTTTTTCATGGCCGGCTTCCTTGTAAGGAGAGGATGCTAGAGGCTTATATGTTCTTTGTAGTCGCTTGGGTACAAATCTACAAGGAGAACACAGCTGAAGCAAGCAGAGTCTTAGAGACAGCCCCACACAACCAGGTACCTTGCATCATATTCCCGAAGAGCAGCGTTTCCCAACCTTGTGCCCCCCAGATGTCGTCAGACTACAACTTTTATCACCCCCTGCCAAAGACAATCATGGCAGGGGATGATGGGATTTGTAATCCAACAGCATCTGGGGGTGCAAGGTTGGGAACTCCTGCCAGACAGTAACAGTGTTACTGTTACCTAAAGCCACCGCCAGTCCAGTTACATTAATTGACGGCCTGTCTGGTGGCTACTTGGGGACAGGCCTTCAATGTTGCTGCCCCAAGGCTTTGGAACATGCTCCCTGCTGAAATAAGAGCCTCCCCCTCTCTGACAACTTTTAAGAAGGCAGTCAAGACACATTTGTTCACCTAGGCTTTTAATTAGATACTGTTTTAATAGTTTGATGATTTTAAATAGTTTTAATGTTTTAAATTTTAAAGTGTTGTAATGTTTTAACCATCTTATTTGTTGTTTTTATGGTTTTGTTGCAATACTTGCAAGAAACTTACTTTCAAGAACCTCTAGTATGGGAAGATGAAGTTAGATCAGCACTCCGGTCATTACCAAGTCGGAAGGCTACAGGAATCGACGGAATAGCTACAGAAATATGGCAGGCAACAGAAGAAGAATCAGTCAAGGCTCTAATCAAACTATGCCAGCAAATTTGGAGAACACCACAGTGGCTGACAGATTGGAAGAGGTCGGTCTGCATACCCATACCAAAGAAAGGAGACTTAACAGATTGCACAAACCATAGCACAATATCCTTAATTTCACATGCTAGCAAAATAATGCTCAGGATCATCCAACGCAGATTAGATCCCTACATGGAAAGGGAAATGCTGGATGTTCAAGCTGGTTTCAGAAAAGGCTGAGGAACAAGAGACATCATTGCTGATGCATGCTGGATAATTGAGAAAGCCAAAGAATACCAGAAAGAAGTCAATATGTGCTTTATTGACTAAAGAAAAGCCTTCATTTGCATCAACCATGTCAAGTTGTGGAATATCCTTAGGAAAATGGGTGTGCCTGAACATATCATTGTTCTCATGAGAAACCTATACACAGAACAGGAAGCCAAAGTCCATACGGAACATGGTGAAACAGACTGGTTCCAGATTGGCAAAGGAGTAAGACAAAGCTGTATACTTTCTCCTTCTTTATTCAATTTATATGCTGAACATATACTGAGAGAAGCTGGATTGGAGGAAGATGAGCATGGTCTTAAAGTTGGAGGAAGAAACATCAATAACCTGCGCTATGCTGATGACACCACCCTGATAGCCGAGAATGCAAATTATCTGCAAGCACTAGTAATGAAAGTCAAGGTCAAGGTCAAGTGTACCATCAAGTCAATTTCAGCTCCTGGTGCCCACATAGCCCTGTGGTTAAAGTCAAGGAGCACAGTGAAAAAATGGGACTACGACTAAATGTAAAGAAGGCTAAACTGATGACAATGGACACAGCAACCAGCCTCAGAATTGACAATGAAGACATTGAAGTGGTGGATAGCTTCTGCCTTTTAGGATTGACCGTCAATAGTAAAGGATCCAGCAGTCAAGAAATGCACTGCAGACTCACACTTGGTAGGGTTGCAATGAAGGCCTTGGAAAGGATATCTAGATGCCGTGACGTGTCTACACCTACAAAGATTAGAATCATTCAGACAATGGTTTTTACCATAACATTCTATGGATGTGAAAGCTGGACTTCGAAGAAGCAAGATAGAAAAAGCATTGACGCTTTTGAACTTTGGTGCTGGAGAAGACTTTTGGACAGCCAGGAAAACAAAGAAATGGATCATAGAACAAATCAATCCAGAATTTTCACTTGAGGCACACATGACCAGGCTCAAACTATCATACTTCAGGCACATTATGTGAAAACCCAGCTCCCTTGAGAAGTCCATAATGCTGGGAAAAGTTGAAGGAAAGAGGCAAGGTGGATGGACTCAATTACAACAGCAATGAATGCACCACTGAGAGAGCTTAAAGGCCAAGTTGAATACAGATAATCCTGGAGAGAATCTATCTATGTGGTCGCTAAGAGTTGACACTGACTTGACGGCACTTAATCAATCCATCAATCAATCTTTTTGTTGTAAACTGTCCAGAGACTTGCGTTTTGGGCGGTATACAAATATGTTGAATAATAGATGAATGAATGAATGAATATAATAAATAATAAATGTCTTTCTGTCTCTCAAAATTCAATCTCCAGCTGCTCTTTCTTTGAACTTCCACTAGTGGAAGTCTGTGACATTTCAAAGGCTGGAGAGAGATTTTCAACCATTAAGGAACATTTTCCCTTCTGTAAAATCTGCAGTCACCCATTGCCAGGTAGGCAAAAACCTTGTGACCGATCCACTTACAAAAACCAAAGCCACCATTTCTAGTGACAGCCACACATTCTGGAATGCTGTGTTGGAAATGAGCTCCTTCATTCAGAATTCTTGAGCCAACAAACTGAGCCCAAACCCAGAATTGGGACCTACCTCCTAACAGCATCAGCTCCTGAGCTAGCCCACCCTGCCACTGCAGCCTGTCTTCCCCTTCATGCTCAAACTTACCTGCTGTTTGCATTGTCAAGGATGGCTGCTGCCAGGGCCTGCACAGTACCTGCAAATACTGCTGCTGTAGCATCTAGAGCTACCAGGACCCCTGGGAAATGTAGCTTCCCTGGGCTCCCTGGAAGGTAACTGCATTTCCCAGGGACCCTATTAACTGGGATACTGCTGCAACAGTGGTCTTGAGCATAATGGATGCCCCAGCATAATTTTGTCATAGCAATAGCAATAGCAATAGCAATAGCAATAGCAATAGCACTTACATTTATATACCGCTCTATAGCCGGAGCTCTCTAAGCGGTTTACAATGATTTAGCATATTGCCCCCAACATTCTGGGTACTCATTTTACCGACCTCGGAAGGATGGAAGGCTGAGTCAACCTTGAGCCCCTGGTCAGGATCAAACTTGTAACCTTCTGGTTACAGGGTGGCAGTTATACCACTGCGCCACCAGGGGCTCATGAGCAAGAAAGGGTCATGAGCAAGAAAGGGTCATGAGCAAGAAAGATTTGGGGAAAGGCAATGAGAGTGAGCTAGTGCTCAAAAAGGGCTGAAGACCCCAGAGAATGCTTGGGCTCCCTCATGCCTCTGATGATCTCATTTACTTGAGCAGATTCTGAATCCAGATACAGGCAGGAGGATCACCCACAATCAGATCCTTATTTTACATGTATGGAAGCCATCCTCCATTTCTGATAGCACAGCTGTTCTTGCCTTGTTAGTTTGCCCCTATTTGAACCACGTCTGGTGTGTGTGTGTGTGGTTTTGTTGTTGTCAATACACAGAAAACTGAACAAACAGGTTATTCCTCCCTTTTCCCAACACAGCAGAGGTGAGAATACCAGTGTGAGAGAAGTGTGTGAAGAAAAAAGTAATGGAGAATACAGAGGAAATTCAATTCAACCAATTGTGTTCTTTTCATTACAAACCTACAAGAATCTAAACAAGAGACACTTTAAGCACACTTCCCCCTGCCATCTATCATCCGATTCCAGGTTTTCATTACAACTATTACACCCCTGTTGCATACATTATAAATTACAGTTTTAGTGATAAATTATGCACTCTTAAATGAGAACCATAGTCTCCCGTTGTTGTTAAAAACAATAATAAATTTGTTGGAGATGGGGGAAGGGAAGAAACCAAGGAAATGCATATTTATGAGGCGGGTGCTGTGTTGTTGTGGGCTTTTCTTTTTTAAAAAGGCAATTGTATGCCAGGGAACTTGGGGAATTTATAAATGACTTCCTGTTAAAACATTTTTGCGGCTTGTCATGCTCAAAATGCCAAGCTATTAGAAATGGAGGCACTGGGGTGTGTGGGGGTGGAAAAGGAATCTGATTGACACCCCCACCCACCCCACCTCGCTGCCTGCATTAATGCTGGTTGCAGTTTGCAGCACAAAGTGGTCTTTCTAGAACGTGACGGAAGGCCCTTGCAGGCTGGTATCCCCAAAGCCACTATCCTTGCTGGGTGGATGGCATTTTCTACACAGGCCAAGAGGATGACCTTCCTGACTCTCTGGGCCATTTGCAGTGACGTGGGGAAACCAGCTGAGAACGTGCTCCAAAATTTCTTCTGGGAAGGATACTGACATTCACAGAGAATTGTGGTTTTTCCTTGAGAGAAATAATACCCTGAAGAGAATTTCCGCTTTGGAAAATTTTCTCTGCATCCCAGCAGCAGCGTAGAGTTGCAGAACCATGGAGAGCTCCACGTGAGCAATTTGCTCCAACAAGGTCCAGAGGTGGGGTGAGGCCTTATATCACTCGAGACTCAAACTTCCCCTCCCAGTCGTTTGCCTCCCTGCTGAGATAGCCAAAGCGCAGCCCTCCAGCCTGGAATATCACTCTCCATCTCCATTCCCTCTCATCCCACTGACTTGGTCTGCTGCCAGTGGGGAGCTTGAGATTCTCAGTATGGAAGGGACTGGGTTGCATTTTTGTGGGATGGGGGCTGGGCTCAGGAGAAGCTCCTGCTATGAGGTGTTCTGGCTGGGAGACATAGATTCTGGCCTGGTGTCAGGGCCCAGGACTGGGGACATTGCTGAGCTCAGGATCCAGGTGTTATCATTAAATCCCTCCACACACTCCCTAAGAGAGGAGAGATAGTCTTGTGGTAGCAAGCATGACTTGTCCCCTTAGCTAAGCAGGGTCCGTCCTGGTTGCATATGAATGGGAGACTAGAAGTGTGAGCACCAGAAGGGATTCCCCTCAGGGGATGGAGCCGATCTGGGAAGAGCAGAAGGTTCCAAGTCCCCTCCCTGGCAGCAACTCCAAGATAGGGCTGAGAGAGAATCCTGCCTGCAACCTTGGAGAAGCTGCTGCCTGTCTGTGTAGACAATACTGAGCTGGATGGACCTATGGTCTGACTCAGTATATGGTAGCTTCTGATGTTCCTTGATCCTACATCTTCTGATATCAGGCTTGATACAGGAATAGTAAACTGCGGTTTTCTTTAACATCACTTCTGGAGGATCTATATTGATGAGTGTCCTTCACTGGTCAGGGTTTTTTTGCCCCAGCAAAGATCTTTTAGGCTGGATTTTTTCTCGCAGTAAGGGAGGGAGGCTGAGTGTGATCTTTCATCGGGGATCCCTTCCAAATGTGTAATTCTGTGCATCCTGTCATCTGCTCTCCTCCTCTCATTCACTAACTGAAATCTGGCCCTGCTGCTGAAGTATTGAACAACACAATGTCCATCGGAGACCTTGTTCCCCAGCAGTCATACATCACCGTCCTTTTTTGGGAGTCCAACAGATGCTTTGTTAATGGGAGACGATGTTGTTTTGCCTTTTGATGCTTCATTCATGCCTTTGCTGGTGATTAGAGCATGAATTATTGCTGCAATTAGCTGGCAGATCTGGCAACTCCTGGCAGCAAATGCAGACATGGTGGCTATGGAGCAGCCAAGATTGCCCTCTACCCAAATACTAAACAGCCAAATGCTAAGCAGGGTGCCTCCCCTTCCCCATCCAAATACCTTGATCTCCCATGATTGCTTCCCCCTCCCTCCAAATGCCCTTAGATGCCCATTCTTTCTCCCTTGTTCTCCTATCAGGGAAGAAATGATCGCTCTGTTTGTTCTGCCTAAAATTACTGTCACCATGAAGGATGGAAGCAGTAATGCTGGCTTTGATCGCAAGCTGTTCCTTCTCTGTCTCCTCCCTGCCTTTGCCGATGTGCTCCCATTGATCCAGAGGTCTTGGACTCATCAAACAGGTTGAAAGAGTGACATTTCCAACACAGGACTCCGAGTGTCAAGGATGTATAGCTAACAATTAATGATTTCCAGGGTGAATCCAGAGCAGGGTCTGTACGGCACAGCAATACAGGTGGAACGTTCAATGCTGTATTGCCTAGAGCAGAACAAAGGAGAGAGTCCCTTGACCCCCTGATAGAAGCAGTTCCTTTTCACAAGTGAGAGTTAAATCTGTTTGCACTTAAATCAACCTATAATGAGGATGGAAAAGTGGGATTGGCTGGAATGCACATTTGATTTCTCTGCTGCTGTCTCTCTGGCATTAAGGGAGGAAAGCTGGTAAGGGAGGAGAGCTGGTCTTGGGGCAGTAAGCATGAACTGCCCCCTTTGCTAAGCAAGGTCCACCCTGGTTACATTTGAATGGGGGACTACATGTGTGAGCACTGCAAGATATTCCCCTTAGGGGATGGAGCTGCTCTGGGAAAAGCAGAAGGTGCCAAGTTCCCTCCCTGGCAGCATCTCCAGATAGGGCTGAGAGAGACTCCTGCCTGCAACCTTGGAGAAGCCACTGACAATCTTTGTAGACAATACTGAGCTACATGGACCAGTAGTCTGACGCGGTTGAAGGCAGCTTCCTAAGATGAAAAAATATTGCGAGAAAAGGACTTGAATCTTCATTTTGTTCTTATATGTGAAAATGGCCCTTAGATTCCACATCCTTTAGACCTCACACTTGGGTCTCCAGATGTTGTTGGACTACAACTCCCACTATCTCTAGCCGAAGCCGATTGTGGCTGGGGATAGTGGGAGTTGTAGTCGAGACTTCAGAAACATCTGGAGACCTGTTGGAGAACTCCTGTCCCTAAGGAACCCACTTCTGTCCATGTGATGACTTATTACAATCTGAAATCCAACAGGTGTGTCTCTTAATGATATCATCAGGGTGTCAAGATCACAAAGCAGGAGTACAAAGAGAGGCATTCTGGATCTCCCCCTCCCCAGTTATGGAATTATCCCCCCCCCACACACACCACACACACTGTCCAATCCTCAGCGTCTTTGGACAGCGTTATACAACTGAGCTGTTTGGTCTGACCTTTGGGGGTCAAAGCCAGAAAAGGACGGGGGCTTCCCTGTCAATTGGATAACTCTTTATTCCATTTTGCTTTGGTTGAGGATTGGCACAAACATGTTGAAAAAGGGAGATTCAAAGCTTTTCTGTATCATTTTAGATCCTCCCTGCTCATAGAAAGCTAGTATGGCAGGGAAACAACTGCCTCAAATGGTCTTTTAGTTTGTGTTAGGAGCATTTCCCCTGCCCTGTGAGAGAAGGAACAATCTACTATCTCCACCTACAGCCTGTAAGAGTAGCACAGTCTAGGAAAAGTGCTGCTTCTTGATTCTGTTGATTGTATAAACCTGCTCATAATGTCACACCAAACCAAGGCCAAGCCAGACGTGACATTAAATGCAAATCTCTCTCTCTCTGCTGTTAAATGGGAATTTAATAACCTTTTGGCTTTGTAAGCCGTCTAATAATTAACTTGATTGTATGCTGGTTTTAATTGACTGCTATGCTGCTATGTTTTGGGAATGTGCTTTTATGTAATTGTTTTATTAGGGATGCATTCCTACATGTTTCCCTATTTTTATTTTTATTTTTTTATTTTAAACTATTCACTGCCTTGTGAACATTTATTTTGAAAGGTAGGATATAAATATGCAAAGTGAGTAAGTAAACACATCAGCGCCCTTTCTTGGTTTCTGTTGTAATTGTCTGAAAACTGCGGCTCCCGGGGGGGGGGGGGGATCAGGTCTCAAACCACAGTGTGAAGGGAAAAGCTTTCACTCTTTCTTCCTGTGTGGTTGCAATGAAAATCACTCCCAAAGTTGCTATTTTCCCGAGTGGAAGATTGATCGAAAGAAGGTTGCCCCAGGGGATAATGCAAATTTCAGGGAGATGGTTATCGATAGCATAGGGGAAAGGGTTAACTTCTCTCTCTACTATCTGTAGTCATGATGTTGATTCAGCCCTCCCCAATAAGCTGTTATCTACAACAGGAAAAATAGTCAGAGATTTGGCACCCCCAGGCTGATTAAGAAACGTAGGAAGCTGTCTTATAGTCCATACCAGGGGCGGAGCCACCATTCGGCAAACGGGTTAAAAGGAAGCGGGCTGCCACCAATCAGGGGCTGTGAGTGTGGCCCCAGACACGCCCTGTATCCGACAACATCAGATGTGGGGGGCTTAATTTTGTTCCTAAAACAGGGCCGCGAGGCTGGAGATTGCATCTCAACTCTGTGAGTTGGACCAGGAGTTGGTGGGAACTCAACAGCTCAGGCATTCCTGAAGGCAATGATTTTGTGGAGAATGCTCAGGAGCATCCTCTTCTTAGGGATGAGGGCAAAAGGCCTCTCCTGCTTGCAGCAGACCTTCCTTGCCATTTCCCCTTGCACGTGTGTTGGGGAAGGGGAGGATTGGCAGTGAGGACTGAGAGACTTGAGCGATGACGACTTTTCTGGGCTTCTTGGGAAGACCTCCGAAAGAGCAGTGCTTCCCCCAAGAAAGTCCAGAAAAACAGAAAAATGACAATTACAGGCAAGGGGGAAGTTGCCCATTGCTAGAAAATTCTCAAAGCAACTCTTCAGGTTTTAATTTGCTTGTAAACAGTTGTATTCATGCGATTCAGTATTTTCCAACATTTCTTGTCATGCCTGTTGTGGACCTAGGGGTTTTCATTGAAGAAGGTGCACATTTGGGAAACTGATACGTAACATGATTTCCTTAGAAGTAATTGAAAAGCTTTAAAGAAATGGCAGATTAATTAAAGGGGGGAAACTAGTCAATTTCAAAATAAAGAGCTTGGAAAATGTCCGCAAACCCCCCATCACTAGTGGGTAGCAGCCTGGCAAAAGAGAAAGAGACTTTAGAGAGCAAAATTAAGATAATGGTGGAAACGAAAAATCATTAATAGTATTGCACCGGGAAGTTGAGACCTCTGAAAATAAAATGGCTATAAATGGCCATGGAGAGAAATGCCGGGGACACTGACAAATAATAAACGATGATCAGAAAGAGATGAAGAGAGGACACCCCTCCTGCCTCTCTTCAAGATGGGGTGGGGCCCAAGAGAAGTTAATTTAACCCTGTCACAGGGAGAGTGCTATCCTAATTAGGGCTTGCAGTTGGATTGTGAAGCTGCAGCGACTGATGATAATAAGAGGTTTTGGGACACAGAGCCTGTCAAGTGAGGCTCCTGGGTCTGGGTCTGAGCTCAAGGCTGTAATTTGAGGATGCTGCACACCTCCTCTGAAAATAGATACTGCCAGTTCCTGGGACTGGGCTGGCAGTCTCAGCAGAGTTACGGGAGGAGTCATGGGCCTCATGGGAGGAAGAGCCGGCTGCTTTATCCTGGAGCAAAATTAGAGAGAGGTTTGTTTATTTGCAACTAGGCATGTGCATGAATGGATTTTTTTCTATTCAATTTGTACCCGAAGTGAATCACCCCTGATTTGTTTTGGGTCTGAATCTGGCCAGCTAGCACAGGGCTGATTTGTTTTGTCCACAAACCTCCCAAAACAGGTAGATTTGGGTAAAAATCATTTTGTACCCAAATCGATTTGCACAGACAGCAGGCGCAGGCACTTATTCTCTCAGCAGCAGGAAGGGGGTGAAAAAAAATTATCTTCTCTTTTCCTGAATCAGGAAAGCAGGAACAAAAAGCAGAGAATCCACACCAGGCAGCAGGCAGGCAAGGCAAAGCAAAGCTCCTCTGGCTCTCTCTCTTCTCCCACGAGACAGAAGGGCAGAATGGTGACTGGTTGCCTCCTTAAGTACGTTTGAAAATCCCTCCTTCAAACTCGCCCCACCCTTGTCTCTTCTTTGACCCTTCCCCTAGCCAATGTGGGGTCAGTCACCCTTGGCAACACAAAATTTGAGTGGAAACGAGTCAATCTGAACCAGGGGGGAATCGCCAGCCAATCATTGCACACGGTAAGTCACCAATCAGAAGTTTGGGAGGGCAGGATTTTCAAAAAAAAATTCTCTCACAAAATGAAGACAGCAAGAGAGATTGCCACAGAATGGAGGCCTGAATCTACAATTTTTTAAGGTCCAAAATCAGGGTGACTTGTTTTGGACCCGAATCTGGCCAGCTAGCACAGAGGTGATTTGTTTTGTCCACAAATTGCCCCAACCAGGTAGATTTGGGTACAAATCATTTTGTCCCCGAATCGATTCGCACATCCCTATTGGCAATACTTTAGTGCGGCACATCACTTTGAAGAAAGAGAACAGGCAACTAATGAAAAAACACATCTGTCTGAATAACAGCCAGCTCCCAACCATCTCGCCTCTTTCTCACACATTTTAATTTCTATTTCCCCCAGAAATATGCAGGACTGGATGTTCCTAGGCAGTTTGTTTCACTGGACTGGATAGCAGCTCTGGTCCCAGCTGAAAGCTCTTAAAGGTAAAGTGTGCCATCAAGTCAGTTTCAGCTCCTGGTGCCCACAGAGCCCTGTGGTTGTCTTTGGTAGAATACAAAATTCCTATAGTCTGGGAAACATGGACTGGGAAACATACCAGCAGGGATTTGAACTGGCAACCTTCTGCTTGTTAGTCAAGCATTTCCCCACTGCGCCACTTAAGGTGACTTTTTTCTTTCTTAAGAAAAATTCCTTTCATTCTTAATTTTGTGTAGGTGGAGGGGGAAGGGGGTAACAAGCAGGTTTTCTGAAACTCCTTGGAACTTGAAGAGGGTGGTTAAAAAAAAAAAAAAAACTCAGCCATTAATGACAGCCTGATTTGTGCTCTCTGATTTTGTAAAGCATGGGCAATGATGAAAAGGGAAAAAGGAAGAGGGACAGATCAGAGAGATATCAAGAGGATAGGGGAAGGGGGGGGGAACCCCCACGTGACATCAGCAGATTCAGGGCAAAAAGTGTTTCCCTTTCCCAGACTTGCAAGGTGTGCAGCGAGGGAGAATGTTGTGGGAAGACAATTGTTTAGCAGGGACCAAAGAAACTTGTCCAGAAAGAAAATGGAAATTTTCTTTGCAGATGGAGAAGAAAGAGACGGGGGAGTGCATATTCAATTCAACAAGCCACGGGTGGCCAGCTGGCAGCTTACGAGTTGTGCCTACACATCCCCAGGCCCTTTTATCTGGCTTCTGGCAAACCATTTCAAATGCCACTCAGGTATGGCAAAAGATATGGCTGCCATATTGCTAATAAGAGAGGGAGACTGCCCACACCTCTCTTTCATTTCTGGATGTCACCTGGTGGTTGTTATATGGAAATGCGCACATGTATATGTCATGTGGAGCCTGAGCACACATGCTCCGGATGTGTTTGTTGTAAGGAAAAAACCCCCACATCCTCCCTTTCCTCTCTTAACAAGAGAAATCCAAGGCAGCTCACAAACATCATGGAAACATGCCATGAAGATAAGCAAAACATGCAGAGCAACAAAGCTGAAACATCAGCAGAAGGGATATCCCCAGTTACCTGGGGACACAGGCCGACACTGCTCCCCACCACCACTGCTGCCTGCATTTGTGTGCCAGTCATGTCCCTTGCACGGATGTCAGGCACATGTTGGTGTGCATGGGGCACAGGCAGCCCCCTGAAGTGGGGGAGAGGAGATCTGGTCTTGTGGTAGCCAGCATGACTTGTCCCCATAGCTAAGCAGGGTCCACCCTGGTCGCATATGAATGAGGGACTAGAAGTGTGAGCACTGGAAGATATTCCCCACAGGGGATGAAGCCGCTCTGGGAAAAGCAGAAGGTGCCAAGTTCCCTCCCTGGCAGCATCTCCAGATAGGGCTGAGGGAGACTCCTGCCTGCAACCTTGGAGAAGCCGCTGCCAGTCTGTGTAGACAATACTGAGCAAGATGGACCAATGATCTGACTCAGTATATGGCAGCTTCCTATGTTCCTGGAGATGCTGGAGATTGAACCTGGAACCTTCTGCATTTGATGCAGATGCTCTACCACTGAGCTATGGGGCCAGTCATGCTCTTCCAGCCTGACTCAGTATATGGCAGCTCCTATGCTTCCTATGCTATGCTTCCTTCTCTTGCTCCTTCCTGGCCAGCATTTCCTTCGCCAGCTGGGGAAGGCCAAGGGGCCATGCCTCACACTCCCAGCTGACTGTGTTTCATGGGTGTGGGGGGAGGACAAGAAGAGGGGTGCAGTGGTGGGCCCCAGATCCCAGCGGCCCGGGGACATTTTATCCCCCTTTTGGCTATACCACTGATCTTCTGGGAGAACAGAAAAAGGAGAAATAGTCATACTGAAACTCCGGAGAAGAGCAGAATCGAATTAAATGCTTGGAGAAATGAAAATGTCTTCAGCAAACTGTGGAATGGAAGCCAAATGAACCTCTCTGAGCAAGGAGTTCCACAGACTGGGACCTGCAGCAGAAAATGGTGGCTTCACCACCAGCTGAGCCTCCACTAGCAAAGGGACATGAGTTGCTGGGTGGAACGGCGAAGCTTTTCCTCCAGGGCGGTCCCTCCATGAGACGAGGTGAGGGAGAGACCTCAGGCGGCAGAGTCCTGCAGCACCAGTGGGGTGGCAGGATGCCCTTAGCACCTCACTTACCACCCTCTGCTGCCCACCACCATCGGAACAAGTCTTCACCAAGGGTGACCAGGTTGGTGGCATGTGGCAGCCTGCCTCAGGCACACTGAGATCTAAGGCTGTCCATTAGCTTGACTGCCTGCTGCATGCTTTCTTATGCAGTCTGGCCACTCACATATACTTCAGTCTCCTGGACCACTGCCTGGAGAATGGTATGGCTCCCAAGAATGCCAACATCTGTGCAATTAGATGCCCTTGCATGCATCCCCCATTGTACCCTCTTAGAGGAGAGGAGAGCTGGTCTGATGGTAGCATCAGACCAGGAGGAGCTTGGCCCCTTAGCTAAGCAGGGTCTGCCCTGGCTGCATATGAATGGGAGACTAGAAGTGTGAGCACTATAAGAGATTCCCCTCAGGGGATGGAGCTGCTCTGGGAAGAGCAGAAGGCTCCAAGTTCCCTCCCTGGCAGTCCCTCCAAGATAGGGCTGAGAGAGATTCCTGCCTGCAACCTTGGAGAAGCCTCTTCCAGTCTGTGAAGACAATACTGAGCTAGATAGGCCAATGGTCTGACTCAGTATATGGCAGCTTCCCATGTTCCTACCAAGGACTCACTCTGTAGGGGGCACCCCATTGACAGAGAACCCTGCTTTTCACAGCTTAAGTCCTCAGGGCCTTTTCGCCCACAATGCTTTTGACATATACAGAGTATTCTCAGAACTGGGCAGCCACAATTGCCTCCCATGGAGGAGAGCTGGTCTTGCTACAGTGAGCATGAATTGTCTCCTTTGCCAAGCAGAGTTCATTTTCATTTGCATTTGGATGGGAGGCCACATCCCTGAGGAGATGGGGCCATTGCACCCCCAGCCCCAATGAAGATGGAGGCTGCTGGGCAAGTTCCTCCCCGCCCCTGCTCCTGATTGGCCTGTCCATGGCCACCTGGAAGGGGCCAAGATGGTGGGCGCCGTGCCTGCTTCTCAGGCCAGAGGCACAACCCCGCCACCCTGCCCCACCGTACGGGTGCAGGAAGTGGCATAGCGCAGTGGTAGGGCATCTCTTTGCATGCAGAAGGTCCCAGACTGACTTCTAGGCATCTCCAGGGAGAGTTGGGAAGGACTTGGAGAGCCAGTCAAGGGGCTTGTTCACATGACCAAATTCGGGGGCGGGGAGAGCTGGAGGGGAGTCAGGATCCTACCTTCGTGCTCCCAGAGCCTGTTGATGACTCTGCCACTTGCCAGCCCACACGAATGGCACAAGTGGTCTCATGGGCTGAGATTGGTAGGGGGGAAGCCCAAGCAGAGGACTCCAGGACCTCACAATCCACTGCACGAGGAATGGAGAGGCAGCCCTCAGTGCAGCAGCCGTGCTCCTCTCCATGGCCTCGCAAGCCTCGCAACTCTATGGTAAACATGGTTGCCAGCCACCCAGGAGCCGTTTAAATGTAACTGCGGCACAACGACCAGAAGACGAGGCAGGGCAGTCGAGGCAGGACGGGCTCCGATTTCCTCCTACCTCATGTTTTGCCTGGGTAGTGGATTCAGGCATCCCAAGCACACAGCTGGTGGGTTTGGAGGGCTCCTGGTGCCCCACATGAGCAGAGATTCCTGGCTTAACCCTCTCCTACCCAGGAATCTCTGGTCGTGAGAACAGCCCTCGTACAGACCATACGGAGCTAGATGGACCAAAGGCAGCTTCCGATGTTCCTAGGTTACCCCTGCTAACTGAGCCAAGAGACACCTTTTAATGTGGTGCTTCTCTTATATTTAGCTGAGGGAGAGCAACTGGCCGTATCCATCCCGAGCACAGCATCCTTCCAGTGGCTGTTGCTGATGTCTATTTTATGTTTCTCTTTAGATTGTGAGCTCTTTGGGGACAGGGAGCCATCTTATTTATGTATTATTTATTTTTCTATGTAAACAGCTTTGAGAACTTTGGTTGAAGAGCGGTATATAAATATTCGTGATCGTCATCATAATCATCGTAGTAGTGGTAGTAGAACTCCTCCTTCATTTTCAGTAGTAGTAGGTTCCATTATCTTTCTTTTCTTTCTTTCTTTTTTAAATTTAATGGGGTTATTTTTTTTTTACATTTTGTATTTTACGTCTTTCCCAGTTTCAGCACTGGTTGGGGGGAGATGAGAAAAGAAAGGAGAGATGGAAAGAGAAAGGTGGAGGAGGAGGAGAGCAGAAGGGGAGGGAGGGAAGAGGAGAAGGGATACTCACCATTGCACTGGTGTGGGCAGATCAGAGGGGTTTCTGTTCTAAGAATAGTTCAAGGAAGTTGTCCCAGATTTCTGACCATTTATCCGATTTATTTAACATTCAGGGCGGGAGATCAGGCTTGGCTTTGCAGGCAGGCTTGATCCTAAGTGCCTTCCCCACTTCCCTTGCAGGGGGGCCCTTCCACAAGATGAAGTGAGGCAGTCACACCAGGCAGTGCATTCCTGGGGTGCCGGCAAAGCAGCAAGATGCCTCCCACCACTGCCACCAGAGGAGCTCTTGAGGACCAGCCAGACCCTGGCCAGCTTTGTAGGGAGTGCCGGTTCTCACAGTCCGTGCAAAGCTTGCAACAAGCACGAGGAGCGAAGAGGAGGCGGCTGCCCCCTCCCCCCTCCGTGCCCCCCTGTGCAGCTTTCAAAGCTTGCAAGCATCCATCCGGGGCGGGCTGGGGCAAGGTGGCAATACCTGGTGCTGCCCAGGGATGCTCCTTCCCCCTTCCCCCTCCACTGGCACAGAGTGGCAACACATTCGTGTCCCTCCCCTAAAAACAGAGCAGAAGTAAGACCCGGCGACTCCAATGTGGGGAGAGGAAATGTGTTCTCTTACCAGCCCCGGGGTTCCATGTGCAGGTAGTGCACCGGCTGACAGGCATCTGCTTCAGTAATTAGCTGTGCGTGGCAGACGCACCGAGGGGCCCTTTGGACAAACGCTGGGAGTACGTCTCGCTCCTTCCACCCTGCAATGCTGCCCCCCCCACCTGCCCCGAATGCCCCGCCCCCCTGCTTTAAAAGTTGTGGTTCATATTTCACCCGCTGACAGACCCTTAAGTATAACAAGCCCTGGCAGGCAGAGGAATAATGGGAAGGCAGCGGCAGAGGCAAGACCACTGAAGGAATAAATTAATTCCGGGTACTTCACGTCAGGCCACGATCCCTTCTTGACAAGGCAGGCCGAATGGGAGCCGAGTCAGTGCCAGGCACTAAGGGAAGAACGGCAGGCACTTCCAGGGAGTCCGGGAAGATGTGCGGCCATCTAGACGTTGCATTCAGTGGCAGTCCTCGGGACACAGGAAGCGGCCTCCTGCCGAGTCAGGCCCTTGGTCCGTCTAGCTCAGTATTGCCAACCCAGGCTGGCAGCGGCTTCGAGAGGCCAGGGAGGGAACTTGGAGTTTTCTGCAGACTGTCTCACAGCACTCACATATAGACGTGGTTCTCATGATCGCCAAAGAGCGGGCTAAGGGAGCTTAGCCCTCTTTTTGGCAGCCGTGTGCTACCACGGCTCCCGGCAGCAAACCGTCCTAAGTACCCCTCCCATTAGCCCAGGTTAGTGGAGTGAGCACTCCGCTAACCAGGGTTAACGGAGCGTGTGCTGCCATGGTGAGGCGCAGCGTGGCAACTCACGAGGACACCCCCAACCGGAAGGCTAAAAAGCAGCCTCCCGGCTCGTGGGTCTCTCCAGCATGCTCTGCGCACTCACACTGGAGGATCGTCTGCAGGGAGAGTGGGCTAAGCCCGCTCTCTCTGCTTAACTCTATCTGGCGGTTCCCACTGATCGTGGGAACTGCCTCATTGTCTTGCATTCAAATGCAAACCAAGGTGGACCCTGCTTAGCAAAGAGGACAATTTATGCTTGCTCCCACAAGACCAGCTCTCCTCACACATCTTTTGTTCCTATGGTTCATTGGGAGAATCAAACAATTTTGGAACCAGTTTGGATGACCAGTAGCCTATTCCTCCAGCTTCTTTTCCTGTGGGTGGTGCTAAATTCCCTTGCAAGACTTTTTGTTGGCTGTTGGCTGTGCGAGCGGCACGTCCTAACAAACCAGGAAGGGGGCGGTGCCATAGGAAGCACAGCTGGCTCTCCTTCCCAGCGTTCTGTTTGCTCCTCTCTCTCACACCCTGCACTGCTTGCAGGCTGACCATTCATCAGGTAAAGCTGCATGGTTAACCACACAGCTCTACCTGATGAATGGCCAGCCTGCAGGCAGCACGGCTCTCATGAATGTTGGGCAGTGGTGGGATGGGGGAGAGAGAGGGGAGCAAACAAAGGTCCAGGGAGGAGAGGCAGCTGTGCCTCCTTGGATACCCCCCCCCCCGCTCATTAGGACAAGCTGCTCCTGGTTGGCGGACAGATTCTTTTTGAAACAGTAGGTATTGTGTATGTGTAAATACTCACTGCCAGGTAAAAACAAGCAGACACCCTGCTGGTAGATATTGTAGAGTTTCTCTTTGATTGATAGCAGTCAACACTAATCTGAGATGTTTTCCTTCATTATGGATTTTCCATCATGATTAGTTCCTGTTGCTTTTTGTCTGAATGGGATCAAAGTATTCCATCTCTATGCAGAGAGCGACAGATACTAACCCCTGATGTGACAATTTAACTCTGTAATTTCCAAACTGCATTCCAAGGAAGGGGGCTCGCTCGTGTTGTGTGAGAGGCTGCAGGCAGGAGTCTCTCTCAGCCCTGTCTTGGAGATGCTGCCAGGGAGGGGACTTGAAACCTTCTGCTCTTCCCAGAGCGGCTCCATCCCCTAAGGGGAATATCTTGCAGTGCTCACACATCAAGCCTCCCATTCAAATGCAACCAGGGCAGACCCTGCTTAGCTAGTGGGACAAGTCATGCTTGCTACCACCAGACCAGTTCTTCTTGAACCAGCTCTCCTGGGGTTCATGGACTTGTCCAACGCAGCCCTGGGGTTCAGGTAGGGCTGTCTGATTGCACACCTCACCTGCCCGTCTAGTCCTGAAGAGGCTTTTTCAGTGGGCCTGCCTCACCCCTCCCTGCAGGGGTGCAACCCAGATGATTGCCCCATGGCATGGAAGGGGTCACTGCAGCCACCACTCGCTTTGGGAGCTCCCCCACCTCCACAGGTGGGCCAAGCATCTCAGCAGTGCTCCAGGGATTGCTGGATGCAGCTGAGCATGCCCGTAGCTGCTTGGCCTTCTGCTCTGGCAATGCGGCTAATAGGAGTGTGACTGGTGACGCCACAAAAGCTTTCCAATGGAAGGGCAGTGTGAGGATGCCAGGACTCCATCCGAGTTCCTGGAAGCGAATGACTTCCACCATCAGCTTATCTGGAGCCGCTAACTGGGATTGTGTGGGAGTGTTGCACTGCAGCAACCCAGCAGAGATACTGATCATGTGCTGGGCTCACCCGACGATCCTGGTTAACCTCCAGGGCCAGAAAAGCAATCGTAGGAATGTTGCCATAGACCGTGGCTGCCTATCTGCAACTCTGCATGATGTATTGTTCTGTGTTGGCCTTCTTTCAGTCTGGAGGCATGTCCTGGTCAGTGGACTCCTTGGAAGGTGAGCGATTCTTACTCTAGGTTGGAAATCCTGTGCTCACTTACCTAGGCATGAGCTTCACTGAACACACAGCAGGACTTACTTCCGTGTAAACACTCATAGGATTGCACTTTACACATTTTCAAGAGGAAACCTCTCTTTGCATCTTGGAGTAAAAATGGAGCCTCCGTTTTTAGAGAAATGTGCTCAGCTATTGGGAGTATTTCTCAAAACCTGCTTTAGCTGTATAGTTTGCCAGAAAGCCATACAGTGCAACATTAGAAGTATCATATATTGCTTTCTGATTCCAAATGTTTAATTTCTCCCCTCCACTGCTGGATGCTGTTATTATCTGATGATTTATTTTATTTGCATGTGACTGGATGCAGGAGTGCAGATTTTTTGTCAGCGTCTATCGGACTTTGATAAAGTGGTTGATTCCAATACCTCATCAAATACTCCTTTACATTTAACAACTTGCCTGTTGCAGAGATCTTTCACAGGGAGAAATTCTTCGCCTTACATCCAGTCTAATAGCTGATTTTGGATGATGAAAATCTTGTACTAAGATTACTCATGTTTTAAGCTCAATTTCTTCCAGATTCATTTGGGGGCAAGTCAATGCAGCAGGACCCCAGGAGCTAATAAGGGATCCTGAACTAACAATTGTGGCAGTCAGACTCTGTTGACATTCCCTTTGCTGCTATGGCAGGTTGCCAGAAGAAGGAGCTTCTGCTTCCTTATGCTTTTCTGTGTGCTCTTGGGCACTACCAGGGCTGCTGGCCGGAAACAGGTACTGCAGCCTGTTAACTGCTAACCCTTAGGCTGATTTGGCAGTTTGCCAAGTGACACAATGATTAAAGAAGTTTGCACCTTGCCTATATATGACTCCAGAATCTTACCTTGCTCTTCAGTTTGGCATCCCCCAGATCCAGAAGTCTTCATCTGTACTGCTACAATAACTTGTTATAAGAGGGTAGGGGAAGTTATCATAGGAACAGAGAAAGCTGCTTTATACCAAGTCAGACCATTGGCCAATATGGTTCAGTATAGTCTGCACAGACTGGAAGCAGTTTCTTCAAGGTTTCAGACAAGAGCCTTTTTCAGCCCTACCTGGAGATGCAGCCAGGGATTGAACTTGGGACCTTCTGCGTGCAAAGCAGGTGCTCTTCCAGTGAGTTATGGCTCCATCCCCTCAGAGGAATATCTTACAGTGCTCACATGTAATCTCCCATCCAAATGCAAACCAGGGTAAACCCCTGTTTCGCTAATGGGACAATTCATGCTTGCTACCACAAGAACAGCTCTCCCTTCCTGCCTGAGGATGTCACAACAGCCTTTCTCAGCATCGAGAGAGTCATTTCCTCACTGCTGCTCCTTACTGGGCATAGGGCATTTGAGGAGAGACCATCTGAGAATATTTTCCTGGTGTTTCTCTTTGTGGGGAACCCTGACATTCTCTTTCGAACGTCACTTTGGAGAAATGTCCCCAGCCCCAGGGGAAAGCTTCCGGATTTGTTAAACACAGTCTGCCGCCTTCCTCTCCTTTCCGGCTTCCTGGCAGTACCTCTCCCACCCACACCGGTGAAGACAGAGGGAGGAGAAGATGGACATATTTGTGCGCTCACAGACATCTGGAACATTATTATAGAGATTACGGTGGTGATAATGGTGATCATTCAGAACTCTCTATGGCTGGCAGTGGCAGGTATGTGACAATTATCCTCTATTGTGATGCCTGCCTGGCTCCCTCTCACAAAGCTTTGCTGTCTTCCTTACAGGAAACAAGAGCCCAGAATAGTAGTCCAGTTACTAGGGCTGAAGGGCTAGGAGGTCAAATAATGCAACCATCTCTTTGGAAATGTGTGGAAGAGATTGTCCCCTGAATGCCCATTCCACACAGTTCTCCATGCTTCTGGGGTGTGGGTGTGTGTGCGCATCCTTTATAAGGAGACTTGATGTGTGAGCACTATAAGTTATTCCCCCTCAGGGGATGGAGCCCCTTTGGGAAGAGCATCTAGATTCCAAGTCCCCTCCCTGGCAGCATCTCCAAGACAGGGCTGAGGGAGACTCCAGCCTGTAACCTTGGAGAAGCCGCTGCCAGTCTGTTCTCAGACAATACTGAGCTAGATAGACCAATGGTCTGACTCAGTATATGGCAGCTTCCTATGTTCCTATCTAACCACTCTATCTGGATAGAGGAGAGCTGGTCTTGTGGTAGCAAGCATGACTTGTCCCCTTAGCTAAGCAGGGTCCACCCTGGTTGCATATGAATGGGAGACTAGAAGTGTGAGCACTGTTAAAATATTCCCCTTAAGGGATGGAGCCACTCTGGGAAGAGCAGAAGGTTGCAAGTTCCCTCCTTGGCAGCATCCCCAAGACAGGGCTGAGAGAGCTTCTTGCTTGCAGCCTTGGAGAAGTGGCTTCCAAATTGTGTAGACAATACTGAGCTAGATGGACCAATAGTCTGACTCAGTATATGGCAGCTTCCTATGTTCCTATGTTTCTGCGGGAGGGCCAGAGTTGTGTTGCCCTGCTTTATTTGGCTCTGGATGCTCGGAAGCACAGCCCTACCAGTTACCCCATAGGCAGCAGGTAACATAAGCCCCACCACAGCCAGGGCTGAAACACCTCCAGGACCACTTTCACTTTCACAAAGGAGGTCCCCCTCTTAATAGCTCTTACCCTGCCCTGCCCCTTTAACACATCCCAAGCCTCCCTATGCAAGGCTCTTGCAAGTCAGCTGACCTTATTGTCGAGGTCATTTGACCCCCTGGCTGTGTCACATGATGATCCCACAGGGCTGCATCTGGGAGGAGAGCTGGTCTTGTGGTCGCAAGCATGTGCTGTCCCCTTTGCTAAGCAGGGTTCACCCTGGTTGCATATGAATGGGAGACTATATGTGAGCACTGAAAGATATTCCCCTTAAGGGATGGGGCCGCTCTGGGAAGAGCACCTGCATGTTTTCACACAGAAGGTTCCAAGTTCCCTCCCTGGCAGCATCTCCAAGATATGGCTGAGAGAGACTCCTGCGTGCAACCTTGGAGAAGCCACTTCCAGTCAGTGTAGATAGTACTGAGCTAGGTGGACCAAGGGTCTGACTCAGTAGAAGGCAGCTTCCTTTGTTCCTATGAGCAGAGCTGCCTTTCGGAAGCAAATGAGACCTCTCCCAGCATTGGCATCCTGTAGATCCCCACCACTTCTTTTCTGGCAATGTGCAGGAACCATTTGAGGCCTTTCCTTTGATGTCTCTCTTCTCCCTTGATTTGGTTTTGCTTTTTTCTGATTTGTTTTCCCCCTCGGCAGAATGCCGGGGCCAAAGGGCAAAATATTCCATCAGCAATACCCGTTGCTCTGCAGAACAAAACAACAACACAAAAGAGGGTCTCCTTCATTTTCCCTCTGCTCTGGCCGATGCTCATCAAACGTGCTTTGTCAGCTTTGAAGTGCCCAGAGGTCATCCTCTTGGAGAATCAGTTGCTGGATGGCTGGTCAAACGTGCCCCCGATGGTGGCAACACTCTGACACTATTCTCTCGATCATATTGCATTTTCTGGGCAGCAAGGCAGCCCTTCTGGACAGAATGGCTTCTCCCTCCCTCCCCCCTCCCTTCCCATTTCTCCTTTTCTGTATTTTGTGGTCCAGCAGCTGAAAGCTCTTTCTCCAGCTCTTCTGTTATGGGCCAGAGATGCTGTCACCAGTGGTCACATCCTGATTCCCACTCAATAGGACCCTTTGTTCTCCTGCAGGAGGCACAGCAATTTTTCAATAATGCTATTAGCATAAAAAGGACATGGAGCGGTGGAGAGAGAGGGAAAAAAATCACATTATCCCCCAGATTTCTTGAGCCAGAGACCTTGGTTCAAAAGGCAAAGAAAGTGGGACAGTTTAGAAAGAGTCATGATGGATGTCAGCATAACAATACCACATGGACACTCTGGGAAATGGGTCAACAGTTCAACAGTTGTGTTGTATACGTGGACATAAAATAATATAATTCCTTCCTTCCTCCCTCCCTCCCTCCCTCCCTCTCACATTTATTTATCCATCTTCTTCCCCTTTCTGCATATCTATCTATCTATCTATCTATCTATCTATCTATCTATCTATCTATCTATCTACCTATCTATCTATCTATCGCTATGCCATCTTTTAGCCCCCTAGTTTTACGGCAACTTACAAATACTTAAAAATAGGGGGAAATCTGTAAAGTAGTGTAAACGTATTACAGTAGCAATAGAATAAAAACAGCAGTAGCCACAACATACTAGAACCAGACCAAATAAAAGCCTTGTGAAAGAAAATGGTTTTTCTTGCCTCTTTAAAAGTAGTCAGGTAGGGGGCCTGCCAGATATCCCTTCCCTGGGGAAAGAGTTCTACAACTGCAGTGAGAACACTGAGCAAGTCCTGTCGCTGATCATTGCCAAATGAGCACAAGATAATGGCAGTCAGAGAGGAGGGCTTGTGAGTCCAATCTTAGAAGTTGGGGTGGCTGATCTGGGTGTAGATAGTCCTTAACATACCCAGGTCCCTGGTCATTAACTTAAAATTGATATATGTGTCTTAGTTACAAGTACTGATGCTTTTGAACTTTGGTGCTGGAGAAGATTTTTGAGGATACCATGGACAGCCAGGAAAACCAACAAATGGATCATAGAACAAATCAATCCAGAATTTTCACTCGAGGCACAAATGACCAGGCTCCGACTGTCATACTTTGGACACATTATGTGAAGATCCAGCTCCCTTGAGAAGTCCATAATGCTGGGAAAAGTTGAAGGAAGGAGAAGAAGTAGAGCACAACCAGCAGCAAGGTGGATGGACTTGATTGTCAGGAGCCTGCCTGTCTGGCGTCGAAGGCACAGTCTCTGTCAAGGTCGCTGGAAGGTCCTCAGAATCCTCTTTGGTCTGCAAGAAAAACACAAAAGAACAATTTACTACAGTATCAAATTCAGACAGCCTCCCCCACAAACTCAGTCTGCTCACCAGATTGTACGGTTCCAGAGCAAAAGGGGTACAATGCGTTCCCAGGGGAGACGTTACAGCTAGAGTAGTTGTCAGGACCCGGTCAGGTAGCAGAGATGAAGCAGGAAATGCCTGGGTATCTAAAGGCCAACACGAATCTGGGGTTCCTCTGAGTTGGAGGCTTGGCTGAAGCAGGCACTGAAGCCTTCAGACTTAATTTATAGCCTGGCTTAATTGCTCTCCCCCTTTGGCCTGCTGGCACAGATTCAGGGTTTATCTGGCTTGTTGAGCAGCCGTCTATTTCTCCTGAGCACTTCCACCTGTTGTCGGTGCTTTCATCAATCTTCTCTCGCGAGGAAGCAAAGGTGATTCGCTGTTTATTTCAGTGTTCTGCTCTTCACTCCCTGTCTCTGCTGCCTCAAATGGCCCCGCTTGTCCTGAAGCTTGTCCTGAAGCTGCCTCAGGTATCTCCTGTGGGTTTTGCTGGTCAATGACCGAATAAACTTATAACTAACTAAATCTCCTGTGGGCTGACAGCTGAGCTTTGCCATTCAGGTACCCCTGCAGCTGCTGGTGGACTGCCAGCTTCCTCTGCAACCACTGAGAGGCACCACTGAAAGACCTAAAAGGCCAAGCTAACTGTGCATCTTTACCTGATGAATGGTCAGCCTGCAGGCAGTGTGGGGCAGGAGAGAGAAGAGCAAATGATGCTCTAGGAAGGAGAGGCAGCTGTGCCTCCTTTGGCACCCCCTGGACCCATTGTGATGAACTGCTCCTGACCAAAACTGAAAGAACTCTGAATAGCTGGCTGCATGTTCACACTCCCAAGTGGTTGCAAATCCCAGAGCTGTTTCCTTTGTTAATTTGCAAAATATACAGGCTGAGCTGGCAGCACATAAGGCAGGCACATAGACACTCTGTGCTAGCTGATAATCAGTAAATAAGACACATTTGGAACAAAAATATTAAAAATAATTTTTCAGTCCAAGAGCTTCTGTTTATGCTCATCCTGGGAAGCGGGATTATGTCGAGTGGTGCCTTTGCTTTCCTCGGAAAGAAATTACAGACAAGATGGGAGAGATTACCTTGTCCCTGCTTCAAGCTCAATGTAAAATTGAATCTTGTTCTGAAAAGGCAGGTTTGGGACAGGTAAATCCCAGCATAAGGAAATGCTGCTTTGGTTTGAGATGATGGACTGTGGTCTTGTTCAGGGTCTGGCTTGTGGGAGAAGCACAGCAGGAGTTTTGAGAAGAGTCACCCCGGAGGAATGTCGTGGCTCTCATCAGACCCTTTGTTTGCTTCCATTGACATTACAGTAGTACATTTGCTGGTCACCTCCAGACTTGACTACTGCAATGCGCTCTATGTGGGGCTGCCTTTGTGCATAGTCCACAAACTGCAGTTGGTCCAGAATGTGGCAGCCAGGTTTGTCTCTGGGTCGTCTCGGAGAGACCACTCCTGTCTTTAAAGATCTACACTGGATGCCGATAAGTTTCTTGGCAAAATACAAGGTTTTGGTTATAACCTATAAAGTCCTAAACAGCTTGGGCCCTGGGTATTTAAGAGAACGCCACCACAGCACCCATTGAGATAATCTGGAGTTGCCACTGGCTCGTCTGGAGGCGACTCAGGGACGGGCCTTCTCCATTGCTGTCCCAAGGCTTTGGAACGCGTTCCCTGCTGAAATAAGAGCCTCCCCATCTCTGACAACTTTTTTAAAGGCAGTCAAGACGCATTTGTTCACCCAGGCTTTTAATTAGATATAGTTTCAATTGTGTTTTTAATAGTTTTATTGGTTTAAGTTTTAATAGTTGTGATGTTTTAATCTTTTAATCTGTTTTTGTTGTTCTGTTGTGAACCACCGGAGAGTTGCATTTTGGGTGGTATATAACTCTTTTAAAAAACAAACAAACAAACAAACAAATAAATAAAATTACGCAGGAGCCTGATTCGAGCAGGAAGACGTACCCCCTGCTAACTTGGCCAAAAGGCACCTTCTCAAAGTAGTGCCTCTCTTATTTGAGCAGAGGGAGAGCAACAGGTCCTATCCAGGCTGAGCAACAGGTCCTATCCAGGTCCTATCCAGGGAGTCCTTAGAGAGCCCTGGTGGGGCCTGGAGCAAATCGGGCAGTGCAAGGACCCCTTCCAGTTAATGTTAAATAATGTTAAATAAATAAATGGGAGCAACAAGAGTGGGGGGGGCAGGTGATTGCCCTGCTTGGCTGCCCTAAGGGCAGCCCTGCCTCCAGTGGCTGTTGCTGGTGTCTACCGTTAGCTTGTTTCCACAACCATAAACTGAGTAGGACAAACGAACTTCTATCCAGCTTTGGGAGCTGGGTGTCCTCCCGATTTTTGATCATGTGTGAGTAAAAACCTAGGGAGATGCCAGGCAGGGAATCTGAGGCCTTCTGCATGCTCTCAGTCCCATCCAGCATCAGCTTGGACTGTGATCAGATTCCCGTGGGTAGAACTCAGACCACTAGCATGAATTGGCTGAGTGGGACCCTTCTTTCTCTGCCCATCTTGGTGTTTCTAAACTGGACTCCCAAGTGGAAACGCCAAGGACCCTCTGCTACCTAGGTCAGGGTTTACAGTTGCACCGCTCTGTGATCCCCATGGGTGGTGGCAAGCATGAATTGTCCCCTTTGCTTAGCAGGATCTACCCTGGCTTACACTTGAATGGGAGTCTACCTGTGTGAGCACTGTAGGATATTCCCCTTAGGGGATGGGGTTGCTCTGGGAAGCGCACCTGCCTGTTTGCATGGAGAAGGTTCCAAGTTCCCTCCCTGGCAGCATTTCCAAGATAGGGCTGAGAGAGACTCCTGCCTGCAACCTTGGAGAAGCCGCTGCCAGTCTGTGTTGACAAAACTGGGCTAGATGGAACAAGGGTCTGACTTGGTATAAGGCAGTTTCTTATGTTCCTATGAGAGAAAGGAAAAGTTATTTCCACCGGTTTCTCCTTCTATAGAGAGGAGAGCTGGTCAATCAATCAACCAATCATCTTTATTACAATCCAAGACCAGCATAAGGAGAGCTGGTCTTGTACAAGCATTAATTGTCCCCTTTGCTAAGCAGGGTCTATCTTGGTTTACATTTGAATGGGAGACTACATGTGAGCACTGCATGATGACGGGGGCTGCTCTGGGAAGAGCATCTGCATGCAGAAGGTCCCTCCCATGCAGCATGTCCAGGATAGGGCTGAGAGAGACTCCTGCCTGCAACCTTGGAGAAGCCGCTGCCAGTCTGTGTAGACAATACTGAGCTAGATGGACCAAGGATCAGACTCGGTATATAGCAGCTTCCTCTGTTCTTGTGAGAAGAGCTGCTGGATGATCAGGCAATTGAGGTAACAAGCCTACTAGGTCTGCATTTCATGCTTGAGCCCAAACCCTGGCTCACAGCCGCCGTAAGCCCCTCCCTCCCTCGTGATCCCAAGGTGGAAGGCACCACATGATGTGAAGCAGGGCTCGGGTACTGCATTCCTTGGGCCAATGGCCTGTTCCTTGCTGCACTGCAGCGCCACCCCGTGAACAGTCAGCACAGGGTACTGCAGCAGCTCAGCCGCCAAAGCTGACCCAAGTGAGTAGGGCTGCCAGCTTGGCCGGGTGTAACCATTGCTTCTGGCTAGAGTCCTTCCCTTCCTGCCCTTTGCTAAGAGCATAGACAGACCCAGAGTCTAAGAGTATAGACAGACCTTGTTCCTCCGTCTGAGCATCTCTTCACTAACAATATTCATACAGACTTCTGGCTTTTAGAACATGTCCGTCTGCCTGATTTTGACTATCCACTTGCTTCTGGCCCCAGCTCTGAGAGAAGTTCTTTTACTTCTCTCGGTCTTGTCCTTGGCCTGACTTGGATGACACGCTCACCTCTGGTCCTTCCCTTTGCATCACTCAGGCCTGACCCCTTGGCAGAGGGCAGTAGCAGCTGATCCTAACGAGAGGGGATGGTGCCCAAAGAGGTGCAGCTGCCTCTGCTTCCCGGCAGCAGCTCGGGTTGCTCCTCTCTCTTCTCGCCCCGCCTGAGAGCCGTGCTGCCTGCAGGCTGGCCATTCATCAGGTAGAGCTGCACAGTTAACCGCATAGCTCTACCTAACAATGGACCAGCATTCAGCAGTGTGGATCTCAGGCGCAGTGGGGCAGAGAGGAGCAACCTGAGCTACTTGCTTTGGAAGCCCCCTGGCTTATTTGGATGAGTCACTACTGGCAGAGGGATCTTGGGAGGGATGGAGAACATGAAGCCAAGGCCTAGATTCAGGGAGAGCTGTCCACAACTCTGGCCTGGCCTGAGTCCTTTTTGTGCCCTCCATGTGTCAATTGGCAGTGGTGATGCAAATATCTTTAGTGTGTGCAGATATGTGAACATATTTGAGCCCATCACAACCTGGCAGCCCCATTTATCATCATGTTTTTTCTCTCTCCCCCCTCTCCCCCCCTGATTTTCCAGACTCCACTTCGCTCCGTGTGTCATATTTTATTTGGTCGCGCATTTAATTCCTTGCCCTCTCCCTGCCCATACGGTCTCTCTCACTAGCAATGTTGGGCTGTGATAAGGGAAGCTCCCCTTGCTCCCCTCCCCTCCTGTGATTGATCAGTTGTCTGGCCTGCAATCCCAGGCTGTCAGTCAACTCTTAATCCGCAGTGCTGGCACATTCTCGTGAATGACAAGAAACTGACACAGTTTCCATTGCACTTAATCAGCTCTTTAGACTTAATATCCCATGCGAAGGCACCTGCATTTTCAAATGCTCACCAAAAATAGCTTCGGCGTCCCACCAAGATGGGAGCTGAGTGTGCATATGTATGCATGTGTCAGAGAGAAGCATGAAAACTCCCAAAGAAAGGCATCTCCTTTTAAAAAGGCCCAGTTTATAGGTCTGTGCGCAGATGTGAAAGTCGGAATTGGGTCCGACCCGATCAATCCAACCCCATGAATGTCAGTTCAGGGTCCTCTGGAGCTTTCTGCATTTCAGGGTTTGGACTGGGCTTGGGGTTGGACAAACCTTAGGAGAGTTTTAAAAGTCACTATGGATACTCATTGAACTTTGAAGAAAAGTTCAGGGAAAGTGATGTAACATCCGAGAATCTAAGAGGCAGTTACCTCACACCAGAGAATCACAGGAGAAACCCAGAAATTGGCTGCTGCGTGTGCTTGTGAGTATAAAAATGGGCTAATTAATTAATTAATTAATTAATTAAGATATGCAGGGACAAGCAGGCAGGTGGGCAAACAGAGGGCTGAAGATGGGATTTCTCCCCAGCCATGGTTGTTGTTGTTGTTGTTGTTGTTTTAAATAGAAGACTTTTGCCTCTATTTGGAACTTCGGAAATCTCCAGATTTTTCTAAAGGGGGTCAGATAAGTCCAGTACAAACTGGGGCATTTAAGTTTGGGTTTGGCCTATCTCTGAACCCCTCCGATTTGGGTAAAATCAGACTATGTCCTATTTTACCGAGCCAGTTAATGGTAAAAAAAAGAGTCACCTCCTATCCTGAGAGAACCCCAGATCAAAAAGTGCGTTATTAACACCAAAGGATGCCTGTGCTGCCAAAGGAAAATGGCAGGCGATTAGGAATCCCACAGGCTCCAGGATGGAGTAGCCACTGAATTCTTTCTTAAAGGGACATTCAAGGTAAATCTAGAGGCTCTTGTTTTGGGTGCAGCATCTGAGAGCTTTTGAGGGAAGCTGTTAAGGCTCCGATCAGACTTGCATGACGTTTCTTGGACATGAAGCAAAACTGGAGGTCAGTTTGGAAGTTCCTGCTCAGCTACAACCTCAGAAAAAACCTGAATGAAGATAAAAGAGTTGAAATAAGCACAGAGAAGTTTTCCAGGAGGGTTTTGCACCTCACCCTGGTATCTCAGGTAGGGGCCAGGAGTGTTTTCTATCAACTTCAGCAGATTCAACAGCCACACCCATTCCTTGAGGAGGATGACCTCAAAACAGTGGTGCACCAGCTGGTAACCTCCAGGTTTGACTACTGCAATGCACTCTATGTAGGGCTGCCTTCGTATGTAGTTTGGAAACTTCAGTTCCTTCAAAATGCAGCAGACAGATTGGTCTCTGGGGCAACCTGGAGAGACCATATTATGCCTGTTTTGAAACAGCTGCACCAGCTGCTGATACGTTTCTAGGCAAAATACGAAGTGCTGGTGTGGAGGACCCTGCTCTCCCACCAGACTAACAAGTGTGGCGAAGAGCTCTGTGGTTCTCCTGACTCCTTCTCCGCTGCCACCAAGTGGGCTTTTGGTAAGGCTGAGTCCACTGCAACAGCCCTTCCAGGGACTCAAAAAACCTAAACCAAGCCTTAATAGAGTGGAAAGCCCACTCTATTAGACTTAGGCAGACTTCTTGGTTCATGGGATAGAACAGTAGGGGTGTGCAAACCGGCTTGACGTCAAACAGGTTAGTTGTCAAACTGGTTCAGTTTGACGGCTCGGGTCAGACCGAACCCCCCCGAATGTTTGGGGTGGGGGTTCGCAAACTTTAAAAATTGTTTTAACCTTATCCCCTTATCCCTTTCGGGGAAGGTCCTTGAGGCAGCGGCAGTGGGGTGTGTGTGTCCGTGGAGGTTCCCCCCTCCCCTGCTGGCCTCCATTTTGGCTGGTTCTTCGGCCCATTTGGGCCTCTGTAGTTCAGCATGGTGGCCATTTTGGATGCCACTGTGCATGCACAAATGGCCTCTGTGAGGCCTGGCATGACCCAGGGCCTCTCAGAAGCCATTTGCGCATGCACGGTGGTGTCCAAAATAGCCGCCATGCCGAACTATGGAGGCCTGAACGTTCAGTGGTGTCTACACCACTGGGTCTAAGCCTGGCCAAGGTCTGGATAGGAGACTATCTGTGAAGCCCCGGTACATTGCCATCAGCTTCATGGTGGGGGAAAGGTGGGACTGTAGATTAAATTAAAAATAAGTAATAAGATTCCAGGCCGTGTTGTCAAAATCTATCATACACAAGGTCGGGCAAGAACACATAGACTGCCTATGATGCCGAGCAAAGGCTAGTAGGTGAGGACTGGGACCAGCCATGCTGTCACAGCAAGGATGCTAACTGCAGAATGGCAGCTTCTGTGGCCTGCAGCTCCAAGCTAGGGATGTGGGGAAACCATCGGAGGAACCTCCCTAAAATCTTTCCTTGGGAGGAACCCTGAAATGCTCTTTGAATTCCACTTGGGAGACATTTCAGCTCTCTCCCTGCTCCAAGTGACTCCTCAGCAGCAGCAAAGCTCTTCTGAGAGAGGCTCAAGTGCAAAAGAGCCCTTGTATTACCTGAACAAGCGTGATGATGGTGCTGGTCAGAGGGTCCCCTCCACAGCTGATGAGGCTCACTGTTGACAGGGCTCATCCGCTTTGATCAGTTCCAGTATTATCAGGTCCCTCTCTGTAGGCCGCAGGATTAGGATTAATACTAGGTGTCCTTGAGTGCCATGCATGAGTGGAGTCTATGCAACCCCATATCTGTCTTCCTTTTGGTCTGCTCCTCCAGCAGGCTTCTTGGATTGAAGAGCAAAGCCTCAGCCATTTGTCCTTCCCCAGAGTTAGCACACCACCCATGACCTATTTCTGAAAGCCAAAGAGGAGACCGGAAAGAAATAATAATGATGCCAATAGTGCTTCTGGACCTGTGCAGAGTATAGTAAACAGAAGACCGCCTCTACACCTCTGGGTTAAAAGATCTGGGCCTCCAAATCATAGGACAGTGCTGCCAAAGCAGACTGAGACCCTACACAATGGAGCCAGACCTGTCCCAGATCTCCAGCCTGTGTGCCAATTGTTAGGAACATAGGAACATAGGAAGCTGCCACATACTGAGTTATACCATTGGTCTATCTAGCTCAGGATTGTCTACCCAGACTGGCAGCGGCTTCTCCAAGGTTGCAGGCAGGAATTTCTCTCCAGCCTATCCTGGAGGTGCCAGGGAGGGAACATGGAACCTTCTGCTCTTCCCAGAGCGGCTCCATCCCTGAAGGGGAAATATCTGACAGTGCTCACACATCAAGCCTCGCATTCATATGCAACCAGGGCGGACCCTGCATAGCTAAAGGGACAAGTCATGCTTGCTACCACAAGACCAGTTCTCCTCTCTTCAGGGGAGCTGAAGTGTATCAGATGACCTGGCAAGGGCAGAAGGCCATTTCCCCAGTATTCACAGTGGCCTGGCCAGTCTTGATGGTTCATACTCCCTACCCCATTGTAGTGGTTGAGACTGAACATGCCCGTTCCCTTCCACGCCTGAAGAGGGTGCTGATGTATGAGCACACAAATCCTAGGGAATACACTGGATTGTGTCTAGCCTCCGATGAAGAGGTTCTTGGCTCAGAACCCAGAGCCTCTAACTAGAGCCTCCAGTAAGTCTTGTTCTCAGAGAATCTTAAACTTGTCTCACTCAACGTCCCACATTTTCTCTGAAAGTTTCTGCCCAGAGAGGCAGCAGGACTCGGCATGGGCTGGAGGAAAGCGGCTCAGCCACCAAACCTGTCAAAAGTATCAGCCTTCAGAATAAAAATTAGCTGCAAGAATTGCTTATGCTGGCATATTCCTAAAAAAAAGAAAGAAAAGAACGGGGGGGGGGGGAGGGACATTTCATTATATATAAATGTAAAATGATTGCACACCCTTCGGAGACCATCTTGTATTGCCCCTTTCATTTGCTTTAATTAATGTAATAGCTTTGTGATTGTAAAGAGATTAGCTTGGAGATGCATTGATGATCTATATATAGAATTTGAAGATAGGACTATATAGATAGAAGAATCCTACAAAGACACCCCTTTCCCCTCGAGTGCTTTGAAACAAAGAAGAACTCGGCTTTCGTCTGTCACCATCCTCATCATTTTTTAAAAAAGGGAATTTTTATGGGTGGGGAGGGTGGAGGCTGAGGGAGATCTGGGGGTGGTGGTTCATTACCATTCATGAGATAGATTCGCAATAATTTACATTGCCAAGCAGAGTGAAGAATGGAAGATGCTATAATGCGGGAAAATCAATTGGATTTTTAAATAGATGTAACTTGCCCAAGATGAAATAGGAGGCCATCAAGTCTGCTCTGCCATCCAAACTGAAATAACAAGCAATGGGAATTGTCTGGCCATCTCCTCCCACATGGTGGAAGAAGGCCGGGGAGAGACACTTGCTTACCACTCGATGTGGGAAGCTTCCAGGCAGATCTCTCTCTCTCTCTCTCTCTCTCTCTCTTTCTCTCTCACCCCCCAGGACTCTCTATTGGCTGCTTTTTTTCCTACTGGGGAATGGGAGAGACAGAGCCTACGGACTTAGGGGCCTCCCAGAGTCAGGAGTTAATGGGACCTGCTAATTTTGCTGTCTAGCTGTCAGGGAGTAGGAGCCAGAGGGAGAATCCCTCCCCGCCCCCCGCAGTGCGTACAAGATTGGGAACGGATAGGGGCAACAGAGAAATAGGCAAAGGGAGTAGGAGTTCCTCCCAATGAGCCGGGGGGGGGGGCACCCAAGGAGGTGCAGCTGCCTCGGCTTCCTGCCAGCTCAGGTTACTCCTTCCTCTCTTCCCGCCCTGCATGAGAGCTGTGCTGCCTGCAGTTAACTGGGCCGCTCTCTGTGACAAATGGACAGCCTGCAGGCAGTGTGGCGCTCAGGCGGGGCAGGAGAGAGCGGAGCAACTCGAGCAGCCTCCTTTGGCGTCTTCCCCCCACCCCCGCCACCCCCGGCTCCTTAGGATAAGATGCTACTGCAGAAGGCAGCAGACAGAAACACAGTTTTTCCTGTCTCCTGGATCCACAGATATGCCAGGGTTCTAACAGAGATATGAACCTTTCTTGTCTTGATTTCTTAGGATTCGTAATCTCACCAAATATGATACATTTCATGGCTGAAAAGATGAATCATGACAGTTTGTAATGAGCTCAAGGATGAGGCGAGCGTTTCTGCTTCCAAAGCTCTTCTTTGAGCTGGAGAATTCTTGCCTCTCTGCTTCCGAGTCCCATATGGTTCCCTGCACTCCAAGTTCACAGCCATAGCCACAAGCCAGGTATCAGAGGAGGCACGGGGGGGGGGGGGGGGGGAGAGACCTTCCTCTGTTTCTCCATTTTTGCTGGTGGTTCAGCACACCAGAGAGCTTCGTGGCCAAGCACCGGCTTTGCAGGCAGAAGGGTCCCATTTCAATCTCTAGTGGCATCTCCAAGTAGGGACGGGAAAGGCTCTCTCCTCTCTCTGAGATTCTGACACCACCAGTCCGTGTAAAAAACACTGACTTGGATGGACTTATGGCCTGGCTCAGTATAAGGAAGCTTCTGGTGATTCGGTGATCACTTTGCACTAACTGGGCAAAGAGGCACCTTCCAAAGTGGTGATTCTTTCTCTGTTAAACCTCTCAGATTCAGGAGTCGGGAAGGCAACTGTTCAAATTTTGATTTGTTTGTAATAATCTCATAAATATGAAATACTGCTGTCTCCTTTTATTCTTAGTTATGTATTTTTAGTAGGACTTTCAGTACCTTGATCTATGTTCACGAGGACTTTTAAAAATTTATTTGGTTTTATTGTTTGTACTAGAAGTTTGATTGTCTTCTCTTCTACATTTGTTTTAATCTCATGCTGCTCACTGACCCAAATGAAGAGATTTGAGCTGGGGGAGACGCAACCCAGCACAGCCTCCCTCCAGTAGCCTCCAACCTCTTTTAAGCTGGTGAGCCCTTTTGGGGACAAGGAAAGGAACCACCTGCTCCTAGTTCTTGTTTTTCTACATACACTGCTTTGAAAGCCTTTGTTGAAAAGCAATATATAAATCATAGGAGGAGGAGGAGGAGGAGGAGGAGGAGGAGTGAGAGGAGCGAGAGTGTTGGTTGGGAGGCAGACAAGAGTCAGGCTCTCCAAGGGAAATCAGACTCTGCTGTATTCCTGATGACATAATTAGGAGCATGATATAAGCCACTCTTCCAGTGGAGAGGAGAGCTGGTCTTGTGGCAGCAAGCATGACTTGTCCCCTTAGCTAAGCAGGGTCTGCCCTGGTTGCGTATGAATGGGAGACAAGATGTGTGAGCACTGTAAGAGATTCCCCTTAGCAGGTGGAGCCGCTCTGGGAAGAGCATCTAGGTTCCAAGTTCCCTCCCTGGCAGCATCTCCAAGACAGGGCTGAGAGAGATTCCTGCCTGCAACCTTGGAGGAGCCACTGCCAGATTGTGAAGACAATACTGAGCTAGATAGACCAATGGTCTGACTCAGTATATGGCAGCTTGCTATGTTCCTATGTCCCATAATGTCTGAAGAGGGCTATAGTCTGATTAGGTTAAAATTTGTTTTAATACCCCTCAGTTATGGGGTGTGTAGAAGGTTCGCCAGTAGCTCCTTCTTGGGGAAGTATAGTACAGGGGCTCTACAGATCTTGGAGCCCTCTGTCCCCAAACATTCCTCCTTGGAGCAAAAGGGTTCCTTGCTCATCTCCGTTTAGAAGTTTGGTGTTTGCAGTTGGATTGTAGTTGGCCAACAAAATTACAGTTATTAAATAAGCCCCAGGGTTGAAAAGGCTGCTTGCTTGCTTGCTTGCTTGCTTGCTTGCTTGCTTATTCATTCATTCATTCATTCATTCATTCATTCATTCATTCAGCATATTTTTATACCGCGCAAAACCCAAGTTCTCTGCTTGGAATAGTTGTGACTGACTGTCCTGGGCCCTGATGCTGTTGGAGTCCAAGTGGATCCTTTCTAGCTTGGAAGGATGATTTGAGTTTAAGCACCAGAGCTGAGGACAAACCGCATTGCTAAAACTGCTACCTCTTACAGCCAAAATGCAGATTTTACAGCCAAGAAAAGGAGGGTAGGGAGACTCTGGGATTCATGGGAGGGAAGAGGTTCGCACAGCACCTGCTTTTTCTGCTGCTCTGGAAACCTTGGCAGGGTGTGTGTGTTGCTTTTATTTTTTAACACAGTTCCCGTCACCGCTTATATCTGCTTTTTATGAGCGACAGTTTTCCCCCTGCAAATTTCTCCGAGGAGATTCTTGATTGATTTCTCGGGTGGTTAGGAAACCACACTATAAAAACACTGGCAAATAAGCTGTGTGAGGTCCAGCAGTTTTGTACAATCAAAATGAATTACTCCAGGAAGAGAGGATCCTGCTGAGCAAAACCGCCGCCAGTGCACAACGCCCTGGGAGCCATTAGTTTCAATGCTGATTCAGCTGCCTGCTTCTGTCGCCCGTGCTGAGCACCCCTTCCGGGGCTTTGGCAGGAGCTTGCTTCCAGGGTCCCCGGAACAGGAGTGGCAGCCTCCTCTTGGGCTGTAGGCACGAGCAGGCAGGCTCCCCAAAAACCCCCAAAACCCCATCCCCCGGGGACCCTAGAAGCAGGCAATAGCAAGTGAGCGGTGCGATTGTTCGATGGTGAGTTTTAGGATAAAGTTAAGTGGTACGTTTTGTGTCCTTGATGTTTTAGATTTTGGTGGCTACCTGGAATTGGATTCAAGGGAAGGTGGGATAATACTTCTAGCTAGAGAGATAGAGCCATAGATGTCTCTTGTGCTAGATGATAGTCAGATAAAGATTTCCCCCACCCTGCCTCACTCACTCTTCCATGCCTCGCCTTACTCTCCCAATAGACACAGATCCTTAACAGGAGGCTCTCTCTCCTCTCCTCTCCTCTCCTCACACCTCACTGATGGCCCTGACTGAGGTCACCACTATTTAGGGGATGGGCCTCTTCCTGCCCATGGAAGAGGGGGCCAACTAGAGTGCCCTGCAAAGGCCTCCTTGGCAAACAATGCAGGCAAAAGACACGGCGACTGTATCCACGTGTACAGATTGCAAGGTCCAGACTGGGCCCAGAGTGGAAATGAAAAGGGGTAGGATCTGTCTTGTACATGCGCACGCGCGCGCGCACACACACACACACACACACACACACTCTCCCCCCCCATCCCAACCAGTGATCCAGATGGCATGACCATGCACCACATATATGATCAATCTGACTGTCTGTCTTTTTATCACACATTTTTATCACACCTTTCTATAGAAAAATATCCAGTGTGGCAAACAATCAAACCGAAAATTAAACACAAGATAGCAACATTACAAAATTCCCTGCAATTCACCTTAAACAAGAGAAAGAATCAAAGTCAGTGTAACAGGGAGAGTGAGAACAAAGGAACAAAGAATGGATGAGAAAACATTATTGAATTCAGATTGTATTGTCAGAACTTTTACAACAAAGTGGGAGAGCTTAAACAGGGATATATCTGATCATAGTGATTTACACAGACTGGCAAGTGGCTTCTCCAAGGTTGCAGGCAGGAGTCCCTTTCAGTCCTATCTTGGAGATGCCAGGGAGGGAACTTGGAACCTTCTGCATGCACTTCACTGCCTTGGGTATTGGGAGGACTTTGGCTGGCCCTCTTCATTTGGTGCTGCTGCATCAGAAGTTGTTGAGTCTTCCCGTTGGACATGAGGCTCGTAAAAACATAAGAACATAAGAAGAACCCTCGGCCAGCTGTCTTGATGACCCAACCTTGAAACACTTGAATCTATTTGAGTGATTCGAGCATCAATTTGAGGCCCATTTTTCCCGGGGATAGCTGGAAAAATGGGCCTCAAAATGGTTCTGTCTTCCTGGGGAGAGCTGGTCTACCAATTGGGGTTGGTGGGTAGACCAGTCATCCGAGTTGGGCTGATGGGCCAAGTCTGGAATGGAGGACTGGTCTACCAGGTCTGGAGTGAAGGGCTGATCTACCCACTGACCCCAATTGTTAGACCAGCTCTCCCCAGAAAAAATGGCTTCAAATGATGCTTGAATCACTCAAATCAGTTTTAGTCAAATTGGAGTGATTCTGTTTGACCTTGAATTAGGCCCTTTATTTTAAGGCTGATGTGGTTCAAAGTTGAATCACACAAATTACCTGATTCTACTTGAATCAATTTGAGATCAAATCAACCTGCACATGTCTTCAAACAACTATGCATTATTTTATTATTTTATTTGTTTTCTATCCTTCAGCTCCTTGAATAGCTCACAATGCTTTTTGGGTTTTTTGGCTGTTAAAAACACACACAGCTCTTTTAAAAATACAAATTGTATTGAAACAACAATAATGAAGAGGGGCCATAACTCAGTGGCAGAGAACATTATTTGCATACAGATGTTTCCGGGTTCTGTCCTGGTCATCTTCAGTTAAAAGGAGATTTCTTTAGTAAGTGGTGGGAAAGATCTCTCTTTTTCTCTGCTGGAGAATGTGGGCATACAGCAGATGCCAGTTGTTGTAGACCAGGGATTCCAACCTTGGGCCCACAGATGCTGGTCTAGAACTCCTACCATCCCCAACCACAATGGCCTCCAGCACAACTGCATCTGTCAGAACTTCCTTCTTCCAACACAGCTGTGGCTCCTTTTACCTGGAAGCAAGTATTCATGACTGTTATGCAAAACCAGGAAAAAAAAAAAAGCAATTGATTGGCCTAAATTATACAGGTTGCAGAATTCAGCTCTTGCTGGCTCGGAATTCATATATGCCGGCACAACTTGTAGAGTGGGGACTACACATTGTCCTGTGCTTGAGAAACTGAAACAAGATCAGCAGTAAGACATCATTTGGGGTTAGGGTCAGCATCAGAACAGCTGCTGCTAAAATTCTCCCTGATGGGTTTTCGTGACAGAACTTCTTGTTTAATGTCTTCCCTGGGGAAAGGTGACAAAAAGCATTTTCCAAAAGAGATGTTGTCCGGCCAGGACAGGCAAGGGCTAAATATTTAATAGCTCCAGCAGTGCTGTTGTCATCCAAGCATGCAGAGAGCTAAAGTCAGCGAGCTCTTGACCTGTGGTTAGGGAGAAAATGGAACTTGCAGAGCAAAGATCTTTAAGGTCAGGGCCAATGGTGTTTCCCTTTTGCTGTTGGTTATGTCCAGCTGTCTGCTCCCCCTGGGGTGCTGGTCTTCCTGGTCTGCATCCTCTCTCCCACCTCCCCATAAGAGCTGGTCTTCTGATAGGGAGCATGAATTGTCCCCTGGGCTAAGCAGGGTCTACCTTGGTTGACTCTTGAACGGGCAATTACATGTGAACACTGTAAGCTATTCCTCTGGGGCTATAGCTGAGTGGAGGAACATCTGCCTGCTTGCATGCAAAACGTCCCCGGCTGAATCCTTGGCAGCATCTCCAGATAGGGCTGGGAAAGATTCCCACCTGGAACTTTGGAGAGCTGCATCCAGTCAGAGTAGACAACGCTGAGCTAGCTGGACCAAGGGTCTGACTCGGTATAAGGCAGCTTCCTATGTTCCCCTTAGAGGCCTCCATATTTGGGAAAGGGAGAGGCTTTCTCATAATGGCTCTCCTCCCCTGTTTCCTGGGTGGTTTAGTCTTGGGGATGGCCTGTTCCCTTGGGGCCACCAGTCTCTCCTCTGCTGCCTGCCTCCTCCTTGACTCCCTGACCAAGCTTTTAAGCAGATGTTGGCATTACCAGCAATCCTTTGCTAACATGCTAGCCCCGCAGGCTACCCGCGGGAGCTTTTGTGATAACTTATCCCTGGGAGCTCAGGTCACTTCCATCTCCTTGGCTGGTGGCAAGCTGCCACCATGGCATTACCCGCTCCCGGGCCCTGTGCGGGGTCCTTGGGGCTGCATTTCTCTCACGCCCATCTCAGGTCTCCCTGAGCCCCTCCAAGATGTTTCCAGGAGTTCATTGAGTCAAGGGAGGCCATGATTCCTGACTCCAACAAAGCTGGATATTCTGGCAGGGGAGAACAGGGCCCATCGTTTGATGAACTCCAGTGCACTTCTGGATCAGTCGCGGCTCGTCCTAATGAGCCGGGGGGCACCAAAGAGGCAGCTAGGATTGCTCCTCTCTCCCCACACCCTGACTGAGATCCACATTGTCTCTACCTGTGTCACACAATAGCCGCACAGCTCTACCTGATGAATGGCCAGCGTGCAGAAAGAAATGGACAGAGGAGAGGCTAATCACTTCTAAAGGAGCCTTGTGGCCCTTAGGTTCAATCGGGCCCAATGAGGTTCTGGACAGCGGAGTGGCTTATTATACAACATGATTATGTTGGGAAAGGGAGGTGGAAGTGACTCATCAATCATCACTCTTGTCCCTGAACTATGAGTGACTCTTTCTCTCAGGGATGTAGTTGCAACTTCAGAAGCGCAGGCACTCTTCATGACAGGCCCCATAACCATGCCCCCAACAGGCACACCCCATAGCCACACCCCCTCCAATGGCCACACACCCCTGGATGGCACACCCCACATAGATCGATGCAATAACTGGGAGAGGGATCTGTTAAAAGGTCTACTGGAAACATCCAGATCAGCGAGTGGAAGATTAAATTACTGCTATTTTATATTGTTGGCTCAAACAAACCACAGACATCGCTTTAAAGACAACAGCTCAAAAGCCGACTGATCTGAGCTTTGGAAAATTGTGTCCCTGCTGCGACCCTGGAGGGGAGGGGAGTACAGGGACTACAACTGTGCCATCCCTGTGGCATGACACCGCTGCTTTCCAGTGCACCACCTGAGCACGGATGCTTCCCAGAGCACAACTCTGTTGTTGGAGGAGCTGAGAACTCTGCACAGCAGGCTCCACGAGGGTCGTCTGTTCTGCAAAAGCCTCCTCTTCTCTCTCTCTCCCTTTGTACTTTCTTTTCTTCTGCCATTTCCTTTTGTGTGTAGAACAATGCCATTTCCTGAGTGCTGGGGATTTTTTTTTTTTGAAAAAGGAAAACAGAATCATATCACAAGCTGCAGAAAATGTCCTCCAAGGGACAAGTCCTTGTAGCCCTGACTCCCTTCCCCACTTGACGATGATGGGAGAAGACAGGGGCATGAATGGGGAGAAAGGAATTGTTTCTGGCCATCTATGATGTGCGTATGAAGCTGTTGTAGGAAGGAACAGAGGAAGTTGTCTTATACCGAGTCAGACCCTTGGTCCACCTAGCTCAGTATTGTCCCACAGAGACTAGCAACAGTTTCTCCAAGGTTGCAGGCAGGAGTCTCACTCAGCCCTCTCTGGGACATGCCAGGGAGGAACTGAGAACCAGAATGCGAAGCAGATGCTTAGGGAAGGTACTAAAATGAATATTGGGGAATGCCCGCTGAAAAGCTCTGGTTCCTTCCAAAGGGCCATAGGCATGCATGGAATTTCCAAATGGCCAAAATCCCATGCCTTCCATGGCCATTTAGAACATAGGATGCTGCCTTCTACCAAGTCAAACCCTTAGTCCACCTAGCTCAGCATTGTCCTACACAGGGGCGTAGGGACTATGGAGCAAGAAGGGACAATGATCCCCTAGCTGCCAGAGTATGGGGGTCCCACCAAGGCACCCCCTTGCCCTTGGCCAGGGCACCCCCTTGTCCCCTCCCACACCCAGCCGGCAAATGAAGTGCTCCAGGCTGGGAGCACAAGGCACGCCCCTTTGCTCCCCAGGCACTTTCACTGAAACACTTGCTGTGCTGGGGGCAGGGGGAAGCCGGTCAGTGGCCCCACCTCCTGCTCCTGATGTCAGACACAAGGGGGTGGGGCCAATGCCGAGGATGGGGCCCGTCAACCCCTTACCTAGTCAGCAGTTTGTGGGCATGCCCTCTCTCCTGCTGTTGCTCCCCTGCAACTGGTATTCAGAGGCATCGTGCCTCTGAGGCTGGAGGGGACCTATAGCCACCAGCCCAGTAGCCATTGATAGACGTGTCCTCCATGAATGTGTCTAAGCCCTTTTAAAAGCCAACCAAGCTAGTGGCCATCAACACATTACTATTATTATTGACTGACGTCCAGACAAATGTTGCACATGCCAGAACACATTTCATGTGTGAAGGATGCGGAAGGATTTGTTTGCTTTTGCCACTGTCGTCTTCCCTCTTCAGCGGTCTGTGCTTCCAAAAATATATCCCCAAAATATGCTCCGGCATGTGTAGCAAGCCTGTTCTATCAGGTAAAAGAGAAATGCTTGCAGAGTCAGTTCCTCCCATCCATATCGTTTTTGCTCTTCCATTCCCATGATCTCTGGCAGCTTTCTGATTGGCGGTAAAATGAATGGTTGAACGTCCCGAATTATCCAGTTACTAGTCCCTACGGCAGTGCCGAGGCATAGTAACTTGTCTGCCCTAATCAATGGGAGGCTTTGAGATTTACACTGGAGTAATTGAGAAAGCAGAGCCTGGTCCTCTCTCACTTCCTCTTTAACCATCCAGTTAGTCTAGGACTAATTAAGACCCCATTGTGGTCTGCTCCCGCAGGGCAGGCATCATAATATGTTATAATTACGGTGCTTAACACTTGACTCCTTTGCTGTTCTGAGCTGCCTGGCGGTGGAATCTCCCCCCCCCCCAAAGCTCAGCACTACCCTGTTCTCCTGGACTCTACTGCTACATCTTAACCCAGAAGGAGAGCAACCAGTAGCCAATGAAGTAGCATATTACTTGTTCAGCTCTATAATTCATGTACTTGATAGGATCCATGCAGTCCATCTCCACAATGAACTTTTAGAAATAGGTCAAATAGGCTGCCTTTAGACATCATATTAAGAGAGGAGAGCTGGTCTTCTGGCAACAAGCATGACTTGTCCCCTTAGCTAAGCAGGATCTGCCCTGCATGCATATGAATGGGAGACTTGATGTGCAAGCACTGTAAGATATTCCCCCGAGGGGATGGAATCGCTCTGGGAAGAGCAGAAGGTTCCAAGTCCCCTCCCTGGCAGCATCTCCAAGATAGGGCTGAGAGAGATTCCTGCCTGCCAGCAACCTTGGAGAAGCCACTGCCAGTCTGTGTAGACAATACTGAGTGAGATGGACCTATGGTCTGACTCAGTATATGGCAGCTTACTATGTTCATATGTTCCTATCATGGGAAAACTAATGGTTCCTGGACCAACCATGGTTCTGATCTCTCCCCCCATCCTCCGGTTGAACCCTTGGTTTGTAATAAGGTACACTCACCAAACCAAGGGTGGAGGCTGGGGTGTGTTGTCTGGTTTTGGCAGAAATCCATTGGCTGGCGTGGCTTTCCTTCCAGGTGCAGAGGAAGCCCACACAGCCAATTCCTTCCCCTTTGCAGTCTCCCAGACTGCAGATTTCAATCATTTGGGAGCACACTGGGGGACTCAAAGGCATACTGCATGTCCGTTGGAACCACAATTACATGTATGTCCAAAGGCGCCCTTTGAAACCTTAAGTTACTGATACTGAGGCTGTTTCAGCCCTACAAATCCAATCATTTCATAGTTTATGAGACAAGAACACAAGGAAGAGCCTTGATGGATCATGCTCAAGGCCTATCTAGTCCAGTATCCTGTTTCCCACAGTGGCCCACCAGATGCTTCTGTGAAGCCCACCAGCAGGAGATGAAGGCAGACCCCTTCTCCTGCTGTTGCTCCCCTGCTACTGGTATTTGAAGGCACCCTACCTCTAAGCCTGGAGGTTGTCTGAAGCCATTAAGTCTAGTAGCCATGGGTAGACTCAGCCCTATCTTGGAGATGCTGCCAGGGAGGGGACTTGGAACCTTCTGCTCTTCCCAGAGCGACTCCATCCCCTCGGGGGAATATCTTACAGTGCTTGCACATCAAGTCTCCCATTCATATGCATCCAGGGCAGATCCTGCTTAGCTAAGGGGACAAGTCATGCTTGCTGCTTGTTTAAAATTTGTTTAAGCCCCTTTTAAAACCATCCAGGGTGGTGGCCCTCACTACATCCTGTGGCAACAAATTCTGTAGATTAACAATGCACTACGTAAAAAAAGTTCTTTCTTTTGTCAGCACTAAATTTCCTGGCAATCAGTTTCATGGGATGCTCCCTGGTTCTAATGTTATGGGCAGGGGAGGAAAACTTCTCTCAATTCATTGTCTCCACACCAGGCATAATTTTATAAAACTCAATCCTGTCTCACTTTAGTCAGCTTTCCCCTAAACAAACAAACAAACAAACAAACAAACAAACAAACAAACAAACAAACAAACCCAACTTGTAGCTTTTCTTCATTAAAAAAGAAGTTCTTCTAGCACCCTCATTGTCTTGGTTGTCCTCTTCTACACCCTTCCCAGTTCCTTCTCAGCCTGGCCCAAACTGCACATAGTGGTTTGACATGGGGACTAAATTACTCCCGAGTTGTCCTATCCAAAAATTAAGCAGTCCTTTAGAGTAACTCCTAAGTAGTGCTATTGAGTAACTTAGTCTGGATGTCAGCCAGTATTCAAAATGTGGTCACATCACAGATTTGTTGAATGGCACTATAATATTAGCAGTTTTATTTTCCTCTTGATATCTTTGATAGGTGCATCTGTTTCATTTTGTAATGTAGATACCCTTGAGGTAGAGGCTTAGTTCTTACTTAGGTAGTTAAAGTTACGTGTGAAGGTCAAAACATAAGCAATGCAAGTGCTTTACATTTTTAGAGCTTCTGTCTTAAAAAAAATGAAACTAGCAGCCATGGTGGGAATGGGGGCATTCAGGATACAGACCATAGATGTACGGAGGTATATTTAACCTCTGAACTGTGGTCCCAACAAAACTCATTGCCTTGAAAGTACTATTAGTCCCAGGAAGGAAGGTCCCTCCAAGGGGAACTTCTCACAAAGGGTTTAGGGAGGCTCTGTGTGGAGGAGGGGAGACTTTTGTCTCAGCATGGAGGGAAGGGGATGAATAGTGCAGTCATGATACTAACTGCCTCGCCACAGGACTGTTATTTTAATTTTCTTTAAAAATACTCAAGCTGTAATGATGATGCATTCTGTGTTAGGTGGAGTCCGACCCTGAGCAGAGTTATTTCAAGTAGTAGGTGGTGCCTCACTTGATCAATGCTTCTCTGTACCCAAATAAAAATAAAAATCCTTGTATTCAGCAGTCTAAATGTCAGGGAGAAGAGTTCTAGCTTTGCTCTTTCCATAAATTAATGATGCATTGTGTGAAGAAGTCCCTCCTTTTGTCTCTCCTGCCAGTCGGTATTGCTGAGTGATCCCAAGTTCTACCATGACAAGAGAGGGAGGATATTTTCTTTCTGCTCTCTCTCTCTGTGCCATGCCTCATTCATCAGCCTTTTCATCTCTTCCCTCCACTACCTTTTTCTCTAAGCAAAATTGCTCCGGACACCTCATCCTTTCTTCACAAGGGAAGGTACTCCAACCCAAGGTGCATTTTGATTCCCCTTTTCTGCACCTAATCCCAGCTCTACAATTTCCTTTTGGTGATGGGCTGAACAGAACTGCACACAAGATGCCTGCCATGACCCCAATCCTGAGCAGTAGCTCAACATCCAGAGCTGAGGAGAGGGGAGCAGTCAGCCTGGAAGTGCAAGTTCTGGGCTCAGGGGCAGCCCCAGACCCCCAAAACTGGGAGGAGACTCCAGAGCCAGAAGCTCCAGAACTGCAGACCGCAGAACCAGGGCTTAATATTAAATCTGAGCCCCATAATTAACCAGCCCCTTCTGCTCCTGCTTCCCAAGCCTGCACAGGACTTAATGGAGGAGGGGAGAAGTCTTAGACTCCAGCCCAGGAGACTGTCCCTTTAAATTCCTATGCTCTCCAGGCAGGGAGGTGGAACCCGTGAAGGATGGCCCGAACTTGAAGGTATTTAATGCCTTATTCCACCTCTTGTCCTTACTGGAGCAGAGCTCACCTCTGGGTGCTCTCCAAGGTGCTGCATCCTCAATTCCCTTGCCATCTATTGAACCTCATGGGTTCATTGGACCTACATGGATACCTGGCTGGAAGATGGGACAGAACAATTCCAGATGCTGCCTTACTATATGAGTAGACCAGCCATTTTATTTTTCAATCCCTTCTGATTCCTTTCCAGCATGGAATCTGCCTCCTTTTCCTTCTTTCTTTTTAGATTAATGTTTTAGTAATATGCAAATTTATTTAAATTGGATTCTTTTTTAATCAGTGAAAAAGCAGAGGATCAATCAGCTAAGACATCTTTAATCAGTCACAGCTTTAATGACAGTCATACAGCGGAGACTAGAGCCTCATAGAGCTTGAAAAGAAGAACCAAAATGTGAGCAAGGATCTGGTGTGCCTTCCCTGCGAAGAAGAGCGGAAGCATATTTTAGTGTAGAAAAAAAGGCAGTGGGGGCTCATTATACAGGCTTCTATTATGGTGTGAAGAGGGAGTAGAACCTTCCTCTCCTTCTCCTTCTCCCTTTCTCTCCCTTCCTCTCTCCCTCCCCTCCTCATAATTCTAGAATTTTGGATCATCTAATGAAATGTGTCAGGTCAAGCAAAAGAGAGGACTACACTCAATGCAGAATTAATATGCAATCTGTTGCCATGAGATGACTAGCTTAAATGTTTTTAAAAGGAGATTAGACACCCCCACACACACACCAGAGAATAGGCCCATCAAAGACTATCCTGATAGCTACATGGGACAAGTAGTGATGGGGACCATAGTTCACTTGCAGAGCACCTGGTTTGCATGCAGGAGGTCGCAGGTTTGATCCCCAGCAGCATCTCCAGGTACAGCTGGAAAAGATCCCTGCCTGAAACCTTGGAGAGCTGCTGTCAGTCAGTGCAGACAATATTGAGCAAGATGGACCAAATGGAGAGGGAATGCATGGAATTTCCAAATGTCTGTGGGCCATTTGGAAGTCCCATGCATTGCTATGGCCATTGGGGAGGAGCCAGTGCGGTGGGCATTTCCCATCATTCATTCTAGGATGAGATTATAGCTCAGTGGCTTTGCACACAGAAGATCCCAGTTTCAATCCCTCACAGTGTCTGGAGGTAGAACTGGAAAAGATCCCTGTCTGGAACCCTAGAGAGATACTGCTACTTGGTGTGGACCATACTGAGCTAGATGGACCAAGGGACTAACTTGGTATAGCACAGCTTCCTATGTACCCATGAGCAGAGACAGCGTACTTCTGAACACCAGTTGTTGGGGAGAAATGGCAAGAGAGGCCATGTCCCTTCACTGTGCTTCCCAGAAAACTCTGGTTGACCTAACTGAACTAGATGGGCTTCTGGTCCAGCAGGGCTCTTGCATCCTTATGAGATGGGGGAAAGGTATGGTAGTCCTAGGGACGCTGGATGGTTAGTCCTCCCTTTCTTCTTGGAGCAAGCAGACATGTTGGGTTGAGTGGAGATGACAAAAGTCTGGGGAACTCTGCAGCACCTTTTGCTGTACCCATAGCAAGCAGGGAGTGGGGTGAATCTTCTCCAAGAGCTCTATAGCAGGCCATGGAAGGATGCCTTTTTCTTGTCCTCCCCAAGATCTTCTATTTGGAACCTTCACCAAGCTGTGGGGAGAGAGAGAGAGAGAGAGAGAGAGAGAGAGAGAGAGAGAGAGAGAGAGAGAGAGAGAGAGATGCCAAGGGGCATAATTCCAACACTGTTTTTTTTGGTGAGGTTCCTGTTGCCTAGGAAACCACTTCCTTCAGTTCCTGAGCACCCCATATGGCTGGCTCCCACGGACATGTAGGCTTTAAGAGAATAGCAATTCATTTGTCATCCTGATTATGTTTACTATTTTTTTAAGTCAAGCTGGCTTAGCATTCCTGAGGCAGGTCGCAGTGCTAGCCCCCTCCTCTACCCCCACTTAGCTGGAGCCAGGTGGCTGGTGAAAGAGACCTGGAGTGAGTCAGAAGAGAAAAGAATTCCATCAAAGCCACCCATCAAAGCTTCAGGATCTGGCTGGCAGCTCTTGAGTTCAGGGCCAGCTGCTTCTCAAAGCCTTGATTCCTGGGTTAAACAGTTGCAAAGTCACCTGTATAAATTGCCAGAGATTTCCTAGGGATCTGAGAGAAGCAGGTGTCCACTTTGCATCCTAAGGACTTATCAGCACCTATTAAAAGTCAAAACAAAAACCATAGGACAGGTGTGCTTTGAACTGAGCAAAGATTCCAGGGCCAGAAACATAGACTCCAGAAGACAATTCCTTCCCAAGCTGAGATGGAGGCAAAGGGCTCTTTAACCCCTTCCTTCCCAGTGTGAACAGGAGCAGAGGCCTTGGGAGAATCTTCCCCTCATGCATTATATCTACTTGCTCTGGTCTGTTTGTCTCATGGTTTATGTGTGAGAGCCAACAGACAAGGGCCATACATGTATGTAGGGGGAGATAGGAAGAGGTGAAGGAGTCCTTTGCCTATGTCTGGGAGTGAGTGGTGTGAATGTTCTGCCAAAGCCTCTCACTCTTCATGCAGGGGAGAAGGGGGTTAAGAGCTCATGAAGCAGAGGAGGAATATATTTGGGGAGGGGTCTTTGGGTTCTGGAGCATGCTGGGGTCCAGAAGGTTGCCTTCTTGGGTTGTCCTCTGCAATTGAAGGCATGGCAAAGTAGTAGCAGGGGAAGAGCCAGTCCCTGCCATCAGCAAGAGCAGATCTCTTGCTCAAACCAGTAAGGAGGTCTGGCTCAGAAGTTTGTCTAGAACACCCAGGCAATGTCTCCTGACACATTCTGGTCTGGTGGTGCAAGGAGGCTTCCTAGGGTTGGTGTGGCTCAGATCACTCTCCTGGCCAGAGCTTGCTGGTGGTGGTACACAGGCTCCTTGCCTGCCATCTCTCAGGATCATGGCCTTGCCATGAGCGATAGCTTGGAGTCTGATGAGGGGGAAGCTGGATCAGGAGGGACAGCTCCGGAACCAATTCTAGGACCCGTCACCAAGCTTGGGGTCTAGGCCTGCCATCTAAGAGAATCCAGAACAGAAGCTGCTCCTGATCCTGGGCCTCCCTTCCCAGAACCAATCGCTTCCATGCTGGGAATCTCATGCTGTACAGTACTTTCACACCAGGAAGTCTCCTTATACCAAGTTAGATCCATCTAGCTTCATATGGCCTACGCTGTCTGGCAGCAGCTCTCCAAGATATTAGTCAGGGGTCTCTCCTAGCCCTCCTTGAAGATGCTGCCATGGCCAAACAGCCATGGAATGCATTGAATTTCCAAATGGCCAATGGCCATTCAGGAATTCCCTGCATCCCTATGGCCATTTGGGAGGAACCAGGGCATTTCAGCAGGCATTCCCTGTCATTCGTTTTAGTACATTCCCTAGCGTACGAATACGACAGATGTTTATATACTGCTTTTCAACAAAAGTCCCCGATGAGGTTTACATAGATATAAATAAATCAATAAATAAAATGGCTCCCTGTCCCTAAAGGGCTCACAATCTAAAAGAAAAACTTAAGACTGACACCAGCAACAGCCACTGGAGGGATGCTGTGCTGCTGGGGACGGAAAGGGTCAGTTACTCTCCCCCTGTGAAATAAAGAGAAGCACCACTTTAAAAAGGTGCCTCTTGGCTCAGTTAGCAGGGGTCAGTTAGTACTCAGTGAGTACACATGACCAGATGCATGGTGTCGGCTCAGTGGACTAGGAACATAGGAAGCTGGCTTATACCAAATCAGACCATTAGTCCAGTATTGTCCTTGCTGAGTGACAGCAGCTTTCCAGGGTTTCAGGCAGGAGTCTCACCCAGCCCTGTCTGGAGATGCTGCCAGGGATGGAACCTGGGGCCTTCTGCATGCCAAGCCGATGCTCTGCCATTGAGCTATGGCCCCACCCCTCAGGGGAATATCTTACAGCAGACCGTGCTTGGGTGCAGTCACCCATCCAAATTCAAAGCAGTGTGAACCCTGCTTAGCAAAGGGAACAATTCATGCTCTCGACCGCAAGGCCAGCTTTCCTCACCAGCACCAGAAAAGGCTCAATGGAGAGGTGTAGTCTAGGCTCCCGGTCAGAAGGTTGCCGCCTTAAGATCTCTGGTCTCCAAGCAGGGGGGCAGAGCCTGTGCAGTCTGAGCCTGGAGGGGGTTTCAGCCTCATTCCACCTTCGGGCCTTGTTGGAGCTTGGGGTGTGCGTGGAATCAGCTAGTCCGATTTGGTGTGAGTCCAGACCGGACCCGAACCGGACTGGACCAGTTTGGTCCAGCACCCCCTCGAACGCCCCCCCCCCCAGTCCGGTTCAGTCTGGGGGTTTTTTGCAATTTTTTTTAAAAAATAAAACAAAACAAAACAATTTAAAAAAATTACTTACCCCCTTCAGGGGAGTTGTTGGAGGTGGATGGTGGGGTGGGTCTGCGGAGGTTCCTCCCCCCCCCTCCGGCCACCCTTTATGCCGCCACTGGCCATTCGGCTGGCTCTTCAGCCCGCTTGGGCCTTTCCCCTCCGGTGAGGCAGCCATTTTGAGGGCCACCGTGCCTGCGCAATTGTCCTCTGTGTGACCCAGTGCTGGGCTGAAGAGCCAGCCAACGAGCCCGTGGTGGCATAAAGGGAGGCTGGTGGGGGGAGGGGGAACCTCTGCGGAGCCTCCACCTGCTGCCTCCAACAACTCCCCCGAAGGGAGTAAGTAAAAATAAATAAATCTGCGACCCCCCCCCAAAACAGTTGGGGGGTGTTCGGTCTGGGGTTGGTTCGGGGATGGTTCGGTTTGACCCCTAACAGTTGAACCGAACAGGTTCTACATCAGACATGTTTGACGTTGAACCTGTTTGCACATCCCTAGTTGGAGCATGTTGCTTGCTGAGAACTATCCGTGGTCCTGAAACTCTGCCCTGCCCTACTGCACTCACCCATGCTCCAGGTAGAAAAAACTGCTTGTTCCAGACAAGCTGCAGTCTCCATTCTTAGCCCTGGGCCAGATTAAGCCCCCAGGTTGCCAAGCTGCCTGTCCCTATGGACTAGGGAGGTTGAGGAGACTATCACTCCAAACAAAGAGTACAGGTGAGAGAGGGCAAAAGTCACACTCCAGTGGAGCAGGCGAGCCTGGTGGATGTGAGACCCAGAATAGCTGGATGTGCCATTAAGGCGTATATCACTATCAGGCAGGGTCTCCGGAGGCAGCAGCCAGCCACAGGCTGCCTTTGACAAATGCTGCACAGGAATTGCATCTTGGCGCATGTAAATTATTCAGCACCTTCTGGGGACAAGGCATGCTTGCAAAATGCTGGGAGCGATGTGTTCTAACACCCTGTCATAGCCTTCTGTCCTCAGTAGCAGCAGCTGCTGCTGCAGCAGCAGCGGCAGTGCAAGAAGAAAAACCCGTGCTCTTCACAGTCCAAAAGCCCTGAGCACAAGGACATCTGCATGCCTGCTCCTCAAGACATGGAACTTGAAGTGTACCCCCAGATAGCTATGGTGCTACCTTCCGTATAATAGGTATTGAAGAGAACGTCTTCTTCATTATGAGCCCCACCACCCATTGGGGTCATCTGGAGAAGTCTGTCTGCAGTTGCCACCAGCTTGGCTGGCAGCCACACAGAGACAGGCCTTCTCGCTTGCTGCCCTGAGACTGTGGAATGCGCTCCCTACTGAAATATGATCCTCCTCGTCTCTGACCATTTTTAAAAAGCATTTGAAAACCCACCTCTTCACCCAAGCTTTTTCAACTTTTTACATATTTAAGTTTTAATCTGTTTTCAATTTTTAGATTGCCTAAATTGTTTTAAGATCTTTATGCATGTTTTAACTTGTTTTATGTTGTTGTTAACCGCCCAGAGATGAAAGTTCATTATTTCATTCATTCATTCAACTTCTATACCACCTTTCAAAAAATGGCTCAGGGCAGTTTACACAGACAAATAATAAATAAATAAGATGGATCTCTGTCTCCAAAGGGCTCACAATCTAAAAAGAAACACGATAGACACCAGCAACAGTCATTGGAGGTGATTGTTTGGGGCGGTGTACACATTTGACTAACTAACTAACCAACTAACTAAATAACTAACTATAGCATGCACATGCGCACACTCACAAGGGTTTTTTTTAAATGTCCACTCAGTCAATTTTAGATCCCGCTCAGGCTGAATCAGGAAGGCCCCACTCTGACTGTGCATGCACACACACTGGCAGAACAAGACTCATTCCACATGCATATGGGGAAAAAAATTAGAGAGATTTTTGGTCCTGAGGGGATTCTGTGCCTCTCCCCACACTCTAACAGCCACCTAATGGTGCAGCAGGGAAGTAACTTACCTAGGGAGCAAGAGGATGCTGGTTCAAATCCCACTGGTATGTTTCCCAGACTATGGGAAATACCTATATCAGGCAGCAGTGATATAGGAAGGTGCTAAAAGGCTTCATCTCATACTGTGTGGGAGATGGCAATGGTAAACCCCTCCTGTATTCTACCAAGAAAACCACATGGCTCTGTGGTCGCCTGAAGTCAACACCAACTCAATGGCACAACTTCGCCTTGAGGAGAGCTGGTCTGGTGGTAGCAAGCATGACTTGTCCCCTTAGCTAAGCAGGGTCTACCCTGGTTACATATGAATGGGAGACTAGAAGTGTGAGCACGGTGAGATCTTCCCCTCAGGGGATGGAGCCACCACTTTGTGAAGAGCAGAAGGTTCCAAGTTCCCTCCCTGGCAACTTCTCCAAGATAGGGCTGAGAGAGACTCCTGCCTGCAACCTTGGAGGAGCCGCTGCCAGTCTGTGAATACTGAGCTAGATAGACCAATGGTCAGACTCGGTATATGGCAGCTTCCTATATACCTACGTTTCGAAATCAGCCTTGGACACAGGTGGCAAGCAGGGCTGGCCTGTCCAGCTCTTGGGGGGACCACAAACTCCCTTGGTGGAAGTTGAGTGGGCAGGGCCCGCCCCTTCGCTGGTGGCTGGTGTGCCTTCCTTCTCCTCCTCTCCCTGGCACTTGATCTCCACCCCCTCCCCATCTTGCACTGCTCTGCTACTTCTGTGGCCGCTCAGGGAGGAACCTCCCTCCTGAAACAGGAAGCAAGTGGCAGGCACAACAGCTGGCTTGGCTGTGCTCAGGCCTGGTTGGCCATGGAGGGAAGCTCTTCACAGTGTGGTTAAAAGCTGCCTCTTGGGGAGACAGAGGGGTTGTTTGGCCCCGAGGACTGCAGGGAGGGAGGGCGGCCCTTGTGTGGGCTCCGAGCTCCTCAACTCTTTCCCCTCTCCCACCACCGTATCCCCAAAGTAGCACAGGCTGGCTATTTGCTGGTCTTCCATGCAGGTTGGTCATTTGACCCAGCAAATGAGCAGCCTGCAGAGCTCCAGTTAAAGTTGAGGCTCCACACTTCTGGCCTGAGGTGGTGGTGGGGCGACCAAAGTCAAACTTTGCCCAGGGGACCAAAGACCCTCGAGCCGGCTCTGGAGGCAAGGAAGGATTTCCAGCAGCATTTGGGAATGTGCATCTAGATTTGCCAGATCCAGCATTTATTTACTTGTATGACAGGCGGACAGAGTAGAAACGTATTATTTTCCCGCGACGGTCCATTATGACACATTCTTTATTCATACCTGCTGTTCTTTAACTTAATCATGGGGTGTCGCATCAAGCATGCAAACTGAGCATGCTGATGCACGAAGAGCACATTTTTTGGAGCATGGGTTTGAATGGCAGCCTGACTCGCACATGTTGAATTGGTACACACGGGGACTTGGGGAGGTGAGGGGGCGAGCTGGTTCCTCTCTGCTTCACTGCTTTAGATTGGCTCTCCACTGACTCCTTTGTCTAGTGGGGCATTCCATTTATTTCTTGGTTACAAAGGCACTCCGGCCTTAGCCGGAGCTGGCAGAGGCGGACAAGGGAGGACGGCGGAAAAGAAAATCACTTTCCAAGGGTCATTTGTTGGGAGAGTTGGTTTAAACGAGGGGTGGAAATTGCTTTGGAAGTCTCCATCAGATGGGCTTGGAATGTTCCCCTCTGTTTACTCCAGGATGGGTGATTGTCATACTCTAAAAGGGCCCAAGCTCACCGGGAATCCAAACCATGCTTGCCCAGAAGTGCCTGGGACAATGCTCTCTTGACCATGAGTTGGTACATTTGGACAGAGAAGGTGTCGTCTCCATTTGTGAGACCATCTCTCCTTGAGCTGCAGACTTCTCATTTGTACCCTAACCCTGCAAAGCCTTCATTGCTGCCCCACCTGCAGCTGCCCTAGGGAAGTTGGGGGAGGAAAGCAGAAGCAGAGGGCAGAGGGTTGTAATGTTTTAACCTTTTTACTTGTTGTTTTTATTGTAAACCACTCAGAGACTTGCATTTTGGGCAGTATACAGATATGTTCAATAAATCAATAAATGTACTGGTTCCTTCCAAATGGCCATTGGAATGCATTGAATTTCCAGATGGCCATTGGCCATTCGGAAATTCAATGCATTCCATGGCCGTTTGGCCTTGGCAGCATCTCCCAGTAAGGCTTGGAGAGATTCCTGCCTGAAACCTTGGAGAGCCGCTGCCAGTCAGTGTAGACAATGCTGAACTAGATGGACCAGTCTGACTTCATAGAAGGCAGTGTCCTACGATCCGAAGACAGGAAGAATGGTGATAAATGACTGGAACAGCAAGAGCAGCACATATTTCCATGCAGAAAGCCCTGTAGAGAGCCCTGTAGAAAGCCAGCATAGCATAGTGGTCAGCATGTTGGACTAGGACCGGGAAGACCCAAGTTCGAATCCCAATTCAACCGTGAAACTCACTGGGTGACTCTGGGCCAGTCATGTATCACTCAGCCTAACCTACCTCACAAGGTTGTTGTGAGGATAAAAATAACCATGTACCCCGCTCTGAGGTCCTTGGAGGAAGAGCGGGATAGAAATGAAAAAATAAATAAAATAAAAGGCTTTGAGGTTATTCACATGATGGGGCGAAATCAGGCTAGCGGAGGCTAGCCCGATTTTACCCCATCGTGTGAACCACCGGGCTCAGCTGCGAGCCTGGTAGTTCCTAGGCGGGTAACCCGCCTAAGTACCCCTGCCCTAAAACCAGGTTTGCGGAGCGAGCGGCTCTGCGCCACGGTTACTCATGAGTAGACCCCCGGAGGGGAGGCGAAAAGCCACCTCCTGGCTCCGGGGGTCTCCCCAGTATGCCCTGTGTGCTCGCGCAGGGCATACTGGAGCTTCTGGGGGCCACGCAGCCCCTGAGCTCCCCAGCCCCCGCCGGCTCCGTCATGGAGCCGGCAATTGTGTGGGTGGCTGATCCGGCCGCCCAGGGCTCCTTCCCTGCTCGTGTGCACCCTCCAAAACCGGGTCTCACTGATCATGAGACCCGGCTCTTTGTGTCCCTGCTGAGACTTGGGGGGGGGGGGTTTAGTACCAGGACTGCGTCCCTGCCCATCCCTGCAGCAGTGAGTAAAATGGATCTTTGGCCCTTCTCTTAAATCAGCTGCTTCCCTTCACTGCTTCTCTTATCTGCTCCTTGTCTCAGTGTCAGTCTGTTCCAGAGCCTCCATCTTCCCCACATCTGCAGTTATCATATCATCTAGGGATGCAGAGGAATATCCTGCCAGGTCGGGAGACAGACCATTGGTCCAACTCACTCAGTAACTGGCAGTGGTTCCCCCAGGCTTTAGACAGAGGAGGAACTTGCCCAGCTCTTCTAGCAGAAATCATTTTGTACACTACACACCAGGGATTGGATATGAAATTTTCTGCAGGCAAAACAAAAACAAGTTATTTATCCCTGAGTTATGGTTAGGTTCGGACATCACACAAGGCCAAGGTTAGAACAAAACAACCAGTTCAAACCTTGGGTTCAGATAGTGTTTTGACTGGCCAAAATAAACCACAGTTTCTTGACTGATGCAGGTTCAGACATATAAACTAACTACCATTAGACTAACAGTCCATTCACATGTTATATTCAACACTCGTACAATGAGTGTACAGGGTACGCAGATACAGATCAGTGTTCCCTCTAAGAGGGATTCCCAGATGTTGCTGACTACAACTCCCAGAATCCCAAGCTGCAATGGCTTTTGCTTGGGGATTATGGGAGTTTTAGTCAACAACATCTGGGAATCCCTCTTAGAGGGAACGCCGGTATAGATCTGAACACAGGTACAGTCATTCACATAATACGTTGAATACAGGTAGAGAAGTACACTTCCTATCTGCAACAGTCACTGGAGGTATTGTGCTGGGGGTGGAGAGGGCCAGTTACTCTCTCCCTGCTAAATAAAGAGAATCACCACGTTAAAAGGTGCCTCTTTGCCCAGTTAGCAGGGGTTTATAGACAATATAGCACTCTATGGGCCAAGGGTCTGACCCAGTATATGGCAGCTTCCTCTGTTCCTCTGGTCCTGCCTGTGAAATGTCACCAGGCGGGGAGACAGACATCACTGACATTTTAAAATGATGATTCTATTGTTTTAATTGTTAGCAGCTTTGGGTTTACCACAGGTAAAGACAAGCAGGGTAGAAGTTATATTAAGATAAAGGAGCGAGATAAAACCTCTTTTTGCAAAACGTAGTGCCGGCTTTTCAAGCGGCCAGCTTGGAAAGAGGGAACGCTGGAGACCTGAATGTGCCAGTGAGATCCTGTTCTTGTTCTTCCAGAACTTAATTGAGAGGCGTCTGTCTGGGAGATCTTCCTCAAGTGAGCAGCTGCTTGCAAAGATGGATTAAGAGGAGGAGGAGACGGCAACCCTGTCCCACGACCAGCAGCATGTGATGGGGGAGGAGGAGGAGGAGGAGGAGGAGAGGGAGAGATCTCCTCCATCCCACCCTCTTTTGCAACCCAGGCACTCCCAGAACCAATTTGGTTAGATGCCAGTGACACTGGGGTGCTTGCAAGTTTGCTGCCCCCAGCGGGAGAAGTTCAGAGGAAAGATGCAGCCTCTCACACAGCAACTTGGGTTAAGATGCCTGCTAAATGGATGGATTTTACCTCGGCCCATTCTTCACGCTGCTCAGCTGCAGACAAATAGCAAGGGTAGATTTAAAAAGGGGGAAAGGTGTCCTTTGGGGTCCCATATCTCCCATAGATGGCATTTGAGCAGATGGAAGCTGGCAAAAGCTGCCAACGTCAGAGGATGCGATGGAAATGAGAATATGGAAATGCTGGCTCCTTCTCTCTCAGCTGCCCCGGTGCCTACAGAGAGCGTAATACAACAACAATCTCGGTCTGCTGACCCAGATCTGGCAAACTAGAGAAATTCTCCCGAATCTGCGGAGGTGGCCGGAATGGCTTTCAAGGTTCATTAGTTTTCTGACAGCCTAACTGTGGGGCTGGTGGGGCTTTTGGGGGGTGGTTTTTTGCCTGCTTGTTTATTGTTTTTCCTCTCTGGCAGGGAAGCTGTTTAACGCTTTCCCAGTGGAGCCTGCAAATTCTGCGGGAGGATCGTGAAGAAGGAGCTCTCAGTGTCTCAGTGAGTGGGTGGGATGGGGAGAGCATTACTCAACTCCATCTCTCCAAAAGCTTTGGGTGTGGGGGGGGAGATATGAATTCCCCCCACTTCCCTGTCTCAATCTTTGGCCAGGATTTTCAGGCCCCGGCACCATGTCACAGAGCAGCCGCCTGAGCTGTGAAGCTCATTTGTCATTCCTGCAAAATAATTTCTTTAATTAGGGGAGAGGTAAAAAGTCCCCTTGATGTGTTCACTGGTTTGTTAGTCTGAGTGATTTTTTCGACTGAAATTATTAATGGATCATCTGGCGGAGTGGCGTGGCCAGGACGGACAATTCAAAGCTGACAGAATTAGTTAACGGTTTGGAGCGACTGAGTTGGCTTTGTGGGAGCTGCTGGCCAGGGGTTTTTTTGGGGGGGGGAGAAAAGAGCACTAAGGGGAGAAGAGGAAGAAGATTTGAGTGTGGATACTGTTCATGGAATGCAGACCATGCAAAGCTACAGACAGATAACAAGATAGGGGTGTGCAAACCTGTTCAAGCTCAAACTGGGTTCAAGTCGAACCGGCCCAGTTTGATCAGTTTGAGCTCGAACCAGACTGGCCCTCCAAAAAGGGGGGCTGGTCCGGGTTTGGGCTGAACTGAGTTCAAATTCAAACCGAACTGCCCTTAGTGGTTCTGTGCACACCCCTAATAACAGATGTGCCCACCAAAAAATCCAGCATTGCAAATTACTCTCAAGCAACTTTAGCGAGGAAACCAGCCCAGCTGCTAGAAAGGACAAGGAACCAAACTCTAATACAGAAACACAAGTTTGACTTTTCTGATCCTCCATATGGCTACCAACTATTCTCAGAAGCCCACTCAGACCTCTTTGGAGCTTCTGTCTCCGCTGGGTGCTGCATTGGTCTACTTTTTATATTAGTCACACAGCTGGTCCCAGCCAATCAGAGATAGTATAGTGAAGAGAATTGCATCATAAGGCTCTGTTGTATCCCTTCCTAACTGAGCAAAGAGGCACCTTTGATTCTCCTGTATTTAGCAGGGGGAGAGCAACTGGCCTTATCCATCCCCAGCACAGCATCCCTCCAGTGGCTGTTGCTGCTGTCTTATGTTTCTTTTTTAGATTTTGAGCTCTTTGTGGACAGGGAGCCATTTTATTTGTTTGTTTGTTTGTTTGTTTGTAAACCGCTTTGGGAACTTTGGTTGAAAAGTGCTATATAAATATGCATCGTCTTTGTATTCGTAGGCAATCAGATTTGGTGACATGATCCCGTCACTAAAGGCAGATGAGGGCAATTGAAAGTGAGAGCAAGAGAGGACAACGTTAATGGATAGGCAGCTGTTTTCACAAGTTTGAAAACAAATATATCAAATCACACACACACACACTCCCCCCTCACCAACACCCTATACTAAGCCTTCTATATCCTGCCACAGCTGCTGCTGCCAAACCTCTTAAACACACACACATATTTTTTTTAATTCCTGGGGCTTCAGCATTAACATTTCTCTCCTGCTGGATTACAATTAGGCCTTTAAATGATACCTCTGCAGTGGCCTAAAGTAGATTAATGGAGAAGAAGAGGCAGAGTCTATAAGCCCCGGATTTTGCATCCGGTTTCCGGAGATATGTGCTTTGCTTTCAGAATCAATACTTTGCTCAAAATGCCCTCAGGCTTGCTTTCGGTGGGAGAAATCTCCCTGCGGAATCGCTTGCCCCTCGTAGCTCATCTGCTCCATGCATATAGAGCTGTATCTCTGTCATGCTCCAGGAGGCTCCTTCAGTTCAGAGATGACTTCCACGGACAGCAAGGGTGCACAGCGCAAAGGCCTGGTGCTCTTCTGCAACAGGGCGCGTGAAAAGAGAAGCTGCCCAGAGGCCTTTCTTTCGCCTCAGGGCCCCCCGTCACCCTGTGTATTCCTCTCCAGCCCCCTGCAAGCTCTATAAGATCTGGGTGGAATTTTCCTATAAAAGAGTTTGGAAGAAGAGTGGCCAAAAATAGATTTTCAGAGGGCTTCTCAGGAAAGCTCTTTTTCCCTATCAAGCCAAGCTTCACATTTGGTTTACTTTAAAGACATTCCTACATTCCTACCTCCCTGTTCCATAGGGCCACCGGAAGCATCCATATACCAAGTCAGACCATTGGAGTCTCTCTGGAACCTTCTGCATCATGCAAAGCAGATGCTCTAGGGCAGAGAGGTCCCCAACCTGTGGTCCTGCAGATGTTGCTGAACTACAACTCCCATCATCCCCAGCCACAAAAAAACTGTGGCTGGGCATGATGGGAGTTGTAGTTCAGCAACATCTGCAGGACCATAGGTTGGGGACTTCTGCTCTAGGGAATGTACTAAAATGAATGACGGAACGCCCGCTGAGAAGCTGTGGTCCCAAGGGCCTTTAGGAATGCATGGAATTTCTAAGTGGCCATTTGGAAATACAATGCATTCCATGCCATTTGGAAGGAGGAACATAGGACTCTATGTTATACCGAATCAGGCCAGTGGTCCACCTAGCTCTGCATTGTCTACACAGACTGGCAGTGGCTTCTCCAAGCCTGCAGGCAAGAGTTTATCCCAGTCCTATTTGGAGATGCCAGGCAAGGAACTTGGAAACTTCTGCATGCAAGCAGGCAGGTGCTCTTCCCAGAGCGGCCCCATCCCCTAAGGGGACTATCTTGCAGTGCTCACATGTAGTCTCCCATTCAAATGCAAACCAGGGCAGACCCTGCTTAGCAAAGGGGACAGTGCATGCTTGTGACCACAAGATCAGCTCTCCTCCCATTCTCTCTCAGCCCTATCTTGGAGATGCTGCCAGGGAGGTACCTTGGAACCTTCTGCACGCAAGCATTTGGGTGCTCTTCCCAGAGCGGCCCCATCCCCGAAGGGGGATATCTTACAGTGCTCAGATGTTGTTTCAGATGACACATGTAGTTCCAGATCAGCTGGCAGATTTGTGAAGCCCTGACTCCCACCCTCTTTCCTTCCCTCCTGCCTCTCCTGCTATCTCTCTCCCCACAGCTTCCGCAAGGTCACAAGGGCATCCAGATGCCTGTCGCTCATATCACTCCAGCTTCAGGCAGACACTTTGCCTTGCTCCCACATTTCTCTCCCTTCAGCCAGATGGGAAAGCATCCACGAGAGAGCTCTCCATTTAGGCAAGTACATCCCAGCAGTGAGACATTTCCTCCAGACACACGCAGGTTCTTGCTGCCAGCATCCAGCCCATTGCAGCTGTGTGGAGCTGCCTGAGCAGGATTAATTTTGATTCTCTTTCTCCTCTCCACTCTGCTTTCCATTTGCTATATTATTTCCAGATTTAATTATTTACCATAGTCTGTGTGGGCGGCAGTACAGAGGCAATTATCACTCAATTGAGCTACTTGACTCCAGAACTGCCACAATTAAAAGGGGGTGGGGGAGAGGAATCACCCCAGACAACCTCTGCGCTATGATCAGTGAAACTTAGCTGGCTTGAATGTGCGGAGGAGAAGCAGAGTTTGTGCTGCATCCTCAGTGGCTCTGTGGAGAAGAGGTCAGCCGGGGGCAGACCCTGAAATGTGCAACGGTCAACTTCCACCAACCTTTCAGGTCCTTCTCCTCAGCTGAAAATTCTGAGGAATTCTGAGGGAAGCAGAAAGCATCTTGTGACTAGCAATGTTTCCCAGCAGTATTCTGGTAATCTCTGCAGCTGCAAACTCTATAAAATGAAGCAACTGAAGAGTGGAAGAAACAAATGTGACTTACCCCTATGCTTCTTGTTACAACTGGCCTCAAAATGGCTGCTACCCTAGGCTTCAATTTCCCACTGGTTTCCCCCACAACTACTTTCCTCTACACACTGACTCACGGAACACATTGGTTCCTACTCTAGTGGTGCATACCTGTAGGATGCCGCCAGAGTTTGCTTCAAGAGAGAGCAAATTTGGAAGATCCTTCTCAGACAGAATGTTTGAGGAATTTGAAGAAATGCCAAAAGAGATTTGGTCCCACCGGCAACGTATCCGAAGGGGATTTTGCACATCCTTATTGAAAGGTCTTCTTTCAACATGCTCTGAATACCAATAGCCAGACAGCAACGGCAGTGGAGGGCTGTTTGCTCCCTGTCCTACTTGGGGGCTTCTTGGATGCATCTGGCCAGCCACTGTGGGGTTTCGAATGCTGGACTGGATGTGCTTTTGGTCAGATCTAGCAGGAATCTTACCCCACACCAAAAAAGATTTTGGGCATGTAACTTAGAAGAAAAGAGCCACCACTTGATTGATTCAAAACAGCCAAAGAAAGCAATGGGACGGGACTTCCTTCCCAGTGCAGGGCGACATTCTGAGCCAACCTGCACTTTCCTCCCCTAACGTGTTGGGGAATACCATCCTGGCTCAGAGCACTATCACAGCCTCCAAGCTGATCCCTGCTTGCCCTAGCTGACATAAAAGGTCCAGGTAGCCACCAGAACCATGTCCGGACCCAAGCCATTCAGTCTTTAAAGTTGGCAAAGAATGCCCTATTTCAGAGGGAAGTCCCTGTCCAAATGCTGATCTTAAAAAGAACGGCAGGAAACATAGGTTCACCTCTCATCGTGATAGGAAGATGCTAGGAAAATCCAGAATTTAGACTGGGAATTTTGCCTGGAGGAATTAAAAGGAGTTTGGGATGTGCAAATCGATTTGAATTCAAATTGATTTGACTTGAATCTGGGTGATTTGAGTGATTCAAATCCGAATTCAACCACCCCTTAAATGGGCAATTTGATCCATCAATTCGATTAAAATTTGAATTGAAATTTTGAACCAGATTTGAATTCGATTCCAATTTGAAATGAATTTCTGGAATCCGAAATGAATCAAAAATTTGTTTTGAGCCCATCTCGAAAAGGAGTTTTATCCTTTTTGGTTTTCATAGGATCAATTTTAGTACAGCAGACACATCTTTAGTAATAGTATCAACAATACAATAATCATATCAGACAGCTTCCCTCCCAAATGGCAACATGTTTAATGCAAAAGCATTTTCATTCATTCATTCATTCATTCGATTTCTATACTGCCCTTCCAAAAATGGCTCAGGGCGGTTTACACAGAGAAATAATAAATAAATAAGATGGATCCCTGTCCCCAAATGGCTCACAATCTAAAAAGAAACACAAGCTAGACACCATCAACAGTCACTGGAGGTACGTACTGTGCTGGGCGTGGATGGGGCCAGTTACTCTCCCCCTGCTCAATAAAGAAAATCACCACGTTAAAGAAGTGCCTCTTTGCCAAGTTAGCAGGGGTGAGCAAACTATTTATTTTTTTAAAAAAACAAGCCCTCTATTTTACAACCATTTAAAAAAGGTGAACTGAAGGAGAAATTAGAAGGCAGGTTAACGAGAACTAACAATGGGTCCTCCAAAAGCATCTGGATAGTCAAAATATTGAGATGATGTTTCAAGGTGAGGAAGGAAGGAGGAACATCGAAAGGAGGGTGATCAAATCGGAAAAGGTTGATTTCCTTCTCCTTAACTATTGTATTCATGCATATATGTATTTAGAAAATGTATGTGCCACTCCTGGAGAAAAAAATGTCCCAGGGCAGCTATTGTGCCCCTCCTCCCAACTCCATCCTGTCTAGCTGGTGAAATCAAGGGGAGTTTTCTGAAGGTGATGGCATGAAATGTGGCATCATTCAGGATTGTTTCTCCAGAGACTCATAGAGAAAGTGGGTGAGCAAAAGGACTGTATGAATCTCAGGACTGAAGACAGGATGTGACACTTCTGGGTCACCAGCTCAGAGCCAGGGACTAACTGATGTTTTTTTTTTTTTAAAAACAACAAATCAGACTTTTCTCTCATCCTGGACTTTTTCTTCCCAAGGGAAGGAACTGTACCAGCAGCCCACCTGCTTTTTGTAGGGGGAAGGATGAAGGTCGAGGAAACATTTCTCAAGCAAAGATGAAAAAGTGATGGTTTTGCAGAATTGCATCCCAGACCGGTGAAGCAGTAGCGGCTCATCCTCAGGCACCAAAGGAGGCAGCTCAGACTGCTCCTGCCCCGCCTGAGAGCCGCACTGCCTGCAGGCTGGCCATTCATCAGGTAGAGCTGCATGGTTACTGGACAGCTCTACCTAATGAATGGCTAGCCTGCAAGCAGCACTGGGTGGGAGAGCAAGGAGGAAAAGGAGGTGCTGTCAGGAAGCGGAGGCAGCTGTGCCTCCTTTGGAGCCCCCCCCGGCTCCTTAGAACAAGCTGCTACTGTTGTGAAGGCCATGTGTGTGAGGAAGCAACCTCTGAGTGCATATGCTCACTGGATTAGGATTTGCTTGTGCAAATGGGTGCTGCTGCATGTGTTGCTCCTGAGGGAGAAGCCCAATCAGCAGGTGGAGGCAAGGATCTCTACTAGCATCCTTGCTAGAGTCAGACACCAGTGGCACCATGAGCTCCCAACCTGGAACAGGATAACACAGTGGTGGCCCGAGACCTCTGTGTACCTGACACAGGACACCAAATGCTGCTCCCCACCCAACTCATGTGCCTGCACCCACTCTGCTGCCTGCTCCTCCTTCATGGCAGAAGTGGCCAGGGTGGCCTGTCTTGGTGTGCACCATCCTGCACCTCCTGTGCTTGCCACTGGGCTGGTTACGAGAAGGGAGGAAGATTCGAAGGCCAAAGTGCAGTAGAGAACTGGATACGCTCTATGGAGCGTCTCCAATACTTGAGTGTCTTTCTGTCATTTCCTTGTCTGCCCTGTCTCGCTTATCTTAACCAGACCAGTGGTGCATGAAGGAGGCATGGGAAGGTGCATGCTGAATCAATGATACTGAATTGATTGCAGTATCAATCAATCAATCAATCAATCAATCTGTATTACTGTCATAGACCAGCATAGAATCGAGCAGTGGCAGATGCCACTGCCATGAAGGAGCAGGAGGGAGACCATTTTGGGTGACAGAGGGAATCTTGTTGCCCCACCCAAACCCCAATAATATGTTGCTTGAGGCAACTGCTTCACCTTGCCTCATGGAAGGACCACCCCTAATAAAATAGGATGGGTGCATATATCATGGACAGTTTTATTCTGCCTACGGTTTAATTTACCACTGCCCCCTCCTGCGCCTCCCTGACCCCCCCCCCTTTGAATACTTCCAGCTTTCCCCACCTCCCCTCTCCCCCAGTAAAAGAAGATTCAGTGCTATTACCAGTTATCTACCCTGGGCCAGTCACTCTCTCTCAGCCTGACCTACCTTCCAGGACTATTGTGAGGACAGAAAGATGTAACTTAAGTTCTGCACCCTGAGCTGCTTGGAGGAAAGGCAGGATATCAATGTGAGTAATCACAGTATCCAACCTGTCTCTGCTTTCAGTTCTCCAACCCCCCCCCCCGACTTCTCTTTCCAACCTGTTTAACCAACCGCTCCTTCCTCCGGCTAATGCATGCACACTTCCCCGAGAAAGGACAGGGAGACGCCTCCTTAAGCCAACACACTGCCGCTTACCTTCCATCTCCTTCACGTTGACTCCAATTGTCATTTTTGGATGGTGGTGATTTATGGGACTATTAAAGCAGCCCGGACAGTGTGTGCCCTTAGGTAACGACTCGTAGTGTATAAAGGATGGCGACCATAAATAAACTCCACAATGCCTGGCCGTAGTGGAAAGTGATGACACAGAGACCTTTATCTTTATTCTTCACATCACTCATTTGACCCGCTGAGGCTGACTTGCCTCTTCTCCGACCCTCACACCAAAACATCATTTCACTCTAGAGACTCCTTGTCTTGTTAAGATTTCTGGCAGTGCTGGAGAGATCCACTCCCTCCAGTGGAGCTTAGCCCACTTTCAAAAGTCATATCTGAAGCTGCCTTATACAGAATCCAGTCCTTGGCCCATCTTGCTCAATACTGTCTGCACAGACGGGCAGTGGCTTCTGCAAGGTTACATGCAGCCCTGTCTTGGAGACACCAGGGATTGAACCTGGGACCTTCTGCATGTAAAGCAGATGCTCTTCCACTGAGCTACAGCCTTGTCCTAAAATGAATGACAGGAAATGCCCACTGAAATGCCCTGGGTCCTCTCCAATGGCCATAGGAATGAATGGAATTTCCAAATGGCCAACAGACATTCTGAAATTCTATGCATTCCATAGCCATTTGGTCTATCATTCCATGGCCATTTGGTCCAATCTAGCTCACTATTGTCTGAACTGACTGTTAGCAGCTCTCCAAGGTTTCAGGCAGGAGTATTTCCCAGCCCTACCTGGAGATGTTGCCAGGGAGTGAACGTGGGACCTCCAGCTTGCAAAGCAGATGCTCTTCCACTGAACTATAGAAGCTCCTCATTTGCTACCAGGCTGTGGCTGGTGAAACTCCTTCTTCTACCCAGCAACTAGTGCTCTAGCTGGATTCCTTAGCTGGACACTTCCCCTGATGATTCCGCATTCTGTGCTTGGCCTGCTGGACAGCTCTCTAGTCTCATTGGGATGAGGGACTGCAGCTACATCACTCTGAGCTTGCACTCTGGGACAATATGTACTGCAGTGTTCCCAAGAGGGAATTCACCTACATTCACTGGCTATTTTTTTTTTTTAAGGTATGAACACCAGTGCACCTAGTCCAGGTCTGCTCAACTTCAGCCCTCCTGCAGTTGTTGGTCTACAACTCCCATAGTCCCTGGCTATTGGCTACTGTGGCTAAGGATGATGGGAATTGTAGTCCAAAAGCAGCTGGGGGGCCAAAGTTGAGCAAGCCTGATCTAGTTAATGTGCCATATAACATGGGAAACTCAATGGTGGTTGTACTATTAGCCAGCGTGGTTGTACTATTAGCCAGCATGGTGTAGTGGTTAGAGTGCTGGACTAGGACCGGGGAGACCCGAGTTCAAATCCCCATTCAGCCATAAAACTAGCTGGGTGACTCTGGGCCAGTCACTTCTCTCTCAGCCTAACCTACTTCACAGGGTTGTTGTGAAAGAGAAACTCAAGTATGTAGTACGCCGCTCTGGGCTCCTTGGTGGAAGAGCGGGATATAAATGTAAAATAATAATAATAATAATAATAATAATAATAATAATAATAATAATAATAATAATAACAACCATGGTACCTAATAATCATGGTATTTTCGGGGGCTGGGATGACACATCCCAGCCCCAGCCCCTCCCCACTGCCTGGATGCATGAGGAATCATCTGGGCACATGTGGAGTGCACCCAGCACAGAAGGAGTGGCCGTCTGCAGGGAAGGTAAGTCTAACCCGCCTTCCTTACAGCCCGCTCTGGAGCCCTTCTCACTAGTTGTGAGAAGAGGCTCACAGTCTCACTTCCATTCTTACTCTCAGCTGTAGAATATCCAAATCTCTCCGGCACTAGAATTGTAGAGCTGGATGTGACCTTGGAGGCCTCCTAGTCCAATTCCCTGCTCAGTTCGGGAAACTGCTATAGCATCCCTGACAGATGCCAGTCCAGCCTCTGTTTGAAAACCCTCAGCAAAGAAGAGCCGCCCACTGTATGAGGCAGACTGTTCCACAGACCAACAGCTCTTACAGTTAGGAAAGTCTTCTGAATGGAAGAGGAACCCTGAACTTTAATGCCTAGCCAGAACTCCTCAGGAAATATTTGTAAAGCTCCTATGGATTCTATCAAGAAGAACTCTTAGGAAACGTCAGAATCTGCCTCCTTGTGATTTCAACTGTTTGGTTCTATTTGATTCTAGAAAATATAAAAATGATATCAAAATAGTTATTATCAATATATTTATCGTGGGAGGAGAGCTGGTCTTGTGGTAGCAATAATAAATTTTCCCCTTTACCAAACGGAGTCCACCCTGGTTTGCATTTGAATGGGAGACTACATGCATGAGCACTGTAAGATATTCCCCTAGGGCATGGGGCTGCTCTGGGAAGGGCATTTGCATGCAGAAAGTGCCACATTCCCTCCCTGGCAGCATCTCCAGGTAGGGCTGAGAGAGAGTCCTGCCTGCAATCTTGGAGAAGCTGCTGTCAATCTGGGTAGACAATACTGAGCTAGATGGACCCAGGGTCTGACTCGGCAGCTCCCTCTGTTCCAAGGTTCCTATATCATTGAATGAAAATTCTGTGCTCAGAGAACCTACACTGTATGTAAAGAAGTGGTGAATTTATGTGACCCGTAAAATCTAGGTTAATATGCCTGTCCCTTCCCATGTTGAACACCATATTCTGCTCCCTTCACTTCCAGAGAGGGGCAAGTAGTTTGTGGCTACTGGAAGCAGGAGTGCACCTAGGTAATTTTGAAGCCCGGACCTGAAGGGCTTCAGAGGCCCCCCCACCCGGCTTGAGGGCTGCGGGGGGGGGGGGGGAAGTTACAGTAAATTGGGTTTAACTGCCTGCCTCCCAAATGACAGACCGGGCTGTTTTTTGCCCATTTCAGGCCTTCTAAATGAGCTGAAAACATTCAGATCTGTCATTTGGGAGGCGGCAGGCTCAGGGAAGAAGCTTTTGCTACTGCCTCAATCTCCCCCCCATTGGTCTCCCCTCAAGTGGCTGCCCTCGCGCCCCTGTACCCGCCGCACAGCAGCAGACGGTTAAAAGTAAAAAAAGAGATTTAACTGGCCTGGTGGGTGTGGGGCGGTGACAGGGCTCTGGGGAGCCCCCCCCGAACATTTGGAGGCCCCCCATGAGACAGGAGGCCATGGACTTAATCCCCATGGTCTGTGGCTAAAGCCGTCTCTGACTAGAAGCCTCACCTAGCCACTTTTCTGAGCTGTCCATGCTGGACCGCACATAAACAGGCCTTGTGACTGAGAGCGCTCAAATTCAGTGTTAAAATCCCATTCGAGTTCTGTAATCAGAAAACCCGTGTCCCATGACAAGAAAATGTTAAGCACATTTTCATGTTCTCTTCTGATCAGACACATTTGCAAGCAAGCGGTCCTTCTGCTAGCAACTCTCCCAGTGAATTTTAAGTAGGAGAGGTGATGTTTTCCCCCCAAACACTGGAAGAATTTCTGTTACACTGACTAGTATCTGCCGCCCAAGCCTGGCCCTCCCATTGGCCTCTATTATTAAAAGCTTCAGTGCAAAGGTGGCAATCCCTAATTACCCAGCAGCCTCCGAAATCCAGCCTCCACAAAGATCAGCTCTTTTCCTGCTCAGTGGAACAGATGAGTCTAACTCCAGTCTAATTGCACCATATGCTGCCAAGGTCCAAGGTGGGATGTGGAATCCTGTTTGGTTTCTTTCCACCAGAATTCCCACTGCCAGGTGCATTCATGTATGACAAACAACGCTTGCTGCTAGTTTCATCTTCACTGGCCTGCAACATTTCTGAGCTCTCACCTGGTCATGAGTAATTAACTTGGAGAACATCTGTGAAGTGCTTCTCCTTGCTTGTGTGTTTTCTAGTGTTCCTGCAGGCAGTGCTGGGCTGAAGGATCTAGAGATTCTGTTTTGGCCTCAGAAGTCATAATTCTGGGGCAAAGATGCCCCCCCAGGCCTTTTATCCTACTTTTTTCATTGCTGTTTGCCCCTAGTTTCCTCCTTCTGCAGTAGCGGTAATTTTATGCGCGTGCCATTCCAACTTGATTGATCATAGGCAATAAAGGAAAACATAATGGAGACAAAGAAGTCACAACACTGCTTCTCGAACTGTCTGTTCCGCCCCCAGCTGTTTTTGGACTACTACTCCCATAATCCCCAGCCACAGTGGCTAATAGCCAGGGATTATGGGAGTTGCAGGCCAACATCTGCAGGAGGGCCAAAGTTGAGCAGCCCTGAGCTTGACTTTCTGTCATGCTCCTGACCTATGACTACTGGTTGCCTCTCTGACTGCCTGCTCAGCATGGCCTCCCAGGTCATTTGACCACACCCCTCACCCATTGTATTCCACCCCTCCCATGTTACTTGGCCACGCCTTCTACACATTCACCGGCACTCCCTGTTTTCATTGGTGAGATGTTGGAGGGCTTGTCATGTCAGGCTGCTGTTAAAGGCACAAGAAGAGGTCCAGAAGACTGTCAGTCTTGTAGAACTTGGGGGAGGGAGAAGGAGGCCAGGGGGAGGAAGGGAGGGAGGGGCAGCCATCCAGCCCCTCCTCAGCATTTACTCAGCTGCCTCCCACCTCCTCATCATTCTTTCCATTATGGGCAGGCCTGTGAAATCCACTTGGAAATGAAGTTTGTCATTCAATTTGGCGTTTCAGAGGCTCCTGCTGTCAGCACCAGACGTCTTGCTCATGTTACCGGAGCGGCTGGAGAAATAATATAATTTATTGATGCCTTTTATTTCCCTGCTGGTTTGGCATAAAAATAAATCTCCATGTGCCTCCTCATTGTCTCCCTTGCCATCACTCTCTTTCCATTCTCTTGCTCTCCACCCTGCTTTCCCTCATATGCACGGAACACCCCCATCTCCATATGCTTTTTTAACATATCCACCTGTCTTTCCATTCAGAGTCACTAGAGCAATTGGGGCTGAAGCCTGCACTTTATGGCAACATCTAAGTGGAGGAAGGGAAATTATCACGTTCATTAGAAGTGTGAAACTGGCGGTGTCTGGAAGTTTAGCAGACGATCTGGAACCGAATGTCACTTACAGAAGATCCTGGCCTTTTACATCAGGTTAATCTGTTGGAAATAACTACCATTTGTTGGGTTCTTAAAGGGAAAGCAAGGCTTGTGATTTCCGGGAAGCCACACCATTCATGCACGTGGGAGCAGAAGAACATCAGAAGAGCCCTGCTGGATCGGGCCAAGGCCCAGTATCCCATTCATCATCCTGCCTCACACAACAACCAACCAGGTGCACCTGAGAAGCCTGCAGGTGGCTGGGGTGGGGGGGGGAGAGGGCAACTGCCCCCTCCTGTTGGTGTTCCCTAACACTGAACATGATGTTTAGTGTGTGTGCCATCTTTCTACTGTGCACACATGATTGTTGATCAGTATATACTTTGAAAGTCCCTGAATGCTCCTACATATGATTGAATATCCATACATTCAGTGTGTATACAACAACACACAATCTGCACTCTGCATTTATGAAGGGCCCGACCCCCATGCTGACTTTTAAAAGGAATGCACATGCAGTCATTCCCATGGAAGGGTTTCCCTTCACAGGGTTGTTGTGAGGAGAAACTCAAGTATGTAGTACACCACTCTGGGCTCCAAAAATATTAAAATTATAAATAAATAAATAAATAAATCTTTATTAGGGTCATAGAGCAGCATAAAGTATAAGGGTGCTTACATGTTAAAAGTGAAAGTAGATAAAAAGTGATTACATATAAAATGGAACATATTAATATTAAAAGGACTAAAAATACTAAAGATAGTAGCTAATACACCAAAATACGCCTAAAAGCCTTAGAAATAGTAAAAGTCATAAAAATGCATGAAAGGCATTTTTTTAAAAAAGTGTGGGGGCATAAAAATGGATGTAATAAAGTTAAAAGACATGAGAAGACAGAAATATATAAAGCCCTGAGTAATAAAACTGGAGAACAGCCAGATTAAAGGTGATAATGATCACTACCCCTCAGACCTTGGGAATTTGGCCATTCGTGTCAACATAGGTGAAGAGCGATGTCAGGATAGGGGCCCACCAGCCCAGATTATTTTAAACAGCCTCTGGTGGAATAAAGTCCTCCCCTGGAGCCTTCCCCGGTCTTAATTGGGTGACTAGTCTGTGGATCTCTGAAGTTGACACCGGAGCCCATGCTGGAGTATCCTCAATGGCACAGGTGGAGCTTCTTCAAACAGCATCAGGGTCTTTGTATAGGTCCTGAAAGTATTTCTCCCAGATCCCTGGGTGAATATGACAATCCAAGTGATTTGGACCATAACTGGGAGAGTGCTTTGTAAGACACCAGAACATGGCAGAATCTTTGGATCAAATGGCCTGAATGAGTCCCATCTAGACATTTTTCGTGGCATCTCTTTTCTTAAAAGCTAGCAGAAGTTCGTACTGTCTTTTCGGCTGAAGGAGATTCTGCATGGCCAACAGTCCAGAACTAGATTTATAGATGTCATCGGTAGTGGCAAGGGCTTTTTTTGGTGTCAACACAGCCCTTATCAAACCACTGCTTGGAGGCCTGTTGACGCTGTGCATGTGGCTTGTAGTTCTTACGAGAGAGGAGCTGCTGTAATTCCTGGACTAGGGCATTGTAGGACTCCAAAGGCACACAAGCAGGGTCGTTAATTAGTAAGGATGATTGAATACACTGCAGGTGGTCAGAGGCAAGTTGCTCACTTAGTGCTTGATCCCGTTGTGGAGACCATTTAGCATGGCAATATGCTCCTCCCGCCAAGGATATGGGGGGAGTATAATGGTTCTCTGTGTGGGACTGGTGAATGAAAGGCTTTAAAAGGAGCGAAATGGGGAGATGGTCACTGTCAAATTTGGGGGTAGCCTCAAATCTCTCCCCCAGAGGGAGCAGGTTCCCTGAGGTGATAAAGTACCAAGCAGGCTCCAGCCAGATAAGTGAACTTGGCGGGGATCTGGTCATTTTCAAGTGAGCTGTTCAAAATGAAGAGGTTAAGTCTGATGGTCATTAGACTCAGGCAGAGACCTGCATAATTTGACCTCTGGTCCTTTGAAAGGCAAAGATGTGTGAGGTTGGCCTGTGATTACTCAGTGGTGAGGGAAAGGGACATTATTCCCTTCATAATTACTTTGCATTTTCTAGGACTACACTCTGAACTTGCAGTTCATAAGCCCTGAACCAAATGAAGCCTCATTACAACCCCCAGTAGTGTGGATGCCAAAGCCAGAAAACCTTCTACTTCTCTTGAACTGACTTTATTTAGTACTAGCACTGCCAAGCTCTGGTTAGAGGATTAGAGTCAACTGAAGAGCAGCAAAGTGCATCGAAGTGCGTAGAGCTGTTATTTTCCTGATTGTCACCAGGTGGCGCAGTTGCTACAATGTGTAAAGAATGGCTTTGGCAGGGGCCAGGGTGGGGAATGAAACGGCAGCCTTGCAACGAGTCCCAAAAGAAGGAAGGAAACGAAGCTGTGGTCTAAGGGATGATCAACGGTTAATCAGAATCTCCATCTGGCCGCTTCTCCCTGCCTGCCTTTGTCTTCATTTGAGAGTGGTGCACGTTAACAGCGTGTTGATTGCGAGTCCATCTTCGCTCTGCCTTTGCCAAGGACACGGAGATCAAAGGGAGGCTCGTTTCGTTCCTCATTCCTAATGTCTTCTGCACATCGCTCTCTATCAAAGCGCCATCTCTCCCTTGAGGAGGGGGCTGCAGGAAAGGAAGGGCCTTCCTCCTCCTCACCCAATGCATATTTATAGCCAGAAAGCTGATGTTAAAAGAAAAGAGGCAAGTGCTAACCCAGCAGAGGGGAGAAGACTCATGCTAATTTGCCCAGGCATATTCTTGACTTCTCAAGTGCGTGGGGGTGTCTCTGGGGGGGAATAAGAACAAGGCACTCCAGCAGGCTCCTTGGGATGGACGAAAGGCGTGAGGAATGAGGAGTACATGAAGCTGGGATCTGCTGCTGTGAGCCTCCCTCGCCTTCTAGGCCACGGTTCAGCACGGACGGTGCTTTGCCTATTGTTGAATACGGTGCTACCCAGGGTTGGCTCTCCAGGCTGACCACAACTCTCTGGGGCAGGGTTCTTCACTCGAAGGCCCGGGGGGCCTGTGGCAGTCCCCATAGACACCAAGTGTTAGTGGGGGTGCACAAAACTGGAAAACCCAGTTCGGTTCGAGTAGAACTGGACTTGAACTGAACTGGGTCCGGTCTGATTCTGTGCACACTAGCCCTGGGCCTGGTCCAGCTTGAGTCCAAAATGATTTGGGCCCTGCTTGTGGGGGTGGGGGGGGATGAATTTTTTTTAAACAAAAAAATGGTGGACTTGCCACTGCTGCGGGGCTTTGGAGGGTGCTGCCACAGTCATGGGGGGTGTCTCCTGAGGTTCCCCCTCCCCTGCTGTCCTCCCCCAGTCTCAAATGGCCCATTTTGGGCCACTTTTGGCCCATTCCGGGTCTCTCTGCGCTGCTGGTGGCCATATTGGGGGCCGCCACGCATGCACACTGGCCATTTGCATGGCGAAGCCCTTGAGCCAGGCCAGTTTGAGGGTGAACCGGCTCGACCTCGTCAGCTCTCATACCCCTACTAATTGGGCCCCCCTGACTAATTGCTTATAGGGCCTGTGTGAAGCTTCAGCCAAAATGGAATTCTCTGTACAGTCCCCCTGGCACCATGCAGAGATGGCCATTTTCACCGTGCAGTGCTGCGTTTTGCTCAGCACCGGGTGGGGGAGGGCTCCTTTAAGGGAAATTGAGTCCTCTTGAGCCCTGCACCGTCTCGGAAGGCATGGACAGAGTGCTGGAAAGTGTCGCACAGGGAAGAGCTTTCTTCCTAGAGCTCTTACGGGAGGGCCCCATCTCTCTTAAAGGGCCCTCCCAGCACTGAGAAAAATTTAGTACTGTGCAGAGGTCAGCACAGTAGGAAATGGTTCCCACCTTTAAGGGGTTTTTTTTGTTTGCCAAAGTGAAAAATATGCTTGAAAAACAGCGAAGATGGCTCCTCCGGGGGCTCCAGCAGAGAGACGGGGCTTCCCCATTCCTTGTGACAGGAAAGCCCAGTAACTGAAGAGGCTGCCAGGGAGTTGGGCCTGGGTGGGGGGCCAGGCTGCTCTCCTACTGGCCTATCACCCCCTCCCCAAATGCATTGCTCAGGGTGCCATTTAGGGAGGACAGGAAAAAACACAACCCCTGTTGTGTTTTAGGCCATGTGTGATTATTCCTCTGAAGCATCTGGATCTTGGATTATTATGAAGGATAAAAAAGCAACTTCAATAAATCCTCTTTTTGCAATCTGATCTTGAATATATCCGAGAGCAACCCTTTAAGCCTACTTGAGAGTCTTTCCCTCCGCCAAAAGCTCTTTTCCAGCTCCCATCACTGGATGAATCCTGAAGTGAAAACCTGAGAGCCACTCAGGTCTCCAGGTGGGAAGGACGACCCACAAGGCTCCTGGTGTAGAATTTGGGGTCTCTGAAAGTGCCAAGAAGGTAGCCTTGTTGAGATTATGGTATTGCCACCCTCAAAGGTTTCCCGGCTTGGACCTTTCTTCCTTGCTTCATTCAAATGAACTGATATTTTAACGTCACCTGTATGAATATGGATGTGGGGGGCAAAATTGCCCTAACACAGTTATCTTTACTGAGCAGGGCAAGAGCAACTGGCCCTATCCATCCCCAGCACAGCATCCCTCCAGTGGCTGTTGCTGGGGTCTCTCTTTGGGTTCCTTTTTAGATTGTGAGCCCTTTGGGGGCCAGGGAGCCATTTTAGCAAACCAAACTTCTGTTGAAAAGCAGTATATAAATATTTGTTATATTTATAGCATGTTATAAGGAGCCAGCGTGGTCTAGTGGTTAGAGTGCTGGACTAGGAAAGGGGAGACCCGAGTTCAAATCCCCATTCAGCCAGGAGACCAGCTGGGTGACTGTGGGCCAGTCATGTCTCTCTCAGCCTAACCTACTTCACAGGATTGTTCTGAGGAGAAACTTAACTATGTACCCCGCTCTGGGCTCCTTGGAGGAACAGCGGAATATAAATGTAAAAATAAATGAAATAAACAAATAAATAAAATATATGCGGATTCATATTCTTCACGGTTTTTCAGACGAGGGCCACTTTGTCCAAAAAAACCTTCCATGGGAGAGCTGTGCTGTCCTTTGCATGGTACTGTGCTTTGCTCAGTGCTGGGAGGGGTCCGTTAAGAGAGACGGAGTCCTTTTCCTAGGAGGAAAGCAGTGGGAAGGACTACACTCCCCAGCATTCCATGCACACCTTGCAAGATGGTGCAGGGGCTCAAGAGGGCCCCGTTTCCCTTAAAGGAGCCTCACTGGTGCTGAGCAAAGCACAGAACTGCGCAGTGAGAAGGGTCCTCTCCTCCTGGTGCCTGCAGGATTGGGCCGAGCATTCTGCTTCAGCCAAAGCTTCGCCCAGGCCCTGTGAAAGCGAAGGTAGGGAGCTCCACTACTGGCCCCCAGGCCTTACAGTGAAGAGAAGTGCCCTAATATCTCAGACCCTGCAGCCCCAAGCATCTGGGGTGGGGGAAACTGTTTTCTGCCTTTGAGATTTCCCTGTTAGCTTTCAGCACATCATTTCCTGCAATGCCAGAGAAACACCTGTACTTATTACTGGACAGAACTAGCATAGCCGAAAGACTGTAGCAGCCTGCTTTTCAGGATTAGGGCTCATCGTTTTCAATAAGACTGGACTCTCTGACATACACCCTAAACTCCCTTCGGTGTTTCCTTAATCAGAGAGGATGTGATTCACGGTGCATCTAGAAAGTCAGATGCCCAGCATCTCTCTCCTTTCTCTCTTCCCTGGTGTGTTCCTATAATTTTGCTTCCTGTCACTGTGAGAGGTGGTTTGTTTTGCCACTCCACACAAGGAAGAATGCAATCAAAATGAACTCTTGGAGATCCCAGGCTGAGGGCTGTTTAATATCCAGTGGTTCTGGGCAGGCAATCTCCTCATTTTATCTGGAGAGAAATAAAAGGGACTGCCGTGAGGTTCATAAGAGAGGATTGATGATGTCTCGACTTATTGTCTAGGATGAAACTAAAGCCAAACTGCAGCCCGGAAAAGATTTATAGGCAGTGTAAAGCTCAGTGAAAAGCTTGTCACGGGCCCGGAGGCCGGGGAGGAACCAGCTGGATCTGGGCGAAAAGTCCAAAGGGGAAAAGAACAGGATGGAGAGGCCAGAGATTAGACTGGGGGTCACCTGTGGCCCATTGGAGAAAGGTGTGCACCTGACCCTCCCACTGTTAAACAAGACCCCCGATGCAGAGAGATCATAATGGTAGACCTATGAATGTCCCAGACTTGGGCACAAGATGCTTTATGGGAGGGGGGTTAAAAGTGGAGGCATCCCTTGCTGTGCACTGAAAAAGATATTGTTATGCATGCCCCACTTCCCCCAAGCAATGAGAGGTCCCCATTGGTCTGGTCAGGGTCCAAGCCCGGGACAAGGCCATGGTGATGCATCCGGGGTTCCCCTGTACCCAGCAGCTTCAGCATGGGATGCTGCTGGAAAGACTGGTGTGCCCTGGATAATTTTGCCACCCATATATGGACAGCAAACCCTCAAAGTTTTAACTAAGCCTTTTCAAGCCACCGATCTGTGCAGGACAGCCTGCCTCACACATGCCGTGGTGGACTCTCCTTTGCTGGGGATTTCCAAGCTGGGCTGGATGGGCAAATGTCAGGGATGCGGAATTATCTGCAGCTGGGGATGAGAGCAGCTGGGGGTGTGTGAGATGGCTTGGCTTGAGGCAGGCTCAACGTGTCACACACACACACACACACACACACACACACACACACACACACACACACCCTGTGGCTGCCGCCACCAGTGGCACTTTTAAGGCATGTTTTTGACTTGCTTCCTGCCTGATCTACCCACCCCTTGCTCTTTACTGGTAAAGGTTCAGCTGATATGCCAGCTGCCTCCGTGTCTTGAGATAAATGACCTCATCTGCTGGTCATGCGCTCTATGTGGGGCTGCCTTTGAACGTAGTCTGGAAACTGCAATTGGTCCAGAATGCAGCAACAGCCAGGTTGGTCTCTGGGTCGTCTCAGAGAGACTATATCACTCCTATCTTAAAAGATCTACACTGGTTACCGATAAGTTTCCAGGCAAAATACAAGGTCTTGGTTATAACCTATAAAGCCCTAAACAGCTTGGGCCCTGGGTATTTAAGAGAATGTCTTCTTCGCGATGAACCACACCGCCCATTGAGATTGTCTGGAGAGTTTCATCTGCAGTTGCCACCTGCTTGACTGGTGGCTACTCAGGGACAGGCCTTCTCCATCACTGCCCCGAGGCTTTGGAACACTTTCCCTGCTGAAATAAGAGCCTCCCCATCTCTGACAACTTTTAAAAGGCAGTCAAGATGCATTTGTTCACCAAGGCTTTTAATTAGATACTGTTTTAATAGTTGGATGGCTTTTAGTAGTTTTAATGTTGTTTTAAATGTTAAACTGTTGTAATGTTTTAACCTTTTAACTTGCTTTTATTGTTTTGTTGTAAACCACCCAGAGACTTGTGTTTTGGGTGGTAAACAAATATGTCAAACAAACAAACAAACAAACAAAATAAAGGGGAATCCTCACCAGATCCCCCTTTACCACTACACCTCTGAGCCCTTTCGAACTGGCTCAATTTGAACCTGAACCAGATCTGGTTTGATGGTGCACGGAACCAGGACAGGCTGGATTGCCTTGAATCCGGTTCGGATTCAAGCCGAACTGGCTTTTATAGTTTTGTGTACATCCCTCATGGCAGCTGCAGTCCAACAACAGCTGAAGAGCCTCTGGTTGTCCACTCTGTGGCAGCAGATTGCTGCACTGAGTTTGGACTAGATGACCTCCAAAGTCCCTTCCAACCCTAGGATTCCGTGATTGGCAGCTGAATGTATGAACCAATTCCATAGAAAGGCATCATATCCAAGGCAATGTGAACATATGACCTGTGTGAAGGTCCTTTCGCACATGTCTTGAAGCTGTAGCTCTCCAGGGTTAAATACACATGTGTGAACGACTTCTAAGTGTTAAGTCAGGGGTTCCCAATCTGTGGTACTCCAGATGTTCCTGAACTACAACTCCCATCACCCCCAGCTACCATTTACTGTGGCTGGGGATGACTGGAGTTGAAGTTCAACCACATCTGGAGTACCACCGATTGGGAGCCCCCATGTGAGGTCATGAATATCAAGATGGCTCACTCTACACAGAATGGTATCCTGTCAGTCCAGCTCTCCTTTTCTAAGACAAATACGTGCTTAATATATTATGGATACATGAACTCATCTTCCTATTGCATTACTGGAGATTAAAACTGGATATTCTTCTGTGTCCCCCAGATAATTCCCCCCTGCTTGCTCATGCCTTAGCAAAGCAAGTTAAACATTTGCCAGACAAATTGCTGCTGGATCTGGGGATGTACAAGGTCAGATGTTGCTTTCTCTGGTGGCAGCCTTTGAGAATGCCCTGCTTTACCTGAAGGACCCAGCAAATATTTGAAGTAGCCCCCAGCAAGGGCTTATTTATCATTCTGAGGGCAACTATTTATATCCTGCCTTTTGGTTATAAATGAGCAAGGCAATTTGCAGATCATCATCATCGTCGTCGTCGTCATCCAGAAAAAGAATGAAAAACATAATTAACTCATGAATAAGCATTCATCCTTCCATGGACAGGAGCATCAAGTGCAGGAGCAGCTGGTCCTAATGAGCTGGGAGGTGCCGAAGGAGGCACAGCTGCCTCTCCTTCCTAGAGCTCTGTTTGTTCCCCCTTCTCTCTTGTGATCATGCAAATCATGATCACAAAAATGGCCTCCATACCTGTTCAGAGGCCCGAACCAGGCCTGAACCGAGCTGCTTCCAGCCCCCAAGACTTGGGAGGAACATTGGCACCACTGGCATGATTTGTAAGTACTTCTGTTCACTCCCGAGTCCCCTCTACGGATGGGGGGGGGGAATCCCTGCCCCGGCCCTTTACTGGTTAAGGGAAATCCTCACCGGATTACCCTTTGCTGGTAGGGCTTCAAGCTCATTCCAAACCATTTGGCCTGGTTTCACTTGACCTTGAACTGAACCGGATCAGGCTCGGTTCAAGGTCAAGCCTTCAAACTGAACTGGTTTGAGTGTAAACTCACTCAATTCCGAGCTGGTTTGCACATACTAGAGTTTGGGAAGGTAGAGAATCTCCTCCATTCTTTGCGAGGCACCTTCTTTTTTCTTTTCTTCTCTTATTCTCCTGGCCTTCCTTCCATCCTCCTGGTGTTCTCTGTCTGTTTCTCTTAAGTTCTCTGTTGATTTTCATTTTTCCTTCCATTTGTTATGTTCTTCTTTTTAATTTTCAATTAGAAAATGTTTGGGAGATGCTCACAGATTGGTGCTGGGAACATAGGAAGCTGCCATATACTGAGTCTGACCATTGGTCTATCTAGCTCAGTACTGTCTGCACAGACTGGCAGCGGCTTCTCCAAGCTTGCAGGCAGGAATCTTTCCCAGCCCTATCTTGGAGATGCTGCCAGGGAGGGAACTTGGAACCTTCTGCTCTTCCACTGAGCTATGGCCCCATCCCCTAAGGCGAATATCTTCCAGTGCTCACACATGGAGTCTCCCATTGAAATGTAAACCAAGGTTTACCCTGCTTAGCAAAGGGAACAAGTCATGCTTGCTACCACAAGACCAGCTCTCCTCCCTCTGGGGGGTGGGTGGGCTGCAGTGGCTTCCTGCACAGTTGCGGGGAAAGCTTAGAAAAAGCCCTATTTTGCCCTGGGTTTGTTTTTTTTCAGTGGCTTTGCTTTCTCAGTCTGGACTCCTTCCAGCCAAACCCAATTCATTTTAGGACCCAGTTGTAAGGTACTTATTTGTCTTTTCAACTTCATTTTGGGTTTTTTACTTTTTTAGGTTTTTTATTTTTTGAAAAACAACCCTTGCTTTAACCTGTTCTGATTTCCTTTTGAAGAGGAAAGTCAGCTGCTCCGAACTGCTGCAATTGATTTTTAACTGGCCTTTCATGACAAGGCAACTCTGTCGACAGTGGCAGGTTTTGCCTGGGCTGCCGCCAAGAGTCAAATAAATTTTTCAACCTGCCTTGTTGCTACTGTGTGTAACATAGATTTTTTTTTTTAAAAAAAGTTGTCAATATTCTGTACTTTTGCTTTGTCATGACCTATGGCAGGAGTTCTCAAACTTGCTGACTAATGTTGCTGGACTACAGCTCCCATCATCCCCAGCTACAATGACCTTTGCTGGGGATGATTGGAGCTTTAGTCCAGCAACATCAGGAGAACCCAAGTTTGAGAACCCCTGGTCTATGCTTAAAATAGTGCAGCATAAGTACACAAGAACAGCCCTGCTGAATCAGGTCGATCTGATTCAGCATCCTATTTCCCGCAGTGGCCGACAAGATGCCTCTGAGAAGCCCACAGGTAAGAGCTGAGGGCAGGCCCTCTCTCTTGCAGTTGTTCCCTGCAACTGGTACTCAGAGGCATCTTGCCTCATAGGCTGGAGGTGGCCTATAGTCACCAGACTAGTAGCCGTTGATAGAGGCGTGCACGGAACCGCGGAGCTGCGGTACGGCACTGGGGTGGGGGTTCCTTTAAGGGCGGGGGGAGGATTTACTTACCCCTCCCGCCGCTTTCCCTCCTCCGGCGCACGTATTTTCGTCCGTAACTGGGGCGGCAGGATACCTCCTTGCTGCCCCTTCCCCCACTTGGCTGCAAAAGGCTTCAAGAAGCCTTTTGCGCGTGCACTTCATGTCTCCGCGACGTGCACATGTGTGGCCACACACGCACGTCGTGGAGATGTGAAGCGCGTGTGCGACGTGCGCACGAGCAAAAGGCTTCTTGAAGCCTTTTGCAGCCAAGCGGGGGAACGCGCAGCAGGGAGGTATCCTGCCACCCCAATTACTGATGAAAATACGTGCGCCGGAGGAGGGAAAGCGGTGGGAGGGGTAAGTAAACCCTCCCCCCACCCTTAAAGGAACCCCTACCCCAATCCACCCGAACCCCGAACCGCTCATGTCCGGACTGGTCCGGAGGCCTGTAGAATGGCCTCTGGACCAGTCCGGGCACATCACTCACCATTGATAGACCTGCCACCGATGAATTTGTCCAAGCCTCTTGGACATCCAAGCTAGTGGCCATCACCACATCCTGTGGCAGAGAATTCCATAGGTTAATTATGTGCTGCATGAAAAAGTACTTCCTTTTGTCATTCCTAAATTCATTCTCTCTCTCTCTCTCTCTCTCTCATCGACATGCAGGTTCACTAGACGCAATGTTTCTCAACCTTACAAGTAGCAAATACCTGCTAACTGCTGAAAAAACTCAATGCCCCAGTGGATTTTAGATCTACAATAATTGGCACCATATGTTGGAAAGATGGCTGTGTACATAGGGCCAAACTATTGGGGGTAGGGCTGCCACCGTTTACAGTGGGGTGCCCCACTCGAGTAAGCACCTGGGCTAGAGGTGAAGCTGGCTGTCCAAAGCTAGGAGGGCTGACCCCAGTGCCGCCCTCAGCGTAGCCCAGCAAATTATTCCTGAGTAATGGTTTGGCCACCATTTTGGGAGGACGGGCAAGATAGAGAGACCGGAAAAGAGAGGGAGCAAGACTAATTCTGCCATTATTTATTCATTTATTGTATTTTTATACCATCCTGCATAAAATCTCAAGGTGGTTTACAATTTAAACAAAAATGATGGGAGGAGAGCTGGTCTTGGGGTAGCAAGCATAAATTGTCCTCTTTGCTGAGCAGGGTCCACCCTGGTTTTCATTTGAATGGGAGGCTACATGTGTAGCATTGTAAGAGCTTCCTCTTAGTGGATGGGGCCACTCTGGGAAGAGCACCTGTCTGCTTGCATGCAGAGGGTTCCAGGTTCCCTTCCAGGAAGCATCTCCAAGAAAGGGCTGAGAGAGACTCCTTGGAGAAGCTATTACTAGTCTGTGTAGACTAGACCAATGGTCTGACTTGGTAGAAGGCAGCTTCCTACGTTCCTAACTACTACAACCTAAAAATCATGTAAAAACAAATTAAAATTGCCATAAATAAAACTTTAAAATCATCAGCATTAGCCAGCAGCAAAGACTGAGTGGGGAAGGCAAGCTGGCACGCCTCTCTCCACACTCCTCTCTCCACCCTCCTTCTCTTTCCCTTTCCTCCGTATCTTCTTTCCCCTCTTCCCCTCATCCAGCACTCCCGATCTGTGTCTCATGTACCCCCAGGGGTACATGTACCTCATGCTGAGAAACTATGCACTAGAGACAGGATGCATCCACTCACCCACTTGGAGATTTAATTTCTAGAGACTCTGCCAAGACTTTGGGGAGGGAACTGAATCCTGACGAATGACTAACAACTCACATTAAAGAAGAAAAAAAGAAAAAAGGAAGATGGCATCCCCAAGAGGCCAAAATAGAGACAAAATTTCCTAGGGACAAATTCCAGAAATAGGGTGAGGTGGAACCCTTACACAGGAACGTACAAAGCTGCCTTATACCAAGTCAGATACAGGGCATGTGGTTTCGCTCGCAAACAGGGCTGTGCAACCAGTTTGCGAGCAAATTCCAGCCAGTGCCAGATTCATAGCGTGCCTGGGAGTGGTTCTCCCTGCTTTAAATGCGGGGAGAGCTGCTCCTGGCCATGTTGCAAATGCAGCGCTGCCCAGAATTTGCTCACAAACAGGGCACATGGCCCCATTTGTGAGTGAAGCCACGTCCCCTGCATCTGACATCAGTTGCAGGGGGCATGGCTGGGGCTCGAGGCGTGGCCCCTGAGCAAGGTGGCCTGGGTTCTTTGAACCCATTTGTGCAATGTAGCTCCACCCCTGAAAGGGGGCTTAGAAAAATTCAAGCTGGTGACCATCAATGGGAAACAGAGGGCTGGACTAGATAGGCCTTGGGTCTGATCCAGCAGGGCTCTTCTCATGTTCTGATGTTGTGTTCTGATATCCTGCATCAAGGCCCCCAGGCAAATGGGCAGCAGCCATTCAACCTGCTTTATGGATGGGGGAGCCGATGGATCGCCATGGAGATGCTGGCCTGTGTGGCTGGAAAGCAGCGGCAGTTGTGTTCAGAGAAATAAATTAATTAGACCTATCAAATAAAAGTGGCACAACAACCCCCACAGGATCTCAGCTAATGTATGCACCAGTTGTGTTTAGGTATTAATACCGTGACAGGAGGGTTTGAATTACGAGTCTTTAATGCCAGCTTTCTTTCTCTCCCTGGCCTAAGAGGCGAGCAGTTAAGGCCAACTCTTCTCCTCCAGGGAACCTGTTGTCAGACACAGCCGTCCTCAGCTGCTGCCGCTGCTCCTCTGTCATCTCTGCCCTCCTGCTCCCGTGCCTGGGATGCTCATTGTCTCTTGGTGGGTCTGTCAGAAGTGGGGATCAGACCGCATTAGTGTAAAGCGCTTGCCAAGAGGCCAAGCCTCCGAGGGCCAAGCCACGCTGATTCCTGCCTGCTCCAGCTGAACTGCTGTGAATCTGCCACATGGCTGTCGGAGACCCCGAGGTGAAATTGTGGGAGCGGCGTGGAATAATTGGACATGGAAGGCCTTCAGAGTCCCAGAAAAAAGGGCCGGGCAATGGGAAATGGTGGCTCATCTTAGGCTCCCCCGAGGGGCACTGTGTAATAATAAATAATAACACACAAATGTTCCTTGTGAATTTAACAAGCTTGAATTATTCCTGCAAAGAACCCAAACAAGCTCCTGCCAAAGCGGTGAGGCTAATGACTGCGACACGCTTCCAGCAGCTGGTGACAGCCAGGTTAATGCAAACATCAAGAGAGAATGCCACGCTGCCTTCCCTCGCTGCCTCTTGGGCACGGCACCAGACAAGAGGAGAAGAAGTGCACCCTCTGGCATCCCTTAGCCTCTGCTCACTTGCGGCCCCGCTCTTCAGCTTTGACAAGAGCACTGCGATGGCATGCGGTGTGTTGCAGAGTGAAGGGCTGCAAAGGAACACATGTGAAGACATCCCCTTCAGGGGCAGCTGGTGGAATGGATTGCAGTGGCATGCAGTGGCATGCAGTGGCATGCAGTGGCATGCAGTGAAGGGTGATGCAGTGGCAGGCAGGAGTGCAATGCAGTGGGACCCAGGAGAGTAGAATGCCAAGGCGGTGCAGGGTTGTCTGATCCAGTGCAGGATAATGGGATGTGAAGTCATTTGTTGCCGTGCAGAACTTCTGAATAATGGCATTCAGGATGGGAAAAGGCTGTGCTATGCAGGGCCTTGTCGAATAATGGAACACAGCTCAGTGTGGGGCAGTGCTGTGCGGTATCAGCTGGTCCAGCCGATGGCCATTTTCGACAAGGTCTCTGCACCCCTCCCGATGGGAAAGAGGTGATCGCAGGGCAAGAGCTTCTGTGTTCATTGTGTTCTCCTGCTTTTATCATCCTGACCGTCGAGTCTGCAGAGGCCACATTTGCAATGGTATTTTAAAAGCTTGAAACTGTTTTAAAAACACACACAAAAAACCTACTATGAATTTGATTGAAGTTGTTCGAGGAATGAAAATGAGAATGGGCAGGGATGTCCTCCACAGATTAGTGCCTGGAGAGAGGGAAGCCACTTGCTCATTGTTGCTCTAAAGCACACACTAGCCCTTCCTTCCATGCAAACATGACTCCATTTTACCCTCGTGGTTTGGGGGTTAGTGGAAAAAGGAGGCGCGGTGGCACAGAGGAAGCTGTAAGTGGAACAAGGCTGTCACCTCTTTTCCATCTCGGGGGGGGGTGAATGTGGCCCCAAAGTGTCCGTCCCCTGAGGTGATTCCCATGGCCAAAATTTGGGACCCTGACTCATGGAGCCCATTCTCATGATCAGTGAGAAAGGGCTTGAGGGCTTTTGCACTTCCCTCCCTGCGGATGATCCCTCTTGTCTCCCTGGACAGGCGGACCCATCCACACGATTGCCAGCAGCTGCCAACATCGCGGAGGGTCAGGGGCTGGGATGCTTTGTCCTAGCCCCCAGAATTCCCATAATGCACCACACGAGTCTCCCAGCACTGGCTGAAAGCATCTGGGACAGGCAGATGATTTTTTTTAAAATGGGGCTACGAGAGCTCTAGCTCTCTTAACCCCATTTAAGAGGGTGGCTGGCTTGGTGGGTTTGCCGCCGAGGTGTTGCCAGGATAGGGTGCAATTCCGGTGAGCTGGCATGGTGTAGTGGTTAGAGTGCTGGACTAGGACCAGGGAGACCTGAGTTCAAATCCCCATTCAGCCATGATACTTGATGGGTGACACTGGGCCAGTCACTTCACAGGGTTGTTGTGAGGAGAAACTTAAGTATGTAGTACACTGCTCTGGGCTCCTTGGAGGAAGAGCAGGATATAACATGTAAATAATAATAATAATAATAATTAGCCTGGTTTTGCTTGCCCATGGGAACAGCCACATGGACTTTGCAAAGTCTCCACAACTTTGCACAACTCTATAATCTTCTTGCATGTGCACAACTTTGTTCATTGTGCAAGTGCAGTGTTAGTCTGGATGTCAGCCATTTTTAAAAAATTTGGTGGCATTATATGCTGATCATGCACTTCTGCTCTTTGTTACTTTTGTACTGTGTATCACACCAAGTACTTCTATTTGAAATTTCTTAGGCAGGCTATATATTATTTACCTCTACTCCCTTTGACTGGAGACATTCCTTCTTAATAACAAACAGATGTGTGTGTCTCTCTGTGTGTGTGTCTCTCTGTGTCTGTGTAGGTGTGCCATCTCACCCTGGCACCACGTACATCTCCCAGGTTCCAGCGCTAACAACCCCACTGAATCATAATCCCATGACAAGAGCCGACAACTTGGTGAACCCGAAACACTTCATATTTATGAAAAGGTGATTTAAATACAGAGCAACGTCTCCCAGCACAAGAGCAAAATATTTCATTCTGTAATGATGACAACACGTTGTTAAGGAAGAATGACACATCTGAGTTGCTGGTAGATTTAGAAGGAGGATAATTGCTCCCCGCATCTCTGCAAAGCATAAAACAGATGCCCGGAACTGCCATGGGGTATGAGAGGAAAGAAGCCCAGACATGTCTGGGTAATATTGACTTTTTAATGCAGCAATCAACCTGGTCCTTGGCTGAAAGTACAAGAAGCACGGTGCTTTGCATTGTTCAGGACATCCCAGTGCCTAGGACTTGGTTATAGTTTCACCATTTTGTCCTCACAACTCTGTGGGGTAGCTGAGGCTTTGACAGAGGGATTGTCCCGAAGAGTCACCCAATGAGCCTCAAGGCTGAGTGGGGATCTGAACCTGGTTCTTCCTGTTCTAAGTCTGACACGATCCTGTTCCAGGCATGAGTTCACTGGACTCTAGGTGTCAGGAGTGGAAGGGGACTGGTTCAGGGCAGGAATATGGTCAAAGGACAGGACCAAGGTAGGGGTGTGCATGGAACTGCTTCAGTCAGATCGGTTCAGATTTGAACTGAATTAGAACCAAACCACCTGGTCCACGAGCCCATTCGTTAGAACTGGAGGGTGGTTCCGTTTGTGCACTAGAACCGGGTCGAACCAGTTTGGCCTGGTTCTACTGGTTCTGCATGCTTGCAAAAAGGGAAACCGGTAAGAATTGGCCATCCTTGGAGATCTCAGGGATTGAACCTCAGACCGTAAGAATTCCCCTTTACAAGCAAAGGGGGGGGGGGGCCCTATGGGGTTGGGGAAGGGAGGGAGGTCACCTTATGCGCCACCATGGCAGTGCAGCTCCTTGGTGGCAACGGTCCGGCGGTGGCTCCCTTAGGCCCTGCTGGCACTCCACCCCCATCAGCATGGGCCTGAGGGGGTCTGTACTGATGCAGGAGTGTCAGTGGGGGCCAGGGGAGCCACCAGCAAGGAGCCACACTGCTGCTGCAGTGCGTAAAGTGACCTCTTGCATGCCCCTGCCTGCCCCTTTTCAACCCCAGAATCAGCAGAACCAGGACGAACCAGTTTGATCCGAACTGGGCCCGGTTCAGCTCAAACTTGGACCAACCCCCTTTTTGTGGGGGCCAGGCTGGTTCAAATCAAACCCAGGATCTGGACTTGGAGATCTCCAAGGACTATGTGCAGGGCACCCACCAAGGGATCTGATAGTGATCTCCACTATTTTCCAAGTGGGGGGCACCTTAGCAAAAAAGGTGAGACATGAGAGCTCTTTTCCACTGCACTGAAATCCGCACAGTACTGCACTTTTCTTCATGCTAGGAGGGCCCTTTAAGAGAGACAGATTATTAGCAGAAACAGATTATGGAGGTGAGAGCTGGTCTGGTGGTAGCAAGCATGACTTGTCCCCTTAGCTAAGTAGGGTCTGCCCTGGTTGCATCTGAATGGGAGACTAGAAGGGTGAGCACTGGAAGAGATTCCCCTCAGGGGATGAAGCCGCTCTGGGAAGAGCAGAAGGTTCCAGGTTCCCTCCTTGGCGGCATCTCCAAGATAGGACTGAGGGAGATTCCTGCCTGCAACCTTTGAGAAGCCGCTGCCAGTCTGTGAAGACAATACTGACCTAGATAGACCAAGGGTCTGACTCAGTGGATGGCAGCTTCCTATGTTCCGTCTCTGGACTGGGAAGCATTCTGTGCATTCCTTCCAAGATGGTGCAGGGCCTCAAGAAGGCTCCGTTTCCCTTAAAGGAGCACACACACGCACACACACCAGCACTGGGCAAAACGCAGCATTACACTGTGAGAGTGGCAATCTCTGCATGGTGCCAGGGGAACTGTGCAGAGTATTCTGCTTCAGTCAAAGTTTTGTATAGGCCCAATAAACAATTCGTCAGGGAGCCACACTTAGGGTGGATGGGGGTCGTCACTGGCCACTGGGCATTACAAGGAAAAATGCTGGGCTCGAAGGGTGAGATGCTTCAGGAGAGGTCTGGCTCCAGCTGAGCCTTCAAATAGCTCTGCCCCCCATTTTCTGTCTCTAGCTCTGCCCTCTACAAGAGTTGCCAGAGCTTAAAGGGGCAATGCCCCTTAGTACTGGCTCTGATGGGACTGAGGAGCCTCCACTCAGGTAGACTGGTCTTCAGAGGGGGTTTGACAATGAAGGCAAAGGCATCTCCTCTGGTCATGATGGAGGGGGTGGACCTGATGCAACTAGAGTCCCCCCACCCCCAGTGATCAGTGCCCTCCCTCAACTGAGGAACTTCCAGGCCTGGGGCAATGATTCTGGATCCGTAATATCACACCTGCGTTAACTGGAAGAGAGCCCCATTGGAAGCTCTGTGTTTTGTCCAGGGATTCTGCCTTTGACTCACAGATTGTAATAAGCTGGGCTGAGAGAGCAGCTTATATTTGCAGGACGAGGTTGCATAGAGAATGTAAGTCAAGGCAGACTCGGGATCCAGATGCAATGAGGGGATGAGCTGGAGGACGGGGTGTGTGCCCTCCTCCTCCTCCTGCATCATCATCTCCATCATGTGGATAGGATCTACTGGGCAATTGTGTCAGCAAGTCCTATGGTGACCCAGTCTGAAGGCACACAACCAGCCTTTGCCTGTTTCTTTGATAGTAAGTCCCATTGAGTTTGGTGGAATGTGCTCCAATTGGGGATGGGGTCCCATAGCTCAGTGGCAGAGCATCTGCAGAAGGTCCCAGGTTCCGTTTCTGGCAGCATCCCCAGGAATGGCTGGGGAAGATCCCTGCCCGCCATCTTGGAGAGCCACTGCCAGTCAGTGTAGACAAAACTGAGCTAGGTGGACCAAGGGTCTGACTCGGCATATGGCAGCTTCCTATGTTCCTAAGTGAATGTCTATAGGTTTGCAGCCAGCCTGTTCAGGACATTTCACTCTGAGGAGGGATCTTGACATTGAGCAGGGTCTGGATAGAAGACCTCCTGAGAACTGTCAGCTGTACTCGCTGCCTTCATTCCCTTGGAGGAAGAGTAGGGTATACCAATAGCAAAGAAATCCATTTCAGACCTGATAGTGGAAGTGTAATGGCAGAACAGCTTCTTCCACCATTTCACTGTGTCCTTGTGCTCTGGTCCATGTAAGAACATAAGAAGGCTCCTGTTGGATGAGATCACGGGTCTACTACCTGGCCCTGCTCCCATTTCTTGAGATCAATGACCTCAGAATAGTGGTACATCTGTTGGTAACCTCCAGACTTGTCCTCTGTAATGCGCTCTACGTGGTGCTGCCTTTGTACTGGAAACTTCAGTTGTTTCAGAATGTGGCAGCCAGGCTGGTCTCTGGGTCATCTCGGAGAGACCATGTTACTCCTCTGTTGATGGAGCTACACTGGTTGCCAATAGGTTGCCGGACTAAATACAAAGTGTTTGTTATAACTTATAAAGCCCTAAACAGCTTAGGCCCTGCGTATCTAAGAGAGCGTCTTCTTCACTACAAGCTCTACCGCCCATTGAGGTCATCTGAGGAGGTCCATCTCCAATTACCACCAACTCGTTTGGTGGCTACACAGAGACGGGCCTTCTCAGTTGCTGCCCAGAGATTGTGGAATGCACTCCCTGCTAAGATACAATCCTCCCCATCTCTGGCAATTTTCAAAAAACACTAGAAAACTCATCTTTTCGCCCAAGCTTTCTCAGCTTCCTAATTTTTTTGGGTTTTAATCTCTGGTTTATTTTTAAATTGTTAAATTGTTTTAAGTTTTTTGTATATGTTTTTAACTGGTTTTATGCTACTGTTAATTGCCCAGAGAGGAAAGTTTGGAGCAGTGTACAAATTAGATAGATAGATAGATAGATAGGGAGCTGCCATATACTGAGTCACACCATTGGTCCATCCAGCTCAGCATTGCCTACACAGACTGGCAGCACCTGTCCAAAGTCTTAGGCAGGGCTCTTCACCAGCCATCCTTAGAGATCCCAGGGACTGAACCTCAGACCGTCTGCATACAAAACACACATGCCTTAACTTTGAAATGTGGCCCCTTCCCCATTCTCTCTACAACTGTTGTTAGCTACGTGCCTCCAGCAAGCTCTCAAACAAAGCACAGAGGCACCAACTTGCTGGTATTTGTGGGCAGGCTTCTTGTGAACAGGAGAGGTGGGGAGTGGGGGGTCCCCAGTCAGCAGTCTTGGTTAATGGAGCAAAACTCCATGAATTTGTCTAATCCTTTTTTAAAAAAAAGTTGTCTAGACTGGTGGCCATCAGTGCATTGGAAGGCAATGGATTTTATATGCTAATTCTACATTGTGCAAAGAAATACTTGCAACCTCTCTCCACGTGTGTTCCCTACTCAGGGACATTATTCTGTTGCGTCCCATTGTTTGTGCCTGAGAAAATGAGCCCCTTTAATTACAGGGCCAAGGTATCCTGGTGATAGATGTGAGGTGTTTATGCTCACTTGACTCATCCCTGCCAGCCACAAAGTGCTGCTCTTTGGGATGGGATCCCATCAAGAGACACGCACAATTGAACGGGTTATTGCCAGCTTAATAACACAATCGTTAGGAGTTTAGAAATTAGAAGCGGGGAAACAAATAAGCTGGCTTTGTTGTACTTAGTATGAGTAATGAGTGGGAAGACAGAGAGAGTGGGGGGGGCGGGGGAGAAGAGCACAAACTCTTGTCCTCTTTTGGCATCAGCAAATTATGTTTGGAAGACTGTGAAGCATGTAAAGAGATCTCCAGCAAAACCTCTGGAGAAATGGTTAGAGGTTGACCTTTGTTTATGGGGAGAGTTACAGTGGGAGAAAGGACCACCCATGAATAGTCATCAAGTCCTGCTTCATCCATGCATGTTTAGCATTAACTACAACATCAAAGGGGAAATTGAAGGCTTTGTTCTATTTTTCAACAAAAATGAACCAAAAAATGGAGTTTGGTTCGAATTCAAATTGATTCGGACCGAACTGTGTTGCTCTGAGCTAGTTCAGTTGAACTGACTAGCTGGTCTGTTTGATCAAACCAGTTTCAGTGGTTCATGCGGCCACTATACTTGTAAAGGGGAATCCACTGAGGACTCCCCTTTTCAAGTACAGGAATGAGGGACTCTCCTAAAGGTAAGAGGCAGCTGGGTAGGTGTGGCAAGAGAGGTAATAAGCACCACCGCTTGCCCTCCTGGCGTGGCCCCAAGTGTGTTCCTCCCTCCTTTACTGAGCTGCCACTGACCCGGAGAATTGGTAAGGGAACATAAGTACAGCCCTGCTGGATCAGGCCCAAGGAAGCCCATCTAGTCCAGCATCCTGTTTCACACAGTGGCCCACCAGATGCCGCCTGAAGCCACAGGCAGGAGTTGAGGGGATGCCCTCTCTCCTGCTGTTACTCCCTTGCAACTGGTACTCAGAGGCAGGAGGGAGGGAGGGACAGAGGGAAGAGTGTACTTAGGGCCAAGCCGAGAGGTCGAGTGGCAGCGAGTAGCGGCACCACCAGCAGTCACTCTGGCCAGCTAAGGAGCTTATTACCTCTCTTGCTGCCTCTGTCCGGCCACCCCTTACCATTGCAAACAGCATCCCTCCAATGGTTGTTGCTCGTGTCTATCGTATGTTGCTTTAAGACTGTGAGCCCTTTGGAGACATGGAAACATCTTTATTTATATATTATTATTATTATTATTTTTCTATGGATGCTTTTGTTGAAAAGCAGTATATAACTATTCGTAGTAGTAGTAGTAGTAGTAGTAGTAGTATAGTAGTTGCAGCAGCAGTACCATGGAAGTGGTGAGGCAACTATAAAATGTCTCCAGGGGTGCCTCACAGTTCCTGGTGCCATACTTTCTCCTGCTCAGCTCCTAGGAAGAGGAATCCAGCACCAAGGCTCCTTGGGCTGTGTGACTCAATGGCTAGACATCTCCCCTGTTGCTTCCACCAGGCACCCACAGGCATCCATTTCCGCCAGGATGCCACAGGCCTGTTTGCTAACCTGCTGGGCAGCAAACAATGGACAACTCTGTCCTCACCAGTGGATCTAAGGGGGGATATCCAGAACCCCCTGAGAAATCTCACTTGCCTTATAGAAACTCATTTTGCGTCTTCTGAATGTCCTCAGACATTTCTCACTGGGAGAAACCCTAAATTTGCTTCCAAGTTCACTGTTGGGACATTTCAGCACCATCGCAGGGATATGTTGAACCCCCTTGAGAAATTTCACTTGCCTTATAGGAACTTGTTTGGCTCGCTTGGAAAATTCTCAAATGTTTCCACTTCAGACAAACTTTCACATTGAATTTGTCCCCCCCCCCAAATTTCAGCAGCATCCGTAAATTCAAGTGACATAGCAGCAGCTGTGGGAACAGGCTAGTGGGGTTATTTCTCTTGAAAGGCCATTTTCACCTGCCATTTTAATCCCCATGTGATGAACGTGCAGGTGTGAACCAGACCTAAGTTGACAGTAATCAAGAGTACAAAAATCAAGTGATGTACCTGTACATGTGAGCTTGACCCATGTTTGCAGACCTCAGAGGCTGTAAACCCCTGCTTACAGGGGCAAAGAGGCAGCTTTTAAATGGGCCGATTCTCTTCATTTAGCAGGGGGAGAGTAGCTGGCCCTATCCACCCCCAGCACAGCACTGTTGCTGGTTTCTTTTTAGGTTGTGAACTCTTGGAGGACAGTGAGCCGTTTTATTTATTATTTATCTAAGTAAACTGCTTTGGGAACTTTCATTGAAAAGTGGCATATAAGCTGCCGCTGCTATTGTAGTAGTAATAAATACTGCTTGGGGGCGCTGCAGAGCAAGTAAACCAACCTCAAAAGTCAATGGCTGACATGCTTTGCAATGTTACCCAGGAGGTGGAACGTAATGTTTGCACAGTTTAACAACAACAACAACAACAACAACAACAACAACAACAACAACACTTTATTTATTAGCCACCCCATAACAAATTGTTCTCTGGGCAGCTCACAACACATTAAAACATCCAATAAAAACACATAAAACGCATCAAATCACAGCACACCACAAAATGAATACAAAATACAAAATAGAGCACAAAACAATTTAAAAACTTGTTTATCAAAGTCAATTTTTTAAAGAATCAAATTTTAAAAGCCTGAGTGAGCAGGATACAAGTGCTGTTGCAAAAATTGCACAGAGTTGTGTGACAGTGAGGCCATAACTCCATTTGCACGTAAATGGAGAAGAGCTGGTCTTGAGGAGGAGAGCTGGTCTCGTGGTAGCAAGCATGAGTTGTCCCCTTTGCTAAGCAGACTCTGCCCTGGTTTGCATTTGAATGGGAGACTACCTGTGAGCACTGGAAGATATTCCCCTTAGGGGATGTGGCTGTTCTGGGAAGAGCATCTGCCTGCTTTCATGCAGAAGGTTCCAAGTTCCCTCCCTGTCATCGCCACAACAAGGATGAGAGAGACTCCTGCCTGCAACCTTGGAGAAGCTGCTGCCAGTCTGTGTAGACATTATTAAGCTAGGTGGACCAAGGGTCTGACTCGGTAGATGGCAGCCATGTGCCCAATTTTTTGAACTTGCACAACAGTGCTCTTGCCCAACTGCACAAACGGCACATTCCACCACCTGTGAACCACTGTGCAGTTTGTCAGCTGGACATTTTGCCTCACTGGAAAGTGCGGCTTGCAACTGGCTTTGAATTCCCAACTAGCCAGAAGGCTTTTCAACCATAACATTACCTCCTGGCTGCTGTGTATGTCTCCTTGAGGAGAGCACCCATGAGTTATAATAGGGGAACAGCCCACGAGTCAGACTGTGATGCTTTCAGCTTTCATTTCTTTGAAGACAACTTAAATGAATTAATCAAGTCACACAAATGAAGGGAAATTATTCAATAGATAACAAATTTCATAAACTCAAAGTGAGCACAGATGAATTGAATTAAGGGAAATTGGATTATGAGTGAGAAGCTGGGATGTTTATTTAGATTTTTTTTTAAAAATCCATCCCTTTTAAAGGGCTCTGTGTGAGTATATTGCACCAAGGTATTTCACATCATAAATATATGCAATTCACTGTGATTGTGGCCAGTAGCTTACTTTTGATGCCTTGAATTAAAACAGGGTTAGACGAATTCATGGAAAACAGACCTAGCAATAGTTATTTGTTACATTTCTGACCCACCCTTTCTCCAAAGAGCTCAGGGTGGTGGACAAGGCTCTTTCCCATATCTTGCTTTCACAACAACCATGTGAGGTAGGTAAGGCTGAGAGATGGCAACTGACCCAGAAGCACCCAATGAGTTCCATGGATTAGTGGAAACTTGAACTTCCATGCTCCCAGTCCAATACTCTAACCATTATACCACACTACCACCCCTTATTAGCCTTGATAGCTAAATAGGGCCTCCATGAATCAAAACAGTGTACCTCTGGATACCCAATGCTGAGCTGGGACAAGCAACTGAGGATTTAGGAGTGCTTGATAGCTGTAATATTTACAAGAAAAGTACTGATTAATTGAGGCAAAATTGGTTGCCTGATTAACTGAGGCATCTTTTTAGACAGTCAAAAGCTTGTAATGTATTAATGTATTTATCATAAATATTTATATCCCGCCTTTTCCATTTTGTATCAAAACGCTCAAGGTGGCTAACAACATAAAAGAAAATACATTAAAACCCAGCGCATCTATGTAGCCACTTAATTGGTTAAATGTTGCAGCCCTGGAAGTCTGTCTGTCTATTTCTCCCTCCCTCCCTCCCTCCCTCTCTCTCTCTCACACAGACCTACCTTCCAGCATCCTCATTATGGCTCCTGATCTATTTGCATCTCTAAGCATTGCCTCCTCCTTTCTTTCTGCTCTGTTTCCAACAAAAAGCCAAACACGCTGCCCCTCCCGCCGCCAGGCCCACCCTGGGGAGCCCCTATGCCTTTTCCCATTCAGAAAGGAAAATGCCATCTGAACGATGAATACAGGCAGATGGGATGAGCCGCCAAGAGCAGTGAGCAGATCCTGCCCAGGCAGGAAGTGGCCAAGAGATGCTAGCCATGTGCACAGCTGCTGGTCTGATTAGGGTGCCCTCCAGGGAGGGGGAGGCGTCTGCCCCCCAGCTCAGCCTCCCAGCTCTGCATCCGGCAGCGCCCTTGTCTGGATGATTGGAAGAGCTGTTGACGCAGAAGGCAGCGCACCGGGGCCTCCCCATCTCTGGCCAGAGTCGGCTCAGGCATGCCAAAGCAGCAGAAGCGTCTTCAGCACCAAGGACAGCGGGGAGGAGACGACCCAAGTGGAGGAACAGAAGGGAAACAATCGATTTTCACACACGTGGCGTTTCTGCCCATAACATTTGGGCTGACAAAGATTACAGCCACATGCCGCTGGTAGCAAGGCAGAAACATGTTTTCCAAGCCGGGAACAATTCATGGCAGAGATGCCTTTCATGGAGGTTTTGACTTTGGAGTGAGGGAGCTTTGAAGAGCAGGCCTTGGGTTGAGCTGGGGAGAAGGAGGCTGCTGCAAATTCATGAGTATCATTTCTGATTAATTGTCATCTGCGAGCAAATGAATGCCCGGTTTCAAATCCTGCAAACCTTGCACAGAGTCATTTGCTTTGTTTGTTTGCGGGCATGCAAAACAGCATCGAAAAGCCTTTCAGATAACATACACATCAATTCTATGGCTGACAGCTGGACCAAATTACTCCTGAGTAGCCCTACTGAAATTAAATAGTCCTTTAGAGCAGGGTTTCCTAACCTTGGGCCCCCAGATGTTGTTGGACTACAACTCCCAGAATCCCCAGCCACAAAGGCCATGTCTGGGGTCCAACAACATCTGGGGCCCAAGGTTAAGAAACTCTGCTTTAGAGTAACTCCTGAGTACTGTTGTTGAATAACTTAGTCTGGACATCAGCCTATGTGTTTTTCAAGTGTGTACTGCTGTGTGTTTGTAAGCTGCTTTGAGGGTATGGAGGAAAGAGGGATGGGCCTTAAATAAGTGAAAAATTGTTTGCTTTTAAGTTCAGGTTTCACCAGTGCTACATTCATAAATTGAGAGGTGCTGGGTATCAGGGAGTGGATCTGAATCTAGGCCAGGGAGAGGCTGTGGTGATGCATTTAGCTCTCCTAACCTAGCCCTTGCCCCAGGCAACAGGGGCATAGCTACAATTGAACGGGGGGCACGGGGGGGGCGCCTCCCTTGAATCAGACTTTGGAACCACCAGTTACCCACTGTGACATTTTTAATGAGTTATTTGTGGGTAAAATATCTTGTATTTGGGCCAGCTTTGACCCATACTCCACAATTGTTTGTTGTTGTTGTTGTTGTTGTTATTGTTATTGTTATTAACATTTTATATCCCGCTCTTTCTCCAAGGAGCCCAGAGCGGTGCACTACATACTTAAGTTTCTCCTCACAACAACACTGTGAAGTAGGTTAGGCGGAGAGAGAAGTGACTGGCCCAGAGTCACCCAGCAAGTCTCATGGCTGAATGGGGATTTGAACTCGAGTCTCCCCGGTCCTACTCCAGCACTCTAACCACGACACCATGCAGTGTCTGATGTGGAGATGTCCAGCAACTCCTTTTATGTGGTTAGGCTAGATCTGTTTCAGTTTGTGACTCCCGAGGATGTGGATAAGCTGCTTGGAATGGTGCAGCCTACCCCCGTTCTCTTGACCCTTGTCCGACATGGCTTATGCTATCTGGCAGGGTTTTTTTTTTTAGAAGGCCTGGTAGAGATTATAAATGCTTCTCTCAGGGAGGGCAGAATGCCTCCTTGTCTTAAGGAGGCAATCATTAGACCTCTTCTGAAGAAGCCTTCCTTGGATCCCTCAGAGTTAGGCAACTTTAAGCCTGTCTCCAACCTTCCATGGCTGGACAAGGTGAGTGAGAGGGTGGTGGCCTCTCAGCTCCAGTCGGTCTTGGATGGAACTGATTATTTCAACCCATTTCAAACTGGTTTTGGGGTGGGCTATGGGGCAGGAGACAGTCTGCCTGGATAAACTTGGAGACTTGTGATCTTCTGGAGCAGGCCACACGGATCTGCTAGTTCAGGCTACTTAGCTTCTCTCTCTTGGCAAAATAAACCACCGTTTGACTTTGTAACTGTGTTTAGTTTGTGAAGCTCTAGGGCTAAACAACCTACCCATGTAAGAAGGACCATTGCAGTACCAACCCCCCACCATAGACAAGATGTCGGTGAATTTTGGGGGGTGTTGAAAACTGCACCCAGAGCCCAAGGCAGAAGTTTCCGAACTGGTGTGATATTTTCACATCAGCTCCCACCTGTTAGCAAGCAGGCAGTGATAGTCCATGCCAGCTGAAGCATCCAGAATGTTTTTAAAGGCAGCACCATGTGAAATGCATCATAGGATACTATTCTGGAGGTCACAGATATGCCCGTGGCCAGCTCTTTGTCAGCTCTTTGTGTGCACAGCTGCTGAAGCAACTGAAGTTGATCAAAGGCATTCTTGGCCAGAGATGTTCCTGATAATCTGGCTGAGAGGCTGAATCCAAGAGTACCCTGAACCTCTCTTCCTTAGGGGAGAATGGGACCCCATCCAGAATAGACTTTGCCCCAGTTAGATGGATCCACCTAATCCTCCATTACTTCAATTGCGTCCTGTCTGGATTGAGCTTAGTTTTTAGTATCGGATGCCTTTCAACTCATTTATATCGGCATGGATTCATTCACATTTAAATGTGATTTATGCTTTCATGTATCCAGTATTTCAGTATTATGATACTTGGTGGTTCCTTGCTCAAATGGTTTTACTCTCATTCCCCTTTCCAAATTGAAACGTTTTTGCAACAACAGCAACAAACCCGACAAAGGATGATATAAACACCCTATTTTTCATATTTCACACGTTGCTCAGTTTTTCGCCCCAGAATCTCTATCCAAATTACTTGTTTGCAATTATCGCTGAAGTGTCTTGTTTACCAAAATCAGTTTTTTTAAAAAAAAAAAAGGATTGAAAATGCCGCTCCACATTTCATATTCAAAGCTGCCCTGGGGTTCCCTCTTAAACAGAACCCAAAGAAGATGAAGTGTTTCTCAGTCAGGCTGGAAATGACATACCACAAAGTGCCATTTTTCTCTTTCCGAGGGGTAAAAGATGTTTGTTTGTTGCACCTAAATTAAGTGCCAATTTGCCTGTGTAATTGCCTGTTAATTGTAATGGGGCTGCAGTTGGGTGTAATTCTGTCAGTGGCACACCTTATCTGAAGGTAGGTGGGGGATTCTGGGAGAGCCTCCAGTTGACACTGTATGCACATGAGTCACAACAAGCCCCCTGTTATCCGAGCCTCACATCAAATAGCCCTGATATTATTCAGTACAGAATCAAGGAGGCAGCAGGCCAACATCTGAAGCTAGCTGGAACTCTGGCATTGATTCTGCAGATATGAGGCTGGCCGTGCTGCTTCAGACTAGAGAACAGGAGGGACCTGGGTCACACACAATCATTTGTCAGGAGCCAGGCTGGTGGGTGGGAAATCCATGCAGCAATGGCCTGGGTTCTAGCAGCCAACCCCTTCTTCCTCACTGGCTCTGCTGCTCTGGGGTCAGGGCTGAAACATTGCAGAGTCCAGCACCTTATGCTGGATTGGTTCCTCAGGAGGATTTTTGGGAGGGAGGAAAAACGAGTGTTTCTCCCTCCACTTCTATCCATCCTTTCTCCATGGTGTGCCAGGATACATTCGAGCCCCATGGATGAACTTCTGGTGTATCACGAGAAATGCATGTTAAATAACTAATGGCTCCCATGAGCCTGGAGTGCCAGCCAACAGAAGGGATTGCTTGGGGTGTCTCTGCATTCGTTGCTTAATTGTTTTATTGTGTTTTTATCCCACCCTTTCTCCAAAGAACTCAACTCTCCTTTTATCCTCACAACAACCCTGCCAGGTAGATTACAATGAAGGATCATGACTGGCCAAAGGTTACCTAGTGAACTTTGTGACTGAATGGAGGTTTGAACTGAGGTCTCTCTGACTCCTATCCTGACATTCTACATCACATTGGCTCTCCACTGGATGTGACTGAATCATTCAGTGCTGGTAACTTATGGTGTAAACCAGGCTTGAACCAGGTTTTGAACCAGGCACCCTGCCACTTGGACCCCTCTGTGCCCCCTGCCAGGGCAGTTTGCCAGAAGAGGGAGCTCTGTGCCCCATGCTTGAGTTCTACTGCTCTTGGGCACCGCCAAGACAACTGGCCAGGAGGAGGTACTGCAGCCTATTCAACATGCTCAGACTGATTCGACAGGTGATCAGGTGACTCCAGTGACATTTCACCTTTGCCCTAAACACCCTCAAGAGACTTCCCTGGCTCTTCACACAGAGAAACTCATCTCCACAGTGAGAAATGGGCTGCTGTGCTTCGTAACTACAGCCTAGCCCACCTATCTAGCACATGTGCACCTTGCTCTTCTTCCTGCGTTATGGGAGGGGGTTATGAGGGGGCAAACATGGGCGGGGTCATCCCTTTTTATTTCCACCATGAAGGAGTTGGGCGGAGATATAGTGACTGCTCCAAAGTCATTCTGCAAGCAGCATATCATGACCCCAGCCTTGAGTAGTAGTGCAGAGTCTGTGGGGAAAGCCATTGGGTCACTCTCCCCGAGACCCAGGCCCAGCCCAAGCCATGATACCAGGCTGGAGCCTGATCCTGCTGGCTAGCAGGAGCCAGCTTGCACTGAGCCTGAGCCGCACAATTAACTGGTTTCTTCTACACCCCATATCTTGTGCACAGCAGTGCTGTCAGCAGGCCAGGAGAGGCTTAATGGAACCAAGGAGAAGTGCCAGACTCTATGTCAGAGAGATACCTGCTTTTGTTCCCCGGGCAGCAAGGGAGAACTTGGAGATAGGACTCCTCTGGCATTTGTTGGATCACGTTGCTTACTGAGAGCTCTCCAGGGTGCTGCAATCTTGATTAAACTTGATTAAACTTGCCGCACCTTGCCTCACTTCTTGGGTTCCTGATTTTGGAACAGGACACATCATGCCTTAGTGCTGGGAGTTGGGATTTGGTCCCTGGTCTCACCACTACACTGCACTAACCCCACCTTGCAGACATTAAATCCCGTGAGCTGGTGGAACTATAAAGGAGTGGATGTGTTCCATGAACATGGGCTACTTGCCACGAGGGGCTGCTTGCCTGTTGCCTCTCACCCCTGGCTCCACAGACCCCTGCCATCTTGCCTCGCCTCCCTTCCTGGGCTGCCACCCCCCACTGTGGCTCCTAAGCCTCCAGAAGCTGTGAAAGTTTCCTATGTTTGGCCTGGCCACTGCACAGTATAAAAATGTCACAGCCCCGGGGCAGGTGTTGGGCCGTGATATTTTTATACCATGCAGTGGCCAGGCAAACCGTAAGAAGCTGCAATAACTTCTGGAGGCTTGAGAGCTGCTGTGGAGGTGGAGGTACAGTGGTGGGCAGTGGCAGGGCCAGGGCCAGGGAACAGAGGACTGGGTTCTGCCCTGTCCCCACCAGCTCCTTGCTTGTGTGCTGTGTGCACCAGTGATGCCCCTTGCATGTGATGTCACATGCATGTTGCATGGTGCGATCACCAGAGGGCCTGTGTGAGCCCTCCAGATCTCATCCCCAGCCAGTGTTTGCTGTCTGGGTGCATTTATTTCCTTTTATCTCTCTCACTGGAGGGAGAGAAAGGGAAATAAATGCACCCAGCCAGCAAAAGCTGGCAGGGAATGAGCTCTGGAGGGCTTGCATGGGCCCTCTGGAGACAGGGCCACACCCACATGTGCATGACATTATGTGCAAAAGGGGCATGGCCCGGTCTCTGGAGGGCCCACATGAGCCCTCCAGAACTCATTCCCAGCCAGCATTTGTTGGCTGGGTCCATTTATTTCCCTTCTTCTCCCTCCAGAGAGAGAGAGAGAGAGAGAGAGAGAGAGAGAGAGAGAGAGAGAGAGAGAGAGAGAGAGAGGAAATAAATGAACCTAGCCAGCAAACGCTGGCTGGGAATGAATTCTGGAGGGCTTGTGTGGCCCTCCTGTGGCTCATGGCCGGGTTCTTTGAACCCATCCAGTCAATGGTGGCTGGGGGAAGAGAGGCAGAGGTGAGCTGGCAAGGAGGCAGTCAGTGGGGTGAGGGGGTGAGAATGGTGTCAGGTCAGCTGGGGGCATGGCTGTGAAGGCAGACACCAGATTTTGCACACAGGCTACACCAACAGGATTACACCACTGGAGTGCTCTCTGCTAAGTCAGAGAAAAGTCGATATTCCAGATCAGGCCGGAACTCACCCCATGCAGAGTATTTCTCATTTCACACTGTCCTTCCTCCAAGTGCTTTGCATTCCTTATCCTCTTTGTGCTCACAGTAGCCCTCTGAAGTGAGTCGTCAGTATTTTCATCTGATGGATAAGGCTATGAGATAGTGACCCCATTCAGACGTAACAAAGACCTGTGGGTCCAATGGACTCATGGTTCTGCACCCCTCTCCCTGCGCTCTCCTGTCCACATTCAGATGTTGGGAAGAGAGATGTGGGAGAGCTAGCTGTGCAGACTTCCTTCTTGACAGAAGGACAGCCCCCACAGCCAATTGGGCTGGAGTGAGGGAGAAGCTTCCTCCCTCAACTCAGGTTCTGTGGGACTGAAACTGCAGTGCCAGTGTTCGGATGTAACGCTGGCACTGCAGAAATGGAGTTTGGGGAGGGAAACTGCAGATGGCTTTCCCCTACAAACCATTTCCCCAAATTCAGACATGTGATTTAGGAAACCGGAGGTGAAGGGACACTCCCCCCCCCGCAAACCATTTCCCCAAATTTGGAAATGGTCCAAATTAGGATCCCTGGTTTCCTGCTATGTCTGAATTCAGTGAGTGACTTGATGATGGCTGCACAACAAACATGTGGCAGAGGTGTGTCTGAATCCCACCCACCCCCCCACTCCTTGCTTAGTTCTTTATGCATTAGTGTACGCTTACCACTGAGACCACAGCAATCCGTGAAAAATCCCATTACGTACTCATTGCTCGTAATAAAAGACACAGGGACACCATGTCCTCATTTACAAATGTTTTGTGCCTATGATTGTCCTCATATTGTGAATTTCCGTCCTTCATTTTTCGAGAATACACCACCCAACCCAAGCCGGAAATTGCAGCTGGGTCATCAGCATGCAGCAGTGAGACTGGGAGAGCTTGTCATAACACTTTGATTTTCATCTCCAATCATCCTGGCAAACCAAACACTGTCTGGTGTGTGTGTAAACAGCAAGGGGAGGATGGTAAATGCACCCCCTTCTTTTGCTTTATTGCAGCTGTGGATTAGATGAGGGCAAAGGAGCTTGCAGGAAACTGAAGGCAGCCGATAAAAATGGTTTTGTAAAGAATTAATAAATACAAACAGCTATCAGGAGGAGTAAATTTGCCATCAATGCTGCAAGGTTAATTTCTTTTTTTTTTAAGGACTCGCCTCCATCCTTGCAGCTGGGAGGTGTGTGTTTGTATATGTCTGTGCACGTGGAGGCAATTATAAGATGAAGAGGACAAAAGCAACTCTTCCCACACTCAAAAGTTGGACATTTGAACACCAGGACCTCCCAGTGTGAAGAATTTGCTTGAAATACATCACTCCCATTTAAGCTGCAAGCCTCCTCTTGGGAAGCTGGGTGAAGCTTCCTAGGGACATTTCTGGAATATTATTAAAACGTCTTGGCTCCCTTTGAAATTACTCAAACAGGAACGTGCAAAACTGTTATTGTTATCACCATGTCTTAATTTATTTAATGCTGTCCATGTGGACATGGTACATTACAAAGAATGAGAGGATGGGGCCCTGTTCTGAGGGGCTTACAATTTAGAAATTGACATGAGGGAAAGAACAGAGGAAGAGGAAGGAAATGGAGGAAGGGGTAAGCAGGGAAATAATATTCCATTATTTCAGTCATATGCACATAGGAACAGAGGCAGCTGCTGTGCTGCTGTCTACTGAGACAGACCATTGGTCCATCTAGCTCAGCATTGTTTACTCTGGCTGGCACTGCAGCAGGGTTTCAGGCAGGGGTCTTTCTCAGCCCTACCTGAAGCTGCCAGGGATTGAACTTGGGGCCTTCTATATGAAAAATAGAGGCTCTTCCACTGAGCTAGTCCTTCCCCTATAGGGAAGTCTAGAGGAAGATGCCTTGTACCAAGTCAGACACCTGACCCATCTGGCTCAGTATTGTCTTCACTGACTGGCAGCAGCTCTCCAAAGTTTCATGCAGGTTTCCCTCCCCGCCTCCAGTCCTACCTGGAAGTGAACCTGGCAACATCTGCATGCAAAACAGATGCTCTGCCATGGCACTGCAGCCCCATCAAACAGTGACAGTAGGGAATGGGGAGAGGGGTTCCGAGAGGGGGGTTCAAGCATAAGGGGTGAAAGGGTGGAGGCATCCGAGGGAGAAGGAGACTGAAGCTGGGAGAGTGAAGGTCATGAGCAGGAATGAGGATAGAGAAGTTGGGGAAAGCAAGCCATGGAGGAATTTGAAGGCAGGTCTTGTGTTGGACCGAGGCTCAGACAGGAAGCCAGTGAAGGGACTGGAGGAGAGGCACCGTGTGATTAGAGTAACAAGAGAGGGGGACTGTTTTGGCAGCAGAGTGCTGGGTGGAGGGGAGGGGATCAAGACGAGAGAAGGGAAGACTAGTGAGCAGGAGGAGGCTGCAGTAGTCGGAGTGAGAGATGGCCAGGGCATGAGAAGGGGGCTGCATTCTTGCGATGTTGTGAAGGGGGAAGTGGCATGATATTTTGACGGGCTGAATGTAGTGAATGAAGGGGAAAGAGGAGTTCAAGATAAAGTCAAGACTTTGGGCTTGTTCAACAGAGTGGTTGGTGGCTTTTTCAATGGACAAGGGGAGGGTGAGAGGAGAGGAAGGTGTGGGGGGGGAAAGATCAAGAACAGGAGACATTTGCTATTTGTGGGGTCTCCATCTGCGGTTTTGTGTATCCGTGGTCAGATCATAGAGACCTGGTTTCTTTAATCACGGGGCAAAAATAGAGCTATTTTTGCTTATCCATGGTTCCTGAGTGACTGGGAAAGACTTCTGATGTCATTTCCAGCAGCCATTTTGTATCATGGTGCCATTTTGTGGCTCTTTTCTCACCCCTGCCCCCAGTGATTTTGGTTATTCTTAAATTGGAATCTTCTGATTTTTAAGTATGCTTAGGAACCTAAGCCACCCCCGCCCCCCAATCCCATAGGGTTAAGGTCTCTTTATTCATGGAATTGGTATCCATGGCAATTGGCCAGAATGGAACCCCTACAAATATAGAGGGCCTTCTGTACTTGATTTTGGACACACTGAGCTTGTGACAATAATAAAGAATCCGAGTAGATATCTCAGTCAGGCAGCTCAAGATATGAGACTGAATAGAGGGGTAGGGTGCGGGGGGGAGAGTTATGGAGTAGAGAGGCAGTGGTTGGAATCATCAGCATACAGATGATCCTGAAAACCATGGAATTGGAAGAGGTCTCTCAGGGACAGCATGTAGAGAGGGAGTAGCAAGGGGATCAGAACAGAGCACGGAGGGACTCCGACGTACAAAGGGAAAGAGAAGGATGTTCCCCCTGTAGAAACCTTGACAGGTATGAAGAGAACAATTTGAGGACACAGTCACAGAAGCCTAAGGCACTGTCAGACAAGAGAGTGATCAACCATACTGAAAGCAGCAGAAAGGTCAAGAAGGCTGAGAACAGAATAGAGAGCTTTTGATCTGGCCGTGACAGAATCATTAGTGGATTTTGTGAGGGCAGTTTCAGTGGAGTGTGGGGGTGGAAGCCAGACTGGAGTGGATCAAAAGCAGAGTTGCAGGAAAGAACATCGAAGCAGAAGGAGTCAGCACATGTTCTGGGAAGAGGCATGTCCTACAATGGGTTGGAGGCATCAGTGGTGCCGTTGACAATGGAGCTCAGAGTCCAAGTGCAAGGCCCTGATGCTGAGAGGGGCCCCCAAGTCCCTCATCAGCACCCCCAGCTGGCCACCAGCACCAGGAATTCCCTCCCAGTCCTGGTCAGGGGCCAGGAATTGCCTCATCTGGCCAAGCGCAAGCAACCTGGAAGGCACGGCATGCACAACTACAAGCATGCTATCAATAAAAGACAGGCCCTAAAGTGCAAGCAGAGCATATAGTGCTAGATCAGATGTGCCAAGCTCAGACTCACCAACATTTCACAGATGACAAGAAGGATATGCTTGCAATGAGCAATTTTCATGCCCAGGACTACTGCCCAAGCCCCACCCCCACCACCCCACCATTATACATGGCTGAAGACTGGATTCATCTTCAGTGGAAGAGCATCTGCTTAGCATGGAGAAGGTCCCAAGTTCCCTCCCTGGCAGCATCTCCAGGCAGGGCTGGGAAAGACTCCTGCCTGAAACCTTGGAGAGCTGCTGCCAGTCAGCATAGACAGTACTGAACTAGATGGACCAAAAGGACCCAATGGCTTTTGCATTCCTATCACCATTGGGGAGGAACCAGTGCTTCTCAGTGGGCATTTCCAGTCGTTTGTTTTAGGATGAGGCTGTAGCTAAGCGGTAGAGCATCTACTTTGCAGGCAGAAGGTGTTGGGTTCAATTCCTGACAGCATCTCCAGGTAGGGCTGGGAAAGACTCCTGCCTGAAACCTTGGAGAGGCACTGCCAGTCAGAGTAGACCAGGGATTCCTAATACAAATTGGGAATTGTACAATAAATCACAGCTGGGGGTGATGGGAGTTGTAGTTTGGCAACATCTGGAGTTAGGGACCCCTGGTGTAGACAAGAGTGACCTAGAATGGACCAATAGCCTGACTGGGTATATGGCAGCTTCCTAGGTACCTATGTATTCCACCCACAAGAGGCTGTCACTGTCTAGTATTTTAGAAGTGTACACCCATTTTGCATTCACATGCACTAGAAACAGGCTGCATCCACCCACCCTCTTAGAGACTGAATTTCTAGAGACTCTACGGAGGGAGCTGAATCCCAAACAACTATCAACTCATGCACGGGGTGGGGGTGGGTGGGAACCAAACAAGGCACCCCCTTGAGGCAACAATAAGGAGAAAATAGGGACTGTGATTTACTAAGGACAGATTCCAGAAAATAGGAAGTGTCCCTAGTAAACAGAGGCAATTGGTGCCTCTGCATGCCATGCATGTGGTAGAGGAGGACCAGGCGCTCACCACACAGACAAGGAACCTTGTGATGTGGACCCTATTCATGCGTAGCTGGACGTGTGTAGGTCTGGTCCAACACCCCCTTTTCCTGAAGAGAACAGCAGGGTTGAATCGGGCCTACATCTCACAGGCTTAGGTGGGCAGTAGCTCCTTTCCTACAGATAGCGAAGGATCCTTCCTCATCCAAGCGAGCTTGTGACCCAATCTGTAGACAGATGTGAAATTTCTCCTCTTCTCAGAGGAGTTATGCCAATCTTGCTGAAATGATTCTGTTTGAAATATTTGGATATTTCCGTCTGTCTCATTGGAATAGAGTTCTTTCAATTCACCCTGCCTTTCACTTTCAGCCCAATTCAGTGGCAATTCATCTCAGCACAGAGCTATGGATGCAAAACACACACCCACACACACATACACATGTGCATTTTCTGCCAGCCAAAGTACGAAAGCACAGGGGAGCTGTTAAGTCGCTCATAAATTACAGCGGGGTGACCAGGTAAATGCCAAATCAAGCAGGAAAGTTTGTATGATGCCATGACAGATTTCCCGTCTGTATTTAGGGCCCATTTCCCTGCCCTGTTTTATTCTCATATTAATCCAATATCTCTCTCCAGCCGATGTGGCCATAAAAATAAAAAATGGGGCATTCGCTATAAAAGTTTATTGACGAGGGTGGGGGCTGTGGAAGAGGAAGGATTCTACCTTCACAACACATGCCTACGTTTCTGGGTAGATTTTCTGTTTTGATAAGAAGAGAGCCAATCCATTCCTACAGATTGTGTATTCATTTATAAATGTTCGCCTTGACATTTCCAATCACGCAAACATGGTAGCAATCTTGGAAGATGGCCGAGAGTTTTGAATATTACAAGATTTCAGAGGGGAAGTGCCATTCATAATGGAGGGGGAAGTACAAATGGTGTTTCCCCTCCAAAAGTGTATGCAGTGGCAACCCTTTCTTCCCCTGGGAAGTCGGGAAGGCTGCAATTCTAACTCCATGCAGGGTTGTAAGAGGCGAGTATGCAAGATTTACAGCCAGTTGTATTTATAGGCATAAAGATACTACCTTCCAAAGTAGCCCCAGATCACAGATTCATAATAAATGTTCACCCAAAAGAACATCCAGCAAATGCACAGGTTATAAAAGATAGAAAAGGGAAGGTGAGGTCTTGGTTTTAAAATGCCATCTTCATAACTGATCATAGCTCAGCACTGCAGTTTCAAATGAGATCAGTGCCGAGACTGAGTTCAAATTACGCCGTGGTAGGTTTAACTCTATGTTGCCTGAACCCTGCTCCCTTTTTTGAAATGGGATCAAAAGGGAATCCCTGGGCCACACACTGAGCTTTGCAGAAGAGAACTTGTGGCAGGGAGTAAAAAGGCTTTTGAAAGGTGCTTAAAGGGGGTTTGGGCAACAGTATGGCAACTGCAGGGCAGCTCTAGCAGGTCTTGAGCTCTGTGATAATTCCCTCGGCCAGGGGCATAGGAAGCTGCCGGTGGCCAGGGTGCAAACCCCCACTGGTGAAGGTGGTCCCTCTTTTGTTTTAAATAGATGCACACACTAATGCATGTGTGTCCTAACCTCACACTCTGCACCTGATGCTGGTGCAGGGGGCATGGCCAAATGGAAAAAAACAAACTGGGCCAGCAAAAAATCCGGGCCTCAAAATGGTGCCCATATTGATTCGATTCAAATCGGGGATGATTCATCGAGTTAGCCAGCTGCTTTTGACAAATTAATTGGGGGTGGGGTGGGTCTGCGATTCGATTCAACCTCTTTGAACACGTCCATGTAATGATGGCTCTGACCCTGCCCTTGGCCCACATTCCTAACATCAGTCTGGCTGAGTAGCAGGCCCTTCTCTTCATTGGAATGCAACCCCATTACAGAAAAAGGCAAACATTACGTTAGGGTGTAGTAATAAGAACACTTTTAGTCACATCTGGGTGGTAGTGATGTCAGCTACTTGTCTTTACTTACAGAACGGAATATTGTGTGCAGCTGGTTCAACCAGAGTGGATGAAGCACATTAATTAAGTATTGGTAACTTACCACAAGATGTATGCAGGTAACTACTTGGGAAACAATTGTTTCTCTCTATTGTTCTGGTCATCGTATTTTAAGAAGAACTAGGGAAGTGCAAATCAATTCACCCATGAATCAATTCAGGTAGAATCATGGGTGATTTGATTATTCTACCCTGAATTAAATTGCCCTGAAAACAAAGGTCCAGATTCGGGGTAGAATAGAATCACCTCCCCCCACTCATTCAACCAAGATAGGTTCAGGCACCATTTTGAGGTCCATTTTGCTAGGAAAATGTTGCTTAAAATGGTGCTTTTTCCAGGGAGAGCTGGTCTACCAATTGGGATCAGTGGGTGGACCAGCTCTCCAAGGCAGCCTGACACACCAAGTCTGGAGTAGAATCCCAATTGGTAGACTGGCTCTCCCTGGAAAACCACACCAGTAAGGGGTGTGGCCACTGGGATCGGCATGGCCATGGGGTGTGGCTATGGGGACTATCATGGAGAGCACCCGCACTTCTGAATTTGTGACTACGTCATTGTTTCCAACTCTAAAATCTCATTCTATTGTTATGCCAAGTGATGAGGGCTTCCTCAGATTTCCTCAAACTTAGAGTTCTGATGGGAGACAGATATGAGTGGGTTTTATTGTCTGGCCTCCAGATTAATGGCTGAAAGAATGAGGTCTTAGGGGTTGGTTTTTTTTTGTTTATCATATTAATATATTGCTTGATATATGTATTTCTAGGTGGTGTACACAATTTAAAACATAACACACATAAAAGAGTAAAAACAATTAAAGCAATTTCACAGAATAAAAACCGTTGAAACAATTTCACGGGATAAAAACAATTTAACAATTTAAACATAATTTCAGGTTAAAGCTTGAGAAAACAAGTGTATCTTGAGGGTCTTTAAAAAGCAATCAGAGATGGAGAAGCTCTTACTTGGACAGGGAGTACATTCCAAATCAGGGGGTACATTGTCAGGGCAGCCACAGAGAAGTCCCAGTCCCGAGTCACCACCAAATGGCAACTGTCACTGGACCTCCCTAGTTGATCTTAATAGGCAGCAGGGTTCAGGACAAAGAAGGCACTCTCTTAAGTACCCTGGACCCAAGCCATTCTGGGCTTTAGAGGTAATAACCAGTACTGTGTCAAAATCAAGCAGATTATCACAGCTGTTAGGCGATGCTGATCAATGGAACTGAGGAGAGTGACTGCAGAAACAAAAACGGGAAATTGTGAAAAGAAGATTCAGCACTAAAACAACATGAATGCCTTCATAAGGAGTGCAGCAAACTGCTGGAAAACAGGAGGCAATTTGGGCCAGTCAGGGAAACGAACGTGAAACGAGGGAAGTGGTTGGAGGTGAGCCCCCATTCTGAGCCCAGTTGCATGGATCTGGAAACTCACTGGTTGGAAAGAAACTTCTAGAAAGAAACTTCTAGCAACTTCAGACTTTTTTTTCTGTGCTGCCTTGTAAACTCTTTGGAGTGGGAGGAGGAAGGGGGAGGGAAGGACTGGCAAGATTTACCTCTTAATTTTTAAAGTGACATCCGAAAGAAACCCCAGAGAACGGCAAATGCAGCCTTTGCAGTTCCTGAGTAATTCTGAGACCTCCAAGAACAAAAGGCCGGAGCTGCATATGAAATTCAAATCTTAAAAGAGAATTAAGGAGCCGAGAGGTCCCGGGCTGCCTGCCGATGCTGATTTACCGGCCTTAATTGTGTGGAGCATTATGGCGGCACGTGAAAGAGAGAAGGAAGGACAAGGGAGAGAACAGAAGAAGCACAAACAACAAAAGGAGACACATAAAGAAGTAATGAAGCCCATAATGAGGCAGAGAAAAGGGGAACAAGCTGATCATAAACATGAAAGTCTGCACAGAACCTTTAAAACATGCAGGGATTCATTTGCCCCATCCGTGGAGATGCATCGCCGCAGACCACAATGGTTCGAGAAGAATGGGATTTTGCAAAGCTGCTCTTCTTTTGAAGAAGTTCTGTACATGCACCTGCTGATGAAGCATAACCACTTGGCGATTTTAGAATTTAGCGCTGTTCTACTTGAGAGCCAGAAGTAGACAGGATAGGACCAGAGAGATTTTGGTCCAAATTTCAAATCATCAGGTCACCTGGAGCCAGTGCTCTTTCTCAGCTGGCCGGCCTCACTATGTTGCTGTGACAATAAAACAGACCTCTAGCAAGAGATCTTGCGGTAAGGGGGCCTAAAGGAGTAGCAAACCATCACAGGGCAGCCAGGACGTAAATACAGCCACTCAATATGTTTGAAGGTGTTTCTTGGTATTACTGCTGTTTAGTGAGCAGTTGGGTATATCCTGCCTACATGCTTTGTGCTGCTTTTATCTTCAGGAGAAAAAGGGCTGGAGACTAGAGAGGAGAGCTGGTCTTGTGGTAGCAAGCATGTCTTGTCCCCTTAAGCTAAGCAGGGTCCACCCTGGTTGCATATGAAAGGGAAACTAGAAGTGTGAGTTACTGTAAGTTATTCCCCTCTTAGGGGATGGAGCCACTCTGGGAAGAGCAGAAGTTCCAAGTTCCCTCCCTGGCAGCATCTCCAAGATAGGGCTGAGAGATTCCTGCCTGCAACCTTGGAGAAGCCGCTGTCAGTCTGCGTAGACAATACTGAGCTAGATAGACCAATGGTCTGACTCAGTATATGGCAGCTGCCTATGTTCCTATGACTTACATTTTTTTAAAAAAACGAATGCAAACAATTGGGGGATATTCTTGAGGAGGGCAAGCTCCTAAAGACTCCCAGGTTGAAAAGGAAAGCAGGAGAACCACAGATGCTTCCCTGTGTTCCTTGGGGCGGGGGGGGGGGGGGAGAGTGGGAGGAAAATGATATCTATCTATCTATCTATCTATCTATCTATCTATCTATCTATCTATCTATCTATCTGCCTGCCTGCCTGCCTGTCCACCCACCCTGCTCTTCTTTCATAGAATCCCTCAGAGTTCTACACATCGTTCCTAATAGTTCAGGCTAGGCATGAGAGTTCAGGATTCCTCCTACATTAGGAAAGCATTCCTTTCTTACCATCAGAGCTGTGGAACAATCTGCCTCATGCAGTGGTCAGCTCTTCTTTGCTGAGGGTTTTCAAACAGAGGCTGGTCAGGCATCTGTCCAGATGCGATAGCAGATTCCTGTGCTGAGCTGCAGGTTGGACAGGCCCCCTTGCAGCTCTAACATCCCATCATTCTGAGCCCTATTCAAACATGATATTGCCCATGTGTTCATTTAAAAAGAAAGCCTGGGCACAGGGCCTCCCAAATGCAGTGTACAGAGAGGGAGCATACTAGTATATATGCACAGAACATCATGAGCCCTTTCTCACGATCGGTGAGAAAGGGCTACAAGATGAGTGGGGTGGAAGCCTTGAAATGCTTACCTCCCCGCAGATGATCTGGGCTGCTGGTCTGAGCATGGAGACCGCGTGTCCAGATGCGCAGCTGCCCCCTCGGGCAGTGTGGAGAGCCGGGAGCCAGGGTGTCTCCCCCGCCCTGAACTGCCATTATGCAATATGCAGGTGTGTGGTGCATTATGGGGACCCCCCCTGATATCAGCTGGGAGCCCCACCGTTTCCCAACCCCGGCTGCAAGCACCTGCGCCTGGCAGACGATCCTAAAAATGAGGCTAAGAAAGCACTTATTCCCTTAACCTTATTTTGGAGGCCAGCTCCAGAGGTGGGCTTGCTGCCGTGGTGCAGCCAGGAGCTTAGCAGGTCATAGGAACATAGGAAGCTGCCATATACTGAGTCAGACCATTGGTCCATCTAGCTCAGTATTGTCTTCACAGACTGGCAGCGGCTTCTCCAAGGTTGCAGGCAGGAATCTCTCTCAGCCCTATCTTGGAGATGCTGCCAGGGAGGGAACTTGGGACCTTCTGCTCTTCCCAGAGCAGCTCCATCCCCTGAGGGGAATATCTTGCAGTGCTCACACATCAAGTCTCCCATTCAGATGCAACCAGGGTAGACCCTGCTCAGCTATGGGGACAGGTCATGCTTACTACCACAAGACCAGCTCTCCTCTCCATGGCAGTTCTCACTTGAGGTCCTGGCAGTTCTCACTTGCAGAGGAAACCAGGCTGGGCTTCCTTAGCCTGGTTTCCCCTGCATGTGAGAACAGTCTCCACGTGTGCATAATGGTACATGTATGCAGATTTGTACGTATACATACACTGCACACAGATTGTTATCTGTGAATATTGCTGTAGTCTCCCAGCTATACTGCTTATGGGATCCGACTTGCAGACTTCAACAGTTAAATTGCCCCATGTGCCTTCAGACCAGGAGTTCTGAATCCATTTCTGAACATCTGCGGATAGGGATGGTGTGGCACTGCACAAGACTTCTGTGAGGTGCTGGGAGTCCTGAACAAGCGGCTGTGGCAGACGAACTCAGCACCTGACTCTCTGCACCACTGAGACACTTCTGTGGAGAAGGGCTGGCTAACATGGGCCTTGCTGCTCAACATCACACCCCCTCCCGTAGCGGCATGCAGGGAAATTGATTTATTTTGTTCGTTTATTTAACATATTTTTATACCGCCCCAAACTCATGTCTCTGGGCAGTTTACAACAAAGCAAGCAAACAAACAGAAAAGTTAAAACATTACTTAAAACAAAATAAGTGATACAGAAAAAGTTAAAACTTTCCAACAATTTAAAACATTAAAACAATGTTAAAATTATTAAAACACAAGTTTTAACACAAGTCTTGGGTGGTATAGAAATCTTTTTAAAAAACAAACATACAAATAAATAAAACAATATTTTATTGAAAGCCTGGGTGAATAGATGAGTCTTTAAAGACTTTTTAAAAGAGATGGGGAGGCTCTTATTTCAGTAGGGAGCATGTTCCAAAGCTTTGGGGCAGCAATGGAGAAGGCCCGTCCCTGAGTAGCCACCAGATGAGTTGGTGGCAACTGCAGACGGACCTCTCCGGATGATCTCAATGGGCGATGTGGTTCATGACGAAGAAGACGTTCTCTTAAATGGCAGCTAGCTAGTCCATCAGGTGACCTGGAGAGCCAACAGGGCCCATCCTGACCCTAAATAAGAACTTCCATGGGCCTGTCTCCCCAGTCAGAGCTTGGCTCCCTGGACCACCAGCCCATCTTCAGAGCACATGAGCTGCCTCTGGCCCTTGGATCCTGACTACTGGCCAACCACCATATCACATGCCACTGGTCCTATAGATCATCATCCACTTGCTCTGAAATGTGACCACTGGCCTATTTCGAACAGGTCTCTATTGGAAGATTGTCCACCATCTCCAAAGAATTTATTCGTTCACTCACAGTCTTTATTCTCAGTTTCTTCATCACTCACGCACCCCTCACTAGAGGAACATAGGAAGCCTCCATATACTGAGTCAGACCATTGGTCTATCTAGCTCAGTATTGTCTTCACAGACTGGCAGCGGCTCCTCCAAGGTTGCAGGCAGGAATCTCTCTCACTATCTTTTAGCCAGGGCAATAGAATCAGAACTTGGACCAGAGAGACCTGGGCTCAAATTCCTCCTTAGCCATACACCTCAGTGGCTGGCCTTGGAATCTCTACCTTTCACATGCAAATCTAGTATGCAGGTGCACTGAATATTTTGATAGTCAATCCTGTATGCAGAACCACTGAGTGAGCAAGAAATGCAAGTGCTTTGGAGGGAAAATGAAATATGGCCTGAAACATGAGGGCTGTTCCATAGCTCCTTGTTTCCACAGCTCCAGAATATATAACAAGCAGCTCCAGTACTTAAAACCTGACACCTTCATTTAATCTGATCAGCCACTAGGCTCTGAGCTCACTCTCCCAACATTCGTTTCCAGCATCTACGGCTCCTCCTTCCCCCCAACTTCATGGAATTGATGGAAATCTTGCTTGTACTAACTCTTAAGGGAATAGCAATATAGCATTGTAGGAACTGAGGAAGCTGCCTTATACTGAGTCAGACCATTGGTCTGTCTATCTCAGTATTGTCTACCCAGGCGAGCAGCAGTTTCTCATAAGAACATAAGTAGATAAGAACAGCCCTGCTGGATCAGGCCCAAGGCATATCTAGCCCAGCATACTATTTCCCACAGTGGCCCACTGGATGCCTCTAGGAAGCCCACAGACAAGAGAGGAAGGTATGTCCTCTCTCCTGCTGTTGCTCCCCTGCAACTGGTATTGAGAGGCATTGATTGATTGATTGATTGATTGATTGATTGAGTAAGCCTGTATTTGGCCCTCATCTATTACTTCTCAACGTACATATCTGCCTTTTACAGTCACAGGCCAAGAGCAAGTACGTAGCCCATATCAGCACCAAGAGTGCACATCGAACTTCCCCAGTGATGGCTATATCACTATGGTAGCTCTGTCAGGTGATCACAGATGCCTCCGTTTTCTGTTCTCTCTATTTTTTTCAGCAGTTAAGCTGGTTACAGCTCTGAAGACTGGAAGAACCAGATAGGAGCTGTCACTAAATTCCTTCTAAAATCAAATTTCTGAGTCTTGCTACTTGTCAGTGTTAAAGACAAAAGGGGCCAAGATGGAATCTCTGTGTGTGTGTGTGTGTGTGTGTGTGTGTGTGTGTGAGAGAGAGAGAGAGAGAGAGAGAGAGAGAGAGAGAGAGAGAGAGAGAGAGAGAGAGAGAGACTATGGTACTGAGAGACTATGGTACTGCCTACGTATATGGGAGTACATGGGATTGTCAGGAAATTTAGGACCAGCAAACAGAAGTATTTCTTCACACAACGCATCATCAACTTGTGGAATTCTCTGCCACAAGATGTGGTGGCAGCCAACAACCTGAATGGCTTTACGAGGGGTTTGGATAACTTCATAGAGGAGAGGTCTATCAATGGCTACTAGTTGGAGGGCTATAGGCCACTTCCAGCTTCAAAGGCAGGATGTCTCTGAGTACCAGTTGCAGGAGAGCAACAGCAGGAGAGAGGGCATGACCTCAACTCCTGCCTGTAGGCTTTCAGCAGCATCTGGTGGGCGACTGTGTGAAACAGGATGCTGGATTAGATGGGCTTCCTTGGGCCTCATCCAGCAGGGCTGTTCTTATGTTTTTAAAGGAGGAGACTGACCTTGTGGCAATGATCATGAACTGTCCATTTTGCTAAGCAGGGTCCATTGTGGTTTACATTTGAACAGGAGATTACATGTGTGAGCACTGTAAGATATTCCCCCTAGGGGAAGTTGGGAGTAAGCAGTGAAGTGGACAAATTTGCAGATGACACAAAACTATTTCGCGAGGAGCTCCAAAAGGATCTCTCTAAACTGGGTGAGTGGGTGACAAAATGGCAAAAGTGGTTCAGTGTAAGCACGTGTAAAGTGATGCATATTGGGGCAAAATAACTCAACTTCACATATACATTATGGGTCTCAGCTGTTAGTGACAGACCAGGAAAGAGGGGACCTGGTTGACAGCTCATTAAAAGTGTCAACTCAGTGAGCAGCAGCTATGAAAAAGACAAATTCCATGCTAGGGACCATAATTTGTTTGTTGTTCGTTTATTTTATCGTTCAATTTCTATATCACTTATCATTAAAATAATCCCAATATATTACAATATAATCAAAACAATGCACAATTAAAATACAAAAAGTACAGATCTTAAATATAAATATAAGAATAATATATCTCTATTTAAATGTTTAAAATACTATATAAAACAGTCACACAAAAACCACAAAGCAGCAACAGTAAAAACTTTAGTCTCTTATAAAACCCTCAGTGAGGGGACATGTTTCTACTTGTTTTCTGAAAACTGTAATAGGGGCTGAGGAGCAGATGCCAACCGGGACAGCATTCCAAAACCGGGGGGGGGGCAATGTCTGAGAAGGCCCTGTCCTGTGTGCATGACAGCTGAGCCTCTCTCACCATCGGTGCTGCTCTAGCCACGCTGCGAACGTGTTGCTGGCCGGGGGCTTTGCCGCACAGCCCCGTTTGCAAGCAAAGATACGCCCCCTGCATCTGACATCAGACGCAGGGGGCGTGGCTTGGGGGCGAGGCTTCAAAGCCATTTGCTCAGTGGTGACTCCGCCCCTGCTCTGTACTGCCTGCTCTCCAGGGTTTCCAGCTCAGGGATCTTTCCCAGCCCCACCTTGGGACCATATGCATGCAAAAAGCAGAGGGTCTTCGCTGAGCAGTGATCCTTTCGTTGTCTGCCTGGAATCTACTGCTCGTCCCTTCTAGTTCTAATAGGGTGACAAGAGGGTAAAAAACGGACCTCCACCCACTCTCCCCACTCTCGCCATCCATATTTCCACTCCCGGTTATCTCTTCATCTCCTGCTGCTGTGTGAGCCTGACTAGGCTCAAGGCAGGAAGCCAGGGCTCTGAGATCTCCTTCCCGAGCTGGGAATTGTGTGCTCAATTCAATTTCATGTTAACACTGTTTTCTGGTGCTTCATGAGCCCTGTGAGAACTGACTCCAAGTCCTTGGTGCTCTGGAAGGTACCTTCCTGGAATATCACTCAGTTGGACAAGAGGTCTGTGCTCAGCCTTTTACGGATTATCAGCCTCTGTGTCTCTGTTTCCATGGAAATGGAAAGCATATCTTGGTAGGCTGGGGCACCACCCATGCACTCCCCCCCCCACACTCCAGCAAACAGCTGTGGTTGTCCTGAGGGGAGGTGGCAGGCCTCAGGACTTTGGATCTTCACTGCTGGGGGCAGGGGGAATAGTTACACCAACCCCAGTGACCGTGGAGATCGTTACCGCATCAGTATAGCCTAGGGCCCGAATTTGGCTGATGGACATCTGTAGGCCAGAAATGGGGTCTTGTGGTCCTCGGCCCAAGCCGTCGTCCCCCTCTGATGGGCAATATATCAGTCCAATCTTTATTTTGGCTAGGGATGTGTGAATCGATTCAGGTACAAATTGATTTGAAACCAAACCTAGCTGATTTGGGTGATTTGGAGACAGAACAAATCACCCCTATGGTCCATTGGCTAGACTCGGGTACAAACCAGATTCAATTCAAATTGATTCGAGATTCAAATCCCTCCCCCCAGATTCTCAACTCTCATTTAAAAAAGAAAAGCTAAGCTCTAGCCCTTGTAGAAGTGGTGTTATGGAGCAAAATGTGTGGTCACAATTTTTCAAGCGTTTGGATTCTTTGGTGTCTAATAACTTTTCCTCACTGAATCCCTCTGAGGATTCATTACACACTTTCATTTCTTCTATTCATTTTGACTGTCTTTTTTGACAGTGCCAGCTGTCAACTGCATGTGCCAACTACACCCCCCTCCCACCTCCAAGGCAGTGGCGTACTACTCAGTTTATGTTCTAGGATTTTTTTTCAAGTGTTTAAACTCTTTGGTGTCTTGGTTATAACTTATAAAGCTCTAATCAGCTTGGGCCCTGGGTATTTAAGAAAACATCTTCTTCGCTATGAGCCACACCATCCATTGAGATCATCAGGAGAGGTTTGTCTGCAGTTGCCACTGGCTCATCTGGTGACTACTCGGGGACGGGCCTTCTCCGTTGCTGCCCCAAAGCTTTTTACCCCCTGGCAGCCACCCCTCAGCTGGGCGACGGCTGAAATTTTTCTTTAAAAAGCAGTTTCCACATGGCAGGAGGCCCCGCAAAATAAGATCTTGGGGTGCTTTGTGCCAGGGGGCGTTCCGGGCACCAAAATTTCCTAGGTGTGCCCCTACTTGCAGGTTTTGCGAGGAGTGAGAGGAAAGGGGCTCCTTGCAAAGTTTACAGGGGTCAGATTGGTCTACCAATGGCAGTGGGTGGGTGGTTCTTGCTGTTCTGGAGGTGCCCCAATAAAGTGCCACCTGAGGCCATTGTCTCGCCTGGCCCCCAGAAAGGAGCACCCCTCTTGCGGTCTCCTTCTCCTTCCTTCAGTTCCAGAGCAGTGCTTGTAGTCTTCCCAAAGGCTGCAGGCATTACAGCTGGGGGCGAGTAGGGATGTTCCCTTTTTTAAAATCTCTGAATTTGGACAGAGTGGGGTGCAGAGAAAGTTTGATCTCATGACTTCCTCCATTAGCAATGCACATTGATAGAAGACTGCATGCAAGCAGTCCTGATGTGATTGTATTGACAGTTGCATCAGGATGCTTTTTGTGTGATGGGAACATAGGAAGCTGCCTTCTACCGAGTCAGACCCTCGGTCCACCTAGCTCAGTATTGTCTACCCAGACTGGCAGCAGCTTCTCCAAGATTGGAGGCAGGAGTCTCTCTCAGCCCTATCTTGGAGATGCCAGGAATTGGGAACTTTCTGCATGCAAACATGCAGATGTTCTTCTTCCCAAAGTGGCCCCATCCCCTGAGGGGGAATATATCACAGTGCTCACACATGTAGTCTCCCATTCAAATGCAAACTAGGATGTACCATGCTTAGCAAAGGGGACAATTCATGCTTGCTACCACAAGACCAGCTCTCCCAGAGAGATCTTTCACCCATGCTCAGGAATTCACAAAGGGGTATTGCTAGATGTTTTAAATATCTGGGCCGGGCGCAAGCGAAAGGCTGTGCCTTGTGCTCCCAGCTGGTGAGTGCTTTGTTTGGCAGCTGGACATGGGAAGAGGACAAGGGGGTGTCTTCGGGGAGGGACAAGGGATTCCCTGGTGACCCCCTGACCCCAGCAGCCAAGAGATATTTGTTCTCTCTTGTCCCATGGTGGCTACGCCACTGTTTTGAGCAACCTAGAGACATAGGAACATAGGAAGCTGCCATATGCTGAGTGAGACCCTTGGTCCATCTCGCTCAGTATTGCCTTCACAGACAGGCAGCGGCTTCAACAGGGTTTCAGGCAGGAGTCTATCTCAGCCCTCTCTTGGAGATGCTGCCAAGGAGGGAGCTTGGGACCTTCTGTTTGCAAGCACACAGATGCTCTTCCCATACAGGGCTTGTGGCTTCAACCATGGATTCTCTGGCCCGCCCTGTTTGTGTGAGAGGATGACTCAGACCTGCACACTTGGGTGCCGGTAAGCAGGAGTCCTGCCACACAATAGTAGGGGAACCACAGCATTCTTTAGACATCCCGGAAAATCAATCACAAAGGGCCATCGGAGGTAACAAGATCGATTTGTCACCGCCGCCAAGGAGCTGTGTTTTTCTCATGGCTGGCTTACTCATGAGGAGAATGCTGCGTGGCAGAGCTTCATGCCTGATAATCAATCTTTCGGCAATAGGGTTGGCAGAAGTCTGTGCAGTGATCCTGCTTTGCTATCATTCCGAGACCGGTGGTTCTCCACCCCTCCCACCCTCCCCTGTAATAGCTCCCTGGATCAAAGGACTTTGCAGGAACATGCCACTTAAAGGGAGAAAGAGTTATGGGGTTAGTCTGGCTGCAGAAGCCAGGATGCCAGCGGAAAGAAAGACAGCTTGAAATGATAGTGGGATATGGGGGAGATTTCACTAGAAGAAGCCTCCTCCGCTATGGATTTTTCTGTCCCCTTCTTTACAGTTTCATCTTTCTTCTTCTTTGCTCTTTCTTGGTTCCTTGCTCTTTTACTTAAGACATTAGGTTAAAAAAACATGCAGGCAGCATTTCTAACCAATTGCTTATTAGTATTATTATTATTTAAGTAATTTTGCCCCCATCTTCCAGCCAAAGAGTGTGCAGGTTCTTGGATGTCAGACAAGTACTTAGCAATGTTATTAAAGTGCAGTTTAATGTTGTTAAAATTGTCCAGTCAATTAAATAGCTTTAACTTAAGCATAGCAGACTATTAGTAATGTATTATGTATGCCTTCCTTCCATCCTAAAATTATGGATCCCCTGCCTTTTGATTCGATAAATTGCCGACATGGCTTTATAACAATTAAAATCTGCAAGTTAGGGCAACCTTTTCTTGCTTTTGCGAATAGTAACAGTGACTCCCTTCAGCCCGCAAGCAACGATCAAACTTTTGGGGAAGAGATGTTTGATTAACCTTTGTACCTGCTCTTAAAGTGTAATTCTTAGTTAGGAACTGCATACTCGTGTTATTCCAGTATTTGATCACGATGAGAAAATATTTGAGATGTCTCCCTGCTGCATTTTGTCTTTGCTTTTGTTGTGCCACTTCTGTGTTTGTTGTTACTTAAATACACAATCAACATCTGCAATAGAATTATAAAACAATAAGAAAACAAAATCACAGCAGGGGAAAAGAAAATCCATAAGTAAGACCAACAAATCAACAGAGCTCTGAGGAAGAAAAATGGTTTAAATAAATCACCATCAGAAAGCCCCAAAGTTTCCCTGCAACAATATTGCCTTTGCCCAAAGAGTGAGGTGGACCATCCTCAAATAGGTCTATATCTTTGGTGCCACCAAAAAGAAGGAACCGTCCCAAGCAGCACTCACCAGATCTCTGTTGGAAGGACGAGGCAGTCAAAGCAGTTCCCCTGGGAAAGATCATATTAGAGGAGGCAACGCTTCAAGTATTTAGACATCTCCTGTTTTGCATTGACCTATTACACAATGTAAAGGTAAAGTTGTGCAGTCAAGTCAGTGTTGACTCCTAGCAACCACAGAGCCCTGTGGTTTTCTTTGGTAGAATACAGGAGGGGTTTACCATTGCCTTCTCCCGCGCAATTTGACATGGTGCCTTTCAGAATCTTCCTATATTGCTGCTGCCTGATATAGGTGTTTCCCATAGTTCTGTCTGGTTTCTCAACCTCTAGCGGCAGCTTGATTGGCAAATATCAGTAAATGAATATGTTCACAGCACAAAGAAAAGTGTTTGTAGACTGTGAGCCCTTTGGGGATAGGGAGCCATCTTATCTAAGTATTTATTATTTGTTTTTCTATGTAAAGCGCTTTGGAAACTTTTGTTCAAAAATGATATATAAATATTGGTGGTGGTGGTGGTAGTGGTAGTAGTAGTAGTATCAGTGGGTCCTGTCCAATGCTCCCTTTAATAGGGATTCTCAGATGTTGTTGACTACAACCCCCATAATCCCCAGATGCAACAGCCTTTGGGATTATGGGGATTTTTAGGGGAATATAGGAATTGTAGTCAATAACATCTGAGAATCCCTGTTAAAGGGAACACTGGTCCTGTCTGCAGATTCAGCAGTTATTGAAGGGACAGGAGCAGGGCGGCTGTTTTCAAAAGTGGGGAACCCAGACACAGTACCAGAGCACACACGGTGGCAGGCAGATTGACCCCAACCTCATCTTAAGCAGGGTCTGGTTTAAAATGACCCAGAGACATGAGCCTGATTCAGAAGTTATGCTGCATGAGTCTGTACACTCATAGACACATTTGTGTAAATGGCTGTACCTGGGTTCATTTTAAAAGCAAGCCTGGATCCAGGTCCTTCAAATGCACGGCACAGATGGAAGTGTACTTCTGTTCCTGCATGAAGCCTAACGTGTGAAAAACTGTAAGGATGTGCAAATAGATTCAAATTCACATCAATTCAACTCAAATCTGAGTGATTGAAGTGATTCAAATTAGAAACGAATCACCCCTTAAAAGGGCAATTCAATCTGGATTCAGGTTGAGTTTTTGAAATTCGATTCAAATTCAATTTGAGAGCCGTTTGGCACTTTTAAAAAACCGTTCAGCCCCTCTGATTGGTTTTAAAAGGTGCCAAAAGAGGGTCAAAATGGATCTGAATTCTATTCGAATTTGAATCGAATTTTTGGACCAGATTAGAATTTGATTCGAAATCGAGATGAATTTTTGGAATTTGATTTGAATTTGAAACAAATTGAAAATTTTGTTTTGTGCTCATCTCTAAATGACTGCACTGGTGTACACTGTATACTCCTTGTACAAGTGTTGAACATAACATGTGAGTGGGAATATGGCTGGAAGGAGCTGAATCCACTTCCTGCGCCCTGCTCTTACTCCCACGCTCCTCCTCTGAAGACCTTTGCACCCCAGCTCGGCTTGCCTTCCAAAAGTACACCTGGGGCTGTAGCAGGAGAAGCGGTGGGTGGGGCAGAGCACAGCACCTTTTGCCTGCACCCTGCCAGCTTCAAATTGCACCCGACCCCCACTTGATGCAATGGCTATCCCACCTTTCTTCCATCCTAGAACTCAAAACAGCATCCATGGGGTTCCCAGGTGGTCATCCATCCAGTCATTGAATGACATCCAAGATGGCTCAGACCCAGAAGGGCTAGCATCAGGTGCTGGCATCTCTGAACAGTTGCTGAAGGCCCCACGCCCTCCAAAGCAGGGGTGGCCACTGCAGATAAACTGGGAGGGCCACGGAGTTGTTGCTCATCCACCCTTCCCAGCCCTCCCAGGCTGCCTTGCTCTCCCTGTGTTTGCCCCACCCCAAGCAACACAGGCTGTCATTCACCTGGTTCAATCCCCAACCATGCGACTGAAATCCCAGTTACATGGCTGGGAATTCCTGGCATTCTCCAGCCGGGTGAGCGCCAGCCTATGCAGCTCAGGGTAGGGCAAGCAGAGGGAGGGAGAGACAGGCAGCCTGGGCGATGTGAGAAAGGTGAAGGAGCAATGTACCTGCAGCTCATTTTCGAACCTGCCCGCACCCCCCAGCTCATCGGCAGCAACTGCCCCTGCTCTGAAGGACCCACTGCTGATCCCCAAGACTGCCTCTGTGCCCAAAGCCTCAACACCGCAGCATTCTACTTATCTAAAGACTCCCCCCACTCCAAAGCTGCTGCTTGCTCAATGAGGGGAAACAGACAGAAACTCCATGGGGTAAATAGCTGTTGTTGAGCCATTTAGATCCAGAAAATGGTGCACAGGGGGAGAATCAAACCTGCCCGCTTGCAGCTATGTGGATCTGATCTGATCCAGGAGGGCCCCCACCACTACATTCTTGCTGAGCACTTGAAAACTCTCAGAGGGATTTTTCAAAACGAATGGAACAGAGGAAGCTGCCTTATACTGAATCAGATCCTTGGTTTGAATTGAATCAATCTGTCTCAGTATTGTCTTCACAGACTGGCAGTGGCTTCTCCAAGGTTTCAGGCAGGAGTCTCTCTCAGCCCGATCTTGGAGATGCTGCTAGGGAGGGGACTTGGAACTTTAATCATGCAAGCAGACGGGTGCTCTTCCCAGAGAGGCCTCCTCCCCTAAGGGGAATATCTTCTAGTGCTCACACATGGAGTCTCCCATTCCAATGCAAACCAGGGCAGACCCTGCTTAGCAAAGGGGACAAGGCACGCTTGCTACCACAAGACCAGCTCTGCACTTTTCATGCTTGAAAAGTGGGGGAAATCTCAGCTTATTTATTTTATTTATTCGATGTTTATGCAGCCCTTCCGAAATAGCTCAGGGCAGTTTACAGTTAAAAACAGAAACTTAGGGGAAGGGATAAGAGGCAGTGAAGGCTGTAGGGTCCTGGCAAGTGACCTGTCTGGGGGCAAGTGGCACACATGAGGCTGGTTCTTCTCACAAGCAGCAATAGGGTCGGACAGGCGTCCTATCCAAGTTCGGGAGTTGGATGCCCTCCCGCACATGCTCGTAAAAAGCAGGACAGGAGGCGGGGGAAGTGATTGTGTGTGAGGCTGCCACTAGGTACAAAGGCTTTTCCTTCTTCATCATTAAGCCGCTGGGTACCGCTGCTGGGTAGGATGGACCCAGTGTTCCCCCTAACAGGGATTCCCAGATATAGTTGACTACAACTCCCATAATCCCCAAGCAAAAGTCACTATAGCTGGGAATTCTGGGAGTTGTAGTCAACAACATCTGGGAATCCCTCTTAGAGGGAACAGTGGATGGAGCCCTCCTCCCCAACGGGCACCTCCCATCCTCTTCCTACCTATGTTTTTACGAGCACGCAATCACAAAACGGAAGCACACACCACTCCCAAACTGGAATAGGATGCTTCTCCTACCTTCTGGAGGATCCTGTGATGGGAGCTGTGGTCCAACAACATCTGGGGATCGAGGTTTGAGAACCCCTGATTTTATTTATTTATTTATTTTATTTATTCAATTTCTATACCGCCCTTCCAAAAATGGATCAGGGCAGTTTACACAGAGAAATAATAAATAAATAAGATGGATCCCTGTCCCCAAAGGACTCTCAATCTAAAAAGAAACACAAGCTAGACACCAGCAACAGTCACTGGAGGTACTGTGCTGGGGGTGGATTTAGTGTGTAGTTTGTCTCTACGGGTAGGGGAGCTGAATTCCAACTTTGCATCTGATAACGAGCTGCACGCATCCCATCTACAGGGATAATAGTGTGAGATTTCTTTTTCTGGGGACCAAACTTTCATTAGGGAAGGAAGTTGCTTGGCTCCCATTATGGATGCTGTTCTTAATCAATGTGCTATAATGTGAAACAAAGGGTTATATTGTGGCAAGGGGCCATGACTGCAGCATTTCATGTAGAGAAAGACAGATATCCCCGACTCCTTTGGTCCTTTCTTTTGGGACCGGCCAGCATCTCTTCCTGGAAAGGCCTCAATGACCTCTAAATGTTCCACTGCAGCATCTCCAGAAGTCTGATTTCAGCATCTCTGGCTTCAAGTCATTGCTGCAAAGCAGGACGGTACAAATTGCACCCATTCCCTGCTCCCGGCTCCCATCCAGAACCTCACCTCAAACTCTTGAAAAGGGCTGGGGACTCACTGGGTAAATCCTCACAATCAGAAGGATGTGAGCAAGCTGGAGAATTTGAGAGCAGTACACCGAGCATGCTCCCTACTTCTGGTTGTGAGAATATGAAAATTTTCGTCAGTGTAGGGAATGTCTGTGCAAACGCTTGACATTTGCCCGAGATTATTAATCTAGGACTTGATCTCAAGTCTTCGGTTAGAGGTTGTGTTTCTTTCGATTAGAGGTTGTGGGAGGAGCGCTGGTCTTATGGTAGGAAGCATCAATTGTCCCCTTTGCTAAGCTGGGTCTGCCCTGGTTTGCATTTGAATGGGAGACTACATGTGAGATGGGGCCACTTTGGGAAGAGCACCTACATGCTTGCATGCAGAAGGTTCCAAATTCTGTCTTTGGCTTCTCCAAGATAGGGCTGAGAGAGCTTCCTGCCTGCAACCTTGGAGAAGCTGCTGCCACTCTGGGTAGACAATCCTGAGCCAGGTGGACCAATGGTCTGACTAAGAATGGCAGCTTCCTATGTTCCTATGTACTGAGGTTTGCCCCTCACTGACGCTCACTTTCCCACCACCTTCCCTTCCCTTCCCTTCCCTCCTGAAAGACCATCTTTCAACTTTGTTTCATTTCTTATCACACCAACAGGACTGGAATGCTCTCATTGGCCCCACTGATCGAAATGTACCCCACCACACACAAACACACGTAAGAGACGACTGCAGCATTAGTTGGTTAATCTGCTCTCCAGCTAATGCAATTAACCAGCGAATCAGTTGCCAGCCAGTTTTCAGTTTTTGCATCCCACTCCTTGTCCAAGAATAACCTCAGTCTTCCGGGTCCCTCTAGTTTCCATTAAATTAGTCAGCAGTGAGCTATTTACTCCAGTATGGAAATATACTGCGAACCAGAAAGTTGGGTGGCTGGTCAAATCCCATGGATGATCTGATGCAAAATTGCATTGATAGGAATTTCAGGTTTCGTTATGTGGCAGGAGGGAAAAGGGGTTCTTAGTTAGTGATGGGCAAACTCGCTTCATTTCCACTTGCCTCTTGTTACCTTTCTTTTAGAACACTTGGGGTGGGGGGGGCAGGTGTTTTCAAGCATTCACAAGGAAAGATCCTCCAAAATGAGAGGATTAGGCAACCCCCAATCACCACCACTGGCAATCCCCCATGCCCAATGTACCCATAGACCCCCACCCAGAAGTGGCTCATCCTAATGAGGGGGGGGGGCACCAAAGGTGGCACAGTTGCATCTCCTTCCCAGAGCTCCATTTGCTCCTCTCTCTCTCTTGTCCCATCTGGCCCCCCATGTTAATGAGAGCCGTGCTGCCTGCATGCTGTCCATTCATCAGTAGAGTTGTGCAGACTGCATAGCTCTACCTGATGAATGGCCATCCTGCAAGCAGCATGGCTCTCATTAACTCCAAGGCAGGGCAGAATGGGGGAGAGAGGAACAAACTGTTAACTGCTCACCTCTACTTGATGAATGGCCAGCCTGCAGGCAGCACGGCTCCCATTAACACAGGGGCCAGATGGGGCAGGGGAGAGAGGAGCAAATGGAGTTCCAGGAAGGGGACCTTATTTGCAACCCCCCACTCCCAGTTCAGCAGGTTGAGTCACTCCTGACCCCACCGCCTCTTCCCTTGTCCCCAAATGTACTTCTAGAGGTAAAGGATCAGAGGTCAATCGGCAACTCTAAAGGTAGAGGTCAGTTGGCAATGCTAAAGGTCTAGGAGCAAGAGTCAGTTGGCAGCATTAAAGGTACAGGAGCAGGGGTCAGTTGGCAGCTCATGGGTTGAGCCTGAACTTTTGAAACATGATTTGGATGACCCGGTGCACAGATTTGCCCTGGAGTGCTGTCCTGTTTCCACTGAAATCTGCCTCAGATCTGCCGTGCCGTTTTGAAGACTAGTACACAATGTATGTGTAAGGAAAGACATGCCTGAATCTCTCACCTTGCCAGAAAACATGATTCTGGCCTTTTATGCCTCATTTCTGCAGGGCAGCAAATGAACGTATCTCTGTGTTTGTGTCACACACAAACACAAAATCAGCAGACGGGGAGCTTCGCAACAAGTGCAAGCAGATAAGCACCATTGCTTCCTTGCCAGAGTTAATTTAAAGCCAAGTGGCAAGTGTGGGGGGGACCCCCTGGAGCAGTGCTCTTGCGCAGAAGAATGCTCTGGAGGACAGCCCCCCGCCCCCCTGGGGGGGTGGAATCCTCCTGGGACATCTCACTGATTTGCCTGAAGGTCTCTCAGTATTCTTTGGCAATGTTGACCTTGCAATACTCTGGAGGAGAAACAACAACAAAATATTTATATACTGCTTTTCAACAAAACACAATGGCAACTTAGGACGCCTTTCCTAAGAGGAAAGGTGATAGTATTGGGGGTGTTTTTGTTAGGGGAGGGGAGAGGACTAAGGGGAGACCGGGTAAAAGGGATATAAAATTATGTGCAGTGTGGAGAAAGAGACATTTTGCTCATAATCTGGGGAATCAAGGTCATCCAAGGGGACTGAGTGACAGGAGAAAAAGAAAGTTCTTTACACAGTGCACAATTAACTCTTGGAATTCTCTGCCACCGGATGTGGTGATATCCACTCGCTTAGATGCTTCAAGAGTCAGCCAGTCTTTATTACGGTCTTTGACCAATATCACAACATCTAAAACAATATAAAATGTTAAGCATAGCCATATGAATAACATTACACTGGATCTAACCATTACCGAGCAGAGTGCAATGAACTCATATTGCAGAGCAACAGAATTTTGCAACTGTGTGTGTGATAGACAAATTCACAGCTATTAGCAACTATTTGATGTAGAATTCATCCGATCGACCCGGCAGATTGTGTAAAGATCTATATAAAAGTCACATCGCAGGAGCACATGTGCGACTGACTCAATCTCATTAGAGTTGCAGGGGCAATATCTCTGCTCGATTGGAATTCTATTATATCTACCAGCCAAAAGTTCTGAAGCAAGGACATTCATACGGGCCCTCAAGAAGACCCATCTATGTTTAGGGAAAATAAGGAGGACTAGATAATCCGCTGGGCGAGTTCTCATCCCATCACTGAGCAGGTGGAATGACCTAGATGACCTCAACAGGTCTTTCTGAAACTCAGTATCCCAGATCCTTCGTTTAATTAAGTTCTTTGGCCCTGACCGAACCCACAGAGAGGATTGCCTCAGGTGAAAGTAAGTAGGTATGGAGTTTCCTGACACCTTTCTCCCACCAGCCTGAGCAGTGACTATCCAATAATAACAAGGGAAGGCTGGAAGGCCAGAGGGCAATACGTTGATTCTTGCCCAGTTTATTAGTAGTATTACATATCAAGCTCTGGCTTCTTGTGGGATAACACCCGATTCCAATCTCAGAGTGGCATTAGAAATACATTTGGGGGTCAGATATAATGTTCTTAAGAACCTGACTTGGACTTGCCCCAGGAGGGAATAGTTAGCATAGGGTGATGCTTCAAGAGGAGATTAGGCCCATTCATGGAGGAAGAAGAGGAGGAGGAGCTCATGGGATCATAGAAAACTGATGGCTGTTCAGCCACGGTTTGAAAGCCTCCGGTGAAAAAGAGCCCACTATTGCATGAGGCAGGCTTTTCCATTGTCAAACCACTCTAACCATTAGCAGATTCCTCATAATGTCTAGCCAGAACTGGCGTCCTTGTCATTTCAGTGGTTGGTTCTAGTCCTGCCCTTGAGAGCAACAGAGAATGGTTCCGCTCCACCTCCTAAGTGACAGAACTTCGAATATTTGCAGACAGCTCTCATATCTCCCCCTTGGTCTATTGCGATCTCAGTTCTTACGCCCATGTCCAGAGCAGTCTAGTTCTGAATACCAGTTGTGGGGACACAACAGTAAAGCAGTGCTATCACTTGTGGGCTTGTCAGAGGCATCTGGGTGGCTCTTGTGGGAAGCTGGAGGCTCAAAATAGTATTACTTTACATGAACTGCAGTGGCCACTCAGCCAAAGTGGGCACAAGCTCTGTATCTGTCTGAGCTGGAGGATCTGGATTGCACAACGGAGGGAGAGACGGCATGTCCTGCTAAAGAAAAAGTCAGAAATTTTGAAGGGGCTGCGTCAGATTAGAATAACAGTAGGGGTGTGCGAACCAGTTCAAGCTTGAACCAGGCCTCCACTGGCCTGGCCTGATGGGTTGGGGGAGTGCTGGCAGGGCCTGGGGGAGCTGGTGGTGGCCTGCCACCAGAGGAGCCATGCATAAGGTAACCTCCCGCCCGCCCCCTGCCTGCCCTTTTCCAACCCCCCCCCCAGATGTTTGTAAAGGGGAATCCTTACAGGATTCCCCTTTACAAGCATCCAAACTGGGTCAGACAACCCGGTTCGACCGCTCAGACCAGGCCATCACCAGTTCGACCGAACCGGCTCGCAGACCGTTCGGTCCCTTAGAATTCCTCAGCAGCCCTTGGCGGTTCCATGAACACCCCTAAATAACAGATTAAGGATAGCTCATTTCAGACATTATGCTGTGCAAGTGTACAGATATCTGTACATCCATATGTGTGTTTGTCTGAATGACTGAACCTGGGTTCATTGTAAAAGTGAACCTGGATACAGGCCCTTCAAATGCATGGTACAGATAGGAAGTGTCCTCCTGTACCTGTGTTCAACATAACATGTGAACCACTATAGCTGTGCACAGATCTGTACCTCGTTGTATGAGTGTTGAACATAACGTGTGAATGGGCCTATTGATATTTCTCTGGAATTCAGTTTCAGCAACCACTGGCTCCCCAAATGTCACCACGCCTTTTGATCAGTGATAATGCAATTAGTTGGATAGAACTTCTGCCTCCTTAAAAACTGAATTTCCTTTTGAGAAGGGGAAAAAAACCCCAGAGAACAACATTCTCAAGTTCGGCTAGAGAATCAAAGATGACACACGAATGGCAGATAAAAGCACGACTTAGTAAAAAATGCAATACCTCCTCTTCACCCTCACTGCACTTTAGGGAATGAGATAAATATCCAGAGAGACGGTGCAGAGAATTCAACAGGCTTGGAAGGAAACACTGAGGGAAGGGAGAGTTCAAAGGAGGGGAAATGGAGTTGCACGGTGGGGGAGGGATGCAATAGAAATTCACTGGTGTGGTGTCTTAATGTGATTTGATGTGGAGGGGGGAGAAAGAAAGAAAGAAAGAAAGAAAGAAAGAAAGAAAGAAAGAAAGAAAGAAAGAAAGAAAGAAAGAAAGAAAGAAAGAAAGGAAGGAAGGAAGGAGGGAGGGAGGGTATAGGTACAAAATTCAGCGGAGTGGGCTCCCAAAAAGAGAGAAAAGCCAGGGGGCATTTCAGCAATTTAAGAACTCATAGGAAGCTGCCATATCCTGAGTCAGACCCTTGGTCTATCTAGCTCAGTATTGTCTTCACAGACTGGCAGTGGCTTCCCCAAGGTTGCAGGCAGGAGTCTCTCTCAGCCCTATTTTGGAGAAGCTGGGAGGGAACTTGAAATCTTCTGCTCTTCTCAAGGCAGCTTCATCCCCTGAGGGGAATATCTTGCAGTGCTCCCACTTCTAGTCTCCCATTCATATGCAACCAGGGCGGACCCTGCTTAGCTAAGGGGACAAGCCATGCTTGCTACCACAGGACCAGCTCTCCTCTCAACTCCAGAGCAGCCCTGCTGGATCAGGCCCAAGGCCGACCCCTTCCAGCATCCTGTTTCCCACAGTGGCCCACCAGATGCCTCTGGGAAGCCCACAGGCAAGGGGAGGGCATGCCCTCTCGCCTGTCCTTGTTCCCTGTTTTATAACTGCTTCCCTCATCAACACAATGTAATCTTATGTAGATTTAACCAAGACCTTATTTAGCAACAGCTCCATTTTCTCCTTCTCCTTCCCTTCCCTCCCCTCTAGGACTCTACCCACTGCCCCCCAGCCCCATGCCCCCCCCGTACCCTCTCTCCAGGATCCTCCCCCACCCGCCTTCCAAACAACAAAACACAAAAGATTACTGGATCCAACACAGCACTCCCCGGCAGCTGGTCTTTAGAGGCATCTTGCCTCTGAGGCTGGAGATGGCAACATGGCGGCAGGAGAACTGTTTGGCGGGGGCTTAATGGCGGGTGTCAGGCTGCAGCTTTTCTCCCCATTTTAGTTGGGGCTGCATTGTCAGTTAAAAAAAAGGGGGGGAGGGAGGTGCTGGCTGGTGGCTGCTTGGAAGGACGGGAGAGACCCAGGCGGCTCCTGAAGTCAGGGGCAGATTAAGCTTTTTGCCGCCCTTTTACCTTAAACAAAAAAGGTTTGCCTTTTTTTTTAAACTAAGGTAAAAGGGGGAGGCACCTTTTCCTCGCCCACTCCAGCCTTGCTGCAGCTGCCCAAAGAGAGGGGCGGCAAAATTTGAGGAGGGCAAAATTTGCTGCTCCTCAAATGTTGCCACCATCGGCAAATCCCTGCTCTGCCTCTCCGTTAATCCGCCACTGCCTGAAGGGAGCCTCAGAGTGCAGAATGCCGGAGTTTTTCCCTGGTCTTCCAGGTTGCAAGTTTCAGGGGCGTAGCTAGGGGAGAGGGGGCCGTGTTCACCCCACTTCAGCAGCCCCTCGGAGTGAGGGAGATAATGAAGAAAATAGGGAGGGGTGGAGCTGGGGGGCCCTCAGGAGCTGGGGGCCCCAGGTTCTATGAACCCCTCTGCTCAATTATAGCTACACCCCGGCACATTTCCCCTTGGGGACCTAGCCCACATTTTCTCCATTGTTGGCTTCAGATTAGGTCAAAGCCCACGGTGATTAAGGGTGCAGGCCAAGGCTAATTCCACCTACTGGGCCTCAGTTCCTGGGCCAAGTTTCAGTATATGCCGCTTTCATGATTCGGAGAGGCGTTTAAGACCAGGTTGCTCTGTTGACAAAAGGGCAGGTGAGCAGGGGCCAATCCAGACCCTTCCGTCCCTCGAAGCTTCTCTTTGCCCCAAAGCAATTATTTGCTTCAAATAGTCAATTTGTTGCTAACTGCAACCCTGAGAAGCCTCCCTGCATGAAGCACGGTGTTTGCAGATGCATATTTCCCACAGCTGTGCTTTGACATTTGTAGGCAGCGAGCATGAATTGCCTCTTTGCTAAGCAGGGCATGCCCTGGTTTGAATTGGAATGGGAGACTACATGTGGACATAAGAAGATTATCCCTTTAGGGGATGGGGCCACTCTGGGGAGAACACCCTCATGCTTGCACGCAGAAAGCCCCAGATTCTCTCCCTGGCATCCTCAGTCAGGGCTGATTCCTGCCTGCAGCCTTGGAGAAGCTGCTGCCAGTCTGAACAGTACAATACAGAGCTAGATGGACCAAGGGTCTGATGTGGTATATGGCAGCTTCCTATGTTACTCTTTCCAAATGGCCATGGGATGCATTGAATTTCCTAGTGGCCAATGGTCATTTGGAAATCCCAAGTGTTTTTATGGCCCTTTGGAAGGAACCAGAGCTTTTCAGTGGACATCCCCTGCATTTATTTTAGTACATTCCCTGGAGCAGTGCCTCCCAACCTTGGGGGGGGGGCCTCCAGATGTTGTCCAATTGTGGCTAGGAATGATGGGAGTTGTAGTTCCACAGCATCTTTGTGTAGACAATACTGAGCTAGATGGACCAAGGGTCTGACTCGGTATAAGAAAGCTTCCTATGTGAACACCTAAAAGGGTGAATGGGCCCTTCATGTGCAGATACAGGCTGTAGGCCTTTCCCCAACCCACACAAGCTGAGAATACAGAGCAATGAGGGGTGAACGTAGGAACATAGGAAGCTGCCATATATGGAGTCAGACCATAGTTCCATCAAGCTCAGACTGGCAGCGGCTTCTCCAAGGTTGCAGGCAGGAATCTCTCACAGCCCTATCTTGGAGATGCTGCCAGGGAGGGAACTTGGAACCTAGATGTTCTTCCTAGAATGACTCCATCCCATAAGGGAAATATCTGACAATGCTCACGCTTCTAGTCTCCCATTCATATGGGAACAGGGTAGACCCTGCTTAGCTAAGGGGACAAGTCATGCTTGCTACCACAAGACCAGCTCTCCTCTTGGCTTTGAACTGAATTGGCTTTGAGGACTGGCACATTTCTCCTACACATTCCACTCTTCTGTAAGCCATCTGTGAACCACACATGATCACTGAGTAGCCAGAAAAGGTCCTGGGGTGGCATTTACCATTCAGGAACCCTGGAAATTTACTTCCACAGCCAAGGAAGCCATGGCTTCATTTGCAAAACGCCTGCACAAAATAACAAGATACCAGTCGTGCGATAAATAAGGCTCAAAGAGGAATATGATTCCAAATATGCATTGTAATTTAATAAGGCCCCAATATACAATGGAAAAGGTCATCGTGCACATAAGCTTATGAAAAAATCAATCCTCCGTTTGTACTGAAGCACACCTGACGAAGTGCAGTTATGTCTGTAATCATAATTTCATCCATCCCTAATGGACAGAAAGTCCAGGCGTTCAGTCAGTCATAAACAGAAAGATGCAATTTTAATCTTCATCCCATGCTGTAAAATCCAGGATGGGAAGTCAAGCAGCTTTCTGAACCCCAACCAGTCTCAGGGATGACATCCATGCTGGTGCAATGAGAACAGACCAGCTCTCACCAGCTCACCCATTTGTGAAGCACAGACAGTGGGGAGCCACAACCTATATCTCCATGCTTCGGCATTTGGGAGGTTAAATGGAGAGGGTGGGAAACGGCCCATTTCCCCTGCTCTTTGCCATCCTCCTCATGGTGCTGTCATCTCCACAGCAGAGGCCTCCCGGGAGCAGGCTTTGAATGCATTTCCAGGAGCTCTTTGTAGGGCATCTTGATCAGGGTACAGAGAGCCCTTTAATATTCTTCAGGATTTCTGCTCTGTCCTATAGGTGTCTGCTTGTCATTTAATATCCATTAATGAGCACTTGCAGTGTTATGTAAATTTGCTCTTTGCTCTCATTTGGTTGAAACAGATGTGATCAGGTGCTTCTGTTTAAAATAAAACCTTCTCTGTTCTGATCTCTTCTTTCGTTTCTTTTCACTTACCAACATCGCAATGGGAGTAACAGACAAATCGTAGCAAGAAGCCGGAATTAAAAATGCTCCCAGCATATCTCTCTCTCTCTCTCTCTCTCTCATTCTCTCTCTCTCTCTCTCTCTCTCTCTCTCTCTCCATGGATATATATTAGAGTTGTGACATTTAGTCAATGAGTCAGTTAGATTAAGAAATGAAAACCTTGTGGTCAATTTAAAAATGCTCCTGATTAATCAGACAAATCTTTGTTATTTTGAATGCAAATCCTTATTTTTAGTGTTAGTTTATGACGAGTATGACAAATATTTATATACAGCTTTTCAACAAAAGTTCCCAAAGCAGCTTACATAGATATAAATAATAGTTTGGCATTAGTTTTAGCATTATACTTAGTTATATTTGATGCAAGTACAGTGGGTGGCAGTCACCAGAGCAGAAGAGGCATTCCCTCGTGTGTATGAGAAAAGAGGTGTTCTCTCTTATCTCACACACAAGAGGAAATCCCACATATCAGGAGGTATATCTGACTGCTGCAAAATGTACCTGCATCCTCTAAAAGCAAAGAAATAATGTCATGCATGAGGGCTATCCATCTAGGGAGGGGCAGCTTCCCCATGAGGCAAACTGGGAATTAATTAAAAGAACCATAGAACAAAAAAGGCAATGAACTGAAAAAGAGCAAAAATTAAATAAAACGGAAATGCATTTTTCTTATATAGGACTAGCACATTTCCCCCGTCACACCCGAGAAGCCCCAAAAAGCTGGGGCTTTGTCACGTGAAAGAGGAAGAATTGCTTACCCTTGGACGACCCCATTCTCAATTTTCACGACGACTATTACAAATACTTACCGTATTTTACGGACTATAAGACGCACCTTAATTTTAATCCAGTTTTTCAGAGTTTTAACATATTAAACTGTTAAAACATATAAGACGCACCTGAATTTTGGCCGATATTTTTCGAGGAAAAAAGTGAGTCTTATAGTCCATAAAATACGGTATATACAGCTTTTCAACAAAAGTTTCCAAGCGGTTTACATCAAGAAATAATCAATGAATAGAGATGGATCCACCATGACCCCAAAGAGCTCACAATCTAAAAAGAAACCTAAGACAGACCCCAGCAACAGTCACTGGAAGGGTACTGTGCTGGAGGTGGAGAGGGCCAGCTGGTCTCCCCCAGCTCAATAAAGAGAATCACCACTTTTAAAAAGTGCCTCTTTGCCCAGTTAGCTGGGGCTTTTGCCTTTGCCTTTCGATATGCAGGGATTCATACAACCATCCTCTTCATTATTCCAAGCTGAAGCCCTAACTCGCTTTCCTACTTTTCATTATCAGGCAGGGGTCTTCCTTTCCAAGGCCTTGCTGAAGATGCCAGATACCGAACCAGGAACCTTCTGCACTCTGAGCAGATGCCCTCCCACTGTCCTACAGTTATCCATACAGAAATGCAAAAGGCAACCTCGTCCTCCGCTGAGGGCAAGTGATTCAGTTGTGTCTCTGCATCAGGAGTGATTGGACCATCCACCCCCACCGGATAAAACCAGAATTACCTGTCCCCCAGGCAGAGACTGATTGGGAAAAGGCATGGTCAGATCAGTAAATCATATGGAGTCACAGTGGGCAATCCTATATGGGAACCTTTAACTACTTCATTATTTCTTGCAGCATCCCAATGCAGGAAATTACTGCTTTGCCTTAACGTTCTCTGTAAGCACACTGCAAGTGGAGTGCTCTGTGTTCAAGCACCATGACTCAGACTGGTCTCCAGGAGCGGAGGACGCAGTGAGTCACAATGTCTCAAGGGACACAGAACAATCAGCCAGATGAGGAGAATAAAGACTGCTTGGCAATATTGCTCTAAGAATCCCAACGCCCATTGTCAAGGTAGCTGAGTAATATATTGTTACTTGACAATAAAGGCAAGGCTAAGGTCTACGAATCGACCGAGCTAGAAATGTAGCCGAGGGTTTCGTTGGCACAGTCATGGGACTCTAAGATTGCTAGGATGTGTTCATGCTACAAATGGTATTAATGCAAAGAAAAATGTCATCGGCACATAGAAGAGACAATTGTCAGGTTTCCATGATCATCACACCGTTGCATCATCTTCTTCATTGTAAGAGCCGCTGCCAGTGGAAACCCCCATCAACCCGAAATGCAGCATCCTGGCTAATTGTTTATTCGGCCTGTGTTGAGCTTCAGCTTCAGCTGAATCTTCTGCACAGTCTCCCTGGCACCTTGCAGAGACGATCATTCTCGCCATACAGTGCTGTGCTTTTCTCAGGGCTGGGGTGCTCCTTTAAGGGGAATGGAGCTCTCTTGAGCCCCTGGACCATCTTAGAAGGTGTATATTGAGCGCTCGGGGAAGTGTTGCCCTTTCCCCACAGAGCTTTTAAGAGAGGGCCCTGTCTCTCTTATAGGGCCCTCCCAGCATGGAGAAAAGTACAGTACTGTGTTTGAGGTCAGCACAGTGGGAAATGGCTCTCATGTTGAAGGTGTTTTGCCAAAGTGGCCTCCATCTGAAAAATAGCAAAGTTCACTGCTGTAGCATCTCACCAAGCAATGGAAAGCAGGTGAGGCTCTGTGGATAGTAAGGATGAGAGTGTGCAGAGATGGTCTGGCTTCCCTTTCCATGGCTCCCGCAGAGTTCTGCTGGACAAAGGAAACTGGGGCACAGCTGGGAAAGGCAGAGTCTGTCCTGGTATGGAAGTGGGTGTAGAGCAACCTGTGAAGCAGCCTTATGTTGCCCACTGTTCCATGTCATTAACAGCACCACTACCTTTTCTTTCTTTCTCTTATACGATTTTATAAGCAAGAAAAAGTGGGAGAATTTGAGGGAGAAAGATGAACATATCCATTTTTTAAAAAAAGACTAGAAAAAGGGTTCGTTCTCAGGGTCAACATGTGGGTACCCAGGTCTAAAAAGACTGAAGACTGTTGGTACAGGAGAATGGTTTATGACTCCTGGAGTTCGTTTCTTGGAGGTTCACCTGCAGTCCCTCAAATTAGGATCCAACAAATGGTGGACCAGCTTCCACGAGAGACAGCTTGAGACCATGACCAGTTTTCTCCTGAAATGTGCAACTAGAAGGGAATTTTTGAGAGATGCTGTATCTCAGTGATAGAGCTTCTGCTTTACATGCCAAAGAAGGTCCCCTCTTCAGTCCCTGGCAGCATCTCCAGCTAAAATATCTGGCTTGAGATCGATGCGAGACACTGATATTCGGTACTGACATGGGTCAATGATAAGGCAAATTCATATGCTCACATATGAGTCTTAGTTCCACTTTGGGCACAGCACACGTAAGGCAATGGAACAGGTCCAACCAGAGGCAAAGCCACCATTGAGTGACAGGGTTCAAGGAACCCAGGCTGCCGTCCCTCAGGGGCCACACCGCGTAGCCCCGACACGCCCCCCACATCTGACATCAGATGTGGGGGGCATGTCTAAATTGGGCATGTGGGGGGCATGCCATATCCAGGGGGCAGGGTGAGGGGGCTGCAGTGTCACGCCCTTGAGCTCCAACAGCGAGGAAGAAGGGGAAGCTGTCAACTTTCCTGCCAATTCAGGAGTGTCTGAGGGGCAGAGCCCGGCTGTCAGCGTTCATGAAATGGCTGTGGTAGATCCAACTAATGATTTAGAGCAGGCACGGCAACCTGAGTCAGCAGAAGGCATGAGGGACCAATCGGAAGAACAACTATGCAATGAAACACTGACACCACAACAACGCAGGCGCACTAAACGCAGGACGCAATTAGAATCTATTAGAAGAAGCAAACGCCTCTTGCTGAAGGCTGATAAGCCGTGAATTATTGCCAGCTGGGAGCTATCGGCTTCCACTATAAATCCTGTCACCAGCCGTCTACTCCTTGCTGAAAAACAACGTACGCCATTCAGTCGACAGCGTTCAGCCAAGCCGTGAACTTCCCTGGCATTTGGCCAGACCTTGACATGCAGCAGCTGAACATGGGCTGCTGCTGGCCTCCCTCCACCATTGGCCCAACCCGTGAGAATGTGTCTTAGAATGTGACCCAGAATCCTTTGCAACACCCAAAGGTTCTATAGCAGATGCTCTGGGTTGGGGGCGGGTTCTTGGCAGACCAGTTGATGTGGAAACTGTTCCTTAAAGAAAAGTCTTTCATTTAGGTTTGATTTAGCTTTCAAAGCTAATAGCTTTTGGTATCTGCTGGTCTGAGCTGTCAGTGACTGACCAGGAAAAGGATCTTGGGGTCGTAGAAGACACTCACTGAAAATGTTGACTCAGTGCGGGGCAGCTGTGAAAAAGTGAAATTCCATGCTAGAGATCATAAGGGGGTTGAAAACAAAACTGCCCCTATACAAATCTATGATGTGGCCACATTTGGAGTACTGCGTACAGTTCTGGTCACCATATCTCAAAGACGGTATTGGAGAACTGGGAAAGGTGCAGAAGAGGGCAACTAAGAGGATGAGGGGGCTAAAGCACCTTCCTTACAAGACATTTGGGGCTTTATAGTTCAGAAAAAGGTGACCAAGGGGAGACCATGTAAAATTATGCATGGAGTAGAGCAAATAGACAGAGACGATATTTCTCCCCTCTTTCCTAACTCTAGAACCACGGGTCATCCCACAAAACTGAAGGCCAGGAAATTTAGGACTGACAAAAGGAAGTACTTCTTTACACAGCACATAATTAACCTATGGAATTCTTTGCCATGGGATGTGGTGATGGCCACTAGCTTGGATGGCTTTAAGTGGGCCTTAGATAAGTTTTATGGAGGTCAGGTCTATCAATGGCTACTAATCCTGATGGCTATAGGCTACCTCCAGGCTCAGAGGCAGGATGCCTCCCAATACCCAATACCAGTGGTGGGAAAATAACAGCAGAAGAGAGGGCATGCCTTCATCGCTTGCCTAAGGGTTTCCCAAGGCATCAGATGGGCCACTGTGTATGTGAGTGCTGGACTTTTTGAAGGCCATTTAAGCAACTGGTCATTCATTACTGTGTCTTGTGGCAGTGGGTTCCATGCATGGAAGTAAGTCCATGCTAAGAAAGATGTGTTGAGAATAAGGCATGTGGCTGTTCAAAGCAAGGAATGTGTTTCGGTGGGCTGTCACCATGGCTCTGTTGCTGCCCAGGGCATGGATCTTCTTCCTCCTTTTCATGGTAATTGCTCCCTTTTTCTGTGACAGTCCTTTGACAGGCTTACAGGTTTGAAGAGATTCATAACTCACTCAATAAGTCTCTTGATACTTCCTTGCTCCGGGCCCTCCCCTCCCATCAAACAAGAATTGGCTAATGGGTTTCTATGAAAAAATAAATGTAATTGCCACTGATTTCCCCCAAATTGCCGAAAAATGTATTAATGACACTTTCCAAGACCGAAATAACACCATTTGCATTTAAATGTGCTTCTCCTTTGCAAACACCACTCGCTTATTCCCCCCCAGCTTATTCCCCACCCCCACCCCGCAGACACACAAAATGCAGAGAATCAGCAGATCATTAAATGCTGCATTTCTGAACAATCTCCACTAAGTGGGAGGGGGCCTCTCACCCCAGGAACAATGTGAGGGGCAGCTCCAGCGGCCCTGGCCAGGGGACCAGAAGCCTTTGCCGAGTTATGGAAAGGGCTGGTCAGGCTCTCACCTTGGACATGAGCAATTAGAGGTGCCTAACTCGCCAGAAAAGGCCTCCAAGGCAGCTGAACATCTCACTTTGTCTTTCTAAAGCTCAACAGGAGGGCTCATCGGGGTATACCCCAGCTCCTGTTTTCAAGGCTAAGATTCAGTCTTGTGAAGAAATCGAGCGCCTCTGAGCATCCTCAAAGTGACTCCCCCTTCCCACTGTATAACCTCGACCAGTCGGCAGATGTCCCAAGTGCTTTCAAAGCACAGGACATGAAATGCAGGAAGTGTAGACCCAAAGGCTTCATCCCAGCATGGAAACAATGAAAAGACCATCTTCTCCGAGCTAAAGCCCCTGGACCTTTAACCTGGCATGTGGCTCCCTCTGTTTGCTGTTTGTAAACAGCAGCTCAGGGAGGTCCTGATCCGGAGTGTGTGTCCGGTGCTACCTGATCCTCGCTATGCACTTTGCGGCCCCTTGTGACTGCCCATTGGGACCACCAACTGGCTCCTCCCGCTAGCCGGAAGTATAAAAGGCTTCCTAGCTGAGGCAGGTCTTACCTGCATATCCAGGTCTCTGTGTTTTGGTGGGTTTGTCCTGTTGCCCCTATAGAGTGTCTGCTCAGGGAGATCTTAGGCGTATCCCTGACTTTTCACTTGACCTTTGGTGCATTTCAGTCTCTTGGCTCCTGTGATGCACAAGCTCTTGCTTGCCTACTTGGCTGGACCTCTAGCATGTTCCTGGCTCTTATCTCCTATTGGACCCTCTGACTCCTGTCTGCTCCAGCATGACTCCTGGTGTGTTCCCAACTCTCCCAGTCCTGGCCCTGGATCTGCACCCGCTAGTGACTGCTGCCCACGACACAACTCCTAACAGTGTGGGTAAAGGGTTACATCCCCTTCTCCCACACTTTGGTCCCAGTCTGGATTGCACATCCAAACAGATGCCAGATCGCTGGCATCTCTAGCTAAAAGGATTCCTGGTAAAGATGTGCATAAAATTAAATTTTTTTATTCATTTCAAATTTGAATTGAATTCTGAACATTCGTTTTGAATTCGAATCAGATTTGAATTCAGTCTCAACTCTGTTTTGGTGCCTTTTTTAAACCAACCACGGAGCCTGTACTATTTTAAAAAGCTGCCAAATAGCTCTCAAATAGAAATGTGGATTCCCCCCCCCCATTTGGTTAAATTGCTCATTTGATTCAATTCGTGATTCAATTCTTATTCAAATCACTCGAATCATCCAGATTCGAGTTGAATCAATTCAAATTCAAAACAGTTAGCTTATCCCTAATCAGAGGCGTAACTAGGGAAAACGGCGCCCGGGGCAAGCACTGAAATGGCCCCCCCCCCCCACATACTACATTATACTTAGGTTTTTCCTCACAAGTGCCCGCCGCCAAGCCAGGCCATTGACTGGCTGCCAGGCGCCAGCAAAGCAATGGGGGGGCACGGGCGGCGCGGAAGGGACCACTCGTGGGGGAGGGGGCGCCGATGCGCTCCCTTGACTGCTGCAGCACTGCTGCACTGAGCAGGAAACATTTGTATTAACAAAAAATTAAAAAAGAAATTAAAAAATTTTTTTTGTCATGGCGGCGCCCCCCACATGACCAGAAAAGCTGGTGCCTGGGGCACGTGCCCCCCCTGCCCCCCCTATAGTTACACCTCTGTCCCTAATTCCTGGTAGCAGGCTTTGTGAAAGTCTTCAGCGTGGGATTTTTGAAAGTTGCTGCCAGTCAAAGTAGATAATACTGGGCTACCTTTGTATGTTCAGTTTTTGCTTACCTGGTATTTTGTCACAGTGTGATGCATGATGAGGCAGGTTTAGCACAGTATTAAATACAGGTCTGGCTCACACAAACATCTGAATCTAAGTTTAATGTCGATTACCAACATTAGCACGATTGTGTGAAGTGATTCGTCTCAGGCCATAAACCAGCTTGGTGTGAGTTCACACAAGCATGCTAATGTTGGTAACCCACATGAGACCTAGATTCAAATGATTGTGTGAACTAGGCAACAATCAAGCATGTTGAATAGAATAGCACTGTGTCCTTAGGCTTGCTGCCATCTTTAATGTGGTCAGTAGCTGGGCAGCCTCACAGGCTTATATTCAGTGGTGGCAGCCACTGGATTTAAGTGTCCTGCTGCTACCGACATGGCTGCAGGTGCTCAGCATGGTTGCTGGGGGGTCCAGCTCAGGAACCCCCAGTTGCCCTGCTGCCCCTCTTTCCAACACAGAGCGATTTCATTCGCATCTGCACCATTTCCTCCCATCAAGAAATTGTTCATTTTCTTACCACTGAATATTTTTTGACCTTGAGGCGGCTTTTCACGGTTGACTTCAAGCCATTTCACAAAGTCCTTTCTCTGCACTGGCAGTCAAAAGGAGCGTTTTATTTCTAGAGAGTTTTCTCATAAGGGGCAATTTCAGGAACCACTTGAGTGATTGAGTGAGGGGCCATTATCTCTCTCTCTCTCTCTGATTAACTATCCCCAACTTTACCAAGGGGGTGTTTGCAAAGGAACCCAGATTCCTGCTACAGCAGGTCAGGAGGCCTCTAACTGGTTCTAATTAGTGCTCTTCTGAAAACTCCACATTTTTGGTCTTGCAGCCAAATGTGATGCTGGAAGGTACCATTCCTCCCTCCCTCCCTTTGAAGACATCAAAGGAGTTGCTAGAGGCCAGCTCAGGGGCCAGGGAGCTTTGCAGCATAAAAATAGGGTAAAGTTGCCTGCAATGGATGGTTGATCTCTCTGAGCCGTGATGGGCACAGATGGACACCTGCCAGCTAAACGGAGCCGGCTGGTCAGCAGGGAACCCTCTGCTGCCTTTTGCCTGACCCTCGGTGCTCACACTTATTTATTTATCCCCCACATTTATATACCACCTTTCTGCTAAAGCACTCAAGGCAGTTTGCATTTGAGAATAATGGCTTACAAGTTAGAGAAACATGATACTGAAGGGGAGGGGGACAGGAACATGGAGGGAAGAGGAAAAGAAGCACAACCCGGGCCCAGCTCTTTCACCGGGTGATGTAATGAAGGATGTCATGACAGGGGTGTAGCAAGATGGAAGTGCACCCTGGGACGAAAGGGGAAGAGGGGTCGCTTCTCCCCACAGCCCCCCCACTTCCTTCTTCACAGAGGATGGAGGGGGAGACTGCATGCTGTCGTTCAGCTGGTGTCCCCTCCAGGGGTCCGGTAGGGGGGGACATATCTCCCCCCGCCCTTTGTTCAATTATAGCTCTGCCCCATGTCATGATGAGCAGGTGGAAAGACTGCTGATGGAGGGAGGCGGAGGAGGAGCCAAAAGGCCATTGTCCACAGCCCGGCCAATCAGGGTGGCACCTACAGGTAGATAATAATGGGACCTGGACTGCCCCTGCCACAAGGCCCCCGCTGCCAAAAGCCCCCCCCCCGTGAGGCCTCCTAACACCTACTTTGGGGGGCCTCCTGCAATGCTGAACCTCTGTTTTTTCATGCTTTAAAAATGTCAGCCCACCATGCGGCTGAGGGGTGGCTGCTGGAGCGAGTGTTGGGCCTGTCCGCCCAGCCTAGCGACTCTTCGTAACTGCGAGGCGCACCTGCGCAGTAGAGAGATAATTCCAAGCCCATGAAAACAGGAAAAAACTTTTAGGTTCGGAGGGGTGGGGTGGGGGCGGGATGGCTGAAGGAGGCCCCCCCCGGCATTTGGAGCCCCCCAGATCTTGGAGGCCACGGACCGGGTCCCCAAGATCTGGGGGTTAGAGCACCTCTGAGGCCGATAGAGGGGCTGTCTCGCCTCTCCCTTTGCTGAGGCCAAGGGCCTCATCTTGCAGGCCTCATTTGTGTCAGGATGTGGGGGTGTGGTTTAGCTCCCAGGTTCTTTGAACCCATCTGCTCAATGGTGGCTCCACCCCTGACTGTTTGCCTTTCTTTCTCCTGCCCACCCTGCCCCAGTGTGGAGAGCTGCACTGCCTGCAGGCTGGTAATTCATCAGGTGGAGCTGAGTGGTACTATTTGCTTCTCTCTCTCCCTCCCTCCCGCCCCACCCCAGTGTTAATGAGAGCCACACTGCCTGCATTTGTCAGGTAGATCTGTGCAGTTAACTACACAGCTCTACCTGATGAATGACCAGCCTGCAGGCAGAATGCAGGGCAGGAGAGAGAAGAGTAAGTGGAGCTCTGGGAAGGAGAGGCAACTGTGCCTCCTTTGGCACTGCTCCCCCAAGCTCCTTACAATGAGCCTCTCTTGCCCTTTCACATATACCATGTCAGTAGATGCAAAACATTTCATGGTAATCCCTCCTGATGGTATTGAGCAGAAGATACTTCTAATCTTCTCAGCAAGCCTGTGTTAGTTTGCCCATGGGGAAAACACACACACACACACCTGGGGCAAGAGTAGGAGGTTTTATGCACCTTATAAATTTGTATTCTGGCGGGTGTTAGCAACAGGCAGAACTCCCATTAGTCATGTTGATGTCTAATCCTTTTATTTATGGTTTCCATGCTAAGCCATTCCTTGGGTCATGATGATATTTGGGGGCTGAGATTTCCACAGATGAACTCTGTGTTAAGCACAGCTCGGTTCCTGGGAGATGAATCTTCATGAGTCACTGCTCTGTGATTCCCTCTTTCCAGTGATGCCAACTACCTAGATCCATGACTCATGCAGAAAGACAGAGGATAGGCTCCTTTGAAATGTGAGGCTGCCTTCGGACATAATGCGAAACCAGAGCCAACCATGCCAGAGGTTGAAGATTTTGGTTGTCCGAATGTCACCAAACCGCGGGTCTGTTTTAGCCCCCAAACCTAAATCTGAACCTTCAGTTCCAAGTGCGTGTCCCCGCTCAGGGAAACCTTAGGGAAACCGATGCCAAAGGTGGCATCGTGTCATCTGAATTCTGCCGCTGTGTCCTACTGGAGTTGAGGGTTGGAAGCTCCTCCTTCCCTCCTACTCAATTGGCTGCCATGGCTTTCCTTCATTTCCTCCAGTGCCTCCCCCTTTACAATCTCCCAGATTGCAGATTGGGCTCATCTGGGAGCACACGTGAGGAATGGAAGCAAGCAGAGGGTCTGTTGGACCTGCGGTTTGCCATGATGTCCGAAGGCAGCCAAACTCTTTCATGCTGCAAAAGCCAGACATTCAGGGTGCAAGAATGCCTTCAGTTTTAATTCAAAAAGCAAATGGCTGTGTAGGAACAGAAGGAGAGCCCTGCTGGATCAGACCAAAGATCTATCCTGATCAGCATCCTGTTTGGTGGAGTCATAGCTCAGTGGTGAAACACTCGCTTTGCACACAGAAACTCCCATGTTCAATCTCTAGCATATCCCGTTGAAAGGGAATAAAGTAACAGGGCTGAGAAATGTCTCTGCCCAAGACCCTAGAGAGCCACTGGCCATTAAAGTAGATAGATGGATCAAAAGTCCATCTCAATGCATAGCAAACCATCATGCCATGTTCTTTAAAGGGGAAGGGCTGTAGCTCAGGGGAAGTGTATCTTCTTTGCATATAGAGGGTTCCAGGCTCAATCCCTGACAGCATCTTCAGGGAGGCCTGGGAAGGTTTTTCCACCTGAGACTGCCACTGCCAGTCAGGGTAGACAACACTGAAGGAGATTGTAGTCAACAACTATTTGGAATCCCTGTTACACGGAGCCCTCATTGGATGGGCTGAGGGGCCACGGTTGAGATAGCTCATGACACCACATGACAGCATGCAACTGTTCCTGTGACAAGTGGATACATCCTTTGCAGGGGTGGAGCAAAACTTTTTCATCATCAGCTCTTTCCTGTTGAGGTCCTTCTCTTTTATCTAGTACAGGGATTCTCAAACTTGGGTCCTCAGGTGTTATTGGACTTCAACTCCCATAATCCCCAGCCTCAGTGGCCTTTGGTTGGGGATTATGGGAGTTGAAGTCCAATAAGACCTGAGGACCCAAGTTTGAGAATCACTGATCTAGTACTATCCACGGTTACTTGTCTCGATGGCCATAGGCTACCTCCAAACTCAGAGGCAGGGTGCCTCCAAATTCCAGTTGCAGGGGAGCCACAGCAGCAGGAGAGAGGGCATGCTTTCGTCTCCTACTGGTTGGTTTCCTGGAGGCATCTGGCGGGCCCCTGTGGAAAACAGGATGCTGGACTAGATAGGCCTTGGGCCTCACCCAGCAAGCCTTTTCTTACAGTTTTATGTTATGTTTTCTTATCAGCCTGCAGTGTTCATCTCTACACTATCTCATGGGTTTTGAATGCAGAATTTGTTCCAGCAATAATGGAGATGAGCAAGAGAGCCAGGGAACCTGATTAAAGGATAAATAGACAGAGCCCTTTGCCATATTTGTTCTGCACTCATTTAGCGGTAATTCTGTGACTCCAGTTCAAGTGTTAACTCGCTTGCTCTGTCATTCACGCAGCTGCTCCGCTGGTTGTTAGGGATCCATTTCGTGATTGGCTGGGGAGTGCATGCCAAGAAGCCCTTGAAGCCAGCCCATGCATTGGTGGGTCTTTCCTCTCCAACATCCCCAGCTGTTTGTTCCCCCCTTTCCCGTACTTGTGTCAAGAGAATAAAGAGAAATTTAGATGAAGAGGGGGGAAATGTATTTCAGCCATTGGGGAAAAAAAATAACGCTTTATTTCAGTAAGCATGTGGTGGCATAAATATTTATACGCTGCATTATTGTAGGGCTATTCAGTTGCAATTGGCAAGGTGGCACATGTATCACAGTACTTCTAGGGGGCTTATTTTCTGGTGTTTTATAGCTCTGCTATTTTGCTGTGTGTGAGAGAAAGTGTGTGTGTGTGTGTGTGTGTGTGTGTGTGTGTGTGTGTGTGAGAGAGAGAGAGAGAGAGAGAGAGAGAGAACGCCAAAGTATCACTTAAGTTTGGTTTTGTATTCTCCTAAGGCAACTCTCGATCGTTTATGAAAATGTTGCTGGGAGGGAAAGAAATCTGTTGCAACCTCTTCATCTTGAATGGAGATTCTTGCTATATTTTAATTTTTATTGCCATGGAACTTGGTCCCCCAGGGCTGTTCCTGGTGACATGGAGGCCATTTGAAATGGATGCCAGGTTGAGATCCAATGTTGCTCAGCTACATTTTCTGGAGCAGAAATATCACCGGCCTACTTAATAAATAGAGTGGCCGTGATCCAGCCAAAGCTAAGCCCATTAGCCCAATGATTTCAATGGCAAACATTTGTGGTGTGAACCTGAACATGTTAGTGACACTTGAGGCCCGGGGCCCAGATTTGTCCCACAGGGACTTTTTTGCTGGTAGGACTTTTCTGCACGTGCTGTCCTATCCTGGTCTGTATCCCACGGCCACCACCTCTCTTTCCTCTCTCCCCCTGACTCCAACTGGTCACAGCTCAGGAAACAGCCACTCTGAGAAAGCCCTCAGGCACTTCCAACTCCACTTAGCTTGGCATGCACCTTCCAAACTCTCTGCTGCACCTCTGCTGGGCTAGTAATGGAAAGGGGAGGGACTCAGACAAGATAAAAGGGTGTAGAGTACAGGAGGCCCTCTACAGAATGTCCAGTGCTCTGTGAGGTGGAGCACAGGACACTCTCCTAAGAGCACCTCCCACAATCTACTGCCCTTTCATCAGTCCTTTCCCAGCATCCTTCGTAATGTAATTGTAATGCAATAGTTAATGTGCTGAAAATTGATCTTGGCCCCTGCACATCAAGTCATCAAAGACCTGGTTGGTTCCAGCCCACCAGGGCATTTGGGTTGTGCACCCCTGGTCTAAATTGACTGGCAGTACATCTTCACGGCTTCAGGCAGGCGTCTTTCCCAGCCCTACCTGGAGATGCTGCCGCCAGAGTGATGCTCTTCCCCTGAGCTACACCCTCATCCTAAAACAAATGACAGGAAATGCCCACTGAAATGCACTGGTTCCTCCCCAATGAACATAGGAATGCTTGGAATTTCCAAATGGCCATTGGCCATTCAGAAATTTAATGCATGCCACGGTAATTTGGTCTTACCCAATTAGCTCTTGCTGGTGTCCCCATTAGGGGGGCAACCAAGGGGGCGAGCCTCCCCCCCCCAAATAAATGATTTCTATCAGCTTTTCTTCTTGTATTCAGGATTGAGCTGGTGGATGCTATTTCCCTGCCAAAGGGGTGGGGTGGGGTGGGAGTGGGTGAATATGCAAAGCTAGCTCTGGAATCCAACCCACAACTTTGTCTTTCCCCTTCAGTAGCTGAAGAAGCCCAAAGAGAGAAAAAGACTTGCTTGAGACAAGGGGCCTGCTTGTGCATCCTGATGGGTATTTTGCAACACAGCAGGAGTCGCCTTTGAATTCTGAAAATTCTGAGTCACCACCAAATTTCAGCTAAACGGGAAGATGGGAGTGCCTTTGCGTGTTTCTGCTCCAGCACAGCACCTGTAGGCATTTCAAGGGGAGTTAAACATGAGATAGGTGTAATTTCATGTGGTGTGTGTGTGTGGGGGGGGGGTCCCCACATCTCTAGCATCAACTCAGAGATGAGTGCTGTCATATCCCTTCTGGGTGTTGGGATTTATGCAGGGGTGTAGCGTTGCTTGTGAGAATGGGAAACCGGAACGCCATGCTCCAGGGGACATTCCTGGTGCACCAGCCACATAGGGGATTTGGCTGGGAGGGAACTTGGAACCTTCTGCTCTTCCCAAAGCGGCTCTGTCCCCTGAGGAGAATCTCTTCCAGTGCTCACACTTCTAGTCTCCCATTCATATGCAACCAGGGCAGACCCTGCTTAGCTAAGGGGACAAGTCATGCTTGCTACCTTGTTTGGCTTATGGCCGTAAACAAAATGATTCTGATTCTGATTCTGCTTGCTACCACAAGCACCAAAAGCTGTTGCCAGGTTGCTGACTGGGGTCTCTTGTACAGTCTGCATTGGTTTCTCATCTGTTTCTGAGTACCATTTTAAGTGCTGGTCATTATCTTTCAAGCCCTATATGTTTTGGGGCCTGGATACCTTAAGGTCCACTTGCTTCCATATGATCCCGCACACCTGGCATAATATTTGGGGTGGGGGTTGCTCCATATCCCACTGCCTACTGGGGCTTGATTTTTAAGAATGTGGGGCAGGATAGTGCTTAGTCTTTGCAACTCCTACTCCAGTGGGATTGTGCTGCCTTGTCTGTCCTTTGAAGACGCACCTGTTTTGCTGTGCTTTGGGGGCTAAGTTGAGGGGCAGCTTTTGGTTGTGTTATTATCTCTGTCTGTTGTCTGCAGTAATTATTGGGATGGTTTTATTGCCTTTTATTTTTAACTACTTTGTTATTCTCCTTGAAGCTGAATTGAAAAACAGCATACACATCTAATTAATAAATATGAAGTTGCTGTCCGCTGTGTCAAGCCATTGGTCCACATAGCTCAGCGTTGACTACTCTGACAGGCAGCAGCTCTCTAATATCTCAGGAGCTCTTTCCAAATCTTTGCTACCTGGGTTCCAGGGGTGTAGCCAGCACTGGGCAACAGGGTTCAAAGAACCCGGGCCACTGCCCCCTTCAGGGGCCGCGCCTCGCAGCCCCGACACCCCCCCCCATCTGACGTCAGTGCTGGGTTCCTTTAACTGGAGATGCCAGGGAGTGAATGGAGAGCTTTCTGAATGCAAAACATGTGCTCTGCCACTCCCTCTCCATACCAATGCTACCATCCCCATCTCGAGTATAAGATTACTGGCGTACCTAATAAACCATAAACCTTTTCCCTTGTCACTCCGGGTGAACACACAACAGAGTGGGCACTGGCAAAGCGACTGGGCTGAACGGCAATATTCTCTTGCCAGACCTTTGCTCCGTGTGCCGCTTGGTTAGAAAAACAAACAGGATGTTCAGACACATCAAGAATGTAATTGAAATCCACCTGTGAGAAACATATTTCAACACCACAGTGGGAATCATGGGCTGACGGAAAGGACGCCTTGCTCTCTGAGAAACAAGTCTGTGCAGCTGTTGGAAACAGCCCTTGCCCTGCTCTATGCATAAGAAGCAGCAGGGGCTGGCAGAGTGGGCTCAGGACCGTGGGCACCAGCTTTGCATGTTCTCCCCACAGGCCCAGAGCCAGCCCAAACATTTGTGTGGGGGGCACCATAGCAGTCAGGGGGAAGCTGATCTGGCTCCCATCACTCCCAAGGGCAGACCACATTCCGTTATTTTTAAATTGTTTGTTAAAAATGGTGTGTGTGTGTGTGTGTGTGTGTGTGTGTGTGTGTGTGTGCAGGGGGGCTAGCTCACCCTTGGCTACAGGCCTGTATCTCCGAAGCTTAAAAAAAATCCCTGCAAATAAAAGAACAACCGTAGCTTTTGCCCCCACAAGTGGAAGAAAAGCCCCTCGCACATGGGGAACAGAGCTTCGAGCATAGTCTGTTCTCTGCTGCAACAATTACCCCCAGCAGGGAATTTTTAGTGTAAAGGAGAATTTAAAAAATACAATTTCTTCACCTACTGTGGTACATTCCACCATCTTAGGAGTGCCGCTTGTGTGGACGTGTCTATACATTTCATGTGGCTTCTCACATTTATACCCCACTGTACCTCCGAGGAGCTCAAAGTAGTGCACATGGTTTCTCCCTGCACCATTCTATCCTCACAGCAGCCTTGCAAGGTAGGCAGGGCCAAGAGATTGTGACTGGACCAGGGTTACCTCAGTGAGCATCGTGGCCAAGCAGGGGTCTCAACCAACACTCCAGAACCCAGAACTTCGGCTATCCAGCTGTTGTTGGATTACAACTCCCATCGTTCCTCACGATTGGCCACTGTGGGGCTGGGGATGATGAGGGCCAATAGCTGGAAGGCTAAAGTTGTGCTGACCTGCTCTAACCTCTACACCACACTGCCTCTCTCTCTGTCTGTGTGTGCAGGTTTAAGTATTTGCAGCTTAAGCCCTGTTGCTTCAGGGACTCATCCTGCACAGCAGGAAGGGTGTGTTCTCTGCACTCTGGTGGTTCTCCACATGCACCTTGATTTTCACATTTAAACATTGCTTCTAGGAAGGAAGGAAGTGATGGCCGTGGAGATGGTTGGGGAGCCAACCCATCAGGCATCCTACGCCAGAGAGAAGCAACAAAATTCTGTACAGCCACTAGAGCAGCACAGAGGCGAAGAGGTTAGACTGCAAACCAGAACGCCTCTCAGTATTTGCCTCTTCCACGAACCCATGAAGTAGGGATACCATTCCCTTGCAGCTTCGGAGTCCATTCTCACGGCTGGAGAACAGGCTCGGATGGGGCGAGGGGAGAAAGCTGTGGAAAACTGACCTTCCCCACAGATGACCCCGTCCAGATCCGCCGCCCAGACGATTGCCGGCTTCTGCCGGGAGGGAGCAGGAAGTTTTGGGGGCCAAGAGGCCCCCGGAGCTTCCATAATGCACTGCACAAGAGACTACTTGTGTGTCGGTGCTGTGCAGAGCCGTGCGGCACTGACACACAAGCATTTAGCCCGCTTTTTGGGCGCCCTCGCACCCCAAACCTGGGCTAAGCGGCAGGCTCCCTAAGCTGTTGCACTGACACTTCCTTAGCCCAGTTTTTGGTGTGTGTGTGAATAGCTTCTCAGTCATAATAGCCTGCCCTGCAGGGTTGTTGTCAGGATTGCAACGAAACGGTGTCAGCTTTCAGCATATAACACAGGATTTTTACACACACACACACACACACGGTTTCTTTTTAGCATTCCTTGGCAACTCTGTGGTTGACTTCTAGGTAACCTCTAGCACAGGCCAACAAAAGGAGGCTGAAGAGCTTGGAGAAATCTCCCACTTAATCAACTCAAAGAGCTTCCCTCCCCTGGAAGCCCACTTTCTCCTGCCACTCTTTCACTGCCTCACAGCGGGGAGTTCCCTTCGCCCATGATGTGAAATAAATGTGCTCATTTTCATTTGATAAATCCGGCCGGGTAAAAGCGGAAAGGCTGCCTCCGCATCACACACAGCTGGGGCGGGGGGGGGGGCTTTATGGGAATAGGGAGCTGCTTGGGAAGGGGTCTGTTTGGGGCAGGGAGGGGTGCTTGACCTCCCCGCCATATAACTTCCCTGCCCCCTGCTGTGTTCCCTGCAGGCTTTCAATAATACCTGTTTGCCTTTGCAGATCTGGGGATGGGGCCGTGGAAGAGCATCTGCTTTGCATGCAGAAGGCCCCAGGTTGGAGCCCTGGCAGCATCTCCAGGTAGGGCTGGGAGAGACTCCTGCCCTTTGAAAAGCTGCTGCCACTCAGCACAGACAATACTGAGCTTGATGGCCCAATGGTCTGACTCAGTACAGGAGCATAGAAACATCAGAAGCTGCCTTCTACTGAACCCGACCCTTGGTTCACCTAGCTCAGTATTGTCTAAACAGACGGGCAGCGGCTTCTCCAAGGTTGAAGCCAAGTCTGGTGGTAGCAAGAATGAATTGTCCCCTTTGCTAAGCAGGGTCTGCCCTGGTTTGCATTTGAATGGGACACTAAATGTGTGGGCACTGTAAGATATTCCCCTTAGGGGATGGGCCGCTCTGCGAAGAGCATCTGCATCTTTTTATGCAGAAGTTTCCAAGTCCCGCCCCCTCAGCCCTGGCTTCTCCAAAATAGGGCTGAGAGAGAGTCCTGCCTGCAACCTTGGAGAAGCCACTGATACTAGGGGATGGAGCCACTCTGGGAAGAGCATCTAGGTACCAAATTCCCTCCCTGGCAGCATCTCCAAGAGAGGGCTGAGAGAGATTCCTGCCTGCAACCTTGGAGAAGCCGCTGCCAGTCTGTGAAGACAATACTGAGCTAGATAGGCCAATGGTCTGACTCAGTATATGGCAGCTTCCTATGTTCCCATCTTGGAGATGCTAGGAAGGGAATTCGGGACCTTCTGCATGCAAGCAAGCAGATGCTCTTCCCATATATCACAGTGCTTACACATACTGAAGCTCTTCTCACGACCAGTGAGAAGAGCTTTGGGGTTAACTGCAGGGAGAGTGGGCTTAGCCCGCACTCCCCGCAGACGAGCAGCCGCTTGTGGCTGGGCGGCCAGATTGGCTTCCCACATGACTGCCAGCTCCATCACGGAGCCGAAAGGGGCGGCGGGGATCGGGTACTGTGCTGCCCCCAGAAGTTCCAGGATGCCCCACGCAAGCACAGGGGGCATCCTGGAAAGACCGTGAGCCTGGGAGGCTGCTACTTGTGTGTCTGCAGCAGCACACGAGTAAAAATATGAGGTTAATAAAACGCTCACTCCATGCAGCTCCCGTTGAAGCACACGATCTCCCAAAAGTAGGCTAGGCTCCCTTAGCCCACTTTTGGCCAATTATGAGAATAGCCTTGTAGTCTCCCATTGAAATGCAAACCAGGCTAGACCCTGCTTTGCAAAGGAGACAATTCATGCTTGCTATCCCAAGACCAGGTCTCATCCTATAAGGCAGCTTCCTACATGCCCTACATGCCCAATGACGCCGTAGCTTTCTGGAAGAGCATCTGCTTTGCTTGCAGAAGGTCTCAGGTTCCCTCCCTGGCGACATCTCCAGGTAGGGCTGAGAAAGAGACTCCTGCCTGAAACCTTGGATTGCTGCCAGTCAGAGTAGCAGTTAGATGGACCACTGGTTTGACTAGACACAAGACAGCTTCCTACCTTTCCCCACCCATACCTTCCAAGATTCCAGCAACAGAAATGGGGCCCTGCTTGTAACATCTCTGTCCTAAGGACCATTTCATGAACCACATTTCCTCCACTGCTCCACGTTGAGCAGCATCCTGACTAGTGGTTCCATGAGTGGAAGATGTCCCACCAAAAGTGGGGCAAAGGACACGCAGCTGCCTCTGCTTTCTAGCAGCAGCTGGGGTTGCTCCTTTCTCTCCCACCTCGCCTGAGAGATGTGCTGCCTGCAGGCTGGCCATTCGTCAGGTACCATACTGGACAAATGACCAGCCTGTAGGCAGTATAGTCAGGAACATAGCTAGGGGAGAGGGGGCCCCTGTTCACCCATCGTCCTGGCAGCCCCTCAGAGTGAGTGAGATAATGAAGAAAATAGAGAGGGGTGGACCTGGGAGGTCCTTGAGTGGGGAGCTGGGGGCCCTCCACTCAATTATAGCTACACCCCTGATCTGGAGACTCCTTCATGTGCAGCCACGAAGCTGGATGCAAGTGTCAGCAGCCTGTACTCAGGTGCAGAGGGAGCAAAGTTTCCGCTGCGCCCCCCCAGCCCCACCCCCGAATCTGACATCAGATGCAGGGAGTGTTTAGTCACACACCCCACATCTGACATCAGAGGCAGGAGGCATGTCTGGGGTGGAGGCACGGCCCCTGTTTGACGGTGGCCCAGGTTCTTTGAACCCATTTACCCAATGGTGGCTCCGCCCCTGAGCAAAGCTCTTGTGCAGGATAGGGAGGAGCTAGTTGAGCGGCTGCCAGGAAGCAGAGGCTGCTGCTCTTCCTTCGGCAACCCTCTGGCATGCTAGGATGAGCCACTACTGTGTGGGGCAAGATCTGGTAATAACCACTGGGGGACCTGGCTCTCCAGCCTGAGGAGTGCTCCACCCAACATGCACTGCGCATCTCTGTTCTGCATAATCCACAGTGCTGAGAGATGCATAGGGCTAAAGCCATTGACAGCTGTGTGTGTGTAAGATCCTGTGCAGTATTTCTTATATAGAGTAATTCCAGGCAGACACAGAGCTCTTAAGAAAGCATTTCTGTTGAGCAACAAACACAGTAAGGAAGCTTGCAGATAACAACAGCTTGGCAGGTTCAACATCCTTCAGTGCAGAGTGAAACCTAACTGCAGATTCACTAAAGAATTCAACATATCTAACAATGATCCCTCCCCTCAAGAATGCCAATCCGTGTTCCCTCTAACAGGGATTCCCAGATGTTGTTGACTACAACTCCCAGAATCCCCAGCCAAAGGTCATTGCAGCTGGGGATGCTGGGAGTTGTAGTGTATAACATCTGGGAATCCCTGTTAGAGGGAACACTCATGCCAATACTAGACAAAGCTATACACAAGAAAGTAGCCCCGTTCAGACATTATGTTGCACAAGGTCCCCGAACACTCATTCATGTTAAAAGTGAGCCTGGATACAGGCCCTTCAAATGCATGGTATAGTATAGCTAGGAAGTGGACTTCTATACCTCTGTTCAACATAAGATGTAAATGACTGTACCTATGTACAGATCTGTACCTAGTCCCATTCACACACTATGTTCAACACTCATACGAGTGTACAGTGTACACCAGTACAGATCTGTGCACAGGTACAGTCATTCACATGTTGCATCAAATGCAAGTGCAGAAGTACACTTCATAGCTGTACCATGCATTTGAAGGGCCTGTATCCAGGTTCACTTAAAACAAATGCAGGTAAAGTCATTCTCACAAACACAAGTACGAGTGTATAGGCATCTGTATACCCGTACAGCATAATGTCTGAATCAGGCAATTGTGTACACTGTACACTCATATGTATGAGTGTTGAACATAACGTGTGAATGAACCTAGTGATGCACCACCAGTAGGGTGTCCAGTCACAAGCTCAGTCTCTCGGGTGGTTTGCGTCTCCGTTCTGGATCGCACTGCCCCCCTTCCTGCATCAGTATTGTCTACACAGATTGGCAGCAGCTTCTCCACGGTTGCAGGCAGGAGTCTCTCTCAGCCCTATCTTAGAGATGCTGCCTGGGAGGGAACTTGGAACCTTCTTCATGCAAGCAGGCAGGTGTTCTTCCCAGAGTGGCCCCATCCCAGAACAGCCTCATCCCCTAGGGGAATATCCTCATATTCCTCATCCTAAGGGGAATATCTTACATTGCTCACATGTAGTCTCCTGTCTCCCATTCAAATGTAACCAGGGCAGACCCTGCTTAGCAAAGGGGACAATTCATGCTTTCTAAGCCCAGCTTCTCCCTGCTGCACCGGTGATGGAGACAGAAAAGGTTCTGAGCCCATTGCTTCAGCAGCCCGTGTTGGTGTCACCGCCAAGTCCTGCAGCTGATCAATCAGGTGCCGCCAGATCACACAAGGAGATACTGGGGTTGCATGCTCTGGGCCAGGCAGAGCCACGCTCTGAAGAAGCCAAGACGGGGAGCTCTTGAATCAAAAATGCCTCCTTGCCCCAAGAGGGTGTGAGTGTGGATGACATTAAATCTGGGGAAGCAGCCAAGTCAGATTATTGATCCTCCTAGCCCAGGGTGATCTTTTGTGGATGGCAGCTGGATCCCTCCTGGGTCTAGGGCAGGCATGGGGGTCTTGTTCTCAGCCCTACCACCTGAGACGGTGTTGCTGCTGGCATATCTGGACAGAACCCGGAACCTTGCCCATGCAAAGCAGCGCGTGTCCTTCCAGTGGCCTGTGTCTCCTCCTTTTCCTGTTTAGCCAAGGTCTGTCTCCTCTGAGGGGCAGCCAGCCAGGTCTTGGCCAGGCGTCCTTTTCCAGCCCTGCCCTTTGAATCCGCTTCACTGGAGATGCCAGAGACAGAACCTGGGCGCTCCTGGGCTCATCAAACCCAGAGGTCTACGCTGCAAGCGTTTGGCTTTCCTTTGTAACTCCATCTGTTTTTGTTATTAAACACATCATTTATTTTAGTTACTCATTCATTCGGCTCACGTTCGCTTAGTTATTCATTTGCTAAAATTGCATTCATTTTGAACACATTCTTCTTTATTAGACGGGTCTTGCAACAGCAGCCTCTTTTCTTTTGAGAAAACGTGTGTACATTTTCAGCAGACAGTGGCAGGTCTTCTTGACTGGTGGCTCTCTTTCTACTTTTCCCACAATGCCCCACACTTCGGTTTTGTTCTGGGGCATTGTGGGAGGAAAATGGTGGATGACAACCATGGGGAGCACCATATGTTTGTGGCAGTGGCCATTTTTTCTTTCACAATGCCCCTGTTGGGATGCCGCCTTATCTGGTTGCCTGTGTGGCACTGTGGAGTCCAGCAGAGAGTACGACACCCCTGCTTTGGGGCTTCTGTCTTCCCCCAAAGGGAGCTGGGGTGAAGTGGTTCCAGGCTGAGGCTGCTCGGGTCCCGGTGGCAATGAGCAGGCGAAGCAGGGAGAGCGGCAGAGGACAGCTCCAGTGGGGCAGCCATGTTGGGCATGGCAGGAAGCAGGAAGTGGGACCTGGGAGGGGGCGGGGCTTGGAGTAGGCTTTAAAGCCCAGGCAGCCAGTGATAAGGGCTGCTCTTGAGCGTGGGAGTCAGAGGTACCCCTGGAGAGGGAACCAGCTGGGTGTAGCAAGGCAGGAGGAGAGCTGAGGTGATGAAGTAACCTCCTTCCCTGGCCTACTCTGAGGCTGATTTTGAGCCCATTCTCCCACTGGGGAATGGGCTTATCAGATAGGGTGAGGGGATGAAGACGCGAAAAGCTCACCTCCCCCACAGACAATCCCGTCCATGTTGCTGGGCGACCAAATCGGCCTCCCAGATGACTGCCGGTAGCAGAGAGGGAGCAGGGAGGTTTGGGGGCCAGGTAGCCCCCAGAGCTTCCACAATGCACTGTGTGAGTGTGTGGTGCATTATGGGAAGCCTCCCAATGCTGGGCGGGAGGCTACTTGTGTGGAGGTGCCGCGCGAAGCTGCACGCCACCATCACACAAGCATTTATCTGACATTTTGATTAAATCTATCCCATTTGCACGCCAAACATGGACTAAGTGGTGGGATCCCACAGTGGGCTTGCTGCCACACTGCACAGCTCCTGGCAGTACACACATGCACCAAAAACTGGGTTGGGCTTCCTTAGCCTGGTTTTCAGTGCGCATGTGAATAGCTTCCTTGTCTGTTCCCAGCCTGTAATTCTGGGTTCCAGAGAGCCCAGGGACACACCTTCTTCCCCTTGGAGCCTTACGGCCCTAAAGCCATGTTCTTCATTGTAAGGCCTGCAAGGCAGTGATGAGCCCTATCAACCCCAAGCGTGGTTCTCTAATTGTTTATTGGGCCTGTGCAGAGATTTGGATGAAGCTGAATAGGCTGCACAGTCTGCCTGGCGCCCTGCAGAGATGGCCATTCTCACGGTGCAGTGCTGAGCTTTGCCCAGTGATGGGCAAAGCCTGTGTAATCACACCAGCACAGGAGGTGTGGCCGGTGCTGGGAAGGAATGTGAGATGGCCCCCTTGTCCTCTCCAGCAAACACTCCGCAGGCTGGAAAGGGTGAGGAGGCCATTTTGGATGACCCTGTGTGGCTGCACTGTCTGCTTGGAGTGGGGCCAGTACAGCCCAGGGACCAGCACAACATTCTGGGGCACAACTTTTCAATTACACAGAGCCGTTTTCTTAAATCTTCACTGTAAGGGATAGTAATAACAATCAGCATTTATTTATACCAGCAGAAGCTCATCCTAACGAGAAGTTGGGGGTGCCAAGCGAGAAGCAGCTACCTCTGGTTCCCAGCTGCCTGGTTGTGCCTGTTTCTCCCACTTGCTCCAGTGTTAATGAAAGTTATGCTACCTGCAGGCTGACCATTCAACAGGTAGAGCTGTGCACTCTCTCTCGGTGGGTGGGAGGAACAGGTGTAATCGAGCTTCTGAGAACCCGAGTCAGCTGACCCTTGTTTGGCAATCCTCTGGCTCGTTAGGACGATGCATTGGAGCTTCCACACAACTTCACATTGTAGTGGATTAAAGCTTTTGTCTCAGAGCAGCTCATGTGAGGGGTGGGTGGGAATGCTGAATCATCCCTAGCGAGCTGCCTGGCTAGGCTTCTCCTAAACTAATCTATATTTCCGATAGAATTAAAATGCTGCCACCACCACCCCTCTTATCAACAGAGCTTGAACTTCCATGGGCTCAGGGTGGAATCCCAGGGAAAACTCTATTTTGCTATTGGGTAAATACAAAAACCTTCCACATGTAGGCTTACACGTGATGAGAAAACCAATAGCTGCTGTGTGCTTGAGGATACTTCTGCACCAGAGAAATCCCCTTTTCTACCCCACCCCCGCTTTCCTGAGTTAAAAACCAATTCTGAGAAGCTTGTAAAAAGAAAAGAACAAAAAACAGTCTTATTCAGTTACTACAGACTGCTTCACTCTGAAGCTTCTAGCTTTCTTAGATACACTCAAAAATACTTAGTAGGTTAGAAAAATAGGTTGTCTTAGGCACACTTAAATGTTTATAGAGTCTTTTGCAACACCCTAGTAGGTTGCGTGTAAGCTAGTGTTTCTTATTTTAATTATGTCACAGGTAAACAATAATAGCTGTCAGGAATATGCAAAAGCACACACTTACAAAGGAATATAAGTTCCTAACGCACAGTCTGACTAAACAAACTGCTCCCTGTGCTGATGAATTCCCTTTTCCTTGAACACACCCAATTCCTGATGAGAATCAAGCTTCCTGCAGTTTTTTCTTTCAAGGATCTACAGAGTTATTCCATGAGAGAAACCTCCATGCTGGCTTTGACCATGAGGGAGCAAAACTCCATTGCCCCTCACTAAGCCTTTCCGCGCCCACTTCTCTCCAACAAAGACTGCCCTTCTTGTTCCCAGAATTCCCAGCAACTGCTTTCTAGGTCCCACCCACCTGATGTACTGATTGGCTGCCCTGGAGTTTACCAGCCTGTCAGTCAAGACAAGGGTTCACTCCCTGTTAACTCTTGGGGGGGGGGGAGGCTGATCACTACACATACACAAATAATAATAATAATAATAATAATAATAATAATAATAATAATAACAACAACAACAACTACTACTACTACTACTACTACTACTACTACTATTGCTATTATTGTTATTTGTTTGCATCTAAAAAGCAAGACAGAATTCAACATATAAGATAAAATTGGGAGTGACAAAACTCTGCCTGCTGGTTTGCAATCTAAATAAGCAGATACAAGAGGATAAGGAAGGAAGAGGGAGGAATCCAAGAGCATGAAGGAAGGGAGACCATAGGTTAATATCTCAGTGCATTAGAGCAGGCCCCGGCAAACAGATATGTCTGGAGGCATTTCTTAAGGAGTGGGAGAGGATGAATCGTCTGGATGTCTGGGGGATATGACTTCCAAAGATAAGATGCTACTGGAGGAAATGGATGGAGGCGTGAGACAACAGATGTAATCGCTGGTCTAACTAAGAGACTGGCATCAGAAATGCAGAGCTCTTGGAAGAGAACAAGGAGAAATTAACAAAGAGAGATAAACAGGAGCAATAAAGTACACACATTTAAAAGTGAGATGTAGAATGCAAAAAACCCCAAGCACAATAATAATGGAAAAGAAGCCAGTGCAAAGAGAAAAAAGGAGGGAAACATGGTAATAATATGGCAACCCTGTAAGGGAGGTCCACACTATTTTGTTTGGGGAAGAGAATGGCTTGCCCAGGGCCACCTCATGAGTTCATGGCAGAGGTGAGATCTGAATCGGGGCCATCCTGACTCATGGCTCCATCCATTCGCTATCACAACTCAGCAGCCAACATCTAGAGTAGTGCTACACTTGTGCAACAAACATAATTGCACAGCTGCAAGGAAGGGGCATGGGCTGCACAGACTCCCCCATGTTGCCCAACACTCTCTGCAATGGAAATGGGTGGAGGAAGAGGCACAGCACAATTTGCATGCCCCGAGGCTGTTCTCATGACCTGAGTCTTCTGGGTAGAAAAAAGGTTGTTTCAAGAATCTCTGGTCGCCTGGGACGCTGGGAGACCAGCAGCTCCAAACCTAGGTAGCCCAGATCTGCCACCCAGGTTAAAAGGAAGGTAGGACAAAACAGAGCCCGTCCTACCTTTGGTTTTGGTTGTCTGTGCTGCTGCAGCACCATTTTAAATAGTTCCTGAGCAGCCATCAGCCATGCTTATCATAGAGTCCTGTGGCTTGTGAGACCAGGCAGAGCGGAACTTTACTGAGGGTTGCCTCTCCGCTGCTTGTACAATGCATTGTGGGATAGCTGGAGTCTCCAGCTCCCAGTATCAGCAATGGAGATCATCACTGCAGCGTTTATGTGGATGGTGAGCTGCGGAGCCAGAAGAAGGCTCTGGTCATCTGGGAGCCACAACGTAGGAGCATGCCTTCCTTCCAGCCCACTCCCATGTGTTGGTGAGAACAGCCTCGTTACTGTGCAAGAGCAAGGCTGTTTGTGCTAGCATGATACTAGTCCAGAATACAAGCTCTAGGGCTGTGCACGGAACCGGCAGGGACTGGTTCGACGGCAGGGGTGGGATAACAAGGGTGAGGTAGGGTGCAATTGCCCCTCCCTCCACTTCTCCCCTGCCGGCGCTGGCTGCAAAACTGGTCCAGCGGGGTGGCAGTGTACCTCCTTGATGACCCATCCGCTCTTTGGACCAGAAGTAGTGAGCGAGTGTGCGCATGTTGGACATGTGCGCACACACGTTGCACTCACGCACATTGGACGTGCACACAGCATGATGCATGCACCGCCGTCTGCACGCGCGCTCACTACTTCCGACTCCTTCCAGTCTGAAGAGCGGATGGGGCATCAGGAAGGTACGCTGCCGCCAGGTTTCCAGGCAGCACCGGCGGGGGAGAAGTGGAGGGAGGAATAAGTGCACCCTCCCCCGCCCTTAAAGTTACCCCACCCCTGCCATTGGACTATTCAAACTGGCCAGTGTTCAAACCTGTTTGGAGGCCTGTAAAAGGGCCTCCAAACAGGTTCGTGCACATCCCTAACAAGCTTCTGATGCTTTGTTAATCTTTGTTAATTAAATTATTTTAATTGTAAACCGCCCAGAGTTGCAAGTTTTGGGTGGTATAGAAATGTAATAAATTAAGAAATAATAAAGAAATATGTCTGCCAGCATCTCCCAGAAATGCAGTGGCACATCTTGCACGAAAAGTGAGAATCTATATTTAACATGTGATGTTTGAGCACACCCCAGATACTGGGGGAAACGGTTGATATTGCCTGCCATAGGAATGGCATGCCTCTTGCAGAAGGCTTCACCTCCAACTGGATCACTTTATTCATTTTCAGAAGCTAAATGGCAAGGAAACACGAGGGCTGTTCTCATAACCGTTGGATGGGAAGGACAAACGTCCTACTCAACTTTGGAAGCTCTGCGTGTTCCTGATTCTCGGTTGCGTGTGAGTTAAAAAACAGGTTGGAGGAGAAGAAAGGGACTGTGTGCAGGGGCGGATTAAGCTTTTTGCTGCACATCGGCAACCAAGAGATTTACTGCCCCAGCAAGGGTTCCCCTTTACAAATAAAGGGCTTGGGTGGGTGGATGCATGGGGGGAGCTAAATCTGTTTTTAATACCTTTTTAAACTGCTGTGTGGCCGGGATGGAGGTGAGAGTTCCTAGCAGGCCTGCCAGCCTCCCAAATCATGGCAGGTTGGGCCGTCTTTGCGCGCACACATGTGGCAAGATCGTGGCGGAGATGACAGGGAGAGCTCCTCCCACGGGCCCGCCTTCCTCCCAAATGGCAGGTCGGGCCGCTTTTGGCCCATATGAGGCCTCTGCACACGCCATCTCTGCTGAGCAGACAGCCTGACCTGTCATGAATTGGGAGGCAGGCAGGCAGGCCCACTAGGAGCTCATGTCACTGTCCCTGCAGCGGTTTTTAAAAGTATTAAAAAACAGATTGAACTCCCCCCCCCCACCGCCCCCCGAGATTTGCCGCTTCTCAAAATTTGCCACCGTAGGCAAATGCCTATATTGTCTATGCGTTAATCCATCCCTGATTGTGTGGGAGGTGGGTGTAGGCTCCGATGGCGTTTGGGTTCCACGCAGGTCTACCTGATGAATGGCCAGCCTGCAGGCAGCACAACTCTCGGAGAGTGGGAGTGAGAGGAGCAAGTGGAGGCCGCTGTGTCTCTTTAGCCACCCCCGCCCCTGGCTCATGAGGATGAGCTTCTCGTGGGGGCATCACTGATATCTCTGTCCATTTCCTCTTCACATGCACAACTGATGCTGTGGAGAGAAGCTGTGGTTGCATCTCCAGCTTCCCTGACACACACAACTCGCTTTCCACATGAGCTCTTTAGCCTGCATTCACATTGTTGATCTGTGGTACATTTCCCGCAGTAGTTGCAACCTGAGTAAGATCTGTGGGTTGGGAAGACGAACCCTGCCAGGCAGGGCTGGCGTTCCCCAGCCTCACGGCCTCTTCTGCTCAAGAGCCCAGCTGGAAGCAGTGAGGCATCGACAAAGAAGTGCTTCGCATATGAAAACATAAATTCTTCCTTGAAGGGGTTCATTGATTCCACCCCCCCCCCCATGGAAGGCTCCTCTACTCTTGAGTCTGTAATGACAAGCCAGACCAGAGGCTGCCTAGATGTGGATTTTTAACAGGTTTCAGTTCCTCAGCTGCCTGGCATGATTTGAACACTTAATTAGCCCAGCCCAGGGAAAAGTTTGCTGACCCTTGATGTCTCACTGAGTGGGAGTACCTTAAGCCCCATGGGCAGCGTGTGGGTGTGCAGCGGGGGAGGATGGTATTTCGGGGGGAAAACGTTTGAAGCAATGCACGGAGAGGCAAGCGCTGCTGCATCCATCAAGGAGAAGAGAACTCTTGAGCGGAATGAGCAAGGAAGGCCCACAGAGGCATGCTGGGTAATATCGACAAAGGGCTGTTGTTGAGAAGGAAAGAAGGAGAGCTGAGAATGTGATAACAGGCAGGACAAGCAGGAGGTCTGGGCCTTTTCAGTTCAGAAAGAAGGGTGGTAAAGGGGCGATGATAGAGGTGTATACACTTATGCACAGAGTGGATCAAGTGGATCGAGAGAAGTTTTTCTCCCCCTCTCTCATAATTTTAGAACCTGGGGTCATCCATTGAAGCTAAGTGCTGGGAGATTCGGGACAGACAAAAGGAAGTACTTCTTGACACAATGTGTAGTTAAACTGTGGAATTCGCTGCCACTGGATGCGGTGATGGCCACCAACCTAGATGGGTTTACAAGGGGATTAGGCAAATTCACAGAGGACAGGGCTATCAAAGGCTACTACTTGCCTGGTGGTCTATTTCCCCACGTTACCCCGGCTAACTTGGCAGAGGCACCTTTTAATGTGGTGATTCTCTTTATTTAGCAGGGGGAGAGTAACTGGCCCTATCTACCCCCAGCACAGTACCTCCAGTGACTGTTGCTGGTGTCTATCTGATGTTTCTTTTAGATGGTGAGCCCTATGGGGAAAGGGATCCATCTTATTTATGTCTTATTTCTCTGTGTAAACCACCCTGAGCCAATTTTGAAAGGGCAGTATAGAAATTGAAATAACAACAACAACAACAACAACAACAACACAAGAGGCACAAAAGACCAGCTGCTGATTGACAAAATGATTTTAGAAAATTGCAAGAGAAGAAAAACCAATCTAAGTGTTGCATGGATTGACTACAAGAAAGCCTTCGATTCATTGCCTCACACACGGATACTAAAATGTTTAGAAACAACTGGTGTCAGCAAAAACATTCAGATATTTATTAAAAAAGCAATGAGCATGTGGAGTACACAGTTAACAATCAATGGTGAGACACTTGGACAGGTTAGCATTAGAAGAGGCATTTTCCAAGGGGACTCACTATCCCCTCTGTTGTTTGTAATTGCCATGACCCCACCTTCACAAATACTAAACAAAACAGACCTCGGATACCAAACATCTAAAACATCAAGTAAAATCAACCATCTGCTGTACATGGACGATCTGAAGTTGTATGGAAAGTCCCAGTCAGAAATCGAATCACTGCTAAGCACTGTCCGTATATTCAGTAGCGATATAGCAATGGAGTTTGGACTAGACAAGTGTGCTGCATTAATAATGAACAGAGGAAAAATAAGAAAAACAGAAGGAATAGAACTGCCCAATGGAAGCAAGATCAAGAACCTGGAAGAGAAAAAACCTTACAAATACTTGGGCATTCTCCAGGCTGATAACATCGCACACACTGAAGTTAAAAGAAAAATGGGAAGTGAATACATCAGGAGAGTTAGAAAAATCCTCAAGTCCAAATTCAATGGCGGGAACACCATACAAGCCATAAACACCTGGGCTATACCTGTTATCAGATAAACTGCAGGAATAATAGACTGGACCCAGGCTGAGCTAGAGACGCTGGATCGTAAGACCAGGAAAATCATGACCATCAATCATGCTCTGCACCCCTGCAGTGATGTCTATAGGCTAGACCTCCCTCGCAGCTCAGGTGGAAGAGGAATGCTGCAAGTCCATCAAACAGTAGAGGAGGAGAAAAGAGGCCTTGAAGAATATATCAAGGACAGTGAAGAAGATGCACTTCAAATGGTCAAGAACGAGAAACTATTCAACACCAATGAAACAAAGCAGGCCTACAAGAAAGAACAAGTCAAGAACCGAGCAGAAAAATGGAAAAATAAGCCCCTGCATGGTCAATATTTGCACAATATAAGTGGAAAATCAGACATTACCAAGACCTGGCAATGGCTTAAGAATGGCAACTTGAAGAAAGAAACAGAGGGTTTAATACTGGCTGCACAAGAACAGGCACTAAGAACAAATGCAATAAGAGCAAAAGTCAAAAATCCACAACAAACAGCAAGTGCCGCCTTTGTAAAGAAGCGGATGAAACAGTGGACCACCTGATCAGCTGTTGTAAGAAGATCGCACAGACTGACTACAAACAAAGGCATGACAAGGTTGCAGGGATGATACACTGGAACATCTGCAAAAAATACAAGCTACCTGTAGCCACAAATTGGTGGGACCATAAAATTGAAAAAGTTGAAGAAAATGAAGATGTAAAAATATTATGGGACTTCCAACTACAAACAGACAAACATCTGCCACACAATACACCAGATATCACTGTAGTCGAGAAGAAAGAAAAACAAGTCAAAATAATCGACATAGCAATACCAGGGGATAGCAGAATAGAATGAAAAGAAATAGAAAAAATCACCAAATACAAAGATCTACAAATTGAAATTGAAAGGCTGTGGCAGAAAAAGACCAAAATAATCCCAGTGGTCATTGGCGCCCTGGGTGCAGTTCCAAAAGACCTTGAAGAGCACCTCAACACCATAGGGGCCACAGAAATCACCATCAGCCAGTTACAAAAAGCAGCTTTACTGGGAACAGCCTATATTCTGCGACGATATCTATAACAACTGACAATAAAATTCAGCCATCCCAGGTCCTTGGGAAGGACTCGATGTCTGGATAAAACAAACCAGTCAATAACACCTGTCTGACTGTGTAAACAATAAATAAATAATAATAATCAGGATCAGAGGTGACCTCCCTGAACACCAGGTGCTAAGGAGCATCAGGGGAGGGGGAGGCTGCCCTCTTTCCCCCACTTGCGGGTTTCCCAAGCACACCTGGTTGGCTGCCATGCTGCCAACCATCTGGGTTTGCAGGATGTTGGACTAGAGGAACGTTTGGCCTGATCCAGCATGCAGGGCCTTCCTTATGTTCTATGTTCTTAAGAGGGACGGGAGAGAAATCAACCCACAGAAGTGCAGACAGCAGAAGTCAAGCTGAGCTGAAGTCCATTTAGAAGAGGTGGCAGGAGGTGGGGATCAGAGTTACAGGTAGCATTTTTGAGCTGCCCACTGAAATTTCCTCTAACATGAACATCAAATATCAAGCAGGATGATCAGTTCAGACTGCAAGTGGGCGGTCATGTCTATGAATGTTCCAAAACTTCACACCTATGGAAATCTAGCAGGTCAGGGAAAGAGAGATATTAAGGAACAGGGATGCCTCTATGCACACATCCAACCCAGGAATCTGTTTTAATTGCTGAAACTGAATTCAACATCCTTTCACAGTTTTCTCCCAAACTTTCTTCATTTCAGCAGCCTAATTTGGTGGGAGGAAGTCCTTTTTTGGGGTTATTGTTATTGTTAAACTACTACTACAAATCCTTGCCAGTCTGGTGCAAAGCGCCTTCTGCCTGCCCCTTGATACCCAGTACTCAGCAGGGTTTGAGATGCTTTGATGGCTGACTTCAACAAGTGCCGACAAATTCCAAACACAGCAAATTTTCAAATGACATTTGGAGGTCCTTGTAGAGGCAAAGGAGGGGGGGATCTGAAGGAACTTTGATGGAAGCAGAAACCGTTTCAGTAAAATGAGCAAATTTCTTGGAGGAGCTTTTGCACATCTCTAGTTAGCTTCCTTCCCCCCCATGGAGCAACCAGTTGATAAGTTTATAGCTACTAATACAACCACGTGGCCCGGTGCCATTGATTTTAATGCAAATGATCTGCTCTACTCTGGAGAAAGCAATGTGCAAATTTTGCCGGTGCAATGGATCATGCCGTTCCAGCACCCAGGCCATAACAATACCTCTAGGAACTGAGCTGCAAGAAGGGAGGATTTCCACACAGGCTCTGGCTCTTCCCTTGACACCAGTTTCCCCTTCTGTTGATTTAGAAAACAGCTTGCCTTTGAAATTCAAATATGCGCTGTCCTTTCTCCCTCTCAGCTTGCTCCAGAAATATCTCTCTTTTTTATGCAACAGTAATTAACAAATGAACCTAACGTCTGTGGGTGCAAATTAAAATTCACAGCCAGAGATGACCTTTGAAGCTCTGCCTGGGTGCATCAGGCGTGTTCATGACTTTCTGATTCCTCCTTCTGATCTCCTTTGTGGGGAAAAGCTGCTTCATGACCCCTTCTCCAACTTTGATTTGATCATGAAATTCTCTGGCTCCAAAAACACTGACCTCTGATTCTTCTCACTGGAGGAAAAAATCCACCCCGTTTCCCCCTGCTGGATCACCATCCCTGTGAGGAAAGGCTAAAGTATGTATGTCTTATTTACTTAGAAACAAAAACAGCATGATAAATGCTAATGAAAAAACGCAGCTTCAAAATATCCTCAAAACAGCCAAGAGAGCAAGAGCCAGCTAAGACCGCTGCGTGAAAAATTCATGGTACAGGAAGGGCTCCGTGGCTTCTCAAAAGCTTGCTTAGGAAGGGTGCCTCTCTTGGGAGAGCATTCCACAGGTGTGGTGCCACTGTTAAAAAAAAAAGGTCCTGCTCCTGGTTACTGCCGGCTGAGTCTGAGCTGGTGACTGGCCAGAGAGTATGTCCCACGGCACTGATCTCAAAGCCGAGCTAGGTCACTGTTTCAAATACCAAGTATTTTAGTAGCATCAGTGCTGAATTTTGGAATTTTTTGTTGTTGTTGTTGGCAGGTGAATGGAAGAGGATTTGTTTTTTACAATGTGGATTTGATTTTTTTACATAGGCACCCTTGGTCCAGCTAGGTCAGTATTATCTACCCAGACTGGCAGCAGCTTTGCAGAGTTTCCGGTAGGAGTCTCTCCCAGCCCTACTTGGAGATGCCAGAGAATGAACCTGGGACCTTCTGCCTGCAAGCAGGTCCTCTGCCATTGAGCTCCGGCCCCAACTTTCTTGTTCTTGAAGCCAAGACTAGAGCCAGCAGGCTGAAATCACAAGGAAGCCGATTTCGCCAGATGTTCGGATGAATTTCCCAACTGTAAGAGATGTTTGACCATGGAACATCCACCTCATGACGTGGTGGGCTCTCCTTCACTGGAGGTTTCCAAAGAGAGGCTTGGTGGTCATCAGTTAGGAATTCTCTAGCAGCCTCCTGCTCTGGCAAGAGGCTGGGCTAGAAGACCGCCTAAGGTCCTTTCAAACTCTAAGATTCTATGAGGAGAAACTCTCTGGGGAAAGTCTCTGAAATTTCTTCTTGGGAAGAACTTTGACATACAAAGAGATCTCAGTTTCAGAACCCTGATATCCAAAGAGAATTCCTCGGGGGAACATGAACACCCTAACACTGAGGGAGAATTTCCATCTTGTAGAAATTTCTCTGCATCCACGCCCTCACACTATTGAGGCCCAGTGCCCCGCCCCTTCCAAGTTTGGGCTCCATTGGAAGGCACTCAGTTTGACACCACCATCCCTCCCTTCATCAACCCTCCTTTCCCAAACTTATACTTGCTGGTGGGAGGAACTGGTGGCAGCAGCTAGCTCTCCTGGCAATGGAGATCTCAGTCTTAATGTGCCCATTGTTGTTGGGGAGTATGGGAAAGGCCATTTCCCATGCTTCCTAGCTCATTCAACTGAGTGCAGGCCTCAGATAGCAGGTGTGATGTTGACAGGGCATGGTTCAAATCAGACTTGAGCCTCAAATAAATTAATTCAAGCCCAAATTGAAGCTTGCCCCAAAAAAGATTACTAAGAGGGGACTTGGCAGAGGGAGGGAGAGAAGGAGAGGGGAGAGAGAGAGAGAGAGAGGAAGGGAGGGAGGCATTGAGAGAGAAAGAGAAGGGGAGGGAGGGAGGGAGGGAAAGAGAGAGAGAGATTGCTCCTCTCAGAATTCATCTCAGGGTTTACTCAATTTATTCAACGGAATTGATTGGGTTAGGAGAGAGAAGAGCAAGGACCTTCACACGATCCATTTTACTTATAGTACTTGCAACCACAAGAGGTGATGATGGACATTAGTTAGAGATTCTCAAACTGTTGTTGGGCTACAGCCCCCATCATCCACAGCCACAAATGGCTGAACGTCATTGTAGTCCAGTAGCATCTGGGGACCCAAGTGTGAGAACCCCCAAGGTAGATGGTGTCTTTTAGAACGGGGCTCCCAACCTGTGGTGGTGGTGGTGGTGGTGATCCTCCTCCTCTTCCTCCTCTTTCTTCACCTTGGTGGCAGCTATAGCCCCTGCCTCCTCTCTTTATATGCACCGTACCTTCCTCCTCCACTTTGCTTTCCTTCAAGCTGGCAATAGCTGCAACCACTCCTTGACTTGGCCCACACCCTCCTCCTTCTCTATCTCCTTGTTCTTCAAGTTCTGGGTTGGTTTTGAAAAAGGGGAAGGAGCTGAAGAGGAAATTTGGAGAGTAGAATGCTGGGGACTCTCTACAGCAGGGGTGTCCAACTGCAGCCCCCCAGGTGTTGTGGGCCCAGAGCTCCCATCATCCCGGGCTACTGGCCACTGTGACTAGGAATGATGGAAGTTGTAGGCCAACAGCAGCAGAGGGACTCCCCTGCTCCATGCAATGCTCTTCTCCACTTTCCTCTTCTTTCCCCTTTTCATAATCAGCCCAGCGTTCAGAGGAGGAGGGGGTGGTCGAGGCTGTGCACATGGACTAATTCAGGTGGTGGTACATGTAACCATTACTAAGAAGGGAAGAGGAGGCAGAGTGGTGGAGAGTAAGCAGGTTACCTGACAGAAGCAAAATCACTGGGGGTTTGATGGAGCTCCATGGGTGTCTTCTGCTGCCTAGGCAATGGCGTCACCTGGCCTTGTCAGAGGATCAGCCCTGCATTTCTCCAGGATTTCAGGCAGGGGTTTTCCTCAGCCCTACCAAGAGACCGCAGGGATTGAACCTGGGACCTTCTGCATGCAAAGCAGATGTTTTTCCACTGAGCAAAAGCAATCCCCTTTCCCTTGGGCTCAGAGAAGGCAAGTTTGCCAACTGGCTCCCTCCCTCGCAGGTTTGTGGGGAGAAGGCGGAGCAGCGGTTGATGGCAAGAGTAGTAAAGAGGTAGTGGAGGGGTCTCCCTGGGGGTGTCTTGTTCACCCCCCAGACCTGATGAAATTGCCTCAGGGACTGGATTTGGTCTGTGGACCTCAGTTCATCCCTATCTGAAATTCTCAGTGAATATCAACTGATGCTGAATCATTATCTGACATTTTCTAAATATTTAAGTCTCATATATTCCAACTCATGACCCAGCTTCAGCATCCCAGAAAACAAAGGGTGAGTCTGCCCATGCGCAATCTGATGCCACTGGGTCAGGGCAAGCCCGTTGTGTTAGGCTGCTGCTCCTGGGTGCTGATCTGCGGGCAACTTTGTCTCCTTTAGCTGAACTTTGTTTAACCTCTGTTAGTAACACCTAAATGGCTTGTAATGGACAGCCGAGGAGACGCATTAACGAATTACAGATTAATGAAGTGCAAACGAACAACGGTGGAACTAATGGAGTGCAAAGGCAAGGGAGTGCACTCATCAGAAAATGAGAATTCCTTGGAACAGACCAAACGTCTCGGTCTCGTGGAAGGGCTCTCCGGGGAGGGTTTCTGCAGAGTATTTGTCAATAAAAGGATTGCTGTCAGTGCCTGGAGGGCTACAGGCCACAGATGGAGGCCCGTGGAGACTGCGGGGAGGCGACAGGGAAGGAACAAGAGCCTCATAAAAACACACCTTCCTCTCTCTCTCTGCCATGCCCAAGCCTAGAGTGCTTGGCTGGACTCCGTGGGTTGTCTATGTGGTCTCGTCTAGAGAAGGGGCAGGAGCTCCAGAGCAGAGCAGGTGCCCAGCAGAGTGGAAGTCCCAGCTTCCATCCCTGGCAGCTCCAGGCAGGGCTGGGAAAACCCCTTCTCTGGAATTTCGGAGAGCTGCTGTTAATCAGTGTAGACAAGATTCAGCAAGACGGGGCAATGATCTGACAGGCATCCGGGCCCTCATACTTCCCGCACCACCACAGCAGCTCACCAGAGGAGGGCGCTGTTGTCTTTCTCTTGGCCGCACTTGCAGACCATCAAGACTATTGACTCTGCTATGGCAGAAGGGACCAATGGGGTCCCTTCTGGCCTTATAAAGCTCCCCAGCTCTGCCTTGGCTCTTCCATTTGTCTCATGGAAAACCAAGTATCATGACAGTCTAGTATTTTTTTAAAAAAAGAATTGTTAAATATATACCCCGCCTTTTATTAAGAAAATCCCAAGGCGGCTCACAATAACATTTAAAAACAAGATGATAAATCTTGTATCAGATATCAGATTGTCATGATACTGGACCCCAGAACCCCCAGCTGGGAATGGGATGGAGAGTCCAGAGGAAGAAACAGACCCCCCCCCCCGTCCAGTGGCAGATTTAAGGAGAGGCAAAGTAGGCACTTGCCTATGGTGGCAAAATCTGAGGAGCGGCTTGCTGCTCTTCAAATTTTGCCGTCCCTTTCTGGGCCTGCAGATGGGGGTGTGCAGTCATTTTGGAGTGGGGAGGAGGGGAGCTCTCTCCATCCGCCCTTGCCGCCCCATCCCACAATGCAGCGGGCATTGCTAAAAGGGGGAACTTTCCCCTCGCCCTACCACCACCTTCCCCGCTGTAGCCGCTGCTGCCCCATCCCACCATGCAGTAACATTTCAGAAGGTAAATGGGGGGGACGACTTTCCCCTCAGCCCCCTTGCTGTAGCTGCCTGTGGCCTTTGCTGCCCCCATCCTGCTGCACAGTGGCAGTTTTCAGGGGGGGAAGTTCCCCTTGCCCCCACTCACCCTTGCTGTGGGTCAATGGCCGCCCCGAAAAGGATGGCTAATCCTTGGCTGCCAACGGGCGGCAAAAGGTTTAACCCACCCCTGCCCCTGTCATGGCAAAGGCCCCCAGAATTGCTCTTGAGCAGGGCCTCCTTCACCCCCAAAGCTTGCCTAAGGAAGGTAAGTCGTGAGTTGACTACCAAGAAACTCTAACTTGGTTACTGATAATGAGTATGCTTTTTATTTTATTTTATTATCAAACTTGTATGCTGCCCCAAACTTCTGTCTCTGGGTGGCTTACAACAACAGAAAAACAAGCCAAGACACAAAAGTAAAAACCTGAAAACAATTTAAAACCACAGTTAAATGAAAAAGTTTGGATGAAAAGGTAAGTCTTTAATGACTTTTTAAAGGTTGTCAGAGATGGGGAGGCTGTCATCTCAGCAGGGGCTGCATTCTTGAGTGTCGCTGCAGCAACAAAGAAGGTCAAGGCCCATCTCTGGGTAGTCACCAGACAAGCTGGTGGCAGCTGCAGGTGGTCCTCTCTGGATGATCTCAATGGGCAATGGAGCTCATGGAGAAGAAGATGTTCTCTGGGATCCACAGAGCCTAAGTGGCTTCGGGCTTTATAGATTATAGACAGCAGTTAAGGGTTAGTTAAGGGGCTGGTGTTATTTAGTGCCATAGTTTATGCTGTTGAGTATTTCCAACATTGTAATATTATAATGTTTCATGTTTAATGCCTTAGTATAATTTTTAATCTTATGCTGAATGATATTACATTTAAACTGTGTTATATATGTTGTACTTTATGTTGGTCACAGACTGAAATAAAATCATGCTGTTTCAACCCGCCCATGGAAAGGGTGTGACTAAATCACCCTGCCTTAGCAGCAGGCTATAAAACCCAGCAATCTGCCGAGAAAGTCACTGCTGGAGTAACATTCCCCCTGTGGCAGAACTGAACTGCTGGCTAATTCTGGCCTTGGCTCTGCTGTGCTGCCCTGGGAGCTGTCCAAGGCCTGAAGCCCCTTTGAGGACAGTCTGGTTCCACCTAAAGCAGGATACAGGCTGCCCTCAATTGCTTTGGGAGGAGAGCTGGTCTTGTGGTAGCAAGCATGACTTGTCCCCTTAGCTAAGCAGGGTCCGCCCTGGTTGCATGTGAATGGGAGACTTGATGTGTGAACACTGGAAGATATTCCGCTCATGGGATGGGGCCGCTCTGGGAAGAGCATCTAAGTTCCAAGTTCCCTCCCTGGCAGCATCTCCAAGATAAGGCTGAGAGAGATTCCTGCCTGCAACCTTGGAGAAGCCGCTGCCAGTCTGTGAAGACAATACTGAGCTAGATAGACCAAGGGTCTGACTCAGTATATGGAGGCTTCCTATGGTCCTATGCTTTCTTCCCCCGGGTGGCCTTATGTGAATGAGCAGCATGGCTCCATTTCTGAGACGTTTCAGCCAGCGCTGGGCTCCCAGCCTCCCTTTGCAAGCATGGAAAGAGCCATCCTGGCCACGCTGCAAACGTGGCACTGGCGGGAATTTACTTACAAATGGGGTGCATGGCCATCTGACGTCAGATGGAGGGGCCCTCCGGTGGCAGGCTGAACAGGGGCCTCCGGTGTCCTCCCTACCCTACTGTGTGCAAACTTATTCATTCTACTGTAAGCCTCTTGATTCCAGGGATTGTTCTACAACCAGGACTGAACCTCAGAACCTGATTTCCGTGTTAGCAGACTTTCTGATACACTAGCCCAGGCTTGCACAGCTGGTGAGCCACTAAGCCAAGCACAGGCTTGCAAAAATGCATAGGAGCAAACTAGGGACTCCTGCCTGCTTGGGACTGCAAAAGGGGGTGTGGGTGGGGTAGGGGACCAGTACCTATGGGCCCCCAACCATAATACATGTCCACCTATTACCAACTACCTGAAAATCTATCTGCCTTTCTGTCTCCCTTCCTTCTTTTCATAGTATTTATAGGTTCCCTTTCCTGCCTATAAGGCCTTCAAAGTGATTTTGCAGCTCAAAAGCAAATCAGTGTCTGCAAAATGCCCTATTTTGCATTTGGATTGGTGACTACATGTGAGCACTGTCTGCTGTAAGAATATTCCCCTTAGGGAATAGGGCCATAGCTCAGTGGCAGAGCGTCTGCTTGCTTGCAGAAGGTCCCAGGTTCAATCCCTGGCAGCATCTCTAGGTAGGGCTGGGAAAGACTCCCATCTAAAACCTTGGAGAGACACTGCCAGTCAGTGTAGACAATACTGAGCTAGATGGACCAATGGTCTGATTTAGTGTAAGGCAGCTTTCTATGTTCCTAAAACATTACATAATCAACACAATCAAGCAGACAAAGGAAGGGAGGAAGGGAGGGTATGGCCCAGTGATCAATTGAGCAAAGACCAAACACCTGCCCAGAGAAGTCTTTGCATCCACACCTTTGAAGCAAATGCAGCAGAACTGCTGCAGAAGGTCTTCATAGGCAGGTACATATGGAAGAAGCTGATCCCTACGCTGCCTTGGGCCCATGCTGTGCAGCGACTGGGAAGGTGATGTCCAGCCCTTTAAACTGTGCCTGGAAATGAATACCCTACCTTCCTAACACACCATTATGATCTACAGCATAGTCAGTGCACATGGTATTTCACAGAGTTCCATAACCAAAAGAGTTATGGTGCTTCCCATGCAAATCCCAACACAGGCAAAGTCTGGAAAAGGAGGTGAGAATGAAAGAGACAAATGTAACAGAGGAGGAATGTGAGCAAATTGCAGTTACACAGATGCTTAGATCTTTTTCCCCATCTTTTGATGTGTGTTGCAGTTGGGGGTGAAGAAGAAGTGGGATTCTTGGCAATCATCACCAAGGGAGGGAGGACGTAGTAGCTGACCCTGATCTCAGCAAGACTGCTGACCCCATGTCAGCAGATGGCGTTGTGGGATTTAAAGGCAGAAAAGAGTGAGTGAACATCTGGAATTGCTTTGGAGATGCTCAAGAATAATCAATGGGAGTATGAACCTGGCATGGTGTTGAATAAGAAAGCACATTTCTTTCACCTGCTGTTTGGGTCGGAGGAGAGAGGCAGACAAACTCAGATGGTAAACACTTAATTACCTGTTGGGTTTAGCAAGATACACTACATTGCTTTGGATTGCCTTGCTGGATCAATACGGATATTAAATTATCCAGCAGGAACACACAGGCCGGCTATGTCTGCTACTCAGAGTCTACCTCTGCTGCACAAGCATTGGGGTGTATGTGTGTGTGAAGGAATCCTGTGGTGTGTGTGTGTGGTGGGAGGATTAGCGTCTCTGCAAAGTTAATTGCATGGAATCATTAGCAGTTTGCTCATCTGCTCATTTCCTGAGGTCTTCACAGCATTTGGAATCCATCAGGGGGTTGTCTGTGCTTTCCTTCTGTTTGTAACTCACCCTCCCTGTGGTGGGAAAAGGCCACCAGCTCCAAAATCAGATTTAATTTGAAAAGTTAATTGTATTCCTGGAGGGTTTAACCTTATGCTTTAATTTTTAACCAATCCTTTGAAAAGTCATTTTTTTAATAAGTGGAGCACCCCTTCTTAAAACAAACAAAAATATTTATTGTTTGTTCAAGTGCAAATGATCTACAAGGTGTGAGTCCTCTTGCCCCTTAATCATAAAGCCAAAGGAGATGCTTCCTGGCTGTGCCCTTTCCTGATATGTTGCTGGAATCCCTGCTAAACTTGAGAAAACTAGAACAGGAAGAAGAAGGAGTGTTGATGAAATAAGGGCAGGGCTACACTGAATGTCTAAACTGGTCTTGAGCCTGTTTGACTGTCATGGTTCCCAACCAAGGAAACCCTGGGTGTGCAATTCCAGGAGCTTCTTAAAGAGAATTCTTATCAGTCTTGCAAAACAGCAGTTCCCAGGATGTTTCCTTTGAGGGGCGAACTAGTTGACTGAGAAACTAGTCTCAAACTAGTTGATTTAATTAATTAACTAGTTTTTAATGTTATTTAGTTTTAATCATAATTTTAATCTTCTTGTAATTGTTCTTTATTTTAATTGTTATGTATTTTTTATTTTAGTGTAAACAGCCCTGAACAACTTTAGGAAGGGTGGTATATAAATCAAATAAGTAAGTAAATTTTTATACCGCCCTGAGCCTTTCTGGAAGGGCGGTATAAAAACTGAATGAATGAATGAATGAATGAATTCACCAATTTCATACATGTCTCTCCTTTCCACCTATGTGAAACATGGCCACAACAAATAATTCAATGGTAACATGAATTAGCTTTCCCTCTCACTGAGAGAAACCCAACACAAAATGACCTGATCTCTTCTCTCTCTCTCTCTCTCTCTCTCTCTCTCTCATCATAGGAATTGGAATTCTGCTCCATTAGCCTGCCTATCTAAACTGGTAGTGTAGATGTCTCTCAAGAAATTGCATGGAAATTCTACCAAAATATCATTAGGGTACTAAACTGTTGACACTTATCAGTAATCAGTGATGTCGATGAAGCAGGTCGGTACCAAAAGCTCAAGGAACACCCTTCTGAACCATAGACTGAGGAAAATCTATAAATATGTTTCAGTAAGTGGCCACCTCCAGACATAACGCAGAACCATGGGACCAGTGGACCCGCGGTTCCACACCTCCCCCCCCCCCACTTTCCCATCTGCATTCGTCTGCAGTCTCGCTGACTAAAGAGAGGAGGGGAACAGGCTGCTAGGGCTTCCTTCTTGACTGAAAGACAGCCCCAGAAGCCAATAGCAGCTGGAGCGAGGGAGGAGCTTCCTCCCCCAACTCCAGTTGCAGGAGGGAGAAACTGCAGTGCCAGCATTTGGACATAACACAGGCATCACAAAACTGGAGTTGAAGGCAGTGAAATATCATTCAGACTGAAGGTGCAAATTGGAGTTTGGGGAGGGAAACATTTTTGAACGAAACTGCAGTTGCCCACATTCGGATTTACAGTTTCTGAAATTGGAGGTGAAGGGACCTCCAGTTATGCATTATGTGCTAATGTAGCCAGGAAGTAAAGAATATATTGCTTATCTCCAAAGACCAATACAATCAAAGACACAAGAGACCAAACAGAGGAAGCAATAAGAATAATGCCAAATCCTCCATACATGCCAATTCAGCCATTAAATACCACTTTGATGTCATAATGTATAAAGTGCATAACAGAGAATAGAATACTAAGATATTGAATGTTCTCTTCCCCTTTTCAACCCACTGCAATCTTAGCCGTAACCTTGTTTTAGGTTAAATGAATAAGGAATTTCTAATGTGATAGACAGCAAGCTAAATGCCACTTTCATGAGGTCTAATAGTGCACCCTGTCAAAGGTGCTTTGAACTCTGTTTTCCCGCTGCAATCCTCAGATGTTTTGATTAACTAAATTATGTATTTGGCCTTATATTCCAACATTTCCCCAGTTGCTCTAGATAAGTAGCATGTGATTTTATTTAAAAACAAACAGAAAAATACCACACATATTTTTGTACGTCCCATCCAACTGCCCTGTGAGGTCGTCTCAGGTGGGCCTTCTCAGAGTTCCAGGCCCAGGGGCCCGGGCTCATGGGAGGGCCTTCTCTGTTGTAGCCCCCTCCTTATGGAACACCCTGCCTGCTGAGATTTGTAATGCCACCTTCCTTCTGTCCTTTAAGAAGTTTTTGAAAACTTATTTGTTTTGCCAGGCTTTTCATTGTGTGTGTGTGTTCCTCTTGTTTTCATGGTGGTTCTAATTTATGTAAAACGCCTCGAGTCTATGGAAGTCAGGTGGTCAATAAACTTGCTAAATAAATACATATATACATACTTTGCATGAATGTTTGAGGTGAAAGTGATCTAACTTGAGGACCACCTAACCAATGTGAAGGAAATTTGCTACAGTTGTTGTGAATGACACATAAAGTAAAGTGTACCGTCGAGTCGGTGTCTACTCTTGGCGCCCACAGAGCCATGTGGTCGTCTTTGGTGGAATACAGGAGGGGTTGACCATTGCCATCTCCCGCTCAGCATGAAATTATGCCTTTTAGCATCTTCCTATATTGCTGCTGCCTGATATAAGTGTTTCTCATAGTCTGGGAAACATACTAGGGGGGATTTTAACCAGAAACCTCATGTTTGCTAGGCAAGTCATTTCCCGCTGACACCGCAATGGCATAGTTTGTGGCCATTTCATCCACCCTGATTCAAGATGGAGGATGCATGAACATTTGAGGTGCAAGTGGACTAACTTGTGAACCACCTAACCGATTTGAACCAAATTTGCTACAGTTGTAGGGACACATATGGACAGCTCAAGGGTGTAGTTTGTGATGATGTCATCCCCCAATTCAATATGGCGGACATGTGAAAGATTAAGGCTGAAGTGGGCTAACTTGTGAGCATGGTATTCCTGCCTCTGGTTAGGGTCTTCTTCCCTGGCCTCCTGGGAGTGAGCCAATCCAGCTGCAGAGCAGCCAGCAGAGTGACGGGCAAAGGAGATTCACGGATGCCAGGGATGGAGGAGTTGGTGCTGGGGAGGCATGTAGAGGAGAGCTGGTCTTGTGGTAGCAAGCATGAGTTGTCCCCTTATCTAAGCAGGGTCAGCCCTGGCTGCATATGAATGGGAGACTAGAAGTGTGAGCACTGTCAGATATTCCCCTTACTAGGGGATGGAGCTGCTCTGGGAAGAGCAGAAGCTTCCAAGTTCCCTGCCTGGCAGCATCTCCAAGACAGGGCTGAGAGAGATTCCCACCTGCAGCCTTGGAGAAGCCGCTGCCAGTCTGTGAAGACAACATTGAGCTAGATAGACCAATGGTCAGACTCAGTATATGGCAGCTTCCTATGTTCCTAGACAAGAGGGGCATCACAAGTGGGATTGGCGGCTCCCATTGGACTTTCAGGGGCAGGAAGGGGAGCCATCTGGGTGGCTTCTGCTCTTGTGTCAGGAAAGTTGCCAGGGAGAGGCAATAGTGGGGGTGGGGGCATGGCTCCTTTCTCCAGCGGGGAAGGCTGCTGGGCTGGGATGGCCAGCTAGGTGGTCTCCACACACCACAAGGGGAAATAATGTAACTTGTAAGTATAACTTGTGGGTTATATATGCAAAAATGTGGTACCTCCTTTCTGGCTGGCTAATTTGTGGGTGTAAAGACATGTATTAGGGCCAGTTTATACATTCGGCAGAAACACGTGCCAAATCTTTTCCTGGACTGAAGACTGTGGGGAGGGGGTTTGTATCCTGCATCTCTCCAACTCCCCCCCACCAACTTCCTAGATGCTTACTGGAAACTCATGTTCTCCATCCTAGACCTGCTGCCAATGGCCTAGTTGGGCTCTGAGTGATCAGCTCCTTAATATTCCCAGCCTCCGTTGCTACAGTGCCTTTCTTGAACCAGTTGGAAACGGACCCCAGGGCAGCAGGAGGGTGTGCTGAAGGTCCTGGCAGGTTCTGCAGTGTAACAGGGAGTTCTACACAGTGCTGGCGGCAAAGTTTGGCTGCATGTTGGATGGCATCAGAGAATGCATAGAGGCCCTATGGTGTGGTGCCAGTGCAGACAAGGTCAAAACAGCTGCATCCTCTCCCCCTCATGGGTGCAAAGGTGTTATCAGAAGCAGCTGGGAGTATTTGCTTGCTAGAGAAAACAAAACCCTATCTGGATTCAACAATAGATGCAAACATTATATGCAAGCATTTGACATATCCATGCCAAACGCGTTTCGACTCTTCAAAACAGCGTTCAGCAGCTGAAGGGAGAAGCAAACAGCTCAGTCCTCATGGTGGGTAGAGACCACGAGTAGCAAGAGATTTTCCAAAAAATCAGACAAAGTGAAAACAGCTGAATCCAATTCCCCTCATGGCTTCAAAAGTGTTGTCAGAAGCAGTTGGGAGTATTTGCTTGCTAGAGAAAACAAAACCCTATATGGGTTCAACAATATATGCAAGCATTAACAATATATGCAAGCATTTGACATATTCATGCCAAATGCATTTTGACTCTTCAAAACAGTGTTCTGCAGCTGAAGGGAGAAGCAAACAACTCAGTTTTCATGGTGGGTAGAGACCACGAGTAGCAAGAGATTTTCCCAAAAAATGCCACTGAAGAAGACTCGAGAGAGTCGAAATGCATTGGGCAAGAATACAGGACGCACCAGAAATCAGTACATGATACTTTATCTTGGGAGCATCCACTTGAACTTCTCCCGCTTCAGCAGCAATACATCTTCAGTATGAACCATTAGGTCCAATCTTTAAGCTGCATATAGAGACTGTTTTAATGACCATTTTGTATAAATTTTTATTGAACATACAGATCTATTTTTATTTCAGTATTATTATAACGCATGCAATTGCACAATCTTTTAATCACATGGTTTTATTCAGATTCTATAAAAATATCAATACATGACATTTGGATTCTCTGTTAATGCTCACAGTATTTGTTTGCTAAGCAGGGATGGGGAGCAGGCGGCTGGCAGCTCCTCATTTTTCTGGAACAAATTCAGCCCTCCACCCAAGCCCTGTTTTGGATGTTTATTTCCTCAGGGAAACGGTTGCTTTTTAATGATGAAATAGATTAAACAGCTGTTCCCTCTTAACATTTCCCACCCGAACAATCCATGATTTGATAAGACTCTTCCCTCCCTCCCTCCACCCCCATAGCCGAAAGCTGATGTCCTAATAGTTTTAGAATGTGGGGAGAGGCTGGAGCTTCTTGATAGAGCACATGGTTGCATGCAGAAGGTCCCAGGTCCACGCCCTGGCCTCTGAAAGTAAGAGTGGGAAAGGCCCTTGTCTGAAACCTTGGAGAGCTTGCCAGTCAGTGGAGACATTGCTGATCTAGATGGGCCACGACTCAATGGTAGAGCTGAGGTCCTCTGCAAAATCCCTGTCGTTTCCAGGTAGGAACATAGGAACACAGGAAGCTGCCATATACCGAGTCAGACCATTGGTCTATCTAGCTCAGTATTGTCTACGCAGACTGGCAGTAGCTTCTCCAAGGTTGCAGGCAGGAATCTCTCTCAGCCCTATCTTGGAGATGCTGCCAGGGAGGGAACTTGTAACCTAGATGCCCTTCTTAGAGCAGCTCCATCCCCTGAGGGGAGCATCTTACAGTGCTTACACATCAAGTCTCCCTTTCATATGCAACCAGGGCTGACCCTGCTTAGCTAAGAGGACAAATCGTGCTTGCTACTGAATAGACAATTCTGAGCTAGATAGACCAATGATCTGACTAGGCATAAAATGGCTTCCTAAATGCTTACTGACCCCTGTTTTGAGGCTGGGGCCATAGCTCACTGGCAGAGCATCTGCTTTGCATGCAGAAGGTCCCAGGTTCAATCCCTGGCAGCATCTCTACGTAGGGCTGGGAGAGACTCCTGCCTGAAACCTTGGAGAAGCTGCTGCCAGTCAGTGCAGACAATAGTGAGCTCAATGGGCCAAGGGTCTGGCTTGGTAGAAAGCCAGCTTCCTATATTCATATTATAGGAAAACATTCTGGTGATGGGTTTAGAGGTGGTTTCAAATACTGAACTTGGGACCTGAAACCGCCCAGAGACGAAAGTTTGGGCAGTACAGAAGTTTAATAAATAAATAAATAAATAAATAAATAAATAAATCTGAATATTCAATATGAAGCTCCATTGAGCACTATGGCTGCCATCCAGATGAATGGCACGTGCACATAAAAACACTTAACTGATGTTCCTGGTTGTCTTTTTTTTTTTTTTTTTTTAAGTTCTTTGACTTCAGAACTGCACACAATACCGGCCTGGGAAGGGACGATTTTCTGTGGAGTAGAAATGTTTCCCACAAACCACTTGGTCTGAAATTAGTGGCGGCCAGTGAGAGAAAGGGCTTGCCAGCAGTACCACTGGCACCTGCAAGCTTGAAGCTGCCGTGAGCAGTGGTGCTCCACCCACCATCCCACATGGCGCCACCGCGGCTCTGGCACTGACCTGGCCTCTGCGCATGTACAGAGGCCAGGTGAGTGCCGAAGCCATGGCACTGCTGCACACAATGTCAGGTGGAGCGCCACTGCTCACAGCAACTTGCAGATGCCAGCAGTACTGCTGGCAAGAACTTTCTAATTTAATTTTAAAGGTACCTCCGGCCACCCGTCGCAGCGTTGCCCTCAATGGCGGCCACTGGTCTGAATATTCATCTTCTAAAAATCTTACTTGCTGCTGTTATTTCCTTTGATAGCAACTTATTCCTACTTCCTGGGACAGTCCTATGGAGGATCCCACCCAATCAGGGATCACGCAGTGAAGACAGGGATATCATGGTGTTGTGTAGCCAGTCTCTGATACAGCTTGGATAATGATCATCCTGAGTGAGGGCAACAGAGAGCAGGGGCCAGGAAAAACAACTGAAATGAAGTTGCTGACATTTTTCAAAATTAATTAATTAGTTAATTAATTAATTAGATTTATATGTCGCCCTACTCCCATAGGACTCAGGGTGGCTTACAAGCAATAACATACACAGCAACACAATTCCATAAAGATATATCTTAAAAATATATCTCATAAACCACAACCCCATACAATACTCATTCCATATGACATAATAACCATGGATTACAGGATCACTCTATGGCCAGCTATCTCCGCGACCGAACACGCGGCAGGACATTTCAGTTTTGCATGGATGGTGGAAAAAATCATTGGAAATGGGGAAGCCTTTTGTGGTGCTATAGGAAATATCCCCATAAAACAGCGAGTAGTTTCCACAAAGCCCTAATAGGTCAGCATGTGCTTAAGTCTCCCACTGAAATTGATAGGACTTTGAAGTACTTAATTGCCCACTGAAATTATCTACCTTGCCTAATAAGGGCACTACTGCTAGTAATAACAATAATGAGCAATAATAATTAATAATCACTGCTACCTCGCTTTCTCAGTTGAGTCATCAAAGCACGTTAAAACAGAAAGGGAGAAAATTGCCAAGACTATGAACATCAAAGCCTGAGTGTGAATTTGACAATTTTCATTGTTTCAAAGATAATAGCTTTTGGTATTTGATAGGGCGCTGTGATTTGTGGTTTGTATACCAGTTTCTTCAAGGCATCTTTTACAATTCTTTGACACTAATCCATTTACGGCAAGCACTACTGGGATAATTTCAACTTCAGATAATTTATATGTAGATATTTTAATTTCCTTTGCCAACCCCACGTAGTTTTAGAAAGCCTTCTGCTTTGCAGCTTTAATACTGATATTCATCAGTCCTTCCCATGATACCTTGTGACAATTCCTGTTCTCCCGTTCATAGCTTCATAAATGGAACGGGACTAATCCCTGGGGAAGCGTCATGTGCAAGACCATTTCCCAAGGACTGATTGTAAGCAACGGCACAGACGCTTAATTTGGAACATGTTGTCAGTCCTGGAGGAAACTTCTGGAACATGTGGCATAATTGCTCTATTCAGACATTATGTTTTATCTGCATTCAGAAGCCTGTACATGTTTTTGTGTGAATGACTGTGCCTGCGTTCATTTTAAATGTGAACCGGGGTACCATGCCCAAGAAATGTTAATGTAGGATACAGACAGGGAGTGTACTGATATACCTGCATTCAGCATAACATGTGCCTGTGTACCAGATCTGTACACCGCTTGTATGAGAGTTGAATGTGTGGATAGGGCTGAGCGGCCGAAATCCAGAGTAATGCCATATGTGCAGTACAGGAGGGGCAATTTTTGCTTATCTCCCCTTCCCTCTGAAGTCCCCTGTGCCTTCTGAATGTATGTCCTGAGGGTCATGCTGTTTTATTGATTCAGTGTTACTGTTTTATTGTTTTTTATATAAATCATTTTGGGATTTTTTTTAACTGAAAGGTGGTATTGAAACCCCCTAAATAAATAAATGAACTACAGATGCAGCTGCAACGAGGCATGGCCAGGAGCTACAAACCTGTGGCTGCCATATCGGTGACTGTTTTCCAATGACTGGGCCATGTCTGCTTAGCCCCCAGACAGGCCTGTTATAGGGTAGTCTGAAGATCAGAGAAAAGAGGGAGCAGGGGAAGAAATGATGGGGCATTTGGATTCGGTGGAAGCTGGCTCAATCCTATAGATGTGGAGAGGCAATCTGAGAGAATTCTCCAACATTTCTACTTCGGAATGAACTCTTCAAATTTCCATGCATCCTTCAGAAATACTCTTTGGATTCCATTTGGGTGGAATTTTGATTCTCCCTCTAATCCTAATCCTGTAGTAAAGTTTGAAAGGAACCAGCTGGGAAAGCTAGAGGGTAGAATCGAGATCCAAACATGTATGTTTGTTACATTTATATCCCGCTCTTCCTCCAAGGAGCCGACTACAACTCCCATCATCCCCTACCATTATGACTTCTGCCGTTGTGGTTGGGGAGGATGGGAGTTGTAATCCTACAACATCTGTGGATCTGTGGACCCAGGCTGAGAACCTCTGGGTTACTGAGCAGAGGTGCTGTCAAATGACTTTTAAGGTGCTGTTGGACCCATGAACACTAGTGGAGTCCTCTCTCTCTCTCTCTCTCTCTCCTTGAGTACAGATAAAGGCGTAGGTAGATACATTCTTCAGGTATTTGCAGAAGTGGAAGGACTGGAGTGTAGCCACAAAGTTTGTCAGAAAAGATCTGTCTGTGATGTTTCTAGAGCAAGATGGGTTGTATCAATACAGCTCGGTGGGATAGTGGAGAACACCTGTGATTCCTTGATTCTAGTCCCATTCTTCCTTTATTTGATGTGACTTGTCATCCAGGAGAAATACAGCAATTGATTGAATTAACAGCTGGCATCTTTAAAACCCATTAAAATTTCTCCATTGTGTCATGGTAGGTGCTGCCCACATTATAAATCTGGACGTAACCATTGATTTTTGGCAGGAGGGTTTGGACGTCTGCAGAATCGCAGATTATAGGATCCCCATTAGCTTGTAATATTCATTGCTCTCAAGGGACCACTCAAGTGGAACCTGTTGGTTGTATTTTTGTAAGAAGCTGAGTAATTTCAAAACCATGGATAAAGGAGGCAGCATGGTAGCTACACTGAAGTACATGCATTCCTCTCCCCACAAGAGCGGGAATGGATTTGTTCCCCAGACTTCTCCTTTGTGAATACTGATGTCAAATCTCCTCTGAAGCCAGCAAGACATGTCAAATTATTTTATATTCAGCAACTGAGATCTGATGGTACTTGGTTCAGTATTTGAATGTTTATATGCTATTTCTCAGGAGCAAGATGTCGCATTTTAGATTTATGCATGTATTTATTTAAAAATATCTTTACAACACCTTTCCCACAAGTTCAAGGTACTTCGCAAAGAACACAGCAGTGAAAATACCCAACACCCATAAAAAGAGTTTAAAAAAATAAATATCAAAGAAAGGAGCACAGAGTCAGCTTTTCAGTAGAACCCATTAAAACAACCATTCAAATAATGCAATTCACAAAGTAGCAAGAGATAGGGATCCGTTTTCAAAGGCTCCTTCAATCACTAAGTTCTGAGTGTCCTTTAAAAAGTGAGCTATGAGGGTACCAAATGAATTTCTAGTGAAAGGGAGTCCATAGAGGGCAATGACTGGGAAGGCCTATTTGCATGTACCCACGGCCTGAATTTCCATGGTCAGTGGACTTCCCTGCAAGAAGGCTCCTCTGGATGATCTTACTGAGCAGGTGGAGAAATGTGGGAGAAGATGGTCCTTCAGGTATCTTGAGCCCAGGCTATTTAGGGATTTACATCTGAATTGGACCACACCTGGAAACAGACTGGCAACCAGTATAGCTGTCACAATGCTGAGGTGCTCATGGCCTCTGGCTCCCATCAGCACCATGGCAGCCTCATTCTGCACCAGCTGAAGTTTCTGAATGGTTTTCAGGGGCAGCCCTGCATAGCGTGTGTCACAGGATGTGGAGAAACCAACAGAGAACATTCTTAGAAATTCCTTCTTGGGAGAAACTCCTAGAATTTGTTTTTGTAGAGAGTTTCCACTTGGGAGAAATTTCTCTGTATCCAGTGACAAGGGTGTGTGTAAGCATCCACAAATGGGCCCAACTGTCACAAGCTGGGTGAAGACTTTAAGAGCTACAGACACTACCTGGGCTTGAAAAAGTGTTGCTGGGACAAAGTGTATGCCCTGAGTTCATTGTGGGCTTGTTTTTTTCAAGGGCCAGACAACTCCATCCAGAAATGGCTGATATCCATTCACCACCTCAGCAGCCCAGCTGACCAGAAAAGTCTCTGCCTTGTCCAAATTTGGACAAGGCTGTCCAGATTCACACCCATCTAACCCATCACCAGTTCTAGGCACCAGTTCAGGATGCTCACTGATTCTACAGATGGGGGTGGGAGAGATATACAACCAAGTGTCCTTAGTCAGATGTTCTGGAGACCTTTCCCCCTGAATTCCCTTGGCTGCCACATAGAACAGGGCTGCACAACTTCTGCAGATGTTGGGTTACAACTCTCATCAACCCTGACTATTGGCCATGGTGGCTGGCTGAGGCTGTTGGGAGTTGAAGTCCAATAGGACTTCAACTGAAGGAATTCAGGACTTCAACGGAGGGCTGAAGTTGTGCAACGTTGAGCGAGATCCTCTATCCTTCCCCTCCTTACTTGAACAGCTTTCTTCCCCCCTCCCCCAGCTCATCTTCATGCTCCTCTTCATGAAAAGAGGTTCCTGGCACAGTCCTGTTGGGGGGGGGGACTTCCTAGCTTCCTGTCTCCCCATGGACCCAATTTATTGCAGCAGAGTTCACAAGCCCCCCCCCCCCCGTGCTTCCTCCCAAGTGGAAAGCTTCAGGGAGGGGAAGAAATGCCTACAGATGAGCTCCATCCCTGCAATTAGACAAAGTGGCCCGTAGTTACCATGGTACCTAAGAGAGACTGCATATCATAGAAGCAGTTGTTGGTGATAAACCCACCAGGGCAGAGGAGAATGGAGCCTCTGGCTGTGGGATTAAGCCTCTCCTGCAGTAGTGAATGAGCAGGAATTTTCTCCTTTGCTAAGCAGGGGTTCACCTTGGATGAGTGACTTGATGTGAGTGCTGTCCACTGTAAAATACACCCCTGAGGGGATGGGGCTGTAGGTCAGTGGCAGAGCATCTGCTTGCATGCAAATAGTCCCAGCTTCAAACCTTGGCAGCATCTCCAGGTAGGGCTGGAAAAGATCCCTGCCTGAATCAGGAGTCTCCCTAGACAATACGGAGCTAGGTTGACCGATGGTCGGAGTCCATATAGGAGGACTTCCTGTGTTTCTAAGATGGAAGCCCATATGCTCAGGGGGTGGCTATCCCCCCCCCCAGTAATGCAGTAGAGATTGGACCCAAAGTCATGATCTAATCCCCACCTCTGCAGGGGGAGGGGGAACCTCTACGGACACACACACACACACCCGCCACCTTGGAGAAGCCCTCCGGAGGGGGTAAGTTAAAAAGAAAAAGGATTTTCAAAATTGTTTGATGAACCCCCCCTCCTGAACCAAACTAAACCGGCGGGGGGTGGTTCTGAAGGGGACCCAAACCAAACGGCCCATTGCGGTTCGGGTTTGGTTCAAACTTGAACCAAACCGGGCCAGGTGGTTTTGTGCACACCCCTAACCATTTACATTGTCATGAAGCATACATTGTCTCGGTCCCAAAGCACCCTGCACTATTGAATCAATTCCATGAGGGCACCCTCTGGTGCACTGGCAAACTATCACCACTCAGTTTGGATCAGATCCAATTCTGGTTCTGTTCCCAGTAATATGTTGCCCTAGACATCAGCCTTCAAGTACAAGGGACTTGAGCAGGGCTCCCCACATATGCATCCAGGGTGGGGGGCAAGGGTGCAGTTCCCCTCCCCACCCAGATTGAGCCAGTTCCATTTAATTCAATGGAGCTTATTCCCAGTTAAGTGGGTATAGGATTGCAGCCCCTCCCACCCCCCAGAAAAGACCTACAGATGCCTCTGGTTCTCCACATTATGAACCTCAAACTCCTGCTCCTATCTGCACTGTTGACTCTTACGACTAGTAGTAGAACCTAGAACCCAGCTGAGAACCAAGCCTGCTCCCGTCTGCTTAGCCCCACCCTGTCTCTGCACTGGCACGGCCAATTTCCATTGCTTGTTCACGCTCAGCTCGGGGACCCAGTTCGCCTACCAGAGGTGACCATCTGTTTCAGTGCCTGGGTATTCCTCCGCTGGATGCCTTTGGGACCAGGAAGGCTGGAAATGCCGCTCTCCGGCTCCTGCTGACACAGAGTTGCTTGCAAGCCTTGTGCTCCACCCACACCACCCAGCCAGAAGCCTCCTTGGCCAATCAGGGCTTCAGCAGCATGTTTGGCCGCCTCTCTGGAATTACATTGGGCAAGATTGGAAGGCAGAGCTGCATCTTCAGTGGTGGTGGGGGAGGTGGAGAAAGGCTGGTGGGGGCCTCCTTGCATGGAATCTCTGGGGAAGTGGCTGCTGCTGGTCTGCAGCCATGGGAAAGGAGAGCTAGTCTTGTGGTAGCAAGCGTGAAAGGTCCCCTTTGCAAAGCAGGGTCTGCCCTGGTTTGCATTTGAATGGGAGACTAGAAGTGTGAGCACTGGAGGAGATTCCCCCTTAGGGGATGATGGAGCCGTTCTGGGAAGAGCAGAAGGTTCCAAGTTCCCTCCCTGGCAGCATCTCCAAGACAGGGCTGAGGAAGATTCCTGCCTGCAACCTTGGAGAAGCTGCTGCCAGTCTGTGAAGACAATACTGAGCTGGATAGACCAAGGGTCTGACTCAGTATATGGCAGCTTCCTATGTTCCTATGCTCTCCTGGAATGAACCCTGCAGCCTGCCTGCCTCCTCTTCCTCTGATAGCAGCAGGAGTCTGGATCCTGGGCAGTCACACACACTTGTTCCCCACCCCGTCTCCCCTGCCAGAACAGACTTCTCTGCCCACCGAGCGTCTCCCCTCCCCTCCTCCAAACAGCGCTTCAAGGCCCCCCGCTTCTTCGGCAACTCTTTCCTGGAACCACCGCAAGCCCAGCGTGCCATTTTGTGACTTCAAAAGCTGTTTTCGATGTGTGCAGCAAAGTGTACTAGAGAAATTAATTAGTCACTAACAGGCCACCTGCCTGGCTATTAGCAATAGGCAGTTCTGGTGCTTAAAGAGAGCCAGGTAATGAATAATGATTATTTCCATTACGGGGAAATGCAGGGCCTGCGGTACTAGTCTCTGAGCACGTGACCCAATCAAGACAGAAGATGCAGCGGCTGGAATCAGGTCTGTGCATCAGGCTGTGCTCAGTGTGGGCTTTCGGCTTCTCCCGTTCCTGTCCCAAGGCCCCCATGAACCTTAATGAGGCCATCTGTCCTGCGCTTGTCCACCAAGGGCACAGAAGGACACTGCCCTAGTGTGGTGCAGGGGATAGCAAGAAAGGCCTCTTGCACCTGGGAAACCTGAGTTCAGGCTCATCTCCTCCATGGAGCCATCTCTTCCCGGTAACTTGTAGCTGGAAATACACACACACACACACACACACACACACACACACACACACACAATGTCTTCATGTTATGGCTTCCTCAACCAGTGTTCCCTCTAACAGGGATTCCCAGATGTTGTTGACTACAACTCCCAGAATCCCCAAGCAAAGGCTATTGAAGCAGGGGATGCTGAGAGTTGTAGTCAACAACATCTGGGAATCCCTATTAGAGGGAACACTGGCCCCAGCCACCTCCTGTAGGCAAGGAAATGATCCCACATGCAACAACAACAACTACTACTACGACTACGACGACGAAGACGAATATTTATATACCACTCTTCAATCAAAGTTCTCAAAGCGGTTTACATAAATATACATACATAAACAAGATGGTCCCCTGTCCCCAAAGGAAAAGAAACCTAAGATAGACACCAGCAACAGCCATTGGAGGGATGCTGTGCTGGGGATGGAGAGGGCCATGCTCTCCCCCTGCTTAATATAAGAAAATAACAACTTTTTAATAAGGTGCCTCTTTGCTCAGTTAGCAGGGATAATGGCATTATGTATCTTCAGATTCACATTACTGGAGAGATGCAGTGAGCCTAGGGATCTGTGGGCCTAAGTGAGGGAGGTCTGGGTGCAGATTCCTGCTCAGACATGAGGTTCACTGGGCGGCTTCCAGCAAGACCCCTCCTCTCATCCTAGCCCACCTCACAAGTTCATTGCTCGGGGCGGGAGCTGCAGCTCAGCAGTCGGACATGTGCTTGGCACTCCCAGATCCAGTCCCTGGCGGCAGCATCTCCAGGTAGGGCTGGGAGAGGCTCCTGCCTGCACCCTTGGAGAAGCCGCTGCCAGTCAGTGTTGACGATACTGAGCTAGATGGACCAAGGGTCTGACTCGATATAAGGCAGCTTCCTCTGTTCCTTTTTCCCCCATGAGGATAAACTGGGAAGGGGAGTATTGTTGGCCATCCTGAAGTTTTTGGAAGAAGAGTGTGATACAAATGGAGCAACAACAACAAGATGATCAAATCACCAAGATGCAGAAGGCTCGATTCTGCAATGTAGAGAAAAAAAGGAACCTTTAGAAGATTTGCATACACTCTAAGTCTGCCTCAAATGTTCTTTTGACGGTTGGTCATTAGTTTGTTTTCCTAGGCATGGGGGCAGCAGGCAGGGCAAAGAGCTGTCCAGGACATGGCAGCCAAGCCTCCAACCTAGTGGGAAATCTTCTTCAGCCTCTTCTTTGGCTTTGGGGACTTCAGCAGGCATTGCCCACACTCTTCCAAGCAATCCTCTGCAGGCCTTAGGGCTAGAAACTGGCACATATTTTTATTCATTCACTCATTCATTCATTCAGTTTCTATGCCGCCCTTCCAAAACGGCTCAGGGCGGTTTACAATTAAAACAAAACAATTAAAATCAATTAACAATTAAAACAGAGATTATAAAAAGACCATAAAACAACAATTAAACAATGAAAACAATTTAAAAACCCCGAAAAACCAGGTAACAACATTAGAAACCCTTTACAACAGTTTAAAAACCCTGGAAGGCCAGGCCGAACATATAAATCGAGGATCACCAGAACCCAATTTTCATACTCAGCGCCTGCTATTTCCTTTCCCCCCATGCTCTTGCTGGATTGGATGGATTCAGGTGACCCAAGGTATTGCTGCGCTTAAAGAGAAGTGCGGGATACTGCCTTGCCCACAAGTAGTGGGGCAGCCCCATTTCAGAACCAAGCCTTGCAAGCTTTGCAAAAGGTCCAGGAGGAGGGAAGGCTGCCAGCAGCCTCCTCTCCTCTCTTCTCCCCAGGCTCCTTGCAAGCTTTGCAAGGAGTGTGAGGAGAGGTGCTCCTTGCCATGTTTTTGAGGGTCAGCTGGCTCCCAAACAGCTGCTCCATCAGCAGGAGGCATTTTGCTGCCCTGCCGGCATCCCAGTAATCAGCCGCCTGAGGCAACTGCCTCCCCTTGCCTCATGAAAGGGCCGCCCCTTGGTTGCATCATACATGCCTTGTCCTGATGGTATGCCACAGTCTGAGAGCAGTCATGCTCCCAAATGCCACCTGTAGAACAAGGAATTCCAGATGGCTCGAGCAAGCCAGCCAATCATGGCCCAAAGCAGATGTCTAGCTTCAGGTTTTGGCAGGCTATTGAGCAAGGCTTTGGAATACACCCCCTGCAGAAATAAGAGCCTCCCCATCTCTGACCAAAATAAGAGCCCCACCATCCAGGCTTTTAATTAGACTGACAGAATCTGTCACCCCTGCTAATTAACACTACCCTGAGCAGAGAGACACCTTTTAAAGTGGCAATTCTCTTATATTTAGCAAGGGGGGAGCAACTGGCCCTATCCATCCCCAGCACAGTATCCCTCCAGTGGCTTTTGCTTAGGTTTCTTTTTAGTTTTGAGCCTTTGGGAGACAGGGGACAACTTCATGAATGTATTATTTATTGTTCTGTGTAGACCACTTTGAGAACTTTGGGTGGGGAGTGGTATATAGATATTCGTAGTAGAATCTGTCATTGTTGTAAAGTGTTTTAATAGCAATAGCAATAGCAATAGCACTTACATTTATATACCGCTCTATAGCCGGAGCTCTCTAAGCGGTTTACAATGATTTAGCATATTGCCCCCAACATTCTGGGTACTCATTTTACCGACCTCGGAAGGATGGAAGGCTGAGTCAACCTTGAGCCCCTGGTCAGGATCGAACTTGTAACCTTCTGGTTACAGGGCGGCAGTTCTACCACTGTGCCACCAGGGGCTCTGGTGATTTATTTCTAAATGATTTATTTCTAGTTTTAATTTATGACATTTTATTGTAAGCCACCCAGAGACATGGGTTTGGGGCAGTATATGAATATGCTAAATAAACTAAACAAACGGAGGAGGAGGAGGAGGAGAGGAGGAGGAGGAAGAGGCTGGTCTGGTGGTAGCAAGCATGCATGACTTGTCCCTTTAGCTAAGCAGGGTCCACCCTGGTTGCTTATGAAAGGGAGACTAGAAGTGTGAGCACTATGAGATATTCCCCTCAGGGCATGGAGCCACTTTGGGAAGAGCATAAAGTTCTGACTTCCCTCCCTGGCTTCTCCAAGATAGAACTGAGAGAGATTCCTGCCTGCAACCTTGGAGAAGCCGCTGCCAGTCTGTGCAGACAGTACTGAGCTAGATAGACCAATGGTCTGACTCAGTATATGGCAGCTTCCTATGTTCCTCTCTGCCCCAGCCAATAGATCTGCCTCCCTAGCCTGCATGTGCTGTTTGCTCATTTCTATGCCCCTACAATTCTCTGGTCTCTTTCGGTCTATTAAGCAGCAGGGAAGTCTAAACTGCCCCCATTGGGAAAGTGTGTCTGCAGATGCTGGGAGGTGGCCTCCTGCCATGACTTTACCTGGGTCTTCAGGCAAACACTTTGCCCTCCAAGCCTCCATGGCTCTCTGACTCTGTCTGCCCAGCCTCCTGAGTGCTGCCTGGACACACACCGGTGTGTGCCGCCAGCAGCAAAACAGCTGCTGGGGAGAGAGTGGCTGGTTAGGAAGCGTGGAGGCTTCAGCCGCCGCCAGAGAGCAGCTTGACCTGGCCGTGATCCAGAGGGACAAACGCCCCGCTCCCCACCAACATCTTGCAGCGGAAAATAACAGAGTCATGCTTGCAACACCTTCATCCTCATCCACCAAGAGTCCCTCGGTGAACCCACCAGCTGCACTAATACACCCTGCTGAAGGCTGAACTTCTGCTGTGTGAGCTGGATTAATTTCCTCGCTCTCCAGGGGTCCCGTCAGTGGTGAAATCCTGGCACTCACTAAGTTAAAGCTCTAGCTCCTTTGATTGACAATTCCCCTCAATTTATGTTTAGCAAAAAGTTGCCTTCCAGACCTTAGATGCCCTGCAGAGCAGAGATGGGCTGGGCCCTGACTCTGGGAAGGGGGCCTTTGTGACACCGGGAACTCAAACTCAAGAGAAAGAGGAGGAAGTCTGCCTGACAGAACCAGGAGACTCGAGATGCAGTCTTCCTTCACTCCTGGAGCAGGCAACAAGAATCTGCTAGTTCAGGCTAGTGAGTTTCAAGTTCCCTCCCTGGCTTCTCCAAGATAGGGCTGAGAGAGATTCCTGCCTGCAACCTTGGAGAAGCCGCTGCCAGTCTGTGAAGACAATACTGAGCTAGATAGACCAATGGTCTAACTCAGTATATGGCAGCTTCCTATGCTCTTTATTACATTTGTTTCAATGCCTGGAGGCTTTACAGACAGGGCTTCTACCCTGTATCTCCTTCAGAAGAGAGTGTGTGCATTTACACACCAGCTAAACTTACTCCAAAGTCCCTTTGAGATCTTTGGACCCATCCCACACACAAATCAGGCGTTGCCTTGTGAATTCTAGCTTAACTTGAGTTATTTCCGGGTTTGTAAAATGCAGGTTTGAAGCTACTTTTTCTGAAAATGCCGGAGCAAATAGGGAGAGGCACTGATGTAGAATCATGAGCATGATAAGAAGGATACTCTCTTTAGAAATGCAGATATAGCTCTTTAGTAATCTCTCCTCCCCCACCCCATTGGCTAGAAGGAAAACACAGAGGCATGCCATGTGAACTTGCATCAAAAGCAAACCCGAGAGCAGAGGGGAGGGGCTTCTCCTCTCAATGCTGGGAGTGTGATTCGAAGTGGCTTCGCTCAACATTTACCCAGCAGCATGAAGCCATGTGTGGATAACTCCCTGGTGCTGTAACTTCTCTCTTCCTCGCTCCTTTTCAAACCCAGGTCCTTACCCCATTGCTAAAACAAACCACCTTTTGGTTTTGTAACTAGCTGTTCATTCACCATTCAGACATTCAAGCATTCCATGGCCATTTGGGAGCAGGAATATAGGACTCTGCCTTATACTGAGTGAGACCCTTGGTCCATCTAGCTCAGTATTGTCTACAAAGACTGGCAGCGGCTTCTCTGAGATTCTCTCAGCCGTATCTGGAATTGCCAGGCAGGGAACTTGGAACCTTCTGCATGCAAGCAGGCAGGTGCTCTTCGCAGAGCGGCCCCACCCCCTGAGGGGAACATTTTGCAGTGCTCCCACATGTAGTCTCCCAATTCAAATGCAAACCAGGGCAGACCCTGCTTAGCAAAGGTGGCAAGTCATGCTTGCTCCCATGAGACCAGCATTCAGCCAGAGTTCGGATCTCAGTCTCGGATCCCCAGATGTTGTTGGGCTCCCACGATGGGAGTCGTAGTGCAACTGCGTCTGGGGGTCCAAGCAGGGAGCCCCTGCTCTTTGGGGTGGAGGCATCCAAAGGAGGGTCAGGGCAGTAACAGAACATCAGAACCAGCAAGGAACAAGACGGCACCCGTAACTCTTGCAACTAGGGGTTTGGGAAGCTGTTTGCAACAAGCTCCTTCCCCCGTTGCCTGGTGGTGGGCGGCACACCATGTGCCCACCCTCCCATCACCCCAGGCTAGGAATCAGGTTGAAGGAGGCCCTGCCCTGGTGGAAATGATGAATGGATCTTCCCCACCAAACATGGAGGGGAGGGGCTGTAAGAGGGTGCGGCGGCAGCGGTTCATCCTAATGAACTTGCCCCCCACTCTGGTTCCCAGCAGCCCCATTGCACCTATTTCCCCCCATCCCGCCCTGCAGGCAGGCTGTTCACCAGGTATAGCTGTGTGGGCTAAATCGGCTTCTTCCTTCCTGTCCCATTCCACCCCACGTTAAGGCATGTTTGCTGCCTGGAGGCTGGCTGTTCATCAGGTAGAGCTGTGCATCCCCACATCTCCTTAATGTGTGGTGGGTTCGGGAAAACAGGTGCAACCGGGCTGCCAGGAACCCAAGGCAGACGCACCTCGTTCAGCACCCCCTGGTTCCTTTGGACGAGCCACTGCTGGCAAGCGGTGTGTGTGTGGGGGGGGCTCCATACAAGACCCTTGCTGAGAGTGGAGCAAATCCAGGCTCTTTCCCAGCACAACTCCCGCCCTATCGGGATGCCGGTGCTGTGCTGCTCTTGAACCTCCGCCAGTCTCTCCATTCGCCCCTTCCACGAATGCCAGCTGCGAGCCTCTTTGCAGCCTAACCAAAAGCGATGATGATTATTAATAGCACTAAATTAAGTTATTAGTTCATAGTCACTGCTGTGGCCTGTCTCCATGCATCTGGAGCATGCCCAGAGTCGATCGATTATCTCCTGAAATGCCACGTGGCCCCGATCTCGCCTGGGTCTACAGAGGTGCGTCCTCCCCGATTTCCATCAGGGTGTTGCCCCCCCGCCCTCCTCCCGTGGGCCCCCCCGCAGTGGCCTGCAGTCAGAGACCTCCAGGGCTCCCCCTTAAGGAGGCGGCTGATTCAAAGGGGAGAGAGCAGATGTGGGGGGGGGGGTGAGGGCGGCAGGCAACTGTTTATAAAGTGTGTGGATTAGTCCATTGTGCAAGACGCCTTTCACACCCAGTTTAATCTCATTAGCAATGGTTCAAACAACAATCGTTCAGAGAGGCTTTAAACCAGCCAGCCAAGAATATCACTCAGCTGGCAATACTGCTTCTTTCCTTCTGTCATCTCGCAGCTTCCCAGGCAGCGGAAGCCTGGAGGCTCTGGTGGTGCTCTCCGCGTTCTGCGGTCAGAAGGGGAGAACAATCCTCCGATTTCTGCAGCTGGAATGAATTGCGCTGACCGGGGGGTTATTCTAACCTCTCCACGCCCCCCCCCAACTGCACAAGAAGCCAGTAAAGGCCTCTCATCCCCAGTCTGTGAGCACCTCCCCAACCTTTTCTAACTGGAAAAGAAAAAGAGGAGCGGGAGGGGAAAGGAGACAGTAGCAGTAGTCATCTTTATTACAGTCACGGACCAGAAAGATCACAATACAAACAGCTGATACAGAGAACGTTAAGAGGAAGAGACGGGAAGGAAGGATAAGAAAACAGGAGAAGGAAGAAAAGAAGAAGTTGCCTTAGGAACATAGGGAGCTGCCGTATACAGAGTCAGACCACTGGGCTGTCTCGCTCAGGATTGTCTTCACAGACTGGCAGCGGCTTCTCCAAGGTTGCAGGCAGGAATCTCTCTCAGCCCTGTCTTGGAGATGCTGCCAGGGAGGGAACTAGGAACCTAGATGCCCTTCCCAAAGTGGCTCCATCCCCTGAGAGGAATATTTTACAGTGCTCACACTTCTAGTCTCCCATTCATATGCAACCAGGGCGGACCCTGCTTAGCTAAGGGAACAAGTCATGCTGGCTACCACAAGACCAGCTTGCCTTGCAAAGAATGGGCGAGGTTCTCTTACTTCCCAAACAATAGTTGAGAATTGCAGCATTTTTGTCACCTATTTCCGCAGCTCTGTTCTTTATTAAACCTCTATATCCCCTCTGCACAAAGACGGAGCTCCCACTGGATAGCATGTCTTCCCACTGCACAAAATGTGTCCAGCTGCACATTAGGATAAACCCTGATGCAGATGCAGGTTTTAGGCTCCCATTTCTACTTGACGAAGAGAATCATGGGCCAACAGGCAGGTTATGGCAAGGCATAACAGGGCAGATTCTCTGCCATGGGATGTGGTGATGGCCATTAGCTTGGATGGCTTTGAAAGGGGCTTAAACAAATTCATGGAGGACCAGTCGTGGCTACTAGTCTGGTGGCTATAGGCCACCTCCAGCCTCAGAGGCAAGATGCTTCTGAATACCAGTTGCAAGGAAGCAACAGCAGGTCATGCCCTTGCCTTTTGCCTGTGGGCTTCTGTGAAGGAACAAGATCTAAACCTCTTCTATTTGTAAATAAGGTTTTATGTTGTAAATTGTCTTGCTATTCACTGTATCAAGAAAGCTGTGCAGGGATCAAAAGTTCACGGCTCCTGCTGTGTAGCTTCATTTTTGAGGAGGAACAGTTTGTCAGTTTGGTTATGCTTTGAAAAATGGAGGAACAAGTTATATTGATTGGATAGTCTGGAAAAAAGGGAAGGAAATTTGTGTATATAAGGAGCCTGCTTTCAGCAGAGTTTTAGTGTGGAGTCAGGAGCAGCAGCAGCAGCAGCAGCAGCAGGGGTGTGTGTGTTGGAAAAGGAGTCCCAAGGATACAAGTAAGAGTGCTGGAAGAAGAGTCCAAGAGAATGCAGCACAGGAAGAGTCCTGGTGAAGGAATTGCTGGCACAGTCTGAGAGAGAATCAGAGCTGGGGCTGAAAAGAGCCAAGAAATCACTGGCAGAGAGTGGAATCTCTCTGTAGTTCTAAAATCACAAGCAAGAAGAAATGGTCTGCAGCTGAAAACCCCTGAGCTGGGAAGGAGAGCAGGACCTGAGGCTGAACAAGGGACAAGCTGGGTTGCTGAAGAAACTGAGGTGACTGCAGAGGACTCTGAGATAGGGCCCAGTGTTAGACAGGCCAGTTGGATGCATTTTGATCATATTTCATTTCTTAAGCTGAGCTATTTTTTAAGTAAAATTTCTTGTGTATATAAGGAGCTATTTATATATATATAAATAGCTTGTGTTTTCTCCACTCCATGCCCAAGTCTTTACCACTCTACTAAAGTTTTTATTTTATTTTTTGACACAAGAAAGGTTTGGAAGGCTGTTGTAGTAGACTCAGCCATAGCAAGCCCAGAGGTCTACTTGGTAGTAGTGTTAAAATTCAAAAGTCATGGGGCTCTTTGAGACCGGGCTGTGACAAGGATGCAATCTGTCACAGCTCCCCAGAGGCATCTGGTGGGCCAATGTGTGGAAGAGGATGCTGGACTAGATGGGCCTCCTTGGGCCTGATCCAGCAGGGCTCTTCTTATGGGTGAAACTACTTCTGGTTCTGGGTTACTGGCGATTAAGGGGCCCCTATCCAGCCCCAGCACAGCATCCCTCCAGTGGTTGTCGCCACGTCATGCTGTTTTGGGGGGACAGCAAATATCTTAGTGCTCCGAGCGAAAAAGAAATGTCTGTTGACAAGTGGCATCTAATAACAATGGTGTTCATGTCTGCAGCACACATCAGGATGGTGAGAGGCAGCGGACTCTGAATCAGCAGCGAGGGCAATGGCTGAGGTGGCCATGCCACTGGAGGCCTCCAGTGCATGCGGCGACGGTGCTGCACAAGACAGCAGGACAGCAACGACTGACCTCTCAGACCAGCCGCAACTGGTGTGACGCATGCTTGCATAAGAGACCAGTAGTTCTGTGAATGCCCTTTTGCCGAGCACCACTACCACCACCACATGTGTTAGAGCCCCGCAGTGGCATGACCAGATCTGCAACACGTGCATAATGCTGCAGGACATGTAAGCCAGCAATAACAACAAGAATAACTAGCTGGGCTGGGCACAGAGCATCTGTGCCTCTAGTTCTCCCCCATCCCCCCCGTTGGTGCTGCCACCACCATTTCCCTCCCCCCGCCACTGTCCCTCCCCACCGCTGCTGCCACTGGGCCATCCTGCCTTTTGGCCGGCAGGCGAGCCAGAGAGGGAGGCCCCCGTAGCGGCCAGCAGTGGAGGTATCCAGCAACCAGGAGCAATCTTGCAGGCCTCTGACCCAGATGGCCAGTGCCGTGGCAGAGAATTAGTAGTCCACACCCGCCGACTGCAGATTGCGTATTCTGCTGCTTTCTGAAGTGGAAAAGCATCTCCTGCTAGGCTGGAGAAGTGAATGGGCTCAGTAATGGTGTGGGGAGCAGGTCATACCAATATCCACAGCTCTCAGCATGGCTTATTTAGATGGACGGACACTTTTGGCTGCATACAGGGCAAGGGATGGGGAGCCCCCCATGTTCCTAGGCCCTTTCATTTGTCTGCTTCCGCTTGGTGGGATGTTGGCTTCTCATCTTCCTTGCAAGATGCCTGCATCCCCTGTGAAGTCCTTCATTCGTATGCCTGGGATGTTTCCTAGCAGCCGCATCATCTTCGGACATTTTGCTTTCCTGCTTCTGTCCTGACTCTCCCACATCTCTCTGCCCCCTGTCTGCTTTTCCTTCTGCAAAAGAAGAAAAAGGGCACCTCCCCACTCCAGAGAGGGACTGACGAATAGCAGCCAGTTACCAGGCCGGTTTGCTCAGAAGTAAGCCCCACCGACAGGATTTAATCTTAAAGAAAGCAGAAACTAGATGCTGTAGAGATAGTTAGACCACAAGGAACAGCTCTGTCCAGGGGCGTAGGGACAATGGAGCAAGGGGGGGAGGCAGTCCCTGGGCCGCTGGAGTCTGAGGGGTCACCAAGGGTCCCCCATTGCCCCTCTCCCAAGACACTCCCTTGGCCCCTTCCACAACCAGCCAGCAGATGAAGTGGAGAGCTGGCCAGGAGAGGAGAGCTGGTCTTGTGGTAGCAAGCATGAAAGGTCCCCTTAGCTAAGCAGGGTCCACCGTGGTTGCATATTAATGGTGGGCTAGAAGTGTGAGCACTGTCAGATTTTCCCCTCAGGGGATGAAGCTGCTCTGGGAAGAGCAGAAGGTTCCACATTCCCTCCCTGGCAGCATCTCCATGATAGGGCTGAGAGAGATTCCTGCCTGCAACCTTGGAGAAGCCGCGGCCAGTCTGTGAAGGCAATACTGAGCTAGATGGACCTATGGTCTGACTCAGTATATGGCAGCTTCCTGTGTTCCTATGAAACTGGCTGGGAACATGAGGCTCTCAGTGCTGGCTGGTTGGGGGCTTCTTTCCCTGCTTCATTCCCAGTGAGGCAGAAAAAGAAATCCCCCACCAGTCAGTGCTGGTGAGGGATCCACAAGCAGAGGATCAAGACAAGGTCTGAAGAAACCCTCTTCTGGTTAGTAGTCATGCCCCTCCTGCACTGATATCAGATTCTTCCCCAGTCAACGCTGCATTCCAGCCTGCATTCCACACACCTCTACCTGATGAATGGCCAGCCTGCAGGCAGTATGGCTCTCATTAATGCTTGGGCCAGGCAGCATGGTAGAGAGAGGAGCAAATGGAATCAGGGAATACGTTGGCGCCTCTCCAAGCTGGTTGGGATAAGCCGCTTCTGAAACCAGGTTAGAGATGGGGCAGCTCAAGTCATCCTTACAACAACCAACCATCGCTCAGATTCATAGAGCTAGGAAGACAGTTGCTGGGAGGGAATCCATCCCATTGATGGGTTAATTGATGGACAATTAATGGGTCTCCCACTTACATCCTTCAACAAAACGGCTGAATGAAAGGTCAAAACATATTGACTCTGGCAAACTAGAGCTGATAGAATGAAGAGAATGTTTGACACTTGTCTGGGTGTGGGTTTTGCAGGGGACCTCCAATAAGCAAATAGGAGGAGGGAGTGCAGGGCATTGGCAGCCTGTCCAACCCTCCTCTGGCGGGCATGGGGGGAGCCAAAGGAGGTACAGCTGCCTCTGCTTCCTGGCAGCAGCTCGGGTGTTCCACTCCCATGCTGCCTGCAGGCTGGCCATTTGACAGGTAGAGCTGTGCGGTTAACCACACAGCTCTACCTGATGAGTGGCCATCCTGCAGGCAGCATGGCTCTTGGGCGGGGCAGAAGAAAGAGGAGCAAGCCGAGCTGCTGTCAGGAAGCAGAGAGCAGCTGTGCCTCTTTTGGTGTCCCCTAGGCTCCTTGGGACCAGCCGCTATTGGTTCAGTGCAACTACCAGCTTTGGCCGTGCACAGAAATGAAAAGGTTGAGGCTGGTAGTACATGGGCCTCACCGGACACTACTTGTAGCTACATCTATGATGCTTTCTAAAGGAATCCAACACTCTCTTCCACTTTTGGAAGCCATCTACCACCGATGCATTTTTGAGAACTGCTCACTATAAAAACACATGTTTGTGTGTGTTTTAATTAGGACTTGCACACCTGAGGAGCAGAGTCAGGGAAAGAGAGTAGGCAGGTTCACACGACCATTAAAACTGGGATAGGCGGCAGGCTTTGCCTGATCATGAGAACCCGGGCATTTCTCTCCAGCCCAGGTTGTTCATGGTACTATGGAGATGAGAGCTGGTCTGGTGACAGCAAGCATGAGTTTTCCCCTTAGCTAAGCAGGGTCAGTCCTGGTTGCATATGAAAGTGTCATAAATCTGTTAGCTCTGCTAACCCAACAGGATTTACAACCCCCTTCAGCACTCCCCCTGTGAGTTAACAGAAAGTAGCAGAGAAGGAAAACAAAAGGCTCACAAAGAAAATAGTAAATGAATCAAGTCCCCTGAAACTGAACTAGGTACCCCACTCTAACAATAACTGAGTAATAACTGAAAAGAAAACAACAGAGCAAGGAATGAAAAAGAACAAAGGATACCAGAGCAAGGAATTAACAGAACAAGAACACAGAGCAGGAAAGAACAGAACAAGGGCAAACTGGAACTCAGAAAAGTTGAGAATTCAAAATAGAACACAGTCTGCAGTCAGCGAAAGTTGCTAACAGCATTGGTAGAAATCACAGACTGCTTGATATATGGCTCAAGAGAACCAGCAGCCAATCAGTCTTCCCTGAGTCAGCACTTCTGCTACCTCTCTTGTGATCTCCTGCACCTGTGGGTCTCCCACTGAGCAGGTGAAATCCCAGCCTCCTCCTGATCAGCCTGCTCCTGATCAGGATTCATGTCTGGCAGCTGTTCCGATTCCTCAGCTCCAGAGTCTGGTCTCCCTGCCAAATCCTCTTGCTGTGCCTCTGAGCCCTCACTAGCAGGCGAATCCTCCTGTTCCTCCTCTGACTCTTCTGAGTCAGAAGTCTGTGCCATGACAGAAAGGGAGACTAGAAGTGTGAGCACTGTAAGATATTCCCTTCAGGGGATGGAGCTGCTCTGGGAAGAGCATCTAGGTTCCAAGTTCCCTCCCTGGCAGCATCTCCAGATAGGGCTGAGAGAGACTCCTGCCTGCAACCTTGGAGAAGCCGCTGCCGGTCTGTGTAGACAATACTGAGCTAGATGGACCTATAGTGTGACTCAGTATATGGCAGCTTCCTATGTTCCTATGTACTCAGCTTCTGTGCCCAGGTTTTTACTGAGAGAGGAGGAGAGCAGAGCCCTCCTGTCTAGATTCATGTTCATCCATGTGAACCTGTATCTTGCTCCTACCTGGGTCATTGGCATGTGCCATGTCCACACCTACAGGGCAACCATAGGAGCAGCCATCGTCAGAGGACATGCTGGCCTCCAAAGCATACCCCATGCTCCCCAAATCGGAGCAACATCAACAGGGCTGCGTCCACCTCCTGCTCCTTCATGGCCAATAGGAGGGCAGCTGCTGATACCAGGAAGTTTTTCCAGGTGGTGCTGAGGACCAGGCCACTAAGAAATTGATGTGGAGCACATGACCAGGTGACCCAATGCCTCTCTGCTCAGGAGACAAATAACTTGTCCACCCCCATTCAATAGGATTGCAGCTTTAGATCAAGATCCTTCCCTTTGCCAAAAGATCACAGTTGCTCTCTGTGATCCCCCACAAAAACCTGGCAACCAGCTCTGACTTTGATGACCATTGATGCCTCAACAGTGAGTGAAATCAGGCTGAGGTATCAAGGATGATTTTTCCGTGGCAAAAGCAAGCATCACACATCTGGGAATGGGCTCAAGCCACTGTGCTGTGAAGCAGCTGTGAGCCGGGGAAATGTGATTGGCCAAGCCATAAGTACAGCTTGCCCCCCTGCAGCCAATCCGCTGCGATTTTCTGCAAGGGGTTCAACCGCCTGCATAAGGAGCAAGTCAGTTGCCCTCAAGCTTATTACTGTGTCTCTTTTTATAGTGTTTCTCCATTCCTTAGTCTAAATTGGATTACTAAGAAGATAAAACAGAGTGGTCAAACCAATATACCCACACGCTCAAAATGAATTAATACTGTGCTGAGAGAGGGAAATTAACGCCCCCCCCGCCCATCCTAGTCCATGCCCTTGCTCTCTGCTGTAGGCTACAGCCATGGGCAGTTAACAGGCTTGATATTAGGGAGGGGACTTGCTACAGGTGGGAACCATCCAGGGACAGACTATGTCACATTCACCACCTTCCTGACAATGGCTTGTGGCTATAGAACAAGGGTTATTGACAGACAGTGGTGCTCTTTGGACTGGACTTCCGGGCAGCGGTCCGGTCCCCCGCAGGCCTGGGGGGCCTCTCAATGCCGAGCAAGCAAAATGTGGTGTATCTCTGCAATACACCATATGCAATGTTTAAAAAAACATTAAAAATAAAAAGAGTTTACACCTCCCCCTGAGCATGTTCTGGTGTGAAAAATAGTGCATTGCCGCTTATCCGGTGGAGGCAGTGACGATGGTAGTGGTGGGTGGGCTAGGGTGGGGCACCAAAAGGCCTTTAGGTCAAGGCTCCAAAATTACCTGAGTGCACCTCTTTGGCAGACAATGAGCCCCTCAATGGGGCAGGCAAGACACTAGGTGGGTTCAGATTCCACGTGGAACCAAAGCTAAATCTCAGTTCCCCACAACATCTCCAAGCCAGGGCTGGCCCTGGAAGAAATAGTGCCGTGGGTGAGAAGTGCCTTTGACTATGCCCTTCCTCTCCATGCTGAGTTCATCAGTATTGCCAAGGGATGTGGCTCATGCGGGTTTGTGAAACCTAACACAGGAACACAGGAAAAATATAAGAAGCTGCCTTCTACCGAGTCAGATCCTTGGTCCATCTGGCTCAGTATTGTCTACCCAGACTGGCAGAGACTTCTCCAAGCTCACAGAGAAGAGTCTCTCTCATTCCTATCTTTGAGATGCCTGGGAGAGAACTTGGAGATGCCTATCTTGGAGATGCCAGGGCCCTTCTGGATGCAAGTATGCAGGTGCTCTTCCCAGAGTGGCCCCATAAAAAGGGCCCAGGATGACTTATTAGCTCTTCTTCTGCCAGTGTTCCCCTGCTGCAATCCTGGGATCCCGCTGACATTTCACAGGCCTTCTGCAGCTGCACTACTTAAAAAACAGTGAAGCCACCAAGCTCAGCTCAGCACCCCCTTCAAGTAGGCACCCTGGACAACTGCCTGGCTTGCCTAATGCCTACATCTTTGGCCAGTCCTGTCCCTGGCCTTTGGAGTATGCGGTCCCCTCCCTTGCCCATGCATAAGCAGAAAGAATTCAACTTCCAAATGTGGTTAGAAACAAACCAGGATCAGGTGTGATGTCTGAACTGACCTGTCTTGGTTTCTTCTAGGCAAAGTGCTTGAAATAAACAGAGACGTGAAACCCACTTCACACCAGATCTTGGTTTCTTGGCAGCCCTTTGAGCTTTGACCTTGGTTCCATGTGATATCTGAACCTCCCTCCCCCATCCCCCACCCCCGCCACTGGAAGAAATCACCAAGAGACAAAACTAACAGATACAATGAGAGCTGTGGTTCCTTCGGGCTGTCCATTCACCAAGTAGAGATGTCCAGTTAACTGCACAGCTCTACCTGATGAACGGACAGCCTGCAATCAGCATGGTGGGTCAGAGAGGAGGAGCCTGAGCTGCCTCCTTTGGCAACCCCTGGGCTCATTAGGACAGACCACTACTGCGCTACGTTCTTGTGTCCTGCCTCTTGGTTGCTTGCCCGGGGGGGTCACCTGCCAAACCCATGCACAGACAAGAGTCAAGCAAGATGGTGACTTGGAAGAGAATTGCTCAAGAGGGGATGGAGGCCTGGGTGTCTTGCACAAGGAGTATCACAGGGGCAAGAGAAATTCCCCGGAGCCTTCCTGTATTCATAGGATGGACAATTGCCAGGTGGAGGAGAGGAACTCAGACTTCAACCTGGTTCCTCTCCTTTCAGGTCTGAGGCCAAACAGAGCAGATCTGCCTTCACTTTCCTGTACTTCTAAAGACCGGCTACAGGTTGCCTTGTCACATTTCAGTGGGAAACCTTTGCTATCGTTTTGTCGTGCACTGCAACCCTTTACACTTGTATGCAGTAAAAACTGAGCCAAAGGGGAGCTAAAAATACAGCCAATGAACTGGATGCATTAACGTGAGCCCGGGTTGACCAGGAAACCTTCAGAAAGATGTCCTCCCCCCTACTGTTCTCTCTTACGAAGGATATTTCAGCTTCAGAAAAGTGAGAGCATAGATCCTTGCCAACAAAGAGAAGAAGAAGAAGAAGAAGAAGAGATAGGCCAACTCTGTGGACTGGTGATTTATTAGCCACCAGGCTCAGCTGGCTGGTCGGGACAGCCATGATTTGCTGGTTCCCAGAAGAGACTACTAATCTTGGCTTGCAGCTGGCTTCCTCAAGTTTGCAACAAAGAGTCCAGAATCTCCATTGTCAAAATAGGGTGGGAGCTTCTGGCATTTAGGGGCATGAAATGCATTTGACAAATAGCTGGGGATGAGTGGAGGTTGGCTGGTGAATTTCTTTATCCATTGCAACCCTTTCTAGCCAACAGGACTGTTCACACATACTCCCGTTTTGTGATCCTCTGTAAGTAAAAGGCAAGGTAGGAGGGGGAGGAAGTGATCGTGTATGGGGCCCCTGCTGGGTACAGTCTGAGCCTCACACTCAGTCACTTCCTCCAATTCCTGCCTTGCTTTTTACTCATAGATGATCACAAAGCGGGAGTGTGCACAGCTCCCCAACTTGGGTAGGATGCGTCTCCTACTAGTCACGTGCAAACAGGTTCGATTTCAAATGTGTTTGATGTTGAACCGGTTTGGTTCAATGGTTCGGGGTTGAACTGAACCACTCCCTGTTCAATCTGACCCTGGACTGACCCCTCCCAGACTGTTCAGGCGGTTCGTGTGACCTGGCATGACAGGACACACAGAGGCCCATTGCGCAGGCACGGTGGCCTCTAAAGTGGCCACCGCGCCAGGGGGAAAGGCCTGAACAGGCCGAAGAATAGCCGAATGGGCCGGTTTTGAACAGAAGGGAGGCTGGTGGGCGGAGGGGGAACCTCCATGGACACCCCCCTCCCCCTGCCGGCTTGGAGAACACCCCCGGAAAGTGTAAGTGTTTTTAAATAGTTTTTAAAAAAAACAAAAAACATTTGTGAACCCCTCCAGACTTTACCAAACTGGGGTGGTGGTGGTTTCAGTTTGGACTAGAACTGGACTAGACCAGCCAGCTCCGTGCACACCCCTATCTCCTACCCTATTGAGGGCCGTGTGAAGAGTCCCAGTGCATGGCTATGATCGCATGTAGTTCCACCTCCAAAAGGTGAAGCAAAGGTTGCCACGATGTCATCCATGGGGTTTTGGTTAATCCTTTAGGGGAAGTTTCATTATGCAATGGAATCTGAGTACATGGCAGCCCCTGTTGTCATAATGTATAGCGTCTAACCACCCAAAGGTTGCTACTTGCTCATTTTGCTCCCATAATAATAATAATTATTATAAGCAGAAGGGAGGAAAGGAATCCATAGCATCCACTTCTCAGCTGGAGGGTTGCCTTTTTTGTGACTGGCTTCCTGGAGCAAAGGGAGGGGATGTTTGGGGGCCGGGCAGTGGAGGCAGCCTGGCTTCCACAACTGCATCTGGAGTCTTTGATTAGAGGCAGAGGAGGGCAGGCTCTATTGTGCCTCACCTCCCTGCCCCACTTCACCCCCGCCTGGAACTCTTGATCTCTTTTGCAGGCTACAGTGCCTGCTGATCTCATCCTAGCTGCGCATATAGAAAGCAACATATTGTCCTCCCACTTAGAGAGCATGAATCCTCGCCCAACATTTGCTTTAAATATCCATCCTTCAGTGCCGATGCCTTTTGCTCACTGGGGTGGCCGCACGCCAGGCTGAAGCAAAGCCAGGGTGGGGAGGCTGGGAAGCAGGGGGGAGGGTGGGGGAGATGGAGGGGTGCAGGATCTGCCAAGCATCGGAACGGCAGGCCGCGGCGCCACCAACACTTCGCTGAAAGGGGAATTGGCTCCAAGCAAATCCAGGGGATCCTCCTCGGGATCCCAAACATGGGAGACATTCCAAGAGAAGCTGAAATAGTTTTGATCGCAAAAGTGAAACTTATCCAGGGGGTTCCATGCACCCCTAGGTGGCTGGGACGGGTCCACAATTGATCGGATGTGTGCAGAGCACACGGAACCCCAAGTCGGGCCGGGGGAGAGGGCGCCGCGCATACCTCCCAGTGCTAACCAGGGGTGGAGCCACCGAACCCAGGCTGCTGCCAATCATGGGCTGCGCCTGGTGCCCCAGCCACACCCCCTGCATCTGACGTCAGATGCAGGGGGCGTATGTTTGCTTGCAAACAGGGCCACGTGGCCCCATTTGCAGGCAAAATCCCCGGGCAATGCCACGTTTGCAGCGTGGCCAGAATCAGGCAGGGAGAGTCGCTCCCCACGGCACCGCAAATGCAATGCTGGCCGGGGGGGGGGGCTTGCAGACGGGGCTGCATGGCTCCCTTTGCAAACAAGCCCCACCCCCTGTGTCTGATGTCAGATGCAAGGGTGGGGCTTAGCATCTGAAATCAGATGCAGGGGTGGGGCTAGGGGGCCACAGCGGCGGGCTGGACCTGGACCGTTGCTGGCCTCCCTCCACCCCTGGCGCTAACAGAGCTCACCTGCCACTCACTTCCGCCCCTCCCCACCAACCACCTGCTGCTCTCCTCTGTTGCCCCCGCTTGGTCACTGTCATCACTGCCATCAGCTGTGACAGGGTCCAGTGGCCTCACTGCCCCCCGGTGCCTGATCTCGCTGGCATGGACTTGTGCCAGAGAGCAGCGACATCACCGGCAGCGTCAGCAGCAGTGAGTGAATGGCTCTGTGGTTGTCTTTGGTAGAATACAAAGGCGTTTGCCACTGCCTCCTCCCGCCTAGGATGAGATGATGCCTTTCAGCATCTTCCTGTATCGCTGCCACCTGATATAGGCGTTTCCCATAGTCTGGGAAACATACCAGTGGGGATTCGAACCGGCAACCTCTGGCTTGCTAGTCAAGCCATTTCCCCACTGCGTCATTAGACCAGACTAGCAATATATTACTCTGTTTTTAAGAAACAAAACCACTGCACTGGCTGCTGACTGGTTTATTGGTTTCTGGGCCCAGCTGGTGATGGTTATTACCTTTAAAGCTGGACATCATCAAAAGACCAATTGACTTGGTCTCGACTTTCCTTGTCATCTTAATTAGCCCTAAAGGCGAACACTGCTGTGAGGAAGGGTGAAGCTGGCCTTTGGTTATCCCACTGAGAGTTGCCAGGTGATGTTTCTCAACAATGAATTTGGTATGTGGCACACTTCCCATGTTGTCTTGAGTACTTGTTCTTTGTTTTCCCACTCTACCCATCCCGCCTTTGATTGATTCAGAGGGCCCATTGACTGCCTCTTACCCTAAAATCTGTGGCTTCTTTGCCTTTCCAAAGCAAAGCAAACATGAAGAGAGTGTGAGTAGTTAAGGTGTGTACAGTTTCTAAGCAACAGGCGCTTGTGTGGGGGAGACTGTAATTGTTTTGCAGAGTTAACTCTCACAAATGTCTGTGCGCGCACGCATGCGCACCAATGCGCACCTCTGCATGGAGCCAGGCAATGCAACCTGCTGACACAACATGGCCCAGCAATTATTTTAAGCTCATCAGCATCTTCCTGCCATCGGAGAACCAGATCAAAAGCCCCCAGGTTGTCACACCGCCGAGGGGATCGTGCACAGCTGCTCCTGCTCTGACTCACAAAAGACACGGGCGGCTGGCAGAGAGCAGTGCCTGGACCTCTCTGCCCGGACTGCCAGCCCCCGAAAGACCAAGGGCAGGAATCTGTCAGAGCAAAAGAGAGAGGGAGAGACAGAGAGAGAGGCAGGGCGGGTGAAAGAGAGGCACAGATATAAATACCTGGTTAAATTACACGTCGTCTTGTCAGTGAAGGAACGACAATGATCACATTTTTAATATTTGATGGAAAGGGGGAAGAAGAGATAGATTTTAGAAAGAGCTCCCCGAGGAATCTTTGCTAGCTTTCCAAAGCACTTAATTCTCTCTCTGTCTCTTTCTCTCCATCTCGGGATCAGCCGGGGAGTGTGACAGCAGCTTCTGAAATACCTTCTTCCTCCTGGAAGGGAGGAGGAGAGGAATGTTTCGTGTGCCGTGCTGCAACCCTTTTTCGTTTTTTAATCTAAATTTAATGGATCCCAACTGTGACCTGCTTCGTTAGAATCTGTGCTTTCCAGATTGTTACTGCCCGGGTTGTTTTCCTTGCTTTAAAATAGAGCTCACAGGAGAGGAAGGGAGCAAACTGCTGGGTATGGCAGAAACAGTGTGGCGGGCCCCACCTTCCAGTGTGCATAAAGACTTATGGGCCTACTCACTTGCCCACTTAAGTAAGGGGGCACTGAGATCCCTGGGGCACTTCCCTATGAGTGAGAGCAGCAACATTTGACTCCATGCAGGGTCACCTAAGGGCACAGCGGGGAAATGGCTTGACTAGCAAGCCAGAGGTTGCCAGTTCAAATCCCTGCTGGTATGTTTCCCAGACTATGGGAAACACCTATACTGGGCAGCAGCGATATAGGAAGGTGCTGAAAGGCATCATCTCAAACTGTGCAGGAGATGGCCATGGTCACCCCCTCCTGTATTCTACCAAAGACAACCACAGGGCTCTGTGGTCACCAGGAGTCAACACCGACTCGACGGCACACTTTACCTTTACAGTCCAAGAGAGTCCCTCCCTAGGGCTGTTCTCATGACCCTTAACAGGGTGTGGGAGAACCACACATGCTCCCGACCAGTGGTTGTGTGCTTGCAAAGATCAAGGTGGGAGGAGGAGAGAGTGATGGTGTGGTTGGTGCCAACTGGGTAGCTTGGATTTTGGCCCACCCTCGGTAAAATGCTGGGGCAGAATGTGAGTTGGCCATGCCCGTCCTCTCCAGCACCCAGGTGGTCTCACATGATCACTCTCCCCTCCTCTAACCTGGATCTTTGCAAACATGTGACTGCCATTCAGGGGCATACACAGCTCTCCAACCCTGGCTGGGTCCTCCTGATTTTGATCATAGGAATGATTACTAGAAAAATCTGTAGATAGGATAGTTATAGATAAATCTCTGAAAATGGAAATGCACCCTCAAATTATTAAGGTACCTACAAGGCAAAAGAGATAAATTGACTACACACAGAGTCTAAGACACCTTGATTACTAGACAGACCTGAAGACGGCGAGGCTCTTGCCCCATGCCCCTGGTGGGGCCAGCCCCCTTTCATAACCAACCCTTGCCAACTTTGAAAGTGGGGCCAGGTTGCCAGCAGCCTCCTCTTCTCTCCTGGTGCTTCTTGCAAGTTTTGCAAAGGGTGTGAGGAGAGGCAAAGGGCCAGGATGGTCCCAAAGAGTTGCTCCAATGGCAGCCGCAGGGGGAGCACCTTGGCAGCCTGCTGGTGCCCCAGTCATCTGACACGGAGGTGACCATCTCACCTTGCCTCATGAAGGGGTCCTACTCACAGATCACCAGCAAAGCCTGGAAATGGGACATACATCAGCATGACAGTCAAATGCAAACAGAAGGGCTCAAAACAAAGGCGAGCTTTCCAGGGCTACTCTGTGCAAGCCAAGCTGCGCTTAGAACAGTGTATTAAATCGTGGGACAGAGAGGTGCATATTGTATACTGCCTAGAGACTTTGGTAGTGGGCGGTAGACAGATATGTTAGATAGATGGATGGATAGATAGATATTGCCTCCCACACTGGAATCAGTGATGCTTCCAGAATGGAACAGAAGCTTATTCTGCCAGTATAGATGCAGTCATGTTTCCTAGTGGCAGGCAGTTCCAGGGTTTTTACTAAGTCAGTTTCCTTCTGAGGAGAGTGTAATGGAGACATACATGAGGGGTGTACATGAGGGATGGGGTAGGGCATTTGCCATGAATTCTTTGCTCCAGGCACATGGCCAAGAAGTGAAGCATCTTGCGGGGAGGGGGAGAGATACCTCCGATTGGGTTTCCATCAAAGCCTTTATCACACTCTTACAAAAGTGAGGTGTGTAATCAGTTCCAAGCTAAAGGGGGATTTACTGTTTCTTCGGGGATTCTCAGAGCTTTCTGGCAGTGAAATGGAAAGACTTTATCATCCGCCTCTGAGCTTTAGGGGACGGCAAGAAGGGAATGCTGATGAATGTTTGGGGGCTCTGCCAGGCTCCACTCTCGAGCAATTAACCGGACTGGGGGAAGCTCACGATTTATGCCCAGCCTTCTCTCTCTCCCACCAATCCCAGTCTCAGATAATGGGATCATGTGGAAACTGGCTTCTCAGTGGTCTTTGGCCTGCTTGCTTGGCCTTGACAGTGCAGACTCTTCAGACAGAAGGACTAAGGCAACATTATTTGTGTGTATTTCGTATTAACATTGCACTTGGATCCCCATTTAACAGATCCAACACACACAGCACACCTTCTTCGCCATGAGCCCCACCGCCCATTGAGATCATCTGGAGAGGTTCGTCTGCAGTTGCCACCGGCTCATTTGGTGGCTACTCGGGGACGGGCCTTCTCCGCTTCTGCCCCCAAACTTTGGAAGATGCTCCCTGCTGAAATAAGAGCCTTCCCATCTCTGACAATTTTTTTAAAAGGCAGTCGTTGCTGGTGTCTCTCTTATGTTGCTTTTTTAGATTCATTCATTCAATTTATATATATAAATATATAAAAATATATATGTATACACACACACACACACACACACACACACACACACACACCCCTACCTATGTGCCACAATAGAACACAATCCTAAATTATATTTTAAAAGGTTTTGTAAATTGTGGACAATGCAAGTCATTTAATGGTACTAGAGAAAGACAAGCTGTTCTGGTAGCTCCAGGTCTTAATACTCACATCAATTTGGGAGGATGAATATAACTGAAGGAAGCCCGGGCAGGTGTGTGACTGGGGGAGTCAGTCATGTGACTTGCCCCTGGGGGGCCCCCAAGGCAGTGGGCTCCCAGACAACTGCCTCCCTTTGCCCTATTATAGTTATGCCCCTGTCCACCCCTGGCAAAGTGGCATTTGGTGCCTCACCTGTGGCACAGCAATCCCTTGGGCCATCCCTGTACCTCAGGTGTCCTGAGTGGTAAGAGGTACATGCAGACTCTAGCATATCATGAGACCAGACATCCGCGTCTACTTGGCCATATTTGCATGCAGGAAAAGAGGTGCATTTCTTGCACTTCTGTTATATCCATAGGTTGGTTCACACATGCATGGTTAACACTTGTGGAGTGCAATGTCAAGAGATTACTTGGATGTGTGAATTAACCATGACAGGTCAAATACCAGAGATAGGACTTTCCTATCACCTTGGGCCCCATGTTTTTCAATGGAGTCGGTTTGCACATGCAGTCATCAAGTGTGGAGAAAATCAAGTGATGTACATGAATGTGTGAACCAGCCCTAAGTCTTACGATCCATGCTGTATGAAGCAGCATTATAGCACATAGATAGATAGATAGATAGATAGATAGATAGATAGATAGATAGATAGATACTAGGGATGTGCAAATTGATTCAAATTCAAATTGATTTAACTCAAAACAGAATGATTTGAGTGATTCAAATTCAAATAGAATCACCCATTAAAAGGGTCATTTGATTCGAATTTGAATCAAATTTTCAAAATTCAATTTGAATTCAATTCAAAAGCTGTTTGGCACCTTAAAAGCCGTTCAAGCCCCTGGTTGGTTAAAAAGGGTGCCCAAACAGGGTCAAATCCATTCAAATTCTATCCAAATTCAAATTGAATTTCTGGATCAGATTCAAATTTGATTTGAATCCAAAATGAATTTTTGGAATTTGATTCGAATTCAAAACAAATCACAAAATCCCTTTCGTGCATATCTCTAATAGATAGACCACAATTACTGAGCCCCACAGAATTTCCAGACAACCATGATCGAACCGTTGTGTGATTAACCGGCATTTAACCAGGATAGATAACCATTGCCTGGAAATATTCACTTTTTTCCTTCATGTTTGCTGGAACTAGATTCAACAGCCAAGAACTGATTTCAGCAAGCTTCCTCATTAGCTTCCTTTTGTTGCCTAATTAATTAATGTTTATAAGACTCTAAGATCCTCTTCTGAAAGACACTGGCAGAAATGCCAAGTGTTTGCATTATGGTTATTTTTTGTATTATGATGATGATGATGACTGCCGATCATTTGCATAAACCTCTTTTTCAATTGCCTGCATTTGCAGATGCTGAAAGCATCCCTCACACACAGTGGTGGGATGTGACCCTTGCTCAGTTGTAGAGCCAGGTAGGTATGGAAGCTGGCTTGAGTATAATTTATCACAGAATGATGGGGTACATATAGCTAAGGATAGATAGATAGATAGATAGATAGATAGAAGCACCGATCCCCTGCCTTGAGCCAAGTTCTCTGCGCAAGGTAAGCCACAGGAGATATCCCTAGTGCTCACCTTGGGAGTTTGTTTCCCAGCTCTGAGGTAGGAGAAGTTTGCACTAATTAGTTGTTAAGCTGCAAAACAGGCATATAATAACAGAGTAAAGTTGTGGTGTGTAGCTAACATAAGAGCAACCCTGCTGGATCAGGCCCAAGGCCCTTCTAGTCCAGTGTCCTCCAGTATCCCACAGTGGCCCACCAGATGCCTCTGGGAAGCCACACAGGCAAGAGATGAAGGTGTGCCTTCTCTTTTGCTGTTGCTCCCCTGCAACTGGGATTCAGAGGCATCTTGCCTCTAAGACTGGAGCTGGCCTATGGCCACCAGACTAGTAGCTATTGATAGACCTGTCCCTTAACCCACACTCTGGATCTTGTGTCATCCAAAGGCTTGTTTTGTTAAATAAGGTATTTTAGAAGAGATACTGCTGATTAGACTGAATTAGTTGCAGTGGACTCATGTCAGTGGACTCAATTCATGACTGAATTAGTTGCAGTGGACTCAAGGTTGCTGCCAGCATGTTGTCAAAGCCAACAATTTGGCTGGCTTTGATTCCAAATTGTTTGATTTAGTTGGATTCTGCTTGAGTCGTTGGGTGAATTGGAAAGTGGCCCAGGGTTGGTTCAGACAATACTCCCCAGCCCATGTGATGAAAAGGAGGGTGTCCTGAGCGCATGCCCTGTGTGACATTTTTTTTAACTCCCCCCCCCATGTCCCTTTATGGTAGGGATGTATACAAAACCAGTTTGCCCCATTCAGTTCAAATTTGAACCGGATTCAAACCAGACCAAGTACGCTTGGATCTGGTGCCCCGAACAAGGAGCCCCATCTGGTTCAAATTCGAGCCAGTTCGGGCATGCCAAACATGGTTACATTTTTTAAAAAGACCACGCTTACCGCTGTCGAGGGCTTTGGAGGGCGCTGCTGTGATGGGGGGTCTCCAGTGGCTCCCCCTTCCCCCACTGCCCCCCCAGTCTCCCACAGGCCATTTGGGGCCATTTCTGGGCTGTTTGGGCCCTCTGTGAGCGTGTGGCGGGGGAAGGGGGAGCCGCTGGGAAACCCATGGTTTCAGCAGCAACCCCCAAGGCCGCCAAAGCCTTAGTAGTGGTTAAAAAAAAATAACCATGGTTAACCAGTTGTGGTTTTAAAAAAATTATCCATGTCTGCCTGGCACCCCCAAACTCATCCAAACCAGTCCTGAACTGGCACAGAGGGTTCGGCTTGACCTCAAGCCAAACCAGGCTGGCTCACACATGGCCCGGCTCGACCTTGAGTTTGTTTGCACATCCCTACTTTATGGGAAGGGCACAGAGCGGCCATTTGGATGAGCAGCTGCCCACGCTGTAAGGGGACATGCTAGGACGGCACTGGCGGGATGTCACAGAAGACAAGGGGCGCACTCAGTGCATCCTTCTAGGAATCGCCGTTTGGGCTGGGAAGTATCATACGAACCAACCCTATGTAGGTGTTGCTATGCTGAAATACAGGGAGGGGGGCTAGTCCTGTGGTAGCAAGCATGAATCCTCCCTTACATTTGCTCAGAAGGGCCTGCTTTGCTTTGCATTTGGGTGGGGGACTACATGTGAGCGCTGCACAATATTCCCCTTTGGGGATGGAGCCATAGCTCAAGGAGAAAGCATCTGTTTTGCATGCCGAAGGTCTCAGGTTCAGTCCCTGGCAGCATCTCCAGGTAGGGCTGGGAGAGAGTCCTGCCTGAAACCTTGGAGAGCTGCTGCCAGTCAGTGTAGACAATGCTGAGCTAGATGAACCAAGGGTCTGACTCAGTATAAAGCAGCTTCCTATGTAAGGGAGAAATGAGCTCAGTATAAGACAGCTTCCTCTGTTCCAAGTCCCCTGGGCTGACCCCAGGCACCTGGTCATGTAGACTCTAGGAAACGTACTAAAATGAACGACAGGGAATGCCCACTGGAATCCACTGGTTCCTTCCAAACGGCCAGATGAATGAATAGAATTTCCGAATGGCTGTTGGCAGTGTCTCCAGGGAGGGCTGAGGAAGGGACTCCTGCCTGAGTCCTTGGAAAGCTGCTGCCAGTCAGTGTAGACATTGTTGATCTCGACGGACCAAGGGTCTGACTCGGCAGAAGGCAGCTTTCTATGCTCCGAGGGTTGCTTCGTTGCTGCTGGCATGCTTTCTCAACCCCCACCCCACTCCACCGGCAAGTTCTCTCTTTCAGTGCTCTCACGGCAGGCGCCTTTTCCCTTGACTCTTGAGGCCAGGCTCCAAATTGGCTGCTCGATTGTCGATATTTCCCCCAAGATAGGGCTTGAAGGGAGCAAAGGCCCATTGGACTCCTGCCTTCACTAATCTCTCTCTCTGCTTGAGCCTCGCTCTTGCTTCCCCTCCTCTGCAATCAGCAGCTCCGCCAGGCTGGTGGGCCTGGTTTGCGGCTGGAGAGAATCGACAAGGCCCAGAGGTTCCCAAGGGCGGAAGCGGGGACTGATTTGTCAGGAGAGATTAGTGCTGTGTCGCAAATAACCTCCAGCCTTTGGCAGGATTGGGGAGATGAGATGAGAGAGGATTAATTTCCACACCGATTAGCTGTGTTTGTTGGTGTTTCGCCTGGGATGGGGGGACTCTGTGAGCAGCAAGGGTTAATTTCGGAGATTAGCCACCCTGGGATTGGAGTCTGATCTGATTACAGAGTCGCTGGGGGGTTGAGTAATGGAGACGTTGCTGGCAAAAGCACCAGCCGGGTGCCTGGAAAGGAAGAGACGGCAGAATATTCTGCTGCCCCCAGAGGCTGCAGTGCCTGGTCTGGGAAGGCACCATCCAGGATTCCTGCAGAAGCGCATGCCAGCGATGCATGCAGTTCTTGGGCAGTGCAACCTGAAGGCGGCTTGTGCCACCACGACACAGCATACGGCATAGCAAGGAACCCTTCGGCATGTCCCTTGGATCTCATGTGGCGTCTGGGGGTGTGGAAACAGGTTTGACGTCGAATGTGTTTGACATCAAACCCGTTTGGATTATGCAAACTGGAAACACTGGTTAGGAAGAGATAATATTGGATCTCTGTATATATTACTATTATATCATTTGTGTATTACTATGTATGCTTTAAATTTTGGTCTATGACTGTAAATAAACATTTTTATTTAAAAAATAAAAAATTTTAATTTAGAAAAAAAAAGTACTCCTGTAGAAACCAGCTTCCTGCACTCCTGGGCTTCTTGCTTCCTCTCTGACCATTTTTGCCTTTTCCCCTTTCCTTCCTTTCCTCTCTCTCTCTCTCTCTCTCTCTTTCTCTCTCTCTCTCTGTCTTCATTGACAGTTTCCCTTCCATCTTTCTTACTTAGTCTAGAGAATAAGGAGACACTCAATGGTCGGGGTGTGCGCGCGCCTGGATTGCAGCTGTCACTTGTTCAGTAGGAAACAAAGTTTTGAACAAACCTTGGCCGAATTCAGACGTTACACAAAACCGGAGGTTGGCGAACCCGCAGCTTCCATTTTTGACTGTAAATTGCCCCACAGATGGTCATCCAACTGGCAAGCTCTGGTTCCAGGGGAAGGGAGTCCATTCCTGCTCCTCGGCCAATCCCAGCAAGCTCTATGGCCAGACTCTGGGCGAGACGTCAGCAGAGTGGCTGCGATTGGCCACAATCTTGAAGGGGGCGTGCTGAGCGTGTGCATTCATTTTTGGAGTAGTCCCCCTGCTCTCAGCACGGAAAGGGCATTAACATCTCTTTAAGTGCCATGCCATGCCTGTGCTTTTTCAGACAGCAATGGCACCACCACCCTCCAAAGAGCCCGAAATCAGAATAGTCCTGCACAAATACAATTCTGAGCTTGGGGGAGATCTGGTGGGGGCACTATTTCCCTGTTACTCAGAAGAGGGAAGGGAACATGGAGACTTCCTAGGAGGGGATAAGTATATGAGGGAGGGCAAAGGACCTGGGTGGGGGGGGGATCTGTCCCACTATGACTGATGCTGCTGCGGTGAGAGATCATTCTGTCAAAGCAGTCCATGCAGACCAAACCACACTCCGGCTGCGCTGGCAGCTTGTTGCTGTCCCTCTCATGAGAGGCCCAGTCTACTGGGAAAGATCAGGGGGTTGTAAGTCCTTGGTCTGCTGTCGGACTGCACATTCATGAGTTGAGCGAATCCAACAAAGGCCTCCCCCCCAACTCTCCATGGTAAAAGATAGAACAGAAGCATTTCAACCCCCCTTTCCCCGTGAAGCCTTGCGCTCAGCCAAAGGTGACACACCTCCAACTTCATGGAGGAGAGGACTATCAATGGCTACTAATCGGAGGGCCGCCTCCAAGGCAGGATGCCTCTGAGTACCAGTTGCAGGGGAGTAACAGCAGGAGAAGGCATGCCCTCAATTCCTGCCTGTAGGCTTCCATCAGCATCTGGTGGGCCACTGTGGGAAACAGGATGCTGGACTAGATGGGCTTCCTTGGGCCTTATCCAGCAGGGCTGTTCTGATGTTCTGATGTGCCAAACACCATGTGTCATTTTGATACTCCATGTGCCAGAGCGTGGCCACATTTTCTGGGATCCCAGGAGAGCAGAGTCACCCTTTCAGGGCACAAGCAAGGGCATACAGGCCCATAGGGTTGGATGGGCTGGCAGTGGGCATACTTTGACAGCTACTTCACAGCAGTCACCAGGACAGGGAGAACAGTTGCTGAGGGACCCACCTGCATGGCTTTCCTCCATAGAGCAACCTGGCTTGATATGGAGCCCCAATGGTCTGACACACTCGCGAGAGAGCGGTCCATGGGAGAAGGGGTTGTTTTGTCACCAGGCATTATTAGAGATTCTTCGCGGCAACTCGCTCCCCTTGGGTAGTTCTTCTCATGAGTTGTGAGGGGGTGTCCCCATTGCCGGCAGTCTCTTGGGCAAATGCAGTCCGCCCTGGATCCGCATCCATCGTTACCACAAAGACGGAGTCTCCCTTCTCAGTGATGCCAATGCCAATCCTGCTGCCTGGCCCTTCTCATGAGTAAGCCTATTGACCACACACACACACACACACACACACACACTCTGAGCGAGAGGGGCTGGGGCCCCCTTCCCCAACCTTTCTGTGGAAAAAAGAGAACTTCTTTGGCCCTATTCTTTGGAGCACTCCCCCCACCAGATTTGTTCAGCCCCCTCCCTAGCCGCTTTTAAGGCCCTTCTTAAGACCTACCTGTTTCACCAGGCATTTGCCCTTTAATTTTATAAAAAATGGTTATTGGTGGTGTTGTTGTTCACTGCTTAGAGTCTTTGGAGCAGGCAGTATATAAGAATTTTTTAATGAATGAATGAATGAATGAATGAATGAATGAATGAATGAATGAATAAATAAATAAATAGGCTGCTCAGTTATCCCTGGTTGGGGCTGCTTTTTAAATCCAGCCCTGGGCACCCACCCACCATTTGTTCCCCTCCTGGTGCTTTGATGGGGTGGCCTGCGTATGTTCTCACCTGGAGTGCTTGTGAACATACATCATTATCACTTCATTCTCGGGAAGCAAAACACCCATCCTGTCATCCCATGCCCTTTCCCTCCTGCTTGCAAGGAACAGAGTGGGAAGAGGGAATGCCCCTGTGTGACTGTGCCACTTGATAGGTTGACAAGCCTGGGATGGGACGTAGCAACTCCATAGCTGGAGAGGTGACAGGAGGGGCAGGGCAGATGCTTGGAGAGGTGGCCGGTGAGAAGCACCACAGCCATGCAGTGGGCACAATCCCGGGTAGTTCTGTACGGTTGTCTCTATGACTGCGTTTTCAAAATCAGCACGAACCCATGGTTATGGCAGCATCCCTGATAGGATGTAACACTTCAGCAGCCAAAGCTCTGGTTCTGGCAGTGAACCTTACTGCAAACTGAAGGTCTCTTTTTGGAGTTTGGTCACTTTTGGCTCGAGACCAGAGTGCCACAAATTTGGAGGTAATGGAGTTCCAACCTCTGCCCCATTTAACCCCAGTTTCATGTTACATCTGAATTCAGCCCTTGAGTGGAACTGAGATGCATGCCTGACATAAAGCAAGGATTGGGGCTTTGCCATCTACAAAAGAATGGTTGGATTTTATACCAACCAGGGCTTCCCACCAGGATTTTACAGTATGGACCATCAGGACCCATTAGATTGTGGAGTTCCCTGGTGGGTTTCTCTGCCCGAGGCCCATCAATATTATGGGTGCTTCAGTAGGGGGCAAATTTTGAATCATCAAGGCAGCATTCTAGCCCTCAGTGGGAGAATCAGGTTCTTATCTAAAACATCTGTAGTTTCCTGGGCTCAGAATAGATGCATAAAAAGCCTCCACTGAGTGTCATTGATGGAGCAGATGTGTGATCTCCATATGACTTCAAAAACTGTATTTGTTTAGAGGGGGAAAGTGGTTTTCTTTACCGGCAACTAATTAAAGAGAGTATTCCAAACTACTCTACTGTACAATTCATTGTCATCTTATGGCTTAGGTTCTGTCTTGGTGCCAACTCCCATTTAGAAACAAAAACACTGATCTTGTTCACCACGATCTCCTTCAAGGTTTTTCTTTTCTTCTTCCTATCTGTCTCCCCTCTCTTTCTCCCTCTGTCTCTTCCTCAAGCTTTCTTACTCCCAAACTCCCGACACTGCAGTGGTAATTCTGCTTATCACTGTCTCCATGTGACAGCTTTGAGCTACGGAATCTCTGTTACCGCTCAGTGATTAATTTCATAATTGCCTGCCCCCTCTTAGGAACATAGGAAGCTGCCTCATACCGCGTCAGACCATTGGTCCATCTAGTTCAGTATTGTCTGCACAGTCCTCATCCTCATCCTCATCCTAGAATTTGCCGGGGATAAGGCCCAGAAGGCCAGGTATCTGGCCTGGAGCCTGTGTAGGGGCAGTCCTTTCAGGAGCCCAGGGGAAGCAGTCTCCTCAGATGGTAGATTACTGGGGTGCCAGTGGGGGGAGGGAAGGTACCCCCCATCACTTCCATCACAGCTGCTCTTTGTGACCAATCTGGCTTTTGCAAGCTTTGCAAGGAGCCAGGGGTGTAGGAAGCTGCTGACGGCTGGGGTGCAACCAGGGCTGGAGCCAACTCTGGGCAAACGGGTTCAAAGAACCCGGGCTGCCACCAATCAGGGGCTGCGAGTACAGCCCCAGACACGCCCACCATGTCTGGTGTCAGACGTGGCGGGGGCATTATTTCGGTCCCAAACGGGGCAGCGTTTCCATGGCCTGCCGACTTGGGTGTCCAAGCCTGCCAGTCATGGAAACAGCTGCCATCACAGTTCCGGCGTCTGCCTCTTCAGATGAGCACCACCCTAACTGTGAAGAGCGTGGCAAGGGGGTGAGTTATGCGCCAGGGTGGGACTTCCTGGGCACTTTGGGACAGCTGTACTTGTGTGCAGCTTTGTAAAAATAACCTCTGAACTGGGCTGTTGTTCCATACTAAGCAATGTGATGTTAAGTCACCTCACTGAATGCGAATGTGATTTTAGAAATCCTCAACGTACTGTTGTTGTTATTATATTTGAGGGCCATTTGACTCCCCTGTCCAGGTTGTGGCCAGGTCAGTTGTCATAGTAGTTATTCGACTTGGGGAAAATATGCCCCCTAAATATTCCCCAAAGATTCTCAGGGTGAGAATATGAGGTGGGAATTCTGATAATTATATGTTAAACAGTGTTTTCTGGAATAAGAAAAAAGCCCCAAACAGGCTTATTTTCAAGTTCCTCGGGGGGGGGGGGGGAGACAATTAGAGTCCTAAACAAAACTGATTTTTGCATTTGAACCAGTTAAGGTAGGGAGCCTTGGATTAGCCTTTATAATATATCAATCTCTCTTTGTATGCTCCCAAAGCATGTCCTTCAAACAAGTTGAGAGATCTGGCTGCTCTAATAACACCTCTCCACAGCACCAAAACAGAAACTCCCAAGGAGACCTTTTGTTCTACTAAAAGGAGGCATTATAGGTGCTTGGAACAACTTGGAAGTCTCTAGGCCTCTAGACTCAAGAAGTCCAGACTATTCTTCTCTGCTCTTCCAAAATGTTGTTTTCATTTTGTTCATACAATAGAGTCTATCAGCCACTTATGCAGCTTTTTTAAAAAAAATGAGTTTCTGTTGATTGTTCCTCCCACCCCCGGCCATCCAAAGTCTGCTCTTTAAATATTCTGGAGCTCTTAATTCTTTGTTAAAATGCCCCCAAGGGGCCATCTATGGATAGATATGCAAATCCAAATTATTCCTGGGGGGGGACCTCCAAGAACTGAGCATTTGGGGATTTGGAAAATAATTCTCTAAAATATTTGCACCCTCTCTATGTGAAGAATAATCGAATAAATTCAAACTGGAGAGTATTCTCTGCCAAGTCTATTTTATGCTATTTCAAACTAGACTTTTCCAGAGAGGAAACTTGGAACAGCCAGAAAACATTAATGTGTCTTGGCTGGGAGTTTACTCTGTAGCATAACAGGGAAGCCAGACCTGAGCAAAAACACTGGAAGAGCTGTCAGAAGATGGCTTTGCGTCTTCTTCATTATTTTGAATATATAGAGATGGGGATTTGAGAAAGGGAGAAGGTTAGGGACAATGCATCATTGGTCCCGACAGGCTGACAGGCTGAGATTCCTTTAGACAGCAGCAGCGAGGGTAGCCCCCAGTATAGACTGAGCCTACAGCACGGGAGAAAAGGGCTGACGTCATTTGCTTTGCTGCCATTCTAATCATGATCAGGCCTCCTCTGTGGCTACTATTTGCCCCAGGAACAAAGGTCCAATTTACACCTGAGAGCTTCTCTCCTGGGGACAAAGAGCCATTGCAGGGAGGCCTGGTCCAGACAGATACTGTGGTAGGCACATTTTAAGAAGGGCATTGAGAAACTGGAACAGGCCAGTTCCAGATCACATCAAGATTGCTTTGTTTGCATGTTTTAGTAATGCGCGTATATTGATAATGTAGGAGACTCAAGGATCTGCAAAGGGTGGGACACTGTCCCAGCACATGCAAGATATTTAAACCATTTAACAACATCAACATTCAGGAGACCAATGACCCTTGCTCACTTTAATGCACTCCCTACCCCAGTATTAGATGGGAAATTTAAGAAAATACCTTATACCGCTCAGCTATGCCCTTGTGGCACAGGTGCCATTGAAACAGCTATGCATCTTTTAGCAATAGCAATAGCACTTACATTTATATACCGCTCTATAGCCGGAGCTCTCTAAGCGGTTTACAATGATTTAGCATATTGCCCCCAACATTCTGGGTACTCATTTTATCGACCTTGGAAGGATGGAAGGCTGAGTCAACCTTGAGCCCCTGGTCAGGATCGAACTTCTAACCTGGTTACAGGGCGGCAGTTTTACCACTGCGCAACCAGGGGCTCTTTTTTACCACTGCGCCCACCAGGGGCTTTTGCTCTACTGTTCATTTTATAAGGATATCCTAAATAGTTTTATCTCGCCTTTTTTAGTAAAGTATCCCGGCCATACTGATATGTTTTATCTGCGGCACGTTTTGTCTGATCACGATGATTTTATTTCTCTAAATTTTGCTTTATAGCTTGCAAAATACGCAAAGTGATGCTTACTTTGATGTAGGTTCTTACTGTCTGCCACAAATGATTGTTTATCTGGTCAATGACCATAATAAAGGATCTATCTATCTATCTATCTAGTACATCCCTTTGAAGAAAAATCAGAAATCAAGAGTGGCACAAGTAAGGGTTCCTTAGGCATAATTCCATCTTTGGAAACATGTGCAGGCAACTCAGAACTGCAAAATCCAGGGAGAGATTCAAATGCAGAGGAGTTTGGAGGCCTCGTGATGCCATGCTCTCTTTCCAGCTCAACAAGATCCTTGTCATCTGGACCACACAGCCTCCCATCCCCTGACCTCCCCGCTCCTGGCTTCATCTCTGGGTTGCTGGGCCTCAGTTATGTAGCTTCTGCATACAGCCACCTCTCTCTGAGGAGACACTCCGCAGTAAATAAGAAGTGATGGATGTTCCCGAGAAGGCTTTCTCTGGCTTGTCTCGCTCAGTAATAAGGTTATATTATTTTTATGGTAAAACCAATACAAAGTCAATTAAAAGCAAAGGGGTGGATGTGAACAAAAGCCCACAGGGATTTGAGCAGCGGGTTGAAAAGGGCTTTCAGGAAAGGCGAGTGCAGTATTTCCTGGGACCATGACGAGTGAATGCCCCACACCTTCTGAAAGCGACAGATAGGGATGTGCGAAGGAGATAAGCCTCCTGCTGCATATTGATTCTGCCGAGCAATCCTTTACTCTAAGCTACTCTTCCATCAGAGTAAACAGAGCAACGCTGGCTAACGCCGACTGAGGATACGGCCCAAGGGATTATAAAAGGCAAAGGCAGGCATTGGGGAAATGGTCGCATATTCCACAGTTTTTTCCAAATGCCCTGGTCCCGAACGGTCAGTTCATCCCCAGAGGGGAGAGACCAATTGTCCTTCTATAAGGTTCTCGTCCAGGGAGGCATTTGATAAACAGCCCAGTTGTATCACTTTGCAGAGCTATCAGAATCACCCAAAGAGGCAAGGTCTATTTATTTAGTGCTTGAATGTCTGATTCATCAGGCATCCTCCGCAGCGTCCAGGAATCGAGATGCAAGTGTGGAGGAAGCCATCCTTTTCCTGCCTATCTCTAGGTCAATACCTTATTTTTTGTGCAGACAGTTCTCTCTCTGTCTCCCTCTCTCCCTCTCAATCCCCTTTCTCAAATGTTTTGTTGGAGAGAAGTGCTCTTTGCTATTGTTGGAGGTGTCTCTTCTGCCCGGAGAGAGATAAGAGGGGAGAGAAAATTGAAGGCTTTTTACACGGCGGCCTTCCCAGGTCCACATGCAGCAAGCTCTTGTGTGCATGTTTATATCTGCCAAATAGGAGCAGCCATCAAATTCGGGGTAGGGAACAGCGTGTTGCAAATGTATCATGGATGAGGAGGTGCTTGAAAGCCGTGGGGTGCCTTGGAAAGGACCAATGTGAAGCCAGACGGACCAAGGTGGGGGCTGCTTGCCAAATGCTTTGTGTGCGGCGAAGAGCAGGTTTGCTCTGGGAAGTTCTCCTGCATCAGCCTCATTGAAATGGACAGCTGCTGTGCAAAGACCATACAGGAGACTGAACAAGTCTGGTCTTGGGAGTACACACAGACTGCAGCTTTTCATTTCCAGGACAAAGAGTATGCTCATGGCCCCCAGTCCAGATTGGACTGCATACCTAGACGGTATGCAGGGCAGAAAGTTAAAACTAGGGGTGTGCACAAAACCCGGCTCGGTTCAAGTCAAACCGGACTCGAACTGGACTGGGTCCAGTCTGGTTTTGTGCACACTAGAGCCAGCCTAGGCCCTGTCAGCGTGCATGCACGACGGATTCCAAAATGGACACGACCAGCACAGAGAGGCCCAAAATGGGCCAAAAACAGCCCAAAACAGGTCATTTGAGACGGGGGAGGCCAGGGGGGAGGGATAATCACAGGAGACCACCTTGCAGCTGTGACAGCACCCCACAAGGCCCCACAATGGCAGTAAGTCCACAATTTATTTATTTTTTAAAACCTAACTGGCCCCAGACTGGCCCAGGGGGTTCGGCTCGAGCCGAGCCAGGCCGGTTCAAGTGCGAGCCAGCTCAACCTCGAGTCAGCTCACACATCCCTAGTTAAAACCTCCCTCTTCTCCACCACATTCCTTATCTGGATCCCCCACCCCACACATGCTATTCACAGGGAGAGGAGAAAGCAGGGTTGTTGCTAGGTACTTAAAGAACTGGGGCCTGGTCCCCCAAATCCCATGTTTGATCATTCAAGCTTTTCACGCTCTCTAAAGGAATCCAACTCACTCTTTCAGTAGCTGAAGCCTTTAGTCACCAATGAATGCACCAGTGCCAGGCAGCATCAGTGCACTTAAGAATTCATCCGGGGCACATGCCCAACTGGCCCAATGCTGTCAACGGGAGCAAGCATGTGGCAGCCCCCGGCTAGCAATGTGCTAAATCTCCTTGGAAAATGTTGCTCAGCTGATCATAACTACGGTTGGACTACTAGAAATATGACAAATATTTATATAACACTTTTCAATAAAAGTTCCCAAAGCGGATTACAAAAAAAGAAAGAAAGAGAGAGAGAGAGAGAGAGAGAGAGAGAGAGAGAGAGAGAGAGAGGGAGAGGAAGAGCTCCCTATCCCCAAAGGGCTAACAATCTAAAAAAGAAACATAAGATAGACACCAGCAATAGCCACTGGAGGGATGCTGTGCTGGGGGTGGATGGGGCCAGTTACTCTACCCCTGCTCAGTAAAGAGGTAAAAAGTGTGCCATCAAGTCAATTTCGACTCCTGGCACCCACAGAGCCCTGTGGTTGTCTTTTGGTAGAATACAGGAGGGGGTTTACCATTGCCTCCTCCCGCACAGTATGAGATGATGCCTTTATATAGTACCAGTGAGGATTCTAACCAGGAACCTTCTGCTTGTTAATCAAGCATTTCCCCGGTGCGCCATAAGAATCACCACTTTTAAAAGGTGCCTCTTTGCTCATTTAGCAGGATTACTGGTCAATCTGACTGTATTTTCGTGAAGGTGCTAAGAATGCTCCATTAGGGACCCCTTTCCCCCCATCACAGAACACAGAACTACAGTTCCCAAGATTCCCTGGTGAGGGGGGGGGAGGATATCTATTAAAATTTGCAGTGTAGGGAGATACCCCCATTTGATTCTTGGATGGATGGAATGTGAGATTTCACAGACTGGGAAGTTTTCAGGAGCTCAAGGCCAGTTATGGAACTTTTCTACTTCTGATTTCTGATTTCAGCCCAGGGATGTCAAATGCCAACAAACAGAATGAGAAAAAGAAGAGGGAGAAATCTGGGAGGAATGATGAATCAGGGCTTTTTAGTGTGGTTTCAAGAGACATGCCCACATCTGTCATGGATACAGAGAGAGCACGGCTCTTCAAAATGGTCTTCAAATGATCCGGGAATGGGAGAGGATGTCACCGCCGGAGTGGAGAGGCTTGGCAGGTCTGTCACCCATGTGCCCGGATGGTTGAGATGTCTGCTGAAATTAACATGAAGCAGGAGATTTATGACCCCCGCGGAAGCCCCAAATTGGACATTTATTCTGAAGGCTAAAGCAAATGTGGCAGCTGCTAAAAAGCTGATCAGAGAGCCTCAAGAAGGAGGGAGGGAGGCAAAATGCAAGACCAAGCCAAGTGCTATCTTTCTAAAAAGAGGGAAGTCAGGATTCTGCGTTTTATTTTTGGAAACGCATCCCTCGCCTTTCTGTAAGTAAATAAATAAATAGATCTCAAGGTGCTGTAGGGAAAATACAAAAGCAATGAAAACAGCGAAACCAGACCAGCAATGTGCTAAATCTTCCTAAGCAATTTTATTCAGCTTCTCAGCCCTTTGTTGGACTACCAGTCAATCTGACATATTTGATGGTGGTCAAGACACTCAGTTGACTGCCCAATTGATTGCCTTGACCATTGTCCAATATGCCATGGAGCCAAGAATTCCATTGTGCAGGTGGTAGCTTCTCTTTTTAAAAACTGTGATGACGTCATTTGTGAGAAGGGGCAAGTCAGGAGTGGAGGTAGCTTGCCCCCTAGCCCTGTGGCGGTCAGAGGCAAATCTGGCAGCAAAACTTCCTTCTAGTGGCCACCTGGTAGAACTGCAGGCATCTCCAAACAGGAATGCAGTGGCAAAATTCACTGCCTAGGGCCACCCATGATACCATCTTGCTTGCTGCATGGTCCAAAGAGGAGCCATTCAATGTGATCTGGCTACCTGCGGTTGTAAATCTCAGGTGAAGGTTAGGGGTGTGCACAAAACCACCTGTTCAGGTTCGGTTCGAGTTTAAACTGGACCCGAACTGGACCGGGCCAGTTTGGTTTTGCCCTCTTTGAACTCTCCCCCTGGTTCAGCTTGGTTTGTGCGAGTTCATTGAGCCTTTCTATTCAATTCATTCACACACACACACACACACGCAAACTTACCCCCTCCAGGGGCTTCTCCAATGGTGGTCGTGGTCCATGGAGGTTCCCCCTCCCTTCTGCTGGCCTTCCTTGTTTTAAAAAATTGCCCGGTTCAGCATCTTCAGCCCTTTCCGGGCCTTTTCCCTTGCACAGCAGCCATTTTGAAGGCTGCCACATCTGCACAGTCAGACCCTATGTGGAGAAACCTTTGGAAGGGTGTGTGTGCGTGTAAGTTTTTTAAAAAGACAACATTTACAAAAAGGCTTGATGAACCTGTGAACTGAGGGTGTGTGTGTGTGTGTGTGTGTGTGTTCAGTCCGAGGTTGAGCCAAACTGGGATAGTTTGGCTCAACACCAAACCTTTGAACCGAGTCAAGCAGGTTCAGATTCAAGCCTGGTCACACATGAGTTCATGTCTAGAAAAACAGTAGCAAGAAATGAAGGTCGAAGGAAGACATACTACCAGATACTGCTGTGAACATTAAATTACGATGAACCTGGGAGAGCTAAAATCTAAAGCCGATGCTTTAAAAAGAAGTAACTCATATCTGACTAGTCAAATGCTCAGCCTCAATCAAACCTCTTCTTTTCGTCACTTGAAATTCTTGAGATGCTTTTTTTCAAGCAGGAACCTCGACATTCAACTCAAAATTCAATTGCAAGTGAAAGTCTAGATATCGTTTTTGCTCCTTGCATGGAGTGTTGCTTCACCCCAGAGTCCCAACAGGATATCCTGTGCTAGCAGAAGGCAGATAATGAGACCCACAGCACAGCTTGGCTAACAAAACCTGCATTTATATTTTCTGGGCATCCCAGGAAAGGACATATCAGTCACTAGCCACTCTATGACATTCTGCTAAACTTGTCTGAAACTTTCTGCTTGACTTGAACATTTCTGGGATGTTTTGCCTGAGTAGGAATTTTCAATCTCACCTCGAAATTTCACTTTAAGTGAAATTTGATCACGACTCTTTTCAGGGAGTAAGCCTTTCTGGAAGCGACTTCTGTCAACTTGGAAGTTTGGAATTCCAAACTCCAATGAGTCAGTTCATCCAGACAAGCACTTCATTTGCTCCCTCTTTGCTTGAGTACTGAATGTGTGAACTGGCCCTCTTGAAAAACCTCGTGTCTCCACTGATATTAGGTAGTCACGGTAGCTCTCTCAGTGGTGTCATGAACCCAGCCCTGACTAGTAACTGAGAATCTGACCCCAAAGGGACGGGATCAGCACCACATCCAGCCCCAGGCTGATACAGGAACCTTGGAAGCTGCCTTATACCAAGTCAGACCATTGGTCCATCTAGTTCAGTTTTGTCTGACGGGCAGCAGCTTCTCCAAGGTTTCAGGCATTAGTCTTTCCCAGCCATACCTGGAGATGCTGCCAGGAAATGAACCTGGGACCATCTGCATGCAAGTAGATGCTCTCCCACTGAGGTACTGCTCCATCCACTAAGGGGAATATCTTACAGCAGACCATGCTCACATGTTGTCACTAGGGATGTACACGAACCCGTTCAGAGGACCTTTTAAGGGCCTCCAAACAGCTTCGAGCAACCTGTTCAAAGGTGTGGGGTTTCTCACTTTAAGGGTCGGGGAAGGTGCACTTACACCTCCCTCCACTTTCCCCCCTGCCAGTGCTCCATTTTTCAATGTTCCTTCGGGGCATTAGCAGCATACCTCCCTGCCTCCCTGTCCCCTCTGCCCGGAAGTACCTGGGTGTACTTCCAAATGGTCCCCAAATGGTTGCCCTGCTGGAGGGGGAAGGCCCGAACTGGCTGAGGAGCAGGCCAAATGGCTGGTTAGGGTGGCAAGGAGGCCGGCATGGGATGGGGAACCCCTGTGGACCCCCCCACCTAGAGAAAGTCCCCCAGAGGTGATTAAAAATGTGTGGGGGGGTCACAAACTCCCAGTGGGGTTCAGTCCAAAGTCAGACTGAACAGGGGGTGGTTCAGTTCGACCCTGAACGGTCAAACCGAATCAGTTCAATGTCAAACACGTTTGACTTTGAACCTGTTTGCACACCACTAATTTGTATACCACTCACTGCCGAAGTCTCTAGGTGGTTTTACAACATTAATGAGATATTCACACATGCAAGTTACCATCTAATGCCACCGTCAATAAGCAATGAACCTGCATGTTTGAACCAGCCCTCAGTGCTGTGTGTGTGTCGGGAGGCGGGTAACTGGGCCAATTCTCACGAGCGAAAAAAGGGTCTGAGAAGCATTCCTACCCAGCTTTGGGAGCACTCTGGATGTTTGGTTGTGTCTTTTCAAAAACCTCGGTAGGAAGAGGTGAAAGTGACCCTGTGAGAGTCCAGTGCTGGATCTGATGGTGCCATCCTGCCCAGCATTTGTTCCTATTGTTCCTAATAGTAGGCATACTATTAAGGGTGGAGAAAAGGTGTCCAAACTGGAATGTGGTGCCCACTCAATCCCTTCCCCCTCCTCCTACTGAGGTTTTTACAAACACAGGACAGAAAACCAGGAGTGCACACAGGGCCCAAAGCCCGGCAGGATGCTCCTCCCACCCACTTTTGGATCACAAGAACTGGCCCATTCTTTGCTTTCTCTGCTCTTTCCCCCCAGGGCTGAAGGGAAGCATTTGTGACGCTTTTCTAATTGATGGCTATCAGCTGCATGCGTGAACTATGGCTCCATAGGTGATGGGTGACTAGTACGGAAATGCCGCCTGCAGGACCTATTCACCCCTAAAAGTCACCCTGTGATGTTGTAGCCAGTAACTTTGCCTCCCTCCCTCCTCTCCAGAAGCACCCTTCCCTTCACAAAGCCATAGGCAAAGCCTTCTTCTCTCCCTGTCCCCCACCTCAGTTTATTGAGCTCTCAGCCTTTTACCACACACCTCCCCTTGCCATGACCTCTACTAGCAATGCTAATGACTGTGCAAGTGCTCTGCAAACATCACTTTCAACTCTCCTGTCTGACTGATAAAGAGACACCAGCCTCCTCCATCCCGATGTGCCTTGTTTCAAGGAGCATTCCTCCTCACCAGCTCGATGGGCTCCCTTTAAACGTAATTTCAAAACCACAGGTTTTCAGCCCTCCGTAATGGGGCGGAAAGAAAAGCTGCCCCACTGCATTCAGCATCCTGGGTTTAAAAAAAGAGCCAAAGCCACAAAGTGGTTACCCCTGCTAACTGAGCAAAGAGGCACTTTTCAAAGTGGTGATTCTCTTATATTTAGCAGGGGGAGAGCAACTGGCCCTCTCCAGCCCCAGCACAGCATCCCTCCAGTGGCTGTTGCTAGTATCTGCCTTACGTTTCTTTGTAGATTGTGAGCCTTTTGGGACAGGGAATAATCTTCTTCATTATTAAATTATTTTTCTGTGTAAACTGTTTTGCAAACTTTTGTTGAAAAGCAGTATATCATTGTTGTTGTTGTTGTTGTTGTTGTTGTTGTTGTTGTTATGCTATTTACACACAGTCTACCAGATGTTATTGACTGGATTTGGTACTTTAATTATCAGGCCCTTTCCAAGGGTCTAGGATAACTCAAGAAAAATTAAAGATAGCGTCGTAGTATTCGCACTGTCTCAAGTAGTGTGGCCTTCTGTAGTTGATGTGTTGTAATTTTATCGATGCCCAAGGTGTCGAGATGGTGTTCAAGTTCTTTTGGTTACTGCACCAAGGGCGCCAACAACTATTGGCACCACTATTGTTTTCTCTTTCCAGAGCTGCTCAGTTTCAATCTGAACGGTCCTTGTATCTAGTTATTTTCTCCACTTGTTTTCCGTTGACTTGTCTATCCCCTAAAATTGCAATATCAGTTATCAGAACCTGATTCTTCTTGATAACTGTCAGATCTGGCATGTTGTGCGCTAAACGCCTATCAAGCATTTAGCCAATTACTACTACTAATAGTAGTAGTAGCAGTAGTCAGCGTTGTCCAGTTCCACCAGCAACTGCACATCACTCACAGATGTGCGCTATAGAAAGGCAGGGAAGTATAGCTCAGTGGTTTGACTGCAGAGATTTTGCTGGGTCCTGGGTTCAGATTCTGCACTGAGGGCCAGCTGATAACCAACTTTCAAGTAAGTACAGTGATCGAATACAGACTTGCATGTAGAAGGTCCAAAGCTCAACCCACTTTCCCTATAGCCTGAAGTGGCATGCTTCTGGAAAACCCTTTTATCACCATCATCCGCTGATTATACAAGCTGATTCTTGGGATTTCTTTTCATTTGGAACAAAAAGCTTAACATGTGCACACGTCCATACACAAATATGCCTCTGCTCTGAATGTCTTGTTTTTCTCATGACACTCAGAGATGGAGAATAGTGGCTGGGAAGCTGTGTCCTCTTTAGATTCTGATTCCTGAAGCAGCTGCTCCATGATGCTTTATGGAAACTTTGACCCTGCTTGTGAAACCATGTCCGCAGCGAGCAGTGAGCAAGTGAACTGCAGAAAAGGTGCCTGGTGAGGGACAGAGAACCATAACAAAAAGCACCTCTTTCTAAGAGGATATTTCAGCATTCTTTGCAAAACACTTGCTGCTATCACCCCTCCACTTGCCCTCGCTCTCTGTCGCTTTCACTTGCTGAGGTTGACATCTGATTGACTTTGTAGCTTGCTGGTGCTGGTTGGAGCAGCAAGCAGTAAGTGTTTTGTGGGGGAATAATTTCAACTCAAAAATCAAAATATCCAGAACCCCCTGCTACCTGGCAGGTTAAGGCATCTTGCTTTGGGGGGAAGGAGAGGGGACTTGACAGAGGTCATGAAGGGAGTCAGTGCCAGAGCCTCCGACAGAACCCAGGTGTCCTCTTCTAAAAGGACAAGCACACGCAATTCCGCATTCATCTATCAGCCTTCTTAAAATGTCAGTTGTTGAGCCCTCGTCTCTCGTTAGAGCCGGGCATCTCCTGATTGGAGGATCTGGATGATTTATTGGCTTGTCTCTGTCTGCATTATTGGAAAATGACAGGGCTACTCAGGTGTAACGTACTTGGTTTAGACGATGTTAATAGAGCTGTGTAGATGTTTGGACCCAGAATCCTTAGCAGCAAGCTCCTGCCTTTCACCCTGAGCTCCCCCCAAAGAAGCAGAGGTATTTACTCAATAGAAAACACGCTGATTACTTGGGGGAAGTGGGAGGGGAGCCTGCCTTATACTTCTGCAGTTCACAATATTCTGCTACTGGGGATCCAGCATTAAGGGGTTGGAAGGGATCTTTTAGTTGCATTGACAGCAGCTCACCCCACACGAGAGCTTCAAGGCAGGATTCTCTGTGTACAGAGTGGTGAGATATAGAAGGGACTCCTTTCACAGTGTCACAGAGAGAACTTCTACAGATGCCACTGGGATGGCAATCCTGCATTGCCCAGATGTCCCCATCTACCCAAATGTTAAGGGCATGGCAGACACCACCTCCTCCGATAACATTATTTATATACTTAATGGTGCAGTGGGAAAATGACTTGACTAGCAAGCCAGAAGTTGGCGGTTCAAATACCTGCTGATATGTTTCCCAGACTAGGGGAAACACCTATATTGGGCAGCAGCGATACAGGAAGATGCTGAAAGGCATCATCTCACACTCTGCAGGAGATGGCAATGGTCAACCCCTCCTGTATTCTACCAAAGAAAACCACAGGGCTCTGTGGGCGCCAGGAGTCGACACTGACTCGACGGCACACTTTACTTCCCTTTTTCAACAAAAGATCCCAAAGCGGTTTACATAGAGAAATGAAAACAAATGAAGACTAGCTGACCTGGCGCAGAGCATCTGTGCCCCTAGTTCTCCCTGTCTTCCTCCCACCTTCTTTTAGTTCTCCCCCCCCCCTTCAGCCCCATTTTGTTCTCCCTGCTGCTTCTCCTGGTGGGCCGGACTATCTTTCCTTTTGGCCAGGAGGCGGGCTGGAGAGAGAGAGGCTGCACTGCCCACTGCAGTAGTTTTTTCACCTGCCCGCCCACCTGCCGCTTTCTCTGCCTGGCAGTAGCTATTCAGGGGCGTGACTCTAATAGGGCAAGGGGAGACAGTTGTCTGAGGGCCCACTGCCTTGGGGGACACCCCCAGAGGCAAGTCACATGACTGACTCCCCCAGCCGCACACCCGCCCGGGCTTCCTTCCGTTGGATTCATCCTCCAAAACTGATGTGAGTGTTAAGACCTGGAGCTACCAGAACAGCTTGTCTTTTTCTAGGACCATTCAATGACTTGCATCGTCCAAAATTTACAAAACCTTTAAAAAAATAATTTAGGATGATATACAAATTTTACTATGCTTTTTGTTACCACTATTCAGCCTCGTTTAAGATTTCTTTACTTCATGAGCTGAGCTTCAGTGGGGGGGGGGCATTCTAAAATCTTGTCTCTGGGCCCACTCCAACCTTGCTACGCCCCTGTAGCTATTCACCACCATTCTTACCCCGCCAGCCGCCGTCACCACTGCCGCCATTTTCTTGCCCGTAACCGTGGCTCTCTGGCAATTGCTCACGAACTTGCGTGAGAGCTGCCACACATGGGATTAGCCACAGGTACGCCTTAAAGAAATATTTTTAAAGATGGCTCCCTGTCCCCAAAGGGCTCACAATAAAAAAAGAAACCTAAGATATTAGGCACCAGCAACAGCCACTGGCGGGAAGCTGTGCTGGGGTTGGATAGGGCCAGTTGCTCTCCCCCTGCTCAATAAAGCAAATTGCCGCTTTTAAAAGGTGCCTCTTTCTTCAGTTAGTATTGTCCTGGAGGGGTAGTTCTTCTCCTCCTCCTCCTCTGCATCTCTGTGTGTTCTTTGTCTCCCACAGACTTTTCACTACAACAGATCGACACCGCTGCTGCTGCTTCTTCTGGAGTGTCTGTGTAACCTCATTCAGACGTTATTAAGAAGGAGGCAGTACCTGAATACAACCCTGGAAAGCCTATTGGAAGACCCACCCAACACGACAATCATTCAACGCTCCCGACGTGCCCCCCACACTTGCAGTGTTTGTCTGAAGAGGCGGATGCTGTAAGCAGGATGGCGGGCCCTTCTATGAGTGGGAGACTCAAGGGTCCCACTCTCTTACTCACGGAAGCTTCTGCCACCATGCTGCTCACCTCTTCAGACAAATGTGTGAATGTGTGGGGTGCATCAAAGAGGTGAATGACTGGTGCTTTGGGTGGGATTTCCGGTAAGCTTTCTGAGGCTATACAGCAGGGCTGCTCAGCCCTCCTACAGATGTTGGCCTACAATTCCCATAATCCTTGGCTGCTGGCCACTGTGGCTGGGGATTATGGAAGTTGTAGTAGTTCAAAAACAATTGGGGGGGGCTAAGTTAGCAGGGGTTGCCCAAACCCCTGCTAACTTGGCAAAGAGGCATCTTTTGACGTGGTGATTGTCTTTATTTAGCAGGGGGAGAGTAACTGGCCCTATCTACCCCCAGCACAGGACTTCCAGTGACTGTTGCTTTTTAGAATGTGAGCCCTTTGGGGACAGGGATCCATCTTATTTATTTATTATTTCTCTGTGTAAACTGCCCTAAGTCATTTTTGAATTATTATTATTATTATTATTATTATTATTATTATTATTAATAATACATGGACGATCTGAAGTTGTATGGAAAGTCCCAGTCAGAAATTGAATCACTGCTAAACACTGTCCGTATATTCAGTAGCAAAATAGCAATGGAGTTTGGATTAGACAAGTGTGCTGCATTAATAATGAACAGAGGAAAAATAAGAAAAACAGAAGGAATAGAACTGCCCAATGGAAGCAAGATCAAGAACCTGGAAGAGAAAGAACCTTACAAATACTTGGGCATTCTCCAGGCTGATAACATCACACACACTGAAGTTAAAATAAAAATTGGAAGTGAATACATCAGGAGAGTTAGAAAAATCCTCAAGTCCAAACTCAATGGCAGGAAGACCATACAAGCCATAAACACCTAGGCTATACCTGTTATCAGATACACTACAGGAATAATAGACTAGACCCAGGCAGAGCTAGAGATGCTAGATTGTAAGACTAGGAAAATCATGACCATCAATCATGCTCTGCACCCCCGCAGTGATGTTGATAGGCTATACCTCCTTCGCAGCTCAGGTGGAAGAGGAATGCTACAAGTCCATCAAACAGTAGAGGAGGAGAAAAGGGGCCTTGAAGAATATATCAAGGACAGTGAAGAAGATACTCTTCAAATGGTCAATAACGAGAAACTATTCAACATCAATGAAACAAAGCAGGCCTACAAGAAAGAACAAGTCAAGAACCAAGCAGAAAAATGGAAAAATAAGCCCCTGCATGGTCAAGGTTTGCACAATATAAGTGGAAAATCAAACATCACCAAGACCTGGCAATGGCTTAAGAATGGCAACTTGAAGAAAGAAACAGAGGGTTTAATACTAGCTGCACAAGAGCAGGCACTGAGAACAAATGCAATAAGAGCAAAAGTAGAAAAGTCAACAACAAACAGCAAGTGCCGCCTTTGTAAAGAAGCAGATGAAACAGTGGACCCCCTAATCAGTTGTTGTAAAAAGATTGCACAGACTGACTACAAACAAAGGCATGACAAGCTAGCAGGGATGATACACTGGAACATCTGCAAAAAATACAAGCTACCTTTAGCCAAAAATTGGTGGGACCATAAAATTGAAAAAGTTGTCGAAAATGAAGATGTAAAAATATTATGGGACATGTGCTACAAACAGACAAACATCTGCCACACAATATACCAGATATAACTGTAGTCGAGAAGAAAGAAAAACAAGTTAAAATAATCGGCATATCATCATCATCAATTTTATTATGGCCGTTGGCCAGCAGAAAATAATCGACATAGCAATACCAGGGGATAGCAGAACAGAAGAAAAAGAATTAGGAAAAAATCACCAAATACAAAGATCTACAAATTGAAATTGAAAGGCTGTGGCAGAAAAAGACCAAAATAATCCCAGTGGTAATTGGCGCCCTGGGTGCAGTCCCAAAAGACCTTGAAGAGCACCTCAACACCATAGGGGCCACAGAAATCACCATCAGCCAATTACAAAAAGCAACTTTACTGGGAACAGCCTATATTCTGCGACAATATCTATAATAACAGCAACAACATTGATGATAAAATTCAGCCATCCCAGGTCCTTGGGAAGGACTCGATGTCTGGATAAAACAAACCAGTCAATAACACCTGTCTGACTGTGTGAATAAATAATAATAAGTTAAGCATGCCTGCTCTACAGCTTCCTGTTTAATAATGTCTGAATGAAGTTGTGTGTGTTTTACGGTTTGTTTCCTCTCACAATGCTGGGTTTTGACCAAAGGTATTGACCTCCTCAACCCATCCCTCAGCAAAGGAACCAGGGAATTCACTGGCTCTTCAGCCTGGTGGTTCTCCAGACCTGAAGATGGTGTGCTTGCCTGGCTGCCCAGATCCTCCCTTCTGATGGCCTACTCAGGAGCAGAGGGCAGCCTGGAGGCCTCCTTTGGAGTCAGGAACCAGGAAGCGGTGGGGCTCCCCATGAGGGCTCTACCAGCCTGCTGCTAATTCAACAGCTCCCATTGAGAGCTTCTGCCTCCAGTTGGCTTTGCTTGACCTGGAGTCGAGCCCGAGCCCACCTAACCTCCCCCACTGCCACTGTGTGCCTCACCGTTTCCCATGGTCACCATGGTGGGCACAGGAAGTGCAACTGACAGTGAATGCACCATCGCTGCTGGAGGATAAGCGTATTCCTGCTTCTTCCCCACCTCACCCCACACTTCCAAAGGTCTGTTTTGTCCCCATCTACCATTCTCCATGGCTGCCATCTCTCTGGGCAGCAAAATGGTAGATGGCGACAAAACAGACCTTTGGAGGTGTCGGGTGAGGGAGGTAAGAAGCAGGGGCATGCCCCCCCCCCAGCAGTGACTTTGCATTCAAATGTCTACTCTGCTGACAGGCTTCCCAGAAGAATCTGTTGCAAACAGGGTACTAAGGATGCGCAAACTGGTTTGGAATCAAACCGGTTCAACATTGAACTGGTCTGGTTCGATGGCTCAGTGCTGAACTGAACCCCCGCTCCCCCGGTTCAGTATCAAGCCAACCCCTCCCTGCAACTTGTTTGGTTGGGTCATGACCTAGCCATGCAGAGGCCCATTGGGGATGCACAGTGGCCTCCAAAATGGCCACCATGATGAAGGGCAGGCCCAGAATGGGCCGAAGACTGCCCAAACAGGGCAATTTCTGGCAATAATGGAGGCCAGTGGGGGCGGGGGTACCTCTGGAAACCCCCCCCCCCACTGCGGCAGCACCCACCTGGAGGGAGTAAGTTGATTTAAAACGAGTTTTTAAAACCTCAACCCCCTTGCCCTGAACCAAACCAGGGATGGGGTGCAAAACTGAACTGGCCTGGTCTTGTTCAAGTCCGGTTTGAACTTGAACTGAACCAGTCCAACCAGTTTTGTGCACACCCCTACAGGATACTGAGCAAGATGGAGCTTTGGCCAGATCTGGACCAGCTCTTCTGATATGCTCTGTGATTCCCTTTTCGAAGCTGGCTCGGTTTGCAGGCTCTGTGTACCAACCAGTCATGTTTAGTCACTGATAAGAGAAGCTTCCCACTCCCCAAGCTCATCCTTGTTCCACTGCCAGTGAGAGCTGGGCATTCTCTGGACAAATGTTCAGAGATGTTTTCAATGCTGTGGCTAAATCCTCCTAATTAATTTCCTTCCCTCTGTCTGGACTTGTCCTTCAAAGGTGAAGTATGCCGTTAAGAGGCAGAGAAGGGATTGCAGGCAGGTCTTGATTTAGTAGTTCACTGCTGCTTCAGAATGGTATACTCTAGCTGTCCCAATTTACCCGTCCCTGGTGATTTGCCGACCCTGTTTGGCCCTGGGGATGCCTTAAAATTAAAAAGGGGGAAAAACTGTGTTGCAATGTGCACATGTGCAGTACAGTGTGTTTGAATCCCTTCCTCTTCCATCCCATAGTAAGCACCTATCCAGATAGCAAATGCTGCTGGGTGCACTGGAAAAGGCACCAGGTGTGTTGAGATGCTGAGGAATCTGGGTTCTTTTGCCAATACCCTAGTCGGTGGAATCGCAGCACACAGACAGACCTGAGTGCTGGACTCCGAGGCCTGCAAAGGGAACATTGGTCAGGAGAGTATCTTGGCAGTTTCTGTGTGCAGGGCAGCTGTGTTGCCAGGATCTCATCCTTGTATCAGAGAGCAAACATGAAAGTTCAAGTGCCATTTTCTGGTTTTAATTCTCAATTGTATTGCAAACTTACAAGATTACAAATATGCCCATTACACAGTCCGGTGATGGTGGGGCAGGCTGGGTGAGGAATGAGAGGACTCACCCCACAGCTTGGTTTCATGCGAGTGGCGGAGTCCTGGAACGGAGGCCCGGGTTCTGCCCTCCCCCCGGGTGATGTCACATGCACATGGGTGTGGCCTAATCACCAGAGGGCCTCCACAGGCCATTCACAGGCAGTGTCTCGAGAAAGGAAAACGAATGCTCCCAGCCAACTGGCTGGGAATGAGCTCTGGAGGGCTCACACGGCCCTTCTGTGGCTGTGGCTTGTGACCCCTGCTCAAAGGGCAAGGAGGCACCTTTTTAAATGTGGTGATTCTCTTTATTTAGCAGGGGGAGCATAACTGGCCCTATCCATCCCCAACACAGCATCCCTCCAGTGGCTGTTGCTGGTTTCGTTTTTAGATTGTGAGCCCTTTGGGACAGGGAGCCATCATATGTATGTATGATTTCTCTATGTAAACCGCTTTGGAAACTTTTGTTGAAAAGCAGTGTATAAATTGTTGTTGTTGTTGTTTGAATGCGTCCACTCATTGGTGGCTCTGCCCCTGGTTCATGTGCTTGTGATTTCACGTTTATTGGCATCACTGACGGATGATGCCGGGTGGGAGACGCTGGTCACAATGGCTGGCCAGGAAGCAAGCTGGCCACACATAGGTGAGCGCAGCAACCGGGGGGTGGGCATGCTTGCAGCCGCCATAGATGTGGCAAGTCCTTCCAGATTGTGGGCACGCCCACCATGGAGGATGTGATTACAGGAGCTATGCCCAGTGACGACAGGCTGGTCTATCAATGAATCTGTTTGAACAGCCCCTCTCACCATCTCACCTTGACCCTCTGGCCATGGCCTCTTGGATGTCCCTCAGAAAACCAGCCTCTACCCCTCCACGGCCATCTGTTGCCCTGTCTTGGAGGCCTATGGCTCCGTGCTGACAGCAACCTCCTTTCCCAGGGCTTGTCTGTCACAAGGTGGCCATGCAAAGCCATCAAAGCAAACCCTGTAAAAGCACAGGGTTTCAACAATTTCAATTTGAAACAAGTTTACATGCCCAGTTTACATGCTACAAGTTTCAAGTTTGCAATTTCAATTTCAAGTATTTACAACAATTTTCAACCATTTCAACAAGTATTTCTGTTTCCTGGATTTGTAGATGTGTGAACAGTCCTAACCAGGACCAGATCCTCATTACGTATCCTGGCTAAACGTGGTTCAACCACAGCAGTTTGACCAGGTTTGCCCGGAAATTGGTTCTCACAATCATTTCCGCAGGGATCTTGGTGAATGATCTAACTAAGACAGGTCTACCAATGGCCTTCAGCCTCAGGCAAGAAAGATGCCTCTGAATATCCGTTTCAGGGGAGCAACAGCAGCAGAGAGGGCAAGCCCACACACCCCTGCCCATAGGCGGATTACTGCACAGGCAACAGAGGCAAGTGGCTACAGGCGGCAAATCCTGAGGGAGCGGCAAATCTTGGGGTGGGGGAAGTTGATTTTTAAAAATTAACTTTTAAAACTACTGTTGCATGGTGGCGGCGGCGGCAGCGAGAGATCAAGCCACTTGCTGCCCCACTGCCACCGCGAGGAGGGTAGGGGTGGCGTTGAGGAGGAAGTCACCCCTTTTCTCTCCTAAAAGCCCACCAGAGCAGCGTGATGAAGAGCAACTAAGGCCACACAGGAGCTGCTGCGGGGAGCGAGGGGACAGTCCACCCTTTTACAATAAAACACTGCTGTCTGTGCAGCAGAATGCAGCGGCGGCGGTGGGGAGGGCTGTGTTGTTGGGGGGAGGAGTTCCCCCCTTTACCTTAAAGCCTGCCGCTGCACGGCCGCTGCACGGAGGAACAAAGAGAGAGAGCTCCTTCCAGCTCTCCTCCCTCCCAAATGAGTGCACGCCCCCGATGCAGCCCATTTTGGACCTTTCTCCATGGACCTTTCTCTTTCTCCCCCACAACACAACACAACACCCCCCCCCACTGCTGCTGTCCAGCAGGCAGCAGCATCTTAATGTAAAATGGGGTTTTTTCCCCTTGTCCCCTGCTCCCTGCAGCAGCCTCTGTGCGGCCTTTGCTTTCCCCCATCCTGCCGCTGCGGCGGGCTTTTAAAAGAAAAATGGGGGGACTTCTTCCTCAACACCGCCCCTACCCTCCTCACTGCGGCGGTGGGGGCAGAAAATCCTTGGCCGCCTACGGGCAGCAACAGGCTTAATCTGCCCCTGCCCCTGCCCGTGGGCTTCTTGGAGGCATCCAGTGGGCCACTGAGTGAAACAGGAGGCTGGAATAGAGGGCTGTTCTTGGGTTCTTCCTTTAACCAGGATTGCCATGATGGTGCGAATGCAGCCTTTGTTTCTCCTGATCACGGGGAGGAACTCATGCATCAGAGGAGCTCAGACTATAGATCAAGGCAAAAAAGATGAAGAGAGTGTCCAGTTACAGAAGGGGAGAGAGGGCCCTGGGAAGGTTTCCCGTGCTGGGAATGGCGACCCAGTTAATCACAGCTTAATTGCCATGAAGAAGTGTCAGGAGGAGAATTTTCCAGGCTGGCTACATCATTAGAGGACTGATAAATAAATAATGTATTGTCTTCCATAGCGACTGTGGGCAAGTTACACAGTAGTGGTAATTACTTTTTTTTGGAGATGCAATTACTGGGCAATGTGGTGGAACATGTAATTTCAGAGTATTGACATAAGGCCTTTCCCAAGAACCAGCTGCATGCCTAGCGATGGGGTCAGGCGCTAACATCTTGTTGAGAAGAGGTCCGAAATCAAGAGCACCTGCCAATGTTACACCGGTTTCCAGTGGGGAGCCCATCTGCGCTGCATAAAGTGAAATGACCCATGGGTGATGTTCACCCAGTAGATGATTCCACATTAACTTACAGAATGCTCAGAGGGCTTTAATAGGGGAGCGCACCCATTCATTGGGGGGCGGGGATCAATGCCTATCACTCGTGATTGCTATATAGAACCTGTGTGTTCAGAAACAGCATATTTGCAAACACCGGATGACATGGGGGAGCAAAGAAAGGGGAGAGCAATTGCCTGGCATCTCCAAGAGAGAGCTGAGAGAGACTCCTGCCTGCAGCCTTGGAGAAGCCGCTGCCAGTCTGTGTAGAAAGTCCTGAGCTAGATGTAACAAGGGTCTGACTCAGTATATGGCAGCTGCCTGTGTTTCTTCCTATGTCCCTTCTGTGGGTTTCTGGAAGCATCTTGTTGGCCACTTTGGGAACAGCATGTTGGATTAGATGGATCTTGGGTCTGACCCAGCAAGGCTTTCCCTATGTTTAATGGGCAAGAACATCTTCATGTACTGAACTCACTTTGCAGAGGCACATAGGATGCTGCCAGCTACCGAATCAGGCCATTGGTCCATCTAGCTCAGAACTGTCTACTCTGACAGGCAGTGGCACTTTCCCGGGGAAGGGGTCTTTCCCAGCCCTACCTGGAGATGCTGCCAAGGATTGAACCTGAAAATTTCTACTTGCAAAGCAGATGCTCCTCCACTGAACTACACCCCATCCTGGGTAGTTAATTGATAGCTGCTACTCCAACACCCCAAATCAGAAGTTCTCAGTCTCCAGATGTGTTTGGACTACAACTCCCATCAGCCCCAGCCATTAGCCTTCATGGCTATGGGTGATAGGAGTTGTAGTCTAACCACATCTGGGGACCCAAGTTTGAGAACCTCTACTGCTCCAAGCTTCTATATTTCTTTCCATGACCCCCGGGTCAGGCAAGGTTCTCCATATGTGGGTGCTGTGGGAGAATGGATAGGCAGATGACAGAGAAATGACACACAGGGATGTGTAGAAACACCCCTGAAATTTTTCCCATTTTACAGAAACTTGTTGGACTGCCTCTGAATATTCTTAGATCCTTGGGAGGAACATGTTTTGGATTTCGCTTTTTCAAAATCCCAGTGCCAGCCCCAAGACCCAACCTTAGGTCTCAAATCACATCTACTGAGCCATTCAGACAAACTACATTTACATCCTGCCCTTCCTCCAAGGAGCTCAAGCACTTATCCTTACAACAATTTTGCAAGGTAGGATAGACTCTAGGGTTGTTCACATGACATGGGCTGCTTGGGTAAACTCCATCCTACCCAAGCAGCCTGTCTCATCTGGGAGACCAGGAGGTCTCCTGATCCAGCAGCTGCAGCCCTTGGTAGCCCAGATCCACTAGCCAGGCAAAAAGTGAGGTAGGATGGAAAAGGAGTTAACCCGACTTTACGTTTTGGTCATGTACAGCACTGGGGCTGTGAAAATGGCTGCTGGGAGCAGTGGCCATAGAGCCCAGAGAACAGCACGGCCAGGGAGAGGTGGCTGCCTCTCTACTGTCTGCACAGAGCATTGTGGGATGCAGGAGGACTTCCTTTTCTTTATCTCACGTCCGATGACTACTGCAGCACTGCTCCTGTCAGTGTGTGAGTAGCAGTGCTCCAAAGAGGAGATGTTGTGTGGGGGAGGAGAGCCGGTCTTGTGGTAGCAAGCATGATTTGTCCTCCGAGCTATGCAGGGTCCACCCTGGTTGCATTTGAATGGGAGATCACATGTGTGAGAACCACAAGATATTCCACTTAAGGGATGGAGCTGCTCTGGGAAGAGCATCTAGGTTCCAAGTTCCCTCCCCGGCAGCATCTCCAAGACAGGGCTGAGAGAGATTCCTGCCTGCAACCTTGGAGAATCCCCTGCCAGTCTGTGTAGACAATCCTGAGCTAGATAGACCAATGGTCTGACTCCGTATATGGCAGCTTCCTGTGTTCCTGTGAGTAGGCAGGCTCCTGCCTTCCCCCCAGCCCTCCCCAGCACCAGCCCCGATGGTCATGTGAATGGTCTCTGTTACTACTATCCTGGAAGAGTTGGTCTCTGTTACTACCGTCCGTTGGTCTGTTGGTCTCTGTTACTACCACCCACCCACCTTCATCTTCCAACTTTTCTTGGAAAGACTGTGCCTTTGCCAGTGCAGTGTGGTGGCCAGGGGGTCACACCAGGCCTCGGGGGACCCAAACCTCCACTAGCTAAGAAGCCTGCTGGGTGATCTTGGGCCAGTGATTCTGCTACCCAGTAAGCTTCATGGCTGAGAGGGGATTTGAACCCAGGTCCCACCCCCGGCCTGACCTGATATTACCTTAACAGGTGCTGTGTTGCCTGAGACACCCCTGTGTTTCTGGTGGTGGCGTTTCTTTCCAAGCAGGAAGGCTACAGATGAAAGGAGGTGGGGAACCCCCTTCCCAGAGCGCAGTGACGCAGCTGCCGAGCCAAGGTGAGAATTTTTGGGGAGGGGAAGGAGCGGGAGCTGCCCCAGGCCTCTGGCACTTTGGCAGCGTGACCGATGTTTTCGAAAGCAGAGCTGTTGACCCAATCAGGCTCTATCACCTTCAGCCATCCATCTTATTGACTTGCCAAAGCACTTGCTTGTTCCAGCAAAGCGAGAGAGCGGGGGGGTGTGTGGGGGGGTGGGGGTTGGGGGCGCAACACATTAAGAACTGAAATGCTTTCACAGCCAGGAGCTGGGGCGGGGGGGGGGGAGTGAGACATGAATCAGCCCTCCTTTTCTCAAGGGGAAATAGCCAAACAACCCAATTAATCCCACACGTTTGTGCTTCCACAAATGTTTTGTTGCTAATAATATTCCAGCAGACTTCATCCATCTCACCGGCATCCATGGGCTCCTGAGCGTCATCCAGGAAGGCATCCAAACATTCAGTTGGAGCCACGCGTCACCTGAGTCCGGGAGTTGCTGGAAGCAGATTCATATGGAAACGGGAGGCTGTTGTCAGGACTTGTAGAGGCCTTTTGTGTGGGAGGTGAGGAAATGTCCCCGTAGCCTTGTGAATGGGCCCTGTGAGCAAAGGTGCGAACTTCATAGATGGCTTTTCCTCCTTTTGTAGACTGCAGGCGCATTCACACGACCCAAAAGAGGGTCAGAGATGCCTCCAGTCAGGGTAGGAGAACGGGGGTCATGTGGACTCAAAAAGCAAGGTAGCCAGAGGGGAGAGTGACCGGGAGGCCAGTCAGGCACACCCTGCCTACATCCCATCCACAGTGTTTGGCCACGGGTGAACGAAAAGCCACCCTACCCAATGGCTGCCTCCCATATGATCACCTTGTTTTTTGAGTTCACACAGCCGTGGATTGGGAGTGCGTCTCCTTCCTTGGCCAACCCTCCAACCCTGTTTTAGGTTGTGTGGATGAGCCTCGGGTGCACTGAGGGGGAAGCAGGGCTGCACCTGCTGGGGCTGCCCCTGACCTCTACCTGTTGGATGGAATGTCCAAGTTGGGGTAGGGGGGCAGATGTCTCTGGGCATGCTGCCCTAGTGCTTACGGGCATAGAGACGCTAGCAATGTGGAGAAATCATCTGAGAAGATTATCCAAAATCTTTCCTTTGGAGGAACTCTGGAATTTGGAGAAAAGTTCAGTTTCTCCTTGGGGCATTCCTGAAAACCCTTTGGGTGGACTTAGGGGTGCCACGGCTGATTGGCAGCTGGGCCCAGATGTTTGGACACTAAGCTTGTTTCCAAAATGCTCCTGAGAAAACAGCTTGGTGGATTCAGAGCCAGTTCCCGCACCAAAACCACATCCTTTGGCACCCCCAGTGATGTCATCAGCAACATGTCGGGGTCCGATCCCTCCCCATGCACCCCCCCCCCATGAAACTACAAGCCCCTACCTACATACGGATTCATCAGTGTTGAGAAAACTGCACCGGCCCACCAGTCCTGCTGCCAGGTTGACAGCTCTGTGTGTGCCATAGGCACCAAAAGCAGAGAGAGAAGGGAAGAGAAGAGAGACTTCTTCCTCTTCCTCCCCTTCCTCCATTGCAGCGCTGATGCCACCACTGGGAGATCGGGGAAGGAAAGTAGGTGGGAGGAGGAGGCTTAATTCTCTCTCTGGACAGGTTCGTTTCTCTCTCCAGCACATATTTTTAATCCGAGCCAGAGAAGAACTTTCAGGCTCACTATGCTCACCTTAAATTTGAGGCAAGCCTTACAAGTCTCCTGAGATTTGTATCCATAGATCGTGGTGCTGCAGGGTCAGAGGGGGACTGTGTTCCAGACAGAACCATGGGGGGAGGGACCCTCAAATGCACCAGAGGCACTGTGATTATTTAACACTTTTTTTTTTTTTGCAGTGGTAGTGATCACAATGTCTCCCTGCAAACATCTACTCACATGGAGCACCTTTCTGCAGCCTCCTCCCTCATCCCAGTCACCCCCTGCCAGCCAGCCCACACAGCAAGACTGGTCAGAATGTCTCCGTTTTTCTCTTCAGAGAATGTGAGAGGAAAGGGAACATCCAGCTTCTCACTTCCCAGCTGCTTTCCCAGCATACTTCCCAGTTTTTGAGCTTCCCTCTGGAGGAAAACGGAGGGCATGCATGCACCCTGTGTTGGCATCAGGGCACATACGAACCCTCCATATCCTAGCCAGCTCACATGTCAGTGAGGAGCTGGATGGCTCCTTCCCTCCCATTCCCTGGAGAGAGGAAAGGGGCTGTTCAGTCCCTTATTGCCATGCGAGCCAGCTGGAAAGGGGTGGCAGAGGCGGTGGCTGATGGGCAGGCAGTGGGAGTAGTACATAAGAGCAGCCCTGCTGGATCAGGCCCAAGGAAGCCCATCTAGTCCAGCATCCTGTTTCACGCCCACAGGCAAGAGGTATGTGCATGCCCTCTCTCATGCTGTTGCTGCTCCCCTGCAACTGGTATTGAGAGGCGTTGTGCCTCTGAGGCTGGAGGTGGCCCACAGCCACCAGACTAGTAGCCATTAAGATGCTAAGAGGGCATGCACACACCTCTTGCTTGTGGGCTTCCCAGAGGCATCTAGTGGGCCACTATGTGAAACGGGATGCTGGACTAGATGGGCCTTGGACCTGATCCAGCAGGGCTGTTCTTAACTTCTTATAAATATAAGAACAACCCTGTTGGATCAGGCCCAAGGCCTCTCTAGTACAGCATCCTGTTTCCCACAGTGGCCCACCAGATGCCGCTGGAAGCCTACAGGCAGGAGTTGAGGGCATGCCCCCCCTCCTGCCATTACTCCCCTGCAGCTGGTACTCAGAGGCATCCTGCCTTTGAGGCTGGAGGTGGCCTATAGCCCTCTGACTAGTAGTCATTGATAGACCTCTCCTCCATGAAATTATTCAAACCCCTCTTAAGGCCATCCAGATTGTTGGCTGTCACCACATCTTGTGGCAGAGAATTCCACAAGTTGATTGTGCGTTGTGTGAAAAAATACTTCTGTTTGCTGGTCTATCCACTTTCTCCATGCCATGCATGATTTTATAGACCTCTATCATGTCTCCCCACAGTCGTCCTTTTTTCTAAACTAAATAGCTCCAGGTGTTGTAGCCTTGCCTCATAAGGAAGGTGCTCTAGGCCCCTGATCATCTTGGTTGCCCTCTTCTGCACCTTTTCCAGTTCTACAATGTCTTTTTTGAGGTGTAGTGACCAGAATTGTACACAGTACTCCAGGTGTGGCCGCACCAAAGTTTTGTATAAGGGCATTAGAATATTAGCAGTTTTGTTTTCAATCCCCTTCCTAATATTCCCTAGCATGGAATTGGCCTTTTTCACAGCTGCCACACATTGCGTCGACACTTTCAACGAGCTGTCCACCACGACCCCAAGATCCCTCCCCTGGTCAGTCACCGACAGCTCAGATCCCATCAGCGTATATACGAAGTTTTTCATCCCAATGTGCATCACTTCACACTTGCCAACACTGAACCGCATTTGCCATTTTGTTGCCCACTCACCCAGTTTGGAGAGATATTTTTGGAGCTCCTCACAATCCGTTTTGGATTTCACTACCCGGAGGAGTTTGGTATCATCTGCAGATCTGGCCACCTCGCTGCTTACCCCTGCTTCTAGATCATTTATGAATAAATTAAAGGTAACAGGAGTGAGAGCAGCAGCAGCAAGTGGGAGGAGTGGGAGGGGGCAAGCGGCAAGCCTCCCCACCCCACTGAGATGTGTTCTCAGAACATATCTGCCCAATTAGAGTTACATCCCTGTTCATCAGCCAGGAGGCATGAATCCCAACTGCATCAATGTAACTGATGGCTTCAGTCATGCTTTCTGTTGGCCTACTAAAAGCAGCAAGAAGAGTGAAAACACAACAATCTCCCTCTTTCTCCTGAGTGTAGGACTAGCTCTTAATCCAGACCAGCAGTGGCTCATCCTAAGGAGCTGGGGGGGGGTGTGTGCGCCAAAGGAGGCGGTACAAGTTGCTCCTCTCTCTTCCATCCCACCTGAGAGCTGCATTGCCTGCAGGCTGGCTATTCATTAGGTAGAGCTTCACAGTTAACCATGCAGCTCTACCTGACAATGGCCAGCCTGCAGGCAGTGTGGGAGAATGAGGAGCAACACGAGCCACCCTGCTTTGGCTGCCCCCTGGCTCATTAGGATGAGGCATTACTGATCCGAACTTATTTTCTGATCCCCTTTCAGACTATGGGGAACACCTATATTGGGCAGCAGTGATACAGGAAGAAGCTGAAAGGCATCATCTCATACTGCGCGGGAGGAGGCAATGGTCAACCCCTCCTGTATTCTACCAAAGACAACCACAGGGCTCTGTGGGCGCCAGGGGTTGACACCAACTTGACTGCACACTTCACCTTTACCTTTTGAGTTGCAGATTTCACCTGCAGTGAAATCAAAGTCAATCTGACGTCTCCAGCACCAAACGGCTAGCACAATGCCTTAGCTTTCCAAGTGCGCACTGCCCTAAGCCCATATAACGCTGTTGGGCTTGCCTGGTCCTAAATGATGGCTCCTTGTGAGATGTTGAACTCCTCCACGGGATTTAATGTCCCACCTTGGCGAATACACTCTAAGTGCTCTAAAGTGGGTCAGGACAATTTGCGAAAAGACGTGGCATTACCCTTTGTGGTTGCCGGGGAAGGGAGGCATGGGGCGGGGAGGAGAAACAAGAGGAGATGAAGCAAATCCGAGGACATGATGGAATACATGTGAGATAACGAGGCTGTTTTGCTTATGTCCTAGAAACAATGCGCGGAACACCCGTAATAAGAACACTGCAAACAGGAATGAATCACAAACAGCAGGAAATTGACTGACAAATGATGCGATTTTTAAAGAATACTCTCACAAAAGGCCTTGTGTGTAAGCAGGGTATCCTTTTTTCCTTTTCTCCTTTTTCTTTCTTTCTTTTTTTGCATGAGTAATTCTATACATTTTTAATAGCAGACCCTGGAGGGGGGAGTCAGTCACACTGTTTCTCTCATATTCCTTAGGTGCCGTGGCAAAGACATTACCTGCGTGGTTGCTAGCTCCTCATCCGCAGCCCTGGATTCCCAAGATACAGTACTAAGTAACTGCCAAGGAGGAAAGAGGGGTCAGGGGTCTTTCTACTGCTCTGCTCACTGGCATCGCAGATTAAGGGTACTTATCCACAAAAGCAGATGGGAGATTTTTGCCAAGTCGATTCAAATGGTTATGTGCTATGTGTCTATTATTATCCACGATTGCTCGTCATTGTTGGTGTTCAAAAATGTGTGCGTGAATGAGGACCTGGATGCATGTTGGAGATCTGAATGTTGGAGGATGACGTGGGGAAAGGAGTCCTCTGTGGCTCCTGGCCCTAAACCAAAGATGCCGTGTTCAGAGAACATGTGCTTCCAGGTACCAGATTCTGGAGATGTTTAGTTTAGTTTAAAAGATGACTAAGGGAGAAGGGACATGACGGTGTTTTATACGTTATGGGTTATGAATGGTGTGCTCCACATAGTACTAGGACTCTGGTTAAGCCAACTAAAAGAAATTAGTGGTACATTCAGAGGGAGTACAATACATCATGTGAGAATATGTGCACCATGCCATTGATGGTGTGCTGCCCCCTCCCCCCACAGGCATGCATTGATTGGTTGGTTGGTTGATTTCTATATTGCCCTTCCAAAAATGACTTAGGGCAGTTTACACAGAGGAATAATTAATAAATAAATAAGATGGCTCCCTGTTCCCAAAAGGCTGACAATCTAAACAGAAACATAAGTTAGACACCAGCAACAATCACTGGAGGTACTGTGCTGGGGCTGGATAGGGCCAGTTACTCTCTCCCTGCCAAATAAAGAGAATCACCACGTTAAAAGGTGCCTCTTTGCCAAGTTAGGACTGGGCCCCCACCCTCCTGTGGCCAGGTGGCAGCAGCCCAGAAGTCCTTACAAGGGCTTCGGGGGCGGGGCTTAACCTACACAGGGTGGCAGCAGTGCAGAGTTCTTTGGGGCAGCCACAATGACTGCTGTTGGTGCCATCCTGACATCCAGTGATGGGATGAGTGCATTGCATTGCTGGCTGGTTTTTGTTGTTGTTGTTGTTTTTTAAGATGGCAGCATACAGTGATGCTCCTGTGATGTATCAGCACCATTGCACAGTTTCTCAGATACGGTGGGCACTAGACAGGGTCTCAGGGCTGGGCTTGCTGATGGTCCTGGATCCCCAGTCAGAGCCTGACTTAGCCAACCTCTGGTGCCGCCCCTGAATAACAGATGTACCCAATTCACTGCCACAAATTAAGGCAAGAGACAACTTAATAAAGGACTGGTTAGGTTAATGGAAGATCAGCCTATCAATGGCTCTAAAGCACAAGTGCTAAAAGGAACCTGCATGTGCAAAGACAGTGCACCTGTGAAATCCAAATGCTGGGGAACAAGCCATAGGGAGGGTTGCTGCCTTCACACTTTACTTGTGGACTTGCTAGAGGCGTCTAGATGCCTCCTGTTGGAAACAGAAGGCTGAATTAGAGGCAAACATAGGAACATAGGAAGCTGCCATATACTGAGTCAGACCCTTGGTCCATCTAGCTCAGTATTGTCTTCACAGACTGGCAGTGGCTGCTCCAAAGTGGCAGGCAGGAGTCTCTCTCAGCCCTATCGTGGTGATGCTGCCAGGGAGGGGACTTGGAACCTTCTGCTCTTCCCAGATCAGCTCCATCCTCTAAGGGGAATATCTTGCAGTGCTTACACATCAAGTCTCCCATTCATATGCAACCAGGGCAGACCCTGATTAGCTAAGGGGACAAGTTATGCTCGCTACCACAAGACCTGCTCTCCTCTCTGTGGGAAGAGGGGGAAAGAGGGAAGAACTCTGGTCTGGAACTGGGCACTGTGGCACCATGAAAGCGCCTTCAGCCAGGTATCCCTAGAACCCTGGCCTTGATGGGCCAGTTCAGACCTGGCAGGTCTCTTAAAGGTCAGGACCAAGTTGAGAGTCTAGCAAATCCACTCTGTCTCCACTTCTCTAGAGAAACCAAAGGAGGCATTCCTCTCCAGACAGACTCCTAAGGATCTGGGGACTGCTCACCTCCCAAGCAGGTTATCCTAACTTGACGTGACCATTGGAGAGGTCTGAGGACCTGCCTTATAAGACTCAGGGCCACTGGGCAGACTGGGGCCACTGCCAGGGCCTAGGGGGAGTGATGGCTCCAATCTATTCAGCACAGGCCGGTCCTCACTTGGAATCTTGCATCCAGTTCTGGGCACTGTAGGATACTAAGAAGGCCATTGATCAATTGGAATGGGTCCAGAAGAAGCCAGCAAGGATGGTAAGGGGGTCTGAAAACCAACCCCAATGAGGGACACTGGGAGGAAAGTGAGTCTTGTGGTAGCAAGCATGAATTGCTGCCTGTGCTAAGCAGAGTCTGTCCTGGCTTGCATTTGAATGGGAGACCACATGTGAGCACTGTAAGATATTCCCCTTAGGGCAGGGGTGGGGAACCTTGGCCCTCCAGCTGTTATTGTGGCTGGGGATGGTGGGAGTTGTAGTTCAAAAACAGCTGGAGGGCCAAGGTTCCCCACCCCTGCCTTAGGGGATGGGGCTGCTCTGGGAAGAGAACCTGCCTGCTTGCATGCAGAAGGTCCCAAGTTCCCTCCCTGGCAGCATCTCCAAGAAAGGGCTGAGAGAGACTCCTGCCTGCAACCTGGGAGAAGCCGCTGCCAGTCTGTGAAGACAATCCTGAGCTAAATGGACCAAGGGTCTGACTCAGTATATGGCAGTTTCCGATGTCCCTATGTAATGCTTGAAGGAGCTGAGTAAGCCTAGCCTGGAGAACGGGAGACAGGGCATATCTGATTGTGGCCTTTAAATCTCTAAAGGGCTATCCCAGAAAAGAAGTGGACCTGCTCTCTGTTCTCCCGAGGAAAGGTTTCAAACAGTAAGATAGTGGTGCAGTCCGCCTTGTGCAATGTTGAGCTCTCCTTGTTGTAGGTTTCCCATCTGTCAGGGATGCTGGAGCTGTCTCCTGAGCTGAGCGGGGGTGGACTAGAAGAACTCCAAGGCCCCTTCCAACTTGGAAACTCCATGATTCTGTCCTTTGTAGCCAATCGCTGCCATTTGTGGTGTTGCTGCAGACTCCATTTTGGCTGGGCATCCGTAAATCCTCTCCACAGTCCTGTGGTGCCAAGTTCACTGTTTCCCAACAGCGATTCAGAATTTTCTAAGATATTGTGCATCCCTCCCGCCCCCGCCCCTAATTTTTTGTTCGCTATCCCTGATCCAAATGCATTACTTCTAGGTCATCTATTGAGGAGTGAGCTGGGTTTTCTTTTTCTGCCACTTGTCATTAAGCTTCTATTTATATTTAATTTATTAGATTTGCATGGCATAACTGAGCAGCGAATGCAAAAAGGGGAGTAAACGTCTGACCTACCTTAGCCGCATAACTAAATCTCATCTCTCTGGTGCAGCAGGGAACAGGATTATTTTTAGAAGGGGGAGAGAATTTGCAAGCCAGCCAACATTTGTTCTTCCACACAGTTCCCATGGCAAGAGAAGGGTGGGGTAGGGGTGAGGATCAGAATCGCTAATGACTTCGGCCAACTTTGAAGAGGCTGCACAAATTACAGAAGCCACACACACACCCCAGCCAAAGGCACAGACTTCCTCGTGGACTGCCAACACATGTGAAAATGTGTCTCTTGACACACACTCCTAGGCCCCATAGAACTGGTTGGACAGAAGCGGCTCTTTCATGAGGCCGAGTGAGCAGTTGCCTCAGGCGGAAGATTATCAGGGCACCGGCATGGCAGTGAGATGGCGCCCCCTGCTTCTGTCACTGGCGCAGCTCTTCCAGACCAGACTGACCCTGGCGAGCTTTGCACGGGGCATCTTTCCTCAGACTTCTTGCAAAGCTTGCCAAAAGAAGGCTACTGGAAACCTCCCCTCCTCCCTGCCCTTGTGTCACTTTCAAAGCTTGCAAGCATGTGTTTTGCAAGGGGGCTGGCCCACATGACCACCCTGGGGTCATGGGGCCAGGCAGCATTTGGCACCCCACCTCAGGCGGTGCAATCTGCTGGATCATCACCCGGATACATCTTTTCAATTAGACTTGAACTGTAAGTTCTCTTTTGAAAACCTGCCACCTTTGTGGGGAAGAGTGGGGTGGGGGCAAAGGGGGACCAAAATGACTGGTCTTTTCTTAAAAAAAAAACACCCCAACTTCCCCCTTCTCCTGTTGCTGCCCATATCGTGTACTTCCCAGTTCCTGTCCATTTGTGATGGCTGTAACTGCCCGTGCTAGTAAGAAAGTGGAGAAGGTCTTTTCATATCTGTATGTAAGTCTGTATATTTCACTTTTCTTTGTAAACATTTGCAGCTTTAGTTACAAGTGTGATTTGTAGGTCACAAAGCCAGGTCCTTTGGGTCAAATCAGGGGAGATTCAGGGGTTCAACCTTGAATTCAATCATCCTTAAAATAGGGGGCCCAATTTGGGGTTGAGGAGAATCACCCCCAATTTAACCCAAATTGATTCAGGTGATTCAAGTGCCATTTTTCCGGGGTGCCTGGTCTACTAATTGGGGTCAGTGGGTAGACCAGCCCTAGCCAGGTAGACCAGTTCTCCGAGGCAGGATTGGAGGGCTGGTCTACCTGCTGACCCCAACTGGTAGACCAGCTTCCCCCAGAAAAAAAACCGGTTATTTTATTCCCTAGAAGAGAGAGCTCTCTCCCTCAGATCACTTCAATCAATTTGAGCTATTCCAGGTTGATTTGTCAAGGAAGCTGGCCAAGCTGGCTGTTTTCAACAAATCAGTTTGAGTTTTTGCTGATTTGATTTGAGTCAAATCATTTTGAACTGAATCACAAAAATTGATTCATGCACACACCTACTGGGAGGACCAGCTCTCCAAGGTTTCAGGCAGGAGTCTCTCCAAGACCTACCTGGAGATGCTGCCAAGGGGTGAATCTGTGACTTTCTACATGCAAGCAGTTGTTCGACCACTGAGCTATGGGCCTATCCCTTAAAAAAGGACCAAAGCAATCTGCCTTCTACCAAGTCAGACACTTGGACCATCATCTAGCTCAGTACTGTCTACACGAACTCGCAGTGATTCTCAAAGGTTTCAGGCAGCAGCCCAACCCGGAGATGCTGCTAGAGATTGAACCCTGGATGTTCTTCATGCAAAGCAGATGCTCTACCACAAAGATATAGGCACACACACACACACCCATACAAAATATGGATGACCCTCAAAACGGGCAGAACAACTGAAGCTGATTTATCTATTTCCATCTGCAGATCACTGGATGTTCTGCATTTGGCCAAAGGGAGTGCTTTGTTCTTTACATTTGACGCTGGCGTCCTGAGGCTGTGTGCATTTCAATAATTAGCTGTTTCAAACACCTGGAGCACAGAGGACCGTGTGTGCGGAAGAGTGAGAGTGTTCTATTGTAATACATTTTACAGCAAACCTAATTGTAAGAAGTTGTGAGGGGGGTGGGGCGGAAAATAACATTACCCAAGCTAATTCTGCAGCGTGTTCAGGTCTGAATTGAATCTCCGTACCAGCCTCCCACGTTCCAGATGGGAGCTTTGAAAGCACCGTAGCAAGGTGGGGAGTAAATGCATCCAGGCCCAGAGACAGAGAGAGGGAAAGCCAGACAGGAAATGTGTGTGCGGAGAAATTGAATTTTTATCTGTTCCTATGTAGATTGCGTTTATTCATGTGCCGGCTATTCATCTCCTGCTGCATCACCCGATTTCTCTTTACAAAATTACTTTCCTCTTTTGCCCTAATTTTGTTTGTACTGATAGCAGCTGCTTTCTTCCATTTCAGCATTAAAAAAAAGGCCCTCTTAAATGATGTGCCATCTATCCCCCCTTAGAAGTTTTAGCGCCTGTTCGGCACACATTAGCTTCTTGCTCCTGCCCAGCTGATTTTCCATCATAAAGAGCGGAATGTGCTTTTCTGCTTGCCCTTGCAAAAAAGGGTTTTCTTCTTTTTTAGCTATTGCTAGGAAGCCTGGCATTGTGTCTGCGTCTGTAGCAGGAACAACAGAGAATGAAAGGCCTTGGCCATCCCCACCTCTTTTCTCTGCATGCCACCATTCCAAGGAGAGGTCATTAACTGGGCACCAGAGTGTAGAGCGCCAGTGTGGTATAGTGGTTAGAGCAGGGATGGGCAAACTTGGTCTTCCAGGGTTAGAGTGTTGGACTACAAACAGGGAGACCTGAGTTCAAATCCCCATTCAGCCATGTATGACTCTGGCCAATCACTTCTCTCTCAGCCTAACCTACCTCACAGGGCTCGTGGGAGGATAAACTCTGCGCCCTTGGAGGAAGAATGGGATATAAATGTAAAAATAAGTTTTAAAAAATAAAATAGAGAGGTTTCAAGACCACTGGGACAGACCTGTAATGCAGTTTCTTGAGCTTTTAAGAGGAGAACCATCTAGGCTGTCTCTGGCTTTTATAGCCTGGGGTGGAAGAATGGAGTCACCACCTCTCTCCAAAGCCCTGCCCAGCCTGTCCCGGCATTTTAAAGGTGGGATGGTCTTAGGCAGCTATGCTCGCACAAAGCAACCAAGAGGCAGTGTGGTGCAGTGGTTAGAGTGTTGGGTTAGGATTGGGGAAACTGGAGTTCAAATCCCTGTTCTTTTTTCTGTGAGAATAACCATAAGCATGTACACCGCTCTGGGCTCCTTGGAGGCGTGGAGAGCTGGTCTTGTGGATGAGGAGAGCTGGTCTTGTGGTAGCAAGCATGACTTGTCCCCTTAGCTAAGCAGGGTCCACCCTGGTTGCAGATGAATGGGAGACGAGAAGTGTGAGCACTGGAAGATATTCCCTCTCAGGGGATGGAGCCGCTCTGGGAAGAGCAGAAGGTTTCAAGTTCCCTCCCTGGCAGCATCTCCAAGATAAGGCTGAGAGAGATTCCTGCCTGCAACCTGGGAGAAGCCGCTGCCAGTCTGTGAAGACAATACTGAGCGAGATAGACCAACGGTCTGACTCAGTATATGGCAGCTTCCTGTGTGCCTATGAAGAAGAGTGGGCTGTAAATGTAAAAATAAAAATGAAACAATCTCTATGGAGTGGTGCTGCTTCCTCAGCTGCAAAGAGCAGTTCCAAGGGGTGACTCTCCCATGAGACAAAGGTCTCGGGTCCCCTTGGGTCCCCTGATGTTGCTGGACTACAACTCCCATCATTCCCAGTCACCTCAGCCTTTGGCCATTTAGGAGTTGTAGTCCAATAACCTCTGCGACCCAAGTGGGGGCACCCTCTGGTCTATGGTGTCCTCAAGCGTAGCTGACTGAGAGGCAGACAGGACACAAAACTTGGTAATAATTGTAACAACTCCAGGAATGGGGGTGGGCACTGGATTTTTAAAATTGTACCTTACTTTTACTGTATATACTTGAAACCATGACTAGGTTTCCCCCCCAGGTTTTTTGATATTGGAAACCGGGAGCTCCACGTAAATTCAGAGTCCTGTTCCTTTTGACTACATGCCAGTATAAATTGTATTTAACCTCTACTTTTAAAGGGGGTTGTCTTAAATTCAGAGTCGTCTTTGATTCGAGTAAATGCGGGTAATGTATTTTACCTTGCTTTTAACTGATATTGTTGTAAGCTGTTTTGAGGCTGTGTGCAGAAAGTGTGCAGAAAGTGACATACATTTCTGAGAGAGAGAAAAGGAACAATGAATAAAATGCTAACTGTAAGCTCCTTGGAGCAAGGACCTGTCTTTTGGTTAGGATGCCTTCTAAAATAACTTCGGTAACTAAAGCTCTGAATGTTTACATAGGCCACCTTTGGATGTAAAGCAGAACCTCAGATCCGATGGATCCGCAGTTCCATGCCACCTGTCCCCTCCTCTCCCGTCTGCATTCGAGTGAACGAAAGCTCCTTCTCTGCATTCTTGCTGATTGCAGAGAGGAGGGGGAGGTGGCTGTGCAGTCTTCCTGCTTGCATGAAGGACAGCCCACACAGCCAATAGAAGCCGGAGAGAGGGAGGAGCTTCCTCCCTCAACTCTGGTTGGGGAACAGGCAGACTGCGGTGCCAGTGTTCGGACGTAACAACTGGCGCTGCGGAACCAGAGGTCCAGGCGGCGGACCTCACTACAAACTGAAAGTACAATTCTCTGTCCAGGGAGAAAAACCGCGGGTCCATTTCCCCCTGAAACTGCAGCTGCCCGCACTTGGACGTGCCGTTTCCGAAACCGGAAGTGAAGAGACCCCTGGTTCGTCTTACTTGCAGATGCGGCCATAGAAAAGCAGTATATGAATACGTTAAACCAACAAACAAGTGCCATGAATACAGATGGGTGGGATAATAACAACAGTCACAATAATAACCATTAATAACAACAAGAAGCAACTTTACTGGGAACAGCCTATATTTTGCGACAATATCTATAATAATAACAGCAACAACATTGACAATAAAATTCTGGCATCCCAGGTCCTTGGGAAGGTCTCAATGTCTGGATAAAACAAACCAGTCAATAACACCTGTCTGACTGTGTAAACAAGAAATAATAATAAATACATTCTAATAGTCATCATAAAACCCAGGGTGCGCAATCCACCGAGATTCAAGCCTCAGAAACAGAGTGGGAGCACCTGTCCGCTCCCCCCCTTTCCCCAAGAGAAGGTCTTTTGCTGAAGGGGGAGGGAAAGAGGGGTCAATAACGGTTTAGTTCAGGGCCGTAGTGCTCAACTTCAGCCCTCCTGGAGAAGCTGGCCTACAGCTCCCATAACCCCTGTCTATTGGCCACTGTAGCTGGGGATTATGGGAACTGTAGTCTGAAAGCAGCTGCCGAGCCAGCGTCATTGAGCACTCCTAGCTTAGGCAAATGCTCAAAAAGTAGCCCAGGACTTTTTGTCGGCTTGACTTCCAGCTTCTGACTTCAGCAGCTGTCTCCAGGTTTTCAGTCGGTGGCTGAGCCCTGTTCATCAGAGCTCTGCCTTGCCTTCCCCTGAAATCCCCAGATGTGAAACTGGGCAAAATAAAAGTCCTCTTTAGACCTTATGTTATTTCACACGATCATATGGGGGATGGGTTGGAGGGGAGGAATGCCGGAACCCCATGCCTCCCAACCCCCCACATAATTGGACTGCTGCACGCTTCGGGAGAGGGGCAAAAATGTGGCAGGCCCTCCAATATCCCACAATGCATTGTTGGAGCAGTGGAGAGGCAGTACTGCTGCTGCTGCTCCACTCTGCCTGGCCCCACTTTACACAGGACTCTATGGTCCTGACAGCCACTGACACCTTATAGATAGGTCAGCTATGCAACCAGCCGCCAAGGTGGGAGCGGAGCTGTTTTCCTCCTACATCAGTTTGGACCTGGGCAACAGGTTACCCAGGTCCAAATGGGGTGAGTTTGTGGGGGCCCCATGCAGGGGCGTAGCAAGGTTGGAGTGGGCCCAGAGACGAGATTTTAAAATGGGGGCCCCCCCTCAAAGTCCAGGGCCTCCGCACACCCCAGGCCCCCAAGGATTTAAGTCTGATATTCCAAAATAAGTATGCTGCCTGGAAATACATTTCACTGAATACACACACGCACACGTCACAATATATAGTGATATACATTGAGTACTATACATCTGTGCTACTTTTAATGCCTAGAACACACTAGAAAGATGAATGATTAAAATGGGCCCCTCGCTGCAGATTAGCAAAGGAGACTTTCAACCATGCAGGGTGAGCCTATGTTTATTTTCTCAGGATTCTGAACAAATTCAGTCAAGTTTGATTCCAGGAGGTTTTTCACAGGAGGCTTTTAAAGCCCTTTAAGACACATCTCCTCCTCTGGAATGGAGGTGCTGCATTCACATGTTGGCCAGATTGACCCTGAAGTCCCTGCGAGTTATTGGGGAGCAGTTCACGCACAAGAAAAATAAAATAAAAGCACCACACATGCTTCACAGTTCTCACTCAGACCTTCTGGGTTGCAAAACAACTTGAACATAAGTGCATTTATAAATGAATGAATGAATGAATAAAATAAATATAATACTGTTTCTTCCAGAAGTTTTTGTAATTTTCTGCCATGAAACAAGCCACTTATAGGACTTTTTAGATAGTTTTTTTTAAGCCAGCAAATTTTCCAAGCTGTTTAAAAATAAATATTCAGAGACTTCTCAGTCCCTCCCCTCCATATCAAAGCCCTATGGCAAGCAGATCCCTATATATCCGGGTGGGGAAGGTAACCACAAAAAGGAGTTCACACTCTACCTGGCAGCAGGGGGTCTTCTGCTGCAGAGACCAGTGGTGGCCACTCTGGCTGCCTCCTCCTTCCTGGCTGGCTTGGGCCCTACTGGAGTTCAGGCTTCACTGAGGCCTACACCAGGCCTCCGTGGAAGCCCCATTGCCCACCCGCCGATCAGCTGAGAGGCGGGAGAAAAGGAGCTCTTTGCAGCTGGGCTGCTGCTTCGATTGCGGGCCAGCAGAACAAGCAGGAGAGAGGAGGGCGAACAGGGCAAGGGGCTGAGGGGCCTTGGGGCTGGGCAGGGGGCAATGGGGAGTCACGTGAGGTGCCTCTGGGGGGCCCCTCCAGGCAGTGGGGCCCCCAGACAACTGTCTCCCCTTGCATGATCGTTGTTACGCGCCTGGCCGACCTTGAAAAGCTGGGTTTCCTCTCTACAACCCAGCTTTTCTCATTATGTTGTGTGTGCATTCAGGTACACATGCACACATTCTTGTGTGACTAATAGTTCATTTTAAAAGTGAACCTGGCTGCAAACCCACTGAAATGCAGGATACAGGTAGAAAGTGGACTGTGGTACCTGCATCCAGCAAAGTGTGTGAATCCCCAGCTTGTATGAGTCTTGAGCATAAGATGTGGATATAGGGCAAAGGTATCCCTCTCTCTTCAGTTCCATTCTGTCACACACACACACACACACACACACACACCCGCCTGCTGAAACTCTGACAAGTTCAGGGAGGATCCCTGGAGATCCAAAATAGACTCAAATAGAAAACCAGGATGCCTCATTAGAGCTGAAATTGCTAATTTGCAACTGGTTGAAGTGGCAGCATCCCAAGGTGGCCAGAAGCTGCTGGGTTTTCGTCTGTCAATTCCTTTTGATGCCTGGGCATCAAACAAGACAGGCACCTGAGACTAAAAACCAAACAGTCACGCAGGGCCCTCCCGGGAGAAAGGAGTGTCGGGCAGAGATGGAGAGTGTTGCTTTATTGCTGCCAGTCTTTGTCTCTCTTCCCCGGCGGTTTCCGGATCCTTATGGAAAAAAGCCTGTTGTTTTGGAAAGTTCTCCATGGACAGAGAAGGACAAACAAGAGAAGATGAAAAGGACATACACAACCAATATCATAAAGGATGACAAACGGGGAGGAAAGAACTGCTGGTCTCCCAACTGGGTTTATGTTTGCACAGGAGTGGATATGACTGGGCAAGTCATCATGTGCAACTGAGGGGATGCTAAGGAGAGAGAGAGAGAGAGAGAGAGAGAGAGAGAGAGAGAGAGAGAGACCCATCGTAGGGTCCTTCCAGATGGCAAAAAGAACTGCACGGTGTGAACAGCTTGCATGCAAGTTACCCCTGCTAACTTGGCAAAGAGGCACCTTTTAAGGTGCTGATTCTCTTTATTTAGCAGGAGGAGAGTAACTGGCCCTCTCCACCCCCAACACAGCACCCCTCCAGTGAATGTTGCTGATGTCTATCTTATGTTTCTTTTTAGATTGTGAGCCCTTTGGGCACAGGGATCCATTTTGTTTATCTTATTTATTTGTTATTTCTCTGTGTGAACTGCCCTGAGCCTTTTTTGGAAGGGTTGTATAGAAAGCAAGCAAGCAAGCAAATAGTTGGAAGTGAGAGCTTCCCCAGTCTTCACACACATCTTCAGGCTTGCATCTTCTTTTCCAGTGGGATCTCCACGGTCAGCAGGGGCCTCATGGGATTTCTGCAGTGCCCCCTGCTGGCCAGCTCTTGCTTCCCATGATTAACCCATCCTTGTCTCCATTCACTGTTGGAGATGCAGTAATCCTCAAGCCAGTTTAATGCATATGTTCTGGGACTGTCCCATAGTGCAAGGCTTCTGGAGGGAGGTTACTATGCGAATTAACTTAGTGATGGATTCATCTCCTGCACTGAAGGATCTGCATGTAGTGTTGGAGGGGGGAATATCCCATCCAAATGGGGACTAAAATCCAGTTCTCAACAATGGCTATGGAGGAGCTTACTGGTAGCCAAGAGGTTAATATTGAGGCAGTGGAAATCTCCCAATCCCCCTAGGAGTGAGGATTGGGTGCAGGACTTGCTTGAGTTAGTGGCACATGAAAAATGGGCCCTCATAAAAGGAAATAAATTGGATAATCTGGGACAACTTCCTTGAACTATTCTTAGAATATAAACCCCTCTGATCTACCCACACCTACTAGTGCAATTGTGAGTATCCCTTCTCCTCTTCCCTCCCTCCCCTTCTGCTCTCCTCCTCCCTCTTTCCCATTCCATCTCTCCTTTCTTTTCTCATCTCCCCCCAACAAGTGCTGAAAGGGGAAGGGAAGGTTGGGCTTGGGGGCTTGGGCAGGGTGGGGGTGGAGAACTGGGAAAGATGTTGTAAAATACAAAATGTTAAAAAAAATAAAGTAGTAGTAGAAGAAGAAGAGTGCTAATGGAACATAGGAAGCTGCCATCTACTGAGTCAGACCATTGGTCTATCTAGCTCAGTATTGTCTGCACAGACTGGCAGTGACTTCTCCAAGGTTACAAGCAGGGGTCTCCCTCAGCCCTTTCTGGAGATGCTGCCAGGGAGGGAACGTGGAACCTTCTGCATGCAAGCATACAGATGCTCTTCCCAGAGCAGCCCCATCCTCTAAGGGGAATGTCTTAAAGTGCTCGCAGATGTAGTCTCCCATTCACATGCAAACCAGGGTGGGCCCTGATTAGCAAAGCGGCCAATTCATGCTTGCTACCAGAAGACGTGCTCTCGTCCTCCACAGACCAGCTCTCCTCCTCCTAATGAGAAGGGGTGGGTTATTCACCGAAAGCAAGATCAAGCACTGCAGAAAGTGGGCAAGGTCCCTGCTGGCCATCTCAGCAGCCTGTGAGATCCTGCCCTCCACTGGGGGAGGTGAGGACAGGCCATGAGAAGAGCCAGATCTAGCAGATCTGCAGTGGCTGGAAGCAACTCCTTTCCCTCTGGAAGGGCAGGTGGGCACTCCACACCAGAGAGAGAAGAGTTCAAGAGGATCCTCTCCAGCTTGGGGAGTGGGGGCTGTGAAAGAGGTGGGGGTCAGGTAGGCGTTCCTAATTTCAGTGAACCAAGAAACCTTTGCAGGCAAGGAGACTCTACGAGTCTATCAGAGCTGCCGCAGCTCCAGAAGCTCAGTGGATTGGGGAGGCAGATTTCCTCTTTGTGTGAATTTGTGTAAATCCACTCTGCCCCTTGCACTCACTGAAGCTAACTGCCCGCTTTCATTCTCAGGAGCCCACAGTTCATCTAAGTGCTTTGTAGTTCTGCAAAGTACAAATATAATTACAGCCAGGAGAAACAAAAAACAAATCCCTGTCATTGGGATCCTGCAGGCTTTTATCTGCCATGCTAATTTTTTATTTTTATTTTTAAGAAGCATTAATTCCACCAGGGCATATATTATTATTATTATTATTATTATTCCTTTAGAACAGCTGTATGAGCTTGAAGGCAGAGCTACTTTGTGGAGGACGTGGTCAGTGGAATTTGACTTGCAAATGACTTCCCAGAAAAGAAGGCAGAATGCTGGGGAGGCCATTGAAAAGCTGCCCCCCCCCATTCAGGGCCAGCCTATTAATCAGTGAACGTGGTGAGGCATCCATCTCAGGCAGCAGATTGGTAGAGGCAGTAGTCTAGCAGATGGGACATCCCTTGCCCGCTGGCTACTTCTGCCCACAACCTCCACCAGCCAGCAAATCCCACTTGCTCAGTCTGAGAGTGCACCAAACACCACCACCTCCTCCTCCTCTCTCACTCACCAGATTTTAAAAATGGGCAGGGGGATGAGCGGAGAGGAAGAAGAAGTGTGTGGAGGAGAGGAGAATGGTGGGCTAGAGTGTCTCCGTCTCCCATTTAGGAAACCCTCTAGGCTACCATTCATCTACACACTTCCTCATGCACTCAGTTTGTTCTCTTCTGCCATTTTGAAACCTGGGGAGTGGGAGGAGAAGGAACAGCAGCAGTCTGGGGAAGGGAAGAGAAGGGAAGAGAAATGTGCATCACTGTTTCCATCTCTGCTGTCTGGGAGCCCCTCAGAGGCCCAAGCTCTCGTATATACTGTGGGCAGGCAGAGGTGTAGCTAGGGGTGAGGGGGCCTGTGTTCACCCTTCTCCCCAGCGGCCCCTCAGAGTGAGGGAGATGATGAAGAAAATAGGGGGGGTGGAGTTGCGGGGGCCCTCAGGAGCTGGGGGCCCAGGTTCTTTTAACCCATCCGCTCAATTATAGCTGCACCCCTGGGTAGAGTCTGTTTTGCAGGGGAAACAGAACTCTTAGGAAATTGCTCCTCCACAATATGCTCCCACAGCTTAGAGATGGACAAATTGGTTTGATTTCTAATTGCTTTGACTCAAATCTGGTTGATTCGAACAACTGGAATCCTAATCAAATCAACCCTAAAAAGAGGTTTGCGTTTTGGGCAGTATACAAATGTATTAAATAAATACATTTAAATTTGAATCAAATTGGCCAATTTCGATTCAAATTCTAATCAAATCTGAAAATTTGATTCATGCACATCCCTAACACAAGTGAGGCCAGTCAAGCAGGGCTTGGGGAGAGAACTTCTAAGAGTATTATTCACTGGTTGGTGCTTAGGATAGCTCTCTCCAGACTTTAAAAGAAACTATCTGGGCCGGGCACAGAGCATCTGCGCCTCTAGTTTCCCCCACCCGCCTGCTGGTTGCTGATTTCTTTCTCCGCCTGCCTGCACCGCTGTTTTCTTCCCCCACCTGCCTACCCACTGCCCGTCTACCCACCCCACCACCTGCCACCCCGCTGCCGTTTTCTTCCCCGGCCCACTGCCGTCGCCATTCCCCCCGCATGCCGCCACCATTTTCTCCCCCCTGCCCGCCCACTCCCCGGCCACCACCACTGCCATTTTCTCCCCCCCCCCGGTGCCACCATTTTGTTTGCCTCCTCACCTGCCTGTCTGCTGGCACTGACACTTTCCTCTCCCCCTGCCGGCAGTTTGCTCATGAACTCGCGAGAGCTGCCACACATGGGATTAGCAACAGGTACACCATATATATATGTGTGTGTGTGTGTGTGTGTGTGTGTGTGTGTGTGCACGCGCGCGCGCATGCACACACAATACTCACGTGCAGTATCTTAAAGCAGGTCCAAAAGTCCCATACAGACTGTCAATAAATCCCAGCTCCGCACCTGAGGCTGCTGCTCACAGAAATGGCAGCCATCACAGTCCCAGCGTTTCCCTCTGCAGACAAACAGCACTGTAACTGTGAGCAGCACACTTCCGGAATCTGATGGACGGGATGGGGTGGACTTCCGAGCCCACTTTGATGCTGTATGTGAGTACAGCGTCCCTTCAACCCCTGCTAACTGAGCAAAGAGGCACCTTTTAAAGTGGTGATTCTCCTTATTGAGCAGGGGGAGAGCAACTGGCCCTCTCCACCCCCAGCACAGCATCCCTCCAGTGGCTGTTGCTGGAGTCTATCTTATGTTTCTCTTTTAGATTGTGAGCCCTTTGGGGACAGGGAGCCATCTTTACTTATGTATTTATTTATTTATCTGTCTATTTATTCATTTCTATGTAAACCACTTTGGGAACTTTTGTTGAAGAACGGTATATAAATATTTGTCGTATTTGTATTCTCATAACCTCTGAAGAGTGCTACCGTGACTCATGGTTGGCAAGTTTCTGGATCTATTGGAATGGCTTGTTCTTTTCTCTCTAGGATAAGTGCCTTTCACAAGTCATGTGACTTTAATGAGTGCAAATCCACAGGCGGAGTCATCAGTATACAGGGTATTTACCATTTCTATCTCATCTGTTCTTGGTACAAATCTACAAAGCAGGTCAGGTTGAGAGAAAGAGGCTTACTCAAAGCCAAAGCTGGCATTCAAAATATATGATGCCAGATATGTAGTAGGCAGATGCTAGAATTCGAAATCTGTTACCCCCAGCCCTGGGCATGCAACTTGACCTTCATGTTTACACCCTCCACGCTCATTTACACAGGAGTTACTCCAGACATATCAGTGGGCTAACAGCCTGAGTGGTTTTATAAGCTTGTTTTCCTTATGGGGGGGGGGAATGACACACTGTTAAAAACCAAAATAATTTCTCTCTCAAAATAAACCCCAAAACATGTTTTTCACCTGCTCAGTTTTAGAAAGCTTTTGTTTTCTGTCCAGATGGTGCCTAGTAAGCCATCTAGTTTGAGATGGTTCCAGTTCAGTTTTGTTCCTGGCCGTTTGCTGACACTTCTTCTTAGGTGCCAGAGATCAAGAGCCAGGGACCTTACGGCTGGAGACTGGGACCGAGTTGGGAGGACCAGTGGTGGATGGTGAAGGCTGGAGGTAGAGTGGAAGGCAGAGAATCCCTTTAACTCTCAGTAAAAGCTCCCTCTGTCACCGCCCGGCATCCTGTGTGGCCAACAAGCCATGCCCCTCACTGCTCAACTGGCTGCTCAACTGAGTGGCATTGGCCAGCTGAGGGCACTGGTCAACTGAGCGGCCGGGGCAGATGCTGGCCAAACAGAATGCTGGGTGGTGGCAATGGGAGCTTTATTGAGGATTAAGGCTGTGCTCAAGGCCTCGCCACTAACAGAGATCTGGTTGGAGGGGACTAGAGACAAGGCCTTTTCGGTTGTGGCCCCTCGGCTTTTGGAACGCCCTCCCTGAAGAGCTTCGCCATGCTCCCTCCCTCAATGTTTGTTTGTTTGTTTAAAAAAAATGAAAACACATCTTTTTTAAAGAGGCCTTTTAATGTTTCATCTCTGTTTATAGCTGGTAGCTTCTTTAATTTTTATAGTTCTCAGTTTTTAGCTTTTAATTCGATTTTTTTAAAAAACCACAAAATTGCCATTTTAAATGTGGTTTTAGCCTGGTCTTTTAACTTGTTTAACTTCAATTTGATGAAAGTTATTAGTCTTATTTGACACTGTATCTTTTTTATTGATGTAGTGAGCCACCCCGAACAGTAGTGTACTGGAGGGGCAGGGTATGTATGTATGTATGTATGTATGTATGTATGTATGAATAAATAAATAAATAAATAAATAATTAAGGCTCTCCTCCACCTTCCACCCTGCCCTAACTGCCCCAGCCTCTACTAGCCTCCACTGCTTGGGACTGAGTCTATTGGCAGAGGATATATGGAGGAGGAGGAGGAGCAGCAGCAGCAGCAGCAGCGCCTGGGAGCAGCAGCTGGTCATGCCCCACAGACACACTCCTGGCTGAAGCAGGGGTGATGCCGGCCGGCCAAGGCAGGTGGAGGCAGCGGGCAGACCTCCGCTGATTGCCGCCTGAGGCCGCTGCCTCGCCACGCCTCACGGACCTGGCTCTGACAGGGGGGTGCCTGAGCTGGCCTGGGAATCTCTGTCAGAGTCAGCCTGGGAAGCGGCAGTGCCCATGACCCAGGCAAGAAGGGCTCAAAGAGGCACAAAGCTGGTGGCCAGGCTGGATGCCAAGCTAGGGCAGAGGCAAGCAAAGCTGAGGCAGAGGACTGGAACTCAAGCCGGGCTGGAACCGGGAGCAGAAGGCACGTGGGCCCCAGAAGCTCTCTAGGGAGCCTGCCAAGGACTAGCTGCACCTGAAATGTGCAGGCTCCATCCTTGGCCCTGAACGGAGGCCTGTGCCTATGCTTGCTTCCTCCTGCTCCTGAGTAGGCCTCCTGGAAGGAGGCTCTGGACAGGGACCAGGAAGCTCTGCCAGGGGCTCTGGACAGGGACCAGGAAGCTCCATCCTTCCTGGAATAGGGCTGGGTCCAGATGAATGGTCTGGGGCCGGGCCCCAGGAGCTCAGGCTCTTCCTGTGGGGCCAGGGCTGTCTGTTCTTCAGGGGCCGAGGCCACCACTCGCCCGTGGTCCATGCCAGAGGCTCCTGAAGGGGCCAGCTCCTTGTCCTTCTCCAAGGAGGCTTCTTCAGAACCCAGGTCTGGCTGAGCAGTGATACGGCTACGGAAGGGAGCATTCTAAAACAATGGGCATGTTATTTCCTACAGCCTAGTGGATTCCCGGTCAGTTTCCTTCAGATGCAATGTCATTCTTGGCAGATTGTAGGCTGTGCTCTTCAACTCCACCTCCATCCCTCTGAGTCCATTTTCTCTGCTGATGATCTGGTATTTATTTTCCCCGAACCATCTGCCTTTTCACCCTGCCTCTTCCTCCATCAAACTCACACGCCACTGAATTAAGACTCGTTTACACTGCTGCTAAAAACTCCAAAAGTCAATAATTCTCCTGCAAGCAATTAAGGGAAGCCACTTCTCCTCCATCAGTCCCATTTGAATATGGAAATGATTTTTAATTACTCGGAGTCAATATCATTTTATCACCCAAATGTGTTTGAATTAGGTTTGCCGGTATTTGCAGGGTGTTCTAATAAGCTTCATGCAAATTTTTGATCCAATTCAATTTTTGTGTTTTTAAAAAAATATAAAAATGTTATCATTAGCTGGGGAAAGCATTGTCTTTTGGAGTTGCAGAAGCATTTAATTTATGGACTTCTCAACACAGCCTGAAGCATTGGCTGTCAAGTCTTCTGCCTGAGATGGAAAAGTGTCCCTCTTCCTGGAGAAAATTGAACCACAAATTCAATTTTAGAAACTGCTATATCAACGCTATACGAGACATCCCTTCTTCCTCTGTTTTTTTTCCTGGCCTCCCACAAACCTCCCAAATTTAGCGACCTGGACACCCAAATGCTGCAATCAGAATGCATTATGCAAATTATGTTCATTTGCAGATGCTTTGCATTATGTATTCTGCTTCTATAATTCAGGTGAATCAGCTAATGTTGGGGTGTTTGTGGGGGCAAGAATTCAGGTGACTGAAGATTCAGAATGGAGGGAGAGAGCATGGATCTCTCTAGCTTTCTACCTCATCCATGAGGGCTAGCAACTTGCTTTTGGGGGGAAAAATAAAGAGAAAGAAGATTCTGAGATTCTCAAATGCCAAATCCCACTCCTGAACTTCCTTGTCAACTCTGCAAAACTATAGAACATGCTCTGGTTTCAATGAGAACTCCAGATTCCCTTTGGTGGATCTATATTTTATATTTTGTATATCTTAGCACTGTAGGGCTGGGGATACACTTTAATCTAGCCAGATGAATCCAGTAATCCCATGTGGAAGAAGAATTTCAGTCCCAGGGTCTTTCCTGATAAGAACTTTGAGATGTTGGTACCTGGAGAGATTCTTCTGGGCATGAATGAAGTGCAGTGAATGTATGTGTAGCCAAGCCAATTTTTAATGTCACACTCTAGTGTGATCAAGAAGCTTAACCCTGGGCAGGGCTCTGCAGATAGGAAGGAAAGCTTGTTGCTCAGTGTCTGGGGTCCACATGGGCAGGGTTTAGCCATCCGACTCCCCAGTTAACCAGGCAAAGAGGCACCTTTCAAAGTGGTGGTTTTCTTATATTTAGCAGGGAGAGAGCAACTGGCCCTATTCAGTCCCAACACAGCATCCTTCCAGTGGCTGTTGCCGGTGTCTGCCTTATGTTCCTTTTTAGACTGTGAGCCCTTTGAGGACAGGGGGCCATATTATTATTCTGTGCAAACCCCTTGGAGCTCTTTGCTTGGAAAGCAAAGTTTTATAAATAGAAGTAGTACTATCAGTAGTACCTGTCTTGTCTGTGAATGGGAACTCATGTCAGGGTAGAACATAGGAAGCTGCCTTATACTGAGTGATACCCTTCACCATCTAGCTCAGTATTGTCGACGGGCAGCACCTTCTCCAAGGTTGCAGGCAAGAATTTATCTCAGCCCTATCTTGGAGCTGCTGCCAGGGAGGAAACTTGGGTCCTTCTGCATGCAAAGAAGACGCTCTGGGGAATGTACTAAAATAAATGACAAGGAACTGAAAAGCTCTGGTTCCTCCCGACGGGCCATAGGAATGCATGGAATTTCTGAATGGCCATTTGGAAACCCACCCTTTTCCAATGGGAAACCCACTGGAAGAGTGCTAAAGGAACACAGGAACATAGGAAGCTTCCTCATACTCAGCCATACTCTTTGTCCACTTAGCTCAGTGTTGTCTACACAGACTGGCAGCAGGTTCTCCAAGATTGCAGTCAGGAGTCTCTCTCAGCCCGATCTTGGAGATGCCAGGGAGTGAAAACCTGGAGCCTCCTGCAGGCAAGTATGCAGGTACTCTTCCCAGAGGGGCCCCATCCCCTAAGGGGAATCTCTTTAAGTGCACACAGATGTAGTCTCCCATTCAAATGCAAACCAGGGTGTGCCCTGCTTAGCAAAGGGGGGCATTCATGCTCACTGCCACAAGACCAGAGCAGCTGCAGTTGCAGGTCCTCAGATGAGTGAGCAAGAAGATCCAGAGCTTGCTGAAATCCCGTTCCCCGAGGGCCGCACTCCCTCTCCCCGGCTCTGCCCCTCCCCACCCAGAAAGCAGATACTTAAAGAAGCGGCACTCTGGCTTGGAGCCTCCTTTTCCTTTTCCTCTCCAGGAACTCTGTCCATGCAGACATGCTGGGGAATGTGGGGTTTCCAATGTGAGTGGTACCAGTTCCTCAAGGGTACCGGGCTAGTGGAAGGATTGCTGCAGGCAAAATCTGACATACCATCGGGAATCCCTGTGTTCTGAGCTGACCTGAAATGGCCGTGGATCTCTTTGGGCACGCATTCTGCATTGCTCTAGGGTCCTGAAAGGCTTTTTGCAAGAACCTTGCTGTGACTGAGCTGCGGAGAGCCTCCTCGCCCCCACCCCTGGTGCTAAATGCCGGACAAACCTGGCTGAAATTCATCCCTGCCTGTCCTCCGGCTGAACCAGACTCTTCAAGGGCTCTGTTTGGATGTGGCGGGTTTGAAGCAAGGGCTTAGACAAGCTAAAGCAGTTGTCTGCTGTAATGACAGGATGCAATCACTTTTTTTAAAAAAACTTCCTCCTCCTTGAAGGGCCTCATGCTGTGCTAGGCAGGACTCAGAGCACCCTTTCTCTGCTTATATTTCTGTTGTCTTTCTCACATCGACATTCCCACACCATGGACAAGATAGTATAGGTCATGTAATTTTAAATCTCCGCAGTGTACATTATGCACTTGGCAATTGTCCTGTGCAAGAATGGGCTCCAATACTGGGCACAGTCCTGTCCTGGCCTCCCGCGAGGTGAGGCAAGGTCAATCTGCAGGACCTGGGAGAGCTCCAAGAGAACAAGTTGACCCAGTGGAGTCTCAACCCCCGCTGAGCTCTTTTATGTCCCTTTGCTCCCTCTGGTTCCACCCCTCTGTGGCAAAGTGTGGGTCCTTAAAGGGTCAGCCCACAGGTCTGGAGCTGAGCATCCTCTCATCTCTCCGCCACTTCATTGCCCAGTCCATCCTTGCCGCCAGGGCCTGAATTCTGCGTCTCGGCAGCTGTTGGTGGTGACAAGGTGTTGCCTGGTTTTTCCACCTCAGGCAGGATTGTCAGACTCGCAGGGGACAAGGTGGGCTCCTAGCCCTTCTTGAACTCCAGAGTGACTGGGTAGGCACAGAAAAGGTCAGCCTCAGGAACAGCCAGGGAAGGAGGTTAGTGTGTCACCTAAGTCCTCCTCCTGGCTTGCTGCATTCAGCCAGGTCCTTTTCCTGGGGATCTCCTGGCTCCCCTATTCAGTCTTTAAATGCCCCAGCGCAGAGCTGACAGGCCGTGAAGCCTACTTCCATCCCTGCCGCCTTCCTGACCTGGCTCCCTGTTTCCGCCCAACCTAGCTGTCTCCCTGGAGCTGTTCCCTGTGGCTCTCCCTTCACTGACAGAGTAATGAAGTTCATTGACAGAGTAAAGGAGCACAACAGCACACAGCAAGCTGAGGGCGGCCCTCGGCGATGTGTCATGATGGCACATTGGGGTGGGGTGGGGGAGCAGTGGTGGGGGCTCAGGCAGTGATCCGTGGGGTGAGAAGAGGGGTGCTACAAGTAAGGAGGAATGCTCCTGCATTCATCTGTGAAATATTGCAGGATCTGGAGTGTCCATTTGGTGCCATTAGCTCCTTGGCTTCTTTGCTCCTGATTAATCGGCTAATGATGCACGCTCTCCTTTCAGGGAAGGCTGGCTCCAAGCCTTCTGTGAGGGCTCAAGAGGCATTGTCAGTCTTGAACCTGCAGGGGCCCCTTGCTGGATGACAGACAAGCTCCGATGCGCAGAGGCCGCGCGGGCTCTCTCAGTTTCCAGAGCCACAGGCAAGACATTCTTTTGTTGACTTACACCCCTGCCTGCTGCGTTCCGCTGCTTTTTGCCTTCCGAGCTGAAATGAACCTGCTGCTTCCACGTTAGCTGACAGCTCCGCCGTGGGAGGGCCGGCTAGTTACACGTGCTCTGACAAAAGAAGTCCGCTGTACTGCCTGAGGGCTAACTGATCCTTGACAAAAAGGGGGGTGGGGTAAAAGTATGGCCATCACAATGCCCATTTGACACACAGAGAGAAGCCCAATTCACTTGTTATGTTCAATGCACATAGTATATTCTGTATACATATATACCACTCTCCACACAACATGTTCAACTCATGTACAGTAACAGAGGGTTCCTCAGCCAGTGGACTCCAGATGTTGCTGAACTACAACTCCCATCATCTCCAGCTACAATGTATTGGGGCTGGGGATGATGGGAGTTGTAGTTCAGCAATATCTGGAGTGCCACTGCTTGAGAAACCCTGCAGGAGTGCTCTTCCGATCTGTAAGCTGCATTTGTTTGTTTGTTTATTAGAGTTCTCTCCTACTCTTTCTGACAGGATCAGAGTGGCTTACAACATGTTTAAAGTTAATAATCCTGTCCCCAAAGGGCTCACAATCTTTTTTAAAAAAATTGAAAGGGGGGGGGGAGTTGTCAGAGGAGAGGCTCCAGAAGGCACTTGGTTCTCCTCAGGCCGATGGAGAGACCCCACTGCTTGCCTCACCCTCTGTGGCAGTCTGACAGTCATGGCTTTGAGTGGGGTCTCTGCACAGGTTCACTTTTTAAATGCATGCCTGCGCATACAAATTCAGATGCTCCTACAAAACCATGTGCATGTGTACAGGCACCTGTTAGTGGGTGTGTAGGGCCTGGAGGTATGTCAGTATTCTTTGGCATTTGTACATAGACCAGAAACTAAATTGGTAGAGAATGCGGCAGCCAGACTGGTCTCTGGGACAACCCGAAAGGGCCATATGACACTGATTTTAAAGAACTGCACTGGCTACAGATATATTTCCAAGCGAAATGCAAAGTGCTGGTTATTACCCATAAAACCCTCAACGGCTTGGGTCCAGGGTACTTAAGAGAGCACCTTTTTCATGACCCCTGCCACCTATTAAGATCATCTGAGGAGGTCCAGTTACTGTTGCCACCGGCTTGTTTAGTGGGGACTCATGACCAGGCCTTCTCTGTGGCTACCCTGAGGCTCTGGAATAGGCTCCCTGTTAAAATAAGAACACCGCTGTCTCTGATTGCTTTTAGAAAGACCCTCAAGACACACCTGTTCTCAGGCTTTTTACTGAAATTAATTTCAAACTGTTTAAATCCCATGAAATTGTTTTAACTATTTTTTAATGCTGTGACATTGTTTTAATTGTTTCTACTCTGTTTTATATTTGTTGCACTTCAAACTGCACACACTGCCTAGAGATACACGTATCAGGCAGTATAGAAATAAGAAAAATAAAATAAAGTATTCATAGTAGTAGTAGCCACTGAGGGTTCAGGATCTCAGTTTGCTGGGGCAGGACACCAAATGCCCCCTCCTTTGTGCTCTCCCTTTCGCTTTTTAAGAGGGGGGGCAGGGGATCATCTTGCCACTGCTCTGGCACCCCAAGAAACTGCCTCAGCTCACTTCAAGGCAGGGCTGCCCCCAGGGCCTCAGGTGCCCCAGCTTCTATTTGAAAGAGCCTAGATGCCATCTTGGAGGGCACTGTGACTTGTCCCCTTCAGCAGGCTTTAATAAGGACTCTGAAGCACTCTTTGCTTGGAGTGCTGATACCTCCCAGGAGGAAATTATTACAGCCTCTTGACACTTGAGGTTTGAGTCGTGTCCTTGCTGGATCACGCTTCTCTTTCCTTTCTGAGCTCCTTCCCTTTTCACAAAGTCCTTTGAGATTCAAGGTCTCCTCCCCGTACCTCCCAGAATCCAGTTCCTCATTATCCTGAGAAAGAGGTAAACATGGTTTTGTTCTCTGTATGCCGTGTCAAATAAGCAGCGCAACCTCCATTGTGTTCAGCTAAATAAGTACGGGTGACAAAGAGTCCTAAGGGTTTTCATGGCCAACGCCAACTTCCTCAGATCCATGAAGTGTTTCTACATGCACATGTGCATGTTTGTCTAGTTTAGGAAATTAGAAATCGCTCCTTAGCGAAGGGCTCCCACATGGCTGTACATGCACAGATAGGACTGCTGGATGGGAAAGAGGACAGGCCTCCTGTTCCTTTAAGAGATGTGCAGAAAAGGGGATTTCAACAGCTGCAACTTGTCATGAAGGGGGAAGGAAAGTTGCATCTGCTGAAACCCCCTCTTCTGTGCATCCATGGAAGGTTGGAGAGGAAGACCTGTCCTCTTTTCCACCCAGCAAGCCTACAGAAAAGGAGTGGTGGTGGTGGATGTTGTTACAAAGGAAAACCCAGCAATGCAAGAGGGAGATGTGCTGGGCATGGCTATGCAGAACCAAAGATGGTTGAGTGAAAAGGGTCAGAGATCCAGTCCGAGGGAGCTGCAGTGACCCTATCCCAATGGGCAATGAGTGGGTAGAGCAAGATGCATCATTTGTATCAGCCTCTAACATGGGACACTGGCTGACATCCAGAGACTTACTAAATAGTACTACTCAGGAGTAGCTCTAAAGGAGTACTTAATTTCAATAGGACTAATTCAGCTTAGAAGTCAGCCAATGACTTTTGTCATGAATGCAGAGGGGTGGGGATCCATTCTCAGCCCACAATCACAGGAACATAGGAAGCTGCCACATACTGAGTCAGACCATTGGTCTATCTAGTTCAGTATTGTCTTCACAGACTGGCAGCAGCTTCTCCAAGGTTGCAGGCAGGAATCTCTCTCGGCCCTATCTTGGAGATGTTGCCAGGGAGGGAACTTGGAACCTCAGATGCTCTTCCCAGAGCGGCTCCATCCCCTGAGGGGAATCTCTTACAGTGCTCACACATCATGTCTCCCATGCATATGCAACCAGGGTGGACCCTGCTTAGCTAAGGGGACAAGTCATGCTGGCTGCCACAAGACCAGCTCCTATCTACCCTACCCAAGAGTGATTCCTGTTTAACTCCATGGCATTTATTTCTGTGTAGACCTGCATAGGACCCCCCACCATCCGCCAAAGTCTGATAATCTCAGATCTTCATATAGAATAAGTAAGTTATGCCTCAGTTTAACTGCTGGAGAACCTGAGCCCTCTCTCTGTACCACAAGAGGTGGTACTGCCACACCTCTAGTCAGGACACCTTGTTTGTCCAGATACAGAGGTGTAGGAACCCTTTCTTTGCCTAAGTGGGACCCTGAATTATTCCAACATATACATGTGATGTTTCCTCCCACTGAGTCCATCTAGCTCAGTACTCTTGACACTGACTGACTGCAGTTCCCCAGACTTTCAGACCATGGTCTTTCTCTGTTCCACTTGGAGATGTTGCCGGAGATTGCACCTAGGATTTTCTGTGTGCAAAGCTTGCATCCTGGCACTGAGCTACAACCTCTTCCCACATAGGCACCAGATTTTGGGAAGGGGGTGGCAGAAGGGTCTAGAGATTCTCCTAACATTGGCCAAGAGACTGATCTCCCCCTCCACCCCCGTCACCAGGATCATTAGAACAGCGTGGTGTAGTGGCTAGAGTGCTGGACTAGGACTGGGGAGACCTGAGTTCAAAGCCCCACTCAGCCATGAAACTAGCTGGGTGACTCTGGGCCAGTCACTCCTCTCTCAGCCTAGCCTACTTCACAGGGTTGTTGTGAGGAGAAACCTAAGTATGTAGTACACCGCTCTGGGCTCCTTGGAGGAAGAGCAGGATAGAAAATGTAAAAAAGCAAAACAAAAACGAACAAACCAATCAAACTGGAGTTCTAGTCAAGTCTGATTGATGAAGGGAAGGAGAAAGGTGCTGCTACTTCTCTAGGACCCCCGAGGCCAAACGCAAAGCCTTCCTTCCCCTGCCTTGGAAGAACCGCTTAATTGTGGAAGGAGGAGCCATGCTCAGCTGAGCGGCACTGAAGTGTGGAGAGAGCAAAAGAAGGGAGCTTGATAGATGAGAGGCTAAATCCTGAGCAGTGAGCTTGTAGTTCTACCAGTCTATAATATTCATGAATGCCCTTTTCAGTACGGTTGGGATCCCCTTTGAATGAAATTAATACTGGATCCTTTTATAGCCTGTTCTCACCCTTCGAAATCGAGCAAGAGGTGCATAATCTTTGAAGTTCCCTCTTCTTGGAACACTCCCCTGCCCAATCGCTCAGCCCCCTCCCTGGCTGCTTTTAAGGCCTTTCTTAAGACCCACCTGTTTTGCCAGGCATCTGCCCTTCAAGAATTTTTTTAAAAAATTGATTGTTGTTGATATTTCTGTTGTTTTCACTGTGTAGAGTCTTTGGAGAAGGCGGTATATAAGAAGTTTCAAAAAATAAATAATCTGATAGACCCAGTCCTAGGCAATGCTTGAATTACAGGAGGAGGGGGGGCTGAGTGGATCTGGCCCTCTTACCTTTTTAGAGATTGTTTTTGCAGATGGCTCTGGGGAAGGGCATGTTTGGCTAAAGATGGGGAGGGCTGCTCTTCGTGGACTTGATTAAGCCAGACAGAATGAAGCGCGAAGAGAAACCAGAGGTGCTGAGCAAATTGATGTTGTCCTTATTTTAGGCCCAACACATTTTGAGCGTTGCTCTTCTTCAGAGGCAACTGTAAACACATAACAAGTAAATAGTCATGACTAAAACATACATAACTGGAAGAACTAAAAACGAAGATATACAAAATATATCAAACCTCCATATGCAAAGCTTGAATCATCACTATAGAATCCTGTTGGTTATCTAAAAATCGTTGACAAAGAACTTTACTTGCAAGATGTAAGTATCAAACCATACATATTTTTTAATAACTCTAGAAGAGGTTTCCAGCATAAATCAATAATATACAAGACTAAAACTAACTATCCAATGGCACACCAACTTTTCTAGAATCGGATAACAGGGGGAGACTAAGATTTAAAAAATGTTTGGCATCCACCAGAAATTTACACTCACATGGACTGCATCTTTGTTCTCTTGTTGGTAAGTATATCAAACAATAGCAAAATCTCTATGTTCCTCCTACAAAGGCATCTTACTAAATAAAAACTCTCTTGAAAAGCAAACACCTGATGCTAATGTGCTACTTTGGAGAGAAAAGATGAGGTGGTTACTCTTTAAAGGAGTGTCAGGAGTATCTCATTGGTTGCATTCAGACATAACAGCTAACTGTGGTGATTGGTGGCCAAGGTTTCAATCTGGAACTCCAAATCATGCTGCAAATGCTTGCAAGTGAGGGGAGTCCCTCCCTGTGACTTGGTCTCTGGAACCGGTCCGATCTCCATCCCTCTTCCCACCTTCTTTTCTAAAGGCTAGAGTTGTGATAACCACTCGATAAAGGGTTTCTGGACCCAATCCCTGTCTCTCTTCATGCTGAAACATCCATGGACTTTTGGTGTGTGCACACAGAAGTCCTTCACCGAGTATGGAGACTTAAACCACCACCAAGATTGTTCTTGCTGTTCAGTGGCTGGCTGGTCTATTTTGGGGGGTAGTTTAAAAAAAAAAACCCTTTGGTTCAGTTTAGCAGGCTCAGGCTGATTGATTTATAATGTAAAAACCAAGGTATGCTGCTGGTTTTTGTGAGTGAAGGGAGAAGTGACTTTCCCCTCATCCCATCACCTTCAAAAAGAGATTGTAAATATATATATTTACTTTTATATCCTGCTGTTCCTCCAAGGAGCCCAGAGTGGTATACAGGTTTATGTTTCTCCCCACTACAACCCTGTGAGGTAGGTACGCCTGAGAAAGAAGTGACTGACCTACAGTCACCCAGAGAGTTCAATGGGTGAACAGGAATTTGAACTCAGGTCTCCCCCGTCCTAGGCCAACACTTTAACCACTACACCATGCTGGCTCTCTGTTGTCTTTTGCAAAAGCAAAAGGGAAACAGGCGAAGGTAAGCGGGGTGAACCTAAGCAAATGTTGTTCTGAAGTCAGGGTGTCCTTGGAGAGCCCTGGTGGGGTGCAGGGTCTGGGGCCAATCGGCCAGTGAGGGCCCCCTCTCCAGTTAATGTTAATGGCAGCAACAAGGGTGGGGCCCAGGTGCTTGCCCGGCTTGTCCTGCCCTAATGACAGCCCTGTCTGCAGTTCTAGGCTTGTTTGGGCTGGAAATGAGATGCAGAGCTGAATTATTATGTGCACTTACTAGCAAGTAATCCACCGCTGAGCTCAGGGCTTCATGGAAGAGGAGGGATTTGGAGAAAATGAGAGAAGGAACGAACGAGAGGGCTCCACCAGCAGCAGCAGCAGCTGGTCCTGATGAACAAGGCAGGGGTGCCGAAAGAGGCACAGCTGCCTCTGGTTCCTGGCAGCTGCAGTTGTGCCTCTCTCTGCCTTCCTGCCTCGGTGCCCTCGCTTGTTAGGAGCAGCCGATGTTGGGGTCTATGTCGCTGTTCCGGGAGGAAGCTCTGAGCAAAAAGGGCAGTGAAGGAGAGTGGTTGGTGTCACTGAAGAAGGCAAGGCATGTGGACTGGAGGTGCAGGGGTCATTCTCCGCCTTGCTATCATGTTTCCTCTGAAATCGGTTTCTCTGACATTGCGGGAGCAGCTCAAGATAGAAATCAGAGCTTTTGTGTCCCTGAGAAACAGCGACGGAAGGTCCTTTTTTTGCAGAAAGGGAAAAAAAAAAGCTTTCATTTCTTGGCGCTTCAAGGTGCTCCATTCCAGCCGCGTAAATGGGGCCACGCGGTTAAGCTTTGTTCCACAGTGGGGGATTGGGAGGCCTATTTTCCCAAACATTAGAAGGAGAAGCTTTTTGGTTTGTTGCTTTGAAAAAAAGTCGGGTGTATTTTCCTCCCCATAAAACATTTTGCTAAGGGAAGGGAGGCACACACACACACACACACACACACACACACACACACAAAGAGGAGCAGAAAAGATAACACTCCCACGGAAAGCTTAGGCAGCGTCTTTGTGGCTCTCATGTATATTAATCGCCATGAATATTTATGGCGACTTTCTTGCTCCAGAGCCCTGTTTCCTCTTGTAGAATCTTCTAATTTCCAGTCTTCACTCATAAAGCAAAGAAGAGCCTGAGTATATGTTTGGATGTGTGGCTTCACATGGCCTGGTGAACTCTCTCTCCTCTCAGAGACAACCCAACTTGCTTCATGGCTTTGGACCAGTAGCGGCTGGTTCTAACAAGCCAAGGGAAGCACAGCTGCCTCTGCTTCCCGGTAGGAATGTCTGAACCAGCTCGAGGTCGAGCCGGTTTGGGATCGAACCGGGCCTGTTCAATGGCTCACCCTCAAGCCAAACAGGGCAGTTCAACTTTGAGCTGAACCACCTGGGCTGGCTTGGGGGTTCTATACGTAATAAATAAATAGGGGTTTTCCCTTAAAAAGCTTACAGCTGGGTCTTGAGGCCTCTGGGGTGGTGCTGTCTTGGCCGCAGGGTATGTGTGTCTCTGAAGGTTTCCTCTCCCCCTCTGGCCTCCCCTGGTCTTTTTTGGGGGTGCAAATAGCCAGTGTGCATGCATGGCAGCCTTCAAAATGGCTGCCGTAAATCAGGAGAGGGTTGATAAGACCCCAAAATGGACTGAACCGGCTCAAAAAACCAGGGGGAGGCTGGTGGGGAGAGGGGAAACTTTCTTGCAGTAGCATTCCCAGGAGGCCTCCGGACTGGTTTGGCCTCGAGCTGGAGCCCGGCTCAAGATGCATGGAATCAAACCAGACCCGGTTCGATTGGAGTCTGGTTCAATTCGAACCGGGCTTCCTGGTTCTGTGTACACCCCTACTTCCCGGAAGCAGCTTCAGTGGCTCCTCCTTCTATTTCACTACCTGCAGGCTGGCCATTTGCCAGGTAGAACTGCACGCGTGTGTATGAGCCAAAATGCAGTTTGCCATCTGGGAAAAGTGGAGGGTGATGTTTCAGCTGGAGGCACCTTTTGGGTACAAGTGTTCTCTCTCTCTCTCTCTCTCTCAGATTGGAGGTAGGCAGAGGGCTTGTTGCCTTGTAGGGGTGTCTGCTGTTTGCCTCCACTTATACTCAGCTTGTATGTTTGCAAATAAAGCAAAGATTAGATTTGCAGTCTATAGACCGTGGAACTCTCCCCCAGGGGATGTGGTGATGGCCACCAGCTTGGATGGCTTTGAAAAGGGCTTAGACAAATTCATGTAGGACAGGTCCATCAATGGCTACTAGTCTTGACGGCTATAGGCTACCTCCATGTTGAGAGGCAAGATGCTTCTAAATACCAGTTGCAGGGGAGCAACAGCAGGAGAGAGGGCATGCCTTCATCTCTTGCCTGTGGCCTTCCCAGAGGCATCTGGTGGGCCACTGTGTGAAACAGGATGCTGTACCAGGAACTGATGCCCCGAACCAGCTAGAGGGTAGGCTACCAAAGGAGGTACAGCTGCTTCCGCTTCCTGCAGGCTGGTCATTCTTCAGCTAGAGCTGGGCAGCTAAGCACGGAGCTTTACCTGACAAATGGCCAGCCTGCAGGCAGCAGGTGGTGGGAGAGAGAGGGGCAAACAGATCTGGGGAGAAGAGGCAGCTGTACCTCCTTTGGTGTCCCCCCCACAACTTGTTAGTATCAGCTGCTCCTGTGCTGGACTAATGGGCCTTGGGCCTGATCCAGCAAAGCTTGTTAAGTTCTTATGTTTCCACACAGTCCCCTATGCTCTCCCATTGAAAGACTCTAAACCCCATCATGCCTCTGGAACTACTCACCACTTGGGGAAGAAGGAAGATTATAGATGTCCTCTTTTGAGGCGGGGGGCACAAAGCTGTTGCAAAACCCGGGAGGGGTTTACAAGGGGGCAGCAATGGTGGTGCAGCAGCGTCCTTGCTGAACTGGAACTGGAAAAGTTGCCGTCTCTGTAAGCAGCAGCAGCATTGGAGAAGAGCTGCTTGTCTCCTGGCTGGCATAATTTCCCTTCCCAGAATGCACTGGGAAATGACACCCACTTAACCCGACAGCAGTCCAGACCTCCAAGACAGGGACTCAGGTGACGACTTGAGTTTATTGGTGGGGGACCCCATATGGAAGAAGGCATTACTTTAGGTACCCGTCACCACTATTTCCCAACCCTTTAGGATAATCGCTTTATTGGCAAAGCACCAGGACAAATCGGGCCCAGAAGCGTCTGTCCATCACCGGCAAGTGACACCTTTTCCTCATTGCTCTATTCCTGATTATATCTTATTCATTCATTCATTCGGTTTATATATCTCCCTTCCAAAAATGGCTCAGGGCGGTTTACATCAAAAATAAAACAATTAAAATCAATTAACAATTAAAAACAAAACTATAAACACAGCATAAAACTAATTAACAATTAAAACAATTAAACAGTTAAAAACCCTGGAGAACCAGGCTGAACATTTACAGCAATTAAAAACACTTTACAACAAATTAAAAACCCTGGAGGGCCAGGCCAAACAGGTAGGTTTTAAGGGCTCTCCTCAAGGCCAGCAATGAATTCCGGTTACGGATTTCTACTGGGAGTGCCTTCCACAGCCCAGGAGCAGCTACAGAGAAGGCCCGCCTCTGAGTCGCCACCAGACATACCGGTGGTAACTGGAGACGGACCTCTTCAGATGACCTTAATGTGCGGTGGGGATCATGTAGAAGAATCTGCCATTTGTTTGATGCTGGGCACTCCTGTGTGCTCACAAGGGCCTGACCCAGTGGCCAGGGTGGTGGAACCCCCTTTTTAAAAGGGACCCTTTCAAAATTTGGAACTGGCTGCGGGCAGTGGGGGCAGGGAGGCGGGAAGCCTGGCAGCAGAATCCTCTTCTCTCCTTAAGCTTCCTGCAAGGAGCGTAAGGAGAGGACGTCTTACAAAGCTTGCAAGGGTCAGATCCATCCTGAAGAGCTACTCCCATGGCAGAGGCTGGGGAATCTTTTGGCCCTGCTGCCGCCCCACTAACCTGCTGCCGGAGGCAACCGCCTCACCTTGCCTAATGGAAGGGCCGCCTTTGCCAGGGCCACCATCCGAAGGGCATTACCTGCAGTCCTGAACCAGGCCTGAGCATGCCACACTTCTGAATCCCATCATCAGGGCTATGCAATCTCTCCTTCCCCTTTGTGCTCCACGTCCTTCCCATCTACAGAGAAGGCCAGGCGTCGCTCAGGATGGTGCTGAGTTTTAATTCCTTGTCGGAAGGGCCCCGACATTGCCAATGGACATTTACATCTTGGAACAATTCCGTGGCCAACGTCATTAACATGTACCTGTTTTCGCCTGCCTCGTCTTGTTAGTTAAAGGTTGTGTAGAAGTGTCTGTTGCTACAGTAACCGGGAGCTTGAGGAGAATGATAAATCCATCCACGATAAGTCAACCGGGGAGATCCGCCAGCAACTTCAGCAGGCAAACGGCTGTGCAGACAGAGGGATGGGTAAAGGAATGGGCATGCCCCGGAGTGGCTGGTTCCCCACCTTCCAGACAAGGCAAAGCCCCCTCCGCCTGCCCCCCCCTCGTGATCGCACACCTTTTACCTCTCTGTGCTGGGGCTCCCCCAGAATCTCCAGTGGCCTCCACACCTCTCAGCTGGTTCTTCATTCTGACCCGAATACCCACTTAGCGGTCACACCTATCAAGTGCTTCCAGTCTCTCCTCTTTGTAGACCATTCATTTCTTATTCTTTGTTTATTCAATTACTCCTGCCTGTAACCTCGGAGAAGCTGCTGCCAGTCTGTGAAGACAATACTGAGCTAGATGGACCTATGGTCTGACTCAGTATATGGCAGCTTCCTGTGTTCTATAAGCACTCTTCTAGTGAATGGAGAAAAGGCTGGGTTTCCAAATGGCCATTTGGAAAATCCATGCATTCCTATGGCCCTTTAGCTTTTCAGCAGGCATTCCTTGTCATTCATTTTAATACATTCCCTAGAGCATCTGCTTTGCATGCAGAAGGTTCCAGATTCCATCCCTGGCAGCATCTCCAAGAAAGGGCTGAAAGAAACGCCTGCCTGTAACCTTGAAATAGCTGCTGCCAGTCTTTATAGACAATACTGAGCTAGATGGACCAATGGTCTGACTCAGTACAAGGCAGCTTCCTATGTAACTACCTGCATTCAAGATCCTTGCAAATCTGTCCTGTTAAATTGGTGAAAATAAGCCCCCGTTGCAGCCTTAACTCTGAGCCCTGGACAGGAAGGCGTTATGAAATTCCACCCCCAAAATGCTCAGGCTCAGACTTTGGAGAGTCTCCTATGAAGGGAGTTCCACAATAGAGTGAGGCCAGACAAATCCCAGCCCACATTCCCTGCTGTCTGGGCTCGATGCTGCCTTTAAAAGATCATCATGGCCACCTACAGATACTGCATCCACACACGCATTTCCCTTCCCTCTCTCTGCTGCCAGCTAGCTCCAAAACAGTGTTTTTTGGAGGAAAAAAACAATCCCCTTTCTTCGGTGGGGGGACACAATGCAAACAAACCCGAAGAGCAGCAGCTGGCTTCCCTTCTTCGCAGCACTGTGTCTATTGTCCAGCTGTTCTTCCAGTTGTCGAGAATTTGGTAAATGTTCACTACACTCCATCTTCCTCCAAGGCATGTGGGGGCGGAGAACAGCTGTCGCGCCCTTTCGCGCTTCTGACAGCCTTTTCGATGCTTTGGGACTTGTGGGGGGCCCTGGGTCAAAAAAGCACCCTGATTAATGAGAGGAAAACACACACACTGTGGTTCAAGATTTAAGGCGGCGGGGGGGAGCTTGGAAAAGTCTGGCCCCCTTTCAGATCAAGTTGAGGTTCCTTTGAGTGGCCCCGACGAAAAATGGTTGCTTGTATCTCCACCACACCTCCACACACTACCCTTCCCTATCACCCAGGTGTGCCCCCATCCTGAAAAGAGTGTTGCAGGGGGGGAACGTGGAGACTTGTAGTCTCTGCCGTGGAACATGGGACTTGTGGCTTTAACTGCAATCTCTGTGCTCCCCAGCTGGAAATGATGAAGAAGGTGTTTTTTTTAAATTCAGGAAAGGAGACGGGAGGCTGGCAGGGAAGGGGAGGACACACTTCAACCAACAGGGAAGGGGAGGGCACACCTTCAACTCTCCAGTTGGGGACATTCAACAGGCATGACCTCAAAGCTCCGGTGGTTGTTAGGATGAGCTGGAGGGTGTGTGCATTTTGCTTCTACTGAGGGATAGAGAATCCCTGTAGCAGGGATCCCCAGATGTTGTTGACTACAAGTCCCATCACCCCCAGCTGCAATGCAGTTGGGGATGATGGGAGTTGTAGTCAGCAACATCGGGGGATCTCTGTTACAGGGAGCATTGGTCATGCAAAGAGGAGCTATCCCGGAATCTCCATGCAAGTGAGCCCTGCTGGTGAGTCAACTGCCTTAAAATAAATGAAAAATCAGCTTCTAACCATCCCGCCATGAGCATCTGTTTTCATATTTATTTATCATTCTTTGCATTTATACACCATCCTTTGTCCTGGAACCTGTCTCCTCTATTGAGAGGAGAGCTGGTCTTGGAGTAGCAAGCATGACTTGTAGCTAGGCAGGGTCTGCCCTGGTTGCATATGAATGGGAGACCTGATGTGTGAGCCCTGGAAGAGATTCCCCTCAGGGGATGGAGCCGCTCTGGGAAGAGCTGAAGGTTCCAAGTTCCCTCCCTGGCAGCATCTCCAAGACAGGGCTGAGAGAGACTCCTCTGCCTGCAACCTTGGAGAGGCCGCTACTATCCTGTGAAGACAATACTGAGTTAGATAGACCAATGGTCTGACTCAGTATACGACAGCTTCCTCTTTTCCTAACCCTGGGCAGCAAACAACAAATTAAAAATGACAAATGAATTAAAGCAACCGTAAAAAGTCATTAAAAGATAACCCCAAACCAGGAGACACAGCTACAAAACCAGCTCAAAGGAAACCGGGAGACAGCAACTCAATGGCCAAAGGCCTGAATGCAAAGGGTGTTCTTCAGTTCCCTCCCAAAGACTGGGAACCAGGGAGCCCTGCAGGTTCCATCAGAGAGAGAAAGAGAGAGCTCTGTAAACTCTGGGTCATCATCAAGAAGGCCCTGTCCGATGTCCTCAACAAATGGGATTCAGCAAGCGTTGGCAGGTGGAGCAGAGCCCATCAAGTGGGTAGATTCAGTTGGAAGGCAGCAGTTCTTTAGGTACCGTGTGGCTCTCCCCAGGAGCAACTCATCCTGTGGCACAAGGAGAGGTCCCAAAGCAGGCACAACTACCGGTGCTTCCCAGAGCTCCATTTACTCCTCTCTCTCCCGCCCTGAACTCCCTGCAGGCTGGCCATTCATCAGGTAGAGCTCTATCTGATGAATGGCCAGCCTGCAGGCAGGACGACTCTTTGGCGGAGTGGGAGAGGGAGAAGCAACCTGAGCGGCCTTCTTTGGTGCTCTCCTGGCTCCTTAGGACAAGCCACTTCTGGCTTAAGGTTAGGAACCACAAAGCAGCCCCACCTGAGGAGCTCTCTGGAACTGCCCACCTGTTACTGCGTCCATATTTCCTCCCTGCATGCCTGCATACATTTATGCATACTTCTTTCCCTAAATGCTTAGAGATCTCAGTGAAAATGCCTGCTGAAGGGAAGCTGCTGTTGCTCTGTAAATTAATGGTGTTTAAAAAAACAAACACAAAAACCCCATTGCTAATCAGCCTTAAGGTGAAGCAACCTTCTGGCTTGACGTATCGAACAGCCCGGTAAGAGTCTAGATAAATCTGTGCCCTTGTCGATATTTTTATTCAGGCTGAACAAGTTGTCCAAGCTGAACTTATAATTATGGGAGGAGGCATTCCGGTCTCGTTTTAAAAATGGAACCTCTGCATTGATTTCAACAACACTATAGCAAGTGCACAGAGTCTTGGGGTGTCTCTCTCTCTCTCTCTCTCTCTCTCTCACACACACACACACACACACACACACACACACACACACACTGGCTGAACACGTTTCTCCCCACACACTGCTCCATCTACCTCATCAACAAATAGTTAATATGCTACCTGTTTATCTATTTGCAATGCCAAAGCCAGCTTTGGATGACCTTTTAGGGGGCTGCAGAGAAATGAGATATCACATTAAAGCACAGAACATGCAGATGTGCGGAAACAGTGGTGTTGCCAATTTGCTTTGCAAATGAGACATGCTTGACAAAAGGAAGAAAACCCAACCTTGAGGTAAATACAGGCTTTGAATCCTCTGTCGTTATTGACTGAAAAGGCTGGCTTCACTTAAAATGAAACCTCCCCCAGCCATTGGCTCAGTTCCTGAGGTGTTACGGGATGTTTATGAACATTCCAAGTGTTCTGTCCCATCATGTAAGGCCCAGGTGCAGACAGGGCTGTATGTGGGAAAGGGTTCAGTACGGAGTCGAGGGCAGCTATTGAGCTGTGTTTGAGAGAGCATTTTGTGAATGGTGTGTGTGTGTGTGAGTAGTGGCTGCGCATCTGTACATGATGATTGTGTGTGAATGGGTGCATGTGAGAGGTAGTGAAGAGGTAATGAGCACAGAAACAGGCACATTTACTTGGGTCTCCAGTTATTCAAACACCACATGAGCGTCTGTCAATAGGGAGCTGTCTATGGTGCTGAACTTTGCCCTGCTTTGCTGGGTTCCTGATTGGCTGGTGCTTCCTGCTCCGACCCCATTGGTGGGTAAGAGGTATAAAAAGCACCTGTGTCTATGGATCCTTAGCAAAGCCCTCCATCTAAGCAGAGGTCATATTGCCGCTCTTCTTGCACCTGTGAAATTGGGACTCGTGTTATCTCTTGCTCCAAACCTCTCCTCAAAAGCCACTTCTTGGGCAAAGTGTTTTGCTCAGCCACTTAGTTTTCATCCCCCAGTGAAATGATGTCCAGAGGATGCACTGTTGCATTTTGCTTCTCTCTGTCCTCCTTCCCTTCGCTGTCTCCCACATTGGTGAAATCTTAGACTGTAAGCACCTTGAGGGCAGGGACAAGCCATTTCCCCCTTTGTTTCTAGGCTCTGTCACACAAAGCTCATCTTACTGGTGTTGTATAAATAAATAAGTCATATTGATACCATTTTCTTGCAAGCGCTCCACTCCCTGAAATCCATTCTGAATTGAACTGCAGGACACATTGTGGACAACAATACTCTGACTGGAATGCCAGGGGAAAGGAGGGACAAAGCCTCGTAAATTTCCTTTAAGTGACTTGTTGAGATGCTTCTGTTGAGTGCTGAGTGCTTATTACTTTCCCCATTAAAGGAGATGAACTTGAAAAACAATTTCCCCCTTTTATGGTTTCATTGGGAGATTACCCCCCTCCCCCTGCTGCTTTTTCCTTTCCTTTTTTCTACCAAGTTTTATGAAGGACGTGGGCAGTGAGAAATGCATGGCTATCGTTAGGGGACAAATGGATGCACCTGGGAACACCCATATATTGGTGGCATGAGTGAGCTGCAGACCAATGGTCCCTGAGTTACATAAAAAGAGCCCTGCTGGATCAGGCCCAAGGTCTATCCCGTCCAGCATCCTCTTTCACACAGTGGCCCACCAGATGCCTCCGGGGAGCACACAGGCAAGAGGTGAGGGCATGCCCTCTCTCCTGCTCTTGCTCCCCTGCAACTGGTATTTAATGGCACCGTGCCTCTGAGGCTGGAGGTGGCCTATAGTAGCCATTGACTAGGAGCCATTGATAGACCTGTCCTCCATGAATATGTCTAATCCCCTTTTAAAGCCATCCAAACTAGTGGCCACTCCCTGAGAGTTCCCTACATCATATTCCCTGGATCCCGTGAAATATTGGTTGCAATCCTAACTATGCGGCTTACTAAAAAAGAAGAGAGAAGTAAACTCCCTAACTCTATTAAGAACTGGTGGGTTACCTCGACTTTAACTCCAGCAAGCTATTTTTATAATTTGACATGTCCAACACTTTGGCGAGCTTTCACCTTAGTTTGTTATAATGTTTTTCCATCGGCTTGGTTGGAGGGGAGATATAAAAAGACACCCTATCACCTACCTACGTGTCCCTGTGGATCAGATGAAATTGAAAATTTGGCTCATATTTTACTTTGTTGCAACTTGTATAGCATCCCACAAGGTAAATTGATTTTACCCCTTTTAGAGGGTTTGCAGGGAAGATCAATGAATTCTTATGCAACTGAAAAGAGTATATGCGTTACCTGCCGTGTTGCCAAATTTTGTGCCACTGCATATAAGATTCGTGAAGTAATGATAATGAAGGCTCCTGCTGTCGTTTAGGTATGGATGTGCTCCCAGTTTGGGTAAACTTATTTTATCTAAATGTGACTATGACAATTGACAGACATACTGTACCATGCATATTGAGTGCAATAGTACAGTTGTACTCTGATCAAGTACCACAATAAAGAACTTTGACTTTACTCAAAGCAAATCCCACAGGGCTTTGGTTTTAACCAAAACCTTTAGTATCTGCTGTTGTTTTCTGTCACTGCAGAGGAAGATCAGCTGTGAGATGTTTGCCATGACTGATCTTCTCAAAGAAGAACCCCTAGTAATCATTCAAAAATAATTTCACAATTCTCCAGAACACAGTCTAAGAGCTACTATCCTCTTTCAAGGTCCTCCGGCTGGTTTCTTTCCGCCAGTTTCTGACACAGTCTCCAAAATTCTTCTGTAATGTAGTGAAGGCTTATGTTTCTGATTGTCAAAGAGGTGTGTAAATATTACTAGTTATTATTGCCTTAAAGGACAGGCCTAATTTTCACTCCTTCCCACAATGCTCTGTCTTATAACCTTCTCAATCATGGATGCTATTCTAATTACAACCTTTTTGTGCGGCCACGGTTAAATTTGATCCGTGGCGCCATGGAAATTTGCATTAATTGGTTCATAATGCACTGCTGGGAACCTTTTAATTTCTGTATAGGCGACAGAAAGCATCACTTGAGAGAGGACAAGGAAGAGGTTAGGTTTCGGTCGTGCGGGTGAATCCAATCAAAAATTAGAGATAGTAAGTGCTTTAAATGAAGGTTTGATTCTCCAGTGGACAAGGATATTCCACTAATGGCCACGAGGGGGCAGATCCTAGACTAAAAAACAGAACAAAACACCCAAAAAACCCACACCATCTTAATACTATCTTCTAAGCTTGCATAGTTACTTTTAAGTAAATCCCACTGACATCACAGGAATCTCATTTTCAAAGAAGGGTCAGAATGTCACCATCTTAGTGAACCCTTAAGAAAATGAAATTAATTGAAATCTCTGCAAACCTTATTTAATATGCAACCTATAAAGTTGCCTTGTATTTAGTTGCACAGTTAGTCTCCCTGGTTCCCTACTGGCACCCAGGATTTACTGGCAGTGGCTCTCCAAGGTTCCCAGCAGGGATCTTTCCCTACTGGGAGATGCCAGTGATGGAACCTGGAGGTTTTGCCTGCAAAGTACCTGCTCTACCACCGAGATTTATGACCCCTCTTAAGTGGAGCCGTGGGGAAATGCCTGACTAACAAACAGAAGGTTGCCGGTCCGAATCCCCGCTGGTACTATATCGGACAGCAGCGATATAGGAAGATACTGAAAGGCATCACCTCATACTGCGCGGGAGGAGACCATGGTCAACCCCTCCAGTATTCTACCAAAGACAACCACAGGGCTCTGTGGGCACCAGGAGTCGACTTGGAATCAACTTGACGGCACACTTTACTTTACTTTACCTAATCTTCAAGTTTATATGAAGATTCCATTTAGACTCTAAGCCAGCGGTCCTCAACCTTGGATCCCCAGATGATGTTTGACTACAACTCCCCTCATTTGGCCACTGCAGCAGGAGATGATGGGAGTTGTGTTCCCAAAACAGAAGGGGACTAAGTCTGAGAACCCTGCTCTAGCAATAGCAATAGCAATAGCACTTACATTTATATACCGCTCTATAGCTGGAAGCTCTCTAAGTGGTTTACAATGATGTAGCATATTGCCCCCCAACATTCTGGGTACTCATGTTACCGACCTCGGAAGGATGGAAGGCTGAGTCAACCTTGAGCCCCTGGTCAGGATCGAACTTGTAACCTTCTGGTTACAGGGCGGCAGTTTTACCACTGCGCCACCAGGGGCTCTTTCTCTAAGCAGAATGAAGCCTCAAAGTAACCCAGACTAGTATCAGAGAAGATTGGTGAGCAGATTAAAATGAGGACAGATCTCCCAAGGATTTCTGTGGCAGCTGGAAAAACAGCAGCTTTGGAAGCACTAGCCTGTACGGCACAGGGTGAGAAGCTGCATCTGCCAAAATTCATTCAACGCCACCATTAAAGGATCAGGAAACCCACCCTAACACCCTAACCTTGGCTAGAATCTTGCCCCAAATAGGGATTTGTCATTGAGATTAGCATCCCAGTGTCGAGAGAGGGCTGTGACACCCACACGTCCGCGCCCCCAGCCCACATTGGCTGCTCCTAGGCGAGGGGGGCGAAATTTGCCATGTGACAAATTAGGGGGGCAGGGCCACTGGCTTTCAGTAGTGGCTCACTGGTGGTGTGTGGGGGGGTGCCAAATGAAGCCCGGCTGCCTCTGGTTCCCTGCAGCTCTGGTTGCTCCTTTCTCTCCCATCCCATCCCATTTCTCTCCAGAGTTTACATGAGCCACGTTGCCTGCAGGCTGGCCATTCATCAGGTAGAGCTGCACATGGTTAATGGCCAGTCTGCAGGCAGCGCAGCTCTCATTGACACTGGGGAGGGGGTGGGGCATGGGAAAAGAGGAGCAAACGGAGCTCCGGGAAGGAGAGGCAGCTGTGTCTCCTTTGACGCCCCCCCCCCCAGGTCCTTAGGACAAGCCGCTCCCGCTGACTTTTGGAGCGCACCTTCCTGCTGCCAGCCATGTCTTCTGCTTCTGTTATTGAGCAACAGGACACAGATTATAGCGTTGCAAAGCATTGCCACCTTCTTTGTGCAAAGATGAAATAATGGTCCTTTTTTAATCTTTCTAAATGCATAGTCAGACCAGAAGAGATGCGTGCACCTTAATTGTGACCACAGCCAGGTCCAATTGCCGCTTATCTGCTTAGAGTTATTATGGGACATTTCCTCTCCGGCACAGATGCAACATATTAGCATTTGCATATATTAATCCCTGGATAGTCCCGACATTACACACTTATTAATTGCATTTATGAGGATATCGCTATATTATTGTGTGCTCGTCTTTCTCTGCTAATTGCTTTTAATTACAGTTTCTTTCTCCCTCTTTATTACCAGATAGACGCTAATTTGCCATTATTGGTAGCATACACTTAACCAGGGGATGGCAGCTCCACTAATGATGGTTTTGTTTTCTCATCAATAAGGAGGAAGAAAGTATTTCTTTTGTAATTAGTTGATGCACCGAAAGCGTCAAAATGGTGTCGGGCCTATGGCATGTTAGGTTGCAGTTCTAAAGTCAACCAGTAGAGGGCAGAACTGCACCTGGCTGGCCTGGCCCAAAGGTCCATCTCACCCACCCTTCCCTTTCCAGTCACTGCAAGGAGCCAGCCAGGCACTTCTGGAAAGTTTACAAGCAGGACATGAAGGCAGCAGCTCTACCCTGTTATTTGCACCGAGTACCTGCTATTCAGAGGCATACTGCCTTTGAATATGGGGGCTCCATTTAGCTACTGTGACTCGGAGTACTCTGTCTGTGAATAATTGCACCCATTGCTCTGAACCAACAAAAACGTGCTGCACAAAATCTTGCTGGGTACTTATATATGAAATTCAGCTCTAGATTTCCCAGCATCACAGCACCCCCCCCACTCCCCCAATTCCATTTCCTGTGGGACCCCTCCCCATCAACACTAAACAGTCCTTTCCTGTCCTTAAGTCCCGCGTGAGACTTTCCCCCCATCGAATTGACCTCTGCAGTTCCCTCACAGCAGCGGTTCCGGTAGCCAACATTCTCTCCAGAATCCTTCCCTCAGCGGCTAAAACATTCATGAACGTTCCGTGACATCACAGCAGCACAGCCAATGATGTAGGCTGCGTGAAAGCTGCATATGTGCACAGTCCAACGCATGCCATAAGAAATTTAAATTTATCTATAATTTCTGCCACTGAGCTCCTCCCCTTCTGCAGCCGTCTGACTAATCCTCCGAGCTCTCGTGGCAAGCCTGTTTGGTCTCCGGCAGCGGCATGATGGGTGCCAGCCCACCACAGAAATTCTCCTGCAAATGAGCCTCCTACACAGTTCCGTCTTGGGCAAAGAGGCATTCTGCGAGCAGGGAGCGGCTTGTCCTCGGAAGAACTTACAAAAGGGTGAGATTAGCATGATGGAGATTGGTGTCTAATGAAAAATTCTGATTAATCTGTATGCGATAATCTGAAGAAGAGTTCGGCGTAGCTCAGAAACTTGCATCCTTAACCGTACTCTTTGGACTCTACGTGCATAGGATGATCAGCTGCAAAAGAGAGTTTCACAAAATTTTAGAGCTGGACGGGACCTTTGAGGTCTTCTAGTCCACCCCCTGCCCAGCACAGGAAACTGCGGCACCATCCTTGACAGACAGCTGTCCAGCCTCTGCTTGGAAACCTGCTGGGAAGGAGAGCCCACTACTGCATGAGGCAGGCTGTTCCACTGTCCAATAGCTCTACAGTCAGGAAATCCCTCGTAATGTCTAGCCTGAATTGGATTCCTTGTCATTTCAACCCATGGGTTCTAGTCCTACCCTCAGGAGCAACATAGGAACATCGGAAGCTGCCTTATACTGAGTGAGACCACTGGTCCATCTAGTGCATTATTTTCAATGCAGACTGGCAGTGGCTTCTCCATTGCTCTGTGCCTTGCATACAAAAGGTCCAGCAGAATATAAGAGCAGCCCTGCTAGATGAGACCAAAAGTGTATCTAGTCGAGCACCCTGTTTCCGACAGGGGACAGCCAGGTGCCTCGAGTAAGCCAGTGCTAAAAGTCTAAAGGTTTAAGCGGTGCCAACAAGGGAGTAGGGAGGGGGGCAGCTTATCTGACCCCCATCAGAGTTATGTGCAAGCAACATTCAGTTATTTTAAAATTATTTGTTTGGGAGGGGTGAACGGGGGGGAGGGGTAGAGAAAAATTTAGCAAGGGCAAGCCAGCCCTAGCCTTCCCTTGGTTCTGGGTCTTTGCAGGGATGGGGCCATTGCTCAGTGGTAGAGCATCTGCTTTGCACACAGAAGGTCCCAGATTCAATCTCTGGCAGCATCTCCAGGTAGGGCTGGGAGAGACGCCTGCCTGAAACCTTGGAGAAGCTGCTGCCAGTCTGTGTAGACAATACTGAGCTAGATGGACCAAGGGTCTGACTCAGTATAAGGCAGCTTCCTATGTGCTTTCCTATTAAAAGACTGGGAGCCCATGGACAGATTTATCCTCCATGAATGTGCCAGATCCCCTAGCGGCCTTCACGACTTCCCATAACAACGGATTCCAGAAATCCATGATGCAATATGTGACGAAGGTCCAGGTTTTATTTCTGGCCTCTCTTGTGTGGTCCAGGGGTGTACAAGGCTGAGCCTCGGCCCCCCTGCCAAAGATTAGCCTTCCCCCTCCCTGGATCTTCCCAGCACAGCATCCCTCCAGTGGCTGTTGCTGGGATCTCTTTTGCACTTTCTTTTTAAGAGTGTGAGCCCTTTGGGGACAGGGAGCCATCTCATTTACTGATTTACTGTATTTATTTCTATGCAAACTGCTTTGGGAAACTTTTGCTGAAAAGTGGGATGGAAATATTTGTCGTGTTCGTAGGGTGAAATTGAAAAGCAAAACACATTTTGGGCACTCCCTTTCTCTCACTCCTATGCAAATAGTCCCCACGCATGCAGACACTTTCGTATGCACACTTGCACACCCAATTCCCTGGCTCAGAAATATTTTTTTTAACATCTAAAAACACCTTCCTGATGAGGCGAGGCTACAGCATTTGGGGCTTTTTTTAGTTTGGAAACAAGCGACTAAGGGGAGACATGACAGAGGTGTATAAAATTATACATGGAGTAGAGAGAGTGGACACAATTCCCTCCCTCTCTCACAACACTAGAACCAGGGGTCATCCCATGAAAATGAAGGCCGGGCATTTACCTTTAGACTTTTAGCACTGGCTTGACAAAAGGAAGTACTTTTTTTAACACAGCACACCATCAATCTATGGAATTGTCTGCCATGCGATGTGGTGATGGCCACCAGCCTGGATGATTTTAAGAGGGGCTTAGATCAGGGTTTCTTCTCCCCAGATGTTGATGGACTTCAACTCCCCAGCCACAATGGACATGGCTGGCGACGATGGGAGTTGTAGTCCATCAACAGCTGGGGCCCCAAAGTTAAGAAACCCTGGCTTAGATGAATTCATGGAGGACCGGTCTATCAGTGGCTACTAGTCTGGTGGCTAGTTTGGCCGGAAGTCGAGATGCTCCTCTAATGAGGAGCATGCCAGTGAGTCAGGGAGAAGGGGGGAGTGGAGAGTAAGCTGTTGCCTGACCAGTGCCCCCCCAGGGGTCCAGGGACACCCCCCCCATTCAATTATAGCTATGCTCCTGGCAGTGGCTAAGACAATGGACTATGACTGAAGACACCTGAGTTCCTGTCTCTTCTCATGATGTTCGGGTGATCACTATGGCTAGTCACCCTCCTACAGCCGACCCTACCTCACAGGCTTCTTGTGAGAATAAATGGAAGTGGGGTAGAAGACGCAGCGTGTTGCCCTGGGAAGACGGAGAGGATAAAGTGGAAGAAAGAAGAGACGGTGTTTGCAGATACAGATCTGGGCCAGTAGCAGCTCATCCTAAGGAGCCACGGGGTCGTCAAAGGAGCAGTTCAGGTTGCTCCTCTCTCTCCTGCCCCCACCCAGGACTCACACAGCTCTACCTGATGAATGGCCAGCCTGCAGGCAGCATTGAGAGAGAGGAGCAACCTTCACTGCTTGGGGGCCCAGCCGGGTTTACCCTACGGAGCGTGGGGACCGGCCCTTCCTGCCAAACAAGCACGTAAAGGCCTGCAACCGAACTTTTTAACTTGCAACCCGGCCGTAATGTCTGAACGCCACCTCTCAGAAACACGGTTGCGCGGCTCTGTCCGGGGCCTCATTAAAGCTGGACGACAGGGGCCTAGCTAGGAGAGAGGGGCCCCCGTGTTCCCCCCTCTCTCGGTGGCCCCTTGGAGTGAGGGAGATAATGAAGGAAATAGGGAGGGGTGGGACATAGGGAGCTGCCATATAATAATAATAAGAATTATTATTATATTTATAACTAGCCGACCCGCACAGAGCATCTGTGCGTTCTTTGGGGCCGGCAGTTACATCTCCCCCCACCCAAACACACACACACACATCTTCTGCCCCAGTCTCTGTTTCTGGGCCCAGCTGCGTCTCCTCCCCACCGTCATTGCTTCCCCCCCCACTGTCTTCCCCTCCTGCCCCCACAGACCGGTTGGGCCGGCCACCGCCTCTGTCCTCCACCACTGAGACGCGCCTCAGCCAATCAGGTGTGTCCCTCCGCTCCGCTGCCCAGCCAATCAGCTGGGTTGCTGGGACACATCCCCACAGAGGCTGAGGCACGTCTACGAGAATTAAATATATGGATTAATTAAAAATATAAATAATTATATTTATAATCAATTAAATTATATAATTATAATCATTATAATTATATTATTATTATTATTATCATTATTATATTTATATTCCACTCTTCCTCCAGGGAGCCCAGAGTGGTGTACTGCATACTTAAGTTTCTCCTCACAACAACCCTGTGAGGTAGGTTAGGCTGAGAGAGAAGTGACTGGCCCAGAGTCACCCAGCAAGTCTCATGGCTGAATGGGGATTTGAACTCGGGTCTCCTCGGTCCTAGTCCAGCACTCTAACCACTACACCATGCTGGCTCTCGTATATAATGAGTCAGACCATAAGTCCATCTAGTATTATCTTCACAGACTGGCAGCAGGTTCTCCCAAGTTGCAGGCAGGAATCTTCTCAGCCCTATTGTGGAGATGCTGCCAGGGAGGGAACTTGGAACCTTCTGCTCTTCCCAGAGCCGCTCCATCCCCTCAGGGGGGAATCTCTTCCAGTGCTCACACATCTAGTCTCCCTTTCATATACAACCAGGGTGGACCCTGCTTAGCTAAGGGGGCAAGTCATGCTGGCTACCAGCAGACCAGCTCTCCTCTCTTGTGATTGGTGGGTGGAGCTGGGGGCCCCTCAGGAGCTGGGGCCCCCGGGGTTCTTTGAACCCATCTGCTCATTTATAGCTACACCCCTGCCTGGAGGAGTCTCAGCACAGAACGCGTGAACCGGCCCTTCCCGTCAAGCAAGCGCGCGGACGCTTACAACCTGGTCGTAACGTCTGAATGCCCCCTCTTGGGCGCAGAGGTCCGGGAGGGCGCCTGGCTCCCCCCGCCGGGATCTGTGCGGGGCCTCCTTAAAGCCGGGCAAGCCGTCCTCCTCGCTCCCCCCTTCTGCCCCCCCCCCGCCCGCGTTCCTTTTCCGCGCAAACTCTCGCCATGCCTGCTGCCGCCGCTGCTCTCACACACACTCCCGCGCGAGCCCTGCAGGAGCCGGAGCGGCGCGAGCCCAGCCCTGCTGCAAGGGAAGGCGACGCCAGGCAGAAGCAGCAGCGGCGGCGGCGGCTGCCCTCGGGCCCGGGAGAGGGAGGCGCGCGTGCCGGAGTCCGGAGGATGCCCGGCGGAGGCGGCGGCGGCGGCGGCGTTGTCTCTGCAAGGGACTCTCCTCGCCTGCAGCACCGCCGGCCCCGGGAGACGCTTGTGCCATTGCAATAGTTCCGGCGGCCGAGCCGGGAGGGGGGCTCTCCCCCCCTCCATTATTATCGCCCTCCTCCTCCTCCTCCTCATTATTTTGGGGAGGGAGGGGAGCTGCTTTTGCTTTTGCTTTTTTTTAAGCGCCCCCCCCCGAGCATTCACGGAGGCGTTCGCGGCGCTGCAACTTCCCGGAGCTCTGGGTGGGGAGGGGAGGCAGCGATTGTTGTGCCCCCCGCCCCACTCCTCTCTGTACCCGCCCCTCTCTCTTTCCACCCCCCGCCGGCAAGGGATGGCAAACTTCAGCTGCTCGGCTGCTACCTCGTCTTGGAAGAAGCTCTTAAAGTCCTGCTAAACAAAGATCAGGTAAGCAGCAGCAGACGGCAGGATCGAGCCCTTGCGGGGCGTGTGGGGGGGGGGGGGAGGAGAGGAAGAGATCGGGAGGGGAGCTGCGCGGGGGTGGGGGGTGTCGGGTGTCGCTCCCTTATCGGAATGCCAGCAACCCCCCCCGTTTGCCAGCTCTTCTTCTTTGCTCGCCCCCCCCATATTAAACCCGAGGTTGCAGCGGAGAATCCGCCGCCACCATCACGCCTCCAACTAAAGTTGCTGCAATTAGAAGAGGTTGCCATTGAGCGCAGGCTGAATCCTCCCCCGCTTCTCCCCCCCCATCCCCTCTCCATCCTTCCGCCTTGCAAATAAATAGCACGGCTTGAACTACAGAGAGATGGTGGTCCCTCGCGTAGCTTCTGGATGCCTGGCGCCGCCAGTCCGTGACAGGAGAGGCGTCCCTTTGAGGTGGCAAGTTGGATCCTGTTTGGAGAGAGCCCTTCATTGCAATAATGATAATACTAATAGTAAAAAAGAAAGAAAGAAAAAAGAAACCCAGCAACATGGTCCACCCCAAAGGATTTTGCAAAAAAAAAAAAAAAAAAAAAAAGTCCAAATGTGGTTGCGTAAATTTGGAAGTTCTCATCTGCTGATATTTACGGTGGCAGTTGGCCGCGGTGGAGCGGGGGGGCGGCGAGCAAAGAGAATACACCGCCTCTTTTAGGTTTCTCTCTTCTCCCATGAAGAAGGCGAGAGATACAAGTGTCCGGTTTTCCTTTTTCCTCGTTCTGCTGGCCTCTTTCTCCCTCCTCTGCTGCATTTTCGATTGCATGCATTCGCAGGGAAGGCGCCCCCCCCCCCCAATCTGCTTCCCTCTCTCTTGTTGCTGGCTTTTTAACGCGATGCGAAAGAATAGGAATCAATCGGCTAGATCTAATGAGAGGCTTTTATCCGTGTGTGGATTTATTGACGCGAAGAAGGCAAGGAAGCGGGGGAGGGAGCCAGAGTTCTCCCCCCCCCGCTTCTCCTCCGTAGATCTCTTTCTCTCTATGGATGCAACTTCTCTGATAGCTCGCATCCGAATTGTGTGCATCTGAATAACTTGCATATTCTGTAGAGGTCACGTCATGTTCGTCTCCGGAGTGGCTTAATTCGGGGCGAGCAAAAGACTGATCGCTTGATGTTGCATTACCTAATGAAGGGGGGGGGGTCATCTCTTTCCGAGCGAAGCAGCGGAGTACAGGATCTCATTAGCTGGCCAAGTTGCAATTGGATTAGGCAGCTTTTAGTAGTTTAATTGCTTTCGCTCTGCAAGCCGCAATATTCCTTTCTGGGGGGTGGGAAGCGGGAAGGATCTCCCGCCCCCCGCACCTCCCCCCAGCAGATTCGGAATATGGAAGGCTACCAGTAGGGAGGAGATGGATGATAGAGAGCAGCGGCGAAGAAGGAAACCGTATTTATTCGGAGCTTCACTTCAACTACAGTTTTTTAAAAAAAGTATTGGGTTTAAAAAAGAAGCAAAAAACAAGGTGGTTTATTCTGTGCAGAAGTGTTCTCTGGCTCCCGCTACAGGAGAAACGACACCTTATGGTCCCAGTGCCGTCGGGTTACTCCCCCCCCTTTAAAGCCTTTTCACACGTGCACGTGATCCCTTGATCATGACTCGCATCTGAATGTGTGAAACAACCCCCTTGAAAAGGATTGTGTTTTAAAGGGATGTGAAGGTTCTGTCTGTAGTGTTTGGTCCTAGTTAGCGATTCACACATGCCGGTTGCCACTTGATGCCCCAGCTGTTGAGTTTTGATCCTGGGTTTTAGCTTCAAACAAACACAACTTTATAGGTGTTTCATTCGGATAGCAGTGTATTTTCTGGTAGAGTCTTGCTTACCCACAAGGAGTTGTGCTTAGAGTGTCGCCATTGCCTGTTCAGCAGCCAAGGGTGATATGTTCATATTCTCTGTATGTTTATAATCCATGTCCTGTTGGCTTCTCTGCTCTCCTGGTGTCTGTGTGCCTGTCCTGAACCTTGAAGGCACACAGGCATTCTGGGTAGCTTCTTCACAGCTCTTGAACTTCCTTCCTATGGAGATCCGCCCAAGTCAGAGCCTGAGCAACCTCCCCAAACCTCTTCTAAGAATTTTTTTGTGGGCTTCTTGTGGCTGACATTAAATTCATTCAAAGGAGCCTTTCTGGCACATCATATATATGTGTGTGTGTCTTACTGGAAAGCATTTGTATCTATCTTGAGCCCTCTAATTGAGTGGACAAAATGGCTTCATATAGATGTAAATAAACCCTGATGCCAAGAATCGCCCATTTGGAGCAGCGGTTGCTACACTTGCTAGTCTGAGCTGATTTCTGGTTGGGAAGACGACAGTGCCGTGAAAGAGGGTGTGTGGTGACTGTCTTTGTGTATAAGGAAGAGAGTGAAGATGGGTTTTTAGATGCTGGTGGGGAGAGGTGTAGTGATGATGAGTCACTTGAATGCATATGGGTGTACTTGTCCCCCCGCCGCCCCCGTCCCTGTTGGTTAGCATTCTTCTCTGGTTCCTCCTGCATTTGTCTCTTTGCCGAAGCAGCTCAGATCCTGACAGGGTTTCTAGAGATGTTCCACAGGCAGAAAGGTGGCTACTCTGGACGGTAGATCCTCGCTCTGCCTTCCAGTTGGAGAGTCGGGTTTCTGGTAGCCAGCATGAAGTTGCCCTTGTAAGGCTGCTTGTGGTTTACTGAGAGAGATGCGTTTGGTTTCGTATCGGAGACCTCGTGAATCTGGGCAAAGCTTGGGCCCAAATATGAGCTTGGAGGGCAGGAGAGGCTCAGCACATGGAGAAGAAGTGAGCGTTGCGATGATGCTCCTGCACTCTTTCCCAGCTTGCATGGTGAGAGAGACCGTACAAATCTCCTCCACCTCGCCTTGTTTTCATCCGCCCAGACCTGGCCTCCTGAAACCTGACTTACCCACATCTGCGGGAGGGCAGTTGCCCTCCAGTCCAAGCATGAGGAGAGGGAAGGTGGGAGATCATCACTCCCTTCCCTTCCCCAGCGTCCGACATTTCCCAGGAATCATGATTTGGGCCCTTCATCCTAGTTGAGGCACCGGGGAAAGGGTGGGGGATTCTTTCTCTCTCCCCGCTGGTCCCACTGGCCTAGCCAGCCAGTTTGGGTCTGAAGGGAAGGGGGTGGGGATTGGGGCCAGAGAGAAGGTGATGGGCAGGCCACTTTCTCATCTGGATCGGCTCGGAAAATACGTGGAGTTAGAGCTGGGCGTGGGGAAAGTTCCTTGGTACGATTTAGAGCCAGCCGTGAGTTCAGTGCTGATCTCTGTAAACAAATGCAGCTCCCCACTTGGTATTCGGAATAGGGTTCTTGAGACTGTGTGTGGTGTTCTGTGGAAATGCGTGCCTTGGCTGGCTTGCTGGAGTCGCCTGTTGCAGGGCCTTGACCCTAGAGCTGGTTGGGAAGGCAGCAACCCTCGCTTGGAGTGTGCAGCCCTAAGCATGTTCTGGATGTGTGCAGAATGCATGCCACCCCACGGCCACAGCTTTCCCCCTATGCACCCGGACACGTGGATGAATTGTCCCCTTCGCTAAGCAGGGTTGCTTCTGGTTTGCATTTGAGTGGGGGACTACATGTGTGAGCACTGTTAAGATATTCCCCTGGGGGGGGGCTGTTCTGGGAAGAGCGTTTGGCATTCTTGCATGCAGAAGGCTCCCAAATTCCTTCCCTGGCAGCATCTCCAAGATCGGGCTGAGAGAGATTCCTGCCTGCAACCTTGGAGAAGCCGCTGCCAGTCTGTGTAGACCATACTGAGCTAGGTAGACCAAGGGTCTGACTCAGTAGAAGGCAGCTCCCTGTGTGCCTCTGTCCCTTTGGTTGAGCAGCGTCTGCACTGGTTTGCATTTGGGCAGGCGACTTCCTCTGAGCACTTCCTGCTGTGAGATATTCCCGTGAGGTTATGGGGCCCATAGCTCAGTGGTAAGGCCTTGCTTTTTGCATGCCGTGGCTCCCGGTTCAGTCCCTGGCAGCATCTCCAGGTAAGGCTGGCGAACTCCCCTTCCTGAAACCTTGGAGTGTTGCTGCCAGTCAGTGTGGGCAGTGCTGAGCTAGCTGGCCCCATTGGCCACAGGGCATCTGCTTTGCAGGCATGCAGAAGGTCCCAGGTTCAATCCCAGGCAGCATCTCCAGGTAGGGCTGGGAGAGACCCCACTCTGAAACCTTGGAGAGCCACTGCCAGTCAGTGTAGACAATACCAAACTAGCTGGACCAAGGGTCTGACTCGGTATAAGGCAGCTTCCTCTGTTCCAAATCTGGGATATGAATCTGGAGGCTTCCTTGGCAGAGCAGGTATCTTCCACCTTGGCCGAAGCCCCGGGACCTCCCTCCAATGAGAAAAGACCCACAGGAGCTCTCTGCTCTATTGGGATCACTGGCACAGTCTGTCTGCTGCCAGGCTGCACTTGAGAAGCCTTCTAATCTGGATTAAGGGCGTTAATCCAGAGAGAGGAGGGGAGAGATGGCTGTGTGTGGGATTCTGATGTCGTGTGGGATCCAGAGTGGGGAGAAGATCCTCGAGTCCCTCCAGTTCGGTGGAAAGCTCTGCAAAGCAAAGGGACTGGGAAACAGTGAATAGGGAACTCTTCTGTGTGCTCCTTTCCCCCCTGAAGAGGAGTCAACTTGGAGGCGTTGATGGATGTTATTTAACTCCGGTCTCAGCTGGCTGTTATCTTGGCAGTGGCTGCTGACGATGGGATGGCCCCCAGAAACGAGTTGCTTGAGTGACCCCCTCTGCCTTTCTAGGTCACTGCTTAACTCTTTCCTTGCCACACAGCACACTACGAGACCTCCCTTGAGCATCCGTGCGGGGTGCAGGAGGCTAATTGTGCAGTCAAGGAAAGGACACCACTGCCTGTGTCTCTGGAATGGGGCACCGAGTCTCTTCCAGAGCTGTTCAAATGGAGGCGTCGCGTCGTCACATGTCGCGTCTTCTGGGCAAGGGGGGCCATTTCCTTCTGCCTTGAGCAGGGAGAGGAAGAGTGGATGGTCCAGTACAGAGCGGAGCCCGGGGCAGAGTCAAGCTGTGTGTCATTCATGCAGTTGAATGAAGATGCCATGCCACTCCAGGGATGTTTTGATGATCAGGGAGATTTTGTGTGTGCTTCCGTTGGAGGAGGTGAGAGCCCCCCGCCCTCATTTAGGAGGAGAGGTTACGTTTTTCATTTTGGATCAAAAATGTGGGGGTTTGAGAGTTAAGCAGACACTGGAAGGCACGAAAGCAGAGAATTCTCAATCTTGGGACCCTGGATGTTGTTGGACTACAACTCCCATCATCCGCAGCCCAGAAACTGGAGAGGTGAAGGCGGATGAAGTTCTCGTGCTGATTTGGAAATATGAACCTGCAACACCTTTGGCTGCAGACTGCCAAGTTTCAGGGGGGCCCTTAACTTTCCAGCATAAGATTGCACAAAGCTACCTTACAGAGTCTGATCCAGTACTGTCTTCTGTGTTTGACCTTGTGGCCTGTGACCTGTGGGATCTCTCATGTATTTAGCACCTGCATGAAACTTCTGGGAAGGGGTTAGGCTGGAATGCCGGCTTGATTCCGCTGACACACACCTCGATTTCCCTTTTTCATCTGGGATCCTTTCGGGATTGGATGTGGGCAAACAAGCTGAAACTTAATCAGGACAAGAGCGGGTGCTTTGGGGTGATAGGAAGGCTAATCTGGAACTTTTCTGACTGGAGCCTGTTCTGAATGGAGGTTTGCAATCTGGGGGTGTTTGAAGACCTGGCTTTGCTCCCAGAAGGCCAACGGGCAGCTGTGGGTAGGAGTGCCTTTGCATAGCTTTGGTTGGTGCCCCGGCTGCATGCATCCCTCCTGGGAGAAGGGAGAATTGGCCACTGTCACCCACAAACACCATTATCATCCCTGAACTGGATGTGGGACGTCCCTTGAAAAGTGTTTGGAAATTCCAGGGGGTCTAGAAAAAGGTGGGCAGACTGTTGACAGGTGCTCAGTGCAGAAATGGCATTGTTTCCCTGCTGTTTGAACTTCACAGACTCGGTTCATGTTCAGGTGCTGGTGGTTATTACCCTGGGCCTCCACTACAGAGAGCTTTAAAGGTCTCTTAAGGTCCTCCCAAATGAGCCTGCCTGTTCATTGAGATCTTTGGCAGAGGCATTTTTCATTACCCTGCTAGCTTCAGAGGTATCTCTTGTGCTAATGCAAGACAGGTTTTTTTCAGTAGTAGCACCTAGACTGTGGAACTCCCAGCCTCTAGATGTTTGTACAGTGCACATGCTGCAGGTTTTTCACCACAATGAACTTCCCTTCCCCCCATCATTTGACTTAAACTGAAAGGGCAGTTTGTGTCATTTTACTTTCTGAATATTGCTCTTCTTGCATTTTTATTTTATTTTTTAGTTGGATTTTTATTGTTGTTTTTTTTTAAAAATTGCTGTTTTCAACTTTTAAGCCACTTTAAAGGCTATTGGATGGGAAAAAACCCTAAACATATTAAAAAATAAATACCCTGGTCGACATTGGCTCTCTGTTTAGAAGAGGCACTTTTTTAAAGTGGTGATTCTCTTGGTTGAGAGAAACATGAGCAAAAACTTTGCACTTACTTTCACAAGAGCATTTTCTGGAAACAACAGAAGAGGTAGCACAATACTGAGTATTCCTTCAGCTCAAATCTCTTTGAGACAAGAATGTTTATACTACATTTGGCAATGCAACCTGTCTATTATCAAGAAAGTTCAGTATACTGATTTATGTCAATTCACAAGATCCATATCCATCAGCACTTGATAAAGTGCCTTTCGAAACGGAGGTCACGGGGTCACCATAGTGTGTGGATGTCTTTACCATCAATTTCATCATAGACTCCATTGCTCTGTTTTGATATACAATCCGAGGACTCTATCATTTACATGGTCATATCTGCCATGGATTCTATTTGTTGTTGTATATATCATTGTTCTATTTACATTGAATATACTTTCCATTATAGTAAATTTCCATCATATTGTGGTTATATATTTTTCTTTCTATTGGCTAGTTTCATGGGAGATCTTTTGGGTTCTTTTTTTTTTTTTAATTCTCTTTATTGAGCAGGGGGAGAGCAACTGGCCCTCTCCATCCCAATCACAACATCCCTCCAGTGGCTGTTGCTGGGGTCTCTCTTTTCGATTGTGAGCCCCTTGGGGACAGGAAACCATTTAATTTATTTTTTTGCTTATATCTATGTAAGCCGCTTTGGGAACTTTTGTTGAAAAGCGGTGTATAAATATTCATCGTATTTGTATTCTCCAAGACTGTCCAGCCTTCTTTCATGAAACACCCGTTTGCTGGATAGAACCTGGAACCTTCTGCATCGTTCTTGACCACTGAGCAATGGATACTCAGAAAAGACTGGTTCCTCATTTCAGTACAGGGATCTCCGCAAATTTCAGAGAACTCGAGATCAGATCAGGACAAGAGTCTCTCTCCTTCTCTCTCTCGTCCAATCCGTTGCTGAGGGATTGGTGCCCCCACCCTCAGCGGCCTGTGTGGGTCAGTCCGGGAAATCCAGTTGTAATTCTGTGAAGGGTGCTTTCTTCTGTTTTCTGTCCAGATTCTCCTGTTATGACAGCTGTTGCAGAGCAAGAGAGAGCACGAGGCATGTGTCACGTTTAATAAGGACACTCTAGCCAGTTTTATTTCTGCCCAGGAGGACAGGAAGAAATGACTGTGAGTTCTGGGGCCATCGACGTGGCTTTCACCCCTTCCATGCTGGTTCCTTGGAGGTTCTGTGCCTGCGTTGGGGGATTTGTTTGCATTCTGTGGCACTGCAGCGGTCCTCCGTCTTCGGACCACAAGAGCCAAGTCTCATCTTAAAATAAGATGCTGATGCAGAAGATGCTGTAAGGACTTCTTGCCCTGGTTCTTCCCTTCTGCAAGGGAAGGAATTCATGAGCAAGAGAAGGAAATCCACAGGGTGCCGGGGGAGGTGGAAGGTAGCAGGACGGGCGAGGTGGCTTCAGCAGAAGCCCAGAGGATCAGAGGAGAGAGGGAAGGAGATCAAAAGGACTCAGACTGCTGTACAGAACCCAACACTCGTTCAATTATTGATCCATCCACCCAGCTGGAAGCAGACTTTATTTATTTATCTATATTATATATAAAGCCTGCTTTTCAGCCAAGGCTGGCTCACCCACAAGAGCTACTGTATGCTAGTGATATGTGGAAGCATTTATGGTACTCTGAGGATTCTCAAGCTTGGGTTCCTTCCCAGATGTTGTGGGATGACAACTCTCTCACCCCCCTCCCCAGTCTTTGGCGGTTGTGGTGGTGGTGGGGAGGGGTGATGAGAGTTGTAGTCCCACGACATCTGAGTTCCCAAGAGTCAGAATCCCTGCAACGGTCATTGGAACACAGGAAGCTGCCATATACTGAGTCAGACCCTTGGTCCATCTAGCCCAGTGTTGTCTACACAGACGGCAGCGGCTTCTCTGAGATTGTAGGCAGGAGTCTTTCTCCGCCCTATCTTGGAGATTTTGCCAGGAAGGGAACTTGGAAAGCAGATGATCTCGGGAATGCACTAAAATGAATGACTGGGAATGCCTAGTGGAAAGATCTGGTTCTTTCCAAATGTCCATGGATGGAATGCATTGAATTTCTGAATGGCCAACAGCCATTTAGAGATTCCATGCATTCCAATGACCCTTTGGAAGGAGGGATATAAGAAAGACATTGCCAGGAACATAGGAAGCTGCCATATGCTGAGACAGACCATTGGTCTATCTAGCTCAGTATTGTCTTCACAGACTGGCAGCGACTTCTCCAAGGTTGCAGGCAGGTGTCCCTCTCAGCCCTATCTGGAGATGCTGCCAGGGAGGGAACTTGCAACCGTCCGCATGCAAGCAGCCAGGTGCTCTTCCCAGAGTGGCCCCATCTCCTGAGGGGAATATCTTACAGTTCTCACCCATTTATTATTTATTTTTATTTAATTAGTACATTTATATACCGCCCCATACCAAGAAGCCCCTGGGCGGTTCACAGTGTAGTCTCCCATTCATATGCAACCCAGGGTGGACCTGCTTAGCAAAGGGGACCATTCATGCTTGCGATCATAAGACCAGCTTTCCTGGTCTCTTCTGGTCGCTGGAAGTTTATGACCTTGTCTGGGCTCTTCCTTCAAAAGAAGGGATCAGGAAGGGCTGCAGATGGACTTTAGCGGGAGAGGCTAGCTGATAGTGAAGATGGCAACCCACAGAAGCCGCCTCCCCATGGGTTGGCTGAGCTTTCTGGCTCCTGGCAGTTCGTTCATTTTTGTTTGTTTAATTTCATTTATATACTGCCTATCCAAAAATAGCTCGGTAGTTCATGATTAAAAAAACACAACACTATTTAAAATATTAACATAAAACTCATTAAAAACTGCTAAAACCACTTAAATACTGTTAAAAGCCACGCTGAAAAAGTAGGTCCTTATCGCTCTCTTGAAGGCCTCCAGGGATGAAAGACCTCTTAATGCTTTGGGGAGTGTGTTCCACAACTTAATTGACAACAGCGCTGCTGGATCAGGCCCAAGGAAGCCCATCTAGTCCAGCATCCTGTTTCCCACAGTGGCCCACCAGATGCCCCTGAGAAGCCCCCAGGTGAGAGCTGAGGGCATGCAATCTCTCCTGCTGTTGCTCCCCTGCAACTGGTATTGAGAGGCCTCTGAGGCTGGAGGTGGCCTATAGCCCCCAGACTAGTAGCCACTGATAGCCCTGTCCTCCATGAATTAATCTAAGCCCCTCTTAAAGCCATCCAAGCTGGTGGCCATCACCACATCCCGTGGCAGAGAATTCCATGGATTAATTATGTGCTTGTGTGGAGAAAGTACTTCCTTTTGTCAGTCCTAGATTTCTTCACAATCCGGTTCATGGCATGACCCTGAATGTAGTCCGGGCTCTGTGCTACAGTTGGGAAGCACAGCCTAGTCCTCATGATGGTGGTCCTTATAGTTGAGTTCCCCACGTGCCAGTGCTGTAACTGGTAGTATTTGTGCCTGGAGTAGGCGCTCCCTATTAGGGGTGTGCATGAGCTGTCCGTGCACTCCCTCGCAGAGCGGGGAGGGGTGCCCTTTAAAAAACAGGTAGGGAGCTCCTTACCTGCTCCCTCCCTCCTCTCTGCTATCCCCCTGCTCATTTTAGAAACAGCCGAGCGAGGCTTCAGCATTCCTTCCTGCAGCCCTGATCAGTGTTGCTGACCATGCCGATGGGGGTGGGTGGGTGTGTGGGAGCGGTGGGGAGGGGGCGAGCAGGTTAGGAGCTCCTTACCGGCTTTTTAAAGGCACCCCGACCACAGCCTTCAAGCCAGCTTGAACGCCGGCGTTTGAACAGGTTTGGCGCTCCAGAAAGGGAGCACCAAGCCTGTTCGTGCACACCCCTACTCCCTTTTGCAGCCCTCCCCTTCAGCTTTAGGGGTACATGTTTTTAGGATCATTATAAACTTCTGTAGCTCAGTTGAAGAGCATCTGCTTTGCTCTGCAGAAGGTCCCAGATTCAATCCCTGGCAGCATCTCCGGGTAGTACTGGGAAAGACCCCTGCCCGAAACTTTGGAGAACTGCTGCCAGTCAGTGTAGATGGTTTTGAGCTAGACCAGGGATTCTCAACCTTGGGTCCCCAGATGCTCTTGGACTTCAATTCCCATAATCCCCAGCCCCAATGGCCTTGGGTTGGGGCTTATGGAAGTTGAAGTCCAGCCACATCAGGAGACCCAAAGCTGAGAACCCCTGAGCTAGACAGACTAAGGGTCTGACTTGGTAGGGAGGCCATATTTCCTCGGATTATTTTTACCAGCATTTCCTGTTCTTCTAACAGCTACTTTATCCAAGTCCCGAGTCCACTACATCACGTGGGTCATGCAAGGGCAGGCAGCCCCACAGGGATTGTTCCCTGGAAGAAGGCGGCAAGGAGGCATGCATGGTCCTGGCCACCTGTGCCATGGATGCCTGCCTTCTACTTGGAGACCTCTGCACTTCTAGCCGTTGGCCACCAAGGGGAAGCTTCACGGTCCTGCCCTGTTTGCCTTCGATGGCTACAGGGCTAGGAGGTGGGCAGCCCTTGCTAACATATGACACCAACACCACATTTTTCAAAGGTAAGCTGTCGCTGCCCGTGATGTGCTTGGCTTTGTGGAGTACCGTATTTTACGGACTATAAGACGCTAAGGACTATAAGACGCATCTTAATTTTAATCCAGTTTTTCAGAGTTTTAACATATTAAACTGTTAAAACATATAAGACGCTCCTGAATTTTGGCAGATATTTTTCGAGGAAAAAAGTGAGTCTTATAGTCCATAAAATACGGTATTTTACCTTCTCTGACCAGGATCACACAAGAGGCGTTCGGTTGCCGGTCTTTGACCAGTGTGCCAAATCCACCCCACCTGAATGAAGCTCTCGGTCTGCTAGGGAGCCTCTCTGAAACCTTCTGCACCGTGCACTGCTCAGGATCCAGATCTGGTGTCTTGATTCCAGCAAATATTAGGGTCCAGTAGTGGCTTGTCCTAACGAGCTGGGGGCGGGCGCAAAGGAGGTGCAGCTGTCTCCGGTTCCCAGCAGCTCTGCTTGCTCCTCTTTCTCCTACCCCATCCCACTCCGATGTTAGCAACAGCCACACTGGCTGCAGGCTGGCTATTCATCAGGTAGAGCTGTGCAGTTAACTGCACAGCTCTACCTGTTGAATGGCCAGCCTGCAGGCAGTGCAGCTCTCAGGCAGGGCAGGAGAGAGAGGAGCAAACGGAGCTGCTGGGAACCAGAGGCAGCTGTTCCTCGTTTGTCACCCTGCCCCCAGCTCATCAGGGCAAGCCGCTACTGTTTGGGTTGCCTCTCAGCTCCTATCTCGGAGCTGGATCTTGCTGAGCAAAGCAGCCTGTTTTCCTGAAGTCTCTGGGATGCAAGAAAGAAGAGTTGAGATTGAGAGGATAAGAAGATGCAAGGAGAAGTGAATGAATGAGGAAATACTTAGCAGAATAGCAGCATCGGAAGGCTGAAGTAAAGCGGAGGAGACATTTGAGATGAGACCAAAAAGTCAAATTCACCAATATTCTTCAAATCCACCAACATTCACCACACAGTGGCTGACTGGATGCCTGTGTGAAAACACGGAGACAGCATGCTACAAAAAAGGCATAAAGGCAGCAAGTCCTTCCTGTTGTTTGTCTCCAGGCATCTAGTGTTGAGAGGTATATCTTGAACATGGAAGCTCTATTTGGCTCTCATAGGAACATGGGAAGCTGCCATATACTGAGTCAGACCATTGGTCTATCTAGCTCAGTATTGTCTTCACAGGCTGGCAGTGGCTTTTCCAAGGTTGCAGGCAGGAATCTCTCTCAGCCCTCTCTTGGAGATGCTGCCAGGGAGGGAACTTGGGACCTTCTGCTCTTCCCGGGGCAGCTCCATCCCCAGAGGGGAATATCTTACAGTGCTCATACTTCTAGTCTCCCTTTCATATGCATCCAGGGCAGACCCTGCTTAGCTAAGGGGACAAGTCATGCTTGCTACCACAAGACCAGCTCTCCTCTCATGTCGGGACATGCACAGAACTGGTTTGCCCAGTTCTGCGTATGTTCAGTTTTGGCAGCCCTTGAACACAGCCTAGTTTGGTTTGAATTAGAACTGGTTTGGGCCCGGTTCGAGGCGGTTGTGTGTATATTCAATTTTTAGTTTTTTAAAAAATGATTTACTGCTCAGCAATGGCAGTGGTGGCCTTCGGATCTGGTTCGAGGTCAAACCACTCGAGGTCAAACCACTAATTAGAACCGGTTCGCATATCTTGACTCTCATGCAAATAGTTGTTGATAGACCTCTCTTCTTCCATGGGTTTGTCAAATCCTTTTTAGAAAGTATCCTTCAAAGCCTTCTAAGCTAGAGGTATTGCATATGGAGAAAATCTTCTGTGGTTGGGAATTTTCTTGATGAGGACCAAAACAATGGCCAAAGGAGAATCATGAAAGAGGTTATCAAATAGTGTAGAGTGTTGGGTGTGCGCGTGAGAGCAGAGATGGGGAAAATTCTTCATTCACTCAACATACAAAACTTGGGGCTATTGGGGAAATGGATCGGTAGCAAATGAGAAAGAAAAGCAACTTTTTCAAATGGTGAAATAGTCAGTGGAATTAATTGCTGTGGGATGCTGGGAGTGGCCATTGCCACAAACGTCTTTAAAAATGAATTAAGATGAATCAAAGCCGCATCGGTCGAATTAAGATGAATCAAAGCGGCATCGGTCTCTTAATGGCCATCGGCCATGATAGGTAGCAATGCAGCCCCCTTGGTTGGAGATGGCATTCCTTAAGCCACCAGGTGTGGGGTGCTAGATGTGCATCTGTAGCACCTGTTGAGGACACGATGCCCCCCCCCGCAGATGCACAGCAGATAGGAAATGACTAATGTGGAGAAATTAAAACCTATCTTTGACCTGGCCTTCCAGGGTTTTAAATGATTAACTGTTTTACATTGTTTTAAATTGTTGCCCTGATTTCCAGGGTTTTTAGCTGCTTAATTGGTTTTGTTGTGTTTTAATAGTTTGATTTTAATTGTTTTGTTTTTATCATGCTGTAAACCGCCCTGAGCCATTTTGGAAGGGCGGTATACAAATCTAAAGAATGATTGAATGAATGAATGAATGAATGAATGCAGCAGAGAGGCAACCTTGGAGGAGGAAATGCACCAAGGGGGTTCTTGGGTGGGCAAATCCTGAAAAGGCGAATCACTTGTTAGGAGGTACCCTTTGCATGTTCTGTTTGCTTGCAAGAAGGAATATGTTTCCTCCTTGGGTATTGTAACCCAGGTAGAGGAGGACTTAAATCCTCATGTATCCTATTCTAGGTTGGGCCAAGGTATCCACCAAGGCAGGGATCCAAAAGAGCACCAGACTTCGGACATCTCCGAGGGCCAGAACCTTGGACAGCGCTGAGCAGGGAAACAAGAGCTGGGCCCTGCAATAGAGAAGGAACATTGTTCCAGCAATTTCCTGTCGCAGGCTGCCGGTTTTCATAGCTGCTGCTGCCCCAACAGGGTGAATCACACCCTCCCTTTCCCTAGGAAAGGCTCTCTCTCTTGCCCAGTTCCTTCAGTGCTGTCTTTGGTGAAGCTGGGGGCTGTTTGCTAGGACTGGTGGGTCTTGAAGTGACTTCTCTGAGTCGGAAAACAGCGGCAGTGCTGTCAGGGTGGGGTGCTGCAGTGGGTTCCCTGGTTCTCTTGGTGCAGGGGGTTCCAGCAGCATGGAGCCACCTGGGATCAGCCAGCCAGTCTTCGTTATGGTCTTTGACCAGAACACCTAAAACCAGGCCTGTTTCCCAGCTGTTTTTGGACTTCAACTCCCATAATCCCCAGCCACAGTGGCCGATAGCCAGGGACTATGGGAGTTGTAGGCCATTGTCTGCAGGAGGGTCAAAGTTGAGCAGCCCTGCCTAAAACAGTGATATACCTTTAAACACAGTCATGCTGATTACACAACTCTACAGGTGGACCTCGTTATCGACGGATTTGCATATCCTCGGTCAGGAAAAAGGTCTGTGACCTTGGCATACGTGGGGGGAAAAGTGTGTGTGGGGGGGAACCATCCTGACCTCACATATCCACAGGTTGGAGGTGGCCGGAAATGACCACGGAGGTCATTTCTAGCCACCATTTTCGTTGCTGGAGCCACAAAATGGCGCCCATCTTTGTTTTTTTTAAAAAGGATGAAAGCGGTGGGGGGGGGACGACGACATTATTTTCGACCAATTTTCGGCCGATTTGGGGGCACAGCATGACTCGAGGGACAGCAGAGCATGGCAAGAAGCTCCTCCCCTGCAAAAATCAGTTGATTTTCAGCCAACTGGAAACCTAATCCCTGCAATCCCATAGCCCCCAAAGACTCGATATTCGCATTTTCAGTATCTGCGGCTGCAGCCTGGAACGGAACCCCCATGAATATTGAGGTTCTCCTGTACACTTATTCTGCCCATTAGCAAGCCCAGGATGTCGGACTCTTATTGCAGAACTGCATAATTTCGCAACTGAGTATGTAATTGACGAATTCATGTCTGTTAATAAATAATCAACATACAATTTGTCTGGTCTCCCAGAAATTTTTCTAGAACAGGATTGATTGGCCTTCAGTCTGAATAAGGTCTGAATAAAAGGCACACCACAAGAGCACATGCACAACTGACTCAATCTCATCTGAGTTTCAGGGGCAGTATTTCTGCTCGAACAGAGTTTTCTGGATCTACCAGCTAATAGTTCAGAGGAGAGGGCAATCACGTGGGCATTCATAGCTCTCCCCCCCGCCACCTCATCCCCTGAATTTTCTGCCTTGCCCCAATTGGAGGGGAATCCTGGGTCAGGGGTCATAACAATGTGTTCCCTTATTCAGGAGGGTAATGGCACAGCAGGGAAATGACTTGACTAGCAAGCCAGAGGTTGCCGGTTCGAATCCCCGCTGGTCTGCTCCCCAGACTATGGGAAACACCTATATTGGGCAGCAGCAATATAGGAAGGTGCTGAAAGGGATCATCTCATAATGTGCTGGAGGAGGCAATGGTCAACCCCTCCTGTATTCTACTAAAGACAACCACGGGGCTCTGTGGTCGCCAGGAGTCAACACGGACTCAATGGCACCCTTTACCTTTAATGTGTCAATTGGCTGTAATGAGAACCAAAGGCTGGGCAGGGTTCCCTCTACCAGGGATTCCCAGATGTTCTTGACTACAACTCCCATTATCCTGCAATGGCCACTGCAGTTGGAGATTATGGGAGTTGTAGTCAAGAACATAACGCTGGGTCAAATCAGCAGTGGAAATGGTAGGAACCATCCAGACTCGCCATACATGTCTCGACCTTTTGCTCCTCTTCAGTGTCATTAATGCTCAAGATAACAGACATGTTTTTCCATAACTTGGATGGATGCAACTGTCTTTTCAAACCCATGTTCACGTCAAAAAATTGTGTGTGGATAAGAGATACGAAGTTGTATGTAGGAGATCTTTCCCAGACCCTCTAAATCCATACACAGTTGGGTCTGTCTACAAATTGCTGAGCGTGAGTGTCTGAGGTGACCTCTTGTTTTTCCAGGCTTTTAATTTCTCCCCCTGATTTATTTTAATGTTTTTCTCAGCTGCCCTTTATTTTTCTCTGCATTGCTTTGTTGTTGTCTTGCTTTGTGTCTTACCGTTTTAACTTGGAGACTGCTCTGGAAATATTTGTTTTTGGAGGGTGGCGCATAAAAATCCTTAAAATGTAAAGTAACAAGAACAAGCCCTGGAAAGGGGGCAGTACTGGTTCTATTAAATGTCCTCTGAGCACCTTCCACGCCTGGGGCGGCTGCTGGGATCCCCCCCCCCGCCACCTTCCCCAGCTCCAGTTTCAAGAGGAAGGCTGGAGCATGTTGTGTGTTTCATTGTGCTTCTATGGTCTCCCAAGTATTTGGAAGCTCGAAGTGATTGTGGGAACATCTGCTGCTGCAATTCAACTTAGGAAGCTGCCTTATACTGAGTCAGACCATTGGTCGATCTAGGGCAGCGGCTTCTCCAAGGTTGCAGGCAGGAGTCTCCCTCAGCCGTCAATCTGGAGATGCTGCCAGGGAAGGAACTTGGAACCTAGATGCTCTTCCCAGAGCGGCTCCATCCCCTGAGGGGAATCTCTTGCAGTGCTCACACATCAAGTCTCCCATTCAAATGCAAAGCAGGGCAGACCCTGCTTAGCAAAGGGGACCATCCCTGCTTGCATTGACAAGACCAGCTCTCAACTTTGGAGCTGAGGATGCAAGCGAGGGACCATCCCTGATCCATGCCGCATTCCAGAGGCACAGCATGAGGCATGCATCCCTCCTCTGTGGAAGGGCCAGATCCTGGCAACCACACACTTCTTGTTGGCTTCCCCGTTCCAGCCAAAGATTGTCAGTCCCCTGCTCATAAGGGTGTCATAAAGTGCAGTGCTATAGAATGGCTGTTCCTAAGTTCTCCCTTGCATGCATCTATCCGATGCCTTGGGGAGTGGGGGCGGGGGAAGTGGGATCAATCCTGCCTCCCCACACACATCTGTGTGTTCAGGGGAATGTTAGTATTGGAGACGGTGTGGGGCTGTCCAAGGTGATCCTGCTTCCCTTCTCCAAGTATTGGATAGACCATGGATTCTCAACTTTGAGTCCCTAGATGTTATTGGACTTCAACTCCCATAATCCCCGAGCCCAGTGGCCTTTGGTTGGGGATTATGGGAGCTGAAGTCCAATAACATCTGGGGACCCAACGTTGAGAATCCCTGGGATAGACATATACAAGTGGAGGGGGCAAATTTATGGGGTCCCAACATGTCCTGTGAAGTGCCTTCTGAAAACTCTGTAAATGCCAAGTATTGTTTTAAGAGGACCCATCAAGTGCCTTCTGCCTTGCTCCTCCCAGAGCATTCCACCTTCTCCATCGCTTCCTCTCCCTGCCTCTCGGGGACTCCTGAAATCAGTCAGGGCTGTAGAGCAGGGACAGAGCGTTCCCTGGCAGAGAGTCATCCTTAATGTTGGAGCAGCTTTGAAGCTCTGCCTCCCATTTGGAAAACCATTTTTTTTAAAAAAACAAAAAAACCCTGACAGTTAAGGTAAAATACATTCAGGAAGAAGGCCGCATGGCTTCCACTGATAGCGACCCTGATTCGGCGGTTGGCATAAGCACCGCCGTTAACGACAGCCGCTCGGAGGATCTGCCAAGGATGCTTTCAGCCTCCTCGGGGTGGAAGGTGACAGTGTGCCAGAAGGGGAGGGCAGGAGCCTCTTCCTGGCTAGCGGCCCAGTGGGGAGTTCTGGGACACCCCCCGGGATACCCCCTTCTCCCCTGTCTGTTGGTTCTATTTATTTAAGTCCAGGGTTCTATTTATATTTTACAAATGTGCCATTGCTGAAATCTGCTCTCTTTGCAGTTCAGTACCCTGCAGCTCATGGGAAGGGCTGTTCATGCAGTGTTCACACACACACACACACACTCACTCACTCACTCACTCACTCACTCACTCACTCACTCATTCTTGTTTTCATGTGAGTGACTGCACATATGCTCACTTTAAAAATCAGCCTAAGGACTGGACCCTTCAAAAGTGTAGACTACCAATTGTGTGTGTTGCTGTATACATATTGGACATAAGGTGTGCACACATTGATTACATAGTAACATGAGAAGCTGCCGTCTGAGTCAGACCACTGGTCCATCTAGCTCTGTAATGTCTACCCAGACTGGCAGCGGCTTTTCTAAGATTGTAGGCAGGATTCTGTCTCCCTCCTATCTTGGGGATGCTGCCACGGAGGGGACCTGGAACCTTTTGCATGCAAGCATACATGTGCTCTTCCTAGCGAGGCCCCATCCCCAGAGAGAAATAGCTTACAGTGCTCATGCATGTAGTCTCCCATTCAAATGCAAACCAGGGTGGGGTCTGATTAGCAAAGGGACAAGTCATGCTTGCTACCACAAGACCTGCTCTCCTTCCATGTGTGTTGAACATGATGTGCGGATAGTGCTTTTACTTTTGCTTGAACTGGTACAAGTGAATAGTCTATCTAGCTCAGTCTTGTCTACACTGACTGGAAGCATCTCTCCGAGGTTTCAAAGCAGGAATCTTCCCCAGGCCTACCTGGAGATGCTGCCAGGTCTTGAACCTGGGACCTTCTGCGTGCAAAGTAGTTGCTCTGCCCCTGAGCTGCAGCCTGTCTTCTGTACACATGAACCACTGCCTTGTTCTGATTCAGACCATTGGAGGGCTGGTCTTGTGGTCGCCAGCATGAATGGTCCCCTTTGCTAAGCAGGGTCTGACCTGGTTTGCATTTGGATGGGAGACTACATGTGTTGGCACCGTAAGATATCCCCCGCAGGGCATGGGGCTGCTCTGGGAAGAGCATTTGCATGTAGAAGGTTCCAAGTTCCCTCCCTGGCAGCATCTCCAGGTAGGGCTGAGAGAGACTCCTGCCTGCAACCTTGGAGAAGCCGCTGCCAGTCTGGGTAGACAATACTGAGCAAGCTGGACCAAGGGTCTGACTCGGTAGAAGGTAGCTTCTTATGTCCATTTAGCTCAGTATTGTCTAGGATTTCGGACTGGTGTCTTTCCCAGCCCTACCTGGAGATGCTGCCGGCAGTTGAACCAGAGACCTTTTGCGTGCAAAGCAGATGCTCTCTCATTGAGTGACGGCCCTTCCCGTTAATGTGTTTCCCTCCTTCTATGTTTTACCTCTTCAAATGTTCTGGGGCTGTCACCTCACATATTATGTAGTTCTGTGCTCCAGTGATTTGTGATTAGCGCCCCACCCTCAATTGTGGACCCCGCTCCCAGAAGAGATCCATGCCCCTCTGTCTGTTCAGGTTTTCTTGAGGTGGCTGCAGTCTTATTTGCCTGGGCATTCAGCCTTTAAAGAGGACGTGATGGTTGTCTGCCTTGGATTGTTTTAATGTTTGCTGATGCGTGTATTTTTTACTGTTCTTATTTTGATATTTTTAGACTGTTGTACTGTTCAGACCATTTCAGATCGGGGTCTGGGGATGCAGGGTGGCGTGGGAATGAAGCAGCAGATAAACTATCCTGATTTTCTTGTCCCGGACATTCACGTACTGCATACAGTTCTGGTCACCAGCTCTCAAACAGTCCTGGAAGAGGTGCAGAAGAGGGCAGTCAAAAACTGTCAGGGGGCTGGCACGCTTTCCTTACGAGGCAAGACATGGAGGGCTTTTTAGCTTGGGAAAAAGGCAACTAGGGGGAGACATGATAGAGGTTTATAACATTATGCATTGTTTGGAGAAAGTGGGCAGGGAGAAACTCTTCTCCTACAATACTAGAACCAGAGGTCATCCCGTGAAACTGATTGCCAGGAAATTTAGGGTCGACAAAAGAAATTATTTTACTTATATTTATTTATTTTGTTTATTTTACATTTTATATCCCGCTCTTCCTCCAAGGAGCCCAGAGCGGTATACTACATCCTTAAGTTTCTCCTTACGACAACCCTGTGAAGTAGGCTAGGCTGAGAGAGAAGCGACTGGCCCAGAGTCACCCAGCTAGTTTCATGGCTGAATGGGGATTTGAACTCGGGTCTCCCCGGCCCTAGTCCAGCACTCTAACCACTACACCACGCTGGCTCATCACATATTTGCTCACACAGCACATAATTAGTCCATGGAATTCCCTGCCGCAGAATGTTAGCTCTCAGAGATCTTAGCACGTGAGAATAGCTTCATTGTTTGAAAAGCGAGAAAAGAAATAAAAAGGGCGGGGGGAAGGAATCCCTGTTCTAAAGCGGGCCGTGGCGAGAAGGGTCTTGATCCAACCTGTCTTGCTGCTCTGCCTTGCAGTGGAACTATGAGGTTCGAGATCCGCGTGGCGAGGGGAACCCTGGGCGGCCAGGCGTGCAGCTTGCGAGGAAGGGTGGTGATATCAACTCAGGCTTGGACTCATTCACAGAATGAACACTATATCTCGACTTTCAGTGGGGTGGGCGGCCAGGGTAACGAGAAACCGGGCAGCCTCAATCCCAGGGAACAGCCTTTGGGTTAGCCAAAGTTGACAAGGCTAACCAAAAGATGCCGCCAAACAGCACGTCCCGTTCTGTTCAACGACATACTCCATTCTGAACAAAAGTGCTAGTTTGGGGAGGGGTCCTTATACCCTAAAGACTGAGCGCTTTTGACAGGAGGGCTGAGCACCTTCCGCCTTCTAGGCTTCTTATTTGGGTGGCTGTCCTGCAACTGAGCTTGTGGTTTTCTGATAGGCTGAATGTCCTAAGGGTGGAGATTGCTGTGGGTGTGAGGTTTATCCTATGAGATCGACCTAATCACGAGACTGGAGTCCTCATGGCTAACTTAATCAGTAGTGGGGAATCGGTTTCACCCTTGGGCAGGGAGGTTGCTCTGTTGAGGAATTTCCTTACCGAGGGATTACCTTTGAATTTCCTGGGAAAGGCTTCATTGGGTATGCATGCCGGACTTGCTGCTTCTTGTCCTGGGGTCTTCCCAAGTCGTCTGGGCTACTCAGAGGCTTGTTCAGCCCTTTTGTTTTGTTTTTATTTGTTTTTACACTTATTTTCCACTCTTCCTCTGAGAGCTCAGAGCGGTGTACATTTTTTTATCTTCACAACAATCCTGTGAGGTAGGTTAGGCTGAGAGATACATGACTGGCCCAGAGTCACCCAGTGAGTTTCATGGTGGAATGGAGATACGAACGCGGTTCTTCGAGGTCCTAGTCCAACACTCTCATGATTACGAGAGATTCAGTGTGGGAGAGGGGCCCTGCTGTCAAACCTCCCCTCACCTTCCGTTCCCTACCAAGTATCATCTCTTTCTGCTTGGTCTCTGGCAATGCCAATTTGGATCTGAGAAGGTCCTGCTAGAGTCTGGGAGATCCCCAGGCACACAGTCCGAGCTGCAACATGGGTGTGACTCGGCACGTCTTGTGAACCACAAGCTTTGCTCCGAGGGTTTAGAGTGGCAGTCTGTGTTCTTGGCTCCCAGAGTTTAGAGTTGTGGTCTGTGGTCTTGGCTGCCAACGTGGGCAAGACAGACTGTGGCTGGAAGGGGGCTTTTCAGACCATGGTTTGAACCCACCAGCACTTGACTAGCCTTAGCTGTTGATGGCTCTCGCTCTGGTGGCTGCCTCGAGTGAAGCGTGATCCCGGCTGGTCTTGCAGAATTTGGGCATATCGGTAGCCAAACCAGGTTTGTGGCAAGCCCCTCTCCTGGTCAGGGCTGTCTCCGTACCATCTTCTGGGCAAGACTCCACGAGTTCTGGGAAGGGGCAGGGTGCAGCACTATGGACAGCTCTTCCAGGAGACAAGTTGATTTCAACAGGAGTTTGGGGTGGAGAGCCGATTTTGCTGTAGCGAGTATGAATGGTTCCCTTTGCTAAGCAGGGCCCACCTTGGTTTGCATTTGTATGGGTGACTGCATGGGAGCACTGCCTACTTAAGATATTCCCCTTAGTGGATGGGGCCATAGCTCAGTGGGAAAGCATCTGCTTGGCATGCAGAAGGTCCCAGGTTCAATCCCTGGCAGCATCTCCAAGTAAGGCTGGGAAAGACTCCAGCCTGAAACTTTGGAGAGCTGCTGCCAGTCAGAGTAGGCAGTACTGAGCTAGATGGACCAAATGGCCATAGGAATGCATGTCTTCCTATGGCCATTGGGGAGGAACCACTGACCAGTGCTTTTTAGTGGGCGTTTCCTGCCGTCCCTTTTAGGATGAGGCTGTAGCTCCACGATAGAGCATCCTCTTTGCATGGAGAAGGTCCCAGTTTTAGTCTCTGGCAGCATCTCCAGTTAGGGCTGGGAAAGACCTCTGCCTGTGTAAACCTGGAGAACGCTGCCAGTCAGTGTAGACAGACAATACTGAGCTAGATGGACCAAGGGCCTGACTTGATAGAAGGCAGCTTGGGTCCCCAGATGTTCTTGGACTATAACTCCTTTTCCCTTCCGTGTTTCTTTATCCCTAGCCTCCCTTACTCTGCCTTTTTGCAACTTATTTTGTTGTCGATGGTGGGGAGATTCTCTCTCTGCCTTCAGCCACAGCCATGTGCCTGTGGCAAGCCACCCTCTTCTAAGAGGGGTTCGAGACTGTAACCAACTACCTATTGCTTTAAATCCAAATAACGAATCCTAAAATTGCTAAAAAATAAATAAATTATAAAAGGTAACAGACCTGAGAGGAGTAAGATGGACCACTGATAGTGGGTGGAAATGCATACAGAGAACGAGGCTTGATACAGGAATAGATATTTGTGATATACATTATTTGGAGACATTACATGGATGGGTTACAACTGAAGATGTTTTGCCGTCGAAACCCTTCTGGCATTTTATTACGTGGTGGAGATTTATTTCTTTGAACATTGGCTCTTGGTGGCTCTGTTTGACACTCCGCTTTGGATGGACATTTTATTCTTTTTGAGAATTGGGCTTGACACCGCTTGGCAATCTTTGTGGAGTTGTGATAGAAGATTCTAGACTTCAAGACCATCTTACTACTTATGGGGCTAGATGTTTTTATGAAATGCTGGACCTTCTGAACAATATGTGAAGGATTTGGAGCCTCACAAGTCTTTATGCATTCTTATTGTTGTATAGCAATTTTATAGCAATTATGGTGGAACATGATACAACTTGTAATGATTTTTAAAATATTTTTTGTTGGTTGGGGGTATTAGCAATTTTACTACTATGACAATGATGACTACAAATATATTTATATGCTGCTTTTCAACCAACGTTCTCAAAGCGGTTTACATAGAAAAATAAATAATGCATAAATAAGATGGTCCCTTGACCCCAAAGGGATCACAATCTAAAACAAACCGTAAGGGAGATACCAGCAAAAGCCACTGGAGGGATGCTGTGCTGGGGTTGGATAGGGCCAGTTGCTCTCCCCCTGCTAAATATCAGAGAAGCACCCCTTTAAAAGGTGTCGTTTTCGCAGTTAGCAGGGGGTCGTAAAGAATTTTAGGATTCTTTATTTGGGTCCAGTGTTCCCTCTAACAGGGATTCCCAGTTGTTGTTGACTACAACTCCCAGAACCCCCAGCTTTTGCTTGGGGATTATGGGAGTTGTAGTCAACAACATCTGGGAATCCCTGTTAGAGGAACACTGTTTGGGTCTACTGTTGAGGTTGGAATCCTAGAGAACTTTGTGCTGCGTTCTTTAAACTGTCTCCTGCTGGCTGTCAGAATCGCTTCTGCCCCAGTTGTTTGTTCTTGCCCCAAAAACGCTCAATCAGGAGGCCCTCCGTTGCTTCCAGCCGCGGGGAACTGGAGGCCGACGCTGCTGCCTTCCACCCTTAATTGATATTCTGTGAAGTCTCTGTGAATTATAATAAGGTCTTCGAGGAATTGCCCTATCTTCCTGTTGCTACTATGATGTTATCAGGAAAACATCTATACCCTTTGAAAGAAATCTATCTTCTGACGGAAGCGCAGAAAAGCTGCTCTCCGATGCTGCACTGCTCAAATGCTGCACGCTGAGTGGGGATTTTGGGGGTGTCCCTTCGCTGCCGAATTCGCCGCTCTTGTCTGTCTGCTGAATAGACCCTTGATCTGTTCCTGGGAGCGTCAGAGAGGGAGGGGCGAGTCCAGCCAAGGCTGTCTTGCCAGAGAGGGTTTGGCATTTCTTCTCCCCCTCTCTCCCCCACAAGAAGAAGAAGAAGAAAGAAAGAAAGAAACGGTGTCGGGAAGGGTTGGTAGAGATGGGTGAAGATGCTAATCTTGTGCGATACCCGTAACTTTCCCCTCGAAATTCCTCGGGTCTTTTTCTTGAATTAGTCTCACAATATAGGTGAAATGCAAGTGTTTTGTGAGCTCAGGCAAAAAGACAGTGTTGCCCTTTTCCTTTTGGGAGGCCGTCACCATCTCCTCATACATGCCCGTTTTGACGTGTGTATCAGTGTGTGAAGTGCCACCAAGAGGGAACCCGCTCAGGTGCTGCAAAGATGGCTATTTCTAAACCGTGCCCAGATCTGTCACCTTAGGCAGGGTCTTTAGTCACACACTTTCCCTGCAAACCACCACCCCCCCCACACACACAAGGGGGCAGAGATTAGCAGTAAGTCGTAAGATAATGACCATTGAGGGTCAGTTGGTTGATTGTCTGAATTTGAGACAGGATTCAAGCCAGCTGTGTGTCCAATGTTCTCTCTAATTTTTCTCATCTCTGTGCGGAATGAGTTTTGTTCTGGGTGGCAGTATCAAGGCAGTGTGTGCGCACATGTGCATTCAGAATGGGGCTTTCCTGATTCATTCTGAGCAGGATCTAAAATTAACTGAGCGGACATCCGAAAACTTGTGTGCAGGCACATGGGCATTCACCTTAGAGGGGACGCTGTTTGCGACCCTGAAGGCCTGGTTAGGACGATAAGAAGCTTCCTTCTACTAAGTCAGACCCTTGGTCCATCTCGCTCAATATTGTCTACACTGACTGGCAGTGGCTTCTCCAAGGTTTCCGGCAGGAGTCTCTCCCAGCCCTACCTGGAGATGCGGCCCCCAAAGCTAGGAAGGAAGGAAGGAGGGAAAAGCTGCTTTTGTCTGTTTTCTCCAGCTGTATTCTGCAGCTCGTGTGACTGTCACAACCCCGCCCTGGCCCTGCCCAGCGTCCTATGACCGAGGCAGGCTCATACAGAGTACATAAAGGGAGGCTGGCAGTTGGGAGGCTTGGGAGCCTCCCCAAATATGGCTGTGTTGTGCTCTTTAATGGCAGTTGCACAACTCTCACTCCCCCCCCCCCCGCCAGTTTGTCCCTTTAGGGTTGACTGAATCTCACCATGGCTGGCGGGGGGTCCATGGCATCCCTTTTAGGGAATTGCATAGCTCCAGGGTGAAAAAACTGCCCTACTTATACAGCTCAATGATCATAACACAATCAGTGAATTGCCCCATCAAACCAAAAGTCAAACTAGTCCAGCATTTGGTTTCTAAGATTGGTCAGCTGGATGCCTCTGGAAGAATTTATTCCCTGCCACTGGTGTTTGCAGGTTCGCTGCTCCTGTATGTGGAAGTTCCGCTTGACTGTCATAGTCAGTTGTTGAATAGAACTATCTTCTATGAATCAGTTTGGTTTTTTTAAAAAAAATCAATTTGTTTGTTATTTGCATTATGTTCTTATCTCACTCTCCCTCCAAACAAGCTGTCTGCAGGATTTTCCCCTTCCCTTTGTACCATCACAACAACCCTAAGGGGTAGGTTAGGCTGAGAGATGATAGCTGGCCCAAGGCCCCCTGAGGTGAGCATCATGGAGAACTGAACCCAGATTTCCCCAGTCTTTCTGCCCCAGGGATTCTCCACCTTGGTTCCCCTGTTCTTGGACTACAACTCCCATGGCCTTTGGCCGCTGTGGCTAAGGAGTTGTAGTCCGACAGCATCTGGGGACTCAAGGTTGAGAAGCCCACTCTAGCCCGCAGGCACCCGCAAATCCACTTTCCAGCTTGCCCAGTGGTGAGTCCCCCAGCCTTTTGGCAAGCAAGACACCCAGCACCACATGGACGTCCTCCTCAGAGGTCTAGTTTTGAGAAGGTAAGAAGCAGCCGGAATCCTTTCGGAGCAGTCGGAGAGGGCTCCCCCTGTTTCTTACCCTCTCTATCTCCCAGGACAAGGGACAGAAGACCTGCTTCTCTCCCAAAGCCCTCTGTCTGTGTGCCAGAAAAGGATCTGATGGAAGAGACCGCCGATAATGGCTGGCTAGTTTGCTGAGCCTAAAATTGTGGTTTCCGGCTACCCAGTATACCAGATCAGAGCCTTAAATAGAGCAACTAGCTGGAAACAGTCCCACGTTGCTTGCCTTTTGATTCAGTGAAAGGTTTTCGGGATCAACCTGCTAACAGCGGCTGAAAGCCTTTCATGGGGACTCTGTCTCTTTCCACACCGCTCAGGAGGGATCTCCTCCAGTTTGGTTTTGGGATTAATCGAGGGGAACACGAAATGGAAGCTGGCCAGCCTCTCCACTGCAGAATCTTCCCTCCCTTATCTTTTTTTCCATGGCGGCTGCTGAATGAGATAATGAAAACTCTAAACAAAGGCTAATTGTATTAGAGAGGCTGCATCCCCTCTTGGCTGCGGAAGGGCCAAGCCAGGTTCCCCGCGCCGTGGCTGGCAGGAGGCCGCTGCTGCCCGGGTGCGTTTTTGACTGGGGGCTCTCCCGTTCACGGGGGTTTCCCCCACCTCACTTGGGCTACTCAGCGAGTGGCAATTTAAAAGTCTGGGCTAAGGACCAGGAGGCTGGTTCCACGGAGGGCCTGTGGTTGGAGGACCCTGCTTTTCGGTTCTTTCCTTCCCTTGGCTTTGAAAATGCTTCTTTTTGCCTTTGAAGAGGATGGAGTCCTGGCTCAGCAGGAAAGAGCATCTGCTTTGCCTGCAGAAGCCCCCCACCCCCACCCCACGGTTGGCTCCCTGGAAGCATCTCCAGGTAGGGCTGGGAGAGACTCCTGCCTGAAACCTTGGAGAGATGCTGCCGGTCAGGGTAGAGCTCGATTGGACCAAATGGCCACGGGATGCATTGAATTTCCAAATGGCCAATGGCATGCCTTCCTTCCTCCCCATGCATTCCTCTGGCCATTGGGGAAGATCTCGTGCTTTTTTTCAGTGGGCATTTCGTGGCATTCATTTTCGGATGAGACTGCAGCTCAGTGGCAGAGTATCTGCTTGGCATGCAGAAGGTCCCAGGTTCACTCCCTGGAAGCATCTCCCGGAAGCCTTTCACACGAGACTTTTGAAGCCCTTGAACTCACAGCTCCTCCGGAATGGAGGGGGTGCATTCACATGTTGGCTAGATTTACCCCAAAGTCCCTGCGAGTTATCAGGGAGCAGTTCACACACAATTGGGGTTTTTCCACTGCGCATTAAATGTCACCCTATTTATCTCCAGGGTAAAATAATCCACTATTTGTGGTGGTTTTTTGGGACAACATCGAGTTTGCAGCAAAGCCTCCCCGTAAACCTGTGGTAAAACCTGCTGTGCTTAAAAGTCCCAGGTAGGGCTGGGAGAGAGTCCTGCCTGAAACCTTGGAGAACTGCTGCCTGTCAGAGTAGACAGTACTGAGCTGGATGGACCAAGTGTCTGACTCAGTATAAAGCAGCTTCTTATGTTCCTGTGTAAGGGGGAAACGAGGCAGGGTTGGGAAATCTTACAGTGTCTGCTTCCTTCCTCATCAGCTGTTCTCATTCCTTGCTGCTTTAAAGCCATTATTTATTTTATTATTTTTACATTTCCATATCCCGCTCTTCCTCCCAGGAGCCCAGAGCGGCGTACTACATACTTGAGTTTCTCCTCACAACAACCCTGTGAAGTAGGTTAGGCTGAGAGAGAAGTGACTGGCCCAGAGTCACCCAGCAAGTCTCATGGCTGAATGGGAATTTGAACTCGGGTCTCCCTGGTCCTGGTCCAGCACTCTAACTACTACACCATGCTGGCTCACACCATCTGACTGTCTAGAATACTTGCCTGTGCCCTTGTGGGGCAGGGAGATGAACAAACCCTACAACATCTGCTTGCTGCTTTGCCGAAGGCCATTGTGGCTGGGGGTGATGGGAGTTGTAGTCCATGAACATCTGGGCACCCCAGGTTGGGAACCTCTGGTCTAGGGATTGACTTTGAGTTGTTGCTTGCACATGATGCAGTTTATTGGTGGCAAGAGGGTGTTTGCTCAGCAGTCCCCTTCTCCCCCCCCCAGTAATTATTCACAAGTCGTCTTTTTTTAACGGAGTCTGCTGTTTTTATGTCTCTGGAGTATAATTACTACCTGAAGCTCCTTAGCATTTGGCAGGCTAAGTGAGAGAGGAATAAGACCCCAGGCAGTGAACATCCACCAAAGAACATCCACTAATCAAGGTTCCCAGGAAGGAGGTGTCGTGGATGTTCCCTAATTGGGTGGCGGCTCGACCTAACCTTCTCCTTGGCGTGCTATTTTAATTTTGGTGTGCAAGGGCTGTTCACACACATGCACCCTTGTAGGAACCATTCGGACACCCCTCTCCCCCAGCAGCAGCCTGAAGTGGTCCAGTCGAGGCAAGCCTTCACCATTTGATTCTGCTAAATATGCAAACTCTCCCTGACGTGGAGCAGCGCCAGGAATACCTTCTGAAATGTCTCCCAAACACAGCTACTGGCTATCGAGCTTCCCCACTGCATTCAGCATCCTGGGTTTAAGAGAGATCCAAAGCCATCGACTGCTTCAGTACTTATTCCTGACAAGGATCCCATCCTGCTAACTGAGCAAAGAGGCACTTTTCAAAGTGGTGATCCTCTTATATTTAGCAGGAGGAGAGTAACTGGCCCTCTCCACCCCCAGCACATCTCCTCTAGTGACTGTTGCTGGCATCTATCTTGTGCTTCTTTTTAGATTGTGAGCCCTTTGGGGACAGGGATCCACCTTATTTATGTATTATTTCTCTGTGTAAACCGCTCTGAGCTATTTTTCGAAGGGCGGTAAAGAAATCGAATAAATAAAAAATAATAATAAATAATAGAGCTTTCCGTTCCAACCCTAGGGTCTAGAAACTTGCATTGCAATAAATACATGCATACGGTGAATTTGTATGACTAGAGGCCACGGTCTCCCTCCACTCCCTCCCCGCCAGTCTTTCCTGCGCCTGGGCTGATTTTCTCAAGCCGACAGCCATGGTAATTTCTTAAGAAGGCGACCAAGAACAGAATATTATCTTGTCATAGTTCACAGCATCTCCTCATAAAAACAGAATGTGGTAAAAACCGTGGCGTGTAAGTCTATTAGCTTGGTCCTTCCTTTCTTCTTGGTCCTTCTTTGCTTCTGTAGAGGAGAGTTGGTCTAGTGGTAACAAGCATGACTTGTCCCCTTAGCTAAGCAGGGTCCACCAGGGTTGCATATGGAAGGGAGTCTTGATGTGTGAGCACTGGAAGAGATTCCGCTCAGGAGGGGATGGAGCCGCTCTGGGAAGAGCAGAAGGTCCCAAGTCCCCTCCCTGGCAGCATCTCCAAGATAGGCCTGAGAGAGAATCCTGCCTGCAACCTGGGAGAAGCCGCTGCCAGTCTGTGTAGACAGTACTGAGCTAGATGGACCAATGGTCTGACTCAGTAGAAGGCAGCTTCCTATGTTCTTGGCAATGTCCTCCATCAGACGGATGCCGCTTTGAGACAGGGGCTGTCCTGCTGGGTCTTGGGTAGGGGAGGTAGTGCATTCCTGGATGGAAGCTAAAGCCCCTTTCCTTCACTCCCTCCACATACCTCTGTTCTGCTAGCCGCAGGGTTGTGGGTTCAAGGTTTCCCTGCTCTTTATTGGTCACCCAGGCAGGGGCTGTGGAGGGTTGTGTCCTGGATATAGCTCTCTGGGTAGGCAGGAGGGCTCTGAGTTGCCTGGGAGCCCCTCAGGTACCCCTAGGGGTACTAGTAGCCCCTGTTGGGACCCCCCTGCCCTAAGCCTGTGCAAATATGTTGATTTTTTGCATAATTTAGTCTGGAACATCCCCCACCCCTCTGCACTCTTTGTCAGGAGGAAGAGCCCCTGGAAGCCCACTTCTTCACCTTTGCTTCTTGAGGGGTGACTGATTCCTTTCAAACAGATCCCCTGAAACTTAAGGACTAGAAACTTGCTCCTTTTAAAAATGGAAGCCTGAGAGCCTTAGGAAGATCGTCTGCCCTCCATGGAACTGCAACATACAGCACCTCTGCTGGCTTCCCAGCCACGAGAAGGTTGCTCTGTGATTCAGCTCTCCCCAGGAAACAGCAGTCTGGTGGCTGTTGATAGTGGAGCCACGGAAAGGCTTCAGCCTGTGGCAAGCTGTTTGTGCGAAGCAGTTTCCTGCAAAATCCCCACAATCTGGTTCCCCCCGCCCTGGTAATGCCGCCATGGCTAGCAATTGTTTCCATGGCTTCTGCAGGGACACATTGAACATTGTCCACATGGAGAGCCTGTCTTACAGTGCAGCCTTCTGCGTGGTTTGCGTTTAGAGACAGTGATGGGTGAGCGTTTCCCTCCCCTGCCCCTGGGCTCACATTAGACCTAATTCGGATTTTCTGAGCTTTTGTGTGTGTGTGCGTGTGTGTGCGAGTGTGGTGGGGAAACCCTGATCTTCCTAGGAGAGCTTTAAAAAAGCTTCTGCAAGCTTGACTTCAGCTGCCTCCTTCCTTTCCATCCCAACTTGGTTGGCATTAAAAGGGTGGGGACATTGGTGGTAGAAAGGGGTCGCTGGAGGTAGTGGGGGGGCTCCTGGCCCTTAAGGGCTGCTTGCTCTAAAGCAGGGTTTCTTACCCTTGGGCCCCCGGATGTTGTTGGACTACAACTCCCATCATCCTCGGCCACAAAGGCCATGTCTGGGGGCGATGGGAGTTGTAGTCCAACAATATCTGGGGGCCCAAGGTTAAGAAATCCTGCTTTAAAGCATGCCCGGAAGCATCGATTCCTGCCTAGGTTCGTGGGAGGTCTCACTTCCCCTCTCTCCCTGTTGAATGACTTGGGTTGGGAGGGAGAGGAAACTGCAGTTCCAGGGTCCTCCGGCAGGAAAGGAAACAAGTATTGAGCAAGCTTAGGAATGCACAAGGATCTTTAAAGGTGGAGTCTGCTAGTCCTCCCCCGTCTGCAACAACGCCCCAACCCCACCCCCAACTGGGAGATTCCTACTTGAGACAAATATCAGCTGCAGGAGACCTCTGGAATATCAGGCCTATATTGGAGCAGAGGGATAAAGCCCCCCTCCCCCTGCCGTGGCCCCCGTGTGCCCTGAGGCCCCTATGGCTGCTATTAGCATTTTTCAAAAATCCAAAGACATTGGCCGGGGCCAAATATAATGGGATAAATTCAATTGCCTTTTCAGTTTGGTCCTTCGTTGCTCAGTACCTAATACTGGAGGGTCACTAGGGGGCGCTGTGCTGCAGACGTTGATGAAGCCGCGGTGATTGGCCACTGTTTTGCATAACGTTTGGAAATGAAAACAATGGCATTAGGGCGGTTGCAGTGTCAGAGAGGGTGGATTTTGCAGACGGCGTTTGCTTCTTCGGCTTCCATTTAATTGCTTTTGCAGGACCCAGTCAGGTGTGTGAGGGATGGAAACTTGCCTTCTCGGAGAGGATGTCCTAGCGTGCCCTGGCCCCCAGATTGGTGGAAGCTTGTTGATGGGAGCTCCCTCAAGATAAAAGACTCCTCTTCTGTTTCAGAGCCAGCCAGATTTCAGTGGTTGTCCAGTTCTTGTTGCATCCTTATGAGATGCATCCTTAGCCTCCTGTTACCTGAAATCTTCTCGATTCATCCTCCCAGCAAGGCTCTTCCAAACATTTCATATGTATTAAATAGATAGGAACACAACAGAGGAGCATAGGAAGCTGCCATATACTGAGTTGGACCCTTGGTCTATCTAGCTCAGTATTGTCTTCACAGACCGGCAGCGGCTTCTCCAAGGTTGCAGGCAGGAATCTCTCTCAGCCCTCTCTTGGAGATGCTGCCAGGGAAGGAACTTGGAACCTCGATGCTCTTCCCAGAGCGGCTCCATCCCCTGAAGGGAATCTCTTCCAGTGCTCACACATCAAGTGTCCCATTCATATGCAACCAGGGTAGACCCTGCTTAGATAAGGGGACAAGACATGCTTGCTACCACAAGACCAGCTCTCCTCTCTTGTTTGTGATGTTTAAGAACATAAGAAGAGCCCTGCTGGATCAGATCCAAGGCCCCTCTAGTCCAGCATCCTGTTTCACACAGTGGCCCACCAGATGCCTCTGAGAAGACCACAGGTAGGAGTTGAGGTCAGGCCCTCCCTCCTGCCATTACTCCCCTGCAGCTGGTACTCAGAGGCATCCTGCCTTTGAGGCTGGAGGTGGCCTATAGCCCTCTGACTATTAGCCTCTCCTCCATACAATTATTCAAACCCCTCTTAAGGCCATCCAGATTGTTGGCTGTCACCACATCTTTTGGCAGAGAATTCCACAAGTTGATTGTGCGTTGTGTGAAAAAATACTTCCGTTTGCTGGTCTATCCACTTTCTCCACACCATGCATGATTTTATAAACCTCTATCATGTCTCCCCACAGTCCTTTTTTCTAAACTAAATAGCTCCAGGTGCTGTAGCCTTGCCTCATAAGGAAGGTGCTCTAGGCCCCTGATCATCTTGGTTGCCTTTTCTGTACCTTTGCCAGTTCTACAATGTCCTTTTTTAGATGTGGTGACCAGAACTGTGTGCAGTACTCCAGGTGTGGCCACACCATAGTTATGTATAAGGACATTATAATATTAGCAGTTTTATTTTCAATCCCCTTCCTAAGACAATGTTAGTTTGTCTTTGCTATCATGTCCCTTGCTAATTGCGTGAAGAAGCACCTTTCCCAAGCGGTGACCCTCTCTAGAGGGGAAGCAACTGTCCCTATCTAAGCCCAGCGTGGGGTGTCTCCAACATCTGTTGCTGGTATTGCCCTTGGGTTTCTTTTTAGATTGGGGACCTCTTTGGGGCAGAGAACCATCTTATTATTTCTGTGTAAACTGTGTGGAATCTTCTTTGTTGTTTGAAAAGAGGTATAGAAATATGCCTAAATAAATATACTGCTCTTCCTCTGAGGGGGTCAGGGCAGCATATATGGTTCTATCTCTCTTTTGTCTTCACAACAACTTTGTGAGGTCGGTCAGACTGAGAAATGTTGAGCAGACCAAGATTGCTTAGTGATCATCATGGCTGAGTGGGGATTTCATCCTGGCTCTCTTCAGTCTTAGCTGGAAAACACTTTTACCACCTACACCATCCTGGTTGTTACTGCCTGAATTACTTTATTGACTGCACACCAGAAGAGCTGAATGCTCTTCTGGAAAGCTCAGCAGCGCCCAAAATGCAAGTATGTATTTATTTTTATTTTTACGTTATATCCCACTCTTCCTCCAAAGAGCCCAGAGTGGTGTACATGGGTGAGTTTATCCTCACAACAACCCTTTGAGGTACTTTGGGCTGAGCGATACATGACTGGCCCAGAGTCAGCCACTGAAGATCCTTGGCTGAATGGGGATTTGAACTCGGGTCTTCCTGGTCCTAGTCCAGCACTCTAACCACTACGCCAAGCTGGCTAATGCACGGTAGTGGGCGTTAAGCCTGCTTCACACATACATCTGGTTGCTGCATGTTGGATAGCCAGGCTCTAGAACAGGGGTTTCCTACCGGTGGTATTCCAGATGTTGCTGAACTACAACTCCCATCAACCCCAGTGACAGTGTATTGTGGTTGGGGATGATAGGAGTTCAGCAACATCTGGAGTAGCCGAGGTTGGGAATCCCTGCTTTAGAAGCTTTTGAACGAAGGTTGCCCAGGCATCTGCCAGAGATTCTGTAGCAGTTTTCTGCTCTGTAGTAGGGTTGGACTATAAGACCTCCGAAGTCCCTTCCAGCTTTTGCATATCCTGTCAGGGAGTTTTAAAGTCCAATCCGCAGCAGCGTGGCTTCTTCTTTGATGGCCTTTCCACACTAGCAACGCATAACCAAATGAGGCAGTTGTCCGGGAAGACACTTGCATGGGGGCAAACCAGTCATAATTCTCGCTCAGGGCTGGCTTTGTTCTGGGAAAGGGGCTCATGGAAATGGGCAGGAGGCTTAACAGCAGAAAATGGTTGCTGTGCATCTCTGGCTTCTGAAGCCTGGGCGATGGCTCTCAAAGGCGCGTTTCGGATTGTCCTCGGCTGACCTGCATCTCCATCGGTCTCCCCCTCGCTTTGCTGAGCCGCACACAGCTGTTGGGGGCAGACAGAGAAAGTTTCCCCGGGCAGGAGGGAAGCCGGTCCTTAATGGATGCTTTCAAAATATCAACAGGAAATTGGTTCTCCCCCCGCCCCCCCTGCCGCTCTTTCTCCATTATCGCAATAAAACAGTCCCTTTCCTGAAAGCCTTGTCGGACGGGGCTCTGCTTGCATCTGGCTTTGAGAGATGGTGGCGCCGCGGATTAATGGGCCAGCAGAGGGGGGTTGCCCTGAGCCCTTGGCCGGATCCAGCAGGGAGGGCTGGTGTGTGCATCTGTCTGTCTTGGACTGACTCTCTCCTTACAGATCTGGGTGTGAACGTAAGAGCAGCCCAGCTGGATCAGGCCCAAGGCCTCTCTAGTCCAGCGTCCAGTTCCCCACAGCCGCACACCAGATGCCTCCGAGAAGCCCACAGGCAAAGAGGCGAGGGCAGGCCCTCTCTCTCCTGCCGTTGCTCCCCTGCAACTGGGATTCAGAGGCATCTTGCCTCTGGGGCTGGAGGTGACTTATAGCCACCAGCCATTGATAGCCCTGACCTCCTGTGCTCTCTCTTCTGGGGTGGAAAGCCAGACTTCTGCCCTCAGGTAATCTGTGCCAGGAGACCAACCTGAATTTTGTGAACTCTGCAAACTGTGGGTTGGCAAAAGGACATCTCTCGCTTTGCAGAATGTGCCGTTTTTACCAGGGCAGCAGCCAGTTATCCGTGAATCAGTCACGTTGATTGACTCGTGAACTTTTTGCACAACTAAAAAGACGTCCGTGAACAATCTGGCAGCAGATTTTTTTTTCTTTAAACCCTTCAGGGAGGGGGGATTATTCTAATTAACTGCAGCACAAATCACATAGTAATCATTACAGATAATTATGATTATTTAGGACTGTGATTGACTTGTCGTTAAGTCCTCCAAATGTAGCTGCCCACGAACAATTACTTGCCTGGGGTGTGTTGCTTTGCTGGTGGTGGTGTCGATATACCATTTATGTGCCATAAGGAATCCTGCAGGGCCCCAAGTGCACGCCCCCCTCTGGCCACTGGGGAGCTCATTTTGGCTCCCCCCCCCAGCTTCTGGTGTTTAACCAGGCATTAACCTTGATCCTTTTGAGCCTAACTTTTCAGCCATAAAGGCTAGAAAGTTGCTTTAGATGCGCTGAATTCGGATAACCCCAGTGTGTGCACGGAGACACGGTCTGTAGGCAGTGGGGCGGCAAGAGATGTGGCCAGCCCACACTACAGCCAAAACGCTTGTGGGCACCCGTGTGCTGGGCTTATGGAGTGACAGTGTGGTGTAGTGGTCAGAATTTCAGAGTGACTATAAAGACCACAGGAAGGGCTGTGCACAAAACCAGTTTGCCCGGTTTGGGTCAAGTCTGAAACAGACTCGAACCCAAACGGGCATGTTTGGTTTGGCTCCCCCACCCCCGAACAGACCCACCCTGGCTTGACTCGAATTCGAGCCTGTTCGGGAGTTCTATAGTAATATTTATTTATTTATACAACTCACCGTCTCTGGAGAGTGCTGCTGCGGCCGTGTGTGTGTGGGTCTCTGGCCGTTCCTCCTCCCGTGCCGTCCGCCCCCTCTCTCAGAAGGGCCGTTTCGGCTCATTTTGGGGCCATGGCAGGGGCCATTTTGGAGGGCACTGTGCATGCACCCTGGCCATTTGCATGTGAGGGCAAGCCCTCAAGCCAGACCAGTTCAATGGTGAACCGGCTCGAGGTCGAGCCGGTTTTCACATCGCTATCCGCAGGTACATATATCATGGACCTGCTCCTCTTGCTCCAAAGCTGTGCGGTATGTGTGTGTGTTCCGCATCTACCCCCAAATGTCTTTGTGCTGCTGCTGATCTTGCATTGCTCTGGGAAGAGGTACGAATCGGACGCTTCCTTGCCATCCAGAGCATCTCCAAAGCCTTTTGCCTCTTGCAGTTATCTGAGTCCTGTTGCTCACGACGTCGGGGCTGAAGCGGTTTAGCAGTCTTCATGGCTGCTCTTGCTCTAGGAATGTCAGAGCCTTTCCTCATCACACAGAGTCGGGTTGCAGCTTTCTTAGAAGGCTAGGCAATTTGTTGGCTCCTCCTTTTAAAAAGTCGATCTCTAGACCTCGGCGCAAGGGCGACTCTTCCGTGAGGCAAGGTGAGGCAGTTGTCTCAGGTGGCAGAACACTGGGGTGCCAATGGGACGCCAATGGGACAGCAAGATGCCCCCTGTTTAAAAAAAGGGGGAGAAGGGGGTTGAGGAGGGGTGGGATTTGGCGCCCTGCTTTAGGCTCACAGAGGTCTTGATCAGTGTTCTCTGTAACAGAGATTAGCAGATGTCATTGACTACAGTTCTCATAATCCCTCGCCAAAGGCCTTTGCAGCTGGGGATGCTGGGAGTTGTAGTCAACAACATCTGGGCATCCCTGTCACAAGGAGCGTTGGTCTTGAGCCGCTGCCACCTTTGCGGTGCATTAAAAAATGCATGAGGCTTTAAACATTCACATTTCTTTTTTTTTAACGTCGCAAATCAAGTGGCTCCTGAAGGTCTGGATTTCCTCAAGCCTTGACGCTTCTGTGCTTGGTTGCCTGCCGGCAGTTCTTGTTCACCGCAGGCAACCAGCTGAATGATGGTTTACGGGCCTGGGGTCGTCAGCAGGAACCGCCTTGTCGATGTCGGGTCTGGTGCCCGTGTGGTGGCTCTGCACTGTCTTGCGCTTGAAGCCGCAACGCAAAGGGTGCACGGAGCAGGACGCCGGGTGTCAGACTGAAAGCTCCCCACGGCCCTTTGATGGGCTAACCTGTCTGTGTGTCTGGTGCCATTTTTAAATGTCCCTGTAAGCAAAGGACTGCGTCCCTTTCTCTTGTGCAGTGATCTGCCTTCCTCACCATCTCTCAGCAGAGTGGCTTCCTGCCTCCAGCTGAGAAAGGAGAGGAAGGACATTATTAGATTTATTTACAACAGATTCCTGAGCTGAACTCTGGCACAAATGAAACTCTGTGTGGGGAGGGGGGAGGAGCTGGGAGTTGTGAGAAAAGTACACACTTTGGTAAGTGGCTGCTAGAAAAGGGAAACCAGGAGTACATTTTGCAGGGAGCCGTGTTCCCTCTGCTGTGTGCTGGTAAAAAGGGGTGTGAGTGTGTGTTGGGCAGCCTGTCTGCAGCTTGTGCCTTATGGCCTGAGAATTTGGTTCTTTACTTTTTAGTTGGGCAGCGAACCACCATACTCATTCAGAAGGGAGGTAGATGCCCTCTGCATTTGCTCAGCAGCTTTGCTATTCAAAGTTGATGTGGCTGGCAGGTCAGCTTGACTACTACAACAACACGTATGTATATACTGCTTTTCAATAAAAGTTTCCAAAGTGGTTTATAGAGAGAAATAGAAATAGAAAGAAAGAAAGAAAGAAAGAAAGAAAGAAAGAAAGAAAGAAAGAAAGAAAGAAAGAAAGAAAGAAAGTCTCCCTCCCAAAGTGGTTTATGTAGAGAAATAGACAGACAGACAGAAAGATGGATGTCTCCCTCCCCTCAGAGAGCTCATAGTCTGAAAAGAAACGCAAGATAGACCCCAGGAACAGCCACTAGAGGGGTACTGTGCTGGGGGTGGATAGGGCCAGTTACTGTACTCTCCCCCTGCTAATGAAAGAGAACCACCACTTTAAACAGGTGCCTCTTTGCCCAGTTAGCAGGGGCTGCAGCACAAACGAGACCTTGGACAGAGCCCCACTGGGAACTGCAGGAAGAGGAACAGCGGCCTTGGATGGTGGTTCACACCCCCACCTGGAAATGGCAGGTTCCGGCACCTGCTAGGTGGGCAGGTTAGGGCCCCCAGCTTGTGCAACAGGCATTTGGGCAGCGGTCAGCAGGCAAAATCTGGCCTGTAGAAAAGCGCGCGCGCGCGCGCGCGCGCGCGCACACACACACACACACACACACACACACACACACACACACACACACGTTGACTTACCACTCACTTATGTTTTTAGCTTTCTGATGGCTAAAAGGAAGCCTCTTAAGCTCCCGCCAATCTCCCCTTCATAGGCAATTTCAGGAGAGAGAGAAAAGAGGCATTAAAACGAACGAGATTGTGTATTGCATGAATTCTGCATCTCTGCCCTCTCCCCCACTCCACACACACTTCCAAGACAGGCAAGACTATACATTGCATTTTGCCATGTTAGTAAGTAGAGTCTCTCGAAATGGAGTCAGTGTGCCCCTGAATGCCAGGTCCTAGGAACAAATGTCTGGGGAAAGTCACTCCCTTTGTGTCCTGCTTGTGACCCGCTGAGGGCTCCGGAAGGCTAGACCAGACAGACTTGTGGTCTGACCCAGTGAGACAGTTGAGCGTGCTCAGGTTTTAGTCTCTGCCACTTAGGAGTATCGCTGCTAATGGTGGCCAAGGGAGGAAGTGGAGAGGAGAGCTGGTCCGGTGGTAGCAAGCATGACTTGTCCCCTTAGCTAAGCAGGGTCTGGCCTGGTTGCATATGAATGGGAGACTTGATGTGTGAGCACTGCAAGATATTCCCTTTAGGGGATGGAGCCACTCTGGGAAGAGCATCTCAGGTTCCCAGTTCCCTCCCTGGCAGCATCTCCAAAATAGGACTGAGAGAGACTCCTGCCTGCAACCTTGGAGAAGCCGCTGCCAGTCTGTGAAGACAATACTGAGCTAGGTGGACCAATGGTCTGACTAAGTATATGGCAGCTTCCCATGTTCCTACGAAGGGAGAAGGGTCTTGTCCTTGAGCCTCTTCCCTAGACTGGCCCAGTTGCCTTTGAATCCAGTTTACAGGTTTGTCTCTGGAGAATCCCCCCCCCCCACACCCACCCCTGATGTTGACTGTGCTGATGGAATTGTGTTATCAAGAAGTCCTTGAGTGAGTCCCAAGCAAGCCGTTTTGGAAGCGCCTCAAGTCTCGTGCTAAAAGCCTGGAGCGCCATTCCTGTTATCTGACATAAGTTGGCTCCTTCTTACAGAGGGGTCAGGAGCTCTCTCCGTATCTGGCTCCTGCTTTCAGCTGTGCTAATGGGTCTGTCGCTCAGGTGAAGGCTGCATCCTCCTGGCAGGTGCTGGGGAGTGCAGAACAGCGCAGTTGTGAAGCCGCTGCTGTGCCCTGGGCAAGCTCACCCCCCTCCCCCTCCCTCCCTTCTTGTACTGCCTTGCCAGACCTCGGCAGGGGCAGGGCTCCTGCAGAATCCTCCCTTTCATCGGCCAGATGGACTCTGGGATTCTGCAGAGGGAAGTTGCCATGTTCTGCAACTGGGATAAACAATGTCCATTTGCTTCATTTTGGAGTGTGTCACACAGTTGACAGCACTGCATGATGATGTGGAGTGGGGAGAAGGTTGTCGGGGCAGATGGTGGGGTGGGGCAAACTGGGCATAATCTGGAATGAATTGGTCTTTGGGGCCCAGCACTGGTTACCTCCAGGGCTGCTCCCAACAGCAGGTAGGGTGAGGCAGCTGTTTACTTTTTGTAATGTTTTTCGTATTTTATTTTGTAATTTTGTGTGTGTGTGTTTATGTATTTTGATTGGATATTTAAGCCTACTTTCCTTAAGGAAAGTAGATTTATGAGATCACCCAGGTGTCTGTGTCCCTATCAACTTTGCAATGTCTGGACCGGTTTGAACCAAATTTGGTACAGTTGTAGGGCCACATAGGGACACATCAATGGCATAGTTTGTGATGATGTCATCTACCCCAATTCAAGATGGCGGACATGTGCATGTTTGAGGCAGAAGTGGACTAGCTTGTGAAGATGGTTAATTATCAATGAAGATTGCAGTGGAAGGAAATTAGGCAGATTATGCTGGGATTTTGCCATTGCATTGTCTCCATTCTTGTAGTGGACATGGTTGTCTGTATGTTTTGTCTCCATGTACTGGCTTGAGGGTTTGTTTGTCAGTTTGTTTGTCAGCTTCTTACTTGTGGTCTTGAATTCATTCATTCATTCATTCGATTTCTATACCGCCCTTCCAAAAATGGCTCAGGGTGGTTTACACAAAGATATAACAAACAAATAACATGGAACCATGTCCCCGAAGGGCTCACAATCTAAAAAGAAACATAAGATAGACACCTGCAACAGTCACTGGAGATACTGTGCTGGGGGTGGATAGGACCAGTTACTGAAATTAAATTAAAACTGAAAGGTTCTCCCTCTCATTGCATAAGGGACAGTTAGTTAGTTTATTTTCTTAGTCTCTGTTTTAGTTAGTAGTAAATTACAAACCCTTGTTTCTCAGTTTAAAGTTGGCTTCCTGTTCAATTACTGAATTGGACATAAACAATTTGTATGCAACAGATTAGTTCTTACCAGAACTTCTTGCTGTTCTTGTTGGGAACTACCCAGAGAACAACTAATGGGGCGGCTAACAAAGTTGTTTATGACTATTTATTTCTTTTACCACCATGGGGTGTCAGGTGCCACTTACATTATCCACTTTGGGTACTTTGTTACCTGAGAAGGCACAATTGCATTGATTGTTCCTCTGCTAACCTGGCAAAGAGGCACCTTTTAACGTGGTGACTTCCTTATATGCAGTACTGGCAGTGGGCAGTGGGGGCAGCAACTAGATACAAGAGGCTGGATGCAAGGCATCAACACGCAGCAAGCTAGGACGTTGCTCCAGCAATTGCATGGCACCAACTGGGGAATGAAATAGTACTGCCATCAGACGGGTGTTTCCCCTTCCACCCCCGTTGCAGACACTGTTTCTCAAGCATTAGCTCTGGCAGAGCTGGAGGGGCGGATGTTCTGCCTTTTTAGGAGTTCCAAGAAAGAGTTAGGAGGAGGGCAGGGCTGCCGCCTGGGAGGCTCTGCTGCTGCAGCAGGGGTGGTACCTTCCACAGCTTTTTCTAGGGATACTTCCCCATCCTCAGTGTCCTCCGACTCATCCTTTGACAATGGGGATGCTGACTCTTCATCTATGGCAACTGCTAGCTGGTTGACAAACTCTGATCCCTGCCTTCGAGAGAACCCATGCGGTGATGGATGCAGCCTCTGCCTCCTTAAACGCAGTGAAATTGTCAGACCAGTCTTCAAGCGTCCTCCGTTGCCACCCAGGTGTGTCGGGGGATGGAGACTGGCGGCAGGAGGTGGGCTGCATCTTGATCTCCATGATCTTTTTCTCCTGCCCCCCCTCCGTGCTCCCGCTGCAGGACTCCTCCTGCAAGACCGGTGGGATCAGAGCAGACAGCAACAATCCTGGGCCGTCAGGACGAATGACTGTCAGGGGCTCGCTCTGTTGGAACTAATTAAAACAAAGAGACAGGAAGTTGGGAGAAAAGCACCCTGGGGGAGCACTTTAACAACCCCCCTGCCCCTGCATGCATAGCACGAGGCTTTGTGCAGGCCAACCTGACAGGCCAGGAACATGTTTGAGTTTCAGTCTTCATGGAATAGGCTGGGAGCTGCAAGAGAAATCTCCCTAGCAATGTGTTGGAGAGAAACCGGATTCTGACTTGACACGGGTGTTTCCGCTGCAGGGTGGCAACAGGCAGAAGGTCCCCCTCTGTGGGCCAGGCAAAGGCAGGAGGCCATGCTCCGAGTATGTATACCAGGTCTGGCCAGTCCTGAAGCTTCATATTGCTGGCCAATTACAGGGATACTGCCCTTGGACAGCTCCAAGAATCAGAACCTCGGCTAGTACCAAGTGGGATTGCAGGAACTGGGTATGGCAGCATTAATGGGATGTTGCTCCAGCAGCTTTCTGGAGTCGATTGCTGGCTTTCAAGGCTGCTGCCTAGGCAGAATGTCTTGGCCTCGCCCCTTTCCTAGGGAAGGATCTGTGTTTAAAGGGGCCATGCCCGCTTTTGTAAGCCCTGGCTCTGGAGAAGCCAGGGGACGGGTGCCCCTCTCATGTCCCCCAGAGGGCTGGGACCAATCATGACTTGGTGTGCAGTAGGGATGATTGGGGGACAATTATCAGTGCATTATTATGTTAAAATTAATTTACAATATTAAGGCTCTTTCCTTCCTGTTGAGGGACCCACAATTTTAGCCAAGGAGGGTCACCAGAAAATAGGGTGTCCCCCCCCCCGGTCATTGGGGCACCTGGAGTGCATGCCAGCCCCAGACAAATGCCAAGGCCTCCCCCCTCCCTAAATTACATTGCTTTGGGGCTGCAATCCTAGGCAGGCTTCCTTGGGAGTAAGCCTTACTGGATACCACTGTTCTTTCTAATGTTTTTCATCTGTGTGCAGAATGAGTTTTATTCTGAGCAGCAGTATCCAGGCAGTGTGTGCGTACATAAATTCAGAGTGGGGCCTTCCTGATTCAACCTGAGCGGGATCTCAAATTGACTGAGTGGACATCAAAAAAAGTGTCAGTGCGTGCACATGCACACGTCTTTAGAGTGAACACTGCTGGGTACACTGTAGAACATTGACTAAATGTGCATAGGATGGTGGTGTAAAGCAGTTTCTGGAGAGGACAGAAGGTGCCCCCACCCTAGAGAAGAGGGAACTGACCCAAAGAGTGACACTGCCGTTCTGGGGTGTGCTTTGCTCCTGCTGTTGCCTCAGGTTATTCGTACGTGGAGTCACCTTAAGTGGCGCAGCGGGGGAAATGCTCGACTAACAAGCAGATGATTGCCGGTTTGAATCTCCGCTGGTACTATATTGGGCAGCTGCGATAAAGGAAGATGCTGAAAGGCATCATCTCATACTGCATTGGAGGAGGCAATGGTCAACCCCTCCTGTATTCTACCCAAGACAACCACAGGGCTCTGTGGGCGCCAGGAGTCGAAATCGACATGATGGCACACTTTACCTTTATTCCTCCGGGGAGGCTAGCAAACAGGTCCCTGCAGGCTGGATCTGGCCCTCAGGCCTTGCGTTGTGCAGGCCTGTGCTGGGGTTTCTCGTTGATATTTGCAGGTCCTCAGGAGACTCCTCCTAGTTGGAGGAAGAAGGCAGAGCCGTGTCCTCAGGTCCTGACTTGGGTCCCCCACTTATTTATTTATTCGATTTATATACCGCCCTTCTAAAATGGCACTTCTCCTGGTGCTGGGGGTCCCGCCAACATGGAGTCTGGCTCATAGATTTCCCCCACCCTGTCTCATCCCCCAGTTGGTGGTGGGGTCCTCGGTTTGGGGGTCACAACAGTTGGCCTCAACTAAATGCAGAGGAACTGTAGATACGCTTCCATGGACCACCCCTTCCCCCCAGTTCCTAGCAACACCGTTTGTAAACCTCAGATGTAAGGAGCCACCTTTCTTCACCCCAAATACATACCGAGGTCGTGCACACAAACGTAGGGGCTGGGGATAAGGCAGGAGCTGAACTACCTCCCCCCACGTGATTCAGGGCCCGGACAGGGCTCCTCCACCCATGTGTGCACATGAGAGATGGAGCAGTAAGCCGCGTGCCGGAGAAGAGGGGGAGGAAGTCTCCAGGTATTGCACAGTGCAGCACGTGAGGTGCCTTGGGAGATCTCCTGGCTGCCGGGGTGCTGCTCCTCCCCGGCCCACCTCCCGGCTCTATGGTAAGTATGGCTGCCAGCGGTGCGAGCATCTGCAGGACTTGATGCATGAAGTTGGCGGTGTGCATATGTCCTCCTACCTTGCTTTTAGCCGGGGTTTAAATGTAGGGCTACCCAGGGGAGGAGCGCTGGGATTGAGAGTGATCTGGGCGCCTCTCACGACCAGCCCTGCCTCCGGCTAGCACTGCCCTCCCTGGGTAGGGCTGGTCATGAGAATGACAGGGCAGACTTAGTCCACTTAAGGTCCCATTTAGGAGCGACAAATTAGCCAAGTAAGGTGTTCCGTGGGGTTGGTGTTGACTCCTGGCGACCACAGAGCCCTGTAGTTGTCTTGGGTAGAATACAGGAGGGGTTGACCATTGCCATCGCCCTCACAGGATGAGATGATGCCCTTCAGCATCTTCCTATATCGCTGCTGCCCGATATAGGTGTTTCCCATAGTCTGGGAAATATATTAGCGGGGATTAGAACTGGCAGCCTCTGGCTTGCTAGTCAAGTCATTTCCCTGCTGCGCCATTAGGTAGCTTCGGAGCGACAAAAGGAAGTCCTTTTTTAAAAAAACCCACAACATATAATTAATCTATGGAATCCTCTGCCACAAGATGGGGTAACAGTCACCAGCCTGGATGGCTTTAAAAAGGGTTTAGACAAATCCATGCAGGACAGGTCTATCAGTGGCTACTAGTCTGGTGGCTATAGGCCACCTCCAGCCTCAGAGGCAGGATGCCTGCAAATCACAGTTGCAGGGGAGCAACAGCAGGGCATGCCCTCAGCTCCTGCCTGTGGGCCAACCTCACAGGGCTGTTGTGAGGACAAAAGTGGGGAAATCTCACGTGTGCTGCCCTCGGCTCCTTGGAGGAAGGATGAGATATACATAAATGTCATGTAGTGATAACTTGGCTTCTTAAACTGATAGACATATGGATTTAAAATATGCAACTCCCCTCTTTGTGCGTTTGGCAGCCCCCCTCCCTAAGCTTGGAGGGTCTCCACAACATCCAGCATCGCCCCGGTGGTCCCTTCTGCTATATTGCATCGCCAGTCCCAAATCTCTTTGGTGTTCAAGGGCCAGGCAGGTGTGAATGGAAGGAAATGAGCATGTTTGCTCTCCTGGGTCCACCCCCCAGCCCGCTCTCTCTGCCTCCCTGCAGACCTTCCACCTTTTCTTGGCTCTCTTTCACCTTCTCCACATCCCTTTGCAACCGGATAGCTCCAAGGTGGCCTCAAACCCATTATGCATTCCGAGGTCTGACTTAATAAGGCAACCCTAGTCTCATTATTTTATTAATGACTTGTTAAAAAGCTGTTTGAAGGCTATGGGGGCACACTCGCTGGATTGCTCTCCGGAAACCAACTCCCCACACCCACCCCAAGGATAGTTTTGGCTTCTGTTTTTCAGAGTAGAGTCGGAAGTCCCCTCTGTTTAATTTGGTGCACGTGGACAGAGATGTGCAAGTTTTCCGCTGCACCCCTCTGCTCCTCCTTTGGGGTCCCTGTACAGATCGCTGCCCTTCTCTTGTGGAAGGGGACAGTCAAGTGAACCTCCTTCCTCAGAGATTAACAGTGCTGCTGCTGCGAACAATAACAGCGTTGTTGATCTCTGGGGAAGGCGAAAGGATTGTTAAGTTGGCTAAGTTACTGACACCACCCAGAGCCTTTGGATGGGGCAGCCTAGAAATGCAGTCAATCAATCAGTCAATCGATCAGTCAATCAATCAGGGGCATAGCAAGGTTGGAGTGGGCTCAGAGACAAGATTTTAAAATGCCCCCCACAAAGCTCAGCTCATAAAGTAAAGAAATCTTAAATGAGGCTGTTTTTAAAAAGGTTTTGTAAATTGTGGATGATGCAAGTCATGTAATGGTACTAGAGAAAGACATGCTGTTCTGGTAGCTCTAGGTCTTCACACTCACGTCAATTTCAGAGGATGAATACAACTGAAGGAAGCCCGGGCGGGTGCGCGGCTGGGGGAGTCAGTCATGTGACTTGCCTCTGGGGGGCTCCCCAAGACAGTGAGCCCCCAGACAACTGTCTCCTCTTGCCCTATTAGAGTTACGCCCCTGCAATCAATCAGTCTTAGTTGGGTCAATGGTGGGTTGAGAGCCCTGAATCAGAGGCTGAAGTGAGGTAATAAGATGGCAGCCCCCTGGTTTTTCTGTCCCCTGGAGTGTTTACCTCACTTCAGCCTTGCAGATAGGGCTGAGAGAGATTCCTGCCTGCAACCTTGGAGAAGCCGCTGCCAGTCTGTGCAGACAATCCTGAGCTGGACGGACTAAGGGTCTGACTCAGTATAAGGCAGCTTCCAATGTTCCTCCTTCCAAAGGGCCATAGGAATGCTTGGCCGATGGCCATTTGGAGATTCAGTGCATTCCATGGTCCTTTGGAAGGAACCAGGGTGTTTGCCGTCCATTTTAGTACTGTCACGCCAAGCTCCCAGTGAGTCCTACCACTTTGCCACGAGGCTTCAGAGTTTAGGAGGGGAGTGGGCTGACTATCACCCAGTTCCTCCTCCTCTGGCCTTTAGGGGTTCACAGTGGCTGATCCTCTGCTCTCCGCAGAGTCCTCCACTCTCCTTGTTTGCCCCTCATCCCAGGCAACTTGCTCCTTAAATAGCCGTTGGCAGGTTGAACAGCCCCTGCCCCTCCTTTCCGGCCCCCACCCTGCTTTATTCACCCCTTCTTCCCCTGGTTTCCGACAGCTGTTGCCGCTTCCTCTGTTTCCTCTCCTCCTGCACGGCCCCGCCCGTCTCCCCGCGTCACGGTCTCTCCTTTTCCGGGCTGCGCCACCCGCCCGCCAGACAAGTACATTCCTTAGAGGAACTGCTTTGCATGTAGAATATTCCAAGTTCCCTCCCTGGCAGCCTCTCCAAGAAAGGGAGATGAGAGAGACTCCTGCCTGCAACCTGGGAGAAGCCGCTGCCAGTCTGGGTAGACAATACTGAGCTAGATGGACCAAGGGCCTGACTCGATATAAGGCAGTGTCCTATATTCCTAACCTCTTTACTGGTTCAGATGTCATGTGGAACCTTGGATAAAGTCAGACTCCATGTGATGTCCCTGGGTTTCGGGAGCCGTGAGCTCCGCCTGCCCATCTCCGTGAGAGTATCGGCTTCTTATTTGAATTAAAATACATTGAGGCGGTGTTGTCTGAACTGATCAATCTCTGCTTATCAACCTATTTATTATTATTTTATTTATTATGAATATTTATTTAACCTATTTGCTTCAGATTAAGCTGAGATCTGTAACGCACACTTCAGTCCTTGGGTAAAGATGTTGGGTTCTCAGAAGCAAGGAAGGTAGCATAAGCCAAAATGGTGGAGTTCTGATGACACCACCATTCACTGCTTATTTTAGCCTAACTAGGAAGTAGATGCTCACGTGGGGCTGGGTAGGTGGGAGGTGGGGAGACGAATGCACACAGTCAAAGCCCAGGGAGGTGGTGTGGAGCACAGCTTTATCCCAGGTTCTGTATGACGTCTGATTCATTGGTTGAAGACACAAAAGAACCCGAGGTTGTACCAGGGGCCCTTCAAGGAGCTGAAACGAATTTGCTCCCAAATGTGTTCTGAATTTTCATGTCCTCAAAATGCTCATTCTGAATTTTTCTAAATCTTCATATATTTCTCCAAAACGGGGTCACACTTTCTACTTGTATTTGGTTTTAATGTTTGACGCTCTTAGATAGCAGGTCATGGTATTTCAGGGTTTGTCATGACCCACAGGCCTACCAATTGCAATTGTCGTGCTGCAATTTAGTTTTCTATCAAGGAGCAAATGGTGGATTTTAGTGGTAGGAGAAAAAAATAAGTGTACTATAGGATACCATTGGAATGGGGTGGGGGCTAAACCTCCTCCTTGTCCCTGGTGACTCCAGACATTGAGGAAAGAGCCTGTGCTCATTTCCATAGCTGAAGAGGTCCTTCTTTTGCATTGCTTCATTCTGGGTTCTGCTGTCTCTTGGTCACGTTGCAGGGTGATGGGATGTTAGGAACCTGTTGTTTGCACAGACGCATAAACATGGGGCGGGGGTGGGGGCAGACACCCGCTAATACTGCTGTATGTTTTATTTCCCTTGTCAACAGCTCTGTGTTAGGTGTACACATGAGCATTCATATGAAAATTAGACTGAATGTAAACACAATTACACAAAAGTATCGCGGCACAATAGAATCCTATGCTGTGGAAGGGCATGTTCAAAAGGCAGATGGAAGAACTGCATAAACCTGCCTGCTTAATGCCTTTGGGGAACAATTTACTGCATTTGCTAGAATAAAAAGCACTTTGTATAAAAACCATAGTGGAAGGCTCTGGGCGTCGGGTGGTGGTTTTGCAGCCTATGCTCCGGGGAGCCCAGAAGTTCCTTGGAAGCTCATCAAGGGTTCCTCAGTGAGGAGGTCAGTAGTGGTGGACAGGCTTCCTTGAGAGATAGTTGGTGTGCCAGGGCAGCCAAGTGCACTGTGCAGCTGCTGCAGGGGAGGGCTGGGTGGAAGCTGTGCAACTCTGAGTTCCCGGGGAGCGAGGGCGGCGATGCCCAGCTGGTCTGGCCAGCATCCCCCATGCGCACAGAGAGGGTGTGGCCTCGGACCCTACCCAGAATCCTCTGCAACTCATGGGAGTTTCAGCATGGTAGCTTACATAGGTAGCTGCCTTATATGGAGTCAGACCGTCGGTCCATCCAGCTCAATGTTGCCCACAATAACTGGCAGAACCCTCCAGCATTTAAGACAGGAGTCTTTCCCATCCGTACCTGGGGAAAGTAGAACTTGAACCCCAGGGCTTCTGCATGCAAAGCAGATGACCTACCTCTCGGCCACAGTCCTTCCTCTGTGCATATGAGTCTATAAAGTTGCTTTGCCCTGATTCTGACCATTGGTCTTAATAGCTCACTATTGCCCAGGGTTTCAGACGGATCTCTTGCAGCGCTGCCCAGAGATACTGCCAGGGATTGAACCTGGGACCTTCTGCATGCAAAACAGATACTTGGCTACTGTCTCTTGCATCCTCATCTGTGGATCTGGGCATGATATTGCAGCTGACTCCTATTGCTTTGCGACTCTTCCTTCATTGTTGTGAGGCACCCCTTGGCTGACCAGCCTGTCAGAGCCCTCAGACCCAAGTATTGGGCAAAAGACCCCCTTCTACGTGGATCCAGTAAAGTGCCTGGCCCATGGAGGTGACACCATCCCCTGGTTGCCATCTTGGAGTTGATGTGCAGCTGTAATCGGTACACGCAGGAGTCGGGCTGAGGGGTGTGGGTCAGGATGTGACCATGAAAACAATAGATACGTCACGAGTTCTCAGCCTTGGGGCCCCAGATGCTGTTGGACAGAGTCCAGCAAACTCCAGGTTGAGAATGCCTGTCGTTGTTGTGCATGGATTGATGGGGGAAATCCTCATGGAAACCCGAACCTTTGACAGTGCTGAGCCATAAGAAATGTAAAAGGTTCTTCAAAAAGATGTGAAGCAAAGCAGGGATAGTTTCAGGCAGGTGTAGAGATCTCTGCAGGCTATAATATAATAAGGTATATTACAACAACGTGGAATGTTTTACTACTGCAGTTGGTGTGTTGCTGTTTGATGTTGATTTAAGTCCCAACAGCATGATGGGTTTAGTAGGGCAGGGTTTCTCATCTTGGGGTCCCCAGATGTTGATGGGCCACAGCTCTCATGATCCTTTGGCCTTTGGCCATTGTGGCCAGGGATGTTGGGAGTTGTGGTCCAGCAACATCTGGGGACTCCAGGTTGAGAACCTTATGTTAAGGGGGTCAGCAACTGGCGACACCTGGACTCAATCCGACCCCCCTGGTTTACTGCCGGGCCCAACTGCCAATCCGGAGGTAAAAGAGGAAGGTGGAGAGAACCATCTGGAAACCAGAGCTAGTCCCCACTCAGAGAAACCAAAGTCAGTGCACTGTATATGTGTTTCTCAATTAAATGAATAATGGAATGAATCTATGCAGCTGGGTCTCGGCATTTGGGGCCAGCTGAAGCTTCTGAGTCATCTTCAAAGGCAACCCCAGGTAGAGCACATTGCAGTAGTCCAGCTGAGATATGTTAAGTGCTGGGAGGCTCTGCTGAGATGGGTAGGTTTTGGGGGAATGCCTTGGAGTTGGAGAATGCTGTGTCCTTGGGTCATGGCGGGGGGTGCTGATTCAGGTCCCCCTGGTTCTTCTGGTGTCAGGGGTTCCAGTGTCCCACCTTGTCTCATCTCCTGGACTAAGTTGTTTGCAGAAAAGAGCTGGGCTTGTGGTAGTGAGCATGAATGGTCCCCTTTGCGAAGCCCCGGTCTGCCTTGGCTTGCATTTGGATGGGTGAATAGATATGAGTGCTGTAAGAGGTTCCCCTCAGGGGATGGGGCCATAGCTCTGGGCAGGAGCATCTGCTTTGCATGCAGAAGGTTCCAGGCTCAACCCCTGACAGCATCTCCCAGGTAAGGCTGGGGAGACTCCTGTCTGAAACATGGGAGAGCAGCTGCCAGTGAGTGTAGACAGTACTGAGCTAGATGGACCAGTGATGGTCCTAATCCACTCCTAATCCACTCGGCTGACACCGTTGCATCTGATCATGTAGACGCGAGGGAGTGTACTAAAAGGAATGACAGGGAATGGCCACTGAAAAGCCTCGGTTCCTTCCAAATGGCCATGGGGTGCATGGAATTTCTGAATGGCTTCTGGCCATTTGGAAATGCAATGCATTCCTTGGCCATTTGGAAGGAACCAGTTCATTTCAGTGGGCATTCCCTGTCATTCCTTTTAGGATGTCCACTGTAGGACGTGCTTGCTGATGATCCCAGGTTCACTCCTCGGCAGCATCGCAGGGCTGGGATCGACTCCTGCCCGAAACCTTGGCGTCGCTGCTGCCATGTAGGTCGTACTGAGCTAGATGGACCGGTGGCCGCTTCCTGTGTGCTTGTGTGCCCCAATGAGGTGGGTCTGGGATCACAATGATGCACATTTGATTATTGGCCAGTCGACATTTGGTTATGGCATATATCAATTGTGGCCACCTTTGAACAAGTTCCAGGCCTGAACCCCCAGCCCCCCCAATGTGCAGATGAAGGCCTGATGAGATAGTCTAAGACTGGCATAAGGATACCCAAACAGCCCTTCTAGATCTGACCGAAGGTGGATCTAGTCCCACACCGGTTGCCTGCAGTTTCCAGCCAGATGCTTCTGGGAAGTACTCTAGCAGGTTGTGACGGTGATGGCCCTCCCCAGGTATACTGCTCCTCGACATGGAGGTTGCACTTAGTTATCCTGGCCACAAGTAGACCTATCCTCCTCCATGAACTTGTCTGAACTTCTGGGTTGTTGTTTCTTCTTCTACCCAGCCATCCAAGCTGGGCAGGAAATCACCGCTGCCTTGCGGAAGTTGTGAAAACCCGCGGTGTCCCCCCGGTCTTGGTCTTTGCTTATTTTCCGTATCTGCACACCCATTTCTCAGCGTGACGGCGCTCTTGACAGCAGCTCATTTGTCTCGGTGTCAGGTGCCGCCTCCTGGGCTCTAAATTTAGAAGTGGAGGGGCTTCTATTTTTATGGGGCGTGTGTGGGGGGGGGGAGGCACACACTCTTGCATGTGCTCCTGCGACGCGTCGTATGCTCTGCCGCTGCCTAGTAGTGCATAGCAGCTGTGGGCTGCATGTGACAGCTTGTCCAGTAGTTGAGGGCTCCACAGAGACAGTTGACTGCCAAAATCTCTGGTTCAAACCCGGACAAGGTTTGCAGGATTTTTATTTTATTTTTATTTTTTTAATGGCTTGCTTTGAACAAGGAAAGGAAGTATGGAATAGCTGGTGTCCTTTGGGTCTGTTTCTAACCTTTGGAAGCCAAGCCAAGCTAGGAAAGCCGGGCTGAGTTAGATTTTTAGGAGCCCTGTTTGAGTCGCCAAGTGTACTCGGGCGCAGACCTGCAGAATGTCTGAACCTCCCACTAGAACAAGGCTGCTCAGCTTTGGTCCTCCAGCTGTTTTTGGACTACAACTCCCATCATTCCAGCCACGGTGGCCAGTAGTCGGGGATGATCGGAGCTGCAGTCCAACATTTGCAGGAGGGCCAAGGTTCGGCAGTTTGTACTAGTTGGAGGGTTCCCAACCAGTGGTACTCCAGGTGTTGTTGAACTACAACCCCCATCATCCCCAGCCACATTGTAGCTGGAGGTGATGGGAGTTGTAGTTTAGCAACATCTGGAGTACAACTGGTTGGGATCCCCTGAACTAGAGGTATCTGGGGTGGCCCTGAGAAGGGCTTTATGTTACTGCTTGATTTCGGGAGAAGAAATGGGAGGCAAAGGGGAAATTCTCTGGGGCGAAGGGGAAAAATTGGGAGTGAGGGGCAGAGCTCGCTAGCCTCAACAGCAGCCTTTGGGGTGGCTGCCATTTTTTACCCAGAAGCCAGTGTTAGAGCCTAGACCTCTAGGGAATGTTCTTAAATGCACTGGTTCCTTCCAAATGGCCATGGAAATTGGAAAGCATTGCATTTACGAATGGCCAGAAGCTATTCAGAAATTCGTTGCATCCGGGGCCATTTGGAAGGAACCAGTGCATTTTGGTGGGCGTTCTCTGTCATTTGTTTTAGGATGTCCAGACACTTGGTCCACCATAGGATGTGCTCGCCGATGGTTCCAGGTTCAGCCTGTGTTAGAACCATGTTATGCCACCACAGAGAATTGTTCTAGGGGGATCTTGGGTTTTAAAACAAGGCAGCCATTAAGAGCAACCTGGCAGACAAGATGCTATCCCCCTCCCCACCCCCATTCCAGTTTCACCCCTCACAACTGATGTAGTTCCAGTCCTGCTTTTGCCTCCTGATCCTTCCCCCTCCAATTCATGGTGGTCGTCTCAGCCTCGGGGTCAGAGAAAGGATTGTAACGTGTGGAGGGTTCAGCATCTGAGATGGATTTAGAGGGCGGCCTCGAAGATGGGGAGAGATCTGGAAACCAAGTCCTGTGAGGAAGGGTTATTGTTGCTGGGTGTGTCTAGCATGGAGAAGAGAAGGCTGAGGGGAAGGACCATGGCCGTCTTCCAGTATCTGATGGGTGGCCATGGAGGAGGAGGAGGAGGAGATGGAGAAGGAAGAGTGGATTTGTTCTCTTCTGAGAGGAGGACTAGGTCCAGTGGGTTGAAGCTCTAAGGAAGCAGGGAGAATTTCCTAGCTGTAAGTCCTCTTTGACGGTGACCCTCAAAGCCTGGCTCCGCAGTGGCGGGCTCTCTGTCATTAGAGGTTTCCAAGTGGAGGGTGGCCGTCTGTCCAGGATGCTGCAAGAGTTTTCCTGCTTTGAGCGAAGGGTTGGTCTAGAACAGGCCTGCTCAACTTCGGCCCTCCTGCAGATGTTGGCCTACAACTCCCATAATCCCTGACTGGGATTATGGGATTATGGGTGTTGTGGCTGGGGATTATGGGAGTTGTAGTCCAAAAACAGCTTGGGGGCCAAAGTTGAGCAGGCCTGGTCTAGAATGGGGTTTCTCATCCTTGGGCCCCCAATGTTGTTGGACTTCAACTCCCATAATCCCCAGCCCCAGTAGCCTTTGGTTGAGGATGATGGGAGTTGAAGTCCAACAACACTGAGGGGCCCAAGGTTGAGAATCCCTGGTCTAGAAGACCTCCCAGGTCCCTTCTAACTCTAAACTCGGGAGGTTGCCATCCATACTGCTGTTGTCTGTTGACCCCCTACTCCATTAGCGAAGGAGGTTTGATTCTGCAGGGCAGGGTCCTGATGTTGCTGAACTGCAACTCCCATCATCCCCTGCTACAGTTTAGGGTGGCTGGGGATGATGGGAGTTGTAGTCCAGCAACATCTGGAGTTCCACCAGTTGGGACCCCCTGCCTGTGGTCAAGTATAACCAAGTCAGCCCAAGGGCTCAGACGAGTCTGTGGTAGAGCATAGCTCCTGATTCTGAGGATCTTGCTGTTGATATGGACGTTGGACTAATCAATGAAAGTACGCAGAGCACCTGCACGCTAGTTCTCCCTGTCCCCCCACCGGCCAATCTGGCCCTCTGCCCTGACTCCCCTCCCCCCGTTTTAAGCCGCCCACCATCCGGGATGGCGGTGGAGACTGTGAGGACACCCAGGGCGGGAGGTTTCCTGTCTGGCCTGCACGGATGGCCCTTGGTGCACTCTCCTGTCCCGGCTCGGTAGGGTGACACAACAGAGGCCAGCGGTTGGAGCTGACCCACGCCGCCACCGCCGCTATGCGTACCCAGAATGTTGGGGGCAATATGCTAAATCATTGTAAACCGCTTAGAGAGCTTCGGCTATAAAGCGGTATATAAATGTAAGTGCTATATTGCTATTGCTATGCTGCTGCTCTTCCTGGAGCAGGCTAGAAGAGGAAGGCGCTCTTTGGCGTGCATTGGTCATGGCTGCTGCGAGGGCGGGACTTGCCACATATGTCCTTAGCCCCATACACACACACACACACACACACGTGAAACTCGGAAAATTAGAATATTGTGCAAAAGTCCATTAATTTCAGTAATGCAAATTAAAAGGTGAAACTGATATATGAGACAGATGCATTACATGCAAAGCGAGATAAGTCAAGCCTTAATTTGTTATAATTGTGATTATCATGGCATACAGCTCATGAGAACCCCAAATCCACAATCTCAGAAAATTAGAATATTACATGGAACCAAGAAGACAAGGATTGAAGAATAGAACAATATCGGACCTCTGAAAAGTATAAGCATGCATATGTATTCAGTACTTGGTTTGGGCCCCTTTTGAAGCAATTACTGCCTCAATGCGGCGTGACATGGATGCTATCAGCCTGTGGCACTGATGAGGTGTTATGGAAGACCAGGATGCTTCATTAGCGGCCTTCAGCAATTCTTCATTGTTTGGTCTCATGTCTCTCATCCTTCTCTTGGCAATGCCCCATAGATTCTCTATGGGGTCAGGTCAGGCGAGTTTGCTGGCCAATCAAGCACAGTACACTGTATACTTTTCAGAGGTCGGATATTGTTCTATTCTTCAATCCTTGTCTTGGTTCCATGTAATATTCTAATTTTCTGAGATTGTGGATTTGGGGTTTTCATGAGCTGTACGCCATGATCATCACAATTATAACAAATTAAGGCTTGACTTATCTCGCTTTGCATGTAATGCGTCTGTCTCATATATCAGTTTCACCTTTTAATTTGCGTTACTGAAATAAATGGACTTTTGCACGATATTCTAATTTTCCGAGTTTCACCTGTATATATATATTCCATTCCATTCCATTCCATTCCATTCTGTGGATCCTGCCTCTTATTACACACAATTGCAGCTTTCTTACACACACACACACACCCAAGGTGCAGGGGGAAAGCTAACATATCCCCACCTCCCCTGCTTACTGAGCAAAGAGACACCTTTTAGAGTGGTGATTCTCTTATATTTAGCAGGGGGAGAGCAACTGGCCCTATCCATCCCCCAGCACAGCATCCCTCCAGTGGCCGTTGCTGGTGTCAACCTTATGTTTCTTTTTAGACTGTGAGCCCTTTGAGGACAGGGGACCAACTTATTTATGTATTGTTTATTTTTCGATGTAAAGAACTTTGTTGAACTTTGAGAACTTTGTTGAAGAGCGGTGTATACATATTTGTCGCCGTTATTGTCCCCCATGATATGAACAGCACAGCCCTCGCTTTCTTATGCTCTTCAGCCACTGCCTCGGAGATCCCAGCTTGCTCTGGAGCGTGCGTACGCACACACAGAGACACATGTGCACATGCATGTGAGTGTGAGCAGACTTCCTTCCCATCTGCACTGCAGCAGTTCCCTCCCATTCCACAGGCACAATGGAAAGTGTGAGCAGCCGACATGACATGCAGAGCAGGGGGAGGGCTTCTGCCAGAGTCTCCTGACCTGGGGAGAGGGGAGTTTAAGAGCCCCTTGCCTGCCTCTTGGCCCTAGCAGGCTGTTCAGCCTTTGCTGTGCTTAAAACAGAGGCACTGGGGGAAAATTAGTTGCTGAGCAGAGCTCTGGGTGGCTGCATCTGTTGGATCGATTGGAAGCATATTTCACTCCGAGCTCAAAGAGTGTGTCTGTGTCTGTGTGTTTGTCCAAGCCAAGCCAGGCTCTTCAGCTGGGCCAAGGATTCTGCTTGCAGTTGGATGATTCCTCTTGGGTGTGCAAGCTTCTAGAAATTGGTGATTCTGCTTCCCTTGCTGCTCACTTTGCCTCTTCTTGGGAGGAGCCCCAGTGCTCTTCTGTCCGGACTGTGTTCTTCTGTCCCTCTGTGCTCCCCCACCCCCGCCACTTAATACTCTGAAGGCTGGTTCACACATGCATGTTGACTACTTGATGATCCGGCATCAGGCAGTGACTTTTGCATGTGCGAACAAGCCATCGCAGAGGGAAGGATTCTGTGTGGTGTCTTAGAGAGAACTGGCTGTAATTCCTCCAATATCTGCTAATTTGCTGTGAGCCTGTGTGAGTAGTGAAGAACCGGGCACCTGAGACAAGCCAAGTGAATGGCATCTGTCCCCCCCAAAGCAAGCAGCCTGTGTCTCACAATGCATGCATGCAGAGGCTCTTCTTCTGGCCTGCTGCATGTCTCGGATCTTCGCCTCCTTTGCCGGCTGCAACCTTGATCCCCAAAGTACTTGTCTCTAGCCTCCCCCACCCAAGTGCACACACAGAACACTGCTTGAAGCCCCCACTATGGCTTGCAGATAGGTCCCATCGCAGTTGCCACTAGCAATCATAAGCCATTGAGTCAAAAAAATTTTTTGGCCATTAATGCCCATTAAAGAAGCATCTTTAACAATTAAGCTAAGGACGAGAGAATAGTCCTATTTGCATATCTTAAGAGAATGATTACTGCAATATTTGTTCAGCCTCAAGTAGGTCTGACGCTTTAAAACAACAACCAGCAACCCAAGACCCTGATGGTTTCTCCAAAAAGTGGTTTTGTGCTGATGCCTAGAAATTGGATATTTCCCCCCCCCCCCAGCCTTACAGCTACCTTTTGTCTTTAGTGTTGCTGGGATGCCCGCTGCGTTTCCATTCCCTCCTCGGTCTGGAAAATCTCCCAGGTCCCTACCTCTGCGCCTTGTGGGGGTTTATGAGGCTGAGGTCTGGCTCTTTATGACTCCATAAACAGCACTTACCCGTTGCCAGCTTGCTTGTGCTTAACAGCTTTGTAGATTAAAACGAAAATGCGGCATGGGGGAGGGAAGGCGGGTCTGGACTCCTGCAAGGAGGTTTGGGTGGCTGGCTGCTGTTGGCTCTTTCTCAAAGGGAGGATGCTCCTCAAATCTTTTAGCAGAGGGTGGAGTCTTTGGAAGGGTGTTTGTTGATTTAGATATTTCTGCCCCACCTACAATCCTCAGGTGTTTTTTTTGTTTTGTTTTGTTTTGTTTTAAAATATCCCCCATTGAAGCAATTTAGCAGTGTTGTTACAGATTGCAGAACAGGTGGCAACTTCTTTATCTGGGCCATTTGATGTCCACGTTACCCAACTTGCAGGCTGTCAGATCACACAAAACTCTGCTTCACGGTTTGGTTTTTAAGCTGGTGAGAGGGAGGGGAGATTACTGCAATGGCATCAACCAGGATGGTTAGAAAAGTTGGATTTTCTTCAAAGGAAGAGGACAGCACTTTAATTAGGAGCATTGTTAAATGGTTTCAGGGCACTGAGAAAAATCATATGCTACTGCCTTTCTGGGTTGTAATATGTCAGGTGGAGCAGCACGTGACTGTGTGCTACCCCAGATCAGCTGTTCCCTGTGCAGTGAGGCTGTAGCTTAGTGGAAGAGCATCTGCTTTGCATGCAGAAGGTCCAGGGTTCGAATCCTGGCATCTCCAGACAGGAGTGGAAAGGAGAGCAGATGGGCCAGTGGTCTGACTCAAGATAAGGAAGTTTCATTTGTCAAGGAGTCTAATGTGCTAGAGTGCTTTTTTTGTTTTGTTGAGGGGCCACTTTAAATAATGCAAGCCCCGCTTGCTCTCTGGCACATGGAGACATACGGAACATATGTGTGGCATTTGGTCTGGGCCAGGGCTGTGTGTAAGGTTTATTTTCAGTTGTTTTTCACTTTGGATGTTACCTTGGCCTGTATACGTGTACTTATTTCTGCTGCCACCAATTATACGACGAAGCCTCTGTAACTCGGTCAGTTTCTTTACCCTGACAACATGGCTTTGCAGATGTGAGAAGGGCACTTCTTAAGGTACGGTGACCTTACAATGGTGCATATTCTGGCTTCTCTTTGTGCTTCACCCCCAATAGTGTGTAAGTGAGAGGTGTTGGGCTGCAGCTTGTTCAGGAATCACAGCTTTTGAATTGGGAACCTTTCTTCCAGTGAGAATCTTAATGGTGTTTCCAGTCCTCGAACTGCATGGCTCTACAGAATCCTTCAGCAATCCAGGTGCCTGCCAGCAGCAGGTCAGGCTCTTGAGTCAGGGAACATAAATCCCAGTGCATTTGGTTGAGTGACTGGCTCTTCATCAGGGACTGTAGACATTAAAAAGGAAAGAAGCACCTATCGGGAATGTTTTTCTTTCCCAGGTGCCTGCTTCTTTCCAGCAGCAGTTTAGAAATGCGAGAAACTTTGGGTGTTCCTTTTTAGACTGTTAGCCCTTATTATTATTTTATTATATGTAAACCAATTTGAAAACTTTTTCACTGGAAAGCAGTATTTAAGTAATAGTAGGAAGGGAGGCAAAGACATTTTAAGCGTTTCAGGCCTTTTATACATTTTAGCTGCTATCTCTCCTGCTATTTTATTTCTAATTGTGGTTTATTGTGTGTGAGATGTTTCTCGTAAACCACCCAGAGATGTGAATTGTTTGGGTTTTTTTCTTGGGTGGGGGGACAAATATTTTTTTAATGTATTTATTTGTTTGTTTATTTATTAATTAAAGTTTATGTCTCTGATTACTGTCTCTGGCCAACTTATGTCTCTGGGCTGTACAAATTAAAACAGAATTAAAACATTAAAACAATTTAAATTAAAATCCATGTTAACACTGTTAAAAAACTATTAAAAACTGTAGATCGAATTAAAAACCTGGGTGAACAAATGTGTCTTCACTGCCTTTTAAAAAGTTTTCAGAGATGGGGAGGCTCTTTTCAGCAGGGAACACGTTCCATCGTCCAGGGGCAACAAGGGAGAAGGCCCATCCCTGATGCTGAATATGCTGCATAAAAATAAAATAAATATTGCATGTTTGTACAGTGGTTTTGTAAATTGTCTTGAGCATATCACTGAAGATGCAGTCACTGCAGTGTGTGTGTGTGTGTGTGTGTGTGTATGCACATGCGTGCACACACACATGCTCTCTCATTCATTTAGAAGAATATTGCCATTTCTTAGACAACTAGTCAGTTGCTCTGACATAAATCATTGGTTCCTTTTGGAGTGCATTATTAAACAATTGCAATAAATGCAAGTTGTTTCTTCAGTGTGTGTACACTCTCCTGATGAAGCGTGGATTGCTCAAAATGCAATTGGGATTTATATGCCTTGGTTGTTTTTGATTGCATCTTCTGCACCTGTTGAATTTCCTCTGGGGGCACTTTTGAGTTGTTCTGAACCTTAAACCACGGATGGCCACTGGACACTTGGGTTTCCCCCCTTCTGCTTCATGCGCTCCAGTGGCGGTATTGAAACCCGCTCCAGAGTTGAGCCCTGGGGACCCTTTTCCCCTAGCAAGACCCTGTGTCACCCCTTTCCCTCTCTCTGTCTCCCTTTCCTCAGGGCAAATGTCATAGGATGAACCCTGCTGGACTCCTCTTACTGTCTGTGATATTGTGTCGCTTGTGGCTCTCCCGGGGCTTCGACCCAGCTCCCAGCGCCTGCTCCGCCTTGGCCTCCGGGGTTCTCTACGGCTCCTTCTCGCTGAAGGACCTCTTCCCCACGGTCTCCACCGGCTGCTCGTGGACCCTGGAGAACCCGGACCCGACCAAGTACTCCCTCTATCTCAAGTTCAACCGGGAGGAGCAAGTCTGCACCCACTACTCGCCCATGGTTCTGCCGCTGGATCATTACCTCTCCAATGACACCTGCAGCCAGCCAGAGGTGACGGCCCTGCCCCAGGAGGAGGAAGAGCGAGAGGCAGCGGAGGACGGCGAGGGCAGGCTGGAGCTTTGCCAAGGGGGAGGCCCCTTCGCCTTTTTCCATTTCGACAAGAACTTTGTGCAGCTGTGCCTGGCCGAGGAGCCGGAGGCGGCCACCCGCCTGCTGCCCCCGGAGGCGGTGGAGTTCCGTTTCGTGGAGGTCCTCCTGATCAACAACAACAACTCCAGCCAGTTCACCTGCAGCGTCTTGTGCCGCTGGCTGGAGGAGTGTCTCCGTCTGGGCACCGGCCAGCCCTGTGGCCTCTCGCAGACGGGCTGCACCTGCCAGATCCCACAAGCTCTGCCGGCGCCCCCGCAGCCCAACCAGACGCTCTCCGACGCCCTGACGCCACCTGCGACCAGCAGCAGCAGTGAGTGCTGCGTGACCGAATTGCATTCTGGGAATGCGAATGATGTAGACTCTCCAGAGATTAAATACGGTAAGTGGCCGTGAACGCGTGGCAGGTGGTTGGCGCCAGTGACAGGGGTTCCCAGTTGTTGTTGACTACAACTCCCATCAGTCCCAGCCAAAGGCCGTCGCAGCTGGGGATTCTGGAAGCTGTTGTCAACATCATCTGGGTTATGCTGGTCTCGGACTGTAATGGAGTTGATTTGATTTGATTTAACATCATCTGGGAATCCTTGTTACAGGGGACACTGGTTGACACTCTAGGGCAGGCATCCCTAAACTGCGGCCCTCCAGATGTTGCTGAACTACAACTTCCAGCATACCCAGCCACAAAAAGTTGTGTCTAGGGATTCTGGGAGTTGGAGTTCAGCAACATCTGGAGGGCTGCAGTTTGGGGATGCCTGCTCTAGGGACACAGTGTTCCAGTGAGGGATCTTTACAGAAGGGTAATCCGTTGCTTAAGAGTAGGGCCTTCCGGATGTTGTTGAACTACCACTCCTAGCATCCCCAGCCACAGTGACCGAATAGTTGGGGTTTATGGGAGTTGTAGTCCAACAGGTGGAGGGGCAGAGTTGTGTGGTTCTGCTTAAGAGGGCCTCGCCCTTGTCTCGCATGCGCCATTCTGGGTTAATTTAGTCTGGAATATCTTGTCAACTTTGCTAATGTTATGTAGAATTGGGGGTGAGCTGAAATGAGGGCATATTTCGTGAAAAATTCACCTCATGCAAATCACCCCATTTCATCAGTAGTTCGGGGTGGGGGGTCGTGAAATGGGATGAAAATATCATCCCATTCAGAGTGAGGGAAAGAATCCTTGCTCTCACTCTGACATGGCTATATGGTGTCATCACATACCCAAATTTGATTGGCTCCATGGTGCTGTGATCTTCTGGAGCTGGCTACATGATCCCTGATTGGCTGGAAGATGTAGCCAATCCTCTCTTTGTTAGACATGAATGTGCCAAAGCAATACTACATTTTCCTTCATGCACCTGGCTTTCCTGATCCCAGTCCTTCTCTTTTCCACTGTACTTGGGCCATTTGTCACTCAGCACTCTCTCTCCACAATACCCCAACAACAGCTCACAGCCGTTCCTGTGAGGTTTTCATAAGCATAAATGGCTAGAATGTTCAGGGAACTTCTGTGACATCACAGCAGCTCAGCAAATAGCCTGGTTGGGTTGGAGCAAGGTGAGGAGCTTGGAAAAAATGACTGCTAGCCTGCAATACAAGTGGCCTCACAACAACTTTGTGGGGGAGGCTAGGCTGAGAGAGGGTGGCTTCAGAGAGCGTCAGAGTAGTCTCCCATTCAAATCACACATGTAGTCTCCCATTCAGATGCAAACCAGGACAGACCCTGCTTAGCAAAGGGGAACATTCATGCTTGCGACCACCAGACCAGCTCTCTGGGCCTTCGGCACAAGGTCATCTTGGGAGCCGGGAAGCGGCAACTTCTTAAACAGGCCTGTCGCCCCAGCTGAGCTGTCCTGCGTCTCCCCTGCCAGCCTTGGCCGTGCTGAGCCTGCGCAGCGGTAGAGAGCAGGAGACCCCTGTTGCTCTGCCTTGGCGGAGACACAGAAAGCACTTTATGGGGAAAATGACCCCTTTCCCCGTGGCCAATTACCCTTGACTATGACAGCCCAGGTGCCTGTTATTGCCAGCCGAAATATAAAGGAGCCGTCATGCAGTCCGACCAGACTATTAACCAGGCAGAATGAGGCCATTTGCTTGTTCGAGGGTAGCATGAGCCCAAAGTGGAATTAAACCTTTTCTCGCTGGGCCAGCAGGCTTGTTCTGAACGGCTGCCTTGCTGCCCTCTCCTCGGCCCCCTCTCTGTACATGCGCCCACCTCCGCGAGATGGTTTTCTTTGGCGAGGTGGTTCTTCCACCCAGGTCAGGGGGGCGCCGAAAGAGGCACAGCTGCATCTCCTTCCCAGAACTCTGTTTACTCCTCTTTCTCCCACCCTGTGTACTGCCTGCAGGCTGGCCATTCGTCAGGTAGAGCGGCGTGGTTAACCCTGCCTCTCTACCTGACGAATGGCTAGCTTGCAGGCAGCATGGCTCTCCTCAATTTATTTTTTAAAAAACATTTTCTATCCCTCCAAGGAGTCCAGAACGGTGTACATGGTTATTTTTATCCTTACAACAACCCTGTGAAGTAGGTTAGACTAGCTAACATTAATGCTGGGCAGGATGGGAGAGAGGAGCAAATGGTTAACCATGCAGCTCTACCTGATGAATAGCCAGCCTGCAGGCCCTTGCTTTCCTGAATAGCCAGCCTGCAGGCCACCAGTTTTCCTCTTCCAGCTGGCTAAACCCACTGTACTTGGGGTCCTCCAAGGAGTGACCTTTTCTTTCTCTGCCTTGTGCCCGTTGAATTCCCATGAAATCCTTGGCATTGACTCATTAGTGTGCGTTCATACGATGCATTACTACATGCGGGTTTTCTGCAGGGTTTTGTGGATTCTGAGATTGCAGTGTGCATTTCTTTGCAGAATGTCAGGCAGTTAGGACTTGGCTGCCTGTTTCCTTTAGCCGGGCAGGCAGCAGGAGGTTCTCCATCTTCGCCCCACCCCGTCTGTCCCTCCAGGTTGCAAAGATACTCGGCTTGCAAGGTGGAATTTTGGCAAGTGTGGGGAGCCATTGCCACATCTACACACCTCAACTGATCAATCTATTTATTATTTTCGATGTAAACCGCTTTGCGAACCTTTCTCGAAAAGTGGCACATAAGTAGTAGTAACATCTGTGCTCCTGGGATGCAGGCATGCGGTTATAAAGGATCACGGTGGGGGTGAGTATCCTCAGGCTGCTGGCTCCCTAAGCACTTCTGGAGCCGTCAGAACCGCCAGGTGCTCGTCGCCCCACCCATAGCTACAGCAAAATGGGCCGCATGTTCCTGAAGCTTCTCTCAGCTAGTGCTTCTTTCAGACGCTGGCTGGGTGCTTCTTTCTTTGCCTCGCATGGGGCAGAGAAAGAGCGCGCGCGCACAGCGCTTGAAGGAAGCACCGACTGGAAGCGGCAAAAAGGCAGCACCTCCACTTGCCTCCAGTGGCCATGCCCCCTGCATATGACATCATACATAGAGGCGTGGCCGGTGCGCGCTTATGCGCAGAGCAATACAGGAGAGGGGCCACCGCTGGGAGCTCCTCCTGTGCGTGAGCTTCCTGCGCCCCTGTTGGGATGGGATGGGGAAGTGAATCTGTAAGGTTTGCAAGCTCTGCCTATTTGGGGTTGCTTGCATTGCAAAAGCCATTGTGTAAGGTTAGGAACTTAGGAAGCTGCCATATACTGAATCAGACTATTGGTCCACCTAGCTCAGTATTGTCTACACAGACTGGCAGCTGCTTCTCCAAGGTTGCAGGTAGGAGGAATCTCTCTCAGCCCCATCTTGGAGATGCTGCCAGGGAGGGAACTTGAAATTTTCTGCTCTTCTCAGAGCGTCTCCATCCCCTGAGGGGAATATCTCACAGTGCTCACACATCAAGTCTCCCATTCAAATGCAACCAGGGCAGACCCTGCTTAGCTAAGGGGACAAGTCCTGCTTGCTACCACAAGACCAGCTCTCCTCTCTAAGTTTGAGCTCAGATTTCTTCCCCAGTTCGCTGCCCCATCCGCAGGCAGTGGAAGTGAGCGAGTGAGGGCATTTTGGTCTTTTTCCAGCAATGGGGTCAGAACTGGAGGCCATAGAGGCTGCGGGCTGCGGTGGTGCTACTCCTGGCAACTTCTGTCTGACAGCTGCTCTTTTTATTTCCCACAAGTCCCCTGGGCTGGTTTGGGGAATATTCTCCCCCTCACCATGTCTTCCCTGCTCATCCTGACGCCCTCTGAGCACATTCCTTAATTGAGTGAAGGGGTGCAGTTCATCTGAGCTACTCCTCTAAATGTGTTCCCTGTTTTATTCGTGGGGGTGGGAGGGAGATATTGTCCAAACTAACCCTATGAGATGGAAAATTGTGCATAGTCCCAATGGGTGGAAGAAGGGTGTGGAACACCATGCAGTGCAGTATAGTGGTTAGAGCATCTGAGGGAGACCAGAGGGACATGTGTTCAAGCCCCTGCTTGGCCACGAAGTTTCTTTGGTGACCTGAGTCGGGCCACACTTATGCAGCCCTGTCTGGCTCGTAGAGTTGTTAGGATAAGGCGGTGTGGGGAGAAAGCCCTGTGCACAGCCCTCTGAGCTCTTGGGGAGCGGGATGTGGGGGCTAAATACGGTGTCGTTGATTCCACCCAGGGCTCAGCATTAAGCACGATGCTCCCCTGTGCTGCTCCCCTGTGCTTTTCCTCCAGTCCTCACCTTGGCACAGCAGCGGTGCCTCCCTCCCTCCCCTGCCCACCCACCCCACCCCTGCTGAGCTGCATGGGGCCAGGGCTGGTGGTGGGAGGGGGGAGATCTCCTCGCCCTTTGCTGCGGCAAGCATGGGAATGATTTGCAATCGCCAGAGCTGTGATTGCTTTCGAAGGACAGCGGCCTGAACTCTTGGTTACCTTCCTCAAATTATGTGTGACATTCAATTAAAACCCCGAGGCACCTGGACATAAAACGTTAGTGTAGCTGGGAAGCGGGGGCAGGGGGAGGAAGATGTGTTTTTATTTGCAGAGTCATCACATGCTGGGCCATCGGGAATCAAACTCCTCCTCGAGAGCGTGTTGACCGCGGCTGGGCTGAAGGGGGGTGGGGGGTGGGCGGGTAAGGCCGGGCAGAATATCAGCCGGCTCTAGTTTTCAAGGGAGATGTATGCGTTCTGGAGAAAGTCAAAGAGACGCAAAGCTAGACCTCTCTCAGGTGGGTCTCTCTCCAGGGTTTGACTACCATGCAGTGGTAGCCCAAGAAAGGTCGTCAAGTGCCACGGCCCTCTCCTTGCCCCTCGCTGTGTTTTTCGATTGGGGCAGCAATGCTGCTGCTTGATTTTATATACTGTATACTGAATCCAAGATAAGTCGTCCCCCCCCCGTTCTTGCCTGTTAAATTTTGCGGGGGGTGGGGGTTGTCTTAGACACAGAGTCCTCTATCTTTTGGGTAAATCACCTGTGTTGGGTAAATCACCTGCATCCCCTGTATTTAATCACTATCTTTTAAGATACCATCTTACATTGAGTCACCTTCTATGTGGGTAAATACGGTGTGAGTGTCACACACACACACACACACACACACACACACACACACACACACAAACACACCCCTCCTCTGCCACTTCCCTTGTGTGCTTCTGGGCTAGTCATGAGAATGGGGAGGAAATGGAAGACTGCCCTTTCCTCATTGCCTCTTCCACATCCTTCCCCTTTTCATAACCAGCCCAGTGGCACAAGAGGGAGGAAGTGCAGAAGGGTGTATGTGCACTGCACCAAATCAAGGCAAGCAATTACCTGCCTAGAGGTGGCGGCTAGTCGGGGTGGAGCAGAAGGGACGGAAAGTGAGCCGTAGGGACTCACCTTGCCCGCTTCTCGCCCTGCCCAGCTGCCTCCTTCCCTCTTGCCCCACCGTGGCTTTAACCCCAGGCACTCAAAGTGAATCTGTTCGTACATGCTGGGGCTGGGGAGAGCGGGGGAAGGCAGGATACTACCTGCCTGTTTATCCTCACAACAATCCAATGAGGTAGGTTAGGCTGAGAGCCACATGACTGGCCGAGAGTCACCCAGTGAGTTTCATGGCTGAATGGGGATTTGAACTCGGGTCTCTCTGGTCCTCGTCTAACCACTACACCAGCTCAAAAATAGCACCCACCCAATGTGGGACTTGAACCCACCACCTTGAGATTAACAGTCTCATCCTCTACCGACTGAGATAGCTAGGCTGCAATACCAGCCTTTGCCCATTGTGATGGGGGATGATGGGAGTTGTAGTCCAACAGCATCTAGGGACCCATATTTGAGAACCCCTGTCATATGATGTTGTGGGGGAGATCTTTCTTATTCTCCTTAAACTTTGAAAGAATCTGCCTTCTTTGTCTGTCCTTGGGCAGACTGTGAGAATGACCAGACCGCAGACATTTTTGAATTGTAACCCCTCTCCAACATTTTAGCACCACAACAATTCACTGCCACTTGTTGTGTTGATGGCCATCAGCCTGGCTGGCTTTAAAAGGGGCTTCGGCAAATTCAAGGAGGTCTATCAATGGCTACTAGTCTGGTGGCTAAAGGCCACCTCCAGCCTCAGAGGCAAGATGCCTCTAAATACCAGTTGCAGGGGAGCAACAGCAGGAGAGAGGGTATGCCTTCATCTCCGGTGGATGGGCTTCTCAGAGGCATCTGGTGGGCCACTGTGGGAAACAGGATGCTGGACTGGATGGGCCTTGGGCCTGATCTAGCAAGTCTGTTCATATGTTGTATGTAGTGAACGGATGGGGGAAGTGTGACCCATTTGAAAATCGGTGCCTGTCAGTAGTCAAACTGTATGCAACGGGGACTAGGTGGAATCCTTGTCTCTTGACATGCCAGATTGGTGTGTGCAGAGAGATTTCTCAAAGTGGGACAGTGCCCCAGGGCGCTTTCAGAGAGCACAGGACACTTGCTGGCTGAAGGAGGGAGTACAGAAAGTGGTGCCTGCTCTCTCCTCCCTCCGCCCACCCATCTACAGATGGTCTAAACTGGCCCTGACTGTGCCCTCTGGATAACTATGATCGCAGGGCAGTCTTTTCACGAGGCGAGGTGATGTGGTCACCTCAGGTGGCAGATTATTGAGTGGCAGCGGGGTGGCAATTCCCCCCCTACTGCCACCATCAGAGCGGCTCCTTTGGACTGACCCTGGCCAGCCTGGCAGGGAGCGCCTCCCCCCACACTCCTAACAAAGCTTGCAGGAACCCCAAGGAGAGAAGAGGAGGCTGCAGGCAACCTTCCCCCTTCCTGACCCCCCCCCATTCTACTTTCAGGGCTTGCAAAGAGACTGGCCCCCACCCTGGGGGAAGGCAGCATTTTGGCCCCCCAGCACTAGGTCTTTCAGTATCTGGGTTGCTCCTGAATGATGGGATTTCCCCTCTCGCTTCCTCCAAGGAGCGTGGGGCACCATACAAGCACGCCCCACCCCTGCCGTCGGGAGAGGCCCAAGGTCCCCCAGTAAGCTTTATGGCTGAGCGCAGACTCGAACCCAGCTCTCTCTCTGTCCCAGTCTAAAGCCGTTCTAGCCACCACCACGCTGGCTCACAACCATGCATCTGGGCACACGGGTGAAAGGAGAGCCCCGCGGATGTGCACCGAACGTGGGTTGTGTGAAAGGCTGGGAGGGATTGACAGAGGAGGGAGAGCCGTGTTTGCGCTCTTGGTTCCGGCTGATGTCAGAGTTGTGGGGTGGGAGGTGGGGGGCAATTCTGGTCATCCCGGGCCAATGAGCCGGCCGGGGCTGGCATCTCCCGCGTCCTTAATTCCGCCGTTCTGTGGCTTGATGGTTCCCAGCTGCCTTTTCTCCAGGCTGTCTCTCTATCTCTGGCCTCTCTTCCGGTCCATTTGTCAGTGTGGCTCACAGCTGTCATGCAGTTTCTCCTCCGCTGCCCGGGTGCAGCTCGCTGGCACGCAGAGCCCCTTCCTTGCCAGTGCCTGTGCCAGCCCATCTTCCCAGGACCCCTGCAGGGCCAAGCCGCCGCCCGCCACACTAAACCACGAACCAGGGCCCTTTTTTGGGGGGGGATGCGTCAAGCAGCCCTTGTGGGTTCTCTCTCCTCTCCTCTCCCCACCCCTGGCCGAGGCGTGCCACCTGCCTGGGAGACGGCTGCAGCTCTGCCGCCGGGGAGGTTAAAATGGAGGCCGTTGAAAACCATCAGGTAGCTATGGCAACCGGCATGCTGGAGGGACCTGCCTTATACAAGGAGGGTTAAGGAGAGGAGAAGAGAGAGATGTGCATGGCTTTCAACTTGGATCTAAGTGGGGCTTGGGGTAGTGGCCCTTGGTGGGCAGAGCTGCCGCAGAACCAGTCATCCCAGCAGGTCAAGTCAGTTTGCACCGGGCAGCTTGTGGCTGGGATTGTTGGCTCAGCATGGGAGCGGCACTCTGAAGTTCTGGGTTCGAGTCTCTGCTTACCCAGTCGAAAGGGGTAAGTGCTTGCATCATGCATACAGAAGGTTCCCAGGATCAATCCCTGAATGCATCTCCAGGTGGGGCTGGAAAGATGCCTGCCTGAAACCCGGGAGATCCACGGCCAGTCAGTGTACTATACTGAGCTAGAGAGACCGGTGGTCTGGCTTGATAGAGCTTCCCCGCCTCTGAATGTGTTGGGGGAAGCACAGTCAAGCCTGCTAGCCCCACAGCTGAGCAAAGGTGTTCTCGCTGGCCATGTCCCTGGCAGCCAGGTGTGGGACAAGTTGTGTGCGAGGGGCCCTGTGTAAATAGCAGTGCTGAGTTGCATTGTTTAGTCTATGTCCCTGAAGAACAGCTGTGGAGTAGAAATGCACTGAGCCCAGTAGTGGCTCGTCCTAAGGAGCCACCAGGGGGCGCCAAAGGAGGTAGTGGTAGCTCCAGTTGCTCCTCTCTCTCCTGGGCGCTTTCCAGATTAGACCCTGCAATGGGGTCATGGTATATCTGAGAAGTGTGCTTCCACACTTCCTGCGTTGTGATACCACAGTTCCTACGCGGAGAGCAGGGTGCCGTTCACATTGCCAATGCCTTGTTTCAAATTTAATCACTGCAATATAGTGCTAGGACATTCTCTGGTGTTGACTTTTTTCTCATAATTAATCCCTATGTAGAAGTAATATAACATCCGAGAGTCTAAACACATTAGATTCTCTGATGTTACATTGTTTCTTCATAGGGATTCATTGTGAGAAAAAGTTAGTTAACGCCAGAATTCTAAAATACAGCTGGTCTTGTGGTAGCAAGCATGACTTGTCCCCATAGCTAAGCAGAGTCTGCCCTGGTTGCATCTGAATGGGAGACTTGATGTGTGAGCACTGCAAGATATTCCCCTCAGGGGATGAAGCCGCTCTGGGAAGAGCATAAGGTTTCAAGTTCCCTCCCTGGTTTCTCCAAGATAGGGCTGAGAGAGATTCCTGCCTGCAACCTTGGAGAAGCTGCTGCCAGTCTGTGAAGACAATACTGAGCTAGATAGACCAATGGTCTGCCTCAGTATATGGCAGTTTCTTATGTTCCTATGTTCCCTAAAAATCACCAGGATGCCCCAGTGCCTTGCAGCTTGGGCGGTAGTTGGCACCCATGGAACTCTGTCCCCCAACCCGCTATCAAGCACCTAGGCACTACCCATGGGAAATAATGAGGCCACTTTGAATCCCCGTTATTACCTATGGCAGAAAAACACAAAATCACTTAAAACTAAAAAAATTGTTAAAACATCAACCCAATCACTTTGCCCAATCACTTTGCAGTTTGAGTGGTAGTCAGCATCCTTGGCGCCCTGCCACCGAACCCGCTTTGCTGCTCCTTAGCCCTTTAAAACCGAAATCAATTTGAATTAAATTTCAAGCAATTCTGCTTTGGTTCAAGGGCAGCAGATTCGAGTTCAAATTGAATCAGGCTGATTTGATTTGAATCAAATCACAAAAAAAGTTTCATGCACATCCCTAGTTTTTAGCCTACTTTACGTATGAGATCACCAGGCATTTTCTGTGTGTGTGTGTGTGTGTGTGTGTGTGTGTGTGTGTGTGTGTCCCTGTCCTATCAGCTTTGCAATGCCTGGACTAGTATGAACCAAATTGGGTACAGTTGTAGGGACACATCTATAGTTTGTGATGACATCATCCACCCTGATGCAAGATGGCGGATATTTGAACATTTGAGGCACAAGAGGGCTTATTTGTGAACCGCCGAACCTATTTGAACCAAATTTGCTACAGCTGTAGGGGGACATAGGGATACCTCAATGGCATAATTTGTGATTATGTCATCCACCCCAATTCAAGAGAGTGGACTCGTGAACATTTGAGGTGCAAGTGGGAACCAATTTGGACCAAATTTGGTACAGTAATAGGGACACCTCAAAGGCATAGTTATCATCCACCCCAATTCAAGATGGCGGATGTGTGAACGTTTGAGGCACAAGAGGGCTGACTTGTGAACTGCCTGACCAATTTAGGACCAACTGCTTGTGCTGTATTTGCTTAGTCTGTATGTTGTCTTTCCAGCCTCTCAAAGGGGTTTTCTTGCAGTTAAAGAAGAACAAAATAAGCAGCTTTCTGACTGCTGATGGTTCTTAAAGCTGCAGCAGGTCCAGTGCAAAGGATCCCCAAGAAAATGGGGAAGAAGCATCACGACGGACCGGAGGCAGGCCACAGTTGTGGGGAGTAGGGACACAAGCAAGGCCAGAGTGTGCCTGCTGGTCAGGCTAGACCCACACCTGACCCGGAGGGGCAACCTATCGCCACGCCAGGTTGCAAGGACCAAGGAGCTGCTTTGCAGGGTTGAGCCGTGCTGGCGCCTGGGAGGATACTGCTCTTCCCCCGTCCTGGGCCTTTAATTTGCCCTGCGTGTAGTGCCCCCGGAAACACTTGCCCCAAACCGAAGCCTCCAGAGGGGCCAAAGACTCCCACCCTGATCTCATTTCATGCCATTCAGTAACGCAATGTGGCGGAGGGTACACATGATTCTTCTTTCTAGTAGGAGTCATGTGAACTGCTTTGGAATAGGCTCCCTGTTAAAATAAGAGCATCTCCTTCTCCATTTGTTTTCAGGAGGACCCTCAAGACACTGGGATTAATTTTGAAAAACTGATTTATGAGATTGTTTTCATTGTGTTTTGTGGAATTTTAATCTGTTTTGACTCTTTTATATTGTGTGTTTTAATGCACCCCCTAGGGGTGTACATATCAGGTGGTATAAAAAATACGATAGATAGATAAATTTTATTCATTCATTCATTCATTCATTCTGTTTCTATACCGCCCTTCCAAAAATGGCTCAGGGTGGTTTACACAGAGAAATAACAAACGAGATAGATAGATAGGTAGGTAGGTTGGGGAAAAGATGGTAGCTCTGTGGAGGAGCGTCTGCTTTGCATGCAGAAGAACCCTGGCATCTCCCGGAAGGGCTGGGAACTCATCTGCCTGAAGCCTTGGAGGGCCTGCTGCCAGTCAGTGTAGGCAGTTTTGAGCTAGATGGACCAGAGGGCTGACTCTCTATAAGGCTGCTTCCTATGTAACCTACATTTTCCTTCCCCTCGGGAAGCAAATAACATACGGAATAATGTGGCCGTTGACTCCAGTACGTTCCTGTTTGCAGTCCGATGTGGAGGATTGTACTACTCTGCCTGTACTAAGAATCCATACTGTTTCTCCTCTTTTGGTGGTGGAGGGGAAAAGGAATCCGCAGCACGGCCGTGCCCAGACTTTGCAGATCAAGCTAGCAAATTGAGCGAGTTGATGCCAAATTGGAAATGTGACACATATAGACCCCGGGATTCTGGAACTGGCTCCCTGGGGTGGCAATGGAACCAAAGCAGCCGGTTTGCTTTGAGATGGAATAGATCCCCTCATCTGCTGCTGGCAGGGCCTTTTTCTTTTTTTTTGGCCGGCTGTGGATGGAAAGATGTTTTTAAGACTCTGTGCGTGCAGTAGAATGAATGCTCCCAGCGAAGAAGGGCAGCAGGGCATGGATTATAGAGTGAGGAGTGAAAGTTAGTAAATTTGGACCCATTTTATGGAGCCAGTAACTGTCAAGGTGCTCGGCGCAGCAGAGGTAGCGGCCGAGAAGGGATGAAACGCAGCAGCAGAGAAGCTGGCCAGACTCTGGGACCAGCTGCAGGCTGTTGGCTTTGTGTGTGTGCCTGTGTGGGATGGATAATACATGCCCAGGTCTGGATATCGCGGAGGTGGGGAGGTGATAGATTTCACCAGCAGCTCTGGTCCAAGGGCGCCTACAACAAAATCCAGTTGCGCTGGTGTAAGCCTGTCGTTATTTAACAGTTGAAGTGTCCAGTAGCAGCAGCAGCAGTAATAGTAATAGTAAGTTTATTACACTTAACACAAATGCCCATTGTGCTGAGAGGTCGGCTGTGCTTGAATGGAGGGCTTACACAGAGCAGAGATTCCGAACCTTGGGCCCCCAGATCTTGTGGTCCATCAACATTCATCATCTCCTTCAGCCGCGGTGGCTGGGCATGATGAGAGTTGTAGTCCACCAATATTTGGGGACCCAAGGTTGGAACTCTTGCTATATATTACAAGACGATCAGAGCAGGGAGGTGGGGATCCATCGGTGCGCTGGTTTTCTCTCTCCCGTTTGCTTCTAGTAAGACAGGGAGTGGATTTCAGGCATTGGTATGGGGGGGGGGCGGGGTAAGGGGTAGGAGTGGAATTCTCAGTGGTGGATTAAAACTCCAACCAGAGTGGGTCTTAAGATTCTTAAGAGAATCCCCTTAAATTTCTATTTTTGAACCCAGAAAGCAACCTTCATTTCCCTCCCTCCCTGTGTGTGTGTGTGTGTGTGTGTGCAGGCTTATAATGTTTGTCGATTTAACTGCACAACTGGGTTAAACTAGAGCTCGGTTAAAGTCACAAAACGGAGGTGAGGGATTTTCATGATTGTGGGGCACGGGGCGAACAGCCTTATCCGCTATAATTGAGCGGATGGGTTCAAACAGCCCAGGCCCTCCAGCTCCACCCGTTGCGGTTTTCACCCATTATCTCCCTCTCTTGGAGGGGCTGCCAGGGAGAGGGGTGAACACGGGCCCCCTATCTCCTAGCTATACCCCTGCGGGCGAAACGTGAGTTGGGCAAGCTGACTGCTTGCCCAGTAATCCATTTGTTGATTTATCCATAATTCCATAACATAATCCACTTGAGGAATTCTCTGCCACAAGATGTGGTGACAGCCAACAACCTGGATGGCTTTAAGAAGGGTTTGGATAACTTCATGGAGGAGAGGTCTATCAATGGCTACTCATCAGGTGGCTATACCTCTGAGTACCAGTTGCAGGGGAGTAACGGCAGGAGAGAGGGCATGCCCTCAATTCCTGCCTGTGGGCTTCCAGCGGCATCTGGTGGGCCACTGTGCGAAACAGGATGCTGGACTAGATGGGCCTTGGGCCTGATCCTGCAGGGCTGTTCTTATGCTCTTATGACAGTGGTGCTTTGAACGGGATTCTGGAAAATAAAAACGGTGGCGGCAGCTGCTTCCATAAAAGAGGCACCAGTGGAAAAATGATTACTGGAGGCGGAGACCCCATGGGGTTTTGGCTCCCCCAAAATGGGGTTTTGGCCCCATTCCCCCCAGCTCCCCCCTGCCAAGTTGAAGCCAAAAATTCTAGTTTAAATAAAGCTGGCGCCTGGCTGAAAGATGGCCCACACGCTGGGTGGCCTTGATAGCTCCCCTCCTTGACCAGCAGCGTGTTGGTGCTGTAGTGGCGGCAGCCTCTGCCTCTCCTCTTCCCATCCCCTCCTCTCCTCTCCGTCCAGGGCCATTATTGGCAATATTAAAGCCAATGAACAGATTTGTTTTTTATTTGCTGCCATTTGTTTCCTCGTGGCGTGAAGCATCTGCTGGGCCCATCACCAGACGCTTTGCGGGGCGGACGCTTTCCAGGACAGGCGTACGTGAACACCACTGCCCGCCGTGACCAGATGGGGGGTGTTGCTCACCGGTGCCAAGCAGTCCGGCTTTGTGTAATTTACAGACGGTTATCGGCAATACTTGATGTGCCTAATACTAATAATAACAATAATAATAAAAAGCCCTGGCGTTGGCGCCAACGGCTTAGCAGGGGAGCGTTTTGAGAGGCTGTTGACGGGATCTGAAGGGCTCGGGGAGTTAATTAGAGCCGGTGTGGGTGTGGGCAGGCTGCCGACAGGCCTCTTTGCCGTGTGCCGTTCCGAGGAAGCTCTTGCCGTTTTCTTCCCTGCAAAGAAAAGACTCTTGACTTTTCAGCTGGGACAAAAGAGGGTGGCGGGCCGGGATTGTCATGGGCTTGGCCAAACCGCGTCCCCTCTTGCTTGCTTTCATGGGAAGTACGCCGGATGCAGGATGGAGGGTGCTGCAATTCCTTCCTTCGCCCATGTAGAAGCCGTCACAGTTTGAAAGCGTGGCCCACATCCTGCCTAACGCTGTGCTCGCTCAAGGGTGTGGTGCTGAGTCTGGCATTCCAGACTTGGTGTCGCACAAATGTTTGTGCTTGTGCAGCCAGATGTGCAACTTGTCGCCGCCCTCATATTTTGCTGGGAAGTTTTGCGCATTTCCAAACATCTCTCTTATTCCCTCCAGCAACTGCTTGATCTTCTTACACGAATGCAGCTGGGTGCATTGCACAAGCATGGCGTTAGGGTTGTTGTTGTTGTTGTTGTTGTTGTTGTTGTTGTTGTTTTACCATCCTCATCTATCATCCTCATCCTCATGACGACTCAGCATTCATAGCACACTTGCAAAGCACTTTGCAAACATCCTCTTAGTAGGCTTTAAACAGTCCTATCAGGTCGGCCAGTATTATCATCCCCACACGGAGAGGGACATGCTTGAAGATCGAGGGACCTAGAGTACTTGCGTTCCGGGTTGTTGGCACTGACAGGCCATGTCTCTTCCGCGTTTCAGAAGGGGGTCCTCCACAGCCCTTCCTGGAGATGCTGCCAGGGATTGAACCTGAGACCTTCTGCATGCCAAGCAGTTGCTCTACCAACTGAGCTACACTCCCCATTGTGTATGGCAGGGGTCCCCAACTCCAGATATTGCTGGACTACAACTCCCATCACCCCCAGCTACAGTTTATTGTGGCAGTGGGTGATGGGAGTCATAGTTCTACAGGTTGGGAAGTGCTGGTGTATGCTGTGGGTATCCAGTTTCGGTAAACTACCTTGCCCATTTTTGATATTGTCTTTTGGGGGCACAGTTGAAAAAGAAGTAATAGTTGGCATTTGAATATAGCACTGACTTTTTAAAAGTACACCACACACATTTTTTTGTTAGTTAGTTAGTTAGCTAGCTAGTTAGTTAGTTAGTTAGTTAGTTGTATGCCACCCTTCCTAAAGTGGCTCAGGGCGGTTTACATTGAAATAAAATAAAATAAAATAATAATAATAATAAAACAATTAATTTAAAAAAACATTTAAACCAGATTAAAACTAAAACCAGATATCATTAAAAACCAGGCTAAAAAGATGGGTCTTTAAGGCTCTCTTGAAGGCTTCCAAGGAAGATAAGCCCCTCATATCCCCGGGGAGTGTGTTCCACAACCCAAGGGTGACAACTAAGAAGGCTGATCTCAAGTCTCCACCAGATGAACTGGTGGCACCCGAAAACGGACCCCTCCTGATAATCTTAATGAGCGGTGGGGATCTTGTAGAGAAAGGCGCTCTCTCTCAGGTAACCCAGACCTAAGCCAGTCAGGGCTTTAAAGGTAATCACCATTATTCCAGTCATCTCACAGCAGTCCTGCAAGGTGGATCAGCACAATACTTCTCATAGTGCAGATGAATGGAACCGTCTTCCTGGGAAGATTCATACTAACCTCCCCCTCCTAGGATTTTGGAGGCAGTTAAAAGCTGCCCTTTTTACCTACACCTTTGGGGGTTGACGAAGAGGGGCTTCTGTGGGGGAGTCGTGCTTTCCCTTTGGGTTGATTCTTTGGGTTGCTGGGTATTGCCGTCTCTGTTTTCAGTCCTGATTTTTGTTTATGTTGCTGCTGTGGCTTCGCTTGAACCTTTTATTGTGGTTTTTTATGATGTTTTATTGTGTTGGGAGCTATTTTGGGGTCTCTGGACAAAAATCAGTTTAGAGCTATACATAACAGTAAGATGAAGTCTGAGGCTGCGAGGGAGCGCTGAAGATCGCCTGTTGAGTTCATGGTAGAAGCAAGACGCAAAGCAGTGACTTTCCACTTCCCAGCCTCGCTCTCTTCCCAGTGTTCCAGAATCTTTACAAGCACCCTGTCGGGTAGGCCAGAATTACTACCCCTACAGTGGAAGTGGGGAGGGGGCTGAGAGGTACGATGTTCATTATGAGAAATGGTCTTGTGGTAGCAAGCATGACTTGTCCTCTTAGCTAAGCAGGGTCTACCCTGGTTGCATATGGAAGGGAGACTAGAAGTGTGAGCACTGCAAGATATTCCCCTCAGGGGATGGAGCTGCTCTGGGTAGAGCAGAAGGTTCCAAGTTCCCTCCCTGGCAGCATCTCCAAGACAGGGCTGAGGGAGGATCCTGCTTGCAACCTTGGAGAAGCCACTGCCAGTCTGTGTAGACAATAGTGAGCGATATGGACCAAGGGTCTGACTCAGTATATGGCAGCTTCCTCTGTTCCTAGGTACAATGTTCATCATGCAACATTTGCAGTTTTCAGAATGGCCTAGGCTCATTTGGAAATGGCATCCATTCCCATGGCCCTCTGGAAAGGAACCTGAGCTTTTCAGCGGACATTCCCCGTCATTCATTTCAGTACATACCCTGGAGCATGTGCTTTGCCTGCAGAAGGTCCCAAGTCCCCTCCCTGGCAGCATCTCCAAGAAAGGGCTGAGAGGGAGACTCCTGCCTGCAACCTTGGAGAAGCTGCTGCCAGCCTGTATAGGCAATATTGAGCTAGACGGACCATGCGGCTAACGCAGTATAAAGCAGTATGTTGGTGGTTCTGGCAAGAGCACCCAACATTTAGGGGGAAAGGCGTTGCCCGCTGCTCAGCTTGCATTCCTGCAGAAAAATCCCTTAGCCCTGTCCCATTTTCAGCATCCCTCTGCTGCGGTCTGGTCCTGGTCCCCTTGGGAGCCTCGCTGCCCTGCCTAATGGCGTCTTCGCCCTCCTTGATGGCCCTGCTCTGTTCTATTCCTGGCTCATTTCCCCATCACTGCTGCCCATTTTTGCTTCTGTCGCTCAGCAGAGACGACACACACCGGCCCCCGTTACCGCAGCGATGAGCACCGCTCTTCCTCTGGCTGTCTTTATTGCTACGAGCCAACCCCGAGCAACTAGGGCAGCACAGCTCCATTCTGGGCTGTCAAGGATGGAGAGCGAAACCCAGCTCAGAATCCATCAAGAGGATAAGATGCTTTTATTCTCCCATTCTGCATTTTGGCCCCTCTCGCTTGGCACCGGGGATCTTGTTCAAGAAACAAGCTCTTTTTGCCAGACACCCCAATGTTGCAGTCACAAAGGCAGGGGTGGGTGGCAGGGGGCTCTTTCAAGGATTTGTGAAGGTCAAAGGTCTGAGCACATTCATGGGGAGTTTGCCCTGTTAGAGGTTCTCCACTCCCCCCCCTCCAACCCCACAACAGAACTCTGTTGGGTTATGATGTTGCATTGCTTTGATAAGCGATGCCAGTTAGCGATCCCCGCTAACTGGGCAAAGAGGCACCCAGGGGCGTAGCTAGGGTAGAGGGGGCCATGTTCATCCCTCTCCCTGGCGGCCCCCCAGCGTAAGGGAGATAATGAAGAAAATAGGGAGGGGTGGACCTGGAGGGCCCTCAGGAGCTGGGGCCCCGTGTTCTTTGAACCCTTTTGCTCAATTATAGCTATGCCCCTGGAGGCACCTTTTAAATGTGGTGATTCTCTTTATTTAGCAGGGGGAGAGTAACTGGCCCTCTCCACCCCCAGCACAGCATCCCTCCAGTGACTGCTGCTGGTGTCTTATGTTTCTTTTTAGATAGTGAGCCTTTTGGGGACAGGGAGCCATCTCATTTATTTATTTGTATCTATGTAAACTGCTTTGGGAACCTTTTGTTGAAAAACGGTATATAAATATTTGTTGCTGTTGATAAGGGTTTCTGGGGGCAAAATGACCTTCTGGAGGAGCTCTGGCAATGGGGGTTAATTTTGCCCCACTCCCACCACTAAAAATGGACAAAGTAGCAAGCCAGAGGTTGCCGGTTCGAATCCCCACAGATATGTTTCCCAGACTATGGGAAACACCTATAGCCGGCAGCAGGGATCATCTCATACTGCACGGGAGGAGGCAATGGTCAACCCTTCCTGTATTTACCAAAGGCAGCCACAGGGCTCTGTGGTCGACACCGACCCGATGGCACACTTCGCTTTACTTTATTGACCCCTATTTTGCTACTACCCTCAAATTCTAGCTGAAGACTCACTGGAGGAATTTGTATTCCGCCTTAGTGTTCTCTCTAATTTTTTTCATCTGTGCCCAGAATGAATTTTTTTCTGGGCGGCAGTATCAAGGCAGTGTGCGCTCACGTGCATTCAGAATGGGGCCTGCCTGATTCAACCTGTGCAGGATCTAAAATTAACAGAGCGGACATCAAAAAACCTGCGAGCGAGCGTGCATGCGCACACCTTAGTGAACGCTGCTCTCCCCTAATTTTGAGACATGGCGTTGGTCTCCCCCCCCATTGACCCCACACTCAGCACCCCCCCCCAGCTCCCACCCTTGGCTGCACCCACTGTTCAAAAGAGGATGACACCACCTGCCTTGGTTCCCAGAGGAGAAGCTACAAAAATAATATTGTAGAATATTGTTCTGCAAAAAGTGTAGAACAAGGAAACCAGAATGGCCAGTTAGGAGAAGCTAAAGTGTTTGGGGCTCCCCCCCTAAAGATTATACAGGGCAAACATGTTAGAGATTGCAAAATTCTGCATGTTGTGGAGAAAGTGCCCCCCCCCCCCCGCAATAATCCTAGAATTCAGAGTCACCTGATGATATAGATAGATAGGCCAGGCAATTCAGGACAGGCACGTGGAAGCCCCTTCTTCACACATTACACATTTTGCTTGTGGAACTCACTGCGACAAAGTGTGGTGATGGCCACTTGGATTGGAGAGAGTCAATGGCTGAGCCAGGACTCATGCAGAGACATGACAATGCAGCCCCCTCTGAGGTCGGGGAGCTCTGCTGTGCTTCTGCATTGGGAGAGTTTGCATGGCTCACGGGTCAGGATCTTGTGCACCTAGCAAACGCTGACTGGAAGCAGGAGGCGTAGCCAGAGCCATGAACTGCGGGCCGCTTTCTCCAGAGATGGGTTCTTTGGGTGCTCAGCAGTTCTGAATATACTGTATTTCTTGCAGTACATGAGCAGTTTTCTTGCAGTGGACTAGTGTGCCTCAGCACTCCGTTTGGGAATGTGTGTGTGTGTGTGTGTGTGTGTGTGTGCGCATCCTTGCCTAAGTGCAGGGCATTCCCCGGCTTGCTGCTGCACACGGTGGCATCAGGTTCTTGCTCATTGTTCGTCCCTGTTTAAGCACCGGCCATTTCAGAATTTCGGAGCCGCTTGGGTCTTGGAGAGCTGCAGAATAGGGAGATGGGCCTAGGGAAGGCGGGGGGGGCAGAAGAAGCGGGGGCTAGGAAGGGAGTCTGGGGGTGCAGCGGGCCAAGGCAAACGGGCTGCCTAGGGCAGGGAGGTCCGGGGGAGGGTGACCCAGAGCCGTGTTCCCAGATATTGTTGATTGCAACTCACATGATGAATGAATGAATGAATGAAATAGGTTAAATAAATGCTCCCCAGCCAGCAGCCACTGCGGCTGGGGATGATGGGAGTTGTAGTCCGCAACATCTAGGGATCTGTTACAGGGAGCACTGGACCAGAGGAATGGCGGAAAGAGAAAGGGACTCTGAAAGGGGGAGAGGGGATGGGCAGAGAGGAGAGGCTTATGTGACTGCAGAGGTGGGGAAGGTTGCAGGTCACATATGGATTTGAAATCTCCGGCTAAATCTTTGGCTGAAGGCCTCTGGTCGTAAATTGTGCCGCCCACATGGATAGAGGTGACTGTCTCGGGAGCTGCGGGTCCCTCCGTCTTTGCTTGTAGCAATCCCACCGATTCATCATCAGGGGCTGCTTTTAATCTGTGACTAAGCTTTTTTTAAAAAATTGACTGGCCGCTCCCTTTTGGCCCTCAGCCCTGCCGCCCCAAGCCCAGCCTGTCGGACAGATGCAGACCTGGCTTCAGACCCTCTCCGGGGCGGGCAGGCAGCAGCCAGAGACATCAAGGCAGCCTGCGCTGAAGAGTTTATGGGGTTATTAAAGGAGGCAGCTGGTCCAGTTTACAGCTGAGAATCTCATTTGGCAGACCCTGGGGGTAGGACTCTGCGGCAGGCAGGCTGTTTCCTCGGTGATCTTACTGGGGGGGGGCAGCAACCCCCTCCTCTCTAGACCGCTGTGTATGCTCCTTGAAATAACCCCTCGGAAAGAGGGCTGCAAGGGATGGGATTTCCCATTTTTGTACAGCTGGCTTGTTCCAGGACCAAAGGAAATGCAACCTCGGCCTGCTGAAATGGCCATTCTCTCTCTCTCCTTTCTTTTCTCAGATAGTAGATGCCCATGCTCCGTGTGTGTGTGTGTGTGTGTGTGTGTGTACGTACACACACACACACACACACACACACACACACACACACACATAAAGGTATTCAAAGCTACTTACAATGAGGGATAAAAATACAACAACAGTAAAACTCAATTTAAAACCCCCATAAAAATAAAAATAACACAAGGCAAAAGCAGAACACTAACACAACAGCTGGTGCTGAGGAACAGACCACCAACCATAGCAAGGGAAGAGTTCTTGAAAACCAGGAAGTTGTCGCCTCTTGGCAAGAGGGCCTCGCTCCGTGCCTTCCGAGGTTTCGCTCCAGTAAGCGGACGCAGCTGCTGAACCCAAATGTAGGCCAGAGGGCGTGCTCCCCGGTCCAAGCCCCCCACTCTCACCCCCCGAGATCAGTTGTGGGAACAGGAGAAGCTGCAGCTGGGGGTTCGGCAAGTAGAAGGTCTTGCTGTGTGGACCAGGAAGGCAGGTGCCAGGTCAGCACTGCAAAGGCAGAAGATCCGGAGCCTGGCTTCCTCTCAGGCTTGGCTAATGCAGAGGTGGCTTTTGCTTGCCTGTTGCAGCGACCGGTATTGCTGCAGGCCCCCCTGTTCCCAGGACCCGGCTGCTTGTGACTGGCGGGCAGCATGAAGCCTCTGGGTTGGCCAGGTAGGAGAAGTCGTTGCAGTGCATCAGCCTTTTGCACTGACTATCCTAATGACTGCTAGGGGCACTGGGACTAGAGAGGTAGCGAGTGAGGGTCTCCTTACCTGTCCCTGCTTGCCTCTACTCTATGACCCCTGCTTTGACTCCTCGGGTACTTCCTGTGCTTGGGGATGTGCACAAAGCCAATTTTCCCGGTTCGGCTCAAGTCCAAACTGGGCTCAAACTGAATCGGGCCTGTTCGGTTTCGGCACCCAGAACGAGGGGCCCAACTCCGCTCAAATTTGAGTCAGTTAATGCCCAGTTTGGGGGTGCCAGTTTTTTGTTTGTTAAAAAAGGGGGACTTACTGTCTCCAAGGCCTCAGCGGGTGCTTCTGGCAGCCGCGGGCCGGTCTCCAACAGTTCCCCATCGCCCTGCTGGTCTCCCCCAGGCCGTTTTGGCCTATTTTCGGGCCGTTCTGGCCCTCTCCGAGCCCGCAGAGGCCATTTTGGAGGTTGCTGTGCATGCACACAGGACATTTGCGTGGCCAGTCAACCCAGCTGGAGGAGGAACCGCCAGAAATCCCCCTCATGGCCGCCAGCAGCACCCCCGAGGCCTCAGAGGAGGCAAGTCCACCATTAAAGAAAAAACCCAAACTGACCCAGGGGGTTCGTCTCGATCTTGAGCCAAACCAAGCCTGGTCCGGCTCAAGGGCAAGCCCTCAGTCCGGGCCAGCTCGAGTTTGAGCCAGTTCGCACATTCCTACCTGAACTGAGTCAGTCCTCTTCCTTTCCTCCTAGAGAGCAGATGGAAACATATCGTTCCCTCTCCCTCTCCTATCCTAATGTATTTCACCAATAAATTAGTTACGTTTTTGATGTAAACAGCCCTGAGCCATTTTTGGAAGGGCAGCATATAAAGCTAATTAATTAATAATTGGGGTTATCTTTTTAACGAAAGGCGGTATATAAATGCAAAAATAAATAAATAAATAAATAAATAAAATTAATTAATTAAAATGGCCACGCAAATGAGTGGACACCAAAGAATCTAAACACTTCAAAAAGAAGTGTGGTGTAGTTGATAAATGGCAGTTGACAGTTGGCACTGTCCAATGGCAGTCAGAATGAACAGAAGAAATGAAAGTGTCCAAAGAATCTTCATAGGAATTCATTATGAGGAAAGCTTATTATACACCAAAGAATCCAAACACTTGAAAAATAATGACCACACATTTTGCTCCATAACTCCACTTCTACAAGGGCTAGAGCTTAGCATTTTTCTAAAAAAATGAAAACTGGGGATCCATGTTAGGGTTAGGATAGGGCGACTTTGAATCCCCATTATTTCCTATGGTGGAAATATACAAAATCAGTAAAAGCTAAATAAATTCATTAAAAATCAACCAATCGCCCCACCACCTTGCCCCTAGGGCCTTGTTAAGTGGTCCAATTGAATCAGATACAAATCGAATCTGCGGGTGATTGGGGTGGGGTAGATTTGGACACAAAACAAATCAGAGGTGATTTTTTGGGGCACAAATAGAATTAAAAAATGATTTGTGCACATCTCTACAGAATCACTTTGAGAACTTTGGTTGACGAGTGGTATATAAATATTATAGTAGTAGTAGTAGTCCGTGTGGAATATTACTGAGCTAGATGGACCAGTGGTCTGACTCGGTGGATAGTAGCTCCCTATGAACAATCACCCTCCCTTTTGCTTCTGTTGCTCATTGCTGGGTTGGAAACTGTAGCTGAGAGAGAGTTCCCTTCTCAAGACAACTGGATGGCTTAAAAAATAAAAGTGGTGAGGAATTAAGCAAGGGGAGAGAGAAGAAGCAAGAGCCCCCTTCTCTTCCCGCCACCCCTCCCCCTGGACGTGGTGCTGAGTATGCATCTTTGTCAGGCTCGTACACATTCCTGTTAATTTCACGCAAAGTGCCCTTGATGGATCTCTTGTTATTTTTGGTGAGTTGAGCCATAAATTTGTGACATCTCACTGCAGCAATCTGTTAAGTGGATGTGGGGCGTGGTGGAGAGGCTGAAGGTACAGTCTTTGTACCATGTGTGTGTAAGCAGGAGGAGAGACCCTCACATAGGGGGGCTCCAGTGACATCTGAACAGATTGCTCCCAATCAGTGGTTCTCAACCCTTAGTCCTCAGATGCTGCTAGACTACAACTCCTATTGCCTCCGTCCACAATGGCCTTTGGCCATTGCAGCTGGAGGTGATGGGAGTTGTAGTCCAGCAACATCCAAGGACCCAGGGTTGAGAACCCCTGGCTGCACAAATTCAGCCTATGCCTCTTAGGCCAATTCCCTCTTGGGGTTAGGCCAAAAAGGAACTAAGAGAACCGCAGTCCAAGCACATTTGCTCTCCATGTTTCATGAACCCCTAAGTCAGGATGCTTCTTCCACTTCTAAAGTGGTTGGTGGTCATGGTGGGGAGATCAGACCCATGCTCCCTCTAACTTTTTCCATCTACGTGCAGAATGAGTTTTGTTCCAGGCAGCAGTATCAGGGCAGTGTGTGCACAGGTGCATTCAGAGTGAGGCCTTCTTAAGTCAACCGGAGAGGGATCTAAAATGAGCTGAGCAGACATCAAAAAAACTTGTGTGTGCGCAAACATGCACACACCATAGAGGGAGCATGGGTCCAGACTCCAGACCTGGGAACAGGTTCTTCTTTCTCTTTCTAGGCATTCTTGACTGTGATGAAGTGTGATGTCCCAGGCCGGATTCTCACATAGCTCATACTAGGGCTGGCTATTTCAGAGTGTGATGTGAACTTTCAGCCTTCCTTCTGACCACGTGCGCCTCTCCTCTCCGGCTGTTGAGAATCCCCAGCTTTTCCCCACCAACAGGCAGAGGAAACGGAAGGGCATAGATGTGGCATACTCAGGGAAGCGAGAAGCGTGGGTCTCAGGTGGGAGAGAGAAGAGCAACCTGAGCTGCCTCCTTTGGCGCCTCCCTGGCTCTGTAGGACAAGCCACTACTGCCTTCAGGTGTTTCTAGCAGCAACAAGAAGCTGTTCTAAGTGCAGCCCTACTTCCTTTCCACACTCTTCTGCAGCCTTTCGTGGTCCCTCCCAGCTCAGATTGGCTCTCTGGCCACATACTGGTTAGAGCGGGGTCTTTGCACAGTTTTCTCAGCACCCTCTGATGGCCAGATCTTGCATTCTCTGAAAAACGGAGTACTGCTTTTCTGGCAAATGGTGGTTCGTCATGGAATGCAAGTACTGCCCAGCAGGTGGCGCTGAACAATTCACGCGGGGACTCTACTGTGTGTATGTGGCCAGAGTTTGATTTTTTTCAAAAAAATATATATTTCGCTCTTTCCCCAAGGAGCCCAGAGTTAAGTTAAGTTAAGTTTCTTAACTAAGTTTCTTAACATAGTTAAGTTTCTCCTCAAAACAACCCTGTGAAGTAGGTTAGGCTGAGAGAGAAGTGACTGGCCCAGAGTCACCCAGCAAATGTCATGGCTGAATGGGGATTTGAACTCGGGTCTCCCCGGTCCTAGGGAGGGACTGTGAAAGGCTGCAGAAGTGTGTGGGAAGGGAGTAAAATTGCATTTGGAATTGCTGTCTGGAAACGCCTTTCATCTTCGCCAGCAAACCGCACAGCCCCTTAGCGTTTTGCAATATAAATGGTACCTTGAATCAGAGCCGTTCTTATTGAGCGTAGCCAGCGTCTGGCTTTCACAGCATACCTCAATTGTCAGAACAGCAAAAAGTATTGAATCTTTGCATGTCTCTAGAATTTAACCACAGAGACAAATATCCAGGGGGAGGCTGGCTGTTTGGGATTGTCTGCCATTTTGCCTGGTGAAGGATTCCGTCAGTGCTTGCAAACTCTCATTTTTGTGCGGCTATATACAGACAATTCAGAGAAGCATTGCCTGTGGTGCTGATGCCCATCACCTCTGACCCTTCATTGCATCCTTGATTTGTATGCACAATGAGCTAATGTTCCCTGGCGGAGAACCTCCGTGATCCTCATCTCTCTGGTGCTGCCCTGTACATAAATTAGCTCTGCTGGTCCTGTTGCCTCCAGAGAGAGAGAGACTTGCAAATTGAGGAGAGCGACAGAAGTCCACAACTCTGGATGAGAAGCCCCCCTGCACAGCATCTGAGACAAATTAAGCCTCCAGAGGGCAGACTCCACTATGCTTGGGGACGCTGGCTTTCTGACTGTGTTTTGGGGAGCCCTGGGGCTTTCTATGGGGAAATGTGGGCATGGTGGCCATGCTTCCCTGGAAGGCAACCTGTCTGTCAGGACGAGAAGCAGGAGCCCACAAAGAGAGAATGCAGGTGGACATCCACAACTGAATCGATGTGTACAGAGCACATGGGATGCCAAATGGGGCTGGGGGTGTGCAGTCGATCACCCCCCGTGTACCCAGGGTGTAGTAGGAATAATGGAGCACACCCACCGCTTGCCTCCACAACCCCCTGTTCAGCCGCTCAGCCATGACTGCTGACTTGCCTCCCTTTGGCTGGCCACAGCGAGGTCCCATCAGGTCGCTGCCCAGTGGCGGTTCTTGCTTGGGTGGGCTCACACTGGGGCGATGGCGTCATTAAGCCACAGCGGCACAAGCGGCAGGGAGTGAGCAGCTGCATGGCGGCCGTGGAGGTCCGCGGGGAAAGGGCCACCAGTAGCAGCCGGTCCTAACAAGCTGGCGGGTGTCCGAGGAGGCAGCCCAGGTTGCTTCTCTCTCTCTCCCGCCCCCGCCTGCAGGCTGACCCGGTTAACCGCGCAGCTGTACCTGACGGATGGCCAGCCTGCAGGCGGAGCGGCTCCAGGCAGGGCAGGAGGGGAGGGGATCAACCCCAGCTGCCTCCTTTGTCCGCCTTGGCTCGTTAGGACCAGCTGCTATTGGGGGCCACTGGGGCGTTTGAGCCGCCATGGCAACGGTGGCAGTGAGTGAGTGGTCAGGTGGGCAGGGGTGTGTGGAGGCAAGCCGTGGGGAGCCCAGCAAGAGGTGGAATGTGTTGATCTAGGACAGGGCTGCGCAACTTCAGCCCTCCTGCAGATGTTGGCCGACAACTCCCATAACCCCTGGCTATTGGCCACTGTGGCTTGGGATTATGGGAATTGTAGTCCCCGTGAGCCACCAAATGGCGCAGCGGGGGAATGACTTGTCTAGCAAGCCAGAGGCTGCCGGTTCGAATCCCCGCTGGTATGTTTCCCAGGGGAACACCTATATCAGGCAGCAGCGATATAGGAAGATGCTGAACGGCCTCTCACACTTGGTGGGAGGAGGCCATGGCCCACCCCTCCTGTATTCTACCGAAGACAACCACAGGGCTCTGTGGGCGCCAGGAGTCGACACCGACTCGACGGCACACTTTACCTTTTACTTTAGTCCAGAAAAAGCGGAGGGGGGGGCTTAAATTGAGCAGGCCTGATCTAGGGCCCCCTCTGAAATGCTGAAAGATGTCAGATCTCCATGCAGTTAGACCTGGCTAACTAACACACGTAGTTGTGGGTGGCTGAGATGGGCACGGGTAGATGTGCTCGGGCTTCAGCCACCGTCACAGGTCAGCATGCGCCCTGTGCATAAAATTGTGCAGGTTCTGGGACTTGTATACAAGCTGTAAATGGGTTGGGCTGTCATGGTTTGCCGGACGTTTTCTGAAGCTCTTAGCATTCCACCCAGTGTAGTCTGGTTGGGTAGACATGGGGAGGGAGCTAGTAGCTGTGCTGGGAGGTCCGCTGCCTAGTTGAGGAGAAGGAAGGGTCCGTGTGGGGCTCTCCTGGCCGAGAGCTCTTACCAGCCCTCTCCTCCTCCTCCTCCTGCTCTCCCTTTGAAAGCCACGGGCTTCCCTTTGGCTGTCTGGCTATGCAGTGCAGGAAGGAGCACTTCCTTTTGTTTTGTGGTTTGAGATTGCTCTTTCCGTTGCCCCTTTGGGTGCCATTATTTCGGCAGAGAATGCGGCTGATAAACACTCAAATAAATAACATTTTGTCTCTCCTAATCCTCTTACCAGTCAGTTTCACTGGATGCCTCGGAGTTGGAGGGGCTTGAGAGTCAATAATTTGTTTTCTACTTCTCCAACAGTTCCTCATTGTATAAGCCTTTGCTATGCCCCCGCTCCTGCCCTGCCCTTCCAGCAGGGGCGTAACTACCATTAGGCAAGGGGAGGCAGTCGTCTTGGGGCCCCACTGCCTCAAGGGACCCCCCAGAGGCACATCACATGACTCCCCAAACGCCCATGTTGCACGCCCTATGAATTATGTTGAGTCTCTTGGAGATTGGCAGGAGCAGAGTGTAAAAAAACTAGATTCAATGTGAACTAGATATTCACCGTATTCATAATGGGGATGTGAGTGTGAGTGCACTATATATTGTGAAGTGTGTTTGTGTGTGTGTGTATCAGCGAGGAGCCCATTTTAAAATCTTGTCTCTGGGCCCCCTCCAACCTTGCTACGCCCCTGCCTTCCAGTATATGTGAGGACAGGCTATGGATGCTTCTGCTGGGACTCCCTCTCAGAACACACACAGACACAGACACACAGACACACACACACACACACAGCCGAGGGTGCCTCTCTCTCTTCCTTCAAATCCCTCTTCAAAATCTTCATCAAACCCCACTTTTCCCCATAAAAAAACGCCTTGGACATCATCTGTCCTCATCTGGCGGGAATGTGACCCCCATATGCATGTATAGTTGCAGAACCATAACAAGTATGGTGTGTGTGTGTCAAAATGCATTGTGGATGGTGGGACAACCTTAGTAACACATGCTGCATTTCTGAGCTAATGGTAAATTTCACATTATTGCTTCCAACCTAAACATAAATGGAAATGAGCCCATCGGGAGCTGCATTAATATAAAGAGCAATCTCACAGGTCCAGCAAGGGGTGGAGAGGGCTAATTACTTGTTGGGGGTCGGGTGGGGGATGCTGGCCTCCTTTTGTCCTCTTGCTCTGGTTCAATCCAGGCACATGTAAGTGAGCCCAGTACACATTCTTCTCCTGCTTCTCCTCTCTTCCCTCTTGTGTTAATTTCAGATTGTAAGCTTGCAACAACAGGGACCTGGTTTGGGGGGCTTTCTCTGTAAAGTGGTATGCCCATTGAAAGCCCTAAAAATTAATACTAATATTTTATTTAGTTATTTATATTCCTCTCTTCCTCCAAGTAGCCCAGAGTGGTGTACATGGTTATGTTTCTCTTCACAACCACCCTGTGAGGTAGGGTAGGCTGAGTGAGAAGTGACTGGCTCAGGATCACCCAGTAAGTTTCATGGCTGAAGGGGGATTTGAACTCGGGTCTCCCCAGTCCTAGTCTAGCATTCTAACCACTACTCCATGCTGGCTCTTAGTAATAAGAGAAGAGTCCCATGGAATTACATTGTCCCATGGAATTCAGTGGGAGCCCCTGGAAGCAGCTTTGACTTCTCTTCGCGTATTTCCACTTTTATATTTGACTTCATATTTTATGCTTTTATATTCCGCTTTATATTTTCCAAGTTCTAATATTCTGGCTACACTAAAATTATTATTATTATTATTACATTTATATCCCGCTCTTCCTCCAAGGAGCCCAGAGCGGTGTACTACATACTTGAGTTTCTCTTTCACAACAACCCTGTGAGGTAGGTTAGGCTGAGAGAGAAGTGACTGGCCCAGAGTCACCCAGCTAGTTTCATGGCCGAATGGGGATTTGAACTCGGGTCTCCCCGGTCCTAGTCCAGCACTCTAACCACCACTCCATGCCAGCTCTTAGTAATAAGAGAAGAGTGTTTTGCACTGTCTGTCCAACACTGCAAAAGCTGCATCCTTCTGGGTAGATAGCCCCACTCCCCTCTTCTTCCACATACCCCCCATGCCCACAGGCTGCCACAGCCATCTCACTTTGACCTCTGTCTTTCAGGGGATGGCGCGCAGGAGGATCAGAAGGTGAAGACTCAGTGGCCACGATCGGCAGATGAGCCAGGGGTGTACATGGCACAAACAGGTAAGAACTTCTGTGGTCAAGTGATGGGAGATCTTGAAATTCGTTGGAGTATTCTAATTTGATCCCTTCCAACAGCCAGATTTAGTACTGAGTATTGTAATTTCTCAATATCCAAAATATTCAAAGAACAGAAAAACAATGATGGTACAATAAAAAGGGAGGACACACAAGTTTTCAAGTACAGTTCTGAAATTGAGTTTCCATGTTATCATGGAAATGTGTATCGGATTCCATGTGTATCGGATTTGGATTCTAATTTAGACCATGGCTAGGTAGTGGTCACTAAGAGTTGACACCGACTTCATGGCACTTAATCAATCAATCAATCAATCAGTCAGGTAGTGGATCTGCCTCTGAAATTTCGTTTAATACAAAATTCAATTCAAGTATTTGGAAATTCCTCCCCAGGTGAAATAGACAAGGAATGTTACAGGGAGCCAAGATGAGTTTTGATGAGATTAACGGCTTTTCCAGGATAATACATTGTCAGGCTCTCCTTGGATTTCTCCTAAAAGGAAATGTTGAAGCCAGCTTTAGAGGGTACTTCTCAGACTGCAAATAACAGAAGAATGTTGAAAGAAACCAAAAGAGTTTCAGTTAGCAATGGGGAAATTTCAGCCAGCCCGATCAGAAACAGGTTAGGAAATATGAGCATCCTTGGGGGATATGCAGTAACAACAAAACTGCTTTTTTTCCCTTTGACATTCCTAAATGTGCTCATAATTCTGCCTCTGCTGCCTTCAGCTCCCATCTGCTTTTTGTTGTGGAGACTAATTGCCACTCAGGAAGAGCTAAGCAAATGACCCCAGGGGGGTATTTTTAAAGATAGACACAGTTATGAGCAAGTCTCGAGAAGCTTTGGATGGGCAGAGAAAGAAGTTAAATTTAACCCATTTAATCTCTAGCTTTTGCATAGGCTTTTAATGCATTCTCGTTTAGGTATCCCCTTAGTCTATATTTTCTCAACCTTGTCAGTTTATGGTGCAGCCAGATTTTACTTCCAGAAGCCTCCCTGTCTGTTGTTAAATGCACACTACAACATTTGCAGCCCTGGTTTCTGATCTATGTAGTTGTGATGTTTGGTGACATCATTAATTTTGATATATTTTTCAGGGGGTGGGGTTTGCATGCACCAGCTTGCTGGGTGATCGCCTGTCTCAACATTCTTGGGACCATTTCTTGGATTCTTATCTCCAGGGGATCTGCATGGCTCGTGGCAGATGCCATCTGAATGGCTATCGCAAACTGGGTTCAGCAAAAGCTAAGATGGCAGAAGGGGAAGGCATGGGCCCAGGGACACGGCTGTGTTGTAGACCCTGTCCCTGTCCCTGGTGACTCCATTGTCTGTGGCAGAGGTAGCCAACCTGAGGCTCTCCTGCTGCTGTGGGACTATGATTCCCATCACCCCAGCCGCAACTTATTGAGGATGGGGCTGATGGAAGTTGTAGTCCCACAGCAGCTGGAGAGCCATATGCTGGCCGCATCTGTTCTGGGGACTTGTCCCATGGAATTCAGTGGGAGCCCCTGAAATTTTACTTTGTCCCATGGAATTCCATTGTCCCCATTTTACATTGTCCCATGGAATTTCATTGTCCCCATTTTACATTGTCCCATGGAATTACACTGTCCCCATTTTATATTGCCCAAGGAATTACACTGTCCCCATTTTACATTGTCCCATGGAATTACACTGTCCCCATTTTACATTGTCCCATGGAATTACACTGTCCCATAGAATTCATTGGGAGCCTCTGGAAGCAGCTTTGGCTTCTCTTCACATAATTCCACATTTATATTCTACTTCATATTTTATGCTTTTATATTCCACTTTATATTTTCCAAGTTTTAATATCCCGGATACACTAAAATGTGACAGAACCCAGGCACTGACTTATTTGTAAAGATATGTGTCTAGGGTTATGGCTTTTCCAGTATGGCAGGTTTTGACCATGTTCAGAAAGCGCTGGTGTTGCTCAAAGACAACCGCTTTGGGGGCACTGGAGCATCCTAGATCTTTCGACTGGTTTCCCAGCCTAAGCGAAGACAGACTGTTCATCAGCTTCTCCACTAGCCCTAATAATCTCACGCATTTTAATTAAGGTGCCGCCTCCAATGGCTGAGAAATCTGCATCTCATCTTCCGTCCCTACCAGTCCCTCGAGCACCATCATTTTCATGGTGACAGTGAATTGTGATGACGTGGGTGCTCCCCGCCCTCCCTCTCCCCCCCGCCCCAGTGCAACTGAGTTTAATTTGCTCCATTTATGCGTTCTCTTAGCGCCTTCCTTGGAGACCCATAAAGAAAACAAATGTATTAATTGTTTAGCTCCTATGTATTTATTTAGCAAATTTGTCTGGGTACTGTGAGCGCCATTCACCCTCCTTCTCCACCACTCTCCTCCTTGTCTTTGATTTATCATCTCTGGGCCATTGCGGGTATCGTGTGGGAAGACAAATGGAGCCGAGATCCTGGAGTGTTTAGAGGGCTCTGATAGGCCAGTGGTGCAAATATGAATTTGGGCAAGGTTTTTGCCCTTGAAGTGAGGATAGTGCAGGGGCAAGAGTGCTGAGTTCGGGCACGCAGATGCAAAGCTCCAAACCCCTCTCCCTGCTCAGCCTTGCTGCTTACGAAGGTGCCGTGGGCAAGTTGTTCTTCCTGTGCCTCATTTGTAAAATGCCAAATAATTGTGTGTTCTCCCACAGAGCTATGGCATAGGATAATTCGGCAACAGCAAGGGCTAACCAGAAGACCCCCGCCGGTTTTATGAGCTTTAGAAGAACGCAGGAGATGCTTCTCAAGCATTAGAACTGGGTTGACCAGGGTGGTCCCCGGTGCAGAGAAGATCTGGGCTGGTTTTCTCAATAACTACCACATTATTGTCATTCTTGCAGAATCAGAACTTCTTAAACTCTTTTGGAGGGAGTAGTTGACAATATCCTGCCTGAATTTACTTGAGGAAGAAGTCCCATTGAAATTAAAAGGGCAAGTTAGCCATGGCTGATGGCTCGTTTAAAGTCAGTCAGATGCCGGCTAGTACCAAGAAGGGCGGCTCAGAGGGTGATTACTAGGGTTGAAGATGTCTCCTACCCTACTTCAGAGCTTCCCAATTTGTGATTGTCTGTGAGTGTAAAATAAGGTAGGAGACAGGTAAGTCCAAAGTTCCCTCCCTGGCATCTCCAAGAGAGATTCCTGCCTGGTACCTCGGAGGAGATGCTGCCAGTCTGTGTAGACAATACTGAGCGAGATGGACCAAGCGTCTGACTCGGTAGAAGGCAGCTCCCTATGTTGCTAACAAGTGTACAGTGTACACAGGTACAGATCCTTACGCAGATACAACCATTCACACGTCATGTTGCATAAAGGTACAGCAGTACACTTCCTCTCTGTGCCGTGCATTTGAGGGGCATGTACCCAGGTTCCCTTTTAACATGAAGTCATTTACACAAAACCATGTACAAGTGTACAGACATCTGTACACACGTACAACATAACATCTGAATGGGCCACAGACAAAGACAAATTGGGGGTGTGTACCACTCCCAAACTAGGGCATGAACCACTCTATAGAGTGTTAGATGTTTTGTCTGCAGCACTGAGGACTGGAAGCATGGACTTTTAAAAAACACGTTTTTTTAAAAAACTTTTAACAAATGTTTTTTGTTAAAACAATTTTTTTTAACAACAAATAATATTTATATGCTGCTTTTCAACAAAAGTTTCCAAAGCAGTTTACACAGAGAAATAATAAGTAAATAAGGTGGCTCCCTGTCCCCAAAGGGCTCACAATCTAAAAAGCAACATCAGATAGACACCAGCAACAGTCACTGGAGATACTGTGCTGGGGGTGGAGAGGGCCAGTTACTCTCCCCCTGCTCAATAAAGAGAATCACCACGTCAAAAGGTGCCTCTTTGCCAGGTTAGCAGGGGTGCTGGCAAGCTCCTGTTGAAACCGTTGGCTTCTGGTTGGAGGCCCTCTCTTAGGATAAATATTGAGTCTGGCCAGGCAGTCCTGATCACCAGGTTTGCATTTCCCCAACTGTTCACTGCACCTGTTGTTATTCCTTAATGGAGTCACTTTTGTGTTCACTCTTGCCTGCCACAGACGGAATAGAAAGGACTCCGCACCTTAATGCTCATTTTACCCTCGTATTTGAAGGTCGGTGTTCTGCAGCACCGGCTTCTCACACGGACGCCCCTTTCAGCTAATATTTGCTTTCTCTCTCACTTGCTCTTCAGAAAAATGCACCCCCTTCCCCTGCTTCTCCTTCCATCTGTTCCTCTCTAATTTAAATGGATGTCCTCAACTAGAGGCCCATCCAGTAACTTCAGATAGATCATCAAATTTAATAAACAACTAGATCGTAGTAAATGTCAGTGCCTTGCCTGTTCAAGACAGAAGGGGAAAGAGGAGGTCTCAGCACCACCTTGGCTGACTGAGTTAGGCCTCTTCTTGACCGTCCCCCCCACCCCCAGCCCGGTTGGGGGACAGCAAAGACAGAAAGCCATGGGACAAACCTTGAGGCTCTTCAGATCACATCAGAATCTGGGCCCCTTTGTTTCTTCGGTGGGCCAGCCGTGTCTCTGGAAGACATTGGCATGCATGAGAAGCACACACACACACAGAGCCCTTTGGTGGGGCGGGGGGGGGGTGTCATGTTTCATTTTCAGAGTCTCTGTTGCCCTTCAACATGTTACAGGAAAATGTGCCATCGACCTGTAGCTAAAACCCAGGGATTTGGGAAGTGTACATGCACGATTTGCTAGTCTAGTTTCTCCTGGCTTTGCTCAAATTTCTTTGGCTGTTGGTTCTCCAAGTTTGTGTTTCATTTTGGGAGAAATCCAGTGGCAGGCCTAGGAATTGGCATAATCCCTCTGATAAATCTAACTAGCTGCATCAAAACCTATTTGGCTTTCCTTGGTGTTCTTCAGATGATTTTTATGAGGAGGAGCCTCCAAATCCATGCTGTATGTATATATGTATGTATGTATGTATGTATGTTTTGATTGATTGATTGATTGGTGGGAGACACGTTTGTTATGGAGCAGGCATTCTTAACTTTGGGTACCTAGATGATGAACTACAAATCCAATCATCCCCAGTCACAAAGGCTTAAAAGCATCTGAGGTCCCCAGGTTGAGAACTCCTGTTGTAAGGTATAAAATAAGTCCTGGCATGAAGTTGCTCACCATTCAGGGAGCTGTCCAGCAGGTTGGTGCTGAACTCCTATTTGCATAACAGGATTGGCTGAAGCTTCTGTGACTTAAATGCATGTTTCCCTTTGCCATCCAAGAAGTGCAATCCTAGCAGTGGCTCTGCCTAAAGCAGGGGATCCCCACCTGTGGTCTGAGTTAGAGAGGAGAACTGGTCTTGTGGTAACAAGCACAAGTTGTCCCCTTAGCTAAGCAGGGTCTGCCCTGGTTGCATATGAATGGGAGACTAGAAGTGTGAGCACGGTTAGATATTCCCCTCAGGGGCTGGAGCCTCTCTGGGAAGAGCATCTAGGTCCCAAGTTCCCTCCCTGGCAGCATCTCCAAGATAGGGCTGATAGAGATTCCTGCCTGCAACCTTGGAGAAGCCGCTGCCACTCTGTGTAGATAATGCTAAGCTAGATGGACCAAGGGTCTGAGTCTGTATATGGCAGCTTCCCATGTTCCTATGTCCTCCAGATGTTGCTGAACTACAACTCCCACCATCTCCAGCCACAACATACATTGTAGCTGGGAATTATGGGGTTTGTAGTTCAGCAGCATTTGGAAGAGCACAGGTTGGAAACCTCTGGAAACCCAGAGTCATGTGTGATATGGTTGTGTCACATGCCATAGGGGGAACTAAGAAATGTGGGGGTGGTTATGTCTCTCTGCAAATTGTAGGAACCCACAAGAGGAGAGCAGGCAGAAGTGTTCTGCCCTGTCTCAGGAATGGTGAAAAGAATTTTAATCTTTTGATTTTTCTGTGTGTTACACAGGAAGCTGCTACCTGCTTAGTCAGACAATTGGTCCATCTTTCTCAGGGTGTCTACTCTGACTGGCAGCAGCTCTCCAGGACTTCCAGCAGGAGTTTCCCTCAGCCCTACCTGGGGAACCTGGGACCTTCTGCATGCCAAACAGATGCTCTGCCACTGTGGCCTCATGCCCCTTGTTGAGAGCTGGTTGAGTTTTGCAGGGCCTGAGCCAGCGTTGCTTGGAGACCTGCACGGCTGTGTTTTCCACAGCATCCTCCTTTAATGCTGGCCCAGTCTACATTTTTCTTTAAAAGCCCAGCTTATCACAAAGGCACGATGCCTTCAATGGAAACTTGGTCTTGCAAAAGTTGCTTCTGAACTTTCCAGTGCTTGGAGATATAGGCTATGAAGCTTTGCATTCCACTATCAAAAGGCGGCATTAAAAAAGGGACCGGGGGAGATGGATGCCAGCAATGTCTTTGAGCACTTCAGTCAAATGAGTCTTTGCCTTTGGGGTTCCCAGCTGTCGGTATGAGTCATGGGGCTGATTCACACATCCCTGTACATGATTTGTCGTCATTGATTGCTCAACACTTAACGTTGACAGCTGAAAACTGGCTCACACATTCTGCAGGAAGGAGTCATCAGATTCTGGGCTGGGCCACTTGAGGCTCCTGGTTGAGGGTGGGTTGTATTTTTGCGAGCGCCCCCACATTTAAACAGCATCCTTCTATCTCAAGGTGAGAGGGAGGGTTATGGCCTCCCCCAATATTCTAGTTTACTAGGAGGGGGAGCTTTCTGGTGGGGGGGGAGCATCCAGGCTTTGACACCGCAGTTACAGAGCATAAATTGTCCTGGAGGTGATGCCACATCATCAGGCAGTTCTCTCTGTGGGCGCTTGTTCACATACGCGGGCTAAAATCCTTTAATGGTGCACCTGCAAGACTCCAGTGATAAAATTACATGTATGAAGCAGCCTGTTGTGTTGCCAGAAATGTGTCTGGTTCAACCCTCTGGTATGAATACTAATACGATGAATATTAATAGACCGCTTTCCAGCAAAATTTCCCAAAGCGGTTGACATAGTGGGAGGAGAGCTGGTCTTGTGGTAGCAAGCATGACTTGTCCCCTTAGCTAAGCAGGGTCCACCCTGGTTACAAATGAATGGGAGACCTCATGTGAGCACTGTAAGATATTCTCCTCAGGGGATGGAGCTGCTCTGGGAAGAGCAGAAGGTTCCAAGTTCCCTCCCTGGCAGCATCTCCAAGATAGGCCTGAGAGAGATTCCTGCCTGCACCTTTGGAGAACCCGCTGCCAGTCTGTGAAGACAATACTGAGCTAGCTAGAACAATGGTCTGTCTCAGTATATGACAGCTTCCTATGTCCATAGAATTAATTAATTAATTAATTAATTAATTAATTAATTAATTAAAGATGGCTCCCTGTCCCCAAAGGACTCACTGTCTAGAAAAGAAACATAAGAGAGACACTAACAACAGCCACAGGAAAGATGCTGTGCTGGGGATGGATAGGGCCCATTGCTCTCCCCTTGCTAAATAAAGAGAATCACCACTTTTAAAAGGTGGCTCTTTGCTCAGTTAGCAGGAGAATTCTGTGGTGGTCGGGGGGGAATCATCGCTCCCCCCACCCCCCGCCTACCTTTAACAAGGCTGGTTGTCACAAAGGTAAACTGTATAAGACATGTGCCCTGCCCAGTTTTGGGAGCTGTGTGCGCTCCAAATTTTTGACCGTCTGTCTGCAAAATCTTAGGTAGGAGGGGTGGAAAGTGATCATGTAGGAGGCAGGTGCAGGCACTGGCAATGTTTTCCCTGCCTTCGCTGGGTAGGACAGTGCTGTCCACCTTAAGTGGTGCAGCGGGGGGATGCTTGACTAACAAGCAGAAGGTTGCTGGTTCGAATCCCCGCTGGTACTCTATTGAGCAGCAGCAATAAAGGAAGATGCTAAAAGGCATCATCTCATACTGCGTGGGAGGAGGCAATGGGAAACCCCCTCTGTATTCCGCCAAAGACAACCACAGGGCTCTGTGGGTGCCAGGAGTTGAAATCCTTGGACTGTGCTGTTGGAGACAGTGTCCCCTCTATCAGGGATTCCCAGAGTTGTTGACTACAACTCCCGGAATCCCCAGCTGCAATGGCTTTTGCGTGAGGATTCTGGGAGCTGTAGTCAGCAACATCTGGGAATCCTTGTTAGAGGGAACACTGCTCCCGCCTCCCACACAACCACTTTCCCCTTCTCCTACCCATGTTTAGGCTGATGGGGTAACCAAAAATTGGGAGCGGGCCCAGCTCCCAAAGCTGGAGAGGATCCTCGTCTTTCCCAGTTTACAGAGTTGCAGAGCTCTTGTAGTCAAGCGTGCAGGCTGAGAGCAGGTGTACGGGGGTGGGGTGGGGGAGACACGGACAGGTGGCCCACCCCCTCTGTTCTACAGATGGCTGAAACTCTTTTTCTCTTGTCTTCTTGCGTGTGTGTTTATCTGTTTCTCCCACAGGAGACCCTGCGGCAGAAGAATGGTCCCAGTGGAGCGTTTGCTCACTGACCTGTGGGCAAGGAACCCAGGTGCGGACTCGCTCCTGCGTCTCGTCGCCTTACGGGACACTCTGCAGCGGGCTGTTGCGGGAAACCCGGATATGCAATAATACGGCTACCTGCCCAGGTAGATCAGGAGGACAAGGAGGGGCGGTCCTGTTTGTCCTTCCCTCCACCCCTTTACCACTTCTCCCTTCATTATCACAATGGTGCCTGCCTTGTTTTGTTTTGTTTTGTTTTGTGTCCCCAGCACATGCTCAGTGATGTCAGACCACACCTGCATTCTGCATGTTCAGGTGTGAACACTTCTGTGCTGTGAGGAGCAGGGAATCAAGCCCCAAATGGTTCTCTTCTCATTTGGGGTTTTGCTTTGCCTGAAGTTGTTCCAGTTCTATCTTGGTGGGAGCCAATAAAGATTCTGTTCAGCCCACAATTCTGCAACGGCTTCAGTTCTGGTACACCGGAGAGAGCAGCTTAATGACGCTAATTTGTTACAAATGGGTGTCAGCCACAGCCCATAAGGACGATGAAGGATGCATGAAATAAAAATAACTTGGACACTTAATAACAAATTTGCAACATCATTTTTAATGTGCACTGTTTAATTGGAGAGTATTGAACCCTTCACTCTTAAAGTTGCAATGCTGTCTCCTGCCTTGAGGTGCCCAGGCCTTTAAGAAGACAGATGCAAAATGTGTGGGTTTTTTGTTTTTTTTTAAATCCACCCCCATGTTGGGTTTACATGCTCTGAATCCTGAATACATTCTGGTTGAAGCCAGTAAGTCAGCATATTTTCACCGCACCAAGTGACTAGAAATGGTTCAGAGGTGGATATAGGAAAATCCCATTATCTGTGGGGGTTCTGTTCTGCTGGCTGGGGGCGGGGGCGGGCACAGATAGTGAAACCACAGATAACAGGGCATTAGGTCTATGCGAACTGGGGGAGGTTCCCTAGCCATGAAAAACAAGCAAAATGTGGGGGGAATCGGGGGTGTCCTACCGTGCACTGTCTCCAGCTGTCCAGCAATGCCTCCCAAACGATGGGTTTTTCTTCTCCCCACCACCCCCCGCGAAAAAGCATGGGTGTTTTAAAAATATATATTTTAAAAAACAGAAATGAGCTAGCAAATGGCTCCCTTAATTAAAATGGTATGCGGAAATGACCGCATTTCTGCGCACCCCTGACCCACAGACACATGATACTTTAATCCTTTCAGTGCCGGATTTTTTTCATGTCTACTGAGGTTGGATGGCAATTACCTGGGTGTGGATACGCGAGACCATGGATGCCGGATTGACAATTAACGATGGAGAGGGATCTGGGAACCAAATGCTACGAGGAATAGTCGGAGGAGCTTGGTGTGTTTAGCCTGGAAAAGAAAAGAGTAAACGGAGACGGTAGAATAGCTTTCAAATGCCTAGAGAGTTGTTGCATAGAAGGAGGAGTGGACTAATTATCTCCCGCTTCCAAGGACAGGTTTTGAACTGATCTGTTGACGTTCCAAGGAAGCAGATTTAGGCTAGACATTAGAAGGAATGTTCGAGTTTGACAGTGGAACAGTCTGCCCCATGCTCTCCTTCTCTGGCGATTTTTGAACCCTGACTGTACGGCCATTTCTCAGGGATGTTTCTTGTACCGAGCAGGGAGGTGGACTGGAAGACTTTCAGGGACCCTTTCAACTCTGGTAGCAAGCCTGACTTGTCCCCTTAGCTAAGCAGAGTCCACCCTGATTGCCTATGAATGGGAGACTTAGTGTGTGAGCACTGTAAGATATTCCCCTCAAGGGATGAGGCCACTCTGGGAAGAGCATCTAGGTTCCAAGTTCCCTCCCTGGTAGCACCTCCAAGATAGGGCTGAGAGAGATTCCTGCCTGCAAGCTTGAAGAAGCTGCTGCCAATCTGTGAAGACAGTACTGAGCTAGATGAACCTATGGTCTGACTCAGTATATGGTAGCTTCCTATGTTCATAACTCTACATTCTGTGATTTCTTTAGCAGAACCTTTATTTTCTGAGCCAAACTGCACGTTATGCAGAAGATCTGTGACTGGATTTCCCGATGCATAGAACAGCACCACTGCTTGGCATTTGTGCAGCAAAGTACTTCACGTTGGCTCACCTAAGACCACCTAACAGGTTCATGGCAGAGGTGAAATTCAAACTAGGGAGAAGCCAGGGAAAATCTTCTTTCCACTTTATTGCCTCGCCTCTCACCTGTATTTTGAGTGAGAAGCTCAATGAAGTGGGAGAGGGAGGATAGACTCTTGTATCTCAATGTCACTGTCACCATTTTAGAGACAGTGTGGTGTAGTGGTTGGTGTCACTCTAGGACTGGAAAGACCTGGGTTCAAATCCACTCAGCCATGAATCTCTCTGGGTGGCTTTGGGCCTGGTGCCATCTCTCAGCCCAACCTACCTTGCAGGGCTGTTGTGAGGATAACAGGGGGGTGAGAAGAACCATGCATGAGCTTCTCGGAGAAGGGCAGGGTAGGAATGCAGTCAATAAATACAGTCTGTCTTCCTCTCTCATTTTTAAGTCAGAATGAGCAACTTATTCATGTAGGTTGCTTCTGAGTCAAATGAATGCACCCAAAGATCTCATCATAAATTGCCTGGAAAGTGTGTATTTTTATTGGTGGCCTGAATTTATTTTAGAGTTCTCTTCCAGTTTAGGTTCAATAGAGATTGTCAAATAATATTCAGGTTCTATTCTGCTTTGGGGACACAAATAAAGGTTTGGTTTATCATTCCGATTTGATCTGACTCCCCGCTTAGAAATACAATTTTTGCTGTTTTCTAAAGTCAGAGAGGCGTCAGCTTTCTCTCCTGCAGAGCAATGTGGGTGCTGGAGGTGGTGATTGACAACCGATAATGCCTTCTTTGAAGGTGGCGCATGAATCCTGCCCTTTCAACAGGCACATGCCCAGCAGAAGATTGATGAGATTGAGTGTCACTTGTGAAAATGTCCTTGGTTCCCCCCCACCCACGCCCACCCTTTTTGTGAATATTTGCTTATTGAAGCCTTTTAAAAGCTGGATGAATCTTTCTGTAGAGCAGCTTTTAGTAGCGTTGATTTAAAGGAGGTTGAAGAGTTTACGCATTAATTAGTATTCGGAGCCTATGACAGGTAATCGATGAGAGATCTCGATCAGCTTGAAAAATCTCACTCCTGTCTGAAAACACCAGGTGGAGCTGAATTAGGGGTTGTTTGTGAGGTCATTTGAAGAAAAGAAAAAAGTTCTCTCTCTCTCTCTTTCTTTCCCTCTTCCCTCCCCACCCCCGGCCCAGTTTGATCTGGATTCATCATGGACTTCATTTGTCTGAATTCCTTATTCGGGTATTATGGGCGAGAGTCCGATTCCCGTCTTCTCCATAGGTCTCACCCCTTGTGTCTTTCTATGAATAAAGCAAGCCAGCAAGTTAGACCGAAAAGCAAAAGACAGAGAAGGGAGGAGAGCAGGGCTTGTGGTAGCCAGCATGACTTGTCCCCTTAGCTAAGCAGGATCTGCCCTGGTTGCATATGAATGGGAGACTAGATGTGTGGGCACTGCAAGATATTCCCATTAAGGGGTGGAGCTGCTCTGGGAAGAGCATCTAGGTTCCAAGTTCCTTCCCTGGCAGCATCCCCAAGATAGGGCCGAGAGAGATTCCCGCCTGCAACCTTGGAGAAGCCGCTGCCAGTAGACAGTACTGAGCTAGATGGACCAATGGTCTGACTCAGTACAAGGCAGCTTCCTATGTTCCGAGAACAGGGACATCTAACCTAGTGGATGAGAGCAGGCATATCATGGAATGACATGGCAACGGCAACGCAATCCTTTTATTAGGATGAATGGAAATCTCAGCCTAGCAAGCTAGCTTTTTGTGTTGCACGAGATTCTTCCTGGAGGCATAATGTTCAAACTAACGGGGGAGGGTGGAGGGAAAGCAACACCCTGTATTGGTGAGGGCCATGGTTGAAACCTCCCTTGCACTGTACTAAGTTAGTTCACATGATCAGGAATTGTGGAGGACAAGCACCCTACCCCATTTCGGGAGCTCTGTGTGCCCCCGTTTTGTGATCGACTTTATCAGATACAAGAGGCCTTACTTTCAGCTCTCAGATATATATCCATGGGTTCAGAGAAAAATAATACATACACATACACTAGGGATGGCCCTGAACTGCCACCAGTGATAGGCTCACTCACACAACCAGAACTTGGGTAGGAGAAGCATGCAACCCAAGATGGGGATTGCATCTCAATCTGCTCACGCTCCTGTTCCCTGATCATGTGCAAGGGGGAGAACAAGGTAGGAGGTGCTGGCAGTGATCCTCTGTGAGGCTCCCCCTGGGCCAGAGGGCTTCCTCCTTCCCTGCAGTTGCATCCAGATGTTTGATGAGGTTGGAGAAAAAACCCTTGTACCCACCAGGAGCCTTACAGATGGTCATCTCCCTTGCCTCTTACCTTGCTTTTTACTCACACGTAATCATGGAACAGGAGCGCATTCATCTCCTGGATCTGGTAGGATGCCCATCCTACCCCATCATTGATTGTGTGAACTAGCTTATTAACAGGCTTGGGATGGTGGCTCAGGGTGGACTCGGGTTCGTTTGTGCCCAGTGCCAAAGCTCTGAGGCTGCACCAGAGCATGCTTGGACAAAGAACGAGTCTCCGCCCTCCCTTTGAAAATATCAGAATTGTCAGTTGTTTGGATCTGTCTCTACCCCTAATTAGAATCCGTGGGTCCCTTTTGTAAAGCAGAGAGTCGGAAGTGGGAAAACAAAACTTGGAAGACCTTATATTGAAAAAGCAGGAGATTAATTTTGAATGAGTCACATTTAGCTTTTTAGAAGTTGCATTAACCTTAACAGAGACGTTTCCCAGGTTTCAGTAAAGACAAAATGAAATACTTTATTGCAATTCTAATTTTGCTGCTTTAAACAATTATAAGATAAGATGGAGAAGATTATTGTGAACGAATTCAGATGAATGTCAAATTAAGTGTAGATTAGCTTTGGCCAGGAAATCATTCGAGTGCTCTTGAACGTAGCTATCTTGGGGGGCAGAGGGAGATCACAGGCCTTGTTCCATGATGCGAAGTCAAGGGTAGGGAATATTGGCTCTCCAGCTGCAGAGGAGCAGAGCTTGTCTTGTGGTAGCCACCATGAATGGTCTCCTTTGCTAAGCAGGGTCCACCCTGGTTTGCATTTGGATGGGAGACTACATGTGTGAACACTGGAAGATATTCCCCTTAGGGGATGAGGCTGCTCTGAGAAGAGCATCTAGGCTCCAAGTTCCCTCCCTGGCAGCATCTCCAAGATAGGGCTGAGAGAGACTCCTGCCTGCAACCTTGGAGAAGCCGCTGCCAGTCTGTGTAGACAATACTGAGCTAGATGGACCAATGGTCTAACTCATCATATGGCAGCTGCCTATGTTCTTCCATCTAAAGGGCCATAGGAATGCATGGAGTTTCCGAATGGCCATTCACCATTTGGAAATTGAATTCATTCCATGGACATTTGGAAGGAACCAGTGCACTTCAAGTAGCATTCCCCACCATTCCTTTTAGTACTTCCCCTAGAGCATTTGTGTTGCATGCAGAAGGTTCCAAGTTCCCTCCCTGGCAGTATCTCCAGAGAGTCTCCTGCCTGCAACCTTGGAGAAGCTGCTGCCAGCCTGTGTAGACAATTTTAAGTTAGATGGACCAATGGCTTGATTCGGTATAAGGCAACTTCCTTCTGTGACCTTGTATCCACTTTGTGCCGTGCTGACCAGTGTGTGTTTTGTCTAGTGCCAGTCCAGGACTTTCCCCCTGTGAACCTTTGGCCCCAAATGCCTCACTGTTGTGTCCTCTGTGAATGGGGTGGTGGCATTTCAGGCCAGGAATAGTTGGATAGCACTTGATAAGATCATTTTGACTTTCCTAAATTTGGCCTTTGGGAAGGTGCAAAAGTGAAGCCATAAAAACAGAGCAAAATAGCCACAGAATAGGTTTTGCCTGTATAAGCCACCCCGTTCCACATGCGCTGGATTGATTCTTTGGAGAGTGCCTAGAAGACGCTCAGAAGCCGTTCCCCTTGGCTGTATATGAAGGCCAGGAGGCAGACAGAGGGAAAACGTGAGAAGCAACTTCTTACTTTATTTCCCGGGGTGGGGGAGACACTTGTGAGGGGAGAAATGCATGTTTGGAGGATTGAAGATATATTAGGTTTGTCAAGGGGAGTTCAGTAAAATGAGCAAGGAAATCTTCAGATGCTTGTTCGGGGATCTGCACACCTGGATGAAGAATGTTCTGGATCAGTCTATGAAACATTGTTAATATGGGCTGTAGTTAAATGCAGGCAAGCCACTATTCATAGATGTGTGGTCAGCAATCCTTTGGCGCTGGCTAGGGCTGTAGGGAGGGGCAGAACTCTTGACCTAATCTTGACGCACACTTCTGCCTTCCCATATGGTGGCATCGCCCATTTTGCAAAGCAGATTCAAATTACCGTTGCCAACTGCGATCTGGTTGTTCTCTACAGTCACGGATCCTGCCCAGGAACACAGGCAGCAGTGCAAATCGGAATCACTGTTGTGTGTCACATGCACAGTTGGCGTGCATATTCCCCATCTGTAGTATGCACCGTAGAGGTGGACCTCTGTATGTAGAGCCCCTGGTGGCGCAGTGGTAAAACCTGTAACCCTGGGTTTCCGTTCTAGAAACCACGAATAGAGAAACCGTTCTAGAAACCACAAATAGACCATTCTAGAAACCACGAATAGAGAATAGAGAAACCACGAATACAGAGTAATTAAGTCTATGGGATCACAGGGGTTAGTTTCCTGGAGGCCCCAAACTCTCATACAAAACAGTTTAAAATGGCAAAATTAAGTGCCCTACTATGGCGCAGCGGGGAAATGCTTGACTAGCAAGCAGAAGGTTGCCGGTTCGAATCCCCGCTTGTACTATATCGGGCAGTAGCAATCTAGGATGATGCTGAAAGGCATCATCTCATACTGTGCGGGAGGCAGCAATGGTAAACCCCTCCTGTATTCTACAAAGGAAAACCACGGGGTTCTGTGAGTGCCAGGAGTTGAAATCGACTTGACGGCACACTTTACCTTTACCATGCTGTGCAGGGCTCCAGTGATCCAGCAATCCGCCCCCCCCCCCCAAGTTCAAATACTTCCTTTTTAAAAAAAGAAAAGAAGTCTTTTCTTTTTACTAAACGAGCCACAAAATGGCTCCGTTTGACAAAATGGTGGCCGGAAATTATCTCCAAGGTCATTTCCGGCCACCCCCCCCACAACCTGTGGGTATGCAGATTTAACCCCTTCCCCACCTCCCCCCCCCCATAGGCTGAGGTCAGATGTCAGTTCCCAAACCACAGATATGCGAAACCACAGGTGCTGGATCTGCGGGTAACGAGGTTGCCTTGTGTCCCCATCTAGAAACACCACCAGCTGTATGAATGTAATGCAGATGTGAATCCCCATCGTGGCTTGCACGTGCCCGGGAGTTAATTGCACATCATGTCCCTGACTGGAAAGCACAGGCTGCACTATAAATTAATGTAGAGCTGAATAATGGTTGCACGTTGCATGCGCAATTGGCTTAATTGCACAACAATCTAGCCTGCCACAGAAGTAAGGGAAGCTTCATTTTCTGGTACATTTCTTGTTGTCATGCTTCAGCCAATTATACTCCAACAAGATTTAATTTTTCGGTGTAAAAACAGTGCCACAATATTTATGCCACGGATCTTGGAGCATTATCCCTCAATGCGCAAGGACTTCCTGTCGCACGCCAGCTAGCCACACCTCCCCCCCCCCCACGTGGTCTGAGCCCACTGGCATCCCCACGTGGTGTCCCCAGGTCCTCCCAGTGACTTACACTGCATTCAGTGCTTGCCTCTATAGTAGGCTTGCTCAATGTAGGGCCCTCCCCAGCTGTTTTTGGACTACAACTCCCATAATGCCCGGCCACAGTGGCCAATGGCCAGGGATTATAGGAGCCAGGGGGCCGAAGTTGAGCATTCCTGCTCCACGGTGAAGTGCTGAAGTTGGCGATGTCCTGGGGCGGTGGGAAGTGTGGTGTCCCAAGTGTGGTGGGAAGGGAAGTGTGTGGGAAGTGTGGTGTCCCATTATGGGGCTGTGGCTAACCAGGGTGCTTCTGCTGTGCCACCCCAACGAGGCAGGTCTCACGATCAGATTGGCCGCACATACAAGTGATGGAGCCAGCAGAGGCTGGGAGGATCAGGGGCTGCACGGCCCCCGGAAGCTCCAGTATGTCCTGCGTGAGTGCTTTTAAGCCTCCCGTTTGGGGGTCTCCTCGTGAGTAGCTGCGGCTACTCATGATTTTTTAAAAACGGGTTTGCGGAGTGGGTTACTTGAGCGCGTTACCCGCTCAGGAACCACCGGACTTGCAGCCGAGCCTGGTGGTTCACACGATGGGACGGAATCGGGCTAGCGGAGCCTAGCCTGATTTCATCCCGTCGTGTGAATAGCCTCAACCTCTCTCCCCAGTTAAGTCATGCAGGGATGGGGCTTTTAAATAGACTGATTCCTTCTGCACTTTGCAACACATTAAACACTTTCAGCAGGGTCCGATGAAACATCAGGACCAAGGAATTTCCATAAGGAATTATTGCCTTGTCTTCAGTGCAGTTGCCTTCTGACCATCTTCTGCATCCTTTCACTTGGGGCCAGGCTACCTGGGAAGACCCTCCAGCAGTGGGTGGAACCCATGCCCTAAAAGTTCCCACATTCAGAATGTGCTTTGGCCACGTTTCTGTGTTTAACGATGTTAAAGTGGCGGGGTGGAAGGAGAGGGAGCAACATGTATTTTGGTTTTCAGCTGCGGGATTCTGCTGCTCTGTTGAAATGGGAGGCGCCCAGGTCGACGTTGGGAAGCATCAGAGCAGATCCGATCAAAATGGTCTTATGGGGGCTGGGCAACGGTCCAGTTAGCTGGGCACTAGCCATCTACATGCCTCCAAAAGGATTGCAGCGAGGAGAGGATGGGGATAATCTGCCGGCTGCTAATCCCAAACATCTGTTAGTCTGAGGTTTTTGTGTCACTGTGCATGTGGCGAATGGCTGGCAGTCACCAATGGACCCATTTATTCTCCGTGTAGAAAACCAGTTGAATATGTGGTGCTGCCTGATGCTGAGTCAGACAGTCATTCTATCTAGCCCAGCATCGTCTGCTCAGACTGGCAGCTGCTGCCCAAGCGTCCTTGTCGCAGGGATCCTTCCCAGCCTTCCTTACTTTAGATCAGGGGTGCACCTCCTCGTCCCTCCTGCAGATGTTGGGCTACAGCTGCTATAATCCCAGACTACCTGCTTGGATGGTTTCAGAAGGGGCTTAGACAAAATCATGGAGGAGAGGAGAACAGAACTGGTCTTGTGGTAGCAAGCATGACTTGTCCCTTCAGCTAAACAGGGTGCACCTGGGGCTATTTATTTTAGAAAAAAGGACGACTGCGGGGAGATGTGGTAGAGATCTATTAATCATGCACGGTGTGGAGAAAGTGGAGAGAGAGAAATTCTTCTCCCTCTCCCATAACACTAGAACCAGGGGTCACCCCATGAAATTGATTGCCAGGAAATCTAGGACCAACAAACGGAAGTACTTTTCCCCACAACGCATAATCCACTTGTGGAATTCTCTGCCACAAGATGTGGTGACTTCCAACAACCTGGATGGCTTGAAGAGGGGTTTGGATAACTTCAAGGAGGAGAGGTCTATCATCGGCTACTAGTCGGAGGGCTATAGGCCACCTCCGGCCTCAGAGGCAGGATGAGGCCTCCAGCCTCAGAGGCAGGGGAGTAAGAGCAGGAGAGAGGGCATGCCCTCAACTCCTGCCTGTAGGCTTCCAGCGGCATCTGGTGGGCCACTGTGTGAAACAGGATGCTGGACTAGATGGGCTCCCTTGGGCCTGATCCAGCAGGGCTGTTCTTATGTTGACGAAAATTGCTGTTTGGGAACTGACCGCTCTGTAGAAGCAAAAGATTCGAGGCTTCTGACTCTGGGAGGAAGAAGGCAGAGAAGAGATTAGTCAGGATGAAGATCCTGGGCTTTCTTCAGAGAGCAGGTGTCTTTGCCACTGAGCGTCTGCCAGCACGACAAGGCCAGGCTGAGCACTGTGCCCACCACCGAGGCATGATGCTGCTCCACTCTCTCTCCTGGCCATGGCTGGGCTCGCGATGCCTGCTGTAGCTTGGCTCTGCTATGCACCACATCGGCTGCAGCGTGCAGAGGGCAGATCTCGCTGAATGCGAGGCATGTCGCTATGTTCAGCATTCCCCTGGCCGCCTTTGGCTGCCAAGTCACGTCACACATTTTTCAGCCGGATGATAGCGATAGAAGCGGGCTGATGGCAGCTGTGCATTTCACCTAAGAAGAGCCACCATGTTGGATCAGACCAGAAGAGGCTCTTCCTAATGAGCCGGGTGGGGTGGGGGGTCTCCTTAGCAGGCAGCTCAGGTTGCTCCTCTCTCCCCCACCCCGCCTGATTGCTACACGGCCTGCAGTCTGGCCATTCATCAGGTAGAGCTGTGCGGCTAACTGTACCTGATGAATGGACTGCTTGCACGCAACGTGGGAGAGAGAGGAGCAACCCGAGCTGCCACCTTTGGTCCCGTCCCCCCCCCCGATCAGACCAAGGGCCCCTTTTCCATCCAGCATTCTGATTCCAACAGTGACCATGCACATGCTGGGAAACTTGCAGGCAAGGCCTGGGAGCACCAGCTTCCCTCTGTTTGTCCCCAGGATCTGGTAGTCGGAGATATACTGCCTTTGAATGGGGAGGTTCCAAAACCATGAAGCCATTTCCTTGGCAGGTCTGGCTGGCTTCCCTGCTGCCCTCTCTGTTGGTCAGAGCTGGGTGGTGACTGAGAGGAGAGCCGGTCTGGTGGTAGCAAGCATGGCTTGTCCCCTTAGCTAAGCAGGGTCCACCCTGGTTACATCTGAATGGGAGACTTGAAGTGTGAGCACTGCAAGAGATTCCCCTCAGGGGATGGAGCCGCTCTGAGAAGAGCATGTAGGTTCCAAGTTCCCTCCCTGGCCACAACTCCAAGACAGGGCTGAGAGAGATTCCTCCTGCCTGCAACCTTGGAGAAGCCGCTGCCAGTCCGGGTAGACAATACTGAGTGAGATGGATCCAGGGTCTGACTCGGTATATGGCAACATCATGTGAATCCTTGCATCCCTCAGACCCCCAGGTTTAGGGGCTGATAGCATTCAGCATTCACTCTGATCGGTAGGTTAACAGAGAAATGAATCAGGGTTGCAAGAGGTCTCCTGTATCCCCTATTCCATGCCCTAACCCTAACCCACCACCCCAGCCCTGAGGCCTCTTGTTAGAAAGCTCTTCATGGTGTTTCGCCTTATGTCTTTCTTTATTTTTTTAAATTCCGTCCTCTCGTCCCCAGGGCTCCTTGCTCTGTCCAGGGAAGACCAGGCAAGCCCTTTCTCCTTCTGTCTCACTGTTTCCACCCCACTCCAACCAGTCCCACTTCCCTCTTCTCCCCGCTGCACCCAGAATCCTGCCCCAGCTGAGAAGCAGCCCACCCACCCCCCAGGCATGACCCCATGTGCTGTGTTGCAGTTCACGGCCTGTGGGAGGAGTGGTCCCCCTGGAGTCTGTGCTCCGTGACTTGCGGGCGAGGGTCTCGGACCAGAATGCGGCGGTGCAGAGCCCCACAGCACCGCGGGAAGGCCTGCGAGGGGGCCGCGGGACAGGCCAAGGCCTGCAGTATCGCACTCTGCCCCGGTTAGTAACCAGCGCCGTGGATGTCCCTCTTCTCCTCCCCCCCCCTCCGGATCCCCTCCCCAATTTCTCCCATTGCCGCAAAGTGAATATATCCTTAGACCCCACCCCTGGGTCCAAGTCGCACAGGCATTCTTGTGAGAGCCAGCGTGGTGTAGTGGTTAGAGGGCTGGACCAGGACAGGGGAGACCCGAGTTCAAATCCCCATTCAGCCACGAGACTTGCTGGGTGACTCTGGGCCGGTCACTTCTCTCTCAGCCTCACCTACTTCACAGGGTTGTTGTGAGGAGAAACTCAAGTATGTAGTATACCGCTCTGGGCTCCTGGGAGGAAGAGCGGGATATAAAATGTAAATAAATAATAAAATTCCCTAGCATGAGAAAACGGAGCATCAGCCTCGGATCGGATCTGAAGGCCCACGGAGTGCTGGACAAGGCCTGTTCTCCAGCTGTGTTTTCAGGTCATGGTTGATGTCTTGTGGTACCAGTAGAGGAGTAGGAAGCTGACTTGTCCCCTTTGCTAAGCAGGGTCAGGCCTGGTTTGCATTTGAATGGGAGACTCCATGTGTGAGCAATGTGAGAGATTCCCCTTAGGGGGTGGAGTTGCTCTGGGAAGAGCACCTGCATGCTTGCATGCAGAAAGTTCCAAGTTCCCTCCTTGGCAGCACCTCCAAGATAAGGCTGAGAGAGATTCCTGCCTGCAACCTTGGAGAAGCTGCTACCAGTCTGTGAAGACAACACAGAGCTAGGTGGACCAAGTGTCTGACTCAGTAGAAGGCTGCTTCTTATGTTCCTGTGTATAGGCATGTATTGGGGCTTGGGGACCTGTGAACATCTTGGGCATTCTCCATCCCCAGCTCTCTGAGCCCTTGGCCTCTGTCCTCGCTTTCACCTTTCCCCCCTAGGTCTGACCCCTCTTTCTCCTCTCCCACCCCCTTTCGGTTCTCATGGCAATGTTTTTGGGGGGCCTGGAGTTGTCAGCTTGTGAGGTGGCTCCTTTGTAGGATGACAGGTTGCAAGACAGGGTCGTCTGGATTCTGCAGCTGCCCTATTCTGAGTCAGACCCTTGGTCCAGCTAGCTCAGTACTGTCTACACTGACTGGCAGGGGCTCTCCAGGGTTTCAGGCAGGAGTCTCTCCCAGTTCCAACTGGAGATGCTGCCAGGGACTGAAACTGGGATATTTCCTGCATGCCAAACAGCCACCAGTTGCAGGGGAGTAATGGCAGGAGAGAGGGCACGCCCTCAACTCCTGCCTGTGGCTGCTAGCGGCATCTGGTGGGCCACTGTGCGAAACAGGATGCTGGACTAGATGGGCCTCCTTGGGCCTGATCCAGCAGGGCTATTCTTATGTTCACTGTAGCTCAGCCACTGAGCTACAGCCCCGTCCCCTCGGGGGAATATCTTGCAGAGCTCACATGTAGTCACCCATCCAAATGCAAACCAAGGCACACCCTGCTTAGCAAAAGGGACCATTCATGCTCACTACCAGAAGAGCCGCTCACCATCCCAAAGTTAGTGGCAGGAACGGCCACACTGAGGGGCAGGATGAAGGAGAAGAAGGTGATGGTGGGGAAGTGTGCCTCCCAGAGGAGGTCTGAGCATCACCTGAGAAGTTGGCTGTTCTTCCGTGTGGTGGCATCCCGCCTTGGTCCAGTGACATCAGAAATTTGGAGACGTGGAGTGGTCATGGTGTGCTTTGGGTGCGGTCGCTCCCCTTGGTAGGATCCAACGTTGCGATCGTGCTGGACGTTGTAAAATGTGAAGGCTGTATCAGGGTTTCGCCAAAGGTGAAAATTCGGCGAATTCCCTCAGAGGTTCCTCCACAATCCTGCTTTCTCAGCCTGAAGCGGGCTCTGGGTTTATGCAATGGAGCCGCTCTTGTATGGTTTCCTCAAGGAGGCGGCAGTTGTAACGTGCTGCCGTTCATTTCTCCCTCCTCCTTCCTGTTTCTATACACCGGTCCTGGCCTTTGCTTCTTGGGGTGAGACTGTAGGCCGACCTTGAACAATGCACAGCCCCTCGGGCAGGATGCAGCCCCCAGCTGTTGACTGGCCTGCTAGGTGCCTGGGGAGGTGGAAACAGAAGAGAAGGGAAGAGCCCTCGAAGAAGCGCAGTGTTCCTTGCTGGGATTGCTCCTGGGGCAAAGAGGCCCTCTGAACATTTGTTTCTGTACATGCTTCGGTCGACCTTCCATGCTGCGTGAGGGATTGTTGCAAATGTGTCCATATGTCGGACACTGCAGGGTCTCTAGTTGTTGGCAGGGCCAGATCCTGGCAGAGGAGGAGAAGTTTCTAGCAAGTGGGAAATCTGTGCTTGCAGGCAAGGAGGAAAGAGCAAGGCAAGAGAAACAACGCAGGAGCATAGGAAACTGCCATATCCTGAGTCAGACCATTGGTCTATCTAGCTCAGTATTGTCTTCACAGACTGGCAGCGGCTTCTCCAAGGTTGCAGGCAGGAATCTCTCTCAGCCCTCTCTTGGAGATGCTGCCGGGGAGGGAACTTGGAACCTAGATGCTCTTCCCAGAGTGGCGGTTCCATCCCCTGAGGGGAATTTTGTTGTTGTTGTTGTTGTTGTTTACACAGTCAGACAGGTGTTATTGGCTGGTTTGTTTTATCCAGACTTCGAGTCCTTCCCGATGATGATGATGATGATACTACATTTATATACCGCCCCAAACCAAAGTCTCGGGGCAGTTCACAATCATAAAACAACAATACAAATAAATTAAACATTAAAATCAATTAAAACTCCAAAAAAAGCTGCTTAAAATGAAGCATTTACAATATTTAAAATTACAAAATCTAAAAGGCCTGGTTAAAAAGATGAGTCTTCAAAGATCTTTTATATCTTGCAGTGCTCACACTTCTAGCCTCCCATTCATATGCAACCAAGGCAGACCCTGCTTTGCTAAGGGGACAAGTCATGCTGGCTACCACCAGACCAGCTCTCCACAGAGGGGCAGGCAGGAAACCGCTTTAAGCAAAGGCAGCGATGGGAAATGGGTCAAGGAGAGGATTTGGAAGGGGATCTGAAGCAGGCCAAGCCCTCCTTCAGTGGGCTGCTGCCGCCCCTAAGCCCCATGTTGTAGCACTTAGTGGCACTCTGCACATGCTGTAACAGAAACAATAAATCTCAATGCCCTCGGGTGCACAGTAACAGCTGTAAGCCTCCCTGAAAGTCATCAGAGAGTGCCATCTGAATGTGAGCCCTTTGGGGAGAGGCTTTTATTTTATCACCATTTGGTTTATTTTTATTGCTCTGTAAACCGCTTTGGGAGCTTCTGTTGAAAAGCGGTATATAACTGTTCCTAGTAGCAGTAGCAGTAGTAAATGAACAATAATAGCAACTAAACCCCTTTCACTTGTTGCATTCAGCATGCACACTGTTTGCAGACAATTGTTATCCGCACACACAGAGAATTCTTCACATGTAATATTCAGTGCACATATAGCAGAAGAATGGATGCAATCTGTTCATTTTTGAAGGGCCTAGTCCCCATGTCTTTTTAAAAAAATAACTCACACACAGCCGCAAATTCTTTGAAATGCACCACTGTACATGCATTTAAATGCATCCAGGCCTACAGACACCAGTGGGCTTGGACTCAGAGGCTGAAGCAAAGCAGAATGCCTCGGTCCCATCACGGAGTTGCTTCCTCGGTCCCTTGTTTGGTCCAAGGCTGACTCAGAAGGTAGTGCTTGAGGATATCGCTATAAGGGTCCAGCAGAATTTCTGAGCAGTCCAGGTGATGATTTCTGGTTCCTCGACCAAGGGACCCTTTGGGACCATGCTGGGCATAACATAACAATCAGAAGATAGAGGCACTTTGCCAGGGAGTGGGGGTCTTCCTGCTTCTTGTTTTCCTTCTGGGATGGAGCGCCCCCTCCTGTTTGTGGTACTGCTTGACTTCCCCACAATGTTGCCTCCATTCTGTCCTGGCGCCCAATGGGCCAGTTCAGACACCATGCAGGCCCCACATGGCATCCCCAAGCCTTGGGATTTGTCTTTGCCCCTGTCTGTGAGAATATCTGCTTCCAATTTAGGTTAGAATAAACCAGGATCGATCGCGATATCTGAACTGACCAATCTTGGTTTACTCTAACCGACTTGCTTGAAATAAACTGCCATCTGTAGCACGCTTCAAACCTTCGGTGCAGATTGCAGTTCGTTTCAAGTAAATAGGATCAAATAAGCCCAGATCAGTCAGTTCGGGCATTGTGCTCAAACTGCATTCATCCTAAACTGGAAGTAAATGCTCACTGTAAACTGCCCTGATCTGTTAGATGGGATGGTATAAAAATATAATAAATGTGGGCAGGAAATGGGGAGCGTGTTCTCATGAGGCTTGGAGGCAATGCACAGAACCAGGCTTTATCTGTGGCTCCAAGTGATGTCTGACACCATCCAGGGGCATAGCTAGGAGAGAGGGGGCCCATGTTCACCCCTCTCTCCGGTAGCCCCTCGGAGTGAGGGAGATAATGAAGAAAATAGGGAGGGGTGGGCTATATGGGGGCTACAACTCCCCATAATCCTCAGCCACACTGGCCATTAGCCGGGGACGATCTTGTCATCCTGCAGGAGGGCCAACGTTGTGCAGCCCCGTCATAACCCGCTTGGCCTTGTGGCTGCTCCCTTTTCCTTTTCCTCCCCTTGCTTCTGCCTGGCATGCAGCTGAGCTGGCTTCCCAGATTGTCTCAGTGGAGCTGCTCTGCTACTCCTTGCTCCGGGCAGGTCCCTCGGAGGCAGGGTGCCTGGATGGGCCATGGGCGTTAACCCGGAAGAGAGTGTAACGACATCAGGGGAACGTGGGTTGGCGGTTGGGGGATCCCGCCTTAGAGTAGGCAGCTGCCTGAGATGGTAGTGATGATGGTGGGGCGAAAGGGAGACGAGGGCATCTCTGTGTCCCAGTCTCCCTGCCTCCACCCCGTGCTGATGGGTCTCTGTCTTGTGCTTCTCCTTGCCAGTGGAAGGCCAGTGGCTAGACTGGGGGTCGTGGAGCCGCTGCTCCGTGTCGTGCTCCAACGGGACTCAGCAGCGTACCCGCAAATGCAGCGTCTCCGCTCACGGCTGGGCAGAGTGCAAAGGGGCTCACGCCGACGCCAGGGAGTGCTACAACCCCGAGTGTCCAGGTAAGACACACACACACACACCCCGGCGTCTCCATATGCAAAGGCTGTGGGCCCTCTCAAACTGCAGGGCCAGAAAACCCACCTCTCCTGCTTCCCCAGCCTTCTGCTTTGTGCTTGCCATTCCCCATTTCGGGTGCTGCGGTTCTTGGCACAGCAAGCCGTTTAGAAAAGCCAGAGGTAAATAATCATAATTCATTGCTGTAAGTGACTCAAACACTGAAGCTGCCTTCTACTGAACAGGAGCGGCTCATCCTAACAAGCCGGGCAGGGTGCCAAAGGAGGCACAGCTGCCTATCCTTCCCGGAACCCTGTTTACCCCTCTCTCTCCTGCCCTGCGCTGCCTGCAGGCTGGCCATTCATCAGGTAGAGTGCAGCTGTACCTGTCAAATGGCCAGCCTGCAGGCAGCGTGGCTGTCATTAACACTGGGGTGGAGCGGGATGGGAGAGAGAGAGAAGCAAACGGAGCTCTGGGAAGGAGAGGCAGCTGTGCCTCTTTTAGTGCCCCCCGACTCTTTAGGATGAGCTGCTCCTGCTACTGAGTCAGATGGTTGGTCCATTTCAGCCAGTCTTGTTGTCTACCCTGACTGGCAGCAGCTCCAGTGACTAATCTCAGAACCCCAATCTGGAGACCAGAACCACCCAGGTCCTGCTTGGTATGGACACCACCATCTTGGCCTGCTAGTGGCAGGAATGAAGTGTGGCAAGAAGAGGGAGGGACCCGGAAGGAGGCAAGGTGTCCCCGGCCCCCTAGAGAGGGGGAAGTTCTCCCTCCCGCCCTTCTCCCATCCCAGCTCCTGGCCTTGAGTAGGAGGCGCAGCTCTTGGGCTTTGTGAGGTGCCCCCAAGCAGTGCCAAAGAGTCACGGCTCCTGCCTGCCTGCCTAGAGGCTCTGCTGGAGTCCCGCTTGGCACGGCACGGCTTGACGTCAGTGCTGCTCTCTGCCAATCTGTCTGGAGCGACAGCTGCTCTCCATAAAGCCGCTGCTTCCACCACGGCAGGTTTGGAGACGCCAATCATCTGCCGGCGGTGACAGATGGCCCTCGGCTGCCTTCCTCTCCCCTGGCGTCGGTTTCCATTTGCCGGTTTTTTATTGAGAAGTGACAGCTGGAGCCGGAAACCTGAGAGGGGGAGGAAGGAGTTAGAGGTGCCCAGGACTAGGTTGTGGGGCTACCCGGGTCCCATGGCCACCTCCTCCCCAGTGACCAGCACAACTGCTGCTCTTGACGTTTGTCGCTTTTGGGTTCAGGGGCCGGTTCAGGCATCACACAGAAGCGCGGCTTCTTTGAACAAGTTCATTCAGCAAGCCTTCAGTGGCAGCACAGATGATCGCCACGCCTTGGTTTGTTTTGCCATAGCGCTGTTTGCATCCTGCCCCCTTTCTCTTTATCTGGGCTCGCCTCTCTCTAAGCAGGAGCCCTGCAAGGGTGGAGCCACCGAAACAAACCAAGATTAAGCCCCAATTGCCACTTCAGACATCACGCAAGGTCATGGTTGGGACAAACCTGGGTTCAGAACTTGGTTTGACTGTCTGAAATAAACCATGGTGGTTGTCTGGTGCAGATTCAGACATTACATAGAAAGCTGCCTTATACCGAGCCAGATTATTGGTCCATCTCGCTCAGTATTGCCTAATACAGACTGGCAACGGCTTCTCCAAGTTTGCAGGCAGGAGTCTCTCCCATCCCTGTCTTGGCTAACCACAGTAGGGATTCCCAAACTTGGGTCCTTCTCTGTTGTGGAACATTGAGGCTGGGGATAATGGGAGTTTTAGTCGAACATTCCCAACATCTGGAGAGGAAAGTTGGTCTTGTGGTAGCAAGCATAAATTGTCCCTTTTGCTAAGCAGGGTTTGCTTGGTTTGCATTTGGATGGCAGACTGTGAGTGCTGTAAAGTATTTCCCTTAAGCAATAGCTCAGAGCATTTGCTTTACATGTCGAAGGACCCATGTTTGGTCCCTGGCAGCATTTCCAGTTAGGGCTGGGAGGGACTCCTGTCTGAAACCCTGGAGATCCCCTGCCAGCCAGTGTAGACAGTACTGAGCTAGCTGGACCAAGGGTCTGATTCGGTAGAAGGCAGCTTCCAGTGATACTAATAACCTTTATGATGCGTGAACCTTCCTGAAGAAAAGTGCTTGGGAACCTTGATTGTGTTCACTCTTACAACATCCCTGTGGGATGGGATGCTGGTGTTTCTTCATGTTTCATAATGTTTCCCTAACCTTAGACTGGTTCTTTGGATTAGACTGGTCCTTTGGCAGGTCCACTGGAATTTTGGAAGAAATTGAGGCTATTCACATGATCGTAGAAAATCAGGCTAGCCTCCGCTAGCCCAATTTTCTACAGTCGTGAGAACCACCGGGCTCGGCTGCGAGCCTGGTGGTTCTTGAGCGGGTAACCCGCTCAAGTATCCCGCCCCGCAAACCCAGTTTTTCTGATCGTGAGTAGCCGCGCCGCTATTGAGTAGCGTGGTGAGTAGCTGCCACGAGTAGACCCCCGGAGGGGAGGTGAAAAGCCCCCTCCCAGCTCCTGGGGTCTCTCCAGAGACTTGCGCAGGGCGTACTGGAGCTTCCGGCGGCCACATGGCCCCTGAACTCCCTAGCCCACGCCGGCTCCATCACGGAGCTGGCAGTCCTGTGGGTGGCCTATCCGGCCATCCAAGGCTCCCTCCCCGCTCATGTGTGGGTTTCACGGGCTTAGCCCGCACTCCCCGCTTAGCTCCCCAAACCAGGTCTCACTGATCATGAGACCCAGCTCATTGCCACCCTCTTATTATCACTATATTTTAAATTTGAACCTGTCGTGATGAAGCCCACTTCATTGCTTCAGAATTTCAGAAGATAAACCCCAAAATAGAATATCCCCCAGAGAAGAGGTCATTCCTCGAAACGCATAGGGACTTGTTCTTCTACAATAAATAGCTTTGCATCATCTGGGGTTTTTTTGGTTCATGGTCTGTTTTGGTGGGTTGCCTTCCCTTCTTGTGTGTCCTCAGAATTTAAGAGACATAGTAACGTGAGGTGTTTGGCAAAGAAATGGGTTTGGATTTGGCAGCCAGTGTGAGCAATGCAGGGCCTCTGTGTGTTGCAACCACATGCCCTCTCACACCCTGACCTACCATGGTGGTGGTGGAGGAAAGTCAGCACACAAATATTTTAATAAAAACAAACCTCTCAAAGTGTGTTGCATGGCAAAGAAAAAAAGAGAGAAGTTGTTTCCCTGGCCCAAAGGACCTCACAACCTAAAAAGAAACAATTATTCCTATTACTACTACTACTACTATTTTTCTATACCTCATTTCAGGAGAAATTATCAAAGTGGTTTACATAGAAACACAAGGGAGACCCCCAACACCAGCCTCCGGGAGGGATTCTGGGCTGAAAGGGGACAGTTGCTTTCTGCCTGCTAAATGGAGGAAAGTTTGTTTATTTATGTATGTCTTTATTTATTTATTGAACTTCTATACCGCCCAAACTTTCATCTCTGGGCAGTTAACATAAAACAAATAAAACATAACAAATAACATAAAACAAATAAAATATAATTAGTTATATTATTTTAACTAATATAAGAAGTTAAAACAATACAACAATTTAAAATCAGCCATAAAATTAAAAACAGACAGTTTTAAAAAACTGGGAAAGCTTGGGTGAAAAGATGGGTTTTCAGATGTTTTTTGAAAATTGCCAGAGATGGGGAGGATCGTATCCCAGCAGGGAGCGCATTCCACAGTCTTGGGGCAGAGACCGAGAAGGCCCATCTCTGTATAGCCACCAGACGAGTTGGCGGCAACTGGAGACGGACCTCCTCAGATGACCTCAGTGAGCGGTGGGGCTCATAGTGAAGAAGACGCTCTTGAAAAAGTGCCTCGTTGCCCAGCTAACCAGGATCAACAGAGTTCTCGGCCCTCCAAGCTTCCTCTACCAGTGCTTTCCTTTTCTGCCCATAGTCTGCCCATAGTTCTGCCCATAGAGAGCCCCCTGTCCCTAGACCAGGGGTGGGCAAACCTAGCCCTCTAGCTGAACTACAACTCCCACCTTCCCCAGCAACAATTGTGGCCGGGGCTGATGGGAGTTCTAGTTCAGCAGCAGCTGAAGGGCCAGGTTTGCCCACCCCGGGTCTAGTTTTTGTCCCGGTCCAGCATCTGTGTTGACGCTTTTGTCTCCAGCTCCCCTGCTGGCACCAACTTTTGCGCCATCCAGTGTCTGCTTTTCAGCCCCCTGATTCTGTGGCCGGCTGCCTTTGGCAGTCCTCTCTCTGCCCTATCGGCCCATCCACTTCCTCTGAATCACTGCAAAGTTTCCTCACACCTGTCCTCTCATTAGTTATTTCTCCTGCTTCCTCTGCCCTTTGCCTCGGCCACCTTATCCTTCCTTGGGACACCTCCCTCTCCGTGCATTGCCTACTCTACATTCTTCTTTCTGCCACCTTGTCTCTGGCCTGCCTGGCCTTTTAGCTTCCTTACTTTCTGGGATCTCTCCAAGCTCTCCAGCCTATCCCTGGAGCCTGTCTGAGATTTGTCACTGCAGCCAAACTGACAACTTTCCCTTCTCTCGTGGAATTCTAAACGCTGAACATTCTAGCAAGCCCTGAACAGCTTGGGCCCCGGGTATTCCAGAGAGCGCCTCCTTCTTCATGAACCCCACCTCCTATTCGGATCATTGGAGGAGTCCAATTGCAGTTACCACTGGTGGCGACCCCAAATGGGACCTTCTCTAGGGTGGCCCCAGTGCCCCAGAACATGCTCCCAAATGAAATCAGAACCTCCCCATCTTTATTTATTTATTTATTCATTGTTAAATTTATATACTGCATTTCATTCAAACAATCCCAAGGCGGTTCACAGCAAAATTAAAACAAGACTATAAAAATGCACAATTAAAATATTAAGCTAAAATATATAAAAGCATGAGTCTGACTAAAGATGTAAAATACAAGCATAAAATAAGCATACAAAACACAATATACAAGGAAGCAGCAATAAAGACAATCGTATCAAAGCCTGGGTAAGAAGCCAAGAGTTAACACACTTTCTAAAAACTGTGATAGAGACTGAGGAGTGACGATCCACCAGGAGAGAATTTCAAGTTCTTTTTAAGCAACCTCTGAAAATGCACCTGTTTTATCAGACTTTTAGTTCATAATTAATTTTTATTGATAGTTCTTTTAAAATTTTTTACATGATTTACTGTTTTGATTGTCATTTGTGCTGGGGCAGGGTGAGAGAGAGAGAAGCAAATGGAGCTCTGGGAGGGAGAGGCAGCTGTGCCTCCTTTGCCGCCGCCACCCCCCCTAGCTAATTAAGACGAGCCCCTCCTGGCTAATAATAACTCTTACCTCCTAGCCTATATAGGAATAACTCCTAGCCTCAGGAAGTGACTTTTATTCCTTGGCAGGCAGGGATGTCAAGGAATCTGAGAGTTTGCCTCCAAATCTAGAGGATTTCCCACTCCCACCCTCGGAATCACCCTGGTTTCATCTCCCCCCACCCCAACCATGACTCTTGCACTCTGGAATCTGAGCCGAAAGTTCCTGCGGGGATGTTGCCTGCTTGCGTATTTGGCGGTGTGGGGACAATCAAGCCCTGTCCTCTTCGCACTGGAGCCTTGCGAGCAGTTCACCTCCTGAGGAGTCGAAATGAATTCCATTTGTTAAGGGCACCCTCATGGTCACGGCCTGGTTGGGAAGGGAAGAGGGACCATTTTGGCTTAAATGAGATCTGAATTATTGATAAATGGGTTTAATCATCTGTGGAATATTTGATTAAAGTAATTATCAGCCGGCACAGTTGCATCCCGGTGATGAAGGAGGAATCCTCCTCTCTCCCTGCCATTCGGCCTGGGCTCCCGGTGGACAGGAATCTAATTCGGGAGCCCGGCGGAGCCGTGACGGGGGACGGGGGGGCTGCTGCTTCCAAAGGATCTCCTAATTCTTCTTCCTTTTCTGCTCCTCTGAACCAAAGTGGACAGCAAGTGGGGCCCCTGGAACCACTGGAGCTTGTGCTCCAAGACGTGCGACACAGGCTGGCAGAGGCGCTTCCGCATGTGCCAGGGGACGGGCGTGCTGGGCTACCCGTGCGAGGGCAGCGGAGAGGAAGTGAAGACGTGCAACGAGAAGAAATGCCCAGGTACTTGGCCCTGTCCTTGGTCCCTCAGACAGAGGAGTCCACCACACACCCTGAGAGGGCGAAAGAGCCTCCCGCTCCTTCTGCTGCCCAAAGGGTTCCTTCCACCATGGGTTGACTCCGTCTCAGAAATTTGCAAGCAAAAATAGACACCCCAGCCATCCTTCGCTGGGCATCAGCTCTCTCTGGCCACCTCACTGGACTGTCATCAGTCTGTATTTCATAGCACTCAGCTAAGTGTCCCTTGGGGAGGAGAGCTGGTCTTGTGGTAGCAAGCATGACTTGTCCCCTTAACTAAGCAGGGTCCGCCCTGGTTACAAATGAATGGGAGACTTGATGTGTGAGCACTGTTAGAGATTCCCCGCAGGGGATGGAGCCGCTCTGGGAAGAGCATCTAGGTTTCAAGCTCCCTCCCTGGCAGCATCTCCAAGAGAGTGCTGAGAGAGATTACTGCCTGCAGCCTTGGAGAAGCCGCTGCCAGTCTGTGAAGACAATACTGAGCTAAATAGACCAATGGTCTATCCCACTTCTATGTTCCTATGACCTTTGCATAGGATGATGGTTGTTGGAAATCCAGCAATTTGCTTCACATTAGACCAGATCGGAGACTACTTTTCCTGCCAAAGCGACCCATGCAATTAAGAAGAGGGATACACCAAGATCCTTTGGCCATTGTGGCTGGGGATTATGGGTATTGAAGTCCAGTAACATCTGGGGACCCAAGTTGGAGAACTCCTGCATTAACCTTTTTGCCTGCTCCTTCCTTTTCTAACTACTTGTTCCCCTTGATTCATTGTTTTTCTTCTTAATTAACTCCCCACCTGTCTCGGAAACCATCCACATTGCCAACCTGGCAGTGGGCTGTGCAACTAGGAGACTTGCTAGAACTCACACCTCCCCAAACTCTATGGTTACCCCATTCTTGCAATGTATATTATTGAATGCATTACTTTTCTCTGTTGATGATTCATGCAAGCGACTTTGGTCCACATTAGTGATTTGGTTTACTACTACTAGTTAAGGAGACTTATTGTACTGAATCCCCAAATGAGACGAATCAGTACAATATTTTCCTTGTTTTCAATGAATGTTGGCTATTTTACATTAGAAGCTTGTTGAGCCTGTTGTTATCATTCCCATGTCTGCGCATGGGATGCTGCAAAGATCCTTCAATTCACATGAGCCTTGCCCCAGGTGTTGTAACACAGACCATTGATCAGGTAGAGCTGCACAGTTAACCAGTTAACCTTCTGCCATGTCCAACAGTTTTTCTGCCTTCAGGCTCACCATTCATTAGGTAGAGCTGTGCGGTTAACCAGTTGACCTCTTGCCCTGTCCAAGAGCTGTGCTGCCTGCACACTCACCATTCATCAGGTAGAGCTGTGCAGTTTAACCACACAGCTCTACTTGATGAATGGCCAGCCTACAGGCAGTGCGGCTCTCGAGTGGGGCGGGAGGGAGAGGAGCAACCTGAGCAGCTGCTGGGAAGCAGAGGCAGCTGTGCCTCCTTTGCTACTGGCATGCACACCTGTCCACCCCTGCAAAAAAACACATGCATTTGCTCACCCACTGCTTACATGCACACCCGCTATGCCGATAATTTATTTGCTTGTCAGCCCATACACAGACTCACCATTTGGACTTTGTCTCATGGCTGTGTGCTTTAGGGTTGCTACCTGACTTTGCTGGGCCTGTGGCCCCTTGACCTCTTCTCTTCCCCCAGCCTACCACGAGATGTGCAAGGACGAGTATGTTGCATTCATGACTTGGAAGAAAGCCGCTGCCGGGGAGACCGTCTATAACAAATGCCCGCCCAATGCCACAGGTAAGCAGCTACGGGGATCACATGCACATGTTCTGGAAGCCGCCCCCCCCCCCTGCACCTAAACCAGTGCAGAGGAGAAGGGTGTGGTGGAAAGGGAGGGAGGGCTCATGGGTGGCAAAATGCATTGTGGCACCTGAATGCTAACATGGGCTTCCCACTGGAAACAAAAGGCCTCCTCCTGTGACTTATAGGGTGTATCTGCCCCAGTCAATTATATTCCAGTTCACCGCACAGTCCCCTTTTAGTTCAGACTGTATCTTCAGTGTGGAAAGTCCTGCCTCTCTGTTAACAGTCCTAACCTCATTGTGATGTGCCTTGCGTGCTTGTTCATTTGGATGGACACTTAGCAACTCTTTATATCCTGGATATTGACAACTTCTTACATTGACAGCTTCTGGCTTGGCAGCTCTTGAATGCTTTTGCTCACTGGTGTGTGTGTGTGTGTGTGTGTGTGTGCTATTTCATTGATTCCATATGTTTAGCTACTTGTTTTGAAAAAGCTCTTTCCAACTCCTTTTTATGAATCTGTGCACACTACTGGCGTAGTAGTCGTTGGGCAAGGGAGGACAAATGTTCCTGGACCACTGGGGTGTCAGAGACAACACAGCACTCCCTTGCCCATCCCGCTCCCAGGCAGCGAATGAAGTGCTGACTGGGAGCAGGCAAGGGGCCACACACACACACCCCTTCCTAGTGCTGGCCACACACCCTGCTTTGGCGTGTCTGGTGCTGATGCAGGGGGAATGGATAGCACAGGGGAGTGGCAGTCTATCCCTGGGACACCACCAAGCCCACTGTGCCCCTAGCGTACACCCTAGGGGCCTAGTGGGCTTGGTGGTGTCCCAGGGATAGACTGCCACTCACCTGTGCTATCCACGCCCCCTTCAGCCCTAATGACTTATTTGTTCAGCCTGGCCTTCCAAGGTTTTTAAATTGTTCTTAAATATTTTTAATTGGTTTTAAATGGTTCTGCACTGTTTTAAATTTGTTTTTACATCCTTTTAAGAAATTCATTTTTGTTTTTTTACTTGATGTGTACCACCCAGAGCCTTTGGATGGGGCAGAATAGAAGTGTGTGTGTGTGTGTGTGTGTGTGTGTGTGTGTGTGTGTGTACACACACACACACACACACACACACACTCTGTGTGTTTTATTTTTATACTGCCCAAAACTTGAGTCTCTGGGCAGTTTACATTAGGGCTCTCTTGAAGGCCAACAACAAGCCCAAACTACGGCTATCTGCTCGGAGTGTGTTCCACAGGCCAGGACCAGCTACAGAGAAGGCCGGGTTCTGAGTCACCACCAGATGTACTGGTGGTAACTGGAGAGGGACCTCTCCAGACATATATGATGCATGTCTGTCTGAAAATACATAATTTCAGTCATGGGAGGAGAGCTGGTCTGGTGGTAGCAAGCATGACTTGTCCCCTTAGCTAAGCAGGGTCCACCCTGGTTGCATATGAATGGGAGACTAGAAGTGTGAGCAATGGCTCCATCTGCTAAGTGTGCTCACATGCAGTTGCCCATCCAAATTCAAACCAGAGCAGACCCTGCTTAGCAAAGAGGCTTCCCAGGCAGTCCCTCCTCCAAGCGCCAACCTTAGGCTCAACCCCGCTTACCTTCCTCAAGTGCACTGCGTCTTGAGTTCAGCCTGGAGTGGTTGTATCCAAAGGCTTGCTTTGAAGGCAGTCTGCCGAGTGTCTTGCTGGGAGAGCACTTGGCCATTCCCCATGTGGAGCCTTGAGGTCTGTCGTCCATGTATTTAGGGGGGTTTCCGGGGAATCTCACATCTGGGCACTGATCAGACCTGGCCTTGCTTAACTTCAACAAGGTGGATGCACCGCCGGAACATAGGAAGCTGCCCTATACTGAGTCAGGCCCTTGGGTGATCTAGCTCAGTAATGTCTGCACAGACTGGCAGCAGCTTCTCCAAGGTTGCAGGCAGGACTCTTTCTCAGCCCTGATGTGGCCAGGGATTTGACCCGGGGCCCTCTACATCCCAAAGGTGGCAAATATGGGTTTCCCATCCAGGCACTGCAAGTTAACTTGCAAGGTATGCACCTCCAGACCATTCTCTTGCATTCCGAAGGGGCTCGTAGTGGAGCATTTCCTCAGCTTGCATAGAGCATGACTTGAAAGGGGTTCTGCAGCGCCTGAAGGGTATCTTCTGTTTGCCCTCTTCTCCAGCAGTTCAGCTGACCCAGTTGCTCTCGGGTCCTTCTTGGGGGCTGGGCTGGGCACAGGGGTCCTCTGCAGCTGTGAGCCCTATGAGTTGGTTTTTGCTTTCTTTCCCAGGGTCTGCCAGCCGCCGGTGCCTGCTCAACTCCCATGGTGTGGCTTACTGGGGCGTGCCCAGCTTTGCACACTGCCTGTCCCACGAGTACAGATACTTACATCTCTCAGTAGGTGCAGACTCTGGCAGGCAAACAGCCTTCCCTCTCCTTCTCTCTCCCCCTTGTCTCTCTCTCCTTCTCTCTTCTTCTCTCCCCTTCTCTCTTTCTCTCTCCTTCTCTCTCTTCCGCTTCTCCCCTTCTCTCTCCCTTCCCTTCTCTCTCTCCCCCTTCTCTTTCCCCTTCTCCTCTCTCTCTCTCTCTCCCTCTCCTCCTCTCCTCCTCTCTCCTTCTCTCTCTCCCGCTTCTCCCCTTCTCTCTCCCTTCCCTTCTCTCTCTCCCCCTTCTCTTTCCCCTCCTCCTCCTCTCTCTCTCTTCTCTCTTCTCTCTTTCCTTCTTTCTTTCATTCTCCCTCTCCCTCCCCCCTCAGTCTCTCCTATGCTCTCTGTATTGATCCTTTATCATTTTTTTTTAGGGAGGGGGTGAGGGAGTTGCCTAGAAGGTGGCTGAGTATGCAAAAGTAACAGGACTGCGTCACTTGCAACTGGCCAAGCCAAACAGCTGCAATAATAATGATTGTTATGTGTATATGTTTACATATATAATCATAGTATGATTATATATGTAAATATATAATCATACTATAATTATTGTCCAACTGTCATCATCAGTCATGATTGATTTTGGAGGATGTGTGGGGTGGTGGGCGTGGGGGGTTAGAAGTGGGAGTTACGCAGTGAAGATGATTGGCAATAGGTTCAGGACAGACAAAAGGAAGTGCGGCTGTCTAATTCTTTCCTGGCATTTGCTGCTGTGCCACGTGGTGCTGGCCACTGGCTTTGACGGCTTTGCAGGGAGGTTGGACAAACTGGAGCTGTGGGCGGGGGGGAGCAGGAGGAGTCCATCAAGACCTACGACCTGTTATGGTTGGTTGGTTGGTTTTTAATTTCTATCCCACTCTTTCTCCAAGGAGCCCAGAATCTTGTACATGGTTGTTATTTTTTATAAGGCCTTCAAGTCTTCTTCTGGGCTCCCCAGAGGCATCTATCTGGTTGCCCAGCACAGGCAGGACTAAGCCCCCCCTCCCAGTATTCTTTCATGTTAGAAATTGGGGTATTGTCTTAAATTCTTCCTTTGGGGTAAATATAGGCATAACCTATATTTTTAACCCCTCTCTTCCAAGGTGTTTGTCCTAAATTCAGAGTGGCCTTCTATTTGGGTAAATACAGTACTGCATGCTACCTAACAGGCCATTTAAAAAAACAACAACATTTATATCCTGCTCTTCTTCCAAGGAGCCCAGAGCGGTGTACTACATACTTAAGTTTCTCCTCACAACAACCCTGTGAAGTAGGTTAGGCTGAGAGAGAAGTGACTGGCCCAGAGTCACCCAGCAAATGTCATGGCTGAATGGGGATTTGAACTCGGGTCTCCCCGGTCCTAGTCCAGCACTCTCACCACTACACCGGCTCTCCATTTGCCCTTGAGCAGTGATGGGCCCTTGCTATTCCCCCCCAACGTCAAACATTCTCCACTCAGAGTCTCACGTTGTCACCGTACAAGCACCCAAGTCCGCCTCCGTCTCTGTGCTTACTTCTCCCTCCTCTCTTTATCCCAATTAAGCTGCGTGAGCATCTGGCCAAGGGGCAGCGCATGCTGGCCGGCGAAGGCATGTCCCAGGTGGTCCGCAGCCTGCTGGAGCTTGTGGCCCGCAAGACATACTACAGCGGGGACCTTCTCTTCTCCGTGGAGATCCTCCGCAACGTCACGGACACTTACAAGAGGGCCACCTATATCCCTTCATCTGACGACGTGCAGGTACCGTGCTGAGATTCTGGAAGCGGAGCAGGCTCTTTCAGGACACACAGTGTACCTGGGCATGAACACATTTATCTCGGGCCCAGGTACGCAGGAGAGGCTTGACTGAATGACAATAGGGCAAGGAGTAGCAGTGATGTGATGTCCAAGCATTGCGAGGGATCCAGTTAAAGGGTCTTTTCACTATGCTTGGTGTGGGGGTGGGGATAATACAAAATAGTTGAGCCGGGCACAGAACACCTGCGCCTCTGGCTGGCCCACCCTCCCACCAGCGCTGCCTTTCCCCCCACCACCCCTGACCTGCTGGCTTCTCCCCCGCCCCAATGCACTTTCTGGCTGTGACTTCTGACTTATTCTTCCCCCCATTCTTCTCCCCACTGCACACTTTCTGGCTGGCAGGCCGGCCAGAAAGCCGTCCCACCGCCTCCTCCCGCCCGCCAACTCCCAGCAGCGGCCTCCTCTTCCCACCGGGCCAGCCTGCCTCCGCCTCCTGCTCCTGGTGGCCGGGCCGGCCCACCGCTGCCAGCCGGCATCCCTATTTTCTCCCCCATCCCCGTCACTATCCTATCCGGCAGCTGCTCGCGAACTCTCATGAGAGCTGCCACGCATGGGATTAGCAACAGGTACGTTTAAGAGAATTAGATATAAAGGAGAGAAGATTCTGCCCCCAAGAAGCGCCGTACTCTGTGATCTGCATTGTTCTGCCCCCAAATCAGGACAGGATGCAAGGCTAAGGCAAGGGAAGCCGGCTTGCAGCACCCTGGAGAGCTCCCTGAAAGCATCTTGCTCCAGGAAAAGCTCCAAGATAAGAACTGCAGCCTTGAGTAGCTCCAAACTCAGACAGTCCCACCCAGGCTCTGCCTCCCTGATTGGAGAGCAGAGAGATTTAAAGGGGCAGCTCTCTGGCTTGGAGCCTAGAACGTCTCCCCCTCTCTGTTAAGTCCCTCCTGTTGTGCAGCCTTGGGGAGTATGGGATGTGGGAGGGACCATTTCATCTGGGGGGCTTGGGCTCAGTATGGCTGGTCCGGGGGCCTCCTAGCTGCTGGGCTCAGGCTCCAACCTGGTGTCAGGGCTTTGGGCTGGCTCTTCTAGCTCACCTGCTCTCTCCTCCCTGCTGCTGCTGCTCAGGGTTGGGGTCATGACATTAGTCAGTTCTACAGATCAAACACACATCCAGAGATCTGCTTATTTTGCACAGGTCATGCTACTATCCCTGGGAAAGGGAGACCAATAACTGTGCATGACCGACCAGCGCCACTCTTGACTACTGGATTCCTCCCTCCGCTCCCCCACTTCCCAGCAGGCCATCACAGTTTCAAACTCAGCTCTGCATGTTAAGATGCAGATATTTGCTTTTTAGAGAGAGGAATCCCCAAAACATAAACACCGAGGGTGCCGAATCTTCTGCAGAGTTGTTGTGCTGAATTGCCGCCATGCTGAAGTGCGGCTCTGAAATGTTGAGCTTAATTGAGGAGTTCCTGTGGAGGAGAAACACTGGAAGGGTTGAGAAAGAAGTGCGGGGGTGGGGGGATGTTTTAATGAGACGAGCAAAATTCCAGGCGTTTAACCAAATCCAAGTTTGTAGGTGCAGTGAGGGGGATGGCCAGCACTTTCTCTGCACCTGCAGCTCAACCTCTCCTCTCTCCGACAGCGATTCTTCCAAGTCATCAGCTATATGGTGGATGCAGAGAACCGGGACAAGTGGGAGGATGCTCAGCAGGTGAGCTGACGCAAGTGGTGTGCGGGACCAGGTGGTGGGATTTCTTCCATGCATCATTAACAACCCCTTCTTTCAATGTGCTTCCCAGGTTTTGCCTGGCTCTGTCCTCCTCATGAAGGTAGTGGAAGATTTCATCCACTTGGTGGGAGATGCTCTCAAGGCCTTCCAGAGTTCCCTCATTGTCACGGACAACTTGGGTGAGTGCCTGGAAGGGAGGAGGGGAAGAGTCAGCTTTGTAGAGGTCAGGAGGGGGGCAGGGCAGGGCTGTGGGTGGACATACCCCAAAGCCAGGCCTGCAGAGAGAGTTCTCCAAACTAGGGCCCTTGAAGTCCACTGCTGGAGAGGATGCCAGAGATAGAGAAGTTTCTGAAAATTCCCTCTTCTGGATTTCTCCCTGGATTCCTGGAGTTCTGAATGGCCTGGTCTTGTTTCCAAAGCAGGGCCAATGCATCAGGGAACCACATAGGAAGGTGCTATATATTGAGTCAGACCATGGGTCCATCTAGCTCAGCATTGTCTTCACAGACTGGCAGCGGCTTCTCCAAGGTTGCAGGCAGGAATCTCTCACAGCCCTGTCTTGGAGACGCTGCCAGGGAGGGAACTTGGAACCTTCTGTTCTTCCCAGAGCAGCTCCATCCCCTGAGGGGAATATCTGACAGTATTCATAAAGAAGTGCAGGGGTGGGGGGATGTTTAATGAGATGAGCATTTGAATGAGTCTCCCATTCACCTGCAACCAGGATGGACCCTGCTTAACTCAGGGGACTAGTCATGCTTGCTACCAGAAGACCAGCTCTCCTCTCTGTTGCCCTGTGTTTTGTTTGTCAAAATTGTAAAGAGTGCAGGGCAGGAGGAGTTAGTTCTTATTTATCTATTCATTTTCTACAGATCCAGGTAACTGATCAATGCAAAATAAAGGAGCTATCAGTCCCTTCGGTGACCACAGTCACATTCCTGATGTACGTTGATAAAACTCTGCAAGAGAAGAAAGGCAGTTTTGCAGTAGCCGAATCAAGGTCTCTTGGTGATGTTTTACCAGTGAGCCGGACCACATGAGCACATAAATGAAGCACTGTACAACAAGCATCTTCATGCCATCAAATGTGCAGTCACATCAACAATGCTTTTTTGTTGTTGTTGGCAGCATTTTATCAACGTACTCCAGAGTTTGGGGTGGGCTGGTGGGAACTGATGCCAAGGACCTGACAGCTGTGGCAGACTACACATGTTCCAACTCTGGAATGTATTTTAGGAATCCTCATTGAACTGGAACGCCAGGAGAGGGGAACCCAGGGCAGATAAAACCCAGGGGATAATAAAGGAACAGGATGGAGGAATCCGCTTACTTTAACTGCAGATCAGTCTAGAGCCTTAATGTTTAGCAGCCCCTGCTCTGTTGTCCAAGCAAGCCTTCTGTTGTCCGGAAGGCTAGGCTCTGAGTACAGGAGAACCTCGTTATGTGCGGATTCTATATTGACACCCGATTTCAATATCCTTAGATATGAAAGGGTTAAAACCCATGTATCCGTGGTTCCTAGAAGGCTCCTAGAAGTGACTGTGGAGGGCACTTCTGGCCACCATTGTGTCCATGGGAGCCATTTTGTGGCTCATTTCCGCAAAAAAAAAAAAAAAGGATGGGGGATAAATCCATGATTTTGGGGACCGTTTTGGATTTTTTTTGGGGGGGTGGCATTCCTGGACACCAGAAGACCCACAGAGCACGGTAGGGGACTTTATTTGGCCCGTTCTGGTGGGGGTTTTTTGGTGTGCTTTTTTTTTAGTCTTGAGAACCTAATCCCCACGTTCCCATAGACTCAATTACTCATTATCCGTGGTTTCATTACCCATGATAAACTGCGAGGATGGAACTCGCGCGGATAATGAGGTCCACCTGTATTTTTACCAGGTCCAGCCAATCTTAAAGCTTTGTACTGCCTGCGAGTCACAGGGCCCCGTGCGGCACACTCTTTATTCCCTTCTGCATCTGAAGAAGGCCCTGAGTTCTGAGCATCCTCCATGGAGGAGTACAATTGGCTCAGCCCCCCCAACCTCTAGCCATGAATTTCCCAATTCAGTCCTGAGAGGTGTGTGCTGTTCAGGAAGGGGCCTTTGGTTCAGCCATATGACGCCGGTCGTGACGCCCTCCCCTTCCCCTGTTTTTCTCCCTCTTCATCCCCTCCCACCCCTGGCAGTGATCAGCATCCAGCGAGAGCCGGTTTCTGCTGTCTCCAGTGACATCAATTTCCCCATGAAAGGCCGGCGGGGAATGAAGGATTGGGCCCGCCACTCCGAAGACAAGATCTTCATTCCCAAGGAGGTGCTCAGCCTTTCCTCTTCTGGTAAGCTGTGTGCGTTTGTGCATGTGCTGGGCCAGCCACACAAAGCTGTGGGGGAAGCTGTGAGTGGGTTGGGTGTGCTGCTTCATATATGCTTGTGCTGGAATAGAATAAAAAAGGAGGACCCAGCAGATGATCTCAGAGCACCCCGTGCTTGTAGGAAAGTGTGTGTGTGTGTGTGTGTGTGTGTGTGTGTGTGTGTGTACACACACATCAAATTTGCCAAATTGTGAGCATTCATAATTGGTACATCTGAAAGCAGTAGTGGTTCATCCTTAGACAGGGTCAGACCATTGGGTCATCAGTAGCTCTCCAAGATGTCAGGCAGGGGTCTTTCCCGTCTCCCTTACCTGGAGATGCTGTGGATTGAACCTGAGGCCTTCTGCGTGCCAGGCAGGTGATCTTCCACTGAGCTGCGGCCCCATCCCCTTGAGCACCCTCACTGAATATCCTACAATAATTACTAAAACTCTGCTGCTGGGCAGAGGTTTTTAATCCCCCCTTCCTTTTAATTAAATCAGAATTTGAAACATGGAACTTATGGCATCCATGTCAGTGCATCAGTAGCCATCTTTGCACCTGTGGTTTCAGAAGTTAGCTCTCTCCTGAGTTTCAAACTGGATTTTGAAATATTGAGGAACTGGATACAGATATTGTTTAAAGCAGTTTCCATCCATCTCTGTGTGTGTGTGTGTGTGCGCGCGCGCGTGCGCGCACGTGGGTGCACACTGGGCACATGTGTGTGATCAGGTGAGCTTGCTCATGTTGCCATTATGACACCCTCGGAACCTACATGTGTTACACAGCTGGACACATGCCCTAGGAGCGGGCCCAGAATGCTCGCTTAGGGCCGTGGGGGCTGGTTCTTGGGTTGCTTTTGCCCTGCACAGATCTGAGGGAGAAGTGCTCGCTGGCTGGTAACATTCTGTGTGGCCCCTCGCCTGCTCCTAGCCAGTGCTTGGTTTGTCTCCAAACAAGGGAGAGAAAGAAAACTGGCAAAACAATTGCTGCCCAGGAAGGAGCTGTGCACCCATCCTTCCAGGTGCTGGCCACACCCCCTGCATCAACTTGCATCTGAAGCCAATGCAAGGGGCACAGCTGGTGCATGTGGGCAACCATGAGGGGCGGCCTCACCCCAGATGGCCGGCAAGCCCCCAATGCCCCTGGGCTAAGGAGATGGAGCTCTGAAGTGGATATTAGCTCCTTATAGAACAAAGCATCTGACCAGCACTCTCTTTTCTTGAGTTCACCAGTAGATAATAGTGAGGGCCCAGAGCCTCGAATAAGGCAATCTGGAAGCTAATTTCGTGAGTTTCGAAACTGCCAAGCCTGATCTCCATGAGGTTCAGGTGCAGCTTGAAATGAGCCTGACCCCAAAGTAGCCCCCTATAACTTTTTGAAGGGAGTCCATTCTGCTTCAAGCCGGGGGAAGCTTCCATGTCACTAGTAGGGATTGGTCTGGGCTCGTTAGTCCTCTCTCTGGGCCTGATCATCTCCCCATCAATCTCGTTCTTTTCTCCCTCTTTCTCTCTGTAGAAATGGATGAATCCTCTTATTTCGTCATTGGCGCCATCTTGTATCGTACATTGGGACTAATCCTGCCCCCTCCCAGGTAAGTGACTATGGAGGTGATGTGTAGAAGGCGTGGGGGTGGGGGGTATCTCAGCAAATGCCTCTGTCTGTGTGTTGGTGCATACTCTACACAGCAGGCACATTTTGGTGAAACCACTCACACCTTCACAATGTAAATGCATGCATGTAGGGACACACACGTGCAGAAAACATGTCTCAGGGACCCTGCAGCTTGAATGAGAGGCGTAATCCAAACCTTTAGCCCAGTGTGCTGTTTTGAAGGGTTGTATGTGCTCTGCAGAAGGAAACTGGGAGACGCAGTGTCAGCCTCTGTGACTAGCAGGCAGTACAAAGGCTCTGGATTGGCCTGGCCTCTGATAAGTTCCTAGCTCGTACTGGCTCATCCCAGTCCGTGGAAGCCAGTAGAGCAGGGCTTCTCAAACATGGGTCCCCCAGATGTCGTTAAGCTAGCCTTTGACCATCGTGGCTGGGGAGGGTGGGAGTTCTAGCCCAGGGGTGCACAACTTTGGCCCTCCTGCAGATATTGGACTGAAACTCCCATCATACCTGACTGTTGGCCGCTGTGGAAGGTGGGGGTTGTGATTTAAAAACAGCTGGAGGTTGTGCAGTCATGTTCTAGTCCAACAGCATCTGAGGACCCGGGTTTAAGAACACCTGGTTTTTCGTTTCTCAGAGAGATACTTGGGCTTTGACACGGGGAAGTATCCCTAGGGCGGAAATTACATAATTCTGAGGCCACCAGCAGGTATGTCCCTGATATGCCTTTGTCACGTGGCATTAGCACGTGCCTGGAAGATGTTCTACTGTAGATTTGAATGGCATGTAATTTTGGGCTGTGGGGTGATAGTACCTGACAACAATAGTGTATATATCTCACCTCCCCTGCCCCCGCCCCCAAATCTTTTAACAGTCACACTCTGGGGTAAATAATGGAGTTGGGGCAGTTGTGAGATTGCCTCCTGCCTCAAACCATTCCACCTTTGCAGAGTCCTGAGATTACCCAGGAGCCTGACCTTCATGCCACTTTTGAGGAGTTGGGTCAACCAGTTTCCTTTCCATCCACAGAAGCCCCCTGGCTGTCATGTCCAAAGTTCTCACGGTGACGGTGAAGCCACCAACCAAAGCCATGGAACCCTTGATTGTGGTGGAGTTGTCCCATATCATCAACGTAAGTGTGCAAAGGATCCCCAAGGCAAACTGGCATGGCTGGGCTCGTGGGGTGTGTGCCTGGGGGTGTGCCAGGGCAGTGGTAGCCTCCTGACTCCCCTCTCCCCACAAACTCAGCTGATGTCTTTTGTGTGACAGAAAATAATAAGGTTGTTAAATTCCAGCTTTGTGAAGAGGGATCACGAGAGGGCCAAAGGGTGACTTAAGTGCAGAGGGAGATCTTGGTCCCTCCTCGGGCTAATACAAAATGTCCTCCTTCCATTTTTGCTGCTGCATTCATGGGTAGCAAAAATGGGAAGACATTTGTGGGCAATATGCAGGGAGGTTCAAAGTGGGGACCAATGCAGGGGGCTTGTCAGCACCAGCAATGGCAGTTCTGGGGCTGGCAGCCACCCTTCCCCCCTATCCCACATCGGCATTAACACACTGCCCCTGTCAACTCTGTTAGTAATCAAGTGTTGTTGTGTTGTGGGGATTGTGGGTAATAATTTTTTAATCCATAGTTCCCCACCAAATAATTCTGTACGAGGACATGTTGTGTCACTTATGAGTGGATAAAAATGGAAGCCATGGACAACAAGACCATGAACAGGGGGAATAACAAAAGAGAGAGTCCTGTTTTGTTCACCACCCTTTTGCAGAAAACATGCCCAAAGTTCCCCCAGGACCATTTTTACCTAGCCTGACTTCCCCACCCCGAACCCACTAGCTTTTCTAGCCATGCCAGAAATCTAATGCCAGATTCAGAAACAGATCCCAGGGGAGGGAGGATTTCTCTCCTGAAAGCTATCAACATTTGCTGCGGTTATGGAATCAGAGAAGAACCCAGAAAACCACAGCATTGTGGGCACTGAGAAGATCTCCAATTCTGCCCTAACTACACCTGACTAATCTCTCTGCCTCTCTCCCAGGGCACCTCGCACCCACATTGTGTGACCTGGGAATACACCAAAGCGTGAGTACATTTCAACTACTGTTGTGTGACTACAAACAGCACATCCGCATGATATGAGTTATCTCAGTGGTGGGATAACTCATTAGATACGTCCTTTTGCACCCCTTATGCCCAGCAGTCCTCTGCTAGTCAAACGTCTGCTTCCACCCCAACAATCATGTGTTTGAATGTGTGCCACTTGAACATGTATGAGGTGCACATTCATACGCATGATAGTTGGGGTGGAAGACGACGTTTGACTAGCAGGGGGCCGTTGGGCATAAATGAAGCTGAGATCAACAATGCAGAAGGACGCATCCAAATGAGTTATCCCACCATTGCAAGCAATTGCTCTGGTCCGTGTGCTCTGGTCCGATTCTGCATGGCTACCCATTCTTCTTCCCACACTCCTTCCTTCCTGGAAACTACAATGTCCTTCTCAGCTGGCTGCCATGCCAAAAGTGGGAAAGCCTTGTGAGAGACAGGACAAAGTAATACCATCAGTAGCCCCAGGACTCCTTGATCGCGGCAGAGAGGTGGACAGCCAGTTGATTTCCACAACCCTTTTTTAACTAGATCAGTCCCACGGAGAGGGTCCTAGGCAACTCCTGGAAAAGTTGTCTGATTGACACTTTCCCTGTTCAGCTTTTCTCTGAATCTGTGCTCAAGAGATGGCTTTTTAGAAAGCTGTTTTGTAGGTGCTGTGCTGGAATAGTCTCTTTGCATGTTTTGGGTCAGAGGGATTATGTTGCCTTTAAGGGAGGGAGGATGGGCAACCTCCTGGGATTGTGGCATGTCGGGGTGGAGAAGAAAGAATCTTTGTAATGGATGCAAGCCATATCAAGGGTAACCTTTTGTCTCTGTCCTGCTCGTCTCTTCTCTCAAGATGTCCAAAGGTGTAGAGTTGTGAGGGTCACAGGATATTGTTGCTTCTGTTCAGAGTAGTTTTGGCAGAAAATAAAACATTTCTTGTCTTAGATGTATTTCTGGATGAGACCTTTGTGCGTTACTGAGATTTAGTTGGCTGTGACACCTCAGTGTGATGCTCAGATTGAATATGTGTGTTTGCTCAGATGCACTGAGTAGGGGTTGGACTAGATGACCTCTTATGGAACTTCCAGTTCTAAAATTCTGTGGTTCTGTAGCCTTCTTGGTATAATCTCCGGCCATCAGTGCTATCTGGGGGTGGGGTGTGGCAGCAATCTGTAGAAATACGTTGACTGCATTTTGGCTATCTTGTCCCAAGCCAAGAGTTTACAATCTTGGCTCCCCAGAGGATGTTGGACTACCATCATTGGCAGCCACAATGGCTGGAGACTGGGAATGATGGGAGTTGTAGTCCAACAACCTCTGAGGATCTGCAGTTGAGAATCCCTATCCAAAACTTTGCTGTATGAGGCCTGGACTAGATAGAGGACACGTCATATTGATGTATCCACCATCACACCTGCCCAGTAAACTCCTCCCTGGCTATGACAGCATTGGAAGTGACGGGATTTGTTTACCTGCTCATCTGTGGTTCTACAAGGTAGCCTTGGTTCAATCACAACTTCTCAGCCTTATTTCTCCATCAGTAATATTAGCAACATACTTGGCAGAGCTAGCTAGCAATTAATTAACGTAGGAAGCGGTAGCATTTGCTTTGAACAGTGGGACCTGGTGGGGAGAGAAAGTAAAGGAATCGAGCTGGATGTATCTATCTAGGAATATAGGAAGCTGCCTTATACCAAATCAGTCTCTTGGTCCATCTAGCTCAGTGCTGTTTACACTGACTGGCCACAGCTTCTCCAAAGTTTCAGGCAGGAGTCTCTTCCAGCCCTAACTGCTGCCCGGAATTGAACCGGCGACCTTCTGCGTGCAAAGCAGATGCTCTTCCTCTGTGCTGTGGCCCCGTCTACATTAATGAACAAATCGGGTTTGTTGGTGCTTAAAGGCTGACCTGTATAGACTTGGAACCAATTGGATCAGGTGCTCAGAAGGATCGTGTACTCAGCTGTTCACATCGCAAGAGCTTCTCCCTTCACACCCCACACGTTCACACACAAGATGGTGAGACGTCCTTCAAAGCATCCGTCGTTGTATTGAAGGCTCTCCTTGTTACCTTGTTCTGTGTAATTCCTCTGAGCCAGGCTGTGATGCAGTGATGCTGTATTCTGTTCTCTACAAATGCAAGGGCCCACCGTGGAGAAAGGTGTGCTCCCCATCTCCCCAACTTTGCATTGGCCTTTTAAAAAGCAACTGGAACAGTAAAGATTCCCCTCCCCACCAAGGTCCTCTCAGAGCTGTCCACTCTGCTGGTGCTGAAATTTCCCTTTCCCTGTCTGCATTGTACTCGAGGTGCACATTTCATTATACATCAGAAAGGAACCCAACAATGCCTCTTCTCACTTCCCTGCCTGCACCAAGAGCAAGCCGCTCCCTTAATGAGGCCAGCCGCCTCCCTCCCATCCCCACTGCCACCGCTGTGGGTTAACTTTGTTAATAACAGCTATTGATTAGCAGGCACTTAGAGATTGATGCCTCCTGCCTGCCAGATGTAATTCGTTATCAGCTGGCCAGGAGGGAGTGGCAGACCCAAAAATAGGACAGATTCCCCTCTGAATACAAAAGAAGAAGTAGCTAGAGTTTATATCTCTTGGTGCTCATTCCGGGCCCAGGCTGAACTTCGGAGTCACAGAGAAACACACCTACAGCCCAGCAATAACTTAGGGAGCTGATGCGGTTCTTCTGGAAGGGCTTTGGGAATCTTGAAACTATGCTTCAGGCAAATGTGCTCCCATATTGCCTGAGTGTTGATGCAACACCTATGACCAGAGCTGTGTGTGTTCCACACAAGTGCAGAAACTCCCCCACAAAATTTAGTACAGGGCACAACAGCCCAGAATCCTGAGAACGGATTCCTGAATCCCATCTGTTTGGGTTTCCTCTTTTCTCCAAGCCTCCTGCAAGGGACACTTCTCATTCTGGCCCTGTCAGTCTTCAAATTCTGGGATAGCAAGTAAACAGGTTGCTGGATTGCCGGTGGTTCCTCTTTACAGAAGTGATGGATTAGTTGTGGGATCCAACTGAGCAGGATTTGTAATGCCGATAGTTGCGTCTTAAGCCAGAGTTTCGCAGACTTGGGTTACCAGATGTTGTTGGATCAAAACTCCCATCATCCCCAACCACAGTGGCCGAAGGTTGGGGATGATGGGAGTTGTGGTCCAGCATCATCTTGGGATCCAAGTTTGAGAATCTCTGGTGTAAGGCTCTTCTATATTTTGGTCTGCAACTTCCATCACTCCCAGCCAGAGTTCATTGGTCTGCAACTTCCATCACCCCCAGCCAGAGTTCATTGTGGCTGGGAGTGATGGGAATTGTAGTCCAACAGCATCTAGAGCAGGAGGGGCAAACCTGGACCTCCAGATGTTGTTGAACTACAGCTCCCATCATCACCATTATCCCCTGCCAGTTTATTGTGGCTGGGGATAATGTAGTTTGACAAAAGTTGGAGGACCATTTTTGCCCACCCCTGATCTTCTTAGATCCCTTCTACATGTTTTCTTTATTACCCATCCTGTTACTATTCCTACTTACTCATTATAATGGAAGGAGATATTATTTTATTCCTGTTTTTTTAAATTATTATTTATTTACATTTTATTTTATTTTTTTTAAGTCTAGTCCACTTTTCTCCAAAAGGACCTAATGCAGATCACAGTTTAAAAAGACAATAAACCATCACAGAGGTCATTCATGCCATCAGAAAATGTTCTACCCAGGTTTGGGAGCTGTGTGTGCTCCCAGTTTTCAGTTGTATGGAAGCAAGGTTACAGGAAAACCTGGGTAGAAGTGGTTGTGTGGAAGCGAGGAGGCGAGTCTCAGAATCAGTGAGACCCACCTTCAGAGATTAGCCTGCTCTCCCCACAGACAATCCCCAGACAGCCCAGGGCAGCCGGATCGGCTGCCAACACAACTGCCAGCTCCGTCACAGAGCCAGCGCGGGCTGCGGGGATCGGGGGCCGCAAGACCCCCAGAAGTTCCAGGATGCAAGTGTGCGGGGCATTCTGGAGAGACCCCCCAGTGTTGGGAGGCTTGTTTCAGCCTCCCGGCGGAGGTCTCCTCATGTGTTGCCACGCCGCAGAGCTGCACCGCAGCAATACACGATCAAAAAGACGGGGTTAGCAGAGCACTAGCTCCACTAACCTCACACAAGGGAAGGGGAATTAGGAGAGTTTGCTGCCAGGAGCCGCACAGCTCCCGTGGCAGCAGACAATCAGCAAAAAGCAGACTAGGCTCCCTTAGCCCACTTTTTGCTGACTGTGAGAATCTCCTCAAGGTAGGAGGGAAAGCTACTCAGGTTTTCCTCCTACCTTGCTTCCACACAATCACTTCTACCCAGGTTTTCCTCTAACCTTGCTTCCACACAACCAGAAATTGGGAGCACACATAGCTCCCAAACCTGCATAGAACACTGTTTTATTGTGTGAATGACCACCTAAAACACATTATGGGGCTATTCTCACGATTAGCAAAAATCAGGCTCGGAGAGCCTAGCCCAATTTTTGCTAATCGTGAGAACCACCAGGCTCGGCTGCGAGCCCGGTGGTTCTAGAGTGAGTAACCCGCTCCTGTAGCCCTTCCCATAGCCTGGGTTTGCGGAGCGAGCACTCCGCAAACCCGGGCTATCTGGTCATGAGTAGGCGTGGCTCCATGCCTTGGCTACTCACGAGTAGACTCCCGGAGGGGAGGTGAAAAGCTGCCTCCCGGGTCCTGGGGTCTCCCCAGTATGCCCTGCGCACTTGCGCAGGGCATACTGGGGCTTCCGAGGGCCACGCGGCCCCCCCTCCCCCCAGCCCCCGCCGGCTCCGTCACAGAGCCGGAAATTGTGTGGGGCGGCTGATCCAGGCACCCAGGGCTCCCTCTCCACTCATGAGCAGGGAGAGCGGGTTTAGCCCACTCTCCCTGCTCACCCTGCAAAACCGGGTCTCACGGATCATGAGACCCGACTCATCATCAATCCTCTAATCTTCTTTGAAGAGCTCTGTATAGTGGATCATCGCCAGACTCAAACTAGGTTGGCACCAGTATTCCCTGTAAGAGGGAATCTCAGATGTTGTTGACTAGGACTTTGGCTGAGGATGCTGGGAGTTGTAGTCAACAATATCTGGGATTTTCTGTTAGCGAGAACACTGATCTGCACCCTCTAACAATCTCTTGTCTTAAAAGAGCTCCCAGAGTTGTCTCTCCTGCGCAGCTAGATTAGATCCATCTTTGTTTCTCTAATCAAAGCTATGTCAGTGTGCTTGTGAGTTTCAAAGGAACCGGTTAGACATTCTGCCTGACACTGAAGTTATCTTCCACAACCGATGGATTTGTTCCTGCAGCAGGTAGCCCTTTAAAACCTCTTTGATCTCCATCTGTGTTACTTGCAAGGCAAAGTGACTAAGATCATTCCCTTTCTTTGAAGTAGGGTCTCCTTCCACATCAAAGAACTTAAGTGAGAAGAGGATTTCCATACCTTACCAGGGCAGTTTCTGACCACTGAACAGATGCTTAACATGGACAGTAACTCTGATAGAATTGTTAATCACTGGAGCCTCATATCCAGTAGAGCAGATGCCTGCTTGGGTAGCTTCATTTGCATGCTTTAATATGTCTTTGAACTACAAGGAAATGTGTTTTGCCATCTTGCGTAACTGTCAGATACCTATATGTTTCAAGAACTATCTTGATGGGAAATTAGACTTCGTGTCCCAATCAGCGTTTGAGAACTAGTTGGACAGGAGTTGCATAGGACTGTGAGATCACCACCCCAAATACTTGGTTGCATTTTTATTTCTTTTAGAGAGATATCTATTTTGTCTTTTTTTTTTTTTTTTGGACAAATTAAACCGCTTCTGTCCAACCCAACTACATCTAAGGGACGAGAGACTGACTTGTTCTCTGTGTTTGCTGAGATGAAAGTAGCTTGCTACACTTGTACATCGATAGTAACTTATTCCACAGGACTGGTTGTCTGGCTTTCTTTGGAGTTCATAAATCCATTAGCTTAGGACAGTAAAAGTTAGCTTTTATACTTGGATTTTTATCATCTCATTTTGCCAGCAATGTCTCTGCATTTCGACTCCTAATAAATGTTTTATCAACTATTCATGGTTTTGCTTGGGAATTCAAATGTTCTGGCCCCATTTGTAGGAAGGATTCCAGTCTGTTAGTGCTGCTGGATTGCTTAGCTACAGAATGATTGAGTAGCTGGGAAATCTCTGCTTAAAGTTACTAAAGGTAGTCAGGAGATAGCGGATCCCAAGTTCAATCTAATGTAGGTTGTAAGACTCCCAGACACATGTTGCATCTTCCCAAGTTCTGTACCACAATTGGCTCACTGACTGTACTCAACAGAATGCCCGTAGTGGTGGAAACTCCCTGCTAATGGCTCTCCTTCAATGGCTTTCAAGCCTTCTACCTTCAGGAAAGGCTTTCCACGTTGACTTGAATGCCATGAAATTCCTGCATATATTAACCCTTGTGTGCTGCAAAGGATTCTGGGGCAGACCTGTTAACCTACACTGTCACCCTGCATGAATGGAGAGCATGCTGTCAAATACATTCCTTGCTCTCTTGCAACTGCATTCTTTACGAGAAGGTCAGCAGGCAGGAAGTCTTTGAGGAAAACTTGTCTGCCATCACTGTTGTAATTCCGCAGCTCCCAATCTTGGGTCTCTGAATGTTGTTGGACTACAACTCTCATCAGCCCCAGCCACAATGGCCAAAAGGGGGATGGGAGTTGTTGTCCAGCAGCATGTGGGAACCCAAGTTTGGGAACTCCTGATCTATTTGAGGAACTCTTGATAAGCTTCCAGAGAACCCTATGATTCCCCAGAACCAGCTTGGGAGCCTCTGCGTCTGTCCCAGACTGCTTTCTTGCCTTCACCTCTACATTTTTCCCCACTGGTTAGCCTACAAGAACTGCTTCTTCTAAGCTTTGCCTGGTTTTCCTGATCCTGCACCTTCTGGCTAATCCTTTGAGCTACATGGTGGATGCAACCTTGAAACATCATCTTCCCATACTCCTTACAAGGACCTTCCTGAACCTTACAAGATATTGTTCCTCAGTTCTTCTTGGTAGTTTGGAAGTGCAAAAGCAGCAAAGGAATTCTCTTGCGCTGGCAGATGTTGAATGTTCCTGGGAAGCTGAAGATGTTCTGATGGCTCTTGCACCTTTGAGATCAGAAAGCATTTGCTGCCTCTCAACTCTGCATTGTTGCCACAGCACGGTGCTGCTTAAACAGCACTGCGGAGGCAGGGACAGGAACAGTGTGGAAGCTGCCAAGGAGAAAGAATTCTTCCCCGCTGATAGAAGAGAGAGATTGGGAGGTCCAGGCTGCCTCCTCCCCTTGTGAACTCTGGAGGATGTGGAAGCCAGAATTAGCTGCTCAGACTGCATCATGGCATTTATTTTTCCACTTGGCCAGCAAGGGCTTCCCTCTTCTCACCATATGGAGTAGGTAAACATCAAACGTTGGCCGCTCTGATTCTGGAGGCTTGGAGATGCTGTGAATAGAAGGAGCCAAGGCTGTTGTGTATCTTGGACCAGGTGAAGCATATGCTGAGTCCGGCCATTGGTCTAGCTACTTCGTATTGTTTATGGTGATTGACAGCAAACTCTCCAAGGCCCCAAGCTCCGAGAGGTCTTTCCCAGGACTGCTAAATGAGACTCCCTTTTAACTGGAGATGATGGAGATTGGAACACCGATATGCTCCTACCATGTGCTGTACCACTGAGCTATGCCCACTTCGCTCTTGCTTGCCCCAAGTCGGTTTTCTGCTTCAGGGAATCAGGATCCCGGCTGGCTTACATGTCACATTTCCCCCAGACAGATATAATCCTCATTTAGGAGAGCGTATGCTTATCACAACGTATTATGTTTGATGTTTCTATGGCAAGAGCTGAAATGTGGAAAGAAGATGATGATGCCAATGGGGTTTGAACTGAGGATGTAGCTGATTAAATCTTTTGAGTCCCCTGGAAATGCCAAGGGCTGCAGGAAGACTGGAAAAAGAGACTTTGGCACTGCTGAAATGCATCAGGAGCAGACAGAGCCGAGTTGGATTCTGTAGCTTCAGTTCTTGATTTTCTTTCCCATGCTGACAAGTTCTGCCTTGGTTCCCAAGCACCTTATTCAGCTAGACCAGGCTATTTTGGAAGGCCAAAATGGGACCTTCCAGCATGCTCTGTCCTTCCTCAACGCTCATGCTTCGGGGTACTGGCATAGCTCAGATTTGTGCCCAGAGCTTGGCCTGGTGACAGTCAGATGTCCATTCTTCTCTGAGGAGCTGGGCTGAAGCTGTATCACATGCATTTTCTCCAAAAGGTTGGTTTGCAGCCAAGCACCCCTCCATCCTCTGCAGAAAAAGGACCATCTGTGCATTTCTGGGTATGTCCTCTTTTTGTTTGTGCTAAGCCAAAGCCCACACGCCACTTAGACACCAACAGGCACACCCACACACATGCAGTGGGCACGTTTATTACATGCAGATGTGTTCAGAATTCGCTGCAGTTAACTCGAGGAAGATGATAGCTCAGGGCCATAGCAGAGAGCGCATTGAAAACTTGGTGTGCAGAGATTTAGATGAATGTTAATATGTAACTGTGGATAAGATAGATCTTAATCTTCTAATCTCCTGGCCAATTTTGCATCCAGGCCTTTTCACCCTCTCTGATATACTCTAGTCCCGGTCCAGCTGTAGTCACGGGCAACATTATGTGGCAGAAGATGTGGCCAGCCCACTCAGCAGGGCCCAGGTGACCATGCGGATAGGGATGGTGCATTTGGATGTGTGGCTGCATCTGCTTTGTGCCTGGAAGAAACTTTCTGTGCAGCTCCCCCTTGATGGGTCAAAGCATCTACATCAGCCTCATTTTGTCAATCAACATTGACTAGAGAGAACCTTCCACTAAAAACCTCACCTCCATGGGATGATCTTCAGTCCCATCACCCTTGCATCAAGCATTCCCTCAGGGATACTGGAGGATGAATTGGGAACTTTCAGGTTTGAGGCCGGGACCTCTCCTGATGAGCCACCTGAGACTGCATGCACTTAGGAGGACTGTGCATCGATTCGGGGGGAAATAATCTGTTCCCTTGTGATGCAAACCGTATAGGGGCATTTTTCACGAGGAACCATTTTGATTCCTGTTGCTTTCCAAAGTAAAGCATCAGGAAAAGGATGTAATGTAATGACCTTGCTTCCTGCCCTGGTGCATTCTGGGGTGAGAAGATGGAGGCAAAGGAGGCAACTTGAATTCCTGCTGCCGTGGCTGGCTTCTAGGCAGCCACTTTCTTTGTGCGGTGCTGGGTCTTATTTAAAGGATAATCCTGCCACCCCCAGTCCAATGTATTGGCTTGATGAAATGTAGACCACCATGATATTCAAATGCACGATTCTGTCATTACTAGAATTGGGTCGATATTTATCCTGATTACAAGCACTGCACACAGCCTTACCATTTAAGCCTCAACTCCCCTTGTGGTCATTCTCAGTTGTATGGCGATACCTTTTACTACCATGCAAACTTGCAAACATGAGAGAGAGAGAGAGAGAGAGAGAGGGAGAGACCATAAAAACTCCTGGCTGTTTTTTGAGCAGGCCAAAAGACTAGCTGGCTCAAAGCCCTGGAGGACTCCTGCATGCCTGCCGGACCCCCTCTTCGTCCAAACTCTGTGCCCATCTCCCAAACCCCTGTTGGCATCAACCTTCAAATCAAATCAAATGCTCACTGCAATAGCAACCCTTTCTCCCCCACCCCACACCAGGGAGATGAGCCTGTAGCAACGTCAGGCTATGCCAGGAGCAGTAGGGAGGGAGGGGGCTGGGTTGAGCTCTCTGCCCAAGGATGGGGAGGGAGGGGAGACTTTTCACCCCAGCAACTGGGTCAGGAAATAAAGCAAACAGCTCAGACAGAACCCAGGCTCCTGCTGCGCACACACAGACAGCCCGCCTTGCTGGGAACAGCAATCCATCGGCCGGGCGCTGCCCAGCAAAGGGTTAAAGCAGGCAATGAGGCAAAGGGATGTGGGCTGGGAGAGGGTGTACAGCGCGTTTGATCATTTGAAATCTCTCTTTCTCTCTCTCTCCCTTTTCTCCCTTTTCTCCCTCGCATTCCATCAATCAGAGAGGTTGGCGCTGGGAACTGGGACACTGAAAGCTGCCAGACCGTGGAAACTCTCTCTGCTCACACCAAGTGCCACTGCAGCCAGCTGTCCACCTTCGCAGTGATTGCCCAGCTGCCCAAGGACCTGGTAAGTGTTGACCAAGGGCGAGAGGAGAGGGCTGGCCTTCGCTTCCCCGCCTCCCCCTGACAGAGGGGACCCAGCCACGAGGCGAGCTGGTGCTGTGAAATGTGGCCTGGCCCGAGTGGAGGATAAGGCAGCCGCCACCCTCTTGGCATGGCCCAGCAGGAGATCTTTCTGCAGAAGTCCTGCTGGAGTGGGTGGGAGTCGTGCAGGAGCTCACCGTTCCTGTGGGCTTGTGCAGGAGCCTCCCTCGCTGGGCTTTGCCCTGGGTGGCTGTGTAGGGCAAAAGCGCTGTTTCGATTTAGCACCTGGCATTGGAATGTCTTGCACTGGTTTGGGGGGGTGTCTGTATGTGTAGCGGGGAAGAACCCGTGAGATGGGGACAGTTATTGTGTGCTTTGTCAATTCCTGTTAAGGGGTAGTATTAAAGTCTGTCCCTATTACGAGGTCAGAAATCCACTACAGTTTTTTCCTTGATCTTGGTCCAGGAGGAATCCACTAGGTCACGTGCCTGCTAATTGGTTACACTCGCTGGCACATGGAACTACATCTTTGTTGTGCCCACTTGTGCAGTCTCCTGTACACATTTCTGTGTGCCAGCTGCTCTTCTCTCTTTCTCTTGAGAGCTGGCAGTAATGTCTAAAAGTGTGGGCTGTCATCTAGAAAATCCCACTTTCGTTTGGCTCCCCTTTCTGTAAATTGACCTGGTGACCTTAGGCCAAGCACTGCTTCACAGCCTCAGGCCTCCACCTGTTATTTGGGGGCAGATTAATAATTCAGATCTACCTTGCAGGGTTGTTGTATGGGTTATTGAGTTGTTATTCAGTGATTGGAGAGGCGAACTGGTCTTGTGGCAGCAAGCATGACATGTCCCCTTAGCTAAGCAGGGTCCCCCCTGGTTGCATATGAATGGGAGACTAGAAGCGTGAGCACTGTAAGATATTCCCCTTAAAGGATGGAGCCGCTCTGGGAAGAGCAGAAGGTTTCAAGTCCCCTCCCTGGCAGCATCTCCAAGAGAGGGCTGAGAGAGATTCCTGCCTGCAACCTTGGAGAAGCCGCTGCCAGTCTGTGTAGACAATACTGAGCTAGATGGACCAATGGTCTGACTCAGTATATGGCAGCTTCCTATGTTCCTATGATTTGCACACTAAACCCCACTAGAAATGTGAAGCATTTCCTATTTTCTGGTGGCGGTGGCTGTGTTGTTGTCGGTGGTGGTGGTGGTGGTGGTGGTATTACTAATGCTACTATTACTTCTTCTTCTTCTTCTTCTTCTTCTTCTTCTTCTTCTTTGCAATAGCAGTCACCTGTTTCTCCCTTGGTCTCTTTCATCATATGCACTGATAGAATCTTAACACATTAGAAGCTTAACCATTATGATAGCTTATCACTTGTTCACATGTAAACCCTTGTATGTGGGCATCTCTTCTCTTCCTTTTCTTACATTTCTCTCTCTCTCTCTCTCTCTCTCTCACTCACACACACTCACACACACACACACAAAGATGCACACCTTTTGGCTCACAACTCTCCTCCCATTTTGAAACTATTTCCAGGGCACATTTGAGCCATGGTGAGAAGTGTTACTTAAAAAAAAAACAACCAAGTGCTAGGCTTTGGGACATTGTGGTGCCCAAGAGCATCCCTCCCCCTGGCCAGACCCTAAGGGGGTCCTTTGGCAGGGCAGGTTGTGAGAACAAGACCTGGGCCTCGAACCTGAACCAGAGGAGGAGCCTCTTGACTAGGCCTAAACCTACATGGTTTCCATAGCAACTGCTATGCCCTTGCCAGTGAAGTGGTCCCATAAGAGAATGCCAACGGCAAGCTAACTGTGGGGAAATCGCGGCTGAGATGATGTTTAGTTGAAAGGGTGAGAGTCTCTGGTATCTGGGGCTTACCTGCCGACCAAAAATGCCACAAATATGCACAACCCACCCTCCTTTCTCTCTGCAAGCCATGCAACTGGAGAAGGTGGAAGGTACCTCTGGGTCTACAGGCAGATCTCTGGCTGATCTGCCATGGATTGGCAAAAGTTTCTGATTTGTTTGACACAAGGGTTCTCAGATTTGTGCCCCATGGTGTTTGGTTTTGGTTTGTTTGTTTGTTTGTTTAAAATATTTATACCCGGCCCCTCCAGTACACTACTGCTCGGGGCGGCTCACAACAATAAAAAAGATACAAGACACAATAAAAGTAATAAAATTAACCAAATTGAGCAAACAAGCTGAACAAACAATTGAACAAAACAAGTCCCTCTCACATCACACTAGAACCAGGGGTCATCTCATGAAATTGATTGCCAGGAAATCTAGGACCAACAAACGGAAGTACTTTTTCACACAATGCATAATTGGCTTGTGGGATTCTCTGCCACAAGATGTGGTGACAGCCAACAACCTGGATGGTTTGAAGAGGGGTTTGCATAACTTCATGGAGGAGAGGTCTATCAATAGTTACTAGTCGGAGGGCTATAGGCCACCTCCAGCCTCCAAGGCAGGATGCCTCTGAGTACCAGTTGCAGGGAAGCAATAGCAGGAGAGTGGGCATGCCCTCAACTCATGCCTGTGGCTTCCAGCAGCATCTGGTGGGCCACTGTGCGAAACAGGATGCTGGACTAGATGGGCCTCCTTAAGTTAAAAGTCAGATTAAACTACAATCATCATTAAAGGTAAAGTGTTCCATCAAGTCGACTCCTGGCGACCACAGAGTGCTGTGGTTGTCTTTGGTAGAATACAGGAGGGGTTTACCATTGCCGTCTCCTGCGCAGTATGAGATGATGCCTTTCAGCATCTTCCTTTATCACTGCTGCCCGATAAAGGAGTTTTCCATATTCTGGGAAACACACCCGCGAGGATTTGAACCGGCAACCTCTGGCTTGATAATCAAGTCATTTCCCCGCTGTGCCATTATTAGGTTCAAATTAAAAGTTAGCTTTTAAGCTAAAAAACTGAAAATTATAAAAAGCTAAAGTACCTACCAAGATATAACCAAAAATGGACCATTAAAAAGCCCCCTTTAAAAGGTGTGTTTTAAGTTGTTTTTAAAAACACTGAGGGAGGGAGCATGGCGAAGCTCTTCAGGGATGGTGTTCCAAAGCTGAGGGGCCACAACCAAAAGGGCCTGCCTCTAGTCTTTGTTGGACTACAACTCCCATCATCCCCAGCCACTGTGGCCAAAGGCCATTGGTTCAATGCTTCAGAAAGGGAGTAGGCCAGGGCTACACAGCTCAAAGGCCTTGATGGGCTGGAGCCGCCCCATGCCTTGATATGTAGGGCCCAAGGTCAGTTCTTTAGTGCATTAATTTCCATGACAATTCATTATTAAAAAATATTAGTGGAAGCAATGATTATTAGTTCCTTGTGGCTCTCTCCTCTGTATCAAGGGGCCCAAACTAAGAACCATGGTCAGAAAACAGGCCCCTGTCCCTGTTGAATGAGGGGGGCCCTTGAGTGCATGCCGGCCCCAGGTTGGGGTCAGGGGATAAAGGTGAGGAAGAAGAGGGGTGAGGGTTCCAGCCCCGAGGCAGGGGGTGTCTGGTCTCCAGCAGCCAACGGCATTGAACCGAGCTGCCCATCAGCAAGGCAGCTCCGGAGGTCTTCACGGCTCCCGCGGCTGGATATTCCTACCTGTGGGCCAGCAAAAGAGTCTCTGTGGGCTGGATCCGGGCACACCAACCTTAGGTTGCGCAGGCCTGGCATAGACAATCGGAAAGGGTTCAGAGGAGGGCAGCGACACTGGTTTGGAAAGGAAGGAAGAGGTGAAGGGACTGGGTATGTTTGGCTTGGAGAAGAAAAGACTGAGGGGGACATGATTGCACTCTTCAGATATCAGAAGGGCTCTCAAAGAAGGGATGGGAAGGATTTGTTTGCTGCTGCTGCTGCTGCTGCTGCTTCAAGGGCTGACTTAACAAGAGGCTAAATTCCCACCGAGCATTTGGAGAGGAGAGCTGGTCTTGTGGCAGCAAGCATGACTTGTACCCTTAGCTAAGCAGGGTCCGCCCTGGTTGCATATGAAAGGGAGAATTGTTGTATGAGCACGGTAAGAGATTCCCCTCGGGATGGAGCCACTCTGGGAAGAGCATCTAGGTTCCAAGTTCCCTCCCTGGCAGCATCTCCAAGATAAGGCTGGGCGAGATTCCTGCCTGCCACCTTGGAGAAGCCGCTGCCAGTCTGTGAAGACAATACTGAGCTAGATAGACCAAGGGTCTGACTCAGTATATGGCAGCTTCCCATGTTCCTATGTAAACCTCTTAGTGGTAAGAGCAGGTTGGCAATGGAACCAACGCCCTGGTGGGGCAGTGAGCTCTTCCAGGCTGGACTCTGGAGGTGTTCAGGCAAAGCTGGGATTTGGATTTCAGCAACAAGCAGGGGATTGGCCTAGATGGGGCCTATCCAGGGCCCTCTCCAGCTCTGCCGTTCTCCCAAATCCGGCTGTTGAAATGAAGAAGGGCTGCGGGAAGACCAGGAGCGGACTTTTGTGCAGGAAAGCTGTGAGCGCAGTTCTGCTGCTGACTGAAAATAAATCCCTTGGCTGTAGATGTGCTCAGAGGCAAAAGCTCCGGGTGGTGGACCTTCCAGAGCAAGGTGCAACCTAACAACTCCAGAGGCAGTCCTTTACATGTTGCAGCTCATTTAAACAAAAAAACAACTCACAAGCCGGAAGTCTGCTCACTCAACCATATGCAAAATAAATGGAGAAGCTCAGCCTTCATTTGCAAGGGAGGGGGGGAGGACAATATAGGTGATGGCAAATGAATGAATATTAAAGCTTCTCCTTCCAGCCTTTCTCACTGCCAGTGGTTATTCTTTCCCTGTAAGGACTCACCATCTTGTAATTTCCTGAACAGCTGCCATCCCTCCCTCCCTCCTCACCCCACCCTGGTGCTCCCATTCTTCAGATCATGCATGTTCTCCAATCTTGGCCAGGAACTGGTCCCCCAAGACAGAGTACATGTGAAATGGCTACAACAGAGAGTGTTTCTGTTCGTGTGCAGAATGCCTATCCCCTTGTTACTGGATAACCATTTCAACCCTTTTGGGAAGTGGCTTCAGAGAGGAGAGCTGGTCATGCAGTAGTAAACATGAATTGTCCCCTTTGCTAAGCAGGGACTGCCTTGGTTTGCATTTGGAAGGGTGACTACAGGTGAGCGCTGTGCAATATTCCCCTTAGGGGATGGGGTCATGGCGCCATGAAAGAGCATCTGCTTTGCATGCAGAAAATCCCAGATTCAATCCTTGGCCGCATCTCCAGGTAGGGCTGGGAGAGACTCCTGCCTGCAGCCTTGGAGAGTCGCTGCCAGGCAGTGTAGACAAGACTGAGTTAGATGGACCAAGGGTCTGACTCAGTATAGGAAAGCTTCCTGTGTTCCTGTGAAGAGCAGAGAATATGATGCCCAGAAAGCCTTGAATCTCTCCAGCACTGCTTATCTTGGAAGTTTTAAGCACTGATTGTTTCTCTCCCTCTTCCCCTCCCCAGCATGAGCCTTTTCCCTCTCCCTTCCCAGGGACTACCACCCCCGCACACTTCTTTCCCCAAACCTTCCCTTTGTTTCCACCCTCCTACTTTCTCCCCTCTCTCTGAACCCTTCTCATCCCCAGACAGCCTTAAGTACTGCAGTAGATAATGTAGATCTATTCTCTGCAGCATTTCTCACCCACCAGGCTCTCGGCTGGGACTGCTGAAATTTACAAGGGTTATTAGCAAGCCTTCAAGGCATTAATATGCCGAGCGATTGGAGGGGGGGGGGGAGCCAGTGCCAGGAGCAAACAGGCGACCATCTTGGGGGCGTGCTTGGGAATCCGACTCCGCTGCTGTCGCAAGTGAGGGGCAGAGGCAAGCTCCAGATCTGCACTCTTTGCCTGCAGCGGCTGGGTCTCCTTCAGGCTCCCCTGGCCAGGCCAGGTCATTGGTATTCCAGAAGCACGCACGGTTGGCAAGGAGATAGAGAGTCACCCCTGAGGAATGCAGAGAAGCTGCAACTGATTCCCGGCCACCTCCAGGCCCAAAGGCATGTGCTCCAGGAAGCAAAACAGAAGCAGGCAGGCTCCCAATCTGGCTGTTCCAGGGTGACGGCTTTCCTGCTTGTTGGAGAAGGGGGGCTGCTTTGGAGGAGTCAGGGTCTGTCCGCACATTGTTACGGGTTGCTACTGAAACCACCCCTCGCCCCATTAATATAGAGGTTTTTAGGTCAAAAGGAATATTTATGCCATCGACTTAAGCTGGATTAATAGTCATCCCTTCCTCTTCCCTGCTCCCCCACCCACCCTGAGAGGTTCCTGGGAATTGTCGTTTGGAGTTCGGGGACAGAGAGAGGATTCCAAGCACCTTCATCAAATGACATAGAAAGCTGCCTTATACCGAGTCAGACCATTTATCTCCCTCAACATCATCTTCCTTGACTGGCAGCAGTTATTAAATTTGGGCTTTCCCAGCCCTACCCAGAGATGCTGCCAGGGACGGGACGGGACGGGGAACCTTCTGCATGAAAAGCAGATGCTCTTCCACTGAACTACAGTTCTTCCCGATCAAAACCAACTACAATTCCCGGGATTCTTTGGGGGTGGCCATGGCAGTTATACTGTTGTGGCGCTGACAGAAATTTGTAATCTTGATTTGCTCGTATGATATCAGTCTGTCTAAAATCCTCTCTGCGCAGAACCTGAGTCTTGAGCATATATCAAGAGTGGCAGGGAGAACCTTGGAGCCAGCTCAGTGAAAACGTGCATCAGTTTGGCTTCTCCCAAGGCTTGGTGGACCTTTCTTGCCTCCTAGAGGAGGAGGGGGGATTTCTATTTCTTGTGCAGCAGGTTCCTGTGGCTGCGGCTTCTTCCTTTGAACGTGGACTTCCCAAGAGCGTCTCACCTTTGCAGCCTTCCTCTTTCTCTCTTTGCAGGTCATGGACTCTGGCACGTCCCCCTCAGTCCCACTTATGATTGGTTGTGCAGTTTCCTGCATGGCCTTGTTGACCCTGCTGGTGATCTACGCTGCTTTTTGGAGGTAGGTTGGCCCAGCAATCCATGATTAGGTGTGATGACGCAAACTCTGGTTTTAGCTAGCCATGGTTAACCCAAATACCAGTGCAGCTATAACGATGTACCATGGTTAGATCAGAATCTGGGGAGTGAGGGTGTGGCAGTGGGACGTGGCTTTCTGAAGTTGAGTTGAAATAGCCCTGGGGGGTTGAAGCCAAAGGGTGAAGGGCAGCTAACACGTTTTGTAGTGTATGTTGGTTTTTTGCACACATTTGGTTTTATTATTATTATTTTTAACCAAAAATAAATAAACCTCTAGTATCTAGTAATGGTTTGTCCTATGGAGCCAGGGAGACACCCAAGGAGGCTTGCTCCCCGCCTTCAAAGGAGGCTTGCTCCCCTCTCTCCCGCACTGCCTGCAAGCTGGCCATTCATCAGGAAGAGCTGGGTGGTTAACCGCACAGCTCTACCTGATGAATGGCCAGCCTGCAGGTAGCACAGCTTTCAGGTGGGGCGGGAGAGAGGATCATCTCAAGCTGCCTCCTTTGGTGCCCACCCCCCAGCTCCTTAGGCCGAACTGCTACTAATAATATCTGACCTTCTGGTTTGGTTTTAAAATTTGATTTTGAGGGTCATTTAAAAGCAAGACCTTAAATTTGGTGCCAAATCTACAAGCAGTCATTTTCGTCATCAGCTTCATTACCTCCTATTATTTTTTGAAAATCTCAAAATTTCCAGCAGACATGCCTGCACAGAGCAGATTGCAACTGAGCATTCCTGCACTGAGCTAGAAAATCTCCAAGGTCCCATCCAGTTCTAAAATTCTATGAAATGGAGCATAATGGAAAACCACACAAGTGAGACTGATCATCTGGATGTTCCCCATGGAATCTGTTGCACCCCACCAAAGAACGTGTTGCTGGCTCTGTGGAGAACACTCATGCCGTTGAACAGCCCCATATGGTTTGGGCCCGATGTGTCACTGGAGCGCTGTTGGGGAAAGGAAGCTCCTCGTATTGTGTTCTTGTAGCAGTCAGCGGTCCACATAAGTGCCCTAGGACCCAGATGCAGACACACTCCTCTCCCTCCCTTCTGTCTCACAGGTTTATCAAATCGGAGCGCTCCATCATCCTCCTGAATTTCTGCGTCTCCATCTTGGCTTCCAATGTGTTGATCCTTGTGGGACAGTCCCAGATGCTCAGTAAGGTGAGGAGAATTGCTTCCATGCATCAGTCTTCCCGTGGCATTCCTCACCTGGCTCTTGCAAGCTGGAATGTCTAAAATCACCCTGAAGTGCCTCGTCGGGCAAAATGTGCCATTAATCGGCCCCCAATGCCCAGGCAAGCAGCAGCTCAGGCTGAGCCATGGGCTGGCTCCCACTGCCATTGACGAGACTCTCCATCACCCACCAGAAGGCTCAGTCCCAGACCGATCGCTCGGGTAGCATCAAGGATCTCTGCCACGCGATGTGGTGATGGATGGCCACCAGCTTGGATGGCTCTAAGCGGGGCTTAGACAAATTCGTGGAGGACAGGTCTCTCAGTGGCTACTAGTCTTGACGGCTGTAGGCTACCTCCACGTTCAGAGGCAGGATGCCTCCAAATACCAGCTGCAGGGACACAGTGGATGGAGAGGTGGCATGCCTTCATCTCCTGGTTGTGTGGCTTCTCAAGGCCACTGTGGGAAGGTCCTTTTGAGGATGACTTTGAGAAACTGGAAAGGGTTCTCGGAGGAAGGCAGCAAAGATGATAGGGACATAGGAAGCTGCCATATACTGAGTCAGAACATTGGTCCATCTAGCTCAGTATTGTCTTTGCAGACTGGCAGCGGCTTCTCCAAGGCTGCAGGCAGGAGTCTCTCTCAGCCCTATCTCAAGAACATAAGGACAGCCCTGCTGGATCGGGCCCAAGGCCCATCTAGTCCAGCATCCTGTTTCACACAGCGGCCCCAACAGATGCCGCTGGGAGTCTTGGAGATGCCAGGGAGGGACCTTGGAACCTTCTGCATGCCAGCATGCAGGTGCTCTTCCCAGAGCAGCCCCACCCCCTCAGAGGAATACCTTACAGTGCTCAGACATGCAGTCCCCCCATTCAAATGCAAACCCAAGCAGGCCCTGCTTAGCAAAGTGGACCATTCATGTTTGCTTCCACAAGATCAGCTCTCTGGGAGCTGTCTGGGAGCTATGTTCTCATGAGGAACACACAAAGGAAATGGGTGTGTTTAATCCGGAGAAAGGAAGACTGGGGCACAATCGAATAGCTGACCTCAGATGTCTGAAGGGCTGCCACACAGCGGAAGAAGAAGCAGGATTGATCTCTGTTGCTCCTGAGGCTAGGACCAATGGGTTGGAATGACAAGGAGGCAGATTTAGGCTGTTCATTAGGAAGATTTCCACAGGAAGCTGTTCATCAGTGGAACAGTCTGCCTTGTGCAGTGGTGAGCTCAGTCAAGACAGTTTAATTACCTTGCTGGGTCAGACAGTGGGTCCACTTAATGCCACGACATGTTTCCAGCAGTTGCTGGCCAGATGTCTCTGCAGCGTTTGTCTCCAGAACCTGTTTTTCAGCCTCTCCGAATGGCAGCACAGCAACTCTGCTTTCCAGAGGCCAGCAGAATGCAGTTGGGAACTGAACGCTGGACTCTGCATCCCTGTCTCTGCTCCCTCGGGGTGCCTCTGCTCAATCCCTGCAGAATCCGAGGAGCCTTCCTGGGAGCTCTCGCCGGCTGCTCTGGGGCTGTGTCCCTGAGGGTGACAGAGCAGCAGCTGCTTGGAGATGAGTCATGCTTAGTGGGGGAGCCTGTCCTTGTAGGCTTGTCTGCATGGGGGGAATGGAAATGTTTGCTTATCTGCAGCCTGTGCAACCAGGGAGGAAGCGGGTTGGGGTGGGGAAGAACAGCAAGGTGCAGCGGCCGCTGGGGAGTCCTTAATTTATCAGAGGCAAAGGCAGCACTGTAGGCATTGTGTGGAATTTGGTATTGGGTGCTGAGTTCAGTACCCGGCAGCTCTGTTTTTTCATTTATTTATATAGCTAGTTTCTAGTCCTGAAGGTTGAAAAGGGAGGCAGGAATGGAGGTAGGCATCAGTTCCAGAGTGAGGTTGATTTTTGGGGGGTGGGTGGGGGGGTGAGATGAGCAGGACACCCTAAGTGGACCCCTGTAAATGTGAGGGCTAGGGAGAGGATTAGGAACATTGTCTTCACAGACTGGCAGTGGCTTCTCGATGGTTGCAGGCAGGAATCTCTCTCAGCCCTGTCTTGGAGATGCTGCTAGGGAGGGGACTTAGAACCTACATGCTCTTCCCAGAGCGGCTCCATCCCCTGATGGGGAATCTCTTACAGTGCTCACATATCAAGTCTCTCATTCATATGCAACCAGGGCAGACCCTGCTTAGCTAAGGGGACAAGTCATGCTTGCTACCCAAGACCAGCTCTCCTCTTCTCCAGACCAGCTCAAAATTACAGTGACTATACCTCTTTGCTCCCAGAACAGTCCCCACACCACCAAATTGGAACCCAGAGTGCCAGACCAGCAAGAAATAGTTTGGAAACAGAACTTGGCTCTGTTGGGCATGTTCTGGAAGCAGCTTGTGAGATGGACCTAGAACAGCTGGAGGGATCCCCACATGGTTCTAGGCCCCTGCCTCACATATCTGGAAGCCTCACTGTCCCCCTTGCTGTATTGGAGTCCATGGGGCATGTGCAAAAAGGCTGAGCCATGTTAGGCCTCTTTGCATGGGGCCAGAATGGGTAGCCGAATCAGTTTCTCCAGACTGAGCCATGGGCAGGAGTCAGGGTGGAGCTCGAGAGCATCAAGGGTCAGAGGAAGGGGGGAAAGTCAGGAGTCAGAGCCAGGGGTTGCCCGGGCAAGGTCCTAGCCCAAACAATGAGGGCTCCATGACCAGACTGAGTAAGTGGAGCCCGCCCAGAACCTGGGAACCCTGATGCCCCAGGTGGGCGGAGTCTGCCCAGAGCCTGGGAACCCTTACTGCTCCAAGCAGCACTCCTAAACACAGCCTGGTTTCTCACAATACAGAAGAAGCCATGCACAGAGCTGGGAGTTCCTGGTTCTAGTCTCCGGGGTTCTTGACACAATTCCAGATTCCCCAATCCACTCTAACGTTTGGGTCCTTCCTGTCCCTACTTAGATTGCAACTAGATGCCAATTCCGTGTACAATCTGCCAAGACTGAGTTGTCTGACAAAAGCCAAGCTGCTTGTGGTTTCCTCTTGTCGATCCCCCGTCCACGTACCCACCACAAGAGCTCAGGCCACCAGCTTTTTGGACCCCTCCCCCCAAAAAAAACCCTCCACCCAATCCATTCCAGGTCTTAAAACAGACCACGTGTTTAAAGATGGCTGGTGGTGCTTTGGCATGGTTGCACTTCGTCATTTCTCTTGTCATGCTGTGGCCTCTGGTCAAACCAGTCTTGAAGGTTTTGAAGCACAACAAAAGCCTACAGCACCCCTTTGACCAGAGGTAGCAGGCTGAGGGAGGGGGGAATGAGTATGTACACTGCTTGCAGTGACTGCTTGGCCATGCCATTTCTGTCTCTCTCCATGGCGGGGGCGATTCCAGTGGGGAGCAAGCCTTCCTTCATCCATTCTCTCCTTCACACCTACCAGTTCTGCAGTGTGAACCCTCCAGCTGAACGCATGCATTTGGTTGAGGCAGATCAAAGGATGCTGCCGCCTTCCTCTCCAGCCCCAGGCAGCGCAGCCACTGCTCCCGCCCTTATTGGCAAGCAGCCTCGTGCATAATAGATCACCACCCCACGGCATTTTCCCTTGATGTACCAGAGACATCAGGAGCTGGGAAAGTGTATTAGAGGCACGAGGAGGACAAGGAGGGGGCCGTTTACGCCAGAGGAGCTGTTGGTGCGTCTGTGCAGCGCAGGGTCTATTTTGCCAGCTGCAATCCTTGTGAGCTTGGATGAGAGGGGTATGTTTTCCAAAGAGTTTATGATACAGACATTGTTGCTCATGGTGTGCATACTTTACTTAACTGCACTGCTGTATTCATTAAAGGCTTCTGTAGCCCTTGAAGACGTGCACAACTTGATTGGTCAGAGGTCAGCAGGGGAGTGCAGGGAACTGCATCTGAAAGGCTGCAGTATGTGTCCGCTGCCCTTGGAATAGTTTTGTGGGATACAGGTTTTTGTTTACTTCATATATGGTATATCCCACTTTTCTTGTGTCATGGTGGAACTCAAGGCAGGGAACGTGGGGTTCCCAGGTGGTCTCCCATCCAGGCACTGACCAGACCTGGACCTGCTTAGCTTTAGCAAGCCAGTTAAGTCAGTGCCCCTAGACTGTGCCCTAAGGACACCGACCTGAGCTGTTTAGGGGTAGGGTTACTTCTGCAAGGTGGCACTCAAACCTGGAATTTCTCCAAAGGGAAATTTGAATTTTAGAGTTTCTCCCACAAAACATTGAAATTCAATGAAACAATTCAGGGTTCCTCCCATGGAGACTTGGAAGTTCAGAGCTGGGATTAGCTCAAGTCACTGGTGGGTCACACCTTGCTCTCTGTTGCAACATGGGGGGTTCTCCCCATTTGGAGGATCGTCCTTCCCTGAACTTTGCTTTGTGGTCTCTTTGGTGGTTCTCTCTTCGGTGCTGTAGAGCAGGCGGCTCCTTTCCAGTCTGCGGAGCCCAGCCAGAGGAGAAAAACCCTCTTTGCCACTTTGTCTCTGTGATACCATGACAGCAACCTGATACGGCCATTGATTAAAACCAGAGCAATGGGTGACGGCTGGCAGGGACAGCAGGCACTTTGCAGCGGGGTGGCTTGTGGGCTGCGTGTGCTTTATTGAGCGGCGGGAACAAGAGGGTAGATCAGTTGTGCTGCTTGCCTGGGGCTTTGGCATCCGGCACCACCATGATACATGACTGGGCTGCCCGTGTTTTGTATACAGAGCTGGTCTTAAATTCGAAGGAATTACTACCTGCAGACAAACAATAGCCATCATCCTGTGTCAGGAACGGTAGGCTCGCCCGTTTGCATTTGTTCTCCAGCTGCCTAGATGTGCATTGCAGCTACGGCAGAGCCGGACAACATCTCCCTCTTCTTGTGTTCCGAGAGTCACAGAGCGCCTCCTGTTTCCAAGACACGCTCTCTTGGGGCATTTCCCTGCTCCTTGGCCCCCCCCCCCTCCAGCCGTCAGCCTCATTTGCCCGCACTAACCCAGCAGGCTGGGACAACCCATGCAGTTTTGCTGCCGACAGCACCACAACACTGCATCTGACATGGTGATGTCGCAGGAGAAACAACAGGGTGTACTAACCTAGCAGCTCAGGTGGAAAACCCCGGCTCAGAAGCAGACCTTGAGGCGGGTCTCACGATCAATGAGACCCGCCTGGGGAGGGTGAGCGGGGAGAGCGGGCCCCATTATGGAGCCGGCGGGTGCTGGGGGGATCGGGGGCTGATTGGCCCCTGGAAGCTCCAGCATGCCCTGCGCGAGACCCCCGGAGCCGGGAGGCAGCTTTTTGCCTCCCCTCTGGGGGTCTCCTCGTGAGTAGCCACTGTGCTGAGCCGCGCTGCAGCTACTCACGATTTTTAAAACCAGGTTTGTGGAGCGCTCACTCCGCAAACCTGGTTTAAGGGCAGGGGTAGTTAGGCGGGTTACCCGCTTAGGAACCACCGGGCTCGCAGCTGAGCCTGGTGGTTCACACGATGGGACGAAATCGGACTAGCCTCCGCTAGCCTGATTTTGTCCCATCATGTGAATAGCCTCTTTGACTTGGGGCTCAGCAGCTGTGTTCCCTCTAATAGGGATTCCCAGAGGTTGTTGACTACAAGTCCCAGAATCCTCAGCTACAATGGCCTTTGTTTGGGGATTATGGGAGTTGTAGCACACAATATCTGGGAATCCCTGTCAGAGGGGACACTGCTCAGTAGGCGGCCGTAGCAGGCAAGCCTCTAATCTCTCAGCTTCAGGCTCCATCAGCATTGTGGTAGTAATGAGTCTGGCCTACCTTTTAGGTTGGTTGTAAGGTTTGCCAGAACAGTCTGTGTGCATTGTTCTGAGCCTTTCAGATGAGTGACATAGATGCTAAATTTGATTATTGTTAGGGTTTGAACCCAGATCTCCCACCAAAGGTGTTTGCTCAAAGGAGACCCCCAGTGGCCCTTTCTGAGGAGCCAGCTGGCTGCTCCATGTGGGGAAGCCGGGGAAGCCTGTCCCATTCCGTCTTCTCATGACTCTGGCTCTCTTCTTTTTCTGCTTCCTCCTCTTCCTCCCCTCTGCGTCTCCAGGGTGTCTGCACCATGACTGCTGCTTTCCTCCACTTCTTCTTCCTCTCTTCCTTCTGCTGGGTGCTGACGGAGGCCTGGCAATCCTACTTGGCTGTCATTGGCCGGATCCGGACACGGCTAGTCCGTAAACGCTTCCTCTGCCTCGGATGGGGTAAGAGGAGGCCGTCTTTTCCTCATCTTGAGTCAGAATTTGGTGTCCTTGGTTGTAAGCTCTAGAAGTCACTGAGTGGTGGAGGGAGGGAGGGAGAGGGAGAGGCACCAAAGGGATTTGTGTGGGAGGGTGGGTCATATGTGAGCATTTATCACTTGAGGGCCACAGCACCAAGTGGCCATGGGCATCATTGCAGTTCCAACACCATGGATGGAATTTCCGTACGGTTCCATGCTGTCACTGACCCACCCAGTACTTTTCAGTGGTGGCAAGCATCCGTGGTGCTGAGCAGTCATGTGTGAACTAATTCTGGCCAAAAAAAAAAAAAAGCCTCTGGAGAGTTTCATGTATTTTAAAAATGGAGGTAAAGAGTTTTACTCCAGGGCCTCCTATCTGGTGTGCAACAGAATCAGCTCTGGTGACGACACAGAATTCTGCACCTGAATAGGTTCAGAAACGAATAGCACCAGTTTGGGAAACCCAAGTGGGTTATGAGGTGGGCCAAGTCCTCCCTCTGAAGTTTTGACTTGGCTCACTTTGGGATTGGCTCTCCTTGCTCTTCCTTGCTGTTTGCTTTTTCTTTTCCCAAAATGCACCTTGTGTGGGCCAGGAGGTCAAGATGGGCCCTCCTCACCAAGGAAGGATGGGAATGGCAAAGCACTGGTGGGAAACTTCCCCAGGCCTGAGCTTTCAGAGAACTCTAGGGAACGGCTCAAACATTCTCTGAGAGTTCGAGATCAGGCCTATTCCAAACCAAGTCCGGAGGCCAGCTTTTTGCCCGTCTCCAATTGCAGCAGAACTCAAAGTGAGGGTGTGGCGACTTCACCCCTATAACCACTGGGACGCAAAAGTGGTCTGAATCAGACCTTGTTTGACAGAGAGGCCTACGGGGAGAGGAGCACTTCTCCACGGGTCCTCTGAGATTCTGAATCCCTCCACCATCGCATCCACCACCTTGACTATTCCTTTCCCGCCCAGGGTTGCCGGCCTTGGTGGTTGCCGTCTCCGTTGGCTTTACTCGGACCAAAGGCTATGGGACGTCCAGCTAGTAAGTTTCATGGGAGGGGCAGTGCTCTCCCTGCCCTATTGAAATGAGAGTGTGATCGGAGGGAGCGTTGAGGCTCTGAAAAGGAAGCTCTACACCCCAGATACAGTACATCCAGGCAGGACCTTGGAGGGGCTTCTGACCTAAGGAATGGAGAGAGAGGGTGGAGTGAGGGCAAGCCGCTTAGCAGCCTTAAATACATGTCCCAGGAATATGCAAGAGGGGTCTCCAAATGAAGGCCTCTTTTGAGTCCTCTTCTCTGGTGATGACGTCATCCTTCTCTCCCCAGCTGCTGGCTGTCCCTTGAAGGAGGATTGCTCTACGCTTTTGTCGGCCCCGCTGCTGTGATCGTTCTGGTAGGTACCTGGAGGTTGTTCTGCCATGGGCACCATCCGGCTCGTTGGCTTCTTGCGTGGTTCCATTTCATTGTGCTGATTCCCTTGTGCTGATGTACAAGACCCCCCCCGTAAAGGCACAGCCCAAGGGAATTTAATGGCGCTCATTCCAGTAGAGCTGACCCAAACTGCCTCTCACTCTGAGACGAGCCACAGCTTGTGAGGGGGTCGGGTTCTGGCATGGGCAGAAGCAGAAGGCATGTTGGGGGGCACTGGGGCTTGCGTTGGGGCTGCAATGCCCATCCATGTATGGGCATTTCCTCCATTCCTGTTCTTCTTGCTTATGCGCCTTTGGTTGTGTGAAGAAGACAAAAGAGACCAGTCAGGAGGATGAGCCAATAGAATATCTTGGCCTAGGTCACATGACCTCTCCCTTCAAATAGACTGACCCTTGCCCACATGAGCAGCCATTTCTGGGGCTGGGAGGTAAACGAGGCTGACCCTCCACTCACTCACCCCACTCCTGAGAGGCAGTGAAAATGGCCCGTGGCAGCTAGCAGGACCAGGAGAGACATTTTCAATCCCTCTGTCCCCTGCTCTTCTATTGGTACCGTGGTGAGGTGAGGTGAGAGAGATTAGCCAGGAAGACAAAGGAGTATCTTGCTGCTTTGTTGCTTTTCTTACTTAATTGTATTTGGATTCCAATCATAAACCGCCCTAGGCATTCTCTAGTGAAAACGCAAGATTAAAATCCCCTAATAGATGAATGCAATTCCTTGCTTCCCTTTGTAGGTCAACATGCTGATTGGAATCATTGTCTTCAACAAGCTGATGTCTCGGGATGGAATCTCAGATAAGTCCAAAAAGCAGCGAGCTGGGTAAGCCTGCCCCACTCTCCAGCCCCAGAAAGCCCCTCTGCCCCGGAATCGTTCATTCTGCAGTGAAGTGGCCATGCTCACCACGGGAGAACCAGGCACCCTGGCCCTTCCTGCAGTTCCCATTTATGCCATGGGACTGCTGCTTCCGCTTGAGGAGGGAAACGGAAGAGATTTGCAGGCACACACGTCCCCACGAGAAAGCATCCCTAACCTTACTCTTTTAGCATCCCTTGAGAATTCATATCGACTTTTCACTTGAGAATGGCCATCCAAATTCACCCGAATTCACTGGAGGTCAAATTTGGGGGCAACTTGGAGATGTACAATAAATGCAGCCCATTCCACCCCTCTCCTGGGATTTTGCTCATTTCATAAATACATATATATTATTGTTAACTTTCTTCAGAGAAACTTCCAATATTTCGCCCTAATAGGATCCTCAGGATTCTGTCTGTGTTTTGCTTTCAGTGTCACCTTTGAATTGGCCTGTGGCTGAGGATGGAATTGCTGGGCCAGTGTGTGAATAAAACCTTTCCTTCTTTTAAACCCATAGTTGGGGATGGGGGGGGTTGTGGAGGCTAAGGCAGGCCTGCTCCCCTCAAAGTTTTTAGGAATAAATATATTTTGACTGTTGTATTGTAATGGAGAGCAACTAAAGATCAAACCTGCCCCCTCTCCTTTTTTTTGGTGCACCCTCCACCAAGAAAACCTTTTAGGCCAGCCATGTGTATTTAGGCCAGTGTGTGTGTGTGTGTATTTGTGTGTATACAGACACACACGTGCACACACCAGCCAATCTGTCAGGTATAATATTCTCGACAACGAGTATCTTTGTCATGTCAGAAAGGCCAGGTTGATGCATGGGACCAGGCTGCCCAAGCAGATGTGCCTGGCTCCTGCCTCACTGTTCATTCATGACAGAGATGCTCTGCCTCTTAAAGGCAGCAAGAGGAGAAAAAAGAACGCCCTGCCGTGAAAGCCCCAGTTCACACTGGAGCTTGTGCACGTGGTTCCTACCTGGTGTGAAGCTTCCGGGCGCCAGTAGCAGCTAGCTGTTCTGCGACAGGCCCCTGCCAGGAGCTCCCTTGGTTTTCCTCTGCTGCTCCGAAACCGAGACGAAGCCAGGCACAGTGGGAAGCAGGGTGGGCAGGCAGGCAGGCAGGCAGCAGTAGTAGTGCGGAGAGGTTGTTGGAAGAGAGCTCTCCAGAGGGGTGGATGCTGCTGGAAGTGGCAGCCGTGCAGCTGGGAGTCGCGTTCTAGCCGGAGAAGGATGTGCCACGGAAGCCTCCAGCAAAGGCACCCCATGGTGGCACAGTGCCTTGAATTAGTAGCTGTCATAAGAAGTATAGTCTGCTTCCCACCTTCCATTTGGGAACCCTAAAGAGCTCTCTGAATCAAGGACATACCAGCACTTCTGCTCCCCATGGGACACAGCCGGTTAAGCCAGCAGTGGAAGAGTGAGCTGCCAGAATTGGGCAGGGCTAGCTTGCAGGCACAGCTCCACCCAAGTTGAGCCCTGCAGGGGGATTCTTCCAGGCCTACCAGCGCTTTGGTGTTTGCTCTTTAGGCTCCCCAAAACAACCCCCCACACACATAAGAGGCTTGTGCCTGAATCGTGAAAGTGGGGGGCACCCCATAACTGGGCCTCTCTTCTTGGGGAGAGCCTCCCTTCGGAGCTTTAGGACCCACACCATTTGGGCTGATGGGGAGCAGGGAAGAAAGGGGGGGGGCTGAATTGAATCTCTGGGGTGTGGTGGGATAGGAAGCCAGCTCTGCCTGCAGTTAGAATGGAAGGGGAGAGATGGGGAGAAGAACGGTCCCAGCCAAGCTCTTAGGCACATAGGAAGCTGCCTCCTACCGAGTCAGACCACTGGCCCATCCAACTGAGTACTGTCCACACTGGCTGGCAGTGGCTCTTCAAGGTAACAGGCGGGGATCTATGACAGCACTCACGTATCGTTTCCCATCCAAATACAGATCAAGGCAGACCCTGCTTAGCAAAGGGGACACGTCATGCTCACTACCACAAGACCAGTTCCCCTCCCCAGGGGAGGAGGAAGAGTTCTGAGACAGAAAAGCCTGTTCCAGTGGAGTCTCTTCCTTTCCCCCGGAAAGGCAGTCTCTCCCTCCTCCCAGCACCTGGAGAAGGAGATAAAGCCTGCCCTTGGATTTATGCCTGCCTTGCCACACTAGCCATTAACAAGCTGTGCTTCCTGCAACTAATCCAGGCTCTCTCTCTTTTTCTCTGTCACCCCCCACACCATTTGCTTTCTTCCTGTGTCCTCCACCCCTCCTGCCTCCTGTCTGTCTCGCGGCCTCGGCCTTCCTTTTGCTTCCGGCGGCTTTTTCTCCTGCCTGTGCCCCCTTCCCTTCCACACCGGGCTGGGTGGGGGCGTGCTGTGGAATGGTGTGCACTGGTGGAATGGGACATCCCTCCCCCCCAGCTTCAATAACCCCCCCTGTGGCAGCCTGCTGCTAAAATGCAGCACGTGTGGGGTGGTCTCCAGCACGGCCCTGCTCTCTTCCACGGCCAACAGCGCCATGTTAGTTCCTGGCAGTGCTCATGCACTTGCTCTGTCCAGCTCCCTTCTGGCTCTTGCTCTCTTGTTGACGATGCATGCTGAGGGATGCTGCTTCTCGGCTGGCCGCATGCTAAGCCCTTTCACTCAAAGAAGCCGCTGCTCACTCTGACAGGCGTTGCAAGCAGCCGCTTAATGAGCATGGTTTCTTCACTTGCAAAACAGCTTTGTTCTTTACTTCTGAACGTACTAAGTGACTTTATACCAGGGTGGGCAATCTTGGGCCATGGGAAGTGTAGTTCAACAAGAGCTGGGGTGCCATGGGAGTTGTAGTTCAGCAAGAGCTGGGGTGCCATGGGAGTTGTAGTTCAGCAAGAGCTGGAAGGCCAGGTTTGCCTACCGCTGCTTTATACTGTCAGGCAGTTGACTCATATAGCATTGTTTATTCTTGCCCAGCGGCAGCCCTTCAGGATCTCAAGCAAAAGTTCTTACCAGCCCTTTTCTCTGAGAATGCGTAACTGAAGATGCCAGGATCTGAACTTCAGGACAATGTTCCCTGTAACAGGGATCCCCAGATGTTGTTGATTACCGCTCCCATCCTCCATAGCTGCAATGGCCTTTGGCTGGGGATGATGGGAGTTGTAGTCAGCAACATCTGGGAAATCCCAGTTACAGGGGAAACTGCTTCAAACCTTCTGCGTGTATTGCACATGCCTTACCACTGAACCGATCCTTTGCCCAAACCAGGACTGTGCCCAGTATGTTCAATTTTAGTCATAATCCCAGATCTGGGACCCCCACTCCACACACAACGGAAGGATGAAGCAGATAGTTTAGGGAAAGAGACGAGGTGGGAAGATCCCACGGCCCAGACTTTGAGCAACACCGCACTTCCAGGACCCCTCTCACCGGGGGGTGGGGGGATCTGAGCCAGCACCCCATCATGAACCAAGGAGATGGCACTGCCTTCATCCTCTGACTAGGAGGAGTCCCTTGAGGGCCTGCTTGCCCATGTAGAGGTCCCCCAGCGCTGTCAGCGCCAGTGCTTAGAAACTCGGGCAAGGCCCCTTTAAGCAACAGAGCCTTCCTGAGGAAGGGGTGGGGCCAGTCTACTCTGCCTGAGCAGCAGCTGTGGGCAGTAGCCATGGGCAGTCTGCTTCAGGCAGCCACTGGGGCAACCACTTCCCTATGTGGCTAGACCAGGCTGCACAACTTTGGCCCTTCATCTGTTTTTGGACTACAACTCCCATAGTCCCTAGCACAGTGGCGATTAGTCAGGGATGATAGGAGCTGTAGTCCCACATCTGCAGGAGGGCCGAAGTTGTGCAGCCCTGGGCTAGAGCTAGACCCAGCTCTTGTGGGTTTCTGCTTGGAGCTAGCCGAGGTGCTGATCCCCTTCCGCTTTGGAGCTGTCCAAGATCTGTGTCTCTCTCTGATCCCTGCCTTGGTGGAAACCCCATCTCATTCTGGAGCTGAAAATAGCCATTTATATAAGGGTGGAAATTCCCCACCCCACAAAAAAGCACAACCAAACCTGTGCAAATATGTATATATCTGAATATATCATTTTCTTATATTCTATTTGGTGCTATAGACAAGAATTCAGATTCAAGAGTCCCCTGCTAACTGAGCAAAGAGGCACCTTTTAAAAGTGGCGATTCTCTTTATTGAGCAGCGGGAGAGCAACTGGCCCTATCCAGCCCCAGCACAGCATCCGTCCAGTGGCTGTTGCTGGGGTCTATCTTATGTTTCTTTTTCAGATTGTGAGCCCTTTGGGGACAGGGAGCCATTTTTATTTATTTTTATTTCTCAATGTAAACTGCTTTGGGAACTTCTGTTGAAAAGTAGTATGTAAATATTCATTGTTGCTGTTGATTAAGCTAGTTAGCACTAAGGTCCACTGAAATTAATAGGACGTAAGTTAGTCATGACTAACATAGATTTCAGTGTTGCTTAGTCATGAGTCACTGGATGCTACCCATAGTTTCTTCAGGCTGCTGTTCTTTCAGTTCTGTACCCACCACCAATGGCTTCTGCTTCTCTCTTCACGGATTAGTCCCATGGGTTACCCCACAAAATCAGGGGTCGTGTAACAAAGGGAATGATGAAATCATGACACGGTAGCTGCCTGATGCTAGAGAAGGCAGTCCTTCGGGAAGACAATTGAAACAACTAAGCAAGCATTTCCTTGCTGAAAAATCATCCCGAAAGGAGGTGCTTTCCAGCACTGCCAAAAATGTGTACGTGAACCAGTGAGCCCACACATTCTAGAGGAGTGAGATGGATTTTGTGTCTCAGCTTCTGCCCTCACGCAACTGTCAAAATACTTTTGTCAATAAAAGGGCAGAAAACGGGCAATTCTTTAATCCGTTGCCTAGCTTTCAAAAATACATCTGCAAGTGCTTTTGAAACCCTAAGGTGCCCTTTAAAAGTGTGCTGTCAAGTCGGTGTCAACTCCTGGCGACCACAGAGCCCTGTGGTTGTCTTTGGTAGGATACAGGAGGGGTTTCCCATTGCCTCCTCCTGGGCAGTCTGAGATGATGCCTTTCAGCACCGTCCTATATCACTGCTCCCCGATATAGGTGTTTCCCATAGTCTGGGGAACATACCAGCTGGGATTCGAACCAGCAGCCTCTGGTTTGCTAGTCAAGTCATTTCCCCACTGCGCCATTAGGTGGCATAAGGTGCCCTTTTAGGGGCCCCCAGATCTGCTTGACTTGGCCTTCTGTATGGGCCAGCCTTTGCTCTTGGAAAGGCGTTGGCATCCTAGGATGCATAGTAACTGCTCTGCCCCTTCTGCCATCCGTCAACAGAGAGGCTTCTGCTCCCAGCTGCAGGACACATTTGCTACCTGCAAGGCCCTCAGGCTGTACTCACTCCGCCATCAGTTACAATTCTGCTCCCGGCTCTCTTGCTGACGACATCCGGGGAGATGGGCAGGGAATCAAGGCTGCTGTGGCTTACGGGGGGGGGGGGAGTGGATTTAATGTTTAAAGACAGTAAAAACCTCCTTGCTGAAGAAGCCCTTAAAAAGAGCTCTGGTGTGTGAATTGCTTGAGATAGGGATTATTTTGGCAGTGGGGCAGAAAACATACTTGCTTCCCCCATCCAGCCTGGGGCCACAGGAGAGTTCCGTTTTTCTCTTGCAAATGGATTAGTGCTACCTCTAAAGTTAGGCCTCATTGGCAGCTTCCTTAGAACCAGAGTTTTAAGGGACCTTGAAGGTCTTTTAGTCTACAACAGCATCCCTGCCAAATCGTTGTCCAGCCTGTTTGAAAACTTCCAGCAAAGAGGCCCCCCCTTTTAAAAAAATAATAATAATCTTGGCTTTTCTCCAGCAAGCTCAGAGCAGTGTTTGTGGATCTCTCCCCACGCCCCATTTTACCCTCTTAACAGCCTTGCAAGGAAGGTTGGGCTGAGAGACAGTAGCTGGCCCTTGAGCCCCCACAAAGTTTCATATGTGAAGGGAGATTGGAACCCAAGACCCCCAGTCGTAGTTTGACACTGTGCCTCACTGGCTTCCCATAATGGCAACAATCCAGTTCCCATATGTTTTAATGGGTCTTGTGCAGGAGAACTTCCCAGTGCATTACCCTTCCTTGTGAGAACAGAATTAAGACTGTCAGTGTTGACATAAACATTCTCCGCTGTCCAAAGGAGAAGATGCTTCACTGCAGGGGTTTTCAAGCTTGTGTTCCTAGACGATGTTGGACTACAACTCCCATCATCCCCAGCCATTGTGGCTAGGGGATTAGCTGGGAACCCAAGCTTGGGAACCCCCTGCTGTAAAGGAAACAAACCCTCGAATTATGTTTGGCAATGGGGCGAAAGCCACACTGGGTCCCACTGTGTGAGTCCCCACTTAAATTGCCAGGAATGTTCTCTGTGTTTCCTTGCATTTGCTTTAATGAGCATATAACAGCCGAGCGTAGCGCGAGAGGAAACATTAAAATTAAAAGATAGTTAGATCTAATTAATCGCATGCATAAGCTCCAGCCTTCCTTCCCTCCCCCTTTCTGCCTCTCTTTCGCTTTCTGCTTGAGGACGACCGAGATGCAGACAGAGGAATCCATCCTGCCCAGGAAAGTTTTTCATTATCATTTGTGTCCTTGGGAAGGCAAAGATGGCGACTCACGTTGAGTTGAAGCGCTGGAGCTGAAAGGGGTTTCTCTGACGTTGCTCTCATCCCACCACCCCTTAAAAATGCAACCAGATTAATTAAGAGTGTGCAGGGGTGGGGGTGGGGCTTCTTTGCTGGAGCTGTCTTGACATTTATGGATCGAAGCAGATATTTCAGCCACATCTTCAGCTTAGAAAAATGTTGCCTCTTCATTTCTCCCCACTTTGAAAAGACGACAGCAGTATGGGATCCTAGCATTGGAGGGGGTTCTTAGAGGTCATCTAGTCCACACACACCCCGCTTAGTGCAGAAAATCCAGAATTAGAGCATCCCCAACCAGTGCCTGTCTGGTCTCTGCTTGAAGCCATCCTGCAAGCTGGAGCTCATCATCTCCCGAGCAGCTGGTTCCCTTGTACTGCTCTTAGCAGTCAAACACTTCTCTTAATGTTCAACCAAAATCTACTCTCCTGTAAGGGAAGCACATTACATTGGTCCTGCCTTCTGAGGCAGCAAAACCTTCTACCCAACAGCCTTTCAGGCATTCAGAGAGTGCTGTCATGCCCCCCCCCCCAGTCTTCCCTTTCTCCAGGCTACACATGCCCAGCTCCTTCAACTGGGCATGTGTATAAAGCTTGCTTTCCAGAACCCCTGACTATTAGGGGTCTGGAAAACAATTAGGACCCATCTAGGAAGAGAATGCAACACAGGATAAGGATGAGGGATAAGGGGGCACCTAATGGCGCAGTGGGGAAGTAACTTGCCTGGCAAGCAAGAGGTTGCCAGTTCAAATCCCCACTGGTATAAACACCTCTATCGGGCAGCAGCGATATAGGAAGGTGCTGATAGGCATCATCTCATACTGCGCAGGCCATGGTCAACCCCTCCTATATTCTACAAAGAAAACCACAGGGCTCTGTGGTCGCTGTCGAGACGACACTGATTTGACGACGCAACTTTACCTTTAAGGGAGCACAAAGATGTTCCTTAATTTCCTAGCCTACCTTTCCCCATTCTAGACTCCCATGGAGCCCCAAACCTACAAAAACCTCAGTAAATTTACACCATCTGGCTGTCCAAGCAGCCAAAACAACATATTAAACTCACCTTCTAAAAAGAAGAACAAAACCCTAATTTTATCCTGGGGAAGCGTTGATAACGTGACCCAGGACAGCGTGGGAAGGCCGAGGGTAAATGGACATGGTACATGATGCAATTAATAAGTGGATTTATTTAAACAAACAGGAATATAGATGATATTTATTTGAAAGGCAAAAAGAGAAACTGCCCCCCCCCCAAAAGGTGACAGCAGACATGAACTGTAGGAAATGTGAATTCTTGGGCATTTTAATTCAGTGCTGTTCTAGGCAGGGTTTCACAAGACATACTTTGTTCTAAGTTCTGTGTGCAGGACATTTTTGAGGGTTTTCCCCCTCAGAACAGAGATGCAGGAAGAACCAGGAATCCCATCCCAGGGTTGCAAGCTTGTTTGACTGTCTGTTTAGCATGTATAAGGCAAAAGCAATGCAGTCGTACATCAGAGTGAGCAGAAAATTGGAAGCTGGGAGGGATGGGGAACCAGCTGAGGAGAGGCAGCAAAAACATACTTAGTGGGGCTCAGGCAAGGGACTGTTGAAGAAAGACAGATTTGGAATAGGGAAGAGAAGGAGCAGGGTGTGCAGAATGGGGGCCTTGCTTCTCACCCTCTTGGACAGAGGCCATCGGAATCCACCAGATTTGGGCCAAAGCGTGCAGCAGGAATGGATGGAAATGCCTCTGAGCAAGTGCAGAGTGCCTTTCCCTCGCCAGCTTTAGGGTGTGGTGTCGCGTGATGGATCGGAGCCTCCGCATCCCTTTCTAAAAATTTAAGCACCGGGGGCGGGGAGGTGGGCTGAACCGATCTTTGTCCCCAGGGCCCTCGTTCACCAGCACTGAGCCTTGCCTGCCCTTCCCTGCCAGCCATCCGGGTTCCTCTGGACACCAACCGATTGGACACAAAGAGCCCTTGTGCAGTGGCATGGGTGGCCCCCTTTGTGCTCTCCCCGCCTCCTCGAAGCCCCCCTCTCCTTTTGTGATTGGCTCCTGCGCCTGTCTCTCTCACCTTCTCCCCTCCCACCCCCCTCCCAGGGCATCGCTGTGGAGCTCCTGCGTGGTCCTGCCCTTGCTGGCGCTCACCTGGATGTCGGCCGTGCTCGCCATGACCGACCGGCGCTCCATCCTCTTCCAGGTCCTCTTCGCCGTCTTCAACTCGGTCCAGGGCTTCGTCATCATCACTGTCCACTGCTTTCTGCGCAGAGAGGTGGGCACCGGGCACAGATCGCTGGGTGGTTTGGCATGGGGGACATATCCCTGCTGCTGCTCTCTCCTAGGTCAGCCAGGGGCACCAATTCTGAATTCAGCAAGCGGGGAAACAGATTAATTTAACTGGCGGCTGAACATGAATCCTATGGTTTCCCCCACGAATTAATTACAAATTGGCAAGGCTTCTACGCCTCAGTGCACTTGCGATGATAGTGTTGCAAGCGCAGCAGGGACACTCTGATCTGGACAGCACCCTTCCCAGACCATCTTTGCATTTCTCGATAGGAGGAAGGGCACAGACTGCAGAGAAAAGCCCAGGGACAGAGCAGTTTGAAGCCTGGCGAATAAAAGGCAAACGCTATCAGCGGAATGATTCCCAAGCTGTTTGCTGCAAGAGCTAGCATGACAAATGCAGGTGTCCCTCCTTATCCGTGGGGCTTCCAGTCCCGCCTACAATTGCATAACGAAAACATGGATAACAAGACCTTGAGTGAATGGGAATTGTGGGGGGGTTAGGTTCGTGGAGGGCAAAAAAAGAGGCAGAAATAAGAGAAAGGAAGTAACATACCATGTTCTCCAGGTCTCCAGCTGTCCAGCAATTGTGCCAATTTTCCATGAAAAATTGCAAGGAATTTTAAAAAAACTTTTATGGAAGAGCCACAATCTGGCTCCGATCAGCAAAAATGTGGCCAGAAATGACCTCAGAGGCCAGCCACCTAGGAACCACGGATAGGTGAATCTGAACTATTACTAACAAGGCTGGGTGCACGTGGCCTGACAAGAGCTACACAAAACTAAGGGTTGCGGGACCACGGAGCATGGGGGCTACCTGTCTGCAAGAACGAAAATACTTCACGAATTAAAGTTCTGAAACCCCCGAGCCCTCACCAATAGAGGAGGCTTTCCATTGTGTCCCTGGGCGATGCCCTGCTCTCAGCTTGCCTCCTCCTGATCCGCCGCCCACCAGAGGGTAGATAATTCTCCTGAGTGCCTTGGATGCGATTCGATCATCCAGGCACTCCCCGTGTCGTAGAATGATCCTCTTCACAGAAGGCTGCTGATTGCCTCCACGCATGAGTCACTGCCCCGGGCTCATCACTTTCCAGTCGGGAGGCATGCCCAGCTCAGTGACTTGTGTAGAAACACAGGAGTTGAGCTCCTCCAGGGATGGGCAATTCTTACCCTTGCATGCTCCAAGTTAAGCGTCCTGGGCTGGAAGCGTGAAGCATACTTCCAGTTTTAATTCAGAAACACTTGCAAAAGACTGTCCTATACATTATGGGCAGGAGCCAGCTCATCCTTAAGAGCCAGGAGGGCGCCTCTTTCCGGAGCTCCGTGTGTTCCTCTCTCCCCTGCCCCAGCGTTAACGAGAGCCATGCTGCCTGCAGGTTGGCCATTCATCGGCTTAACAGCACCGCTTGACCTGATGAACAGCCACCCTGCAGTCAGCAAGCAGTGGGAAGGGTGAGAGGGAGGAGCCAACAGAGCTCCGGGAAGGAGGCTGCTGTGCCTCCTTTGATGCCCCCCCCCGGCCCGTTGCAGTGGGGGCAGTGGCATGCTGGATGTAGCAACTCAGCTAGCCTTCGAGAGGGGACTCCGAGAAGGAGGGAGGGCCGTGAAGAAATTTATGCCCCCAACTATTTACAACAGCATTTGCCACGCTGCACTCCCAGCGTTTCCTCCCGTTCTAAATCAATCAATCCAATTAATGGCCGTCTGGGACGTGGGCAGGGATTTGGCTACATTTCCTCCCGTCTACCTGGAGACAACCTTCTCCTTCCGATCTCATCCATCTCTGCTCCGGAGGCCGGAGCTCCCCTCCAATGCCCCATTTGTCTTCCCACGAGGGGCGGCAAGTGACTGCTCCATAAACATAAACCACCGGTGGGCGGAAGTGGGGCGGGCAGCACCCATCGCTGCCCGCAGCTGCTCCCCACATCGCTCACTCTCCTGTCAGGAGCAGGGGGTGGCTGTAACGGCCGCGTCCTTGCTGCAAAATCAGTAGCTTAGCGCCATTAAATCTGATGTTAAGGTGCTGAGAAGGTCGTCCGGGACGGCCGGTGTGTTTTAGGCCCGCTAAGCTGAGAAGTCAGAATTTATACAGGCTAATAAACAAAAGGCCGGGGTGGCGTGGCTGGAGGCTGGCATAATGCCTCATAAATACTCTCAAGGTAAAAGCATTGACAGCCGTGAGAAATGTGTTGTTGCAGAACTGGAGACAGCCACGGAAGGGGACCCATTCCTGGCCAGAATTTGCCCCCCCCTTCAAATACACACACACACACCAGGGAATTCCCCCTAACCCTTGGCCCTATATGAAGGAGAATCTTCAGGGCGGCAGGCAAGGAAGTCCTGCTGCCCCCCGCCCCCCCCCCCGAGTCCCACATCTATGACCACTGCTGCCTACCTGCATGCACTCTGGCCTCTGTACAAGCCTTGGGATGGCCCAAAGTGCTGCAGTGCCTCAGCCATGGTGGGGCCAGCCCCCTTGCGAAACCAGCCCTTGCAAATGTTGGAAGTGGCCCAGTAGTCAGGGGAGAGGGATGTGTGCCAGCTGCCTCCCCTTCGCCTCTGGCAGTCTTTGCAAAGAGTGCGGGGAGAGGTACTCCTTGCAACGTTTCGAAGGGTCTGCAAGGGTTTGAAAGGCGCCTGACCAAAGTTTGGAAGGGTCCCAGGGAGCTGCTCCGATGACCGTGGCAGGGGGCATCCTACAACCCTGCGGGTGCCCCAGCATTCTGCCACCTGCGGCCAGTGCCTCTGCTTGCCTCATAAAGGGCCACCCCTAGTATCCCTCAAGGGGCCAGATTTGGCCCCTGAGGTCAGTAGATGCTGGTCCCTGCACTGCTGAAAAGAGATCTGTGCATTCCTTTGTGCAGTTAAATTTTGGACTAACTGGTCAAAGAGGCAACTAACTCTTAAGTCAGGGGTGGGCAGTCCTGGCCCCCCAGCTGTATATTGTGGCTGCGGGTGACTGGAGTTCACCAACAGCTGGGGGGGGGCAGGATTGCCCACCCCTGACTTAAGTGCGGGCTCTCTGGTGTTTCGTAGGGGCGAGCAATTGCCTTTCTCCATCCTAGTGTTGCGTCTTTTCCAGTGTCCTTTTGTTGCTGTCTCCCTTGAGCCCTTTTGGTTTTAGATTATGAGTCCTTCTGGGCCAGGAACCATCCTCTCACTTCTTTTGCTGCGTAAAGCACTCGAGAACCTTTTTGTTGAAAAGCGGTATAGAAATATTCTTAGTAATACTTGATGTTGACGCACACTTGCCACTGGACGGAAGGATATCTGCTTTTGGAACCCTATTCGTTGCCATTCCGTTTTGCTTTTGTTTTTCTATTTTGTAGGGAGAAAGTAAATCGTACTTTATGTATGCATGTATTTATTTCATTTGACATATTTATAGACTACCCAAAACCTGCATCTCGGGTACAGTCAATCAATGTTATTTACCAGGACATTACAGAACTTGAGTCCCGTTGGGGTGGGGATCAGTTTCGTGGTTGATGAGGCTAATCCCAGCGACCAATTCTTGGGCCCCAGAATGACTGTAGCTCCCAGCAGGAGGTGCAGCACAGAAGCACCTTCTTCCGGAGGCTATCTTTGGGACCCCTGTGCCCTGTGATGCAGCATGGTTGTGAAGCAGTGTGGGTTTTAAATAAATTTATTTTATTTTATTTTATTTTATTTATCATATTTTTATACCACCCAAAACTGGCATCTCTGGACAGTTTACAATTAAAATCATTTAAAACATTAAAACAATTAAAATCATTTAAACATTAAAATCATTTAAAACCAACATTAAAAATTAAAACCATAAATCTGATTAAAAGCCTGGGTGAATAAATGCGTCTTCAATGCCTTTTGAAAAGTTTCCAGAGATAGGGAGATTCTTATTTCAACAGAGTGCGCATTCCAAAGTCCAGGGGCCACCACGGAGAAGGCACCAGATGAGGCAGTTGCACTTTGGGGTATATGGGTAATAAACATCCTGTAATGAGGAGGCAGCTGTGTATTGGAGTAAAAAGCAAGATTTGCCCTTCTTTCCTACAATTTTTTTTTAAATGAATATGACTTAAAATAATGACCAAATGAAAAAAGAAGAAAAGAATCAGAATGTTTTCCCCCGAGTGCACACATCTAACAGAAAGCTAGTACATTTCAGTCTTTGGCCTACAAGCCCCTGAGCACCCCCTCTCCCATTCCTCTCTGCTGCCAGATGAGCTACATGTTGGGTCCAGCACTTTTTGAAGAGAGGCACCAAATCTCCACATCACCCCTGCTAACTGGGCAAAGAGGCACCTTTGAACATGGTGATTCTCTTTATTTAGCAGGGGGAGAGTAACTGGCCCTCTCCACCCCCAGCACAGGACCTCCAGTGACTATTGCTGGTGTCTGTCTTATGTTTATTTTTAGATTGTGAGCCCTTTGGGGACAGGGAGCCATCTTATTTGTTTATTATTTCTCTGTGTAAACCTCCTTGAGCCATTTTTTGGAAGGGTGTTATAGAAATCGAATTATTAACAGTAATTAATAATATGCCCTTGGTGCAATTCCAAAACAACTTAAAGAGCACCTCAACACCATAGGGGCCACAGAAATCACCATCAGCCAATTACAAAAAGCAACTTTACTGGGAACAGCCTATATTTTGCAACAATATCTATAATAATAGCAACAATATTGATAATAAAATTCAGCCGTCCCAGGTCCTTGGGAAGGACTCGATGTCTGGATAAAACAAACCAGTCAATAACACCTGTCTGTGTAAACCAGAAATAATTATAATGTAATCTGGCAAAGATCTGCCCCATGAACTCAGGTGGGGCTTGGTCTTCTGTAATCCCGGTGTGGAAAATAGGGTGGGACATCATGAGTTAGCAAGGGAGGAGGTGGGCAACTAGACGGTTACCCGAAGGTTACCGTCAGTTATCATAAGGTCCCCTGCTTCTCCCAGGTGCAAGACGTGGTCAAGTGTCAGATCGGAGTGTGCAAGAGCGACGAGAATGAGAACTCTCCCGACTCGTGCAAGAATGGGCAAGTCCAGATCATGGTGAGTGAGTGTGGGGCCCATGCTGTGGCTGGCGGTCAGGAAGTGAAGGGGGCAGCAGGCAACATGTGTCCTAGGAGCACAGCTAGACCAGTTGGACCGCACCATTGCAGCCCAGCTCGGACAGCCTGCTTTCCCTATTTGTGAGACTGGGGGAGTGCCGATGATCCAGACTCCAACCCAGAGGACTCCCTCTCGGGGCGGGGGGAGGATGAGCATGGCCCCAATGAAATCCCCTTAGATCCTACAGAGTTTGTTGCCCCTCCTGCTGTTTTCCCCCTTAGAACACCACTGAGGACCCACAAAGGCTCCTGTCCTGGCCCTAGAGCCCCCTCCATTGCCCCTGGGATCCCAGGAGCAGCGATGATGCCGGGACAAGGCTAAACTCTGACTGTGGAGATGAAGTGTTCACCTGACTGTGTGGGGCCTCCCTCCCTTACCAGGGGTTCCTAAGGAGGCCAGCTGAAGCACTGCTTTGGATCAGGACCAGCCTGAGCTCCAGGAGGAGGCAGTACTCATGGCTCCTCCATAACCCTTCTGTTTGCAGTCAGCCTTTGCTGGCCCCCCAGGCCTTGCAGTGAAGGGCACTGCACTGAGCAGCCCTGGGTAGATCCAAGATGGCCACTCTCACGTCAAGATGTTGGCACTGCCATTTTGGAAATGGGCAAGGCCATTTCTGAGATACTTGAGCACGCACACAACCTGCCTGTGTCCATGTTCAAGCAGTCATCCATTTTGGTGCCGCCATATTGGATATAATTGGGCATGCACAATGGAGCCATTTGAATGTGGGTTTATTTTCCTGCCGTTGGTCATTTTTTAAAAAATTAAAAGTTCAAAAAGCACGCCCTTCCTGCCAGAACGTTTGTCTCATTAGTGGGAGGGGGGCAGCTAAATTGATTAATATAATTGAACTTAATTTGCTACCCACGATGCATTCATTTCTCCTCTCTCTATCTCTCTCGCTGGTCTCTCTCTCTTTCTCTCTCTCTCTCTCTGCCTTTCTCCCCCTCTTCCTGTGTTTTTATAGACAGATTTTGAAAAGGATGTTGACCTGGCGTGTCAGACAGGTGAGGCCATCTCCTTCTGTTCCTGACACCTGCTTGGGTTAGTGGAAGGGAGGGCTGGGTCAGTCCAGTGGCCACAACCTGTGGGTCCAATCGGGGTGGAGCCTATTAAAGTTATTTGCCAGGACATTACAGAACTTGAGTCCCAGTGAGGTGGGGATCAGGAGTTTTGTGGCTGATGAGACTAATCCCAGCCACCCGTTCTTGGGCCCCAAGGCAGCACACACTGCAGGAAGTGGGGTTGGGTCAGGATGCAAGCGGGGCCAGCTGCTGGTCCCGGGAATTCTCAGGTTCCGGCTAATGAGTCTCCCAGGCACACTCCTCACCAACATCCTATACTTACAGCTGGCCACCAGACGCTCGCTTCTCCCTACATGTCATGCCCCATAAAGGTCAAGGTCAAGTGTGCTGACGAGTCAGTGCCGACTCCTGGCGCCCACAGAGCCCTGAGGTTGTCTTTGGTAGAATATAGGAGGGGTTGACCATTGCCTCCTCCTGCGCAGTATGAGATGATGCCTTTCAGCATCTTCCTATATCGCTGCTGCCCGATAGAAATGCTTCCCATAGTCTGGGAAACACACCAGCGGGGATTCGAACCAGCAACCTTCTGCTTACTAGTCACATCATTTCCCCACTGCGCCATTAGGTGGCTTCCCACCCTAAAAATCTCAAGTGTGTATACTTTGCACATGTAGATAGAACCGTCCCAGACCAGCATCATTAAAAATATACATATTCACACTTTGCATGTGTAGAGAAACATGCGCGGGCCCATCCCAGCCTCACCTCGGGTCTCTCTGACCCACCTAGGTGTCCAGGTGCTTGGAAGAGCCTCACCTATCTCTCTCTCTGGTGACCCAGTCCAGCGACTGGCATTCCCACCCCATAAGTTTAAACACTGGGATGGATCCCCACGGAAGGGTGTCTGCATGCTCCCCTCCCCCATAAGACGAGGAGCTCCCACAGAGCAGGGACACACACACACACACACACACACACACACACACACACCCCCTTGGTCCATCTCGAGACCTGTTACTGCACCTTCCATTGGACTGCCCTCTTCCCTCCCAGTCCTCTTCAAAGAGGTCAACACCTGCAACCCAGCCACCATCACGAGCACCTTGTCGCGCATCTCCCTGGATGGGGACGAAGATCCGAAGCTCAACACCAGCTCCGAGGGCGGCCTGGGCTTCTCCACCCTCCCTGGGAATATCCCGCCCACCTCCATCCTCGTCCAGGTGCCCAAAATGACGCATAATGTGGTGAAAGGGCTGAACGAACTCAGCGACCCCCCGGCCAAGAAGGACATCAACCTGGACGCCATGCGGGGGCCGGTCTACCTGTGCGGCGAGAGCAACCTGCGGCAATTGGAGTACGGCTGGCTGCGTCCGCAAGAGGCCACCCTGGAGAGCAACTACATGGTGCTGCCCCGGAGGACCGTGAGCCTTAAGCCCTTCGCCAGGGAGGAGGGCAAGCTCAACATCAAGCTGGACGAGGCACCGGGCCTGGCGAAGGGCCGCCACGCAGTGGAGGCCGAGTCCTACCCCAGCTTTGCCTCCGTGGACCACATCAACGTGAACTTGAACCAGCCCTATGGGACGGTCAAGCATCCGTACGGCCTCCAGTTCAAACAGCACCCCACGGTGCGGCAGATCCTGGCCTCGGAGCTGACGGAGCGTAGCCGCACCATGCCACGCACAGTGCCCGGATCCACCATGAAAGTGGGCTCCCTGGAGGTAAGAGCGAGAGTCAGCTTGCACGGGCTTCGGTGTGCGCAGGAAGCTGCCGTATACGGAGTCAGACCACTGGGTCATCTAGAGCAGTGTTGCCTACTCTGGCTGGCAGCCACTCTCCCAGATTTCTGGCAGGAGTCTCTCCCAGTCCTACCTGGAGATGCTGCTGCCAGGGATTGAACCAGGAGAGGAGAGCTGGTCTGGTGGTCGCAAACATGACCTAAGCAGGTGCATATGAATGGGAGACTAAAGTGTGAGCGCTGGAAGAGATTCCCCTCAGGGGATGGAGCCGCTCTGGGAAGAGCAGAAGGTTCCAAGTTCCCTCCCTGGAAGCATCTCCAAGATAGGGCTGAGAGAGATTCCTGCCTGCAACCTTGGAGTAGCCGCTGCCAGTCTGTGAAGACAATACTGAGCGAGATAGACCAATGGTCTGACTGTATATGGCAGCTTCCTATGTTCCTATGTACTCTTGGCAGATAGTGGCTGGCTGCCATCCTTTTCTCTCCCTTTGAGCAGGAGCAGCAGGTCCTAATGAGTGGGGGGGACACCAAAAGAGGCACAGCTGCCTCTCCTTCCTGGAGCTCCATTTCTCCTCTCTCTTGCATGCCCCAGCATTGGCTAGAGCTGTGCAGTCAACCCCCACCCCAGCATTAATGAGAGCCCCACTCCTGGCAAATGGCCAGCCTGCAGGCAGCACGGCTCTCATTACCCTCAAGGCAAAGTGGGAGAGAGAGGAGCAAGCAGAGCTCCAGGAAGGCGCATACACACACACACACACCCTCATTAGGACAAGCTGCTCCTGCTTCTCACTCATTGGCTTTGGAATGTCCCAAGAGCTCAACATACAAGATGGGAAAGGGAGGGGCGGAGAAGAAGATGGTGCGTGTCTTGGGTGGTTCTCTGGCCTTTGGATCCAAATGGCTCCTTTAGTTGGGTAGTCCCTCGAGTTCCAGTTGGAGGATCTGGAAAAATATATTAAAACAGCAAAACTTCCTGCTATTTGGCTGTAGGACAACACCTAAAGGTAACGTTATGCCCTCGAGTTGGTGTCAACTCCTGGCGCCCACAGAGCCATGTGGTTTTCTTTTGGGAGAAAACAGGAGGGGTTGACCATTGCCTCCACACAGTATGAGATGATGCCTTTCAGCACCTTCATGTATTGTTGCTGCACGATACAGGTGTTTTCCATAGTTTGGGAAATATACCAGCAGGGATTCGAACCGGCAACCTCTTGCTTGCTGGGCCAGTCATTTCCCCGCTGCGCCATTCGGTGGCTTCAGGAGGACACCTGAGGCAGGAGAAATGCCCTGATGAGATATGCTTATCTGAGAGCTGGCTGGGTTCAGCACCTCTTGCAGTCCAGTGCCGGCTCCCTTCAAACATGGAATGACCCCCTGCAGCCTTTCCCACCAGGGTGTCCTAAGCCTGCCTCTCTGTCCTGCACAGCCCTCTCTGGCTCCTTCCTCCCAGGCTGATGCCTGCCCTGTCTGTGCCTTGGCTTCACTGCCGCAGGCGCCCTACGCTTTAAGATGTTCTGGGAAGAGTCCAGGCTAGCCAGTTGGCAACCTCATTGGCCCAGCCCTTGTGGACCACACCACTTCAGACTGCAGGCAAGCGTTTCCATGTTGGAAGGGCTCTCCACCCAACGAAAACCTCCTGCCGTCACATCAAAATCTAGCAAATTAGGGGGAAAGGATTCAGCTGAGCCTTCTCTCAAGCTTGCCAGTGTTTTGTATGCACAGGGGTGGGATTTTGTTTCTTTTTCATTTTTACTTTTTAATACAAGGGAATAAACACACACATGATCCCCTGCCAGCAATCTGAAATAGTATGATCCAGGAAGAGTGTCTCCATATGAGTCTGCTGACCACACAGTTGGCTCTGTGCACACGCCTGTGTGCTTGTTTGAGCAGGCAAATTAAGACCCCCGTGTGCTTCAGCAATGTTAGAGGTGTGCATAGAACTCTACATCTGCATAGATATCAAAGCATGTACCAGGTTGAGTATCCCTTATCCGGACTGCTTGGGACCAGAAGTGTTCCAGATTTCGGATTTTTCCAGATTTCGGAATATTTGAATAATGAGATATCTTGGGCATGGGATCCAGAGCGCCAAAACAGACACCAACAGAGCAGGCACAAAACTGAGCAGGGAGTGGAGGCGAGGCTTTCCCTTTTCCCCCTAGCGCCAAAGCAAGAACATCAAAAACATTAAAAAGCTTCACATTCAAACAGAGCCGCAACTAGGGAGAATTACAGACAAAACCCGTCACTAACAGCCTTCTGAAATAAGAAAGTTTTGACTGCATGTTTAAAAGCAGCAAAATTGGGAATCTGCGAGCGAGTGAGATGAGGCGTTTTGTTTTTTGTTTTTGTTACGGTGTGGATTTTGGAGCATTCCGGATTTCGGATGTCTGGATAAGAGATACTCAACCTGTACCACTCTGCATGTGCAGAAATCCAGGTGGATGCTTGGGTGTGAATATGGGTTCCACAAAAGAGGTGGCTGCCCATGAATCACTGCAACAGATGGTTGCAATGTATCAACAGCAGCATAGCTCTCTCTCTGCGTGACAGATCTATCTATCTATCTATCTATCTATCTATCTATCTATCTATCTATCTATCATATTTTTATACCACCTATGTAAATCTCTAAGCAGTGTGCAAATTCCAACATTAAAAATCACAAGTTAAAACACATAAAACAAAATAAAAACAATATAAAACAAATTATTTTTAAAAAATCTAAATAAAAAGCTTGCGGAAACAGGAAAGTCTTGAGGGTCTTCCTGAAAACAAGCAGAGAAGGAGATGCTCTTAGTTCAGCGGGGAGCATATTCCGAAGCCCCGGGGCAGCCACAGAGAAAGCCCGGTCCTGAGTCGCCACCAGACACTTATATCACTGCAACTGTCATGGCTCTTCCAAAGAATCCCAGCAATGTTAATATGAAAGGATGCTAAGAATCCTTTATTAGAGATCCCTAGCCCCTTCTTGGTCTAGGAGAGGAGAGCTGGTCTTGTAGTCACAGGCATGAATTGACTTCTTTCCTAAGCAGGGTCTGCCATGGTTGTATATGAATGGGAGACTTGATGTGTGAGCACTGTAAGATATTCCCCTCAGGGGATGGAGCCGCTCTAGGAAGAGTATCATCTCCAAGAGAGGGCCGAGAGAGATTCCTGCCTGCCACTTTGGAGAAGCTGCTGCCAGTCTGTGTAGACAGTATTGAGCTAGATGGACCAAGGGTCTGACTCAGTATAGGGCAGCTTCCTCTGTTCCCATAAAACAGCAGCTCCCAGGCTCCTCTGGGTGAGTGCCTGGCTTGAAAAGCTGTTTAAGGCCAGCATAGCTGTGTCCCTTGGAGATGTGCATGCCACAAGTTGGAAACTTTCCTTTCTGTAAGTAGCTAGATAGTCCTGGCTCAGTGGCTTCAGTAGTGATCATGGAAGGAGCCTGTCCTTCCACCAGCTGAAGGCTCTTTTCTGCCAGCCAAGGTAATCCCTCCTGGGTAAGAGCCCTGAGCTTCATTGGGGTCCAATTTCCCCTCTGCTCCCCGGCCTTTCCTCTGCCACTCATCAGACATGGCATCTGCTCAGCCTCCCCGACCTGTGAGCTTCCCCATTGCTGTGGCTGGAGAGAGCTTTTTGATTCCCACCCTCCAGTGCAGATTTTCATGGAGAAAGGCAAAGCTGGCTGTGGGGGAAACCCGGTTAATTAACTGCTGCCTTTGACACGCTGGGTGATGGGGGTGGTGTGGGGGGTTGCTAATGTGCACATGCTGATTCTGTGTGAAACCACACAATGCAACTGTTGTTGATGGCTTTTTGCAGGCGGGAAGGAAATTGTGGCTTGGCTGGGTGGGAGAAAAGCTCCTGGGTTGTCATTAAATGTTGGCATACAGGACGGCAGACAGAGAGGCGTTGGGGAGGTGGTAGCCATAATGGATCGTGTTCTTGTTTGGAGGTCCAAGTGGTCTCTTTAATGTGATATCCCCTCAAGGAAAAGTGGGCGATCTGGCAGAAAAGCTACTTTGGGGGTCAAAAATGTCAGTTTCCCTAAAGCGTCACATGAACCCCCTCCATTCATTCCCATAATGCCTTGGGTGCCCCCTATCATAGAGCTAAAAAAACACCCGCTCAGGTGATGCGCAGCCCTCACTCCCAGTTTCCATTTGAAGACTGCCACTGTGGACGACAGGATCAGGACACAGATGGTGGGGGGTGTTCTGCCTTCTGCATCTCTATGGGGCAAGCTCTATGGGACACAGATGGACAGACACACACGTTCAGTTAGAAACCAGAATGTCCTGGGACCCTTTACTCCTTACCCTACCCAGTCCCCATAAAGATTCCCCCTGTTCCTTGAGTGCTTTGGCAAAATTCTGTTCCAGCCCCCTCCCATGCTGATTACAGTTCGCCTCTCCATGCCACACACTCATCTGCTTCTTTGGGTGGTTTGCCCCACCACCTGAACACAAACCTCTCTCTTGTGTGCGCGCACACACACACACACACACACACACACACACCACACACTGCTGGGCAAATGAGTAAATGGCTTTTTCTTTGCTTCTCTTTCTCTTTCTGCTTCACACCACCCTCCCCAGAGGAAAAGGCTCCGGTACTCCGACCTGGACTTTGAGGTAGGTGAACCCTTTGACATCCCTCCCTCCCTTGGGCCCATTCTTCTCTCCCTGATAGAGCGCAGCGGCATCCCTGGCTGTGTGGGAGTGTCTTCTCATGCTCTGCCCAGTAGGAGTTGGTGCGATATTTGGATCTGCCTTGATCTCAGTGAATCTGCACCGCAGGCTTAGACTGGCTTAATAATCCCGCCCTCTTCACCATCACACCCTCAGAATTGTAGCTTCAAAGATGGGAGGACTCGGAATTGTGCCCTCTTCAAAACTACAATTCCCAGGATTCTTTGCAGGGCAAGCCATGCAAGTGAAACTGATATAAAACCAATACACTTTGTAAAATGGTCATGCACACCATCTGCCAAGCTGCCTGTTGGTTCAAGTCCAGTTGCTTTAGTCGCCTTCTTCAGATGTGGGCCATCTTTTCACTGCAGCCTGGACTCAGTTTTCTATCATCTTCCTTCCTTCTGCTTTTCTCCCTCTGCAGTGCCCCTGTCTAAAGATTCTGGTCATGTGAGGGGGGATAATTTTTCTCACACATGTGTGACTCTTTCCTCTCCCCCTCTGATAACATTCACTTCCACTTATGGCCAAGCTCAACATAGGAGTGACTCCTCATAATTGCAAATGGAGGATTATGGTGAACAGATACCTGTTGCTCTATACAGTCCCACTTAGGAAGCTGCCTTCTGCGGAGCCAGGCATTGGTCCGGCTAGCTCAGTATTGTTTACACAGACTGGCAGCGGCTTCTCCAAGGTTCTAGGCAGGAATCTCTCCCCTTTCTTAGAGATGCCATAGAGAGGATTTGGGAACTTCTGCATGCAAAGCAGATGTGTCAGGCCTAGGGAATGTGCTGAAATGGATGACAGGGAATGCCCACTGAAAAGCTCTGGTTGATTCCAAAGTGCCATAAGAATGCATAGAATTTTCACTTGGCCATTGGCCATTCAGAAATTCAATGCATTCTGTGGCTATTTGGAAGGAGGAACATAGGAAGCTGCCTTCTACTGAGTCAGTCCATTCATCCATCTAGTTCAGTATTGTCTACACAGACTGGCAGTGGCTTCTCCAAGACTGCATGCAGGAGTCTCTCTCAGCCCTATCCTGGAGATGCCAGGGAGAGAACTTTGAACCTTCTGCATGCAAGCATGCAGATGCTCTTCCCAAAGTGTCTCCATCCCCTAAGGGGAACGTCTTACAGTCCTCACAAATGTAGTCTTCCATTTAAATGTAAACCAGGATGGATCCCGCTTAACCAAGGGGACAGTTCATGCTTGCCACCACAAAATGCCGCAGATGTGCAGCTGAAGACCACATTTTGGCCAATAACATCAGGGCTTTGGTGGGGGAGCCAGATGTGAATGGAGAGAAAAAGTATAGCCTTACCCACGCGTTACATTCGACGCATGAACAGTCTGCATACAATGTGCACACAGATGGATCTGTACTTATGTGAAACTGTTCGCAGATTATGCTTGACTTGGGCACTGTCATAGATACCCTGGATTTGAGGGGCCCTGCACACAGGTTCTCTTTGAACATGCATGCATGTACATCCCTTTGCACACCAGCATGAACATGTGTGCAGACATCTAGACATGCATACAGTGCAACAGATGAATAGGCCTTTTCTTTGCCAGAGATTCTTTCTTGTCAGACGACCAATCCACATTTGGGCATCTCGCCATGAAACGATACTGATGATACTGCCCTTCCCCGTGCTTCTAAAATCATATCAGTTTGGTTTATTTCTCTTCCCAAGCCACATTCTTGGCTCTGATTTAAGCATAATCCGATGAAACGGGCCCCCAAGTTTTATAACGGGCACTAAAGACTGTTAGCAGTTGATTAAAATGCTGGAGTCGGGGACGGGAGTATTTTAGCTGGGTTTATGGGGGAAGAGGTAATATCCCTCCAGTTATGGGGAAAGATTTGATAGGGGAGCGTCGTTCCAACAGGCCTTAGAGATCTGCCATCAGCTGGTTTCAGCCTGTAAATGTTGACCTGACAAAATCTCCTGCTATTGGAGCCCTCGGCTGAGGAAAGGAGAAGCACTCTGGATCTGTCTGCCATCCAGTAATGTCTAGGAGGAGCCAGGCCCTCGCTTCTCAGCTGTGGGAGGGGGCCCCGCTCGCCTTCTCCCTGTTCACAGGTTTTGCTGGGCTTTGTAGTGCTCGGAGACCCTTCCAAAGCAGTCTGACCAGAGAGACAAGCAGGTTGAAAGGGTGTGTGTATGGAAAGGGCGGCCCTTCCATGAGGCCGGGCCAGGCAGTTGCCTCAGGCAGCCGATTGGCAGGGGCGTCAGCAGCACAGCCCCCCATTGCCACCATCAGAGCAGCTCTTCGGGATGTGTCTCAGCCTTGCCAGGAGCACTTCTCTTTCTGCTCTTTGCAAAGCTCACATGGAGGGAAGAGGAAGCTGCTGGCCACCTGCCCTCCTCCCTGCCCCGGAAAAAGGGCTGGCCAGGCAGCATTTGCCGCAGGAGCTGCCATCCCTTGGGCCACCCCCGGTGCATTTGGGCCACCAGAAGCAACATCCCGATCAAGTGGCTTTCGGCTCTCTTACCATTGTCTTCTACCAGCTGCACTCCCTCCTGCGTTTTGCCCAAGGACCCTTTCCTTGTTCTTGGGCCAGCCATGGCTCAAAAACAACTGGATGGGTTTTGTGTCACGCTTGCTATTTTGCAGGATTCTGCTATGATTAGGAGAACGGGTTTTTGTTTTTTTTTTAAATGAAGCCAACTTGGTTGATCTTCCCCTCTCCTCGCCACACACCCCACATCGGCCCACGTGCTTAAAATTGGGACACACCAAGAACCCCACGTCCTTTGGGCTTCCCTACATTTCCTGACACCCTCCCAGTGGGTTTCTTTATCTCATATTGTGTGTGTGTGTGTGTGTGTGTGTGTGTGTGTGTGTGTGTGTGTGTGTGTGTGTACTTTGGACCAGGCTGCCACCCATGAGATAAAGGAACATGTCAGGAGAAAAACCTGGGGAAAAGCTAAGGATGTCCACGCTCTCAGTAGCCTCCTTTTGAATCACATGGGCTGGTTCAGGTGGGGAGAAATCATCCGAACTAGCCCAGAATTCCCCCCCCTTATATGTACTAAGCTTTCCCCATAAATTACATTGGCAATCCTCCTAAAAACTTTTAGATGTTGGTCTGTATCACTCGCCCTCATGTACTGGAACTGGGGAGCTTGCTTAAGGCTGAGTGAAGAAGAGAACGGGGGGGAAGGGCTCCTAACTCCGTTGATCTCTTCAAGCACTAGCAGCCTGTGAGGCCTGCTGTGGGGGTGGTGAGGGCCGTGGGATATCCCTTGAAGCAAATGCAAGCTTACCGCCACCCAGCACCCTACGGGAACTGGCGATGGCCAGCCTAGCAGCCTACGGGGAGGGCGCCCTGTCCCTATCGCTCAGCTAGCATCCACACATGCACGGCAGCTGTCTGAGGGGGTCAGCACCATGCTGGGTGTGGCGGCATGTAAGTTTGCCTCCCCTTCAAGCCCTATCCAGCCGCGGCCGGCCTCACAAGCCACTGTGCTTTTAACCACTAGGATTGCAATGGATAGATGTGCGGCTGGGACGGGGTTGAGATGATGTCTCTGTGGCTAGGGAGGTTCCAGTGATGCATCTGACTTTCTTTGCTCTCCTTCCGCTGTCCGGGGCTTTGAAGAAAGTCATGCACACCCGAAAGCGCCACTCGGAACTCTACCATGAGTTGAACCAGAAGTTCCACACGCTGGATCGGTATCGGGCCCCAGCGACCAATGCCGCCAAGGTAAGGCTGGAGCAAAGCAAACCCCTCCCCGCTGAGACGTAAGTAGCACCTGGCGGCAGAACTGAGCAGGGCCTCCTCCGTGCCAGGGTTCAGCAGCTCCCGTACCTGTGCAGAACACCCCTGGAACGGGTGGAATAATTGTGCCTCTGACCATATGCAGAGCTCAGCCCCACACAGTACATAATTAACCTGCACAACTTTTTGCTGCTGACTGCTGTCATGGCCACCAGTACACATGATTGTTTGAAAAAGGTGCCCAGATTGGCTTGAGACAGCATTCTTTATTGATTTGTTTGTTCAATTTGTATACCGTGTTTCATTAAAATAATCTTGGAGTGGTTTACAATATAATTAAAGCAATGCATAATTAAAATACAAAAGTACAGATAATATAAATATAAAAATATCTATTAAAATTAAAAACCCATTTAAAAAACCCATTGAGATCATCAGGAGAGGTGCAGTTGCCACCAGCTCATCTGGTGGCTACTCAGGGACGGGCCTTCTCCGCTGCTGCCCCAAAGCTTTGGAACGTGCTCCCTGCTGAAATAAGAGCCTCCCCATCTCTGACAACTTTTTAAAAGTCTTTAAAGACACTTTTAATTAAATTTTGTTTTAACAGTGTTAACATTGTTTTAAAATTTGAATTGTAATATCTTAACTTTTACCATATCATTTATTTTGTTTTAACAACTGTTTTAAGTTTTCTGTTGTCATTGTTTTAACTAATGCTTTAACTTTGTTGCTTGTTGGAAACCGCCCAGAGATGTGAATTTTGGGCAGTATAAAAATATGTTAAACAAATAAATAAAGGCAATAATACATAAAAACACAAAGCAGCAGCAGTGAAAACAATACTTTCATTTAAAAGTCTGGGTGAAGAGTCACGTCTTTACTTGTTTCCAAAAAACTGTCATGGAGACTGAGGGGCGGATTTCAGCCTTGACAGCATTCCTAAGCCTGGGGGCAATGACTGAGAAGGCCCTGTCCCGTGGGCGTGACAGCCAAGCCGATCTCACCATCGGCATGCGGAGCAGAGCCCCCTCCAATGATCTTGTCAAGCAGGCGGAAACAGTTAGCTACAATAACTAGAAATGGAAGCTTCGTGCTGAGAAGTAGGAGGCCCCAAATTCCCTGATGGTGAAGAGAGGCCTCTGACCAAGACCACGTGTGGTGCAGAGCAGTGCTTTCCAATCATGAGTCCCCAGATGTTGGACTGCAAAGATCTGGAGACCCCTGGTTGGAAACGCCTGCTATAGCAGGCGTGATGTTTCCCAACAGCCTGTGGATCTCACCTGTTAAGCAGAAATACTGGAGAACTGCTCCCAAATCGAGTAGTCCCCTCAGCTAAACCTTGCCAAAAAATTGAAACCCTTCACCAAGACAAGAAACTCCAGCTGTGTTGATTTGGATGCTGAGAGGACCCTTCGCCTCAGGAATTAATTGTTGCTCTTCTTGTGCAGAGAGAGAAGCGGTGGAGCGTCTCTTCAGGGAGCGGGGAGAAGAATATGCCCAGTGTAAGTGCCCTTTGATACTCAGAGATGAGGAGAGAGCAATGGGGCAGGGGAGGATGTGGTCTTCTCTGCCACCTAGCCCCAGATGCAACAGGTAGGAGATGGACCAAGACCATCAGAAGAACAACTAAAGCAGGGGCATGTAACCTTAGCTCTCCTGGTGTTGTTGAACTACAATGCTCATCATCCCCAGCCACAATCTATTGCTGGGGATGATAGGAGTTGTAGTTCAACAACAGCTAGAGAGGCAGTGTTGCCTGCCCCTGAACTACAGCTAACAGTCCCCTATCATTTGGGAAATCCAAGCAAAAGGGTCTCACTGCATGCAGAGGATGTCTAGGGCATGTGATCAGTGGTCCAAGAGGGCGGTGCTGATTGGGCCAATGGGTCCTGCTCGTTGGCCTCGATCCTTCCACATGAGACTAGGCCGGTCCAAGGTTCTACCCACCTCCTTCGGAAATCCCAGATGTTGTTGAGTACAGCTCCCATAATTCCCAGCCAAAGGCCATCACAGCCGAGGATGCTGGGAGTTGTAGTCAGCAACATCTGGAATTCCCTGTTAGAGAGAATGCTGGTCCTTTATCACATGGGGTGTGTGATTTGGACAGACTGCCCCCCATGTGATAAAGGAGCATGCCATGAGGACATTAGGACATCTGGGAAAGATCTAAGGATATGCACACCCCCTGCCATTTTGCATCAGATTCTCAAGTCCTGAATGGCTTAGGAACCAGGACTGCCTACTCCCATAGGAGCCTGCCCAAACCCTCAGAAAGGGGTCCCCTGTCTTGTGAGGTGGGGCAGATGGTGACTAGGGGAAGGACCTTTCTTGAAGGCTCGGCATGATTTTCAGACCTCTGTTTAATGCCAGGGAGGGAGGGAGAAGCACCCAAAATTGGTTGGCTTTATTTCTGGGCTACACCGGAAGCAGAATTCCTTGGTGGCTTGTGTGGGCGTGGCTGGGGGGCAGGCCCAAGGCTCAGGGGCATTGCACAGAACCCATGGCTCTGTGACTGGACCCGTCTGGGGTGCATTTCTCCACCCCACCAATGGCAGCCAATACTGGGGAACTGGGAGTGAATATGTGAGCTCAACATTATGGGAAGGACCTCACTTGACGGGGGGGGGGCTCCCCTTTCCAGAGACAGCCTCGCATTTCCTGTGGCCTGATGCCTCTCCTTCCTCCCCGCTGTCCGCAGCAGGAGATAACCAGCCCAGAGAGCCGGCAGCAGAAGCAGAAGTCCTGGAGCACGTTCAAGGCCATGACGCTGAGCTCCCTGCCCTCCAAGCACCGGGAGAAACTGGAGATGCACTCGGCTGACTGGGAGAAACATTGCATGAGCCTGGATCTGTCCGAGGGGGACTTCCAGACGGAAGTGTGAGCCTCGTGGACTCTGGGATTTGGCACTCTAGATATATAGATATATATATATATATACATAAATATATATATATTTTCACACGGACACTTTGGAAAAAGAAGGAAAACAAAGCAAAGACAATTCCTTCCCTTCTGGTGGTTTTATTGGGTTTTTTGGGCAACCGTGGCCACCCCTGTAGATGCTTGTTGGGCGGAAGGGGGCAGCAGGAGCTACTGTGCCCTCCCCCCAGCTGTCACATAGACACGGCCATGCACACCCCACAGGCACCTGGCCCACTTGGAGAGCATGAGGGGGGCTCTTTTGTCTCCCCGGACCTCCCCACGCCTCCTGCTGCCCCTCTTCCTTGCAGTGATTCACCGTCAGGACACAAAAGCGCGCACACAATCACACGCCGCCGATGGCTCTCTGATCCTCGCACCCACAGGACTCGGGCGGTGGGGCAGGGCGCCCCCTCCTGGGTGCAGAGAGCCGATCTTAACTCTTTTCTATCTGGACGTTTCTTCACGCCATGCACTGTGTGCATGGCCAGCCAGAGGTTTGGGAGAGAAGTCGCTGCCCCGCGTCCCGTCCCCCCCCCCCCCCCGGCCTTCAAGACACTGCTCCTTCCGCCATTCTTCCCAATCTTTGGACCCAGGACCCAGGGCAAAAGACTTGGCTTCTTCTCCGCCGCATCCCACACAGGCTGGAATCTGAGCCACTCTCCCCCCTGGAGCACCCCGCCCCTCTCTCTCTGCCCCCATCCCCACTTCTATCCCAGGCCGGGCAGGCGCTGTGTTTGTTGGAAATAAAAATTCACTCTGTGGATCTTTGCTGCTGTCTGGGTCTCAGTTTTCCTGTTCTTTGGGCATCAATGATTTGCACATGGGATTTGCACTCCTCCAGCCTCCTAGCGAGCTGAAGGAAGGCGGTTGCCCAAGGAGGCACAGCTGCCTGGACTTCCTGGACTTCTGTTTTGCTCTTCTCTCCTGCTCTGTGTTTTTGCTTCTCTCTGCGTGGCCAGCTGCATGCAGGCTGGCATTAGTCAGGTAGAGCTGTGCGGTTAACTGGGCAGCAATACCTGACGAGTGGCCGGCCTGCAGCTGTGCTGCTCTTGTTAATACTGGAGCAGGAGAGAAAGGAAAAGGCATTGCTCCAGTAAGCAAAGGTGGCTGTTCCTCTTCCTCCTGCCCCCGGCTTGTTAGGACAAGCCGCTCCTGGTGAGAGGCCTCACCAGCATAGAAAGAGACATCTCCTCTGGGGTTGGCATCACTTTTTCTTTCTCTGCTGCAAGCAACATTCAAGGTGAATTTAGAAGTTGCCAGTGCTGAAAATGGGTTCAAAAAGTCCTGGAGAAACTCAGAGTATTAGCAAAACTCTTGACTTTGCCCAAGCCTCCTCCCTTTTCCCTGAGGAAGAACCTCTGAATTCCGTTTTGTTCTTGCTGTTGGCGAAATTTGGTAACCACCTAGGTAGGTAGAGTGCCAAAAATACATTGGGGTTCCCTTGAAATGTTTCATGTGAGGAGGAATCTCCTATGTTCACTATAGATTTCAGGAGTGTGCTGACTTAGTTATCTGACTCAAAATGGAAAATGGGAACCACCTCTTAAAAGGCAAAGGGGGCTTGAGAGGCGTGAGCTAAAACCTTAATTTTAACAGGAAGCGAAAATCAGGGATGGGTGATTTTTTTTCCTGTATTGCAAAATCATGATTTCTGAAGTGCAGAGATTCCCGATAGGCACCAAAATCCGGGTAGCATCCAGCCAGGCTCCAAGCCCCATGCCTTTGGGAACCAAAGAACCAACTCCCCAGAACTGCTTGTCTGTCAGCAAAAATTGAGGGAGGACAGAGGAGTGATCTTGTGCTAGCTGAGCCCAGCGCATGGTCAATGCCAGAGTGATCTGTATGGGAGTGAGTGCACCACTAACCTGTGCTGCTGATTTCCACCAAGCTCCAGGGGATCCTGCAAGGAAACCAACCAAACACCTGCATCTCCTCCCCAGCTGCTGTGGGGTTTTTTCTAGAGACAACAGGGAAGGATGGCATTACTTGACAATAAATACGGGGGGGGGGCAGAATTTGGAGATCGCCTTGAGCCCGAGTGACCTGGTTAGTATGGATGGAAAACGGCCACATCAACAGAGCTCCTTGCAGAAGAGGTGAGGCCAGGTACCACCACGGTCTGGCAGCTGTTCTTCAGCCCAGCACGGCAGGAGGAACAAGAGACCAATCCTCTTTGAAGAGAAGAACGGGTGGGTTTGCAAAGCGGCAGCAGTTCGGAATTGTGGGGAGGAGAGTTTCTAGCCAGGGAAGAATATTTCCTTCCTGGGGTGGAAGGAACAATCTGAGGCAAGATGCATGGTTGCCCCGCCCCAATGTTAGCCCAGTCCTTTGCCAAGGCCTTTAGAGCAGCGATGGGCAACCCAAGGCCATCTAGCTGTTGGACTACAACTCCCATCACCCCCAGCTGCAATCAGCTAGGGGTGATGGGAGTTGTAGTCTGAAAAGAGCTGGAGAGCCTCAGGTTGGCCACCCCTCGCTCAGGCCAAAGCCAAGTGTGCGGCCGGGGGGACATCTCGGATCACTGCCTTCAGAACTCACAGGGCTGCAACAATCAAGACCCAATTCTCCTCACATTGGCTTGCAATGCTGTTGTATCCTGGAAGGCGCTGTGTGTGGGGGGAGGAGAGTGTCAATGAGCATGATGGGAATTTCAGAGAAGAGCAGTAGAGCCTTTGGGCACCTGGAAGCCTAAATGGCCAGGGAACAGTGGATGTTACATCCTGGCTGCAGTGAAGGAAAAGCTTTGTTTCTGGGGGAACAGAGAAGTTCCACAGAAGCATTGGCACTCAAGGCCTCGTGCCCGGAAGCAGATTGCCATGGCGTGGGGCACTTATGAAAGGGAGCGACCCCATCACTGGGAGCCGGAAGGAAGGAGCACCATTTCCAGTTATCAAATGAACAAGGAACAGGAGGAGCAGAAGAACACAGACCACCACCACCAGGTGGACCAGTCAGCACCATGCAGTGATGACTGAAGAGAGCTGGCACAGACATCAACCATCATAAAAAAGCATGGCCACCACACCCAGAAAGGCAGGAGGCCAATGAGAACTCGGACACAACTGGATAGGAATGAAAGGGCTGCAGCTTTATTCATAGACGACAACTTTGGTAATGACAATTCTAATTAACTTGAATTCACTAGAGAGGAAATGGAGTAGGCAAAAAAAAACAAAAAACACTTTCCCACTAGGCCAATCTAGTGGAAAGCAAAATAAATTCCTATTCGTCCCCCAACAGGTTGGCCAGCAAAGCCCATTCTCTCCCTGGGAGGGTTGGAAGCCCAGGATTGTGCACAACGAGGGGTGGATGGCAAGGTCAACCAAGTTTTAGGGAGTCGCTGCCTACTCAGCCCAGTCTTGGAGGCATGGCAATGTTTCGAAGGTCTTCTTGGATGGATCGGGTCCTCCAGCCGCCCAGGAGCAGCACTCCTTGAGCAGGAAAGGGAGCCGCTTTGCTTGTGCCAGGTAGCCCTGTGTAGCTGGGCGGGGCGGGGGACTGTGCTTCTTTCCAACGAGCTATGCAATAACCCGCTACTTGCTGCCCAAGAGATGTGTATTGCCAGGGGCAGGGGGTGGGGGCGGCTCCCCGGCTGGAAGAAAGACCCTCATCAGCCACACGTCAGCCTTCAGGTCCTGGTCCCGGGTGGGCGCATGGACAGGCTGCTGAGGCAGGAGAGTATTGTGTGCAAATTGTTGTTGTGTCTGCCCCATCCTTTGTTTCCAGACATTCGGCACAGCACCACTTGCATCTGTCACATCTGTTCTTGGCTGACAGATTGAGCGATTCCTGCAGGGGCTCCTCTTAAGTCACCCTGGGAGGAAATAACACCAAGAGACCTAGCGAACGCTCAGTGGGCCAGCCCTCCTGGAGAGGGAACATCTCCTGCACCTTCACACTCTTCTGGTAGTGCCTTCAAAGAGAGTGAAATGTGGCCCACCAAGATGACCCACTACGGGAGACCCAAACATCCCGTATCGCTTCCTGATGAGCATGGCAGCGGTTCTCCTCACGGAAACCTGCTAGCCATGGAAGAATCCCAGGGCATTGGAGGTCTCCATCTCCACGGCGTTCTCGGAGCTGAGCTCCCGAATCTGGGATCACAAGCAAAGACAAATCCTGTGAGAATAAAGGGCCACCCAAGTGACCTTGATTCAGAGCCGAAGGGTGGACAGGGAGGAGCTGCTCTTACCAGACACTTGGACAGGGGCGTAGCTATAACTTAGCAGAAGGGTTCAAAGAACACAGGCCCCCAGCTCCTGAGGGCCCTCCAGGTCCACCCCTCCCTATTTTCTTCATTATCTCCCTCACTCTGGGGGGCCGCCAGAGAGAGGGATGAACATGGGCCCCCTCTCCTCTAGCTACGCCCCTGCACTTGGAGATCTTGTGGAGCAGCTTCTGCAAGCCAGAGGGCCACCCTCCAGGTGTCACAGGGGCGGGGGGGGGGAGTTTCCAACAGGAGGTGCAGATTGCCCTTGGCTGCCTTTAAAAGAAGAGAACAGAAGAGAGTGTGAGGCCACCTCTGCGAGGATCTTCCTCCAGGCTGAAGATGGAAGCCAAGTATTCTTTCAGCCTGAAGAGGGTGTCTGGAAGAGAGCCCTGCAACACACCCTTGCTGAGTCCTGAGAGGGAGGCCTGCCCTGAGAGTGCAGGCCTGACCCAAATCTCCCCCAGCCCTCCTGAGCAATCTCAGCACTTGCCCTCTTACCTCACCAAGAGGGCCACACCCTGGAGGCAGCTGTGCGGAGAGCACAGGGATTCCCAGCAGGTCTTCTCCAGGGCCACCCTCTCCAGCAGGGTCCGGACAATCTGTGAGGTCTCCTTGCAGAGAAGAGAAGGTTGCTGTCTCCAAAGTGTGTGTCTCCCCCTCCCCCCCGCTCACATGCCTGTGAGGTGAAGTGTCCCCCCACCACCACCACATGCCTGCTTCCTCCTCCTAAAAGGAGGCTTCATTCTCTGCAAGGGCTGGAGACGTGCTCCGTTCTGTCTCCCCATGTGCCTGCTTGGCTTACATGCTCTTTAAAAGGTTTCTGTGTTAGTTTTGTCTCATAGGAGACTGGTGGCCGCTCGACCGGAGGATTTTTTAAACGAACCTGGGGGAGGTCCAGGGCAAGATACCCTCTCCCAGTTGGCCACAATTACAATACACAGGTAGGCAGTGGTTTTCATCAAATTCAAGCGATCCTCTCAAGTGCCCTATAGAGATCCCCAGCTGCCAAAAAACAAAGGCAAAATTCCTCAGGGGATGACTTATGGTGTGAACCTCTCCCAGCCAGTCTCCTGTGCTTCATCGGCCTTTCTCAAAGTCCAGCAGTTGAACAGAACAGCGGCCGCACATTTTGCTCCTTAACTCCGATTATATTAAGGCTAGAGCTTAGCTTGAAAAAGAAAAAGAAGCTGGGGATCCAGGAAAGCTAATGGGCTAACCAGGCGCTGGGGGAAGTGATTTAAATTCAGGAAATACCTGGAAATCCAAGGGAGCTGGCAACTTTACACACATATACACACCCCATGCGTTTCTCTAGGCATCTCAGGGGTATGGAAGTTCCACTCATATTGTGGCTAAAACCCTTAAATGGGGCTCTTTTCCAAGAGGATCACCTCTAAATCTTTTTTGAAGCTAGTGACCATCAGCATATCTTGTGGCAATGAATTCCATATATCTTGTTCTTGTAATGAGGGCCTACACTCCTCTGTCCTCTACCTGCTGCCCTTCAAGTTCATCAGGTGAACGTCACTTCCAGAATTGTGAGAGGAGGAGAAAAATAACCCCCCATGGTACTCAGGGCTTTGAGACCTGCTCTCCGCTCCAGCCCCGCTTCTTCTTGCTGAGCTAACCAGGCCCACCCCCTGCTACACACACATACACAACACACACGCACACACATACACACACACACTGGGCTCCTAAGGAAGGCTCTCTGCTTCCATGAGCTCTGGAGCTGCCCCTCAAGCTGAGAAAAGAGTACCTCGAGGAACTGATGAAGCTCTCCACATCCAGCTGTGCCCTCATGTTGACCAGTGGGATCTCGGCCTCTTGGGTGTCAGGACCCTGCAAATGAGACAGAGGAGAGGAATGCATGCTCTTGTACTCATGTTGAACTTTCTGGGGGCTCTGATTTTTGACACAGCCACCACATACTTGTGGACATTTTGTTTCATTGTGATATGATGCATTGTGCTCAACAAAATGGCAGCCCTTATTTAAAATGGCCACCATCCTTCAAAATGGCCATTGGTATCTGTTGGCTGCACCGTGGAGCTCCAGTCAAAAAAAAGAAAGCATGTCAAGTCAGAATCCAAAATTTATTTCTGTACCAAAAGAAAAGCAATATTTAAAAGAAATATCAGTGCATTTCTTTAAGGCACAGCTAGTATACAGAATTTGCAGAAAGACCCTTTCATTAACTGAACTATGTCAGGGTCTTGGGAACCGTTTGATGCCTCACGTCCAAACCACATGCACCCAGAAAGCGATTGATTTGGGAGAGAGGCAAAGGGGTGCAGAATCCTTCCCCAACCTCCGCTTTCCCATTGTTGTGGTCTTCCTAAGCCACTTCCTCTCTCCATGTGGTTTCAGAGGTCGGTCTGAAGTGACAATTATAGACACTGCAGTGAGAAACAAGACACAACACGAGTACCTCAGAAGAGCCTTGCTGGATCAGGCCAAAGAATCATCTAGCTTCCAACAGGGCACAGCCCGATGCCTCCAGGAAGCTATCCCCTGTGGACATCACCACATCTTGCAGGAGTCAATTCTTCTACGAGATGTAAGATGACGCCATTTTTGTCTGCCCTGTCAGCCGCACTGGATCCATCCCAGATCCAGGCTGGCAGGGGGTCAGAATACCTCCCTACACAACATTTCAAGAAGAAACTCTACCTCCTCGGGGAACTGGTGGCAACTGCTTCATCCAGGATCTCCTTCCCATTGGTCACACTGCAAATCATGGAGCCATCCAAGAATGACTTCTGTGAAGAAGGGAAGAGAGAGGAATGGGTCCTCTAGCGCCCATTTGATCTTTCCAGGGCCTCTGGGGTCCAAAGGTCACACCTCCTTCAAGGGGTCCTTAACAGATGCTCATAAAGCAGGAAGTGGCTCCTCTGCACCTCGAAACAGTGTTTGGGAGGAGGATTTGGAAAAGGAGCGTGGCCACTTCAATAGCAATAGCACTTACATTTATATACCACTTTATAGCTGGAGCTCTCTAAGCGGTTTACAATGATTTAGCATATTGCCCCCAACATTCTGGGTTCAAGGCAAAAAACCATTTTTCAGAGTTAAAAATTTTCAGCCTCCCACTGCACACCATGCTGCCATACAAAATTGGGCCAAATTGGGCCCAAATCAGCTGCATTGCTGACTAAAACCACCCTGAGCCATTTTGGAAGGGGGGTATATAAATCAAATAAATAAATAAATAAATAGTAAAAGGGACACTTCCTGTTCTCAAAATGCTTTTTGTTGATGATGTTTTTAAGCTACTACCTGTATTTAGAGTCTTGCAAAAAAAGAAAAAACCCCAAACATTTCATTTAAACTTTATTTTCATGTTTGTCTTTATTTTTCATTTTTCATTCAGCTGATTTTTCATTCAATTTACCTTTTGTTTTGTTAATTTTATAGCCTCTTTTTGCTCTTATTTGTTTTTGTTTCTCTAATGCATTCTTCCTAAACTTCTGGGTCTGGAGAGAAGCTCCGGAGCACAGCTGGCTCCCCACACCCATGACCATGCTGTTTAATCACGTGACCCACCATGTGCCGCCATCTCACTGGATGTTTGCTTCCAAAATGGCCACCATTAGATTAAAAGAAAAACAAGTGTGCAATAAAAACAAGAGTTACATTAAAAGAAAAAAAGTGTGCAATAAAAACAAGCACTAGATTAGAAGAAAAACAAGAGAGTGCAATAAAAACAAGCACTAGATTAGAAGAAAAACAAGAGAGTGCAATAAAAACAAGCACTAGATTAGAAGAAAAACAAGAGTGTGCAATAAAAACAAGCACTAGATTAGAAGAAAAACAAGAGAGTGCAATAAAAACAAGCACTAGATTAGAAGAAAAACAAGAGTGTGCAATAGGAACAACCATCCCTTCATAAAGCAGCTTGGAAGAGATAGTTTTCATTATTAGCAGAAATACAATAAAGGAAGCTCACTTCCCTCACGCACCGGACGGAGCCAGACCCGATCTTCCTACTCACAGGCAAGGATCTTGCCCTCCCATTTCCCCAACAGCTTCCCAGCCACTCCTGGGACACAACAAAAGCCGCTTCCTCTGCTGGGGGCTGTGAGTGTGAGTCCCGCATTGGTCCTCCTGTTTTGTGCTTCGGGGCTTTCCCCCTTATTAGGAAAGACCCGGCCAGGCTCTCAGTGAGGCCTAGTCCTCCCTCAAAGCCTTCAAAGCAACAACCTGCCACGCACCCACCCAGCAACTTAGTGAACATTTCCGTATCACTAGCAGGAAGTCTGGGGTAGCCAGAGGGTGGGGCTCAGCATTCCTGCTAACAGAGCATTCCATGTTGACTACTACAACTCCCATTATCCCCAGCTGCAATGGCCTTTGGCTGGGGATTATGGGATTGGTAGCCAACAACATCTGGGGTTCCCTGTTAGAGGAAACACTGGTGGGGCTTCCTAGCTATGACTGGTAGGACTTGGGAAGTGCAGCTTCTCCCACCCCGGGAGCCCTCTGCTGAGACAAGCAGCACCTGCCCAAGTCCCCTCTTCTCCCCTGGCTGGGCTGTAGCTTGGGGTGGGGGGTCCTGAAGCTCAGAATCTCCATTAGGAAAAAGATCTCAGCTCCCTGGTTGGGGCTTGGAGAGCGGCTGCCGGTCAGAGTAGACCACCATGAACCGAGCAGAGCAATGGTCTGACTCAGCACCACCTGTTCCGAGGGGCTGCCATGACCACCTCCTCTGCCCCCCAGAGGGGTTTCCACTGCTCCCCATCCCAACTGCTCCCTTTCCCCTGCAACCGCTCAAGAAGGCACCAGGGCATCCAGCCCTGAAGAAGCAGCCAGCCAAACCTGGCTCCAGCCTCCCGCTCTGGGTGGCTGCAGGGCTCACCTGGAATCCAGGGGCTGAGAAATGCTGGGCCAGGCACACCAGCCCATGGAGCCTCTCAGCCCCCCAGTCCTCAGAGAACAGACTAGGGGACCGATCCCCCCACCCCACCCATCCTCCTTTGAAACCCTAGAAGAGAGCTCAGTGTGCATGAGAACCCTCCCTGGCCTCCTGTGCCTGAACCCCTGGAGCCTCCCCCAAAGCCCAGCTAGCTCAGACTGATGGGCTTTGGAGATCCCTTTGCCTGCCCTTGCTGCCTTTCCTTTCTGTCTGGTGCTTCTTGTGAACAGGGACCTCTTTTGGGGGGGCAGCTTATGAAACCCTGGCAGGGGCCATGCTTCTTGAGAGGGTCCCAAGTGGTCTTCAAATCCAAGGTGCCATAAATCAAGACTGGGCCCAGATAACCCAGGAGGAGCAGGAGGACATACCTGAGAGGAGCCACAGGAGTAGCCCCACCAAGGCTGCCCACGCCGCGGAGTAAGGGGCATCCTTCTCCCATGTCCTGCCAAGGAGAGAGGAGAGCAGCAGTGAGGATGGGCTGGGACAGTTTGTTCAGACCCACCAGGGTCAGCCCAGAGGGACCAGGAGGGACTCACCTCCAAGATTTCCCACCTTGATCCAAACCGCTTTGAGAACTTTGGTGGTCTCTCCCCCCATCCCCACATTGGGCTTCTTTGGGGTAGGGTGGTGAAACCTCCCTCTGAACTCCTCACCAGAGGAGGCCACGTTCAGTGCTCCCGCGTGGCCCAAAATGGACCAAATTTGGCGTGAGCATCAGGAGAGAACGACACCACCAGTCAAGTCCAGGGGCTCCCAGGGCAGCAGCGGAACCTCCAGCCCCATCAGGATCCGTCGGAACCCCAGCGCCATGGCAACCAGGTCAACAAACCCAGCCCCGGGATGCAGCTCAGCAACTGTCACTTTCTGAATCTAAGCAAGGATGGCGGAACTCCCAGGCCCCAGTGGTGGGCACGAGGCACCAGCAGGCAGGGTTGCCAACTCTACCTTCTCCTGCTCCTGTGCCGTTAGAAGATCCCTGGCATATAGAAATTAAACTTGTGAAGATTTCCCCATCTCTTCAGGCTAGAAATGGCTTCACCTGCTCAGATTTGTCACGCCTTTCTTCAAAGCAAGAGGTGGCAATTCCCATCCTCCACATAACTTGCAACTCCCAGGTGGCAAATCTTGCCATTTCTATCCTCCCTCTATCTCCCACCACCACCCAAACATTTCATGTCATTTATATCCTACTTTTAATTATTTAAAAATATCAAAGTGGCTTCCAAACAACAGAACTCATATAACTGCATAAGCGTCAGTGTAAGAACTCTTCCAGAAGAGAACATTTGTCACTTTCATAAGTGCCTTTCATAAGTGCATTTGTCACTTTCATAAGTGCCTGCCTGGAGGGGGTAATGGGCTGGATGAGGGATAAGAAACTGAATTTGAATCCAAATAAGAGAGAGAGGTACTGATTGTGGGGGTGGGGGCAGTTGGAGTCCCAGATATCATTGTATGCAAGCAGTGCTCTCCCCCAGCTGCCAGCACGCACATGGCTACCAAAGCCATTTGTGTGCTGGCATCGTGTGAGGGCAGCTGGGAGGAGCACTGCAATTAAGGAAGTGGCGGCAAGCGGCAGAGGAGCTGGTATGGACCTGCTGTCCTCCGTGTTAAAGGGACTGTGTAAGTCCTCTGTTTTAAAAGGATGTGCTGTGATTCGGACACCAAATTGCATTTCGTACACATCCCTTGTTAACAGAATATGTCCAAAGTCCAATCCTGTCAGTGTCTGAAATTGTACTAAATTCCAAAAGGAAATAGTTCTTCGATGTATGGAGCCGCTGCTCTGGGAAGAGCAGAAGGTTCCAAGTTCCCTCCCTGGCAGCATTTCCAAGAGAGGGCTGAGAGAGATTCCTGCCTGCAACCTTGGAGAAGCCGCTGCCAGTCCGTGAAGACAATACTGAGCTAGATAGACCAATGGTTTGATTCCGTATATGGCAGCTCCCTATGTTCCTATGATGTAGAGAGGGCAATTGATGTCTCTGTCGCTGTCCAGGATATCCAAATGAAGATGAAATCATGGTCAATCAGATGGGATAATGCTTCATAAACTTACTTACTAATGTTCAAGATAATAATAAATTCCAAAATAAGGTTTCTTCATATGTACTAGAGAGTCACCAAACACATTTCGGCCCAGACACCGGTCTTCTTCAAGGGCTTGTTTTCTCACTCTAGTACTTTTTCATACCCTGCTTAATAATGTCTGTAGATTATTTTCCAACTGTTGTGTTGGCTTTGGCTGTCTCTTATATATATCATATGTAAATATGACTAAGTAAGTAAATCCAAGTTCTGTGGCCTGTATTCTTTGAACGGATTGCCATCAGTTTGGTTATGTGACGTCATTCTGTTTTTCAGCCGTGCATTTTTTTTTTTAGAACTTCTAGTATTACAGCATCATACAGAGGAAGGATGAAGGTCTGCCTGCATTGAGGCTCTACATGTGGCTGCCCCTTGTGGCAACTTGCGGCACTGCAGCTGGGTTCAGAACTTATAGACCCTTGGCAACCCTGTGGGGTGACCCCTTCCCCCGCCTCCCCACAGGAAGAAGTGTAAATGCTTCCTGCCCGAGGCAGGCCTTGCCTTGGTATAAATGTCTCCATTGTGACGGGTGGGGGCTGTTGGCTCCCTTAAATGGTCTCCTTGGCTTGACTCTGGCTGTTTTCCTGACCTCTGGCTACAGGCTTGACCCCGGACTGTCTGCTTGGCTTGACCTCTGGTCTCTGAACCCTAAACGGATTGCCTGGTTCTCCTCATCCAGAGTTCTTCATCCCTGCTAAAAGAGCAAAGAGGCCTCCTTGTTAAAGTGTTGATCCTCTTTCTTTAGCAGGAGGAGAGCAACTGGCCCTCTCCATCCCAAGCACAGCATCCCTCCAGTGGCTGTTGCTGGTGTCTATCTTATGTTGTTGTTTTATTTTGTTTTTTTATTGTGAGCCCTTTGGGGACAGGGAAGCCATTTTATTTATTTCTATGTGAACTGCTTTGGGAACTTTTGTTGAAAAGCGGTATCTACAAATATTTGTCGTATTCGTATGCGTATTCTTCTAGCTTCGTTCCCCCGAGTGGCTCCTGCCCATGGCTGAGCCCTGACAGGCAGCTTCCGGCGGAAACATGGGCGACTTCACGAGTCGCAGCCATAAGGACTTGTGACTGCCAGCTGCCACAACACACCAGTGGTGGCAAAAGCCAAAGGTGGTGAACAGCTCCTCCCAGATGCAGGCCAAAGTTTGGCCCAGCCCGAGGGAAAACTGGCGAACGGAAGAATCAAGTGAAGTATCTCTGTGGGAGCAAGCCCTGGGCGACCCACTGCTCGGGAGGGTGGCCCTCTTAGCAACCTTCTCCCACGTCTTCTGCGTCTCACGGCATCGTCTCTTGCAGCCTTTCACTTCTCATCACAAGCACACAAAGGCGGGGCAGGAAAGGTTGCACGGCTCATCTTCCATCCAACTGGCAGTCAGTCAGGCACTCGCCCTTGTAGATTGGGGCAAATGTGTTTTACTTTCCCCACCCCCACCCCCACCCTGGGAAATTGAATGGAGGGTCATTACCCTGGGAGGGAACTGGCCCCTTTTCAGAAGAGAGAAAGTAGGGCGTGTGGTGTTCCGACTCTCAGCCATAATGGATGGCGCGGCTACCTCTAGGGCCAAAGACCAGCCTGAGCTCTTAGTGGAGAAAATGCACACAGGCATGCATGTAAGTGTGTTTTGTGCCTTGAGTTACAATTTAATTGTTTAATATTTCAAATGGTTCAAAAATAGAAAGGAACAAATCACCCACACAAAGGGACTATGGCAATAGCTTTCTATTTCCATCAGATAAAGTGATTGCCCTTGAATGTGCCGGTAGTGGGGGCAGGGGGCGGGGGGGGGGGTGTACATTGGGAAACCAGCAAAGCTTTTGATCAGCCTGCACCCGCATTCCACCTCTGTGTTGGGATTCCTAGTGTGTGTGTGTGTGTGTGTGTGTGTGTGTGTAAGTGCTGGGCTGGCCAGGACTCAGCCTAAAAGCCATGCTCACATATTCTTTGGCAGAGTCTGAGATATGCAGTAACATTTCACTGATGAAAATATTTGGGAGGGGAGCTGGTCTTGTGGTCGCAAGCATGAATTGTCCCCTTTGCTAAGCAGAGTCCATCCTGGTTTGCATTTGAATGGGAAACTACATGTGTGAGCACTGTAAGAGATTCCCTTTAGGGGATGGGGCCGCCCTGGGAAGAGCAGCTGCCTGCTTGCATGCAGAAGGTCCCAAGTTCCCTCCCTGGCAGCATCTCCAGGATAGGGCTGAGAGAGACTCCTGCCTGCAACCTTGGAGAAGCCACTGCCAATCTGCGTCCAGTGGGGATTTTGAAGGGACCCCCCATCACACCCACAATGGTCCAGGTAGCTGTCTCATAGAGCACAGGGAGACTCACGCTGCAGCGTCCCCTGGTCCCAAGGCCTCCGGAAGGGCTTCAGGGGGGTCCCTACTCCCTGCCTCGGTGGTCTTCATGCTAACTGGGGGTTGAGTGGGCATGTCAGGGACTCCTGCCTGGCTCATCAGTTCTAGTCCCCGCCTGACTCGGTTCAGACTCATTGCCAAGGTGCCCATCAAGAGCCAGGTCTTGGTCAAACACCTCTGCATCTGACTCTGGTGGTCCAGGGCCAGATTCCCCCAGCACGTGAGCCAAGCCCAGACCCTCCAATGTTTGCAGACAAAATCAAGTATCTTTGTTCCCAGGATATGGTTGCACACACTGTATGGCTTGGTAGGTCCTCGTGGTAAAAGGAAGAGGGTGGCCGGCTGTGTCCAGAAGGGACCAAGCCCATTACAAGCCAGACCTGAACCTCTGAGGGAACTTGGTGTTGGCTTGGAATGGGCTTAGGGGTTTCTGAAGCAGAGAAGTCTGTTCTCAGTCCTCTCGTTTCCAAACTTCAGCACCATCACTAATGGGGAAGCCCTTCCCACCCACAATGCTACGGGGAAGCAGAACTAGCTTTGAGTCGGTGGCCCAAGTGTGCTTTGACTACACACCTCTCCTCTCTAAATCCAGCAGGCAGGCACACCTGTCCCACAAACTCCTTCCAACTTTATCCTGCTCAGGCGGCTGCCTCTGGTTTCCTGAATGCCTCTTCCCAGGAGCGGCAGGGTGTCTCCCCTCTTCCACCTGCCTTCCTTCCTCATTATCGAGGCGCCCATCTCCTTTCCCCCTCTATCCCTGCTGACTTTCCTTTGCCATCTATTATTCTCCTCCAGTGCCGGTTTATTCATTTCGGCCCCATTAGAGAGCTGAAAAGCAAAAACGGGAAACGCCACCCGACTGCAAATGGACTCATTCTTTTAAAGGCAAGAGGCTGGTCTAATTGCTCTCAGATGCAGAAGAAGGTGATTTTGGAATGCAGGAGAAGGGGCGCAGGAGTGGAAAACCTCAGCACTTATTCAGAACCATTTCCGAGAATGGAGTGGCTAAGGTCTCGCCGCCTCCCACCCTTTCCTGTTGACAAGAGGCTGTTAGGAAGGAAATGGCTCGAATCTTCCAAAGATGCACACAGCTCTCCTTTGAAAACTCGTGCTCGTTTCAGCTGAGAAACCCTTTGGTATGCTTGAGCAGGATCCTCCAAATGAAACTTCCAGTTTCACGTAGATGGGATATGGTGCCAACCCAACTGAGCGACGTATCACATCCACCCACCCACATTGCTAATCATATTGAAATCCCCCCTAAATTGCTAATTTTGCTTTGTCTAGGCTAAACCCTTTCAAATTTCATTTTAGCCAGTAGTCTTTAATAGTTTCAGTTCTTTTCATTTGGCCTCAGTGACGTCATTGGGTTGCCAAATCATGACAACACCACTGAGTACAAATGAAGCAAAGGCATTGCCCTCACTCTGAATTAGCTCTGTTTACCTTCCGTGACATCATCACACAGCCAAATATGGTTGACTCCATGACGGCGTCCTTCTTCTTAGCAGGAGAAGAGTGATTTGAACAAAAAATGGGGGCCAAAGTAGCAGCTGATCAAAACTGCAGCCATGTACAAGCAAGAGGAATAAAATCAAAGCTCTGGGCCCTTCCAGACCCTCCCTCCTTTTATGCCAAAAATGTTCCTCAACAAACATTCAAGGCAGTTTTATTTTTTTCTTGTTGTGACTGCTGTGTTTAATCTAGATGTTATGTTAACTCAATGGTTTTATTCAGTTTGGTTCATTTTAACTGTCATCTTATCCTGTATGTCGCTTTGAATAATATTTTTAGAAACACCCCAGGACATGTATAAATGCATTCTGAGATTGAACCGAAAGATTCTGGAGCTGAGCCCCAGGAAGCCCTGCGGGCAGTCAGCCGAGCAGAACGTTGGGACATGCTGGAGCTTGGGTGGGTGGGTGGCGGATCGTAGAAATCCTCCTGCCCATGTTGCCTTAGCATCATGGATGGAAGAGTCCCTTTATCTTATGCAGGCTCATTACCTTCCCATTACAGCTCCTCACATCCCTCATTGGGCCAGGACGCCGCTGCTCTGGGGGAAGGCCAATCCTTCTAAATTATGTCTCATGCTGCCGCATCCTTGTTCACCTATTTCATCTGGCTGCCTTGAGGAGGGGGCGGGCAGTGAAGCCGTCTCTTCTCGCCTTGCAAGCACAAGGCTCTAGAAGACACCGGGCTTCTCCGGAAAGGGGGCTATAGTGACTCCAGCAGTGTGGCAGTCCAGAAGGGGGCAGTTGCTCCCCCCTGGATCCAGTCAATATTGGGGACAGCTCTGTGCCTCTCCCCATCCTCAGCAGTCAGGGCTTTGTTCAATGCTGGCCCCTAACTGTAGCTGCCTCCAGGCCAGTCTCTGCTTAGCACACGATCACAGAAGGAGCCTTTGACCTTGTTTTCTCCTCACAGACAATCAAGTATCCGGAATGTGCACCGCTCCCAAACAAGGGTCATCTCCTACCCTAGTATTCATCATGTGAATCACCCGACTGTGTCTGCACTAATTGATAGGTTTGTTCATACGGCCACTGGCAGAGGAGGAGAAGGGCCCAGCCTGGGCAAGAGAGCTGGACGCACTCCCAGTTTTTGGCCGTGTGCTTGGAAACATCAAGGTAGGAGGTGGGGAGATGGGTCGTGGGTCGTGGGTCAAGCTGGGTAGGATGGCTTTTCCACCAATCTTGGCAAAAAGTGGAGGATGGAATCTAGGCAGGGAGTGCTTGTCCTTGCCAGCAGCTGCCTCACACACAATCACGCTGCCTTCCTCCTGCCAAAAAGTTTGCACGCAGACAACTGCCAATCAGGAGCACATCCAGCTCTCCGACCCAGGCTGGGCGTTTCTCCTATTTTGTTTGCGGCTGTGTGAACAATTGTATGGAGCCAGCATACAACAGCTGTGGAAGGGTTTCATTACTGGGGTTTAGGAAACTCACAGTGAAGACATGGACACTATTGAAGGGTTCATCGCAGTGATCAGTATACTAAAGAGTGACGTTTGTTTGTTTGTTTGTCTGTTTGTGTGTCTGTCTATCTGTTTGTTTAGCAGATTTATTGACCACCCGACTTCCTTAGACTCAAGGCGGTTTACATAAATTAAAACAACAACAACAAAGACAAAACAACCCACCCCCGCGAGACACACACACACACACACACACACAAAACACACAACTAAAAGCCTGGCAAAACAGAAAAGCAGTAGAAAAGCATTATGTTTAGCAATGCATGGAGAGCTGGTCTTGTGGTAACAAGCATGACTTGTCCCCTTTGCTAAGCAGGGCCTGCCCTGGTTGCATTTGAATGGGAGACTACATGTGTGAGCACCGTAAGAGATTCCCCTCAGGGGATGGGGCCTCTCTGTGAAGGGCACCTGCCTGCTTGCATGCAGAAGGTCCCAGATTCCCTCCCTGGCATCTCCAAGATAGGGCTGAGAGAGATTCTGGCCCGTAACCCTGGAGAAGCTGCTGCCAGTCCAATACTGAGCTACATGGACCAGTGGTCTGACTTGGTAGAAGGCAGCTCCCTATGTTCCTGTGTTCCGTTAGGGCTTGGAGACAGTTTGTTTGAACAGGCAAGAATGCAATGATAACGTGTGCAGATTTCAAGTATCATACTCTGAGCCATCTGTGGCATTTCATTTGTTCATTGGGAGAAAGAAATTGCACTTTGGAATTGCAAAGGCTTTAATTCCTGCGTGTTTTGCATAGGACACCACTGACTACTCTTGTTACCCGCCATGGTACTTGAAGAATATGATCAGTTTATCTGTATGTCACTCAGAGGTCCCTGAGTACTTTGAGCATGGTGGATTCTCTGCTCAGATTGGACACCACAGTAGCAAACTGCACACAGAGGTTGGACAGAGCCTGCCCAAACTCCACCAATCAGGAATAGAGCTCTACAGAATCCGGAGGTCTTCAGATCCCAGATTACCTAGCATGATACATATTCATCCAACTGGTAAAAGTGTATGTATGTATTTAATTATTGGCAATATTTGTACCCTGCCATTCTAGAAAATTAAAATATGCATTAGAACAACTGGCTGAAAATTAAAATATGCATTAAAACTCACAGCCCTCCATCTGCTTTCCAATGAAGTGTTTGTACAGTTGCAAAAGAGCATTCCTGTGCAAAGGCTGGAGAATTGCACAAATAGAGTAGCACAAGAGAGCACCATTATTTCTAATGGCCCTCTATCGCACAACTGTGTGTGCACAATCACACTCTTGAGCAACTGCACAAGTGCTCTGGTGCAAGGCAGGTACACAGAATATCAGCCAATAATATGCAGAAATTAAAACAGAGAGGAATAGGTAAAATGCATTTTTAAAGACACTGCAGAACTCACGGACCCACCAGGAGAGCTTAGAAGCAGCCTACAACTGCCGCCGTTTTTTTCAAAACTGCATGCAAATAGGTGCATGCACAAAAACCAGGTTGCCTGGTTTGGTTTGGGCAAACCGGGCATGTTCAGTTTTATGGCCCCAAACAGGGGCCCCGGCTTGGCTCGAATTTGAGCTAGTTCCGGGGTTGTAAAGTGTTTTTTTTAGAAATTGTTATTATTTTTTACTCACTGCCGGGTTCAGTGGTGGCCTTGGGGGTGCTGCCACAGCCGCTGGGAGGTCCTCTGGCGGTTCCCCCTCCCCCTGCCAGCCTCCCCCCAGTCTCATTGTCAGGCTGTTTGGGCCCTTTCTGAGATGGCAGTGGCCATTTTGGAGGCCGCCACGCACGCACCCTGGCCAGGTCATGACCGGGGGGAGGGGGAACCGGGGTTGAGGTTGAGCCAGTTCGCACATCCTTACTTGTAAACCGCACTCCCCCCCGCCCGCCCCCCAGGAATTGCTGACCCCTGAGCTCCATTGTCAATCACCACTGGCTGTGAAACAATGACTTCATGGGTCCCCAGCTGAGGCTCTGAGGTCAGGAGTCCACACACCCCTGAGACGGCTGTGTCAGAAAGCAGTTGAAGCCTCACCGTGCCTTGCTGCCCCTCACAACACGGACAGTTTTTATGGATTCTGTTTCCAGCCGAGGCTGCCAGCAAATCCAGGGATGCTGAAGTCAATTACCCTCTTTGGTCCTCGGCCAGGCTGCAGCACCCGCTGCCTTTTAGCATCTGTGAATGTTGCTGTGGCTTCCATTAATGACTACTCAGAGGTCAAGGCCTTGGAGCTTGCTGGCTTTGGCGGTGTGGCTCTCTGAAGCCAGCTCCTGCTCAAGGCACCAGAGAGTGAATTGTGCAGAGGGTGCGTGTGCGTGCATGCATGCATGCACACAGGGTAGGTGGTGGCAGGTGGGGGGGTCATGGGATGTATGGATGTCAAAGAGCTGACTCCCCTCCTTGGGAGATTTATTCCTCAAATTAACTCCCAACCCAAAAACAGTGCTGGATCGAAGGCCAGAGCACCAGCTGTGAAAAAGGCTAATTCCATGCTAGGAATCATTAGGAAGGGGACTGAAAATAAAAATGCTAATATTATAATGCCCTTATACAAAACGATGGTGTGGCCACATCTGGAGTACTGCGTACAGCTTTGGTCACCGTATCTTAAGAAGGATATTGTAGAACTGGAAAAGGTACAGAAGAGGGCAACCAAGATGATCAGGGGCCTAGAGCACCTTTCTTATGAGGCAAGGCTACAGCATCTGGGCTCTTTAGCTTGGAAAAGAGGTGACTAAGGGGAGACATGATTGAGGTGTATAAAATTATGCATGGAGTGGAGAGGGTGGGCAGAGAGAAGATTTTTCTCCCTCTCTCACAACACTAGAACCAGGAGTCACCTCATGAAACTGACGATTGGGTAATATAGGACCGACGAGAGGAAGTACTTTTTCACACAGCGCACAATCAATCTATGGAATTCCTTGCCATGGGATGTGGTGATGGCCACCAGCTTGGATGGCTTTAAAAGGGGCTTAGACAGATTCATGGTGGACAGGTTCTGGCTACTAGTCTGGTGACTACTCAATGTCTCAATGGCTACTAGTCTGGTGACTGTGGGCCATCTCCAGCCTCAGAGGCAGGATGCCTCTCAATAGTTGTGGGGGAGTAACAGCAGGAGAAAGGGCCTGCCCTCACCTCTAGCCAGTGGGCTTCTTGGTGGCATCTGGTGGGCCACTGTGTGAAACAGGATGCTGGACTAGATGGGCCTTCTTGGGCTTGATCCAGCAGGTCTGTTCTTAGGTTCTTATGCAGAGTGTCGCGGTTGGCTAACTCTATGAGGAAAAAGGTTTGATAGGAAAGTGATATTGTCAGAACATCCTGCTAAATCATCTTTCTGCATCCAATGGCAAAGGGACAGTGTGGTTCAGTGATTTGAGTGGCATTAATTAGAAGGTCAGCCGGGCTTAACTCCTTGATCCAGCTCCATGAACCGTCTCACAGGGCTTAGAACAAACAATGTAAGCAATTAAAACCATTAAAAACAATGACTCAGCCAAAAGCCTGCCAAAGAAGATGCATTTTCAAGGCCTTCTCGAAGGCTGCCAAAAATGTGAAGCCTCATATCTCAGCAGGGAGCATGTTCCAAGCTTAGGGCTGGCTACAGAGAAGGCCCGATCCCAAGATGCTACCAGACAGGCCTGCTGCAATTACCTATCTAGCCAAGGCGTGGCAGCAGGTCTGGTCCTACCAGGACCAGGTGAGGGGGTCTCCTTCTGATGGCAGACCACGGGCCATTCCTGAGGGAATGGCAGCCTCACCCTACCCTGTGCATGGCCTGCACATGAAGGAAGGTGAAAGGTACGGTGTGGCCCAAGCCACACAGAAGCTCATTGGGCATGCGCGGCGGCCTCCAAAATGCCCAGATCAGGCCGAAGACCACCCGCATAGGGCAATTTGAGGCATAATGGAGGCCCTTGGGGGGAGGGGGAACCTCCGGAGACACACCCCTCCCAGTGGCCTCAGAGAAGACCCCCGGAGAGGTTAAGTACATTTTTTTAAAACAAAAACATGTTTTAACAGAAAAAGCTTGCAACCCACCCACCCCGAACAGCCAGGGGGGTTCAGTCCGATGTCAAGCCGTATGGGGGTGGTTGGGCTTCAGTTCGATGTCAAACCTGTTTGACATTGAACCGGTTTGCACATCCCTAAGTTCTGGTACACAGTCATCTAATTCACACATTGCCAAACTCTTTTACACACTGACTTTTACACACTGACACACACTGACTTTTTCTTTTCTTCTGTGAGTAGATAACTTCTAATGTGCAGACATATAATGCATATATTACCTAAGAGACATGTCATAAATCAATATTCCAAATGTTATAGAGATCATCTTATAATTTGAATACACAACCAACCAATTTCATACCATGACCTAAAGTACTACTTCAGAATGACCAAATCTACAAAGGTATTGGCCCTTTTGTAATTCACAAATGCTTTAAACAATATTTGCAATTCACAAGCTCCTTAAACAATAGTCTGTGTCTATACACAATCCTCAAGAAATACATATCTCTTTAAGTCCATCTGAGTAAATCCTCTCAAAGACATAACAGACTAAACCCCAAATTTATATAATCATTTCATAAACTATAAAGAAGATATCTCACCTGAACTCTTTTGCAAACTGACCCTTGCTTCTGAAAGGTCTCAGGAATACTGAGTAACTCTCAGGAAAAAGTGGTGTGGAATCTGCTGACCTGACCCCAAGGTCTTAAAGAGAGAAAGACAATTACTGTGTACACCCCAGTTGCAATGGTTTCTCAATTGTATACATAATACACTGGTTACTGCTCACTCTCAAAGGCTCTTACTGAGTTATTTCAAATTGAAATTAGTATATGAAAAACCAATATAAAATAGTCTCTCAGACAATTGATGTATTAAAGATATGCTATATCAAAGATGTTTAAACTATATTTACAACAATATCCAATACAAGGAGGAAGAATACATCCAGGCAAGTCTTGGATTAAGTGCCAATGTTTCAAAAATGATGCATCGAATAGTCCGTGTAAATTCAATAGACCAATATAGTCTCTTTGGTTTGTTTTCATTTTTTGTTGCAAAAAGTTTGTATCTAGGAACTTTCATCAGATAGTTTCACAGCCATTTCTATAATTCGTTGGGGATAGCCCCTTGATCTTAATGCATATGCAGCTCTTTGTTGTCGAAATATTTGCGAGGATGTACAATTCCGTTTTAATCATAGGAATTGACGAGAAGATATATTGTCCTTCATTTGTCTGGGAAGAAAACTAGCATAATGTAGAACAGAATTCCTATCTATCAGTTTATGATATCCTTTTGTCATGATTTTACCCGGTTCTCTATATACCCTCACATCCAGAAAAGGAATTTGGTGTGAATCCATTTGGCTGGGAAATTGGATGTGCACATTAATAGTGATAATCCAATCAACAAACAATTGAATTGAGCAATCTGATATTGAAATGATGAAAATATCACCAATAAAGCACCCACAATAAAGTAAATATTTGTAATATGGATTTACATCTCTATCCAAAATAATGTTAGTTTCTAACATATATAATACAGTTAGAATAACATTATTCTAGAGCGACGTTACATCCTCCTGCCCATTTTTTAATTGGATCTGTTAGACATCATGTTGGAGAAAAAACATTTTTGTTTTGAGGACACATATTATTTGCAAGTTCAAGGTGTTGCTATGGGTAGACCTTCAGCTTCTAAGCAATACTAGTTGAACCTCTAGCAAATAATCTTTCTCATCCAAGATAAAAACAGCACCTCCCTTGTCTTCTGGCTTAATAACGATATCAGAATTCTTCTTTTAGGACTCTAATGCAACTTTTTCTTCTAAAGAATAATTATGATAAACCATATGTTGGCTATGTTCCATATGTTCAATGTCCCTTAAAACAACTTTTTCAAGGTACATATATAGGGATTATATGAAACAGGTGTAAAGGTAGATTTGATTTTAAACTTGTCATATTTATCTTCAGAAACATTACCAAAATTTATTTTAGTAATCTGGCCAATTATAAAAGCTCTATCGTAGTCATAAGTACATTATACGTTGAAGTGGGAACAAAAGACATTCCTTTGTTCAATAAAGACAACTCATTTGGACTCAATATACAGGACAATAGATTAACAACTCAGCTTTCCCCCCCTATTGAAAACATCCCTCCTTTATTCTTTCTGTAGTTTTGATTTTCGAAGAATGGTTGTGGTTAAAAAAAACAAACACATTGTGTCTGTGGGGGGGGGTTAAAGATCACTATGTATATCTTCCATATCTGAGGCATCAACAGAGCCAATTTGCTCATCTGTATAGTCCACATCAGAAGAATAACTAGAAGAAGTCTGAAAGGAAACCTTGCGACCAAAAGGTCTCTGATGTAACCATGGATATAGTGATTCATTATTGTAATCTTTTTCATCTAAATTTTTTAATTTTAGAAATGTTTAAATGCATGGAATAGTCATCCAAATCTCTCCTAACAGGGATGTGCATGAATTGAACTTTCAGATTCAATTTGAATTCAAATGGAAACTGACCAATTCAATTCAAATTCAAATTCAATTGGCGTAAAACATTCAAAATGGAGGCCCACTGATTTTTTTAATGTCAGATCTCCGACAAATAAACCAGGACTCTTCTTGATCCTCAGACCTCTAGGAATGATCACATTTTTACAATATTCTGATAAAGCTGCTGCATATAAAGCTAATCTAATAGATTTCTTGATAAGAAATTTCCATTGTTGTAAAACTACAATATTGTCTAAAGAGTCATTATTAAATAATGATCTAGTACCCACAATCCTCTCTGAGTGCTTTAGCTCATGGTATGAAATTTGTTGGCCGTGTGTTCAAATTATAAGATGATCTTAAATAATTTTATAAGTCCTTTAGAATATTGATTTATGACATGTCTCTTAGGTAATATATGAATTATATGACTGCGCAATTGAAGTCATATAGAAGAAAAGACTGGGAGGTCAGTGTTTTTGGAAATATGTGAATTAGATGACTGTGCACTAGAACGCATCTACCTACAGAGGAAAAAGATTTGGAAGTTTGAAAGAGGACCTATTCTATGTTTTCAAAGTTCTTCAACATGGTTCTTATTCACTTTGAAGATACTACCTGTTTTTACAAGAAACAGCTTGGGATCTATACTTGGACACTTGGTAAAGTTTCTTGAAACAGTGATTCACTGGGTTTCTCTTGTGTATGTTACGATGGAGTGTGCTATAATGATGTACATGTTAGGAATGATATCTTATGGTGTCTTACTAGGTTATACATTATTTATTGTATCTTACATCTTGATCTATATTCTTATATATGATTATTCATTATAACTATTTTTATATTATACATTGATCCAAGTACACTTTCTCATATTATACTTCATTTCTCATGTGTGTTTTTGTGCTTATGGTTGTTGGATCTGTTTGCTAGGATTCATACTGGATGTTCCAGATCCTAGTACGCTGATTGTGTGGGACATCAGTGGAGAAGAAACGTACGAGGAAAGGAGGGCTTGGGAGGAAAGACAAGAAGTTTGGTTCTGATGCTTCTTCGTTGATCCTCTGGTGCCCCTTTTGGCCCCGTCAGTACCAGCCTTTTTTTGCAAAGGGCTTGTCCTGAGAAGTTGGTTGCCTAGCGAAAGTGCCTGCCCTGCTGAAACCCTCTGTCTTCTCTTCCTTGCCCTTCCTGATGTCTATTTTTTTTTTTTTTGGCACACCTTGTTACAAACACAGATGTATATTTAGCTGCAGCCATTAGCAACTCAGTAAGCAGAGCAGAGAAATCCCTGAACCTCAAAAGCGGCCGAGAACTAGTATAAATGGATTGTTCGCCTAGTGGAAGTGGAATGAAAATCGCGTCTGTTGGTGGATGCACCTCTCTGGTGAGTGAGCCCAGGGCGGGCGGGGGGAGGGAGCTAACAAGGAGAGAGGTGCTTGCTTACTTGTTTCCCAGCTCACGCTTCCACTTTGAGGGCCCAAGTAATTAGAATGTAACCGATTAAATAATTTATTACCCTCTGGTGGGAATTCTCCTACCTGTGCATATGTAAGTACTGTAAGGCTTTCTTTGTTGGCAGGAGAGGGTTTCCAGATACACAGTCCCCTGTCTCCCTGTTCCTTCCACAAGGGCTTAGTTTGGAGAAAGGAAACGTACTGCTTGCATTTCTATGCCACACAAAGTTTTACGCTGGCCAGCTCAGGGAGAATCTGAGCTAATGGAACGAGACAAACATTGGAAATAATAATACTTAGAATTGACATTGCCATCATCTTTTTTTTTAATGCTTAAAGTTACTAGACACTGCACAACAATAATTAAAATCAGAAAATCCTGCCTGCAGGCTAACACTTTAAATGCTTCTTATTTATATATATTGCATTTTAAATGCTCAGTGTTCTCCATGTAGATTATCTCAGTAATCCTTGCAGCAGCCCTGTGGGGCTAATCTGTTATTATTAGTGATGCTGGTGAAACTTGCCAGGCTTGGTCAAGATATGAGCTTTCGGGGCTCATAATCCTCACCTAAAAGAAGAGGTAGCCAATAAGAAGTAAGCACTGAAAAGCCCTTGAATTCTTCTGTGGCTCAGATGCAATCTAAGACAGAGAAGAATTCCCAGCTCACCCATCAACCCACTCACCTAGCCCCTTTAACCCCAAAGCCCCAGTTTTCCATTAAACAACACTTACCCATCCAGGGAAGGAGAGATGCTCTGATTGTAGGACGTGGGGGGGAGCAAGACATGAGCTGTCCCTCCTTTTTTTCTCTAACGCAATGGGAGCACTCTGAAAGAAAGGACTCAGTGGCTCTTGGGAAACTCACTTTCCCCAAAAAATGTCCACTGGGCCTTGCTGATCTGCTACTACTGTGCTGGGGGAGGGAGAGAGAGATGACCACCACTATACTACTACTACTACTATTACTACTACTTATATACCTCTTTTCAACCGAAGTCCCCAAAGTGGTTTACACAGAGAAATAACAAGAAAGAAAGAAAAATGGGTCCCTGTCCCCAAAGGGTTCACAATCTAAAAAGAAACATAAGGTAGACACCAGCAACAGCCACTGGAGGGATGCTTTGTTGGGGGATGGATAGGGCCAGTTGCTCTCCCCCTGCTCAATACAGAATATCATCACTTTTAAAAGGTGCCTCTTTGCTCAGTCAACAGGGGATTTGTTTTCTCCCCTCTTCCCTCAACTGGAACACCATCACTGCTGCCCCAGTTGGTTACGTGTTGTTTACAGAGAAGGGGGAGGAGGTGGTTGGGGAGTTGGAGCTGGGTGGGTGAGAGGGCAGGATGGTTCAGAAGTTAGAATGGTTCAGAAAATAACCCGAGTAATTTCTGATTTGGGGAAAGTATCCCACTTTGGGGCTAATCTGACATGAGTAAAGGGCGGGGGTATCATATCCCCAGAACCAGAAACTTCCCTATCCAGAGATAGATTTAAGGGATGAGATAGGGGGAAGCCACCACAGCCCAGACTCCAAGTGCCTGGCACTGCCCGAATCCCCTGCATCAGGGGGAATCCCCTGCATCATTGATTCAGCATCAATGTTCACTCTAACAGGGATTCCCAGGTGTTGTTGGCTACAACTCCCATAATCCCCAGCCAAAGGCCTTTGCAGCTGGGGATTCTGGGAGTTGTAGTCAACAATATCTGGCAGTGGGAATCCCTGTCACAGGGAACCATCACCTAAGGGGAATATCTTGCAGCAGACAGTGCTCACATGCAGTCCATCCAAATGCAAAACAAGGCAAACCCTGCTTAGCAAAGGAGACAACTCATGCTCGCTACCGCAAGACCAGCTCTCCAGCCCTTTGCTGGAACAAATCTTGCTGCTTTTGTGTTAAGATTCACTCAGTACTCCCTGTTTGGAGTTGTCTGAGACTCTGATCTCCTTGCTTCACTCTTGATCTCCCTTGGAGTTGTCCAAGGTCCAAATCCACTTCTGCAACTCTTGTCTTCACCCAGATACTTGCTCCAGCTGAAGCTCAAGGTTGGCAAGAGCCCTGCTGGACCAGGACTGGGGACAGAGGAGGTGCTCACAGTGCTGTCCATATGGCAGGGCAAGCAGGGCAATCGCCCCGGGACCCGCTCTTTAAAAAACAACAACACATTAGTATTAACTGGAAAGGGCCCCTGCACTGACTGATTTGCCCGGGCCCTGCACCCCGCCAAGGCTCTCTAAGGACGGCCCTAGTTGCTCATCAACAATCATAATCCCCATGTTGCAAATGGGGGAAGTGAGGCCTGGGCAGAATATCGTACCAAAGACTACCAAGTGAGTTCCCAGATGAGATTTTTAACCCATGCCTTCCTGGCTCTCACATCACACTCAAAAGGTTGATGTGGGATCCAGGAAGGCATTGGTTCCAACTCACTTGGTGATTTTCCCTGGGCCTCACTTCCCCCACAAATGTGCCCCCCCAAACCAAACACACACACACACACACACACACAGCAGTTTCTCAGGTTAACAATATGCCTGGGCATGCCAAGCTCCTTTGCAATTCTTGTAGAAGATGTCAGGCTCACTTGAACAGCAACTGAGGCCTGCTTTCTTTCTTTCTTTCTTTCTTTCTTTCTTTCTTTCTTTCTTTCTTTCTTTCTTTCTTTCTTTCTTTCTTTTGGCAGACAAGTGTTTTTAGCTGCTGCCTGCGTGTAGACTCTGCTTAGCTCCAAATTTATTCACACCAAAGTGCATCCACATAACTCATACTGGACCCCAGATTGAACCGTTTCCACTTCTGTTCAGTGGGACAGGAAACCATCTCATGAATCCATGCATTGTTGGATCTTCTGTTAACCAGCAGCACAGTGAGGACGGAGCCCAGGCAGGCCTGGGTTTGGGATCGGTTTGATTGATGAGAGCCTCAACAGCATTGCATCGCCAAGGGGAGCTTTTTAATTACAAGAGGACTCTGCAGGGGTGCAGCTGCTGTTGATCTGAAAAGCCTCCCTGTTACACCTCGGTGCTCCTGGCAAGCCGTGTACCCTTTCAGGCTCCATCTCCAAAGAGGTACTAGGATGTGTATTGAGGAGCAACACAGGCCTCTGTGGCAGAAACGTCTAGCTCTTTCTTTTGCAACGTTCCCCTTTGTTACTTCCACGCTCCTGCTTTTGTGTTTCCCTCTGTGCCAGCCATTAAGTACACCCCCCCCACACACACACATCCAAAGCTCCCCTCCCAGTTTTTGGAGGTTGCAGGATTGCTAGGCATTTGTTAAAGAGGGCAGCAGAGAGGACACTGAGAAGCCAGTAATCGAGGACTGCTTGGCCTCAGGATTGGATCAGCCTGAAAGGAGAATGGTTCCCCGGGATGGGGAGGGAAAGGAGAGCCTCAGAGCCCTTCCTCTCTGATTCAGAGGCCACAGGGCGGCTGTTGATCTATGCTAGCTTCCTTATGTGACTTTGCTTTTCTAGCATGTGTCTGCTTCGTGGTTGCTGAATCTGGATAGGGTCTGTCTGTTTTATCTGAGGTTTTCAGTTCTTATTTTCACCTCAAGCAAAAGCTGAAGTGAATCTGCAGGTGGCTCCCGAATTTGCAGCTAAGGGGGCCATTCACACGACCTACCAGGCAAGCAGGCCGGCCGGGGGAAGGCTTCACAAACTTTGACATCCCCCCAGATGATCATGCTGTGCTTGGAACACCATAGGAAGCTGCCATATTCTGAGTCAGACCATTGGCATATCTAGCTCAGTATTGTCTTCCCAGGCTGGCAGCGGCTTCTCCCAGGTTGCAGGCAGGAATTTTTCTCTCAGCCCTACCTTGGAGAAGCCAGGGAGGGAACTCAAAACCTTCTGCTCTTCTCAGAGTGGTGGCTCCATCCCGAGGGGAATATCTTGCAGTGCTCACACTTCCAGCCCCCCATTCATATGCAACTGGGGTGGACCCTGCTTAGCTAAGGGGACAAGTTATGCTTGCTACCACAAGACCAGCTCCCCTCTCTCCCTGTGCCCACGAAGAGAGTGGAGCGCACTCCCACACACAGTGGCGGAGGGAGGCTGGTGGTGGCCCATGTTCTGCGACTGCCGCAGGCCCCACCCCCCACGTCTGATGTCAGATGCAGAAGAGGCTGGCTAGCCACGCCCCCTGCATCTGACAGCCACGAGGTGCAGCCCCTGGGGGTGGCAGCCCGGGTTCTTTGAACCCCTTTGCCCAATGGTGGCTCCAGTCCCACCCACACAATCAGCAGTGCTCTGTGCAGCACAAAGCAGGGTGGATCGCTCTGAGGCCGGGACTTGCCCCAGCCTCCACATAGCCCACAGTACATGGTTCACTGGGGGATTCTCCCAGGGGATGGGTGCTCTAGGCCCCCGTATCTGGGTCAGCACAAGCTGCAAGGAGCCCACACGGACATAAGATCGTTGCAGTCGGTTTCATGGTGCATTTGTTCCCTTAACGTGGGCTAAGAGCCAGGCTTCGGTGCTGGATGTGGTGAGGTGGCACTGCTGGGATCGACGTGGATGCCAGTGGTTGTCCTGGGCAGCTAATCCCAGGCTTGGCTAAGGAGGCAGGAGAGGAGAGCTGGTCTTGTGGTCGCAAGCAGGACTTGTCCCCTTAGCTAAGCACGGTCTTCCATGGTTGCATATGAATGGGAGACTAGAAGTGTGAGCACTAGAAGAGATTCCCCTCAGGGGATGGAACCGCCACTCTGGGAAGAGCATCTAGGTTCCAAGTTCCCTCCCTGGCAGCATCTCCAAGATAGGGCTGCGAGAGACTCCTGCCTTCAACCTTGAAAAAGCCACTGCCAGTCTGTGAAGACAATACTGAGCTAGATAGACCAATGGACTGACTCAGTATATGGCAGCTGCCTATGTTCCAATGCTAGTGAGAATAGCCTCAAGATGCTTCCAGAGAAAATGATGTGATTTTGACAAGACTTGTCAAGTTTCCCAGAGAGGTTTTTGCACAGCTTTGGGTCTCCCTCACAGTGAAATCTCATTATAAATGTTGGGGTTCCTCCTATTCAGATGGACCATGTGCTAAACACCGAGGGGCAACCACAGCAATTCAGGAAGACTAGCAAAACTTCTCAGGAATGGGAGGGGGGCTTCTTGCAGCCCTATGACCATACTAGTCTGTGGGAATCTGGAGTCAAGCAGAAAGCCCCAGGGAGCTAGGCCAGAGGCTTAAGAAGGTAGACGGCAAAGTCTATTTTAGAGATGGGAGAGGAGGGCATGCTTTTAGCACAAGAGCCTGGGCAATGCCCATTGTCAGAGAACTGAGCTGGTGAGCAACATGTTGTGTTCTAACTCCAGCCCTTCCAAACTTCTTCTCTTTCTCTCTGTGGAGGAAAGTAAAACTTTAAGGAAGAAGAAAAATACATCAACCACCCCCCACCCCGCTTGATTTACTTTTTACTTTTTACTTTTTGCTGTGAGTTACTAACAGACTCGAGGTGCATAAATATGCTTAATAACCGAGCACTTAGGACTTAATGGAAAATTTCTTTTTTCTTTCATGATTAGTTCTGGGTCAGTAAAATACCATTTACAGCTCGCAAGGACTGATTGCTCCTGACGTGGCGTGTTGCTTTCTTTTCCCCTGTAGAAGTTTGATTTACAAATAAGAGGCAAAGTACAGTAAGAGGAGCCTGGGGGGGGGAGGAAGCTGCAGCCTAGAATGCCTCTCCTGTGGCTAATGGGATAGAAACACTTGCTGGGTCTCGGGGACGGCACGCCAAGCTGCTAGTGGCCCCACTGCCCTTGGGCTCTGGGTCCAGCCATCAATTCAGGGCGCCACACACTCCCCTGCTCTCCTGCCTGCCGCTCACGTGTGTGTGATACTGATGGGTGAGCTCCCTCCGGCTGGCCTCAGAATTAGCTCCACAGTTCTGAGCTTTCTTGGAGAACTGTGTCGGCGGTGGGTGGGGGGGCGACTCTAGGGGTTCCCCCCTGCTGCAGTAAGAGTGCGCCGAGAAAGCTTAGGATATTGATGCACCTGAGGAGACTCCCCGGAGCTTCTGCCCCACTCTTCATCCACCAGTGGGAATCTCCCTGCCCCGCTGGGGGATGTCCCGGTTTGCAGATGGGGAGGTGGATGGGCAAGGCCAGTGGCAGTGCTGCCTTCTCCTGCCTTGCCCATCAGAGCCTCTTGCAAGGGCAGAGGGGCCTCTGGGAGGTAAGCTGATGGGGAGAGGAGGAGGAAGAGGAGGAGGAGGAAGGGTAGAGGACGAGGGGGAGGAAGGAGAGGAGCGGAAGAGAGGAGGGGGAGGAGGGAGGGGAGGAAGGGTAGAGGATGGACGAAGGAGAGGAGGGGAGAGGGGAGGGGAGGAGGGACTGCTGTGCTGCCTCTCCCTTCCACTCTTCCCATGGATGAATGAAAGGGGAAGGGCTCCTGCTGCCACCAGCACTACCACTATGACTACCCCCCTTTTGCCAAGGGGGAAGAGAGGCTGCCACAGAGTCCCCAGGTGATAACGCAAGCTCCTCCTCCTTCTCGCTGGGTGGCTGGGCGGCATGCAGTGGAGGGCTGGCCCTTCTTTCCCCACTTGCCCTCGGGGCTCCCTCAGTCTCCTCGCTGTTCCTCCTTCCTGCCCCATGGCCCTACCGCCCTGACAATTCCTGCTTGGCCAAAATCGCACTCGTTTGCTCTCTCTTTCGTGCTCCATGTTTCGGGTTCCTGGGCTGTATCCGAGCGTGGAAACCCACGGCTTCTTCGCCGAGCGACCTTCTCTTGATGCTTCTTGACCTCCCACTTCTCCCCGTCTCTTTTTCTCTCCTCTCTTGAAGAAAGCCGGAGTCTGCGTACACACCACAGAAACTGGATCAAGGCTTCTCCTCTCTTTTGAAGAAAGTGCTTTAAAACAGATGAGGTTACCACCAGTTCAACTTTGTTCAGCTGTTAAAGATCTGGCCGTCTGATGGTGGGTGACTGGGCTCTTTGATAGTTACTTTGAAGATCCCATCCCTCTTGCCAGCTTCTCTTAGCCCTGGAAAACCTATTGCACATTTTCTGTGCTGTATCACAAATTTGGGAGGTTGATTCCCATGCGGAAAGGGGTTATGTTGCCATATGGATGAGCAGATCCACCTCCGTGCCAGTCCTTGCTTCCTTACTCCACCCAGCATTACACTCTTCTTAAATCCCAGCTTAGCATGAAGAATTTCTAAAATTAATTCTGTCATTGGAGCAGACTTTTCAGTCCATTCCTGTCTTCCGCACCCCACACACATTACTGATGCACATATCCGCATTGCACAGAGAAAAGCAATCAGATGCATGGTTTGATGTATGATGTCATTGAGCTTATTTATGTGCAGTGTTTTAATGATGCACGCATGCATTTCTGCACATTAGAAAAACACCCCACAAAAGGAATCTTGTACCAATTCAAGTCCGCTTTTTTGGCAATTGTATCACTGTACATTGGTAATGTAGGGAGCCAAAGGACGCAAATTAAGAGAAGGAACTGCTAACTTGCCAAAGAGGCACCTTTGAACGTAGTGATTCTCTTCATTTAGCAGGGGGAGAGTAACTGGCCCTCTCCACCCCCAGCACAGGACCTCCAGTGACTGTTACTGGTGTCTCTCTTATGGTTCTTTTTAGATTGTGAGCCTTTGGGGACAGGGTTCCATCTTATTTATTTGTTATTTCTCTGTGTAAACTGCCCTGAGCCATTTTTGGAAGGGCGGTATAGAAATCAAATGAATGAATGAATGAATGAATGAACTGAAAGTTATGGCAAACGGCACATTCACAGCAGTCTGTGAAAAATTAGGAATCTGCTTTATACCGTGTCAAACCATGATATCTTGACTCTGATCCCTCAGAGTTAAGCAACCACAAGCCTGTCTCCAACCTTCCATGGCTGGGCAAGGTGGTTGAGAAGGTGGTGGCCTCCAAGCTCCAGGCGGTCTTGGAGGAAACGGATTATCTAGACCCATTTCAAACTGGGAGGGCTATGAGGTGGAGACTGCCTTGGTCAGCCTGATGGATGATCTTCAATTGGGAATTCAATTGGGAGTGTGACTCTGTTGGTCCTTTTGGATCTCTCAGTGGCTTTGGATACTATCGGCCATAGTATCCTTCTGGAACATCTGAGGGGATTGGGGGTGAGAGGCACTGCTTTGCAGTGGTTCCACTCCTACCTCACGGGCAGATTCCAGATTGTTCTTCCAAATCTGAACTTTCCTATGGTGTCCCTCAGGGCTCCATATTGTGTCTGATGTGGTTTAACATCTACATGAAACCGCTGGGAGACACCCAAATCTTTTTCTCCATGTCAACATCATCAGGAGAAGGCATAACCTCCCTAAATGCCTACCTGGAGGCAGTAGTGGGCTGGATGAGGGATAACAAACTGAGACTGAATCCAGATAAGACAGATGTACTTATTGTGCAGGGTCAGAACTCAGGAGACGATTTCTGGATGGGGTCACACTCTCGCAGAAGGAGCAAGTACGCAGTCTGGGGGTGCTTCAGGATCTGAACCTCTCCCTGGTGTCCCAGGTTGAGGCGGTGGCCAGAGGTACTTTTTATCAGCTTTGGCTGATACGCCAACTGCATATGTTTCTTGAGATGAATAACCTCAAAAAGGTGATACAAACGCTGATAACCTCTAGGCTGGATTACTGCAATGCACTCTATGTGGGGCTCCAAAGGATGCAAAGGATACAAAGGATACAAAGTACCTAATCCAGACACTGCAGTTGGTCCAGAATGCGGTGGCCAGGTTGATCTCTGGGTCATCTAGGAGATACCATATTACTTCTGTGTTGAAAGAACTGCACTGGCTGCCAATACGTTTTCAGGCAAAATACAAGGTGCTGGTTATTACCTACAAAGCCCTAAACCGCTAAGGCCCTGGGAATTTAAGAGAAGATCTTCTCTTCGCTATGAACCACACCGCCCATTGAGCTCATCTGGAGAGGTCCGTCTGCAGTTGCCACCGGCTCGTCTGGTGGCTGCTCGGGGACAGGCCTTCTCCATCGCTGCCCCGAGGCTTTGGAACGCTCTCCCTGCTGAAACAAGAGCCTCCCCATCTCTGACAACTTTTTAAAAGGCAGCCAAGACCCATTTGTTCCCCCAGGCTTTTAATTAGATTTATGGTTTTAAATTTTTAATGTTGGTTTTAAATGATTTTAATGTTAATGATTTTAACATTTAAATGAATTTAATTGTTTAATTGATTTAGTTTTGATTTTAATTAATTATTTTTAATTGTTTTTATTTTGATGTAAACCACCTGAGCCATTTTTGGAAGGGCGGTATATAAATCAAATAAATACAGATCTCTCTCTCTCTCTCTCTCTCTCTCTCTCTCTCTCTCTCTCTCTCTCTCTCTCTCAAGTCAGACCAACTCACTCAGTATTGTCTATACCAGAGTTGCACAACTTTGACCCAACTGTAGTTCTTGGACTACAATTCCCATCACCCCCAGCTACAGTGGCCAATAGTCAGGGATAATGGGAGTTGTAATCCAACATAGGAGAGCTGAAGTTGTGCAGCCCTGGTCGGATACTCTGGGTTTCAGATGGGAGTCTTTCTCAGCCCTACCTGGAGATGCTGCCAGGGATTGAACCGGGGACCTTCTGCATGCAAAGCAGGTGCTTTTCCAGTGAGTTACAGCCAATCACCAACCCATTACATTCATAATTAAAAAACAGAACCCTGGAGGATTCCTAATGCATTGGTTCCACTTTGGAAACAAAAGTAGGTAATTCAGAACACCAACGTCCAGGGATATATTCAGATGAGAACTCAAAAGAATCCTCAGTTGTGCTTTGTAACCATCTGCATTATGCACTGAAACTCTTGCAATGCATTCACTTTGATCCCGCCACCTCACCCCATGTGCAACTATGGTTCTGTGGTGCAAACACATCGTGCAGTTACTATAAACTTGGCAATAAGCATGCCAAAAATTGCTTTGTGCATAAAATGAGATTTGTTCTAGGTTGTTTTTTTTTTTTGTTTTAAAGAACTGGGGAGGTGTGCAACTGTGTAGGCTTCTAGCAACAGAGAGGTTGGACTCAGAGGGCATATCAAGCTTAGGATTATGGGTAAGGTTAGGGGTCTCCAATAAATGCACCCCCGGCTTTGTATCTAATGGAAATGCCAACTCCACTTAGAATCACCTCACCTCATCTGCCAGGAGACCAGGCTGTGGCTGCAGGTAAGATTAGAGGCTTCCTGTATTTAATTTCTAGCTAAATGGATGCTAAGGCATCTGGGGGGGGGGTCTCACACTGGGGCTCAGATCTGTCTGGAAACAAGTTGAAACAAAAATATGTTTTTGTTTTGAAGACCATGCTTCAAGCAGGTCATTTGTTAAAGGCTCAGGATGGTTGCTTCATGTTTCCCCAAGGGCCGTAGTGGTTGGGAGATGGCTGGTGATTGCTGGGAGTGTTTGGAATGGGAGAACCATCAGAGTTTGGGGACGGTGACAAAGATCACCCTTCTCTTGCTGAAGGCAGGGGCAGCTGAGAGTGTGAAGAGACCAAATTTGGGCAGTTTCAAGGACAGATAGACAGAAGGGGCGAATGCTGAGTATGCAAGTGGGCATAGTTGACTACAGGGATCATTGTTGACTCCCAGATGTTGTTGACTACAACTCCCATAATCCCCAGTCAAAGGCTGTTGTGGCTGGGATGATGGGAGTTGTAGTCAACAACATCTGGGAATTATTTATTGTTTCTCTGTGTAAACTGCCCTGAGCCATTTTTGGAAGGGCAGTATAGAAATTGAATTCATCATCATCATCATCATCATCATCATCCCTTTTATAGGGGAACACCGATCTCTGCCTGGGGGTTTGCTGTCGGGTAGCATATAATGGGCGGCCAGCTAGGTGTGTGCATGCTGCTTGCCTCTGTGTGTGTGTGTAAAGTAAATACTCTCCTCCAAAGGTAACCAAAACCCGAATGCTGCCCTGGGCCTTATTTCACTCCCAGACAGGAAGAATAAGGGAATAAATAAGGGCGGAAGACTCGTACCTGTTTTCCCAGGCTTTTAATTGAAATTGAAATTTTCATATTTTTTTTAACTTATCAAGATTTTTTATGCTTCTCTTGATCTTAGCCAAAAGGCCGAGAAGCAGTACCTATTTCATGAATTCTGTTTTATTTTGTTTTTATATTGTGCTTTAACATGTACACAGCCTAGAGATTTCTATTTCAGGCAGTACAGAAATACAATACACAAACAAATAAAGCAAGCAAGCAACCTTTGGTGGAGGGTGAAGGACACATTTATCTGGAGCTCTGGTCGTTCATCTGGAATGTATAAAACATGGACCCCACTCCATGCCTGTTTCGTTCTTTCAGAAGCTAATGTGAACCTCTGCTGGCTACCCTCCAGTTCTCTCCGGTGTGCAGAGCTCAGTGGTGGGGCTAAATGCCTGCCTGAGAACTCTCAGGCTTTGGATGCCAGGGTCAGGTCCTGACAGACTTCGAGCTGCTCATGGCTGCGCTGGTGAACTGTAGCTCCGCTCAAGGCATGATCTTTGCAATTGTGGTAGGAAGCAGTAGTGGCTCCTCCTAAATAGGGGTGTGCAAACCAGTTTGATTCGAACTGCAGTGTGAACTGGACTGGCCCCATTTTGAACCGGACCGGATCGGGGTCCACTGGCAAAGGGGAATCCTGTGAGGATTCCCCCTTACCAGTAAAGGGGCAGGAGGGCTTCCATTAGGCTAAAGAGGGGGTGGGAGGGGAGTCAGGGGCACTTAATTTTTGGTGGCAGCTGCTCCCCCCCCTCACAACCCCCCACCAGACTCCCCTAGAGTAGACAGGTCTGGTGGCAGCCCAGTTTGAGCCCTCTCTAGCCCATTCTAGTGACCTCCACCCATGACCGAAACTGGACAGGGCCGGGTCGGTTCAAATCCGTTTCTGATTCAAACCAAATTGGCAGAAACAGTTCTGTGCACATCACAACTCCTAATGTATCAGGGGTGCCAAACATGGGAGTCCACAGGGGGGCCAGGGGGGCCGCTGCTCCCCCTGGATCCAGTCAGTATTGGGAAGAGGGGCAGCTCCATTTTCCCCACCCTTGGCAGTCAGCGCTTCGTTCAGTGCTGGCTGGGGGCTACTTTCTCTGCCACTGCAGACTGACGGTGATGCAAGGGGTGTGGCCAGGACTGGGGAAAGAGCCACCTCCACCCGTTTCCTGATTCTCAGTGGTGAGCTTCTTTCTTTGTCTCAGAGAGGCAGAGAAATTAGCCCCCAGCCAGCACTGAAGGAGTGCCGACTGCCGAAGGTGAGGAGAGGGGTGGATCTGTCCCTCCTCCCAATACTGGCCACAGTTCCCTGCATTTGACATTGATACAGGAGTGTGAGAAGAAGGTCCTACGGATGCCCACGGAGCCAAGGGAGCCAGCTCAGGTGGCTCCTCTCTCTCTCTCCACGCTGGAGAGTTGCACTGCCTGCAGGCTGGCCGTTCATCAGGTAGAGACGCAGCTCTACCTGATGAATGGCCAGCCTGCAGGCAGCACAGCTCTCAGGAAGACAGCACAGCCTCTGATTTAAAAAACGAAATCCGACTGCTGAGTGCAGAGGCGCCCCATCAGATCTTGAGTCCGGTTCCCGTGGTGCTGAAAGGTTCCCGTGGTGCATTGCCACAAAGCCGTGGCGGGAGTGTGGGGCCTGAAGTTTGCGGGCCGTCTACAGGCGGTGGCACAAGTCTCCTGTCTTCATTACTGGAGTTTTCTTGATGGGTTATTTAAATAAATACATGTTAATGAAGACAGATGCATTGGAGGCTGAGCTGTGCCGAGGAAGCGATTCTGCAAGAAGCTTTGGGGAGCGGGAGCAAACGGCACGCAGTCACATGTAACGCTCTTCCATTCCTGAGCAGGGACGGGGGGGGGGAGGAGGCCAGGGGTGCCTCTCCTGAAATGCATTTCTCCGCAAGAAGGGGAAGGAGAAGAATGCTGACTTAATTAAACGCGGCGTCCATATCTCAGCAGCTGCCATGGCGGCTCCCCGTCAGCCGCGGGTTGGAGTGTTTTCGTTAACTTCATTGTCTGGAAAGGCCTCTTCAGGTCCGGGCCTTGAATCCCCAAGTGTCTGGCTGGATGCTGATGGATTGTGATTAGCTGGCAGAGGCGATGCTTTGAGCCTGTAACGCTTTGCTTGGGGACTTGAGGTTCAGGGTTGAATGCTGGCAGCACCGAAGCTACGCTGAGCAAGACAGAGAGGCAGGGAGCGTGCAGTACGGGTGTCTGCGAGCAGCAGAATTCCGTGGAATTCTCACCCCAGTCACATATCCCCTAGTAAAACCCACCCTCTCTGGGGATTCGGAAGCTCGCAGAGAAAGACCGATATTTCTTGGAGCTGGGTCAGAATCTGGGGGCGCTCAGGTCCCTGCTGTAAAGGTTTTGAGAGAGGAGAGATGTGGAAAGGCTTTGGATGACCCACTGAATCTCTCTAGCAGAGCTCCCCAACATGTGGTCCCCCAGATGTTGCCGAACCACAACTCCCTTCATCCCCAGCCACAATAAATTGTAGCGGGGGTTGATGGGAGTTGTAGTTCAGCGGCATCTGGAGGACCAGTGGAAACACCTGCTCTATAGCATCATATTTTCCTACAGCAGCAGCTCATTGTAAAAAGCCAAGGGGGCTCCAAAGGAGGTAGTTCGGGTTGTTCCTCTTTCTCCCATGCCACCAGAGAGCATCGCTTCCTGCAGGCTGGCCATTCATCAGGTAGAGCTATGTAGTTAACCATACAGCTCTACCTGATGAATGGCCAGCCTGTGGGCAGTGTGGCTCTTGGGTGGGGTGGGAGAGAGAGGATCAACAGGAGCTGCTGCCAGGAAGCAGAGGCAGCTGCTTCTCCTTTGGAATACCCATCCCGGCTCCTTAGGACATGGCCTTATTATTTTCCTATAAGTGCATTTCTTCTTGCAGTTAAAGCTACTGCTCCCATCTTGCTCAGAGAGATGTTCTCAGGCACTCTGGGGCTTGAACTGGGAACCAGGGGGGCTGCCCATGATGGGGGGTGTGTGTGCTCTGGCCTCAGGGGATGGAGGGAAGAGGACTGATAAATCAGCCAAAAGAAAAAGGAATCCCAAAGATGCTGGGTGGGTATCAATCAGCTCTTTATCCAGTCTTTTGCTGACCCATTCAGAGCTGAAGAGTGCTCATATGCAAGCCAACATCCAGACAGCTTACATGGTTCTAGAAGACATTTTACATTTTGGAAGGATGTTCTCTCTCTCTGAAATGAGAATAGTTCTTTTTATATGATTTTTCTTTTTCTGATTGTCTTGTATCTGATAGATATTCGCGGTAAGCTTAACATCTTGCCACATTATTGCTGATTTTTGTCTGTGAAACTGCTTTGTTGATTCCGCCTCCCCACCTTTTCTTTAAAAAGATATGTAAAACTGATTAATAAAAATTATATTTTAAAAAGGAATGCTCTTCCTCCGATGCAGTTGTATACCATAATATCTCTGTGAATTTGGAAGCCTGTGAGAATATCTCTTTCTTTAGGGCTCTGTCAACATTCCACGGGGCTCAAATTCCTGCTGTAAAATGCCTGTTTTGAAAGATAACAGAGGTGGAAAGCAGGGATATCTGGGAATATTTGGGAATTTCCCTCTTTTTCTGCAAAAGGTTTCCGGGTTCTGCATGCAAAAGGTTCCGGGTTCCCTCCCTGGCAACCTCTCCAAGAAAGGGCTGAGAGAGACTCCTCCCCGCCACTTTGGAGAAGCCGCTGCCCGTCTGTGAAGACTGGGCCTGTTCAACTTAGCCCCCCCCAGCTGTTTTTGCACTACAACTCCCATAATCCCCCGCCACAGTGCCCAATAACCAGGGATTATGGGAATTGTCGACTAACATCTGCAGGAGGCCGAAGGTGAGCAGCCCTGGTGTAGACAATACTGAGCTAGATGGACCAAGGGTCTGACTCAGTAGAAGGCAGCTTCCTGTGATCTTAGGCTGCTGGCAACCTGCCGTCCTCCCTGCCTGGTAAGAACTACTTCCAAAGCTTGCAAGGGGGCTGGGCCCCACCAGGGATGTGGGGCAAGGCAGCATTTGGAGCCTCATCTCGGGAACTGTGATACCTTGGGTCACCCCTGCCAGCAAAATTTCGTGGACCCTATCTGGGACTCGGGACCTGCCAAGGCCTGTATTGAGGTCTAGGTTTGCCTCTGGCTGCTCCCAGACCAGCCCTGACAGATGGATGCCCTCACTCCTACCCAACGTAGTCGGTGCTATGGAAATGAATGTGCAGGTTCCTGTTAAGGTGAGCCGTCCACAAGAATGTCGAGGAAGCTAAACGTATTTCATTGCGATTAGCAACGTTTGTTGGGTGTGGAGTGAGCACCCCCAGAGTTGCTCTCATCTTCAAACAAAAGAGGGGGGCTGAGGCTAACGTTCTCCACTGAGGACTTTAAGAACATAACGTAAGAACAGGCCTGCTGGATCAGGCCCAAGGAGGCCCATCTAGTCCAGCATCCTGTTCCACACATTGGCCCACCAGATGCCTCTGGGGAGTCCACAGGCAAGTTCTGTGCATGCTCTCTCTCCCGCTGTTGCTCCCCTGCAATTGGCATTGAGAGGCATCTTGACTCTGAGGCTGGAGGTGGCCTATAGCCACCAGACTAGTAGCCATGGATAGTCCTGTCCTCCATGAATCTGTCTAAGCCCCTTTTAAAGCCATCCAAGCTGGTGGCCATCAACACATCCCGTGGCATTGAATTCCATAGTTTAATTACATGCTGTGTGAAAAAGTACTTCCTCTTGTCATTTCCCAACCTTCAGTTTCAGCTCAAATGTAGAGATGGTTGGGGCAGGGGGTGAAACTGCCCCTTGGTTAAGCTTTGGCCATTGTGGTGGGGAATGATGGTTGCTGTTGGCCAACGATTGAGAACCCCTGCCTGAAGCCCCAAACATGAGGCCGGATGAAAGAGGCCAAGGCAGAGAGGGAGCCATGCATCATTCTTTGCCGAAACTCGGGATCTGATGTTCTGTCGATGTCATGACAACTGAGTGCTGCAAATGTTCTGCAACACCACCACAAACGGAAGCCCTTCAGGCGAAGGCATCTGAAAGGAAATCCAAGTCCCAGCTGAGTCGCATTGACTCAGTCCTATGATTGCTCAGCAGCCTGACAATGTAATCTGAGGGGCTGAGCACGAGTCGGGAAGAGAAGGATTGGAACCCACACAGAACGAATCGACGCATGGTAGGATTAGGATACTAAATAAAGTTGGTGCTGAGCACTGCAAGGGGTGTAATGACTTTTTTTTTTAAAGGAGAGCAACCCTAACCCTTCCCAGGTGGGTGCCTGGCTGTACCCCTCTGCCATCTAGATGGGTAACTGTCACCCCCCCCCCCACACACACACCATTATTCCAAACCCAGTGTGGCATGTGAGATGTTTACTGCAATCAATTTCGCTAATTGAGCCTGCGATCCTTCAGGCTCCCATCGCAACATTCCCCCACACGGAGAGGAGGAAAGCACAGCGGCCCTCCTTTTGTATGTGACGGCTCCGGCTGCCCTCCCTCGTTCCTTGTACCAGATTTCATGGTATAATGTGTAAAATGAAATGGAATGGCATTTAACATCGCGATTGCCTTCGGAGGCATAAAAGATGTGTTTGACGAGGAGCTGGGAGCCAGATAAGGCCTCCCTGAGGATCTGTAGAGCGGCAGCTTCGGAGTGTTTCATCTCGGTTATTTCTCCACGGTAACTGAGTCACTGTTTGCATATTACTTAACCTGGTTGCTCTGATGGCATTTGTCTGGGCCGGACTGCACGTCAAACCCACAGCTTGGACCCCCATTTTTAGCCTACTTTCCAGATCACTGGGCATTCGGTGAGGCTATTCACACGGTCCACTGAAATCGGGCTAGGGGAGCTTAGCTCAATTTTTGTGGATTGTGAGAACCACCAGGCTTGCCTCCAGGTGGTTAACCCACCAAACTACCCCTCCCCTTAAACCAAGTTTGCGGAGCAAGTGCTCCGCAAACCCAGGTTTTTTTATCGTGAGTTGCTGCGGCACGACTCCACACTGCAGCAACTCACAAGGAGACCTCCGACCGGGAGGCTGAAAAGCAGCCTCCCGGCTCGGGGGTCTCTCCTGCATGCCCTGCACACTTGTGGAGCTTCCGGGGGCTGCGTGGGCCCCAAACTTCCCAGCCCCCGCCGGCTCCATGATGGAACTGGCAGTCATGTGGGCAGCCACTGTGGCCGCCCGAAGCAGACTGACTGCTCGTCTGCAGGGAGAGTGGGCTTAGCAGGCTCGTCTCAAGACCCCCTCATGACTCTTCTCGCCAATTGTGAAAAGAGCCTCAGTGTGTCCGTGTGTGTGTGTGTGTGTGTGTGTGTGTGTGTGTATCCCTATAAACTTTGCAATGCCTGGACCAATATGAACCAAATCAGGTACAGTTGTAGGGACACATAGGGACACCTCAACAGCGTAGTTGGTGATGGTGTCAGCCAGCCCAATCCAAGATGGCAGATGTGTAAATTTTTGAGGCACAATTGGGCTAACTTGAGGGCTGTCTAACCAATTTGGACCACATTTGGTACAGCTGTAGTGAGTTACACACAGGGAAACCTCAATGGTGTGGTTTGTAGTGACATCATCCACCCCAATCCAAGATGGCGGACACATGAACATTTGAGGTGCCAGAGATCTAGCTTGTGGACCTCAATTTGAACCAAATTTAGTCCAGTTGTAGAGACAGAGAAAGGAAAGTAGGTTGATTAGTTCTGACTAGAACAACTTGTTATTTCTTTCACATACAAGCAGGGGCGTAACTACCATCAGGCAAGGGGAGGCGGCTGCTTGGGGGCCCCCACGCTTCGAGGGGCCCCCCAGAGGCAAGTAACATGTGAAGTGAGTGTGTGCGTATCAGCGAGGAGCCCATTTTAAAATTTTGTCTCTGGGCCCACTCCAGCCTCGTTATGCCCCTGCATACAAGTATATTCCACAGAGGGCCCCCAATCAAGATTGCAGCAAGTGGCAGTTGGGATTCAACCCTTTCCTATGGCAGCATGGTCGCCTCCAGAAACTGGTCCTCCTGAGCACTGTTAGCCCTGGGAGGGCAGCTCCCACTGGGGCCAAGAGAAACTTCGTTCCCGAAACTAATATCAACGTTGACAAGGGGGATTTTCATCACGTTCCAGGAGCAGATCATCCTAATGAGCAAGTGAGGACACCAAAGCAGGCGTCTCTCCTTTCCAAAGCTCCATTTGCTCCTCTCCCATCCCACCCTATCCCAGCATTAATGAGATCCGCACTATCTGCAGGCTGACCATTCATCAGTTAACTGTGCAGCTCTACCTGATGAATGTCCAGCCTGCAGGAAGAAAGAGGAAGCTGAGATGAGGGAGGGCTCATCCTAAAGTGCCATGTAGGGGTTGGGGTGCCAAAGGAGGCACAGCTGACTCTCCTTCCTGGAGCTCCATTTGATCCTCTCTCTCTTCCGCCCTATGCATTGGCTGCAGACTGGCAATTCATTAGGTAGAGCTGCCCAGTTAACTGCGCAGTTAATTGTCCACCTGACAAATGACCAGCCTGCAGGCAGTGTGGCACTCATTAACGCTCGAGTGGGGAGAAAGAGAGAGGGGCAAACAGAGCTCCAGAAAGGCAAGGCATCGGTGCTTCCTTGGGTACCCCACCCACAGCTCATCAGGACGAGCCACTTCTAGTTTACATCACAAATATCCCCTCTCCATGTGTGGCAGTCTCCATCCTGATTCACTTGACCTCCAGGGCTGCTATTTTCATTTTTTTTCCTGAAAAGACAGAGGACCAAGCTATGAGTTAAACGTTGAGGCTATTCCCATGATTGCCCCAAAGCAGGCTAAGGGAGCCCAGCCCGCTTTGGGGTGATCATGTGCGGCAACGGGAGCCACACGACTCCCGGCAGCTAGCCACCATAAACCCCCCTCCCCTTAAACGAGGTTGATGGGGTGATCGCTCTGTTAACCTTGTTTTTGTGCTCATGTGCCACCACGGCACGCAGCAACACATGAGTAGACCCCCGACTGGGAGGCTCTCTCCAGGATGCCCTGTGTGCTTGCGCAGGGCATCCTAGAACTTCCGGGGGCTGCACGGCCCCTGATCCCCGCAGCCCCCACCAGCTCAGCCACCCAGCTATGAGCGACTGCTTGTCTGCGGGGAGAGCGGGCTAAGCCCACTCTCCCCACAGGCCCACGCCAGGTGCTTCACACGCATTGTGTGAAGCGCCTCATTATCTGCAGGTTCGTTTTAAGGAGGTTTCTTTAACATCTTTTTAAAAAAGCAAAAGCAAGTTTCTAGCCCATAAGATTGAACGTGCCATTGAAACAAAAGCCCTGTTCAGTCATAGGGTTGCAAATATACCCGTAAGCCCTGACCGAGTGATAATGTATCCCATGAGCCCGCCGCAATCCAAGGATACTGTTTGTTGAAAGAGACAAATGCTGTGTTCAGGAAGAGATGCTCCCTCCCCATGGTTACAATGGCTTGCATTCCAGCATTTTTCACATTCGCCAGGATAATCTCTCCCTGAGGACAGTGTTTGTCTCCCCAGACATGACTCATAAACCTATTCCCCTGGACAGTGTACACAATTGGTTATAATCCCCGCCACAATACTCACCCCTGCAGTGTGGTTACAGAACAACTGAGCAAGGCTTACGTTTGTGGACAACCTCCAGTGAAATTTCAGAAACCAGCAGGGTGGATAAATCAGGATTCTCAGTGGTTAAGGGCAGGGTTTTAGTGCAGAAGCAGAACAAAAGGTTTTGTTCTGGGTGGCAATATCAAGGCACTCTGGACCTGCATTCAGAGTGGCACCTTCCTAATTCAACCTGAGCGGAATCTAAAATTAACTGAGTGGACATCAGGAAACTTGAAGTATATCCTTGCTAACTAGGCAGAGAAGCACCTTTTTAAAGCGGCAAACCTCTTTATTGAGCAGGGGGAGAGCAACTGGCCCACTCCATCCCCTCCAGTGGCTGTTGCTGGGGTCTCTCTTATTTTCTTTTTATTATTATTATTGTGAGCCCTTTGGGGACAGGGAGCCATCTTATTTATTTATTTATTTGTTTGTTTGTTTGTTTGTTTATTTATTTATATCTGTGTTAACTGCTTTGAGCCACCTGATGGCACAGTGGGCAAGTAACCTGCCTAGAGAGCAGGAGGTTGTTGGTTCGAATCCCCGCTGGTGTGGTTCCCAGAATATGGGAAACTCCTATATTGGGCAGCAGTGATGTAGGAAGGGACTGAAAGGCATCATCTCATACTGCGCAGGGAGATGGCAATAGTAAACCCCTCCTGTCTACCAGGAAAGCTACAGGGCTCTCTAGTCGCCAGGAGTCGACACCGACTCGACGGCACAACCTTTCTTTCCTAAACCATTTTGGGAACTTTTGTTGAAAAGTGGTATATAAATATTGGTTGCAGTTGTAGTTGTTGATGATGTGTAGAGTCACCTTAAGTGGCACAGCGGGGAAATGTTTGACTAACAAGCAGAAGGTTGCTGGTTTGAATCCCTGCTGGTACTATATTGGGCAGCAGCGGTTTAGGAAGATGCTGAAAGGTGTCGTCTCATACTGTGCAGGAGGAGGCAATGGTCAACCCCTCCTGTATTCTACCAAAGACAACCACAGGACTCTGGAGGCGCCAGGAGTCGAAATCGACTTGATGGCGCACTTTACCTTACCTTGTAGATGTGTAGACCAGGTCTGTTTCTTTTTGTTTCTAAGTGGAGGAAAATGCAATATCCATTAGCGCTCTTCAGCATGAGGATTAATTCTGTTCACATCCTTCAGAAGTGTGATATGCAGCCACATTTGACCTGTTTCCCCTCCTAATAATAAGAACCTGTTGTTCTGACCTCGCTTCCACGACAGGAGCTGAAACCCTCCCCTGCCACCCCCATTATTAAATAGCCAGAAGAAGAATGGTGAATAAGCCTTCCTATTACCCGCCCTTCTGTTGTGGCTCACCTAAACGGAGCCCTCAAGCCCACCTGCCCCCCTATAGATTAATCCAGACCTTTTGCAATTCCTTTCTCCTTCTTAACGTCTCCTTGGAAATTCCCATAAGACGTTGCATACATTTCCAGAGAGGTAAAGGAGTCTCCTTTCTATAGATTCCTCCTGGTGTGTTTCTCTTGAGAGCCAAAAGGGCCATTATTAGATACATATTTAACAATTCGGGGGGGAAAGCAGATTATCTCTTTGGGTCTTGTAAGTCAATTACTGTGTGTTAAATAAATGTTGTAGCCGTGGCCTCTTGCATTAAAATTCAAGCCGCGTTTCACACCACTGTCACCTATATCCAATTAATGTGGAATTAAGAGCACAAAGCCTTAGAAGTCTATCGGAAAAGCCATCCCAGAGCGCTTCATATTGGCGGCTGCTTCCTTCCTTCCTGGAGAAGGAAGCATCTCCATCTGCTCCCAGGGGCCGTCTTCTACTCTGGAGGAAGGAAGGAAACTCTGGGTTTCGCTTCAGTTCCCTCCTTCACAATTTTTTGGGAGCTGTTTATGGCTGCACGACAAAACATCAGAAATGCATCGGAGAAATATATATCCTCTACCCATCCCATCATCCCTCCTAATATGGAAATATGTAGCCATCCCTTGACAACCATGGTTATACCAACCGTGGTTTTGAGTATATGCGGATGGGAAATTGTGACAGGTCTTGGCAACCACAGCCTGAATAACCACGGTTGGCAAGGGGTTTTTTTGTGATGGGGTTTTTTTTTTCAGCATTGGGGGGGGGGGTTTCCAGAGGTTCAATCTGCTCATTCCTCTTGCTGCCCCTCGCTGCCCCTTGCCAATTTAAAATACCTTTGAGTGATTTGGGGGGAAGGTTTGAAAAAATTTCCAGAGGTTCGATCTGCCCATTCTTCTTGGTGACTCTTGGCGATATTACAGGTTGTTTGTGATTCTTAAGCTTTTTCCTTTTTTTTCCAATTTCGCCTTTTATTTTTAGTTTTTTTTGAGGCCATGGTTCCCCTAAGCCATGGTTCCCCCTAGAATTTAATGCCTCGCCAACCATGAATTTGCCAACAGTGAGGTTTTGCCAGAATGGAACCATAGTGGTTGGTTGGCAAGCGGTGACTGTACAGAATACAGAAAACTGGACTGGGGGAGAAGCTATGACGGACACATTTCAAATATAGATATATAGAACTATGCCCAGAGAGGAACCCTACTAGCTCAGTCCAGGGGTCCCTCTAGAACAATGTGGAGGGGGTGAGGCTTGTGGAAGCAAGCATGAATTGTCCCCTTTGCTAAGCAGGGTCTACCCTGGTTCACATTTGAATGGGAGACTACCGGTGAGCACTGTAAGATATTCCCCACAGGGAAAGGGGCTGTTCTGGGAATAGCTTCTGCATGCTTGCATGCAGAAGGTTCCAAGCTCCCTCCCTGACAGCATCTCCAGATAAGGCTGGGAGAAACTCCTGCCTGCAACCCTGGAGAAGCCGCTGCCAGTCTGTGTAGACAGTACTGAGCTAGATGGACCAGAGTCTGACTCCGTTTATACGTTGTCATAAGTATCTGAAGGCATATCAGTTTAGGGATAAGGATACTTGGCATATAAAAGCTTCATTATTAGGCCCAGTCCAAGGTCACCTAATGGCACAGCGGGGGAGCAATCTGCCTAGGGAGCAAGAGGTTCCTGGTTCAAATCCCCGCTGGTGTGTTTTCCAGGCTATGGAAAACACCTCTATTGGGCAGCAGCGATACAGGAAGATTCTGAAAGGCATCATCTCATACATGGGAGGAGGCAATGGCAAACCCCTCCTGTATTCTACCAAAGACAGCCACGGGGCTCTGTGGGTGCCAGGAGTCGATACTGACTCCTTGGCACCCTTCACCACTTTACCTAGAGCTCCTGCGTGGCAGGCGGTGTTAGGGCGATGTGTTGCTGTGATTCTGTGGGAGCAGCACAAACCCAAACAAACGCTGCATTATTAAGTACATTTATTTATTGTTGTAAGCACTAGTCATAACATAACGAAACATAAAACATAACACTAAAACAGAGCAAAAAACATGAAACATAACATAAACGTAACGTGACAGAAAAAGGAAAAAAATCTTAATAGAAGACAATTAAAAATATTAGCCTAAAATCCTATTTGCAGTTATATCAATAAATAAAGCATATGGCATAAGACCTTTCTCTACAATTTAGAGAAAAGCTTAGTAGATATAAATCTCTTTCAAAGTTTAAGAGACAATGAGGCTATTCCCACGAGCAGCGCTCCGCTAACCGGGGGCAATGGATCGTGAGTTGCCGTTGGTGCGGCGTGGCTAACCGGGGTTCGTGGATCGTGAGTTGTCGCAGCAACTCGCAAAGAGACCCCCAACCAGGAGGCTGAAAAGCAGCCTCCCGGCTCGGGGTCTCTCCGGTATGCCCTGTGCGCTCGCGCATGGCATGCAGGAACTATGGGGGGGCAGTGCTGCCCCCGAACTCCCCAGCCCCCGCCGGCTCCGTGACGGGGCCGGCTGTCGTGTGGGTGGCCACAGCCGCCGCCCAGAAAGGACTTGCTGCTCGTCTGCGGGGAGAGCGGGCTTAACCCGCTCTCCTCGCACGCCCTCCCCAGGCTCTTCTCACTAATCGTGAGCCTCAATGAGGCTATTCTCACGACCAGCAAAAATCGGGCTAGGAGAGCCTAGCCCGATTTGTGTTGCTCGTGTAAGGCCGGCTCTCCCCGCAAACCCTTTCAAGGCGGGTCCCACTGATTGTAAGACTTGCCTCAATAAAGCAACGGTAGCCACTTGCTAACTAAGATATGACCAGTGGTTACAACAATAAAGACATGTACTTACATGGCAGGAAGTTCTTCACACCCAGCGTTCAGCTCACATCTCCTCTGGAATGGAGGGGGTGCATTCACGTATCAGCCCGATTTACCCTGAAATCCCTGCGAGCCATTAGGGAACACGTCACACACACAATTTGTGTTTTTTAATTGCACGTTAGAGTGTAGTCTGGGGTAAAAGTCCACTTTTTGAGGCTCTTCCCATGATCGCCCTACAGCGGGCTAAGGGAGCCCAGCCCACTTTGGGGCGATCGTGTGCGGCAACGGGAGCCACAAGCCACCGTGAATCCCCCTCCCCTTAAACGAGGTTAGCGGAGCGATCGCTCCATTATCCTTGTTTTTGTGCTCGTGTGTTACTGCGACATGCAGCAACACATGAGTAGACCCCTGACTGGCAGGCTGCAAGCCCCCTCCCAGGCTCGGGGGTCTCTCCAGGATGCCCCCCGTGCTCGTGCGGGGCAGGAACTTCTGGGGGCCACACAGCCCCCATTCCCTGCAGCCCCCACCGGCTCCGTGACCTGCCATGTGAAGAGCCTCTTTGTGTCAGTTTTCTGGGGCAACTTTGAACTCGCAGTAAACCAGCGGTGAAGCCTGCTGTCTGGGAAAGCTCCAGTATTAGATGCAGAATTCAATGCTGAGGTTTGTTTGTTTTCAAAAAGGATCAGAGCATTCTTTTTAACCCACCACCACCCCACCAAGTTCCTAGGCCTTCTTGCTGCGCAGATAGGCTTTAGGAAATCCCCACAGAAACGTTAAAAGCCAGGCGGAGGGACTGGGTAAGATTTCCCCTACTCCGGGGAGTGGTGGGGTCTCAGTCTCCTCCATAAGCCCTGTGCCCCCTTCTCTTGATTCGGAAAAGTCAAATAAATTATGTAAAGTAAGGCATGTTAATATGCAAACTGGATCCTTTCACAACATAGGAAGCCGCCTTACACCCAGCCAGACCATTGGTTCAGCTAACTCGGGCTTGTCTCCACTGACTGGCAGTGGTGCTGCTTTGGGATTTCAGACGGGGGTCCTTCCCAGCCCTACCTGGAGATGCTGCCAGGAACGGAACTGGAGCCCTTGTGCGTGGCCGGCCAGCAGACAGCGTGACTCCCAGTAATGCTGGGCTGGGAAGGTGAACTGCACAACTCTACCTGATGAATGGCCAGTCTACAGGGGTGGGAGAGAGAGGAGCAAAGGGAGCACTGGGTAGCAGAGGCAGCTGTGTCCCATTTGCCCCCAGCTCCTTGGGGCCAGCTGTTCCTGGCTGAAACCTAAAGAATGGCCACTCCGGCAACACACAATTGAAGAAGGTATCCCCAAGAGGCAAAAACAAGGAGCAGGCAGGGACCGTGATTTAGCAGGGACACATTCCAGGAGATAGGAAATGTCCCTAGAAAACGGAGACAGCTGGGACGCACCCTACATTACTGGCTAGTTCAGAACATGCTGTCTGGTGAGGTGGTAGAGTCTTCCCGAGCAGGCTGGGACTATGCCATTTCCGACCGCAGTGCAAGCTGGAGCCAAGACTCTCTGTAGAGTGGTCAGCGCCAGTTTGGGATGCAGGCAGACGTGGGGGCGGCAGCTTCCCCTAAGCGGGGCTGCCTGCCGTCTTGCCGTTTCCCTGCATGCTGCTCCAGATCGGTTAATCTCTGCCTCCTGGGTTGCAGCCTGGCTGCAGTGTAGACAAAGCCACAGCAGCAGCCGACCACGTGACGTGGCATGGCGGGAACGTGAGCCTCTCTGTAATTAATATTGCGAGGGGCCAGGAAAAGCAGAATGGCAGCTTTAATTTACTCCTGGCATCCTCCGATGCAGCGGAGCACTAAAAATAAAAAACGGCTGTCGTGATTCATCGGCCTGCCTGCATGTTGGCTCGGGGCGGCTTCTGGAACCCACAGATAAACTCACCTTGATCTCCAGCCTGCTGGCGCGGCATGCCGGAGACTCCTTGTCAGGCCAATCTCGCAATGAAGTGAGGCCGCAGGAAAGGTAGCTGGTCGTAGGAAAATGCACTCAGAGCTGACGTAGGACAAATCCATGGGGGACAGATCTATCCATGGCTCTCCAGATCTATCCATGGCTACCGGTCTGGTGGCTATGGGCCACCTCCAGCCTCAGAGGCAAGATGCCTCTCAAGACGAGCTGCAGGGGAACAACAGTAGGAGAGACGGCATGCACATACCTCTTGCCTGTGGGCTTCTCGGTGGCATCTGGTGGGCCACTGTGGGAAACAGGATGCTGGACTAGATGGGCCTTCTTGGGCCTGATCCAGCAGGGCTGTTCTTATGGCTTGAATGAAGGGTGGGTACCTTCATTTGCTGCCTTTTGTCCCATGTTATCCTTGCAATTGTGGGGGGGGGGGCAGAAGTGACAAAATGTATTTCTGGATGGGCAAGCGCTGTCTCACACATTCGATTTCTGAAACAGAAATGGGGGGGGGGGGTGGAGAGGTAAAGGGATTACTTTTCTGGTGGGACATTTGCCCAGCCTGGCCAATCCTCTGGAGCTGCACTTGTGGGCGGGTTCAGTAGAAGGTGGCATAATATGTTCATATAAGGAGAGGAGAAGCTGGTCTTTTGGTAGCAAGCATGACTTTTCCCCATAGCTAAGCAGGGTCCACCCTGGTTGCATATGGATGGGAGACTTGATGTGTGAGCACTGGAAGAGATTTCCTTCAGGGGATGGAGCCGCTCTGGGAAGAGCATTTAGGTTCCAAGTTCCTTCCCTGGCAGCATCTCCAAGATAGGGCTGAGAGAGACTCCTGCCTGCAACCTTGGAGAAGCTGCTGCCAGTCTGTGCAGACAATACTGAGCGAGATGGACCACTGGTCTGACTCAGTATATGGCAGCTTCCTATGTTCCTATGCTTTAGTCTTCTTCTAAGAAGGTGCAAACTTTATGAGCAAGGGAGTAGAATCAGGGGGTAGGGGTGGGGACGGGGCTATTTTTCTCTTGGTTTGACGACAGCTTTTGCTATTCGCACTGCTCCCATGTATGTAATAGAATAAATATTATACTTCTTTTTAAAAGGGAATTAGAAAATGAACAAAATAACCAGGGGATTTGTGCTCGTTTTCTAAGTCTCCTGGTAACTCTGTTGACATGTCTGTATCCTTAACAGCACCAGGCCCCATTCATAGATGCCAAATAAAAGAGGACAAGGTTTATTTTTACAACCATGGGGCTATTTTTTGAAAGGTATATTTTGGTTGTCGTTTGCATTATGACCAGTGGTTTATTAAATGCCCATACATTTTTCATTACAGTAAGCCCCTGAAGATAAATCTGTAGTAACTGATAACTCTTGGAATTAAATTTGACTAATGTGGTTAACAGGATTTTAAGACCTTGCTTAATACTTATAGATACGGCATTTGTGAGTCAGGAATGGGGAGGGGGGATAGGGAAGCTGGTAAGAATATAAGAAAAGCATCGTATTATGGCCGCATTCACACGTAACATGAAACTGGAGGTCACCGGACCTGCGGTTGATTTTTCTAGCCGTGAATCAGACGTTCATCCAACCGTGTCCGGCAACCTCCATTTTCAGGGCATAAGAACATAAGAACATAATAACAGCCCTGCTGGATCAGGCCCAAGGCCCATCTAGTCCAGCATCCTGTTTCGCACAGTGGCCCACCAGATGCCGCTGGAAGCCACAGACAGGAGTTGAGGGCGTGCCCTCTCACCTGCCATTACTCCCCTGCAACTGGTACTCAGAGGCATCCTGCCTTTGAGGCTGGAGGTGGCCCACAGCCCTCCGACTAGTAGCCATTGATAGACCTCTCCTCCATGAAGTCATCCAAACCCCTCTTAAAGCCATCCAGGTTCTTGGCTGTCACCACATCCTGTGGCAGAGAGTTCCACAAGTGGATCACAAGTTGTGTGAAAAAGTACTTTCGTTTGTTGGTCCTAGACCTCCTGGCAATCAATTTCATGGAGTGACCCCTGGTTCTAGTGTTGTGTGAGAGGGAAAAGAATTTCTTTCTCTCCACTTTCTCCACACCATGCATGATTTTATAGACCTCTATCATGTCTCCCCGCAGTAGTCTTTTTTCTAAACTAAAAAGCCCCAGGTATTGTAGTCTTGCCTCATAAGAAAGGTGCTCTAGGCCCCTGATCATCTTGGTTGCCCTCTTCTGCACCTTCTCCAGTTCAACAATGTCCTTTTAAAGATGTGGTGACCAGAATTGTACGCAGTAATAAGAGGGAGTAGCCTCTCCCTCTTCCTGGTTCGCTGAGGCTGCATCATAGGAACATAGGAAGCTGCCATATACTGAGTCAGACCATTGGCCTATCTAGCTCAGTATTGTCTTCACAGACTGGAAGAGGCTCCTCCAAGGTTGCAGGCAGGATTCTCTCTCAGCCCTACCTTGGAGATGCTGCCAGGGAGGGAACTTGGAACCTTCTGCTCTTCCCAGAGCAGTTCCATCCCCTGAGGGGAATATCTTACAGTGCTCATACTTCTAGTCTCCCTTTCATATGCAACCAGGGCTCACCCTGCTTAGCTAAGGGTACAAGTCATGCTTGCTACCACCAGACCAGCTCTCCTCTCATCCCAGCAAGCTCCATAGTTCTCACATCTCCAGACTGTGGGCAAGGCATCAGCAGCCATTGAGTGGTAGCCATTGGTTACAATCTTGAAAGGGGTGTGCTGAGCATGATTGTGCCTTTCAGAATCATCTGCCCGCCCTCGGCAGGGAAAGGGCATTTAAAACCATTTAAATGCCATCCCATGCCATGCCAGACGTTCTTCTGACAGCAATTGCACCACAAGTCTCATAAGATCGACACTGGTTGCTGATAAGTTTCCTATCTTAAAAGATCTACACTGGTTGCCGATATGTTTCAGGGCAAAATACAAGGTCTTGGTTATAACCTATAAAGCCCTAAGCAGCTTGGGCCCTGGGTATTTAAGAGAACGTCTTATTCGCTATGAACCACACCTCCCATTTAGATCATCTGGAGAGGTCCATCTGCAGTTGCCACCAGCTTGTCTGGTGGCTTCTCAGGGACGAGCCTTCTCCACTGCTGCCCCGAGACTTTGGAATGCGCTCCCGGCTGAAATAAGAGCCTCCCCATCTCTGACAACTTTTAAAAGGGCAGTTAAGATACATTTGTTCACCCAGGCTTTTAATTAGATACTGTTTTAATTGTGGTTTTAATAGTTTTAAAGTTTTACATTTTAAATTGTTGTAATGTTTTAACCTTTTTATTGGTTGTCTTTATTGTTTTGTTGTATACTGCCCAGAGACTTGTGTTTTGGGCAGTATACAAATGTGTTAAATAAATAAAATAAAACAAATAAGAGCCCCAAAACAAAACAGTCTTGCACAAGTACAATTTATTGGGGGGTGGAATCTTGGCGGCATTATTTTCCTGTTACTCAGGAAAGGGAAGGAGGAGTTCCTAGGAGGAGACAGGTAAATGCGGGAGGGGAAAGGACCCGGGAGTCTGCTGGCCCGCTGTGACCAAGGATGCTCTTGCCAGGGCTCACCCTGGCAAACCAGTCTGTGCAGACCAAACCACACTCCTGCCTCCGTGGCGGCTTGCCACCGGCGGACTAGCAGTCTCATGAGAGGGCCAGTCTACTGGGGAGGACCTTAGGCTCTCCAAAACCTTTGGTCTTTCATCAGACGGCGCGCTCATGAGCTGAGCTAAACCAACAAAGGGGTCCCGCTCGCGTGGGATCCCCGCGCTCTCTGGTTAATGATAGAACTTTTGCATAGCGACCCTCCTCCTCTCCAGGGAAACATTTGGTGCGCCCCAAGGAGATTTTGACACTCCATGTATCCGGGCGTGGCCGGATGGGCAGACTGGGGAAACACTGGGACCAGGGACAGATCTTTACTCTCATTCAAAATTCCCGGACCGGTGTTGCGTGGGAGAGGGAACCCCAATTTCCAGCAACCCCAGGAGAGTGGGGTCACTGTCCCAGGCAAAAACAAAGATGGACATGTCCAAATGGGCAGACGAACTGGCAGGGGGCATGTTTTGAGAGCCAAGGAGGTGCAGCTGCCTCTGCTTTCCAGCAACTCAAGTAGCTCCTTTCTCTCTCTTCCTGCCCCACCCAAGAGTCATGCTGCCTACAGGCTGGCCATTCATCAGGTTAACCACACAGCTCTACCTGATGAATGTCCAGCCTGCAGGTAGCATGGCTCTTGGGCAGGGCAGGAGAGAGAGGAGCACCTGCACTGCCTCCTTTGGTGCCCCTGGGCTGAATAGGGTGAGTCACTGCTGGTTCTCTTCCACTCCCCACCCTTTCCCTCTCTTTTATCTGTCTCCAGCTTTATGCTTCTCTGCCTCCTACTCTCTTTGGGCAAATACCAGAACTTTGACCCAGGCCAATAAATGTCTCTGCTTCAGCACACTTTCTCCACATTGCCTGGAACCTAGGCCTCCCGGAAGGAGGAAGGATAATACCCGAATCTGATATTCATTTATTTATTTAGTACATTTATATACCACCCCATTCAAAAAAGTCCCTGGGCGGTTCACAATATAATTATCTGCTGTGGCTGCCTATGGCCCAGCACTGGTGTGGGGATGGGGAAGTGAAATGGACCAAATTGGTTTTTTGCCCAACGAAAAAGATCTCCATCCCTGCTCTGTCTGCTTTTCACATGGAAAACCGAAATTAAATGCTGCTTACAGCAGAGGAGATGTGTTTGCTGGCTGCCCATTCGCCAATCTAGCTTGTTGGTGCCGATTCCTCTTGGAAATCGTGCTGAGGAATCGCCTAGGCCAGTGTTTCTCAACCACCGGTCCCTGGACCGCTGCCGGTCCCCGAAGGGTTGAGTGCCGGTCCCTGACTGGGAGTCAAACCCCCCCCCCCACAACTGAAATCAAGGCACTCACTTCCTCAATTTTGCACATGGCACGGAACAGGAAGAGTATCACGGAGGCATGGGACCCTTCTTGTGCCTTGCCTCCACGTGCTGCTGAGATCTTCCTACAGCTATCTTATTCCCTATCTTTACAGCTTCAAACTGTATGCGGTGCGGGGGCATGGAGGAAAAAGTATGGCAGTGGGCGCCACTTGAAGGGCTGCTGGTTCTTGCATGCTCATTGTTTGCAGCCAAAGGTTGGTTGATTGAAACCGAGCTGCCTGTTGTGGTCGAGGCGCCTTGAGAGGGAACGCTGTTTCCCTCTTGCATCAGTGGGGCTTGCTTGTATGTTGTTTTCATTGGCCCCATGTAGCTTTTGAATTTTTCTAATGGCCCAACATCCCCTCTCCATTGAGTAATCACAAGCACCTCCACTCCAGACATACTGGAGACAAATTTGTTCACCCAGGCTTTTAGATTCAGGGGTTCTCAACCCTGGGTACCCAGACGTTGGTGGACTTCTACTCCCATAATCCCCAGCCATAATGGCCAAATGCCATTGTTGTTGGGGGTTATGGGAGTTTAACTGAGGGACCCAAGGTTAAGAACCCCTAATATTCCATGTTTGCAAAAGATTCCAAATTTAATTATTTTAATGCTTATATTATTTTCATTCTAAACTGCCCAGAGATGCAAGTTTTGGGCAGTACAGAAGTCTGATAGATAGATAGATAGACAGACAGACTTGAAACCCCTTTACTAACTGCTGGTCCGGGAAACTGCGCATGAAGAATGTAGCGGTCCTTGAAACTCTGCACGAAGAATGTAGCGGTCCTTGACTCCAAAAAGTTTGAGAAACACTGGCCTAGGTTGTAAATGCAAGCTGCTGACACCATGGCTTGGGAGAGAAAGTACAGGCCTTCAGAGTCTGCCAGGGGTGCTTTTGCCCCGTTATAGAAAACTGATGGCGAAGCTCCGTGCAGGACAGATGGAGTTAGGGTCAAATTAGAAAGCTCCTTGCAAAGAAATGAAATTGTGAGACATGTGGTCGGCGTGGGCAGGGAAGCATACAAGGCACAAATGCTCTACCTCAAACTGGGCCTCCAGATCATGGGGATGGCGGGAGTTGTAGTCTAACATCTGGGGACCCAAGCTTGAGAACCCCTGCAAGACACTAAGAAGTTCTTCTCATGATCAGTGCGAAGAGCTTCTTGGCAGTCTGCAGGGAGAGTGGATTGGCCCAATCCTCCCCGCAGACGAGCACTCACCCGTGGCTGGGCGGGCGGATCGGCTACCTAGACGAGCAGCGGCTTGCTCTCCCACACCTCATCTGGCAACTCTGTCAGGCGCCCCCCCCAAACCCCAGTAATGCACAGTGCGAGTGTGTGGTGCATTTTTGGGACCCCCCCCTCCAGCCCCCTGAGTGTGTTTGCCATAATGACACGATCCAGAAAACGAGGTTAACGTGAGGATCTCGACACTTCACACTGGGTTAGGCCGGTCATGAGAACAGCCTCAGTATCACTGCGGGAGACACAGAACAATGCAGTAAATCAAGCAGCCCTTGCTGCATAGACTGGATTAAAAGCTTATTACTGAGTAACAGCCTGGGTTTAGAAGATTCTGAGTCATTCCTGTAAAACACGCACCCCACCATTGCTCTCAGTGCTTCAAGAATAGTATCGAGAAGGGAGGAAAGCAGGGAGTGGATGAATTGGGGGGAAAGGAATTGTTCTCCTCCCCATATGATTTGACCATATGATTTCTTCACCATAAATACAACTCATTTGTCTATACCACAGCGATAGGATTGCAGACTTTGTCATGACTAACTTTCAATTATTTAAATGGGTCTACTCTAAGCAAGATTAATGGTGGATAATCCTGTTGTGTTTTGATTTCTATTGACATACTTTGTGTATATTCACCCACCCCAGAAAAATGCCTGCAGGTGCCCAGAGAGGATGGTGAGAATGGAGAAACATAGCAAAAAGAAACAGGATATTAAGTTGTTTTGGAACTATTGATCTGGTTGAGTGTTAAAACAGCTGGAAATACTCCAGTTTTTGCAGGACAAATCCAAGCACATTAGTATGTCGGATAGGTATCTCATTGTTCAATGGCTACTTTTTAAGATATAATACAACTCTAACATCATGTGGTCCCATAGAACAATTATTTTCCTGTGCTGGGATGATTCACAGCCCCAGAAGGCACAACTTGAGTGATTTTATCTTTGAAAAACTTGTATTTCTTAAAGGAAATGGAAACAAGTTCAGATAAGTAATGAACATCTCAAAATTGTTTCCTTTTTCCAGGCATTGTATTTTGTATTTTAAGATGTATTTTAAAATACTATTTTGTATTTTGCATTTTTATTGGTTGTTTACCAGGTATTTTGGATTCTGTATCTAAAATACATTTGCTCGAGTATTTGTATTTTGTATCTAAAATACATTTTAGAAATATTTTGCCCATCTCTGACGCAATGTCGCAAAAAGGCAGCCTGGGATTTGAACGTTGCTGGAAAAGTTTGCTTCTCCTCCATCTTCCCTGATGCCTTATGGGTTCAGTGCTTGTCATCTGGTACTAAGTGGAGGAAATTGTTTGTTTAACCACACAGCAAACCTCTGGGGCCTTTTGCTAACGACATTATGATGGAACTATTTTGCTGGGTTGTTCCAACTGGCCATGGGTCTGTGGATCATCTATTCTCTCGCTCTCTCTCTCTGCCCTTTGCCTGCACATCTCAGCCGTGCCAAGGGCTCAGCTATATGCATCATGATTGGCGTCAAGGACGCCCGCTTGTTCTCGCTCCCTGATCCGATTTATGCTCATTCTTGGCCATCCCTCCGCGAAAAGCTTGTTCTGCATTTACGGCTCCTTTCCAAGCTGGAAATTAGCACATCTGCCACTTTAAATTTCCTCACCTCATTTATTCAGGCTCTTCCCCAGTTGCAACACCTGCTGATACAGACATGTCCAAGTGGTGTAATACTCTGCCAGGGCCTTCTGGTTTGTACGGCACACCTGTGTTCCTTGATTCAATTACCCAGTGAGTTAACCCTTTGCCCTCCTCCCTGGGAGTAACATCAGCCCAGCACACCTGCTGCTGTCCACGCTTCTCAGGGGTTCTTCATTGGCCAAGTCTTTTTAGAGCAAGGACAAGCAAGCCAAGGCCTCTTGGAGAGGTCCAGCTCGTCCGCCCCAACCCCAGTTGCCAGCTGAGAGCCACAAACTGAACTGAACTGAACTGAACAGCTGAGAGCCACAAGAGCTGCATCCCCTGCTGCATGCTTGGAACTCAAACCTGCTTGCAGATGCCTTAGAGAGCTCATTCACACAAGCGAAAAACTGTGTCCTATCCAGGTTTGGGGGCTGTTTGCTCCCAATTTCCGGTTGTGTGGAAGCAAGGAAGGAGGAAAACCTGGGCAGAAGTGATTGTGTGGAAGCAAGGCAGGAGGGAAAGCTCCCCAGATTTTCCTGTGCAAAGGAAATCCGTTATGCGCATGAGCATAGGGCCCATATGCACACCCTCTCTCTCACACTCTCCTCTCTCCTGCCTCTTTCTGCTAGATGCATGTGCTTTTCATGGCGTGGCTTCACTGCCAAAAGCACAATCCAATAAGAGAATATGTGTTTGATTTATGTATTGTTTAATATGTAACCATGATCTCTCTCTCTCTCTCTCTCTCTCTCTCTCTCTCTCTCTCTCTCTCTCTCTCTTTCTCTCTCTCTCTCAGAGAGCAAAAAGCTTGTGGTCTTTCTAGTGCAAAGCATCCTACAGACAGCAGAAGAATGGGCAAGCATGTTCCGATCGTGGCTGCCTCCTTTGCATATCTGCCTGCCCATCTAATGCGCACAGGAGTCTCACAGTGACCTGGCCAGCTGCTGCGTTCTCTGCCTCACTGTTAATTAGTTATACTTGTGCAGCGACTCAGCGGCCCAGCCTAGGGACATGTATAAATGATTACAAGGATAGGCATGACGTTTTTTAAAAAGATGATAAAGAGAACCATTATTAACTGGGAGCCCACTGAGAGAGGGAAGGGCATGATGGGAATCTCCCTGCTGCTGGAGGAAGCAGCAGCATCTCAGACTAGGTTGATGGGTGGTCCTCAGGCGGCTCAACATCCACGAAGCGAATGCTCCTCCCACCCAGCTTCGCTTGGGGCCCTCCCGAGTCTGAATTTCTGCAGGACGTTCTGTTGAGTATGAAAATGTGTGCAGGGCTCCTGTGGAAAGTGCCTTTGATTCCAGAACGGTGCCTTCACAGAGGCTCTGGCCACCTGCGGGAAACGTGGAAAGTCCTCCGGCTGTAACGCTTCACAAAGGACTTGAGAAAACAGGGGGGAAAGGTCCATATCATGATGGATGAATAGCAAATGCAGTTACATGTCAGTTGTTGAGATTAAATTGTGCGTGCATTATTATTATTGCTTAATATTAATGCTTAATGCTGCATTCATTTATTCTGCAGCAGCCTGTCCTCCAGTGATGTAAAAAAACAAACCCGCGACATGGTTTGTTCTTTTGGTTAAAGATAGAGGACAAAAACATAATTGCCCGACAGTATATTGCCAGTTGTTGAGAACAGATTCAGCAGCTGAAGGCCGGGTGTGCAATAGCAGCCAGATACTGAGTGGTACCTTAGTGCTCATGCCTATGTGTTGAGAGGAGTGCGTACTCGAGGCAGGCACACCCCCCTGTGAGTTCAGAGATTCAAGTTCTAGGGATCCTTGGAGGGAGCTCAACTAGGCCTGTCTGAAGGAAGGGGCTTGTGGGTGGCCACCCAGGGCCCCCGTGCTTACAGACACCCCAAACTGCAGCACAGCAGTAGAGTAGCTTCTGGTGCTGGTGTGGCTGAAACAATATTGATTCATCTTGGGGTGGCCCCCCAAATTATTCCTGCCCTGGGCCCCCCAAAACCTAGGGAGAGCCCTCAGCGACACCCTGAAGAATGAGTGACAATTCGAGCAACACACCCCGAAAAATTCACAAGACACCCCTAACGAGTGGAAACAGGGACAGTGATTAGTAGAGAAAGGAGCAGAGCTTGGCAAACGGAGGGACTGCGACATACAACATTGTTTCGTACATAGATGGGAACAGGGTGTCCCTTTCCTGAGGCAAGGTCAGGCAAGTCACCTCAGGTGGCAGATTCCTGGGATGCCACCAGCAGGCAGGGCTGGTCCATCTGATAGGAGGCACACCTAGGCAGCTGCCGACGGCACCAGGCTGAGGGGCACAGCCATGGCCATCAGCTGCCCATTGTGGGGCCACCTTCGCCTCCAGCCCTGCTGCCATGCGCTCGGCTGCCTGAGGCTGCCGCCGCCTCCTGCCTGCCTGCCCGCTTGCCCACCGGCCACATCTGCTTTGTCTAGTATCGCCAATCGGGGCCTTGGCTGGGCTTCAATGTGCCGTGCATTAACATGACACCTCTGCACACCATGCCATATTATAATGACATATCAGAGGCCGAGACTGGCATGGAGAGGGCAGGTAGGTGATCAAGCAGCTGGGTGGGCAGGTAGGAGGTGGCGGCAGCAGTGGGGTCCCTGAGCAGCTGAGTGAGATGGAGGCAGCATTGGCCTTGGGCAGGCGAGGGAGGGGGCGTGTGGCAGGGAGGACGGGCATCTCCGTGTCTTCGGCCTCCCATGGGGGCAGGTGCAGAGTGGGTGCCAAAGCCAGGCTTTGTCTGGAGGGCCAAAAATCCACGGGCCAGCCTTGCCCACAGGGCAACAAAGAGCAGCTCTTTGGGACCGTCCTGGCCCTTTGCCTCTCCTCACACCCTTTGCAAAACTTGCAAGAAGCAGCAGGAGAGAAGAGGAGGCTGCTGGCAACCTGGCCCCACTTTCAAAGTTGGCAAGGGTTGGTTCTGAAAGGGGGCTGGCCCCCATTGGGGGTGTGGGGGCAAGGTCGCATTTTGTGCCTCGCCTTAGGTACTGCGGTACCTTGGGTCGCCCCTGTCTGTGTAGAAAAACTGGATTTGGGAGCAAATTTTACTAAATCAGTTTGGATCGAGGGCTGTTCCACATCAAGCTATTCTCCTACAAAGATATGCATTGCCCAGGGCAGCTGGGGGCGGGGGGTGGAATAGCCGGGAAAGAGCCAAACATTCTTCTCCCTGGGAACAGCCGGCCTGAAGAGAGGCACCCTTTGGCTAAAGAGCTGCTGAGCTGTGTGCAAATGGACTTGTGAGATGCCAATGTCTATGTATATCAACAGTGAGGAAATTCACACATGCGTGCATAACAGGGCTAAGGGGTCCCAGCCCGATTTTGCACGTGTGCGTGAATTGCCGGGATCACATCTGATCCCAGCGGCACCACGGTGGAAAACCCACTTGTGGAGCCTCCCCTCAAAATGGGGTTAGGAAAGCGAGCACTCTCCGAACGCCGTTTTCCTGAGCATGTGTCAGCCATGGGGCAGGGAGATCCCAGGAATGCACTGCACACTTGCGTGGTGTGTTATTGGAGCTCCGGGGGGTGGCGCAGCAGAGGTCAGCACGTCCTGGCACCCCGAACCTCGGAGCTACTGGCAGGAGAAAGAGCTCACTATGTAGGTTGGCTGCTACCAAAGTACCCGATCTTAGCTAGCACATGGCCACTTCCCCCTCCTCCTCCCTTGATTTTTGCTGACACTTGGCCATTTCTCAGGAGCACCCGTGGGGCTTGGTACCTGTCCGGATGGCCCCCGTTTGTCGGTCATTAGAACAAGTCAGGTGCAGTAGTGGCTCATCCCAAATAAGCCAGGGTGCGGAGGGGCACCAAAGGAAGCAGCTCAGGTCGTTTCTCTCCCCACCCCACCCTTGCAAGCTGGCCACTCGTCAGGTAGAGTGCACAGCTCTGCCTGGTGAATGGCCAGCCTGCAGTCAGTGTGGCTCTCAGGGAGAGAGCGAGAGAGAGAGAAAAAGAAGCCACCTGAACTGCCTCCTTTGGTGCCCCCCTTGGCTCCTTAGGACCAGCTGTCACTGGCCCGCCATGTCCCACTTCCAAATGAGGATGCTTTGGTCAGAGAGGAGAGTGGAGGGGAGCCAGAGCCTTCCAGATTGTCCCGGGACCACAACGCTGCTGCTGCTCTCTCTTTGAATGAGGGCTCCCTGCGCTTTGGAAGCCGTCTCCTCTAACTCAGCACGGGGCTCCGTAATCCTCCAGCCAATATCCGTAGCAAGGCCGCATGAAGCCTCCGGGAAGCACAAACGGGAAAGTTCAAACCGAACGAAAGTCAATATTTAATTTCTGCCCGTGTGTGAAATATCATTGATTCGTGCTTGGGGTAGCTAGCATGGGGGTGGCAGGCTGGAGTGGGGAGGACATTTTGGCAGAGGCTGGGGGGGGGGGCAGAGGTGGAGGCAGGCAGAGCGGTGGCCGGGGAGAGAGGCCAGGGTCCAGGGGGCGCACGGCAAGGCTGGCCTGCTTTCCTCTCCACCGAAATGCCTGGAAATGAAATGGCTCATCTTGTTCAAGTGGTTCCATTTGCAAACACTAAATGATTTTGAATTCCATGAGAAAACACAGGCAGTTCTTCCAAAGGAAATCCATTATGCAAATTCTGATGTTTGCATACGTGCACTTACTTGACATCACCCACACAACCTTTCTTACCCAACTTGGGCCATTTTATTTGTTTGTTTGTTTGTTTGTTTCTCTATTTCTCTAACTGTTTGTTTGGTTGGGTTGGTTGATTTATATACTGCCTGACTCCATTGGGGGGCTCACAAAAAGAAACACAACAAAAACAAAATAAAACAAGCTGTTAAAATCATTTAAAGCATTCAAAGATTACTAAAAGCCTGGCTTTAAAAGAAATGCGTCTTCAGGGCACTTTCAAAAGTGGGTTCATTTATTTTGGTGTTTTTCTTCTGAAACCTCTCTTTTGAAATCTCTGGTGAAGTCCAGTGGAGAACATTAACCTGTATTAAGTGTATCTACACGGGGGAGCTACAGAAAACCAAGTTCTGCAGTTCTTTACACCAGAAGTTCCCAGCCTTGGGACCTCAGATGAAAAAACACGGCCACTGTGAAGATGCCCAATAGGCACCTTTTAAAGAGGTGATATTCTTCTATTTAGCAGGGGGAGAGCAACTGGCCCTATCCAGCCCCAGCACAGCATCCCTCCAGTGGCTGTTTCTGAAGGCTGCCTAATATTTCTTTTTAGATTGTGAGCTTTTGTAGGACAGGGAACCATCTTTTGTTGGCTTGCTTGCTTGTCTATATAAACTGCCTTGAGACCTTTTGTTGAAAAATATAAATATTCATAGGAGGAGGACAAACAGAACTTCAGTCCAGAGCAATTACTTAAAGTAATAAACATATGTTACTTTCATTTTCAAAAGACACCACTGAGGGAAAGAAAACAAATCAAAATTAAAAATCTGGTGGGGGGGATAAAAACAACAGAACCATTGCCTCCTCCCGCGCAGTCTGAGATCATGCCTTTCAGCATCTTCCTACTGTATATCGCTGCTGCCCGATATAGGAATTTCCCCATAGTCTGGGGAACATCCCAGCAGGGATTTGAACTGACAACCTCTGGCTTGCTAGTCAAGTCACTTCCCCGCTTCAAGTAGGTAAGTAAGTAAATATTTTTGAAACTGGCACCCCAGCCCTGGCCAGGTCTGGTTCCTGGCATAACCAGCCATGGGTCTGACCAGTAGTCTTTATTTCAGCATCCGGTCACAAAGGGCAGTTTTGGTGCAGCCTCTAGGGATGAACGAGCCGGCTTAAGGATGAGCTGGCTTGCCCTCGAACTGGCCTGGCTCAAGGGCTCATCGATCCGAGGCCGGTTCGGGTTTTTTGTTTGTTATTTTTTAAAAAACATGGCAGACTTACCACCATTTCTAGGCTTTGGGGTTGCTGCTATGGCTGCAGAAGAGTATCCAGAGGTTCCCCCTCCCCCTGCTGGCCTCCTCCTGGTCATTTTTGGCCCCTTCCGAGCCATTTTCGGCCCAGCCATTTTAGAGGCCGCCAGACATGCACACTGGCCATCTGCATGGCTCGGGTCACAACCCTCCTGTGTCTGTGGCAGCACCCCTCTGCAAAGGCAGTAAGTCTGCAATTTTTTAATTAAAAAAAAATCTTTTTTCCCATCCCCCCCCCCGACCCCACACACACACCTGCTCTGGGCCCGAACCAGTTCAGAATTGAGCTGGACAGGGCCCGGCTCTATTGTGCACAGAAGCAGATCGGTTCAAGTCCGGTTCTACTTGAACCGAACCGGGTTTTCCGGTTTTGTGCACATCTCTAGCAGCCTCTGCGTTCGCAAGCCAGGATGTCAGTGCAGGAACAGGCCTCTTCGGCTGCCAGCACGGCAGCTTAATGAAGCCATTTCCCCCCCTGCTCCCGAGAAATGCACCGGGGGAAATCCTGTCAGCAGCCAAATGAGGATTTATCAGATCTGACGCATCACCTTTCTGTGGGCCCGTCAAAGCCGGCCGGCAGGATGTGCCAGGCTCTCGCTACCTCTGGCGGGAGCCTAATTAAGGGCCCTGGAGGATCTCTTCTGCATCCCTGATGGAAGCAGGCAGCGCCCACCTGGCCACAATCATCCTAAGCAGGCCAAAGAAGCCCAAGGAGGCGGCAGCTTGTTTAGCAACTGCAGGGAGCAAGAAAGCTGAACTTCCCTGTGGAAATGGCAGCCCTTTCTTCTATGAGCACGGAAGAAAGCATTCTCCCCTCCCTCCTGCTCCTCCTTGGGTAAAACTCTTCCTTCATTCCTGTCACAGTCAGGACTCCTCCTCCTCCTCCTCCTCCTCCTCGAGTTTCTCCTCTGGCTTCCGATCATGCTTTGCATCTGCTTCCAACTCCTTGTCCTTTAAAAACCAACTATCCTGCCTTTCTGCAGCCTGGCTCACAGGGAAACAGAGCAGCGTGGGAGCCTCTTCCCTGTGGCTGCAACCCACACTGTTTTGGTAATGAATGACATGAGGAAAACACGTGGGAAATCCCTTCTGCTGGTTGACACAGCCCTGGGCCTCGCCCCCTCTTGGTTACTGAGTGGAATTTGCAGCTCTCCCAAGCAGAAACGAAGTCCTAACGCATATGGGTTTTCCCCTCCCTTTTTATCCTCACAACAACCCTACGAGGTAGTACAGTATCTCCCAGAGGAGAGGAGAGCTGGTCTTGTGGTAGGAAGCATGACTTGTCCCCTTAGCTAAGCAGGGTCTGCCCTGGTTGCATTTGAATGGGAGACTTGATGTTTGAGCACTGTAACATATTCCCCTCAGGGGATGGAGGTGCTCTGGGAAGAGCAGAAGGTTCCAAGTTCCCTCCCTGGCAGCATCTCCGAGACAGGGCAGAGAGAGAGATTCCTGCCTGCAGCCTTGGAGATGCCGCTACCAGCCTGTGTAGACAATATTGAGTTAGATAGACCAATGGTCTGACTCAGTATATGGCAGTTTCCTATGTTCCTATGTTCCCAGGGCTCCAAATTGTGTCCTGGGGCTCCCCACATGTTCACCCAGTGGCCTCCCTCTCCCCAAGTGCCTCAAACTGGAGATAAAGGGTTTGACATAACCCACTGCCTTCTCCCCTCTGGCTTCATCTCTGCAGCCCTGCACCTCTCTAGGAATCAAGACTGTTGTTCTCACCGGTTCCTTCTCCTTCGCGACACAGGGGTGTCCACGGAACTGGCTGGTCTGGTTCTGTTTGAGTCTGGACAGGACCTGAACCAGACCGGGCCAGTTCGGTTTGGTACCCCCTCGAACCCTCCTGGTCCAGTCCGGTCTGGGTGGATTCACGGACATTTTTTGTTCACTTTTTGCATGACCCAGACCATGCAGAGGCCAATTGTGCAGGCGGGGTGGCCTCCAAAATGTCCGCCGCGCCAGAGGGGGAAGGCCCGAATAGGTCAAAGTATGGGCATCAAGGGAGGCTGGCAGGGGGAGGGGGAAACCTCTGCAGACACCTCCCCCCTGCCACCTCTAACAACTCCCCCTGGTGGGTGTTCGGTCCTGGGTTGGACCAAATAGGGGGTGGTTCGGTTCAACCTCGAATGGTCAAATCGAACCGGTTCAACGTTGAAAATGTTTTATGTTGAACCTGTTTGCACATCCCTGCACTGTCTTAGGGTGCACCCGTTGCATCTCTTACAGGCTTGTGGGAGCACCTGGGGCTTCCTCCCATCCCTGCATGGCTCCATGGTGGACCATCAGATCACTGAAGGTCCGGCTTCCCACTTCTGCCTCTTGTGCCAGCAGCTGGAACTGGAAGCAATCAGCATGGCTTCCTTGCTGGACCACCAGCCCAAGACGCTTCCTGACTGGTAGGCTGGCAACATCCTCCCCTAAGATGTTGCCTGACACTGAGTCAGACCCTTGGTCCATCTAGCTGGATGGTGTCTTCTCGACTGGCTTAGCCACCCTCCAAGGTTTCAGGCAGGAGCCTTCCCCAGCCCGGCTTGAGATGCCAGGGATTGAACCTGCCTGCAAAGCAGATGTTCTGCCACTGAGCTATGTCCATTAATTCTCTTTGCAGAGAACATATGAGAAAGATATGCCTATCATATAACCCAGGAGCATAACCATTAGAAGGAGGTTAGCTTAGGGGATGGGGCCATCAGGGGCGGATTAACAGACAGACAAAGTAGGCACTTGCCTATGGCGGCGAAATCTGAGGAGTGGCAAATTTTGCCACCCTTCTCTGGGAGGCAGAAGGAGAGCTGGAAGAATCTCTTGCTGCCCTCGCTGGCCCCATCCTGCTGTGCAGCAACGGGTTTTTTAAAAGGTAAAAGGGGGGACATTCCCCTCGACCCCTCTCCCTGCAGCCGTTGCAGCCATCTTCACCCCCAGACCTGGGCAGCAAAAAGCTTAATCTGGGGGCCATCGCTCAGTGGAAGAGCATCTGCTTTGCATGCTGAAGGACCCAGGTTCAACCCCCGGCAGCATCTCCAGGTGGGGCTGGGAAAAATTCGTGCTTGAAACCTTAAGAAAATGCTGCCAGTCAGAGTAAACGATGCTGAGCTAGATGGACCAATGGTCTGACTCGTATAAGGCAGCTTGCTTTGTTCCTATGTTCCAATTCTTTCCCCCTTTCCTGGCTTCAGTCACATGGTCTCTTTGTACGCCCAGTCTCCAGTCCATTCAGAGGGGGCTCGACAAATCCTCTCTGCTGTCACACGGATCATCTCTCCTCTCTTTAAGTCTCTGCACTGCCTGTTGGTGATGTTCAGCGTCAGGCTCTGTTACTAGTATGAGCTCACAATCCATATATTTAAGGGAGACTGGCATTCTGTGAAGTCCATCAGAGAGGGCTGACATCTTCCTCCTTCTCCTGGATCTAGATAAATTGTACCGGTCTTGAAAAGAATTCAAGAAATGTCTTGAATGCAGAAGGACCCATGTTCAGTAGGGATGTGCACAGAACTGGCTGGCCCGGATCGGTTTGAGTCCAGACCGGACTTGAACTAGACTGGGCTAGTTTGGTCTGGTATCCCCTCGAACCCTCCCCCCGTTCCGGTCCGGGCGGGGAATTCACCGACCATTTTCTTTTTTAAAAAAAATTAAAAATATATCTCTTTTTTTTAAACCTTATTCCCCCTTGGGGGAGTTCCTGGAGACAGTGGCGTGTGTGTTTGTGTGTCTGTGGAGGTCCCACCTCCCCCTGCCAGCCTTCATCATGCCCCTCTTCACCCGTCCAGGTGCCCCTTGGATGGATTTCGGCTGCCACCCGGTGGCCCAGCGACCATTATGGAGGCTATGCGCCTGCACACATGGCTGGAATCTTTCCCAGGAGTCTCTTAGAAACCTTAGAGAAATATATATTGAGCTAGATGGACCAATGGTCTGACTCAGTAGAAGGCAGCTTCCATATCCTGGAAGACCACCATGTCCTGGTTCAATCAGCTGCCTGATGATGTTTCTGTGCGTGCATGTAGTTGTGAACGCAGGATCGAGAGGAAAGAGTTGTGGTATGCCAGGACATGGCCATGGAGTGGAATACCTGGCTGAGACAGGCAAGGCAGCAGACGGGAAACAGCCACATGAATCTTCCGCACACCCGTGCAAAAGGAAAATCACATCTCATGATTAAATCACAAAAGATAGGCTGAGCCAGGAGGCTGAATGGCTCTGGAGAAAGTGGCATTTAGCTCCTGGCACCCTCCGGAGCCAAGTTGGTTTGGCAGCCATCTTCATGCAGATGAAAATCAGGGCAGACTGGAGGACCTCCAAGGTGCCTCTTCCCACACCCAAATCCACGGCTTGAGAACACAAACGCCCTCTTCCACTATGATCCCTTGCTGGCCGTTCTCTTCTTGCCTGCCACACACGGCTGGGGACAGGGTTGTAGCTCCCTAGCAGAGCCTCTGCTTTGCATGAAGAAGGTCCCAGGTGCAGTCCCTGGCTGGCAGCATCCCCAGGAAGGGCTGGGAGGGACTCCTGCCTGAAACCTTAGAGAGCTGCTGCCAGACAGTGCTGAGCAAGATGGACCAAAGGTCTGACTCAGTATATGGCAACTAACTTTCTGTGTCGCCCCTATGGGTGTGTTAATAAACACATACATAGGGTTCTGCAGTCGTCTGCCCTCCACCAACTCTTTGTGTCAAAATCCTCTGTTTTCAGCGGCTTGGTGGGGGGAATCCCGAGGCTTCAGGTATGCCCCAGTGCTCATCTGTGATGTGTGGAGGGGCCATTGAGGATAATTCAGCTTTTTTCCAAACTTGTATTTCTGTGTGTGTGTTGTTGTTTTTTCATGTTTGCTGAGTGGATTTCCAGAACAAGAAGGAGAGTTTGACAGCTCAGTCTGGTCTGCTCTATGAGTGATTTGCATTTGCGAGTGCCGGGGGCAGGGAGGGGTTGTGGCAGATTGGTGAGATTCTGTGGAGGGAGTCCAGAAGGGGAGGGGGAGGGAGAAATTCCTGAGTTAAATGCAAACGCGTGCAAAATGTGGGTCTTCCTATGCTTTCAAGTTCGACTTCCTCATGTTAAAGCCTGATCCCCACAGGAACCTAGGTAGGCTTAACATATGCAGATGTTGTTGGAAGTTTAACAATGGAGACACCAGGTTTGATGTCACCTGAGCCCTTTGTGTCTGAGCTGATTCCATGACACTGCATTTTTCGCCATCAAAGAGATATCTACTTCAAAAAGAAATGATTAAAATGATCCCCCTGCCTCTTAAATGGTCTGGGGTGGGGTGAGGAACATGAGGTGATGAAGGCAGTCACAAAGGCAAGTTCATGATCAAAATCAGCAAAGTTTTGGGTCTGATTCAGCAGATTCGGATTGAGCATTCTGTTGTTTTGGCTCGTCAGTCTTGCAGAAACCAGCTGGCTGTCAAACTTTTTTTTTTAAAAGGAACAATGAAGGGAGGCATCTTCACACCTCCTCTGGGATGTGATTGGTGGGAGAAAAAACCCAGAGCAAGCTGTGGGAACGCACACAGAGAAAGATCCGCAGGAATGCGGAGAGGAGCCGAGGAAATGCCGAGGAAATGTGAATGGTCCATTTAATGCCACGAATTAAACAGCTCCAAATCTGCTGCAAAGCAGATTCGCCCTTCCAATAATCCAGGGCATGAAGCCATGTCTGAATAACTCCCTGGCATTGCTTCCAAAGTGGAATTGGCATGTTAAGAATCCTCCATTGTTCCATTAAAAAAAAAAAAAGCTGCACAACAAACCGCGGAGATGCAGTTTGCCACCACTTCCCATTTCTCCAGGTCTTTTCCCTCCTGACTCGGCCAATATGAATGTAAACACTGATAAAATCCTGCTCAAAAATGATCATCTTAATCTAATCACATGTGGAGGCTAGAACTGGGCCTCACTGGAGCGCCGGTCCCAGTCTGGGGAGTTCCGAGGAGCCACACCACCACTGTGTGACACTGCCTCCGATTGCAAGGTGCCCTCTCACTGCCCCATTAGGAGTCCGAACCAGTTGAACTGGGCTGGTTCTATTCGAACCAGGTTTGAATAGAACAGGTTCTGCAAACCTGTAATGCTTGCATCAAGATGCTTTTTCTATCAGGCCTCATTTGCCCATGGGAACTCTGCTCTACCTCTCAGACCCTGCTCACGGCCCCGTCATTGACTGAGGCCTGATTGGCAGAGACAGGGCCTTTTTTGTTGTGGCCCCTCAACTCTGGAATGCCCTCCCAGATGAACTTTGCCATGCTCTCTCCTTCCGCATTTTAAAGAAACATTTAAAGGCTTGCCTTGTTAGAGAGGCTTCTTTGAATTTTTATTATTTTCTGTTCTAGTGAGTAAGTAAATTCAGCTTTAACTGGGTCTAGTTTTAACTGAGTTTGATTCATTTTATATTGCTTTATATATTTTTTTTATTGCTGAGAACTGCCCTGAGCACTTTTGCACTGGAGGGACAGGATATAAAGCTTTTAAACAAACAAACAAATAATCATCTGCAGCATTTTACTGATGCATTTGTGTGTGCATGTAACACCCTGCAAAGTAGCAGCAGACTGGATGTGATTGTACATACAGTTCTTTCAATAACCTTTTTCCACGGCATTTACCAACAGTGCCTGTGCACCTCAGTAAAACACTGTGCAGGAAGCCATAAACACAATCATGCCAAATTTGCTCCTTTGCAGTGTTTCGACAATGGCATGCACATTAGTAACACAGCTGGGGGAAAGAGAGGCAAGTGAGCTGGGGGGGGAAAACCTGAATGCTTTAGCAAACAGAGCATGCCTAAATTTCAGAATTAATTTTAGAGATTCTTGCAGTTAAGCTGAGATTCCGGAGACATGGCATACAGGGGAAGCAGAGAACCAGAGGAGCAGTCAAGGAATGACACCCACTCATTTCTCGGTATGGTAGCAAGATGTTTCAGAAAGTTGAGCCATGGGCAGCAGTCACTAAAGAGAGCAAGTTTATAGCAGGAGCTGGGGAAGCCGGAGACATGCCAGGGTTCAAGCCAGAAAGATGTTCAGGAGCCAGGGGGCATCTAGACAGGATCCAAGAGTCAGGAACAGGCCAAGGGTCAAACTGACCAGACAGCAGAGATACTGAGACACCCACACTAGAACCAGGGGGCTTTGATAATGAAGCAATGCCACCCTCAGCCAGGAAACTGTTTATGCTTCCTGCCACAGAGAAAGGTCAATGAGAGATCCCCTATGGTGGGACTTGTCCACGGCTTCAGTGGCCTAGGGATCTTCTAGGGATCTAGTGGCCTAGGGATCTGCTGCACTGTGCCAGCAACCTCCAGGTCCTCAGGGCAGCCAGAGGATGGCAAGAAGCAAATTGCAGGTGCCATTTAAATGCAGCAAGCCAGACTCAGGTGATACAGGACCACGGAGAGCTCAAAGCCACTGTTGGTGTTGCTCCAATGAAGTCTGGGCTCAGTCAGTTTGGACTTCTGTCGCCAAGCAGGGTGTAATCACAACCAGAGCTCTGCCCCTCAAGTGACAATGCAAGGAATGAAAAGGGGTGGTGCTCGAATGGCATCCCATCATGGCTCTTGTCTTTTTCCAAAAGGGAGGAAAACGAATCATAGGAACATAGGAAGCTGCCATACAGGTATACTGAGTCAGACCATTGGTCTATCTAGCTCAATATTGTCTGCACAGACTGGCAGCAGCTTCTCCAAGGTTAAAGGCAGGAATCTCTCTTAGCCCTATCTTGGAGAAGCCAGGGAGGGAACTTGAAACCTTCTGCTCTTCCCAGAGTGTCTCCATCTCCTGAGGGGAATCTCTTACAGTGCTCATACAACAATTCTCCCTTTCATATGCAACCAGGGCAGACCCTGCTTAGCTAAGGGGACAAGTCATGCTTGCTGCCACCAGACCAGCTCTCCCAAGAATTGCCTTGGGTGTTGCTGGGAGGGCTGATCGAGACCATCAAGGTTGTATGGATTGATCTGCAGGAGTTACCTCTCTCGGTGGCAGTGCTAGAAAATGCAGCATAACTTTATTAATGTTTTATTAATATTTCAGGAATGGGTTGGGAGACCCAACCACTTTCTCTAATAACTTTTTATAATACATAATATAAAATGCGTTGGCCATAAATCACCAGGCGATCACTCCTTGGCAGGCTGCGATGGCGTGTCTAATCAGCTATTGACAAGGTTTTAACAATTTATGGCGAGGGTGTGTGGGCTTAATAAAGGATTCCAAGTTATTAGGGGAACCACATTTCAACCAGGCTGGAGAGCCAGAGAATGCAGCTCGCCCAACCAGTTCTGACACGGCTGTAGGGGAGCGCTGGTACAAAAACCTGGGTCAGATTTTCCCCCGCTCTCACCTTTTTTCTGCAACAAAACAGTAATATTTTCTGTAGCATTTTTCAGTGTGTGCCAACAGCTTCATATACCTTATTTCATATAGGCATAACTTACAGGAGCAAAGCTAAATGCTGGCCTCATTCACACAAACAGCATGTTTATTTATTTAGTGCATTTTTATACTGCCCCATATACAAATCTCTGGGCTCTTTACAATTGCAAAAATATTGAAATGTGGTGGCAATACTGTTCCTGCACAGTACCCCTCCAGACGTGTGTGTGTGTGTGTGTGTGTGTGTGTGTGTGTGTGTGTGTGAAACATCTGCCTGCAAACAATAATCCTCAACAGATAAAACTAGTATCTGCAGAAGAAGGCTGCTCATATGACACTTCCTTGCACAGAGTAGAGATGTGCACAAAACACATTTTTTTATTTATTTCAAATTTGAATTGAATGCCAAAAAATTATTTCAGATTTGAATCAGAAACGAATTTGGTCCAAAAATTCACTTTGAATTGAATCTGAATTGATTCAACCCCTTTTTGCCACCTCTTTTAAACAATCAGGGGGCCTGAATGGTTTGGTAAAGGTGCCAAACGGCTCTCGAAATGAATTTGAATTGAATTTCAAAATTTTGTTTAGAATTTGAATCGAATTGCCCTTTTAAGGGATGATTTGATTTGAATTCGAATCACTCAAATTGCCCAGATTCGAGTCAAATCTATTCTAATTCGAATCGATTCCCACATCCCTAGCAAAGAATCCAGCCACTGGTCTCTCTAGCTCCATGTTGCCTACACTGGCTGGCAGCAGCTCTCCAGGAATTGAGACGGGGGTGTTTGATTCCCAGTCTTGCCTAGAGATGCAGGGACTGAACCTGGGCCCTTCTGCATGCAAAGAGTGCCCTCTACCACCGACAACCCCTCTTCCCCAAGGGACGGGGGCTGTTCCCCTGGCAGCTGGTTTTCTATGTGCAGAGGCATTTTCTTCAAATATGGAGGAGGATTTAGTTTTCCTCTTCTCCCCCCGCACACACCCACTCACAGCACCTACGCTGTGCAGCCTGTAATGTTCTACAGTCCAAGAACAACGTTACCATTTCTCCTGTTTTTTTTTAATTTTGCAAACTAGAGTGCTGTTGGAGCTGGTGTGGTGCAACGGATAAGACTCCTAGCAATGAGTCCCAACAATCCCCTCGTCAACTCCCGCCTCAGCCACAAATCCTCTAGGTAACTGAAGGTAAGCCACCCACTTCTCACTCTCACCTTCGGGAGCATCATTAAGGGGAGACCCATGGGGCTCGGCCCCCAATGAGTAGCTTAGACACCCACATCTGACCACCTACCTCCTTCTTGGCTGGAGTGGAGGAGGCCATCTCAGTTGCTGCTCCAGCAGCAACGATCCCTTCTCATCTTTGCCTCCTCCCTGAAAAATGCTGGGCTGGGGACAACCCCTGACATCAGGTGCGGGGGTGTGGCTAGCCGGACCCCTGTGTTTGATGTCAGATGTGGGGGGGGCGGAGCCAGGGGGCCACCGATGTGGCTGCACATGAACCACTGGCAGCCTCCTTACGCTCCTGGGTGAGTCTTTGTGGCCTTCTGGAAGGCCTCCAGGGATGATAAACCTCTTACACCCACAAAGAGGGTCTTCTAATACATGTATTAAAAACATAGGAACATCGGAAGCTGCCATATACTGAGTCAGACCCTTGGTCCATCTAGCTCAGTATTGTCTTCACAGACTGGCAGCGGCTTCTCCAAGGTTGCAGGCAGGAGGAATCTCTCTCGGCTCTATCTTGGAGATGCTGCCACGGAGGGACCTTGGAACCTAGATGCTCTTCCCAGAGCGGCTCCATCCCCTAATAAGGGGGATATCTCACAGTGCTCACACTCCTAGTCTCCCTTTCATATGCAACCAGGGCAGACCCTGCTTAGCTAAGGGGACAAGGCATGCTTCCTCCCACCAGACCAGCTCTCCTTTCAGCCCCCAACTCAGCACCTGGCTCTTCCCATTTCCCTTTAGGACGGAATCAGAAGTAATTATTCTTGAACGGAGCATGACTGAGTTTAATTATCAAAGTGGGGGGGTAAGAGTTAAAAGGTAGTAACAGGTAGTAAGAGTTGGTAAGAATCAGTGCTAATGCACACTGAGGGGGTCAAACTATTTCCGGGCCGGACCTCTGCAGAGGGGCGCCCTCCTGACTGAGTGCCCCTCCAGACAAAGGATTCCCTGAACGCAGACAACGAACACTTCAGGAAGAAGGGCCTTACCCTAGCTACCTCCCCAAGACGCTGGCTTTCCGTGCTCAGGGATGGTTTAAATATATATTTATTTTATGCATTTATGCCCTGATCCTAAAAATAGAACTTCCGCAAGGCAGCCTACGGAGCTAAATGTACATAAAATCTACAATCATCATTTAAAAAAAATAATTAAAACAGATCAGCATAAGGTCCCACATCATCTAATTTCCACTTTGCAGAGCCAGTGGGTGTTAAATTGATCATAAAATGCCTGATGGGACAGAGAAGCTCCCAAAGCCTGTTTGAAGAAGAGAATAGAGCCTGGCTCAGGCAGGCAGAGGACAAGAGGGTACCCAGCCCACCCCGCCCCAAAGCCAGAAAGGGTACAGCAAGTGACAGGTTCACCAGGGCAGGGAGAAGGAGGCCTTATTTTTTTTTTTAGTCCTCTAGGGTAGAGATGCCCAGCTATTGGGCCCCCGACATTGGACTAAAACTTCCACGACCCCTAGCCACAATAGCTGAGGATGAGAGGAACTGCTGTAGTAGTAGTAGTAGTAGTAGTAGTAGTAGTATGAGCTGTAGTCGTGATAATAATAATAATAATTACAGCTGTAGTGTGATAATGATGATGATGATGATGATGATAATTAATAACAAGAATAACAATAATTGTTAATTAAAAAAACCTTTATTTGCTAGCTGCCCCATAACAAATTGTTCTGTGGGCAGCTCACAACACAGGATTAAAACATACAATAAAAACACATAACACATTAAATCATAACAGACAAAAAGGGAGAAAAGAAAATATAAAATACAATACAAAGCAGTTTAAAAGCTCTTTTTAAAATTAGCTAAAAATCAAATCAGATCTGAAAATCAGGATGTAAAAGGCCTGGGTGAACAAAAAGGTCCGCACCTGGCATCTAAAAGAACAAAGTGATGCAGCCAGGTGAACCTCACTGGGGAGGCTATTCCATAAACAGGGAGCAACCACCAAAAAGGCTCTCTCCCTAGTAGCCACAGGGGCACTCAGAGGAGGGCCTCCGAAGACGATCTTAAGGTCCAGGTTGGGACATCTGGGGCAAGGCACTCTCTCAGGTAACCTGGTCCCAACCATTTGGTGATGGCCGCTAGTTTGGATGGCTTTAAAAGGGGCTTAGACAAACTCATGGAGGACAGCTCTATCAATGGCTCGAGAAGGCAGGGAAAGGAGCTCCCAGTCAGCAATTCCACAAACTGCGCACTGGGGAAGTTTTGCCAGGGCTGGCGGGCCCGTCCTAGGCATTGGCCCCACCCCCTTGCATCTGATGTCAGATGCAGCGGGTGGAGCCACTTCTGGGAGAGGGCCCATGCAGACCCTCTCCCATCCACCCCAGTCCCCATTTCAGTGAAATGCTGGCTGGGGAGGAACCTTGGCAGCCCCCGCCCCAGACCCTGGCTCCAGAGGATGGATGTCCTCCACTGGGTCCATTGTCCCTACACCCCTGATTCTGGTTTATTGGCCACTGCTAACTGGGCAAAGAGGCACCTTTTTAACATGGTGATTCTCTTTATGGAGTAGGGGGAGAGCAATTGGCCCTATCCATCCCCACCACAGCATTCCTCCAGTAGCTGGTGCTGGTGTCTATCTCATCTTTCTTTTTAGATTGTGAGCCCTTTGGAGACAGGGAGCCATCTAATTTATTTATTTATTATTTCTCTATGTGTAAACCGCTTTGGAAGCTTTTGTTGAAAAGCGGTATATAAATATTTGTTGTTGTTATTCTGACCAACTTCCCTAAAATAAATCTAGATCTGAAACCCATTTCAACCTTGGGTTCAGATTCAACTTGATCTTGTGGAAGTTGATGAGAATTAACCAACTTGTAATTCTCCCAACAGTCTTCCAAGTTCAGCAAGTATAGTTGTGCCCATTTCACAGGCAGAGGACTGAGGCTCAGAATGAGCCCTTGCTTCCAGCCACCAAGTGAGACCATTGCAGGCAAGATTTGAACCACGGACTGGCTGATTCACCGTGCAGTCTGGTTGCCACGCCATGACGCCAACTCTGCCTTCACCAGCCTGCAGCCCTTTTAGCTTTTTAATTCAACAACACACACGCAACAATAATCGGGTACAATTTCCTCTCCTGTATAGGAACATGAAATAAACTGGAGAGACCGAGGAGCAATTTGACAGCACGCTGCTTCAGCAGACGGAGGCCAGGCTGAAAACTCAATCAGGTTCTTGTCATTCCAACATATTGTCTCCCTATTTGGTTCATTTCCATGCTGAGGGGGCCTAGTTTGGAGTTGATTGGAAATAATACATCCCCCTGGGCTATGTGTGTCACCCAGAAATTGCAGGAGAAAGATGCTAGTTGGTGTGTGGTCTGTTAGCATCTCTGCGGAGAAAGAAAGCGGGAGGGAGGGAGACGCAGTGCACGGAAGGAATGTCGGAGATGGCAGGCGGAAGGGGAAGTGTACAGCCTGATCCGGTCCCTTCAGCTGGCAGCTGTGCACACCATCCTGAGCACACTTGCTTCTCCAATGGGATTTGCTCCCAAGGAAGAGTGGCCAGGATTGCATCCTTGAAGCCACTTGGGACTGGATTGTACCTTATGCTAGAATTGTGGACAGGAGCGGCTTGTCCTAATGATGAGCCGGGGTGCCAAAGGAAGCCTCTGCTTCCTCTCTCTCCTGCCCTGAAGAGAACCAGGCTGCCATTTGTCAGGTTAACCACGCAGTTCTATCTATCTATCTATCTATCTATCTATCTATCTATCTATCTATCTATCTATCTATCTAATTACTATACCACCTGATATAAACTTGGGAACCCATGCTATTATTTCGGAGAGGAGAGCTGGTCTTGTGGTAGCAAGCATGACTTGTCCCCATAGCTAAGCAGGGTCCGCCCTGCTTGCATCTGAATGGGAGACCTCATGTGAGCACTGGAAGATATTCCCCTCAGGGGATGAAGCCGCTCCGGGAAGAGCAGAAGGTTCCAAGTTCCCTCCCTGGCAGCATCTCCAAGATAGGGCTGAGAGAGATTCCTGCCTGCGACCTTGGAGAAGCCGCTGCCAGTCTGTGCAGACAATACTGAGCTGGATAGACCAATGGTCTGACTTGGTATATGGCAGCTTCCTATGTTCCTATGTTTCTATTTATTATTTATTATTTGATGTATTTGTATACTGCCCAAAACTTACGTCTCTGGGCGGTTTACAACAAAACAATACAAACCAATACAAACAAATGCATCTATCTATCTATCTATCTATCTATCTATCTATCTATCTATCTATCTTATTTCTATACCACCTGATATAGAAATCTCCAGGCGGTGTACAAGTTAAAACATAATATAAAAACAACATAATCATAAAATTAAAATTCATAAAACAGAAATCCCAATGAATAAAAACACATTAAAATTTCAATTTCAATTAAAAGCCTGGGAAAACAGGTAGGTCCGAAAAGCCAACCGAGAAGGAGATGCTCTTGTTTCAGCAGGGAGCGCATTCCAAAGCCTCTCCTTGAGAAACAGTCAGTCTGCTGGCATCCTGGCTCTCATTAACACGGCAGGATGGGAGACGCAAATGGAGCTCTGCAAAGCAGAGGCAGCTGTGCCTCCTTTGTCGTCCCCCCCATCCAGCTCATTAGGACAAGCCACTTCCGATTGTGGATGCAACCAGAACATGCCTCCACACCCATTTATCTTCCGTGCACACGTCTCAGGGAGTGAAAATGGGCCTCCAGGCCACTGGCAAACTTGGCTTTGCCGATCATTTTCAGAGCTCGCAAGATTCTCATGAATGGTCCCTGAGCGGCATTCCATGGGGGAAGTATTCTGGGGATAGCTTGTACATAAGGTTGCCACCTTTTATCTGTTAAGTAGCCTGCTGTGTTTAACAGTAGCCTGAGGACGACCAGCAGCAAGGTAGATGGACTTGATCATGACAGCAATGAAGGCACCACTGAGAGACCTTCAAGGCCAAGTTGAAGACAGATCATCCCGGAGAGAAGCTATCTATGTGGTCGCTAAGAGTCGACACTGACTTGATGGCACTTCATCAATCAATCAAAAGGTGTATTACTTAAGCCAGGGGATCTCAAACTTGGGATCCCATATTATTATTTATTATTTGACATATTTGTATGCCGCCCAAAACTTACGCCTCTGGGCAGTTTACAACAAAATGATACAAAACAATACAAACAAAATAAAGAAGGTTAAAAACATTCAAATAATTTAGCATTTTAAAACAATGTTAAACTATTCACATATGTCGATGGACTCCCATCGTCCTAGCCACAAAGGCCATTGCAGATGGGAATTGTACTCCAGCAACCCCCATCATCTCTAGCCAAAGGCCATCATTGTTGAGGATTATGAGAGTTGTAGTCCATCTAAGTCCAATTTATGTCCAGGGTAAAAAAATTCCTCTTTTGGGGTCAGAGTATCCATTATGCCCTGAACTCTCAGTAAAGCCTTGGGATCAATCTGTGGTTAAGCCTGTGGTCTGAAAAGCCTCTTGGGAGTTATTCACACATGGCTTCATGCTGCGGAGTAAATGTTGAGCGAAGCCACTTAGAATTACACTTGGGGCATTGAGGGATAAATCCTCTTCCCTCTGCTCTTGGGTTTTGTTTTGGTGCAGGTTCACATGGCATGCCTCTGTGTTTTGCTTCTAGCAAAAGGGCAGGGGAGAGATATTTCTAAAGCCTATATCTGTTCTGATTTAGAGTGTATCCTTCTTATCATGCCAATGATTCCATCTCAGTGCCTCTCCCTATTTGCTCCAGCGTTTTCAGAAAAACTCACTTAAAACCAGCATTTTAAAAACCCAGAAATACATTGAGATAAGCTAGAGTTCGGAAGACAAAGCCCGATTTGTGTGTGTCCAAGGATCTCGAAAGGACTTCGGGGTAATTTTGGCTGGTGTGTGAAAACACACACTCTCTCCTGGAGGAGATTCAGGATAACACCCTGTCTGTAAAGTCTCATGACAGGAGGAGAATGCTAATGTGGATTCTTCTCCGGTTCACCAATTCTCACCTCACGGATTTCTTCACATAGGGATAATTTGCATACACATAGATGAGGGTCTGGCTAACAGCAGATCTCCAGCACACTTGGTGGCGGTGGGGATGGGGATCAATAAACAGAACTATGTTGTTTATTAAAGGGTGCACAAGCAGCTGATACAATCTATTTACTTTTATAACCCAATTTATCAACAATATCATATTTTTCCCTAGAAAAGCAAAATCCCTCATTCTCTTGACAAATCTTTCTTTCTGTAGGCTAGAATCAGAAAACGTTAATTTGCAATTCTAAAGGTACCTGAGCAGCTGAGTGTTATTTTGCAAACCAGAGGGAAGAGTCATTAACAGGTATTCAGCACACCTTCAAGCCCTCTTCTGTCTCTCCTTTCATTCAGTGAGGCCTGCTACTGAATTATGCATACTGTTCGCTCTGAGCATGTGCTGAGTGTAAGGCCCCAATCCACTTTGCATGCATCTAAGTATGCCTGTAGTTCACGAGCATATGCAGAGTCATAAACCTGTCCATAAGCTTGGTTATAACATTAAATAGATTCTATCAGCCGCCTATGGAGTGATTCTCCTGCGCTTTTACAGAACCCAAGAAACAATCCAAGCGTCTCAGTTCTTTCTGTCCCCCTCAGTGGTGGCTGGCTGCTATCACTTTTGCTTCGTTTCCTTTTCCTGAATGAGAATCATGCTGCGGGGAAATGCCGTTTCTGGAAAGTTAGCTGCTGCGTTAAAGAAAAAGGTTCTCATGAGAATTCGAGAGAATATCCAAAGGTTCAGTAGAAATTCCTCATAATTCCACCCTCCTCATATTCTCCTCCTGAGGAATATAAGGGAATATTTGGGGTACATACTCTCCCCAAGGCTAAAGGCCCATCCCAGTTTGTGTACTGGTAGCTCCTAGTGGCGAGTCCTCCATGCTGGAGGAAGAGGAAGAAGAAGAGGGAGGATGGAGGGGGCGGTCATGTTGGTTTCCCCAAGTCCCACATTGGCCCCACCGGCCAGGGAGTCCATTGGTTCTTCCTGATGTGACCTGGCTATAATGGTTCCAGAGCAGCCCTTGACCACAGCCAGACTCTGGCCTTGCTTTTGTGCCTCCCCCGGTCTGTTTCAGGTATCTGAGCCTGCCTGGTCCTCTTCTGTCTCCCTGCCCGGCCCATGCTCAGTTGGCCAACTTTCCCTCCTACCTGCCATGCCATCCCTTCCATCCCCTGCTGAGCAAAGAGGCACCTTTTAAAGCGAGGATTATCTTTATTTAGCGGGGGAGAGCAACTGGCCCTGGGGAGGAGCCACCACTGGGCAAACAGGTTCAAAGAACCCAGGCCGCCACCAATCAGGGGACATGAGCGCGGCCGCAGACACACACCTTGCGCCTGACATCAGATGCTGGGGGGTGTTATTTCAGGCCCAAATGGGGCCTTGTGGCCCCGCTTGGAGCCAGAATCGCCCTGTGCTGCATTGGCAGTGCGGCTGGAGTGACTCTCCCTGCCCTTAAGGCAGGGAGAGTCGCTTCAGCCCATGCTGCCCAACGCAGCGCGGGCCGATCTCCATGCCAAATGGGGCCACATGGCCCCGTTTGGGAGGGAGACCATGTCCCCCCACGTCTGACATGGGGGCATGGCTAGCCGGGCCCCTGCGTCTGACATCAGACGGTGGGGGGGGCAGGGGGTCACGGCCACCGCTGCACACGGGCCGCTGCCAGTCTCCCTAAGCTGCTGAACTGGCCGTATCCAGCCCCAGCACAGCATCCCTCCAGTGGCTGTTGCTGGTGTCTCTCTTATGTTTCTTTTTTGGACTGTGAACCCTTTGGGGACAGAAAGTCCCCTCTTGTGTTTATTTATATCTGTGTAAACTGCTTTGGGCACTTTTGTTGAAAAGCGGTCTCTAAATAACCGTCAGCTTCGTCTTTGTCTTCAGGTTGATTTTGCAGTTCTAGCAGGCAAGTAGTTCTGGCCAAAGGCAGCACTGTATCTTGGGAGGGTGGGGGCTGCCACTCAGCAACATCTGGGGCTCCAAGCTGTTATTCCTGGGGACAGGACTGGAACCCCTGGGCGGAAAGGACAAGACGGCCCCTTGAGGCACGAGGAAGGATTTCCTGCCTGCCAGAGCTCTTCCACAGTGGAATCATCTGCTTGACAGCCTCCTCCTCCTCTAGAGATTTCCCGACAGGCTGGATGGCTGATCTCAGGGATTCTGCAGCAGATCTTGGCATCGTGGGGGTGGGCGGTGGGGGTGGACCAGGAGACCTCCAAGATCCATTCCAGCTATGATTCTATGAATACACCATAAAGGACCTCAGTGAGCGGGTGGGTAGGTTTATGATATGATATGATATGATATGATATGATATGATATGATATGATATGATATGGGTAATAAGTCACCTTAAGTGGAGCAGCAGGAAATGGCTTGACTAACAAGCAGAAGGTTGCCGGTTTGAATCCCCGCTGGTATATCTTTCCCAAACGATGGAAAACACCTATATTGGGCAGCAGTGATATAGGAAGATGCTGAAAGGCATCATCTCACACTGCACGGGAGGAGGCCATGGAAAACCCCTCCTGTATTCTACCAAAGACAACCATGGGGCTCTGTGGGCGCCAGGAGTCGACACCGACTCGATGGCACACTTTACTTACTTATGGGTAATAAACAGCAATAGCAGATAATGCAAAATCCTGGACCAAGGGCTGTATTTTAAAACCTGGGAGAACACAAGGGTCTTTGGTTAGCACACCAGAGAGCCAGTGCTGTGCAGTGGTTAGAGTGTTGGACTGGGACCAGGGAGACCCGAGTTCAAATCTCCACTCAGCCATGAAATTCACTGGGTAGCTCTGGGCCAGTCGCTTATCTCTCAGCCTAACCTACCTACCTCACAGGGTTGTTGTGAGGGTAAACATAACCATGTACATCGCTCGGGGCTCCTTGGAGGGAGAGCGGGATATAAAGGTAAAAATAAATAAAATAAAATAAAGAACAATCGGCACAGAGGGAAGGTGAATGTGCCAAGGAGAGGCTTGGAAGGGGGTGCACCACCACCACGAAGGCCCTGCCTCCCCATGTCACTGTATTTGGTGGCGACTCTCAGAAAAGAGACCCCAACGATGTCCTCAGTGCCCCTGGGCAGGCTGGCGTGGAGGCAGGCAGCCCTCGCCCACCTGACACGCACTCGGAGCGACTTCCTTGCTCCTTCCCTTCCCAGGCCTTGCTTGCTTGCGTTCTCATCTCCGAGGGGCTCAGAGGGGACCAGGGCAGAGCCCCAAGCCGAGCAACCCAGCCTCCCGTTATCGCTCCCCTTTTGCTCTCTCGGCAGATTTCCCAGGCAGGCACCAATTTGGACAGACCGTTTAGAAATCTTTCTGTTGTTGTGAATGCCAGCCTGCCAATCTGCTGGCCGCCCAAGCGTGCAAAGTTGCTAGATACCGTAAGAAACAAATAAAGGGCGGGGGGGTGATCTGTCCATCTCTTCTTTGGCTTCCCTGACTGATGCATCAACCTTTGCAGTGGGGAGGCCTCCTTCCACGGCATGCCGGCTAGGGAAGTGGCGTCTTCTGCAATGCTCCTGCTGCTACCTCCTTCTCCCCTCTCGCCCTCCAAACTCTTGCCTTTCCTTCCCTCTCTCACTCTGCAAGAAGAGTGCCCCTCCCCCAGCTGCTTCTTCAGTCCCCCCCCCCATAAAAATCAGTAAGCTGCTGCTGCCCCCTAGTGGCTCTTAGAGGGAAATATCATTTTTGGCCCAGGGAATAAAACTGAATACAGCTCAAAGTACATCTTAGGTGGTGCTCTGCCATGCTTCAGTTTTTTAAAACTCACAGCAGCTTGGGGCAGGCTACCTGTGGGAGGAGAAAGAGTGAGTAGAGGTGAAGTGCCCAGACCTCTCCATTTTCCTTCTCGAAATAATTCTCTCCATGCTGATTAGGAACATAGGAAGCTGCCATATATTGAGTCAGACCATTGGTCTATCTAGCTCAGTATTGTCTTCACAGACTGGCAGCAGCTTCTCCAAGGTTGCAGGCAGGAATCTCTCTCAGTCCTATCTTTTGGAGATGCTGCCAGGGAGGGAACGTGGAATCTTGATGCTCTTCCCAGAGCGGCTCCATCCCCTGAGGGGAATATCTTGCAGTGCTCACACATCAAGTCTCCCATTCAGATGCAGCCAGGGCAGACCCTGCTTAGCTATGGGGACAAGTCATGATTGCTACCACAAGACCAGCTCTCCTCTCCTTCTGTACCAGGTGGATCCCATATCTTTCTCCCTAGCAGTTTAAAAGAAACTTTTAAAGGGTGGAGCCTCTCCTGTGCATGCAGAAGGTTCCATAGGAACATCGGAAGCTGCCATATACTGAGTCAGACCCTTGGTCCATCTTGCTCAGTATCGTCTGCACAGACTGGCAGCGGCTTCTCCAAGGTTGCAGGCTGGAGTCCCTCTCAGCCCTATCTTGAAGATGCCAAGAAGGGAACTGGGAACTTCTGCTCTTCCCAGAGCGGTGGCTCCATCCCTTAAGGAGAACACCTTCCAGTGCTCACACATCAGGTCTCCCATTCAAATGCAACCAGGGTGGACCCTGCATAGCTAAGAGGAAAAGTCATGCTTGCTACCACACAACCAGCTCTCCTGGTTCACTTTGCTCGTGTCATGGTGTGTGTGTGTGTGTGTGTGTGTGTGTGTGTGTGTGTGTGTGTGTGTGTGTAGGGGGCTGATGCTTAACTTGCTGCTGTGGGAGGGGGGCTGCAAAGGCCTTTAGGCCCAGGCTCCAAAATTACCTAGGTGCACCTCTGGCTATGTGGATTAATGCTCTAACTTGGTATGAGGCAGCTCCTTATAAATATAACTTGGCCCGTTTCCCCAACCCTAGGCTGCTGGAGATGCTGCCGCCAGGGACTGAAGCAGAGGCCTTCTGCATGCAAAAGCCAATCCTCTTCCACTGAGCTACAGCCCCCTATTTATGATTTGGGGTTGTAAAAGCATTTGCTTCGGCATGCAGGAGGTCTCCACTCCAGCCCCTGGCGGCAGCATCTCCAGGGAGGGCTGCGGAAACTCCTGCCTGAAACCCTGGAGAACCCTGTTTCGTCAGTGGAGACAATACTAAGCGAGATGGACCAGTGGTCTGTCGGTGTGTGGCGGTCTCCCCTGTTCCGATGGGGAAGGTGGTTTTGAGCAGAAAAAGAACCCGAGCGAAAGGTTCAAGCAGGCGTTCCTCTGGTGTGCCCTTCCTCCACTCACACCCACAAGCGCGGCAGGCTTTGCGTTGCAGCTGAGCCACAATGCCCACACACCTTTGCTTCCCCATTTTCAGGTTGCTCTTGCAATGGCCCACAGGATGCACAGCATTGCAGAGATGTAATGTTCCTCTCCAGGGATGCCATGGACCTTGGAGACTGCCTCGGTGCTCTCCAGATGGGCCCCAGCAGCAGGGCTGCTCACCAAAAAGGACCTGAGGGGTCAAGGTCAATTCTCATTGCATTAATTTACATTGCTTAATTAATTTACATATTTCTCAGTGCACTGATTTACACGGCTTAATTAATTTACATGATTCTCAGTGCATTAATTTATCAAGAATACCAAGGAAAGCAATGATTAGTTACTTGTGGGTTTCTCCTCCGCATCCATGGACCCACAATTTTAACTAGGGATGTGCACAAATTGATTTTTTCGATTCAATTTGTACCCGAATCAAATCACCCCTGATTTGTTTTGGGTCCAAATCTGGCCAGCTAGCACAGGGGTGATTTGTCTGTCCCAGAACTGGATATTCTGATTGGCCCTCCAAAGTCTCAGGCCAGCAGAAATCTTTCTCACCTCTGGCCAAGGGAAGTGGAGAAACTGTCTAAAAAAATCCCTTTAAATTTCCCTTTGTATTTCAGTTTCTTCTTGGAGGAACCTTGAACATTTCCACTTCAGATCGACTTTGGTTCCTACGCTAAGCTCCGCTGCTGCGATCCTTGATCAGCAGGGCTGCCTCTGTTTCCTCCCTCCCTGTATTGTTTTCAGGGGGTGCAAAATGCAGGCACTTGAATAAATCATCTAGAGGTAAATATTGCTAGTATTCTGTGAGCTGCTCCTAAGGGGGTTGGGTGGGGAGGCTTGGCTGGGCTATTATTTTATATTATGAATGTCTGTAAATTGTAGCCTACATCCCAGAAACAATATTTTGAGCTTATATATAATTCATACGTATTTGTGGTCACTGCATTTTGGAAAAAATCCCAATTAATAATGGAGGTGGCAGTGATACACCTGGGAGTTTCTGCATGCAGAATGCGTGCATGCAGAACCTCCCTCCTTCCCCTTAGAGGGGTCCTAGAGGGGAAAGGGGTGGGGATGCAGGAGGTCTTTGCTTGAGGATAGACACCAGCTGGATGGCTTTCAATATGCAGATTGCTGAACTACAAGGGAATGAAGTGATGCCCTCAGCAAATTCAGACTGGAGGAGGCAAAAAACCCAGAGATCTTGGCTGAGATTGCCGGTTTGCTTCTTCCTCTTACAACCCTCTCTTGGCCAGAAAATAGTTCTTCTGGCCGCTGATGCCTTTGTTAGCGTGGAAATGTGGGTGCTGCAATTAGTCTTTTGAATCCCTGGCCTGCGCTGTGTTTGATGATCATTCATGTGGCCTAATTGCTGGCAGGGCCGCTGTGCCTGAGTGCGGAATCTTCATTGGCGCTCAGTGGTGCTTTGAACGATGGAGACGCCTCCCTTCCCGCCTTGGCCTAAATCGGCACCCTTGTCATTTCCACCCCATGGTTCCAGTCCTGCCTTTGGCTATACTTGCTCTTAAGCAAGTACAGCCATGAATCTGGGTACAGGCCAGGCGTCTGGCCACCATTGAGCAGGGGAGGACGAATGTCCCCCGGCCGCCATGGCCCCAAGCACTTCTGGGGCCACCAGAAGCTTACCCCCGCTTTCCCCCACCCCATCGGGGGCTGCCAGTGCTCATCCCTCCCTGTTTGGGGTGCACTGGACTCGTTTGTGCAACCCCCCCATGCAATCTTGTGCAATCTCGTTCATCCAGTCCCCAAAGGTGTGTGAATGACGTGCCAATGGCCGCAAGCAGAGCAGCATCTCACCTGGCTTGCTGCTGGTGGCCACACTCCTTGTGCATGACATCATACACAGGGGGTGTGGCTGGTGCGCGCTGACACGCACACACATGAGCAGAGGGGCAGAGGGCTGCCGGTCAAACGTCCCACCGCCACTGGCAAGCTCCCTACACCCCTGGTACGGGCCCCTCAAATGCAGGCAGCGTACAGGCAGGAAGCGTACTGCTAGACCTGGGTTCAACAGAACATGTGGCTGGGTACACTTGTTGTACAAGTGTTGGACATAATGTGCGAATAGGATTTACGACTTCTTGTGATCTGGATACTCTGCCTTGTTAATGAAGCCCCAAATTGCATTTACCATTTTAGCAGCTAGATCTCCTAAGTCTCATATGCAAAGCAAGGTTGGAGTGGGCCTAGAGACAAGATTTTAAAATGCCCCCCGCCTCCACTGAAGCTCATGAAGTAAATAAATCTTAAATGAGGCTGAATAGTGGTAACAAAAAGCATATCTATCTATCTATCTATCTATACACACACACACACACAAACACACTAGAACATCATCCTAAATTATTTTTTTTTAAAGGTTTTGTAAATTGTGGACAATGCAAGTGATTTAATGGTACTAGAGAAAGACCTGCTGTTCTGGTAGCTCCAGGTCTTAACACTCACATCAATTTCGGAGGATGAATACAACTGAAGGAAGCCCGGGCGGGTGCGCAGCTGGGGAGTTAGTCATGTGACTTGCCTCTGGGGGGGCCCAAGGCAGTGGGCCCCCAAACAACTGTCTCCCCTTGCCCTATTATAGTTACGCCCCTAGTGAGAGCTGGTCTTGTGGTAGCAAGCATGAATTGTCCCCTTAGTTAAGCAGGGTCCACCCTGGTTGCATATGAAAGGGAGACTAGGAGTGTGAGCACTGTAAGATTTTCCCCTCGGGGATGGAGCCACTCTGGGAAGAGCATTTAGGTTCTGAGTTCCCTCCCTGGCAGCATCTTCAAGATAGGGCTGAGAGAGATTCCTGCCTGCAACCTTGGAGAAGCTGCTGCCCATCTGTGTAGACGATACTGAGCTAGATGGACCCATGGTCTGATTCGGTATATGGCAGCTTCCTATGTTCCTGTCTCCTAAGTCCCATATGCAAAGAGTGAGGGGAACATCTGAGAAGCTATCAATGTTCTCACGAATGCTTCAAAACACCGAGGATTTTAGGCACATTACCAGCAGTGGTGGTGCATGATACTTCCCATCACTTCCTGCTCATTAAAAAAAAACCAGTTTATCTTCCCCCTCCCCCCCCCCACTGACCTGCTTGTCTCACACTCTGCTGCATTAGCGTTGTGACGCTGAGTGGTCTCCATCCAGCCCCAGTGGGAGAAGCTAGTGTTTAATCTTCAGCATTGCGTCATTATATAGTTCCCTCCTTCAGATCGGTTTCCAGGAATTTCCCCTCTCAGTTGCCTCTTGTAATGCGGGAATCGGACTCTGAAAACCTGGCAACCCAAAATATCCCATTTAAGAATAGTCTGTGTGCATGAGCGTTGGAGAGATGGGTGAAGCAAAGCGGCGTATCGTGCATGCACGTGTCACGTGGCGGAAGTGTGTTGGGATGTTCCCAAGATGGCCTGGCGAGCTGTGTGTATTTTCACACATTTACGTTTGCAGGGAGGGCATGAAAGTGACCATATGTGCCCATTTGGCTACGAACAACCACCAGGAGTCAAGAAAAACAACACTGGACCCCAGCTCTCTCTGTTCTTGGCCAGACAGTGACCTCCTCCCGGGGAGTTGTGGATCTTGGCTGCAGATGGGAATCTCGTGGGCCTGATTTTTCTCTCCTCATACTCTTCAGCTGAGGGACCCAGCCAGCCCCTTCTTGGAGCCAATGTCCTCGGCAAACCAGCCCAAGCAGTAGCAGATTCTGGCTATTTGGTGCCTGTTCCTAACTTCTCTCTAATAATAGCTCCACATTTCTCACTCCAGTTCTCAAGGCCACTTTGATTGCAACCCTCGCCTGCATGTCTGGTGCTGGAGAGCTGTGTCAGGCTCTCAGTCGGTCAGGGCAGCCATCCGCCTTCCGCTGCCAAAGGAGGTTGAGGTGGCTGAGTTTTCCGCTCTGGGAGCTTTAAGGTTTGCAGAGAGAGCTTGTTCCATTCACCAGCCCCGCCTTCGTGTTGTTACCCGCAAGGCTCAGTCAGGATCCCAGGCAGGGTTGCCAACTTGCCATGTTCAAGCTTCCCCAATCCAGGTGGTCTGGTTTATTTATTTATTATTCAAAATTTTATACCACCCTTCCAAAAGGCTCGGGGTGGTTTACATTAAAACACCATTAAAATCAATTAACAATTGATTTGCATATTATGCAAATTATGCGGCAACTAATTAGCATTTTATTTATTCATTTATTTGACAGATCTGGATACTTTCCCCTCCTTCTCCGCCCTCCCATGTGATCGGATGCAGAGTCAAATCCGGGTAATCCGGGCAGCGCATTTGAAATCCGTGTCACTCTGGGTGGAAATTAGCAGCCGGCTGGAGGAGCCAAAATCCGGGGGCTACCCTAAATTCCAGGGGACATGGCAACCCTAGGGCTCCTTCTACACTGAACCCCCTCCAGCACTAGCACCTCACCACTGGCCAGTCTTCCCTTCTATAGCTCCTGACAGCTGGGGTAAGTCATGTGAGTTCTCGCCCTGCGATCTCACGAGAACCGCTCCTGATCCCACGAAGCTACTCTGCCTGTTGATGGCGAGGCAGCATCTCCCTGCCGGGGCCTGCGTGAACACCTCCAAGTGGGCCTGTCGGTGTCTACTTCTTCTACCCCTCCTGAGAGGGTCATTCCTACGAGACCCGGGCGGGGTGAGTGCCGACATGAAGCTCGCCACGTTTGCCCGCAGTGATCTGCTGCACCTTGGGGAGCCCTTACAAGCTGACTCTGTCAATTTCTTGAACTTCTGGTCTTCTCTTGTGCCAGGGCTTTTTTGTGCCCTTCGGCCACCTAGATCCTTGAGGTGCAGCAGACCCCAACATTTATGCGGGGGATGATTGAACTAATACCTCGGTCATCATTAGGGGTGTGCATTTTGGAATTTTCTTGTTTCGATTTGTATCCGAATCGAAACACCCCCATTTTGTTTTGTACCCAAATTTTCTGAATTTGAATCAGCCGTTTTGTTTTGTAGCCGAATTTTCCGAATCCAAATCTGAATCTATTTGGATTTTTTAAAAGGGTACCAGGGCAAAAAGAGTGGGTGGTTGTGGTAGCGTCCAATGGGTGGAAGCTAGTAGCCAAACTTCAAAGGAATTAGGCAAAGGGCTGATTTTTGTGAATTTTTTAAGTTTACACATATTTAAGAATTTTCCCATAGGGAATAGTGGAGATTCCAGCAAATGTATCGCTTCAAATCAAGGGGAAAGGGATGACCCAGAGCGGAGTGTGGAGGGTGGTAGTGCCCAATGGGGGCAAGGAAACTTCCAGAATTATTTCAAAGAAATTGGGCAAAGGGCTGATCTTTTGTGATTTGTTGAAGTTTACATGTCTTTAAGTTTTCTCCCATAGGGAATAATGGAGGTTTAGGTTTCAGCAGCCCCATAATTCCACTTAGGGGGCACTGGGGTTGCCCAGAGTGAGGGGTTGTGTAGTGCACATAGGGTGCCAACCACCCCCATACCCACAAGCCCATGGGGTACTGGGTTTTGTTGTTTCTGAGGTGTTCATTGTAGATTCTTTGGTAGCATATGAGATTTTCAGTGAAAAACAAGAATCCACTCTCATATGCTACCAGAGAATCTACACTCAGAACACCACAGAATCAACAGAACCCAGCACCCCATGGGTTAGCAATCCTTCCCCTGGCAAATGTGGGGTCAGTAAAGAGTGGGAAGAAGCAAAAGAGCCAATGGGGAACAAGGAGGGAATTGTCAGCAGGTCAACCCATGATTTAGGTCACCAATCAGAAGGCTGGAAGGGTGGGAAATTCAAAGAGATGTCAAACACAAAATAGAGACTGACTCAGAGATCACCACAAAATGGAGGTCCAAAACAACAAAATGTTTTGTAGCCGAAACAGGGGCGTTTTGTTTTGTATACAAAACTTTTGGATCTGGAAAATGGGTGTTTTGTTTTGTCTACAAAACACCCAAAACAGGCTGTTTTGGGTACAAAACGTTTTGTATCCGAAACGTTTCGCACATCCCTAGTCATCATAGCAAAACCACTCTTTGTTTCTGTAAACACTTGTAGGATGTTTGTGTGTGGTCCAGATGTGTATGCTGGCCAAGGGATGATTTGCTTGTGTGAATGGACTATCGTGATGAGAAACTCCAGATCAAACAGTCACATCTCCCCAAATATGATGCTCTCCTCCATCTGAACCAATTCACACATTCAGTCATCACTCATCAAGTTCAGGCAGGGGTGTATCTCGGGTAGGGCAGGCAGGGCACATGCCCCGGGCACCACTTGAAGGGGGGGCACCATTTTTTTAAATTATAAAAAAAATTTAAATGGCCACCGAAAACAATATGGCCACTGCGCATGCTCAAATGGCTTCTGTGAGGCCCTAGGCTACAGGTATTTTTTTTTTAAAAAAAAAATTAATATAATATAAGTCACTGTACACATAGTCAGTTTGGCACTATGTACAGAGAATCAGGCTTGTGGATACTGAGCTGAAGCTTATGAGCTAGGATTGTATTCATTTGCTCTTACTTTGCTTCTTGTGATAAGTTTTTAGATTGTGAGCCCTTTGGGGACAGGGATCCATCTTATTTATTTATTTATTTATTTATTTATTTCTCTGTGTAAACTGCCCTGAGCCATTTTTGGAAGGGCGGTATAGAAATTGAATGAATGAATGAATGAAGTGAGTTAAATGTGATGTCTTAATAATAGGAAAACGGAGTGACCCTCATGCATGTGTGAGCCTGCAGCTGCATTATTTACTTATTCTCATTCTCCCTCCCCTTCTTTTCCCTCCCCTCTGTTTGTTCTCTTTGTATTGTCAGACTGTGGACTGTAAACTCTCTGGGGCAGAGACCTACCATCTTTGCTTAGGCTTTGAAGCACCATGTACAGTGTTGGTGCTGCAATTAATTAATTAATTAATTAATTAATTAAAATCCCCACTTTTTGTGAAAAATAATAAAGGCTTGTAAATTAAGCATTTTAAAGATATCAAGCTAATCAGCATGTGTGAGTGCTTTCCATAAAATGCAATAACCTTATATAAAGTACAAGGAAGAGGAGCAAAGCCAAACTCTCAATGTGACGATTAGTCATGGTGACTATATTGAACCTCCATGTTCAGAGGCAGTATACCTTCAGATATTCAATGCTGGGAACAAACCACAGGGAAGGCTATTATCGGCAAGACCTGCTTGTGGGCTTCCAAAAGGCGTCTGGTGGGTCACTGTGGGAAACCGGGTACTGAGCTGGATGCACCTTTGGTCTGATCCAGCAGGGCTCTTCTTAAACTCACATTAAATGGCTTCCTTCCTTTTTGCTCCATTGTGTAGGCCCAGCTGTGGTTTTTCAGTGGGGCAGGCTGGGCACTTGGCACATGTTCAGAAGTGCCCTGTTGTGATTGAACTTCTGGCATTGGAAAGAGAATTCCTGGAACTTTATGTTCTGTTCTGAATTACTTGTGGCAATAATTCCAGCTTTATCCTAAAGCTGAATGAGAAGTGCAGGAATTTCTTACGTCTGATGAGCCCCCAGAGACTCTGAAAACTGAATGGAGAATTCAGATGCCCTGGACTTCCATTTGACCCTGGATCCTTTCAAAGCGCTGTTTGCAGGCTGAACGGAAAAGCACCAGGCAGCAAGCGGAGCCATGAAAGAGAGAGAGGGAGTGAGACGAGCAAAAGAAGCGGCACTGAAATTTTCATACGGCATCTGTTAGTAATTAGCATTTTTAATACTTTACAGAGAAGCCATATGTGGTGAGGGAATGGAGCCGGCAGCAGGGGGGACGGGCGGGAAGGGGGAGAGCAGGAGGATTCAGTGACTTCAGCTGCAGCAATTTCCTCCGTCTCTTGGAGAGGAAAGCATGGGACGTCAAGGGATGGGAGCTTCTCGTGCTTCTATCAAAGCTCACCCGCCTGCTTCCATTCCTTCAGCTCTCCAGATACCCGGCCAGCTCCTCAAACAGCCTCCTGCTTTCTCCTCACCTCCCATATCACCCACTCTAGCCGCCCATGGAAGAGCCATCGTGCTCGAATGAGTCACCCCAAACTGAGTTGGTGGTTTGGCCACTAACTTCGTCTCTCCAAGGTTCGACATCCACCCAGCAAACCCTTTAACCCATCCATCTCGCCTTCTGCTGCCCTCTGTGAGTATTTAAAAAGGTGTGGCAATAGACAAAGGATTGGTGAAACTGAAATAGCGGTTGGCCCAAACTTGGCCTGATGCTGTAGGTGGGCTCTCACGATCCCCAGAATCCTGGCTGAATGCTGGTCACCCACATCTGGCGGGATAGCATGAACCCACGCCCAGGTGGGGATCTCAGATTCATCTTGGGCCATAAACCACTTTGGTGTGGGTTCACACAACCATGCTGATGTCAGATTACACCCATATTTGAGCACCTGTCTGAACCAGACCAATACTTTAGACATAATACATTTTAGACTTTTGCTCACTCAAAACAAACGGGTTTTGTTCAAGAACATGGTAACATTGAAAAGATGGCTCCCCCCCCCGCCCCATCTAGGCCTGATCTGGATATATTGATAGCTAAGATAGGGGTCCAATCCAGACGCTCTTCTCCTCCCTTGGATGTCTGTGGAAGTCTCAGCAAAGGCCAGTTCCTGTACAACTGCTGGAGCACTGAAACAGCTTCACCATAGTTTTTCCACACATCGCTCTCAGGACCAGGAAGAAATGTCCACGTGGGGCAGGGGGAGGGACAGCAACATTGGTCCCACTCATGTGTTTCTTCACCCATCCACATTACGTGTGAGGAGAAGCCCTTTACTAACCCCTGCTAACTGATCAAAAAGGCACCTTTTAAAGTGGTGATTCTCTTTCTATATTCAGCAGCAGGAGACCAACTGACCCTATTCGGCCCCCAAACAGCATCCCTCTAGTGGTTATTGCTGGTGTCTGCCTTATATTTCCTTTTAGACTGTGAGCCCTTTGGGGATAGGGACATATCTTATTTGTTTATTATTAACAAATTAGTAGTAGTAAATCGCTTGAAGAACATTTGTTGAAAAACAGTATATAAATATCCAACCACAAGGCCGAATTTCTTGTGCATTTGAGGAAGTACATGAACTAACCCCCAAGACTCACTGGGGACCAATGGTGAACACAATGCATGCCAGGATCAGTTAAGAAATAGGAAGCTGCCTTCTACCGAGTCAGACCCTTAGTCCGTCTAGCTCAGTATTGTCTTCACAGACTGGCAGCGGCTTCTCCAAGGATGTAGGCAGGAATCTTTCACAACCCTATCTTGGAGATGCTGCCAGGGAGGGAACTTGGAACATAAGAACATAAGAACAGCCCTGCTGGATCAGGCCCAAGGCCCATCTAGTCCAGCATCCTGTTTCACACAGTGGCCCACCAGATGCCACTGGAAGCCCACAGGCAGGAACTGAGGGCATGCCCTCCCTCCTGCTGTTACTCCCCTGCAACTGGTACTCAGAGGCATCCTGCCTTTGAGGCTGGAGGTGGCCTATAGCCCTCCGACTAGTAGCCTTTGATAGACCTCTCCTGCATGAAGTTATCCAAACTCCTCTTAAAGTCACCCAGGTTGCTGGTTGTCACCACATCTTGTGGCAGAGAATTCCACAAGTTGATTATGTGTTGTATGAAAAAGTACTTCCGTTTGTTGGTCCTAGATTTCCTGGTAATCAGTTAAATGGGATGACCCCTGGTTCTAGTGTTATGTGAGAGGGAGAAGAATTTCTCTCTCTCCACTTTCTCCACACCATGCATGATTTTATAGACCTCTGTCATGTCTCCCCGCAGTCGTCTTTTTTTCTAAACTAAATAGCCCCAGGTGTTGTAGCCTTGCCTCATAAGAAAGGTGCTCCAGGCCCCTGATCATCTTGGTTGCCCTCTTCTGCACCTTTTCAAGTTCTACAATGTCCTTCTTTAGATGTGGTGACCAGAACTGTATGCACTACTCCAGGTGTGGCTGCACCATAGTTTTGTATAAGGGTATTATAATATTAGCAGTTTCGTTATCAATCCCCTTCCTAATGATCCCTAGCATGGAACTGGCCTTTTTCACAGCTGCCACACATTGAGTCAACACTTTCAACGAGCTGTCCACCACGAATTGGGTTTTTTCATCCCAATGTGCATCACTTTACACTTGCCAACACTGAACCGCATTTGCCACTTTCTCACCCACTCAGTCCGGAGAGATCCTTTTGAAGCTCCTCACAATCCGTTTTGGATTTCTCTACCCTAAATAGTTTGATATCATCTGCGAATTTGGCCACTTCACTGCTTTTCCCATCTTCTATAGCATTTATGAATAAATTAAAAAGCACCGGTCTGAGTACAGATCCCTGAGGGACCCCACTTCACACTTCCCTCCATTGTGAAAACTCTTCATTTATTCCTATGCTCTGTTTCCTGTCCTTCAACCAGTTACCAATCTACACATGTATTTGTCCCCATATTCTGGTCAATTACTGTAATAAAGACTGGATTGGATTGGATTGGATTGGATTTGTTCCCTTATCCCGTGACTGCTAAGTTTTTTCAAGACAGAGTCTTTGATGAGGAACTTTGTCGAAAGCTTTTTGGAAGTCCAGGTATACAATATCAACCGGATCATCTTTATCCACACACTTGTTGACACTCTCAAAGAACTCCAAAAGGTTGGTGAGGCAAGATTTACCTTTGCAGAAGTCATGCTGGTTCTCCTTCAGCAAGGACCGTTCTTCTACGTGCTTAAAACGTTATCCTTGAGAATGCTTTCCATCAATTTACCCAGCACAGAAGTTTAGCTAACTGGCATGTAATTTCCCGGACCACTCCTGGGTCCCTTTTTGAAAACCCTTTTTGAAAATGGAAGTTAAATTGGTTCCTTTCCAGCCTCTGGTGCAGAGCCTGATTGTAGGGATAAGTTTTGTATTTTTGCATGGAGGTCGGCAGTTTCACATTTGAGTTCTTTAAGGACTAAGGAGAGGCGAGCTGGTCTTGTGGTAGCAAGCATGACTTGTTGCCATAGCTAAGCAGGGTCTGCCCTGGTTGCATCTGAATGGGAGACTTGATGTGTGAGCACTGTAAGATATTCCCCTCAGGGGATGAAGCTGCTCTGGGAGGAGCAGAAGGTTCCAAGTTCCCTCCCTGGCAGCATCTCCAAGATAGGGCTGAGAGAGATCCTTGCCTGCAACGTTGGAGAAGCCGCTGCCAGTCTGTGAAGACAATACTGAGCTAGATAGACCAATGGTCTGACTCAGTATATGGCAGTTTCCTATGTCCTATTTCCTATGTCCTATGACTCTTGGATAGATGCCATCTGCCCCTTGCAATTTGCTAGTTTTTAATTTTTCTAGTCAGTTTCGTACTTCATCTCATGTCACTTCTATCTGACTCAGTTTTTTTAGCCTCTGTCCCTGAAGAGTCTGCTTCAGGAACAGGTATACACTCAACATCCCCTGCCATGAAGACAGATGCAAAGGACTCATTTAGCTTCTCTGCAACCTCCATATCCTCCTTAATAATCCATTTCACTCCCCCGTTGTCTAATGATGGTCCAACCGCCTCCCTGGTGGGTTTCCTGCTTCTGCTGTATTTAAATAAGTTTTCTTCTTTATACTTGATGCTTTTAGCAAAATTTCCTCAAACTCTCTTTTCGCCTCCCTTATTATCACCTTGCATTTCTGCATGCAGGTGCTCTTTCCAGAGTGGCCCCGTCCCCTAAGGAGAATCTCTTAAAGTGCTCACTTGTAGTCTCCCATTCAGATACAGACCAGGGCAGACCCTGCTTAGCAGAGGAGACAATTCATGTTTGCTACCACAAGACTAGCTTTCCTCCCTAGACTGTTGTTGGACTATGACTCCCATCATCCCTAGCCACAGTGGCCAATAGTCAGGGATGATGGGAGTTGTAGTCCAACCTTTCCTGGAGGGCCAAAGCTGTGAAGCCCTGCACTAGAACCACGGACACTCTTGCTCCTACAGAGCAAAAAAGTGGAGTAGAGCTGGGCCAAATGTTGGTTGTGAATTTTCAGCTGAAATTGGGAGCTGCTGGAAGGCTTCAGGAGCAGAAAGAGGGTCATTATGGAGACGGGTACACAATTCAAATTAAGCTGGTTGGTGTCAAGGGTGAGAGTCTTTTCCCTTTGAACTATTTGACATGCAGGCAGCAGGAGCTCTGGAAGCTTCTCTGGAGCTCTTCCTGGTAGCTGGCTGTGCCAACCATTCCCCCCTCCCCAGAATCCCCAGGAATGACACTACATCCTGATCTGTCCAGCTCAACACTCGTTAGGATGATCTTCTCTGGGCTTCAGTGTGACTCCACACACACCACCACCACCACCATCACCAAAAAAGCGCTGCGGTTCTCTTTCACCTGACATGGCTATGAATCCTTTCAGGTTACATAAGAGCATAAGAACGTAAGAACAGCCCTGCTGGATCAGGCCTAAGACCCATCTAGTCCAGCATCCTGTTTCACACAGTGGCCCACCAGATGCCTCTGGGGAGCCCACAGACAAGAGGTGTGTGCATGCCCTCTCTCCTGCTGTGGCTCCCCTGCAACTGGTATTGAGAGGCATCGTGCCTCTGAGGCTGCAGGTGTCCCACAGCCACCAGACTAGTAGCCATTGATAGACCCATCCACCATGAATCTGTCTAAGCTCTGCCTGGGTAAAACTCTGGCTTAGGCCTCGTTTATCGAGCCCACAGGCTTTGTGCCCACAACCCCAGCCTTTGTTTCTCACTCATTTTGAATCCAGTCCTTGGCTTTGACCCTGGCCAGGGTGGTTTTTGGGCAGCCCCCGTCTGCTTGCCAAGGACTCAAGCTTCACAGTGTCAGCATCAGCAGCACCTGATCTTGTACCTGCTTGATCTTGGCTTCCCTGTGACCCAGCACGGAGGGTGTGGAATGCCAACAAAGCTTTATGGTTTTTCAGTGGTAGGGGAAGCATTTTATTCATTGTGGCACTTAGCAATCCAGTAAAACATGATGGGAATTCCAGCAAAATATAGGAGCTCATTCCACCACTGCTTGAGACAAGCCTAATTGTGCATCCTAAAGCAAATCTAATGGAATGATCCTAGAAACCTGAGGGATTTGGCAACGCTATCCTTTCTGGGCACTCGATTGGAAGGTGAAGCTTGCTCCCAGGATCCGGTGTTGAGTAAACCTCCTTGGCGGCTGGACTAGGACCGGGGAGACCTGAGTTCAAATCCCCATTCAGCCATGATACTTGCTGGGTGACTCTGGGCCAGTCACTTCTCTCTCAGCCTAACCAACTTCACAGGGTTGTTGTGAGGAGAAACTTAACTATGCTCACCACTCTGGGCTCCTTGGAGGAAGAGCGGAATAAAAATGTTTAAAACAAAACAAAGCTGGGTTTCTCTTGAGCAAGCCAAGCAAATTGTCTGAGTGGGCGGTTCAAGGCGAGAGGCATTTGCATTGACATGTACTGCTATAGCAGTGTCTCCCTCAGCCAAGAGATGAAATTTGGAGTCTGTGGGCTTTGGGCAAGAACCCAGGAAGGCACGAGCGAGTGAGCAAGAGTGTGGGAGGTGGGTGAGTTTCCTGGCAACTGAAAGGGCACCTTGAATGGGTGGAAGATCCCAGCTCGCTTGTGTAGAGGGGCTGGGAAGCACATCTGTCAGGACAGGAACGTGGCCTTCAGCTTGGGCCATATTGTTGAGGGGGCTGGAAGTGCGTGTGTGTGTGTGTGTGTGTGTGTATGGTAAGCATGGAAGTTGTGTTTTGAACGCCACTGTAGATGACAATCTGCCACTCCTCCTCTGGTTCATGACTGTGCATGCACATGAACAGGGCCCTCAATTATTCAGGGGAGAAATTAGGCTGGAGGGAAAGGAGGGTTCATTCAACTTTGCTACTGGCTAATGAGGAGGCTGCAGCTCGAATTTGGGTGGGATTCTGCTGGGGTGGGGAACTGGGGCACTCTCTCTGGCTCTGATACTGATGGCCTTGGGCCTATGGGGCAGGGGAGCTCTGATCTAGGGGAGGGATATTGGAGGGGAGCTGAGGAACTCTCTCTCTAGTGCCCTCTCCAGTGAGACAAAAGGCTGAGAGCAGCATCACAGAAGAAGCAACAAGGATGTCGATCGAGCACCATCACTGGCCAGATCTGGCACAAACACGCCAAGGGAGACAAGAAGAAAAGAGGAAGAAATGACTGGATGCTAACAAAAGTGGCAACTTTATTAATATACTTAATTAGGTTACAAGTCGTCACTTAACTTTCTAACTAAAGGAAACAAAACAGGACAGAATGGAGTAGGCAAAAAAACTTTCCATCTCGGCCAATCTGTTGGAAAGCCAAAAATTCCTACTCGGCCCCCAACAGGACGACCAGCAAAGCCCATTCTGCCCCTGGGAGGGAGGGAGGGAAGGAAGCCCAGGGTCACACAGAACAAGGGAATGGCAGGGCAAAAAAAATTGGGGGGAGTCCCAGCCAGCCCCCAACCCCCCCCCCCACTCCTTGCAGGCACGTTCACTTGGTCTCCTCTTCTGGGGCGGATCGACTCCTCCAGCCGCCCAGCAGCAGCACAAGCCTGCAAGAAGCACAAAGCAGCGTCAGTGGGGTTGCCCTGCTCCTCCTCCCTTTCCACTCCGGCAGCCCAGCAAGTGGGGATTGGGCAGGGGGGTGGGGGTTGAGGGGGGGCAACCTGCACTGGTTTGGGGAGGAAGGAGGAGGGAGCGGAGGGGGGAGTGAGGCGTGGCTGCGGGAGTGGAGGGGGGGAGGAGCACACCCTCGGCAGGGGAGGGGGCGGATGCCTGGATGGTGCTTCCCCTGGCAGGGGAAGCCAGGCCGCTGGGGAAGGGGAGAAAGGCGGAAGGAGGAGGGGGCGCTCCCTGGCCAGCTGGTGGGAATGGAGGGAGGCGGTGACCTTGCCCTCCTGCTGGGGCCACACAGCCTCCCCGGACCCAAGGGAAGCCCAAGAATGGTTCCAAAGGGCCACTTGGGGGCAGGGTGGTGCTGTAGCCTCCTCCCACAGCCTACCAGCAGAGGCAAGGGGAGGGGCTTCTGCACCCCAGAGGCGGGGCTTCCTTGGGCCAGGGGAGTGGAGCCTGCTTCCCCCTCACTCCTCAGACAGAACTGCACTTCCCTGCTGTCTTCTTGTGGACAGATCTTGTGTCCACGGGGTTGGAGGAGGTCTTCTGGGTGGTCCGGATCCACTGTGCTTCATGGTGTTTCCCTTCAGCTGCTGATCTTCAAGGGGAGAGCACGGGGCTGTTGTTCCTGGAAAGAGAGAAGGACATTGGTTCAGAGATGGGTGGTCTTCTCACACTCTCCCCCATGACACCACCAAGCATCAGGGACTCCTGGCAGAATATCCGTGTCCTCATTTCCTAGAGGGAAATGGTCTTTCCTCTTTCCCTTTGGCTACTTGTACAACTGGCCACAAGGTCCGAAGATGGCATTCCAACATGAGGGATGGCTGCCAAGATTCCTGCCCGCCCTTCCTGCAGCCCCAGCCTCCTCCCTAACCATCGGGGCCCCTTCAAGTGAAGCCCTGCCTTGGTCTACTCACCAGTCGGTCAGGTGGAGAGATCACCGTACTCTGGCGGGTGTCTCTTCTTCTTACAGCCAGCCCACAAGCGCCGAACGGCAGCCCGCAGCCCGTGCCGGGAGTGGAGGGAAAAGGCCTTCTTCAAGATCTTCTCCGTCTTGCAGGCAACTGTCCCGACCTCGGGGTCATGGTCGCCAAGCAAGCTCTCCAGCGCTGTAGGGATGAAGGAGAAGGTTCAGAAATGGCATGAAGAGATCACCCCACCCTTCGCCAAGCCCCACCATTTCCACACCAAGAGGGAGCAAGTCCTGACTCTTTCTCCCCTGCACTCTGGGAAACCCTACTGCTGAGCATCCCTGAGGATGCAAGCGGGACCTTCCATTTGAGGGGACAGGTGGCCCATTCCAGCTCTGTGGTCCCTAAACCTAGGCCTCTCTCCTCACAGAAACTGCCCCTTCCCACCCAGAAACCCGCACTTACCAGCATGGAAGGTCTCTATGTTCCCTTCAGTGAGTATGCTGCCCTTTTTGTGGACCAGGTGACCTAAAAACAAGGGTGGAAGGAAATGGGACCACAGTTCAGGACCCTGAGCATGGACAGCTCACTTCCAACCATTCAGGAGAGGAAGTCCTCCCCTCTCTGATCCTTCTGGGACTGACAGATTGAGCCATTCCTCCAGGGACTCTTATGTCACCTTGGGAGGAAATTAAGTCAAGACTACTAGCTAACACTCACTGGGCCAGTCCTCCTGGGGAGGGAACAGCTCCTGCCCCTCCACACCCTTCTGGCAGTGCCCTCAAAGAGTGTGAAGCTTTGCCCACCAAGACGACCCACTAAGGGAGACCCAGAAGTCTTGTTTCGCTTACCGATCAGCAGGGCAGCCGTTCTCCTCACTGAAGGCTGCTCGCTGCGGAAGAAGCCCAGTATATTGATGGCCTCCATCTCCACGGCGTCCTCTGTGCCGAGCTGCCGAATCTGGGTTCAAGAGCAAAGACAAATCCCGAGTGAGCAAAGCATCGCCCAAAGGTCCTTGAGCCATTTGAGCCGAGGGACGGACAGGGAGGGGCTGCCCTTACCAGACGCTTGGCGATCTTGTGGAGCAGCTCCTGCAGGCTGTAAGAGTCCCGCGCCAGCAGCCTGCCCTCCAGGTGCCATAGGAGGGCTTCCGCCAGGAGGCTCAGATTGTCCTTCGCAGCCTGCCAAAAGAAAGACCGGAATGGGAGTGAAAAAGCCTCCCAAGGGATTCCAAGAAACCTCTTAGGGGGCTTCAAGGAGTAGGGGAGATTTTGGACTTTGGTGGCCTCTAGTTGGCTGAAGCACAGCCGAAGGCAGCCAGGTTCAAGAGGGGAAGCTTTTCCCCATCCCAGGAAAGAAGGGCCCTGGATGAACTCTTGGAAGAGAAAGTGGAAGGGGGTGGAGAGGTCCATTCCCTGAAAGGTTTCAGAGAGGCCTGGATGGGCCAAGCCACAGCGGGACAGCTCGCTGATTCACCACCCCGTGAGGCTAACTCTGGGGCCTGCCACTGGGCGGCTGGACTTGGGGAAGCCTAAACACCTTCGTAGGGGTGGCAGGAAGAAGTGGGCTCTCACCTGTGCTACCTCCAGGTCCTCATCCTCCACATGCATCAGCACTGCGATGAGGGTCGTGATGTTTTCTTCTGTACCCTCATGATGGTGGTGGCGGTGCTGCAGGAGATCCAGATGGGTCTTCATGGCTGCCCTTCGGATCTTAGCCTCCTCCTACAAAGAAGAACAGGGCTTGTTATTAGGGAGGAATTCCTCACCTCCATAATTGATGAAGAGCTTGCATGGGTCTCAAGGGGGTGTCCGGTTTCCCTTCTCCAACCCAGTCGGAACCTGCAGGTTGGCCGGCCCTCATAGAGCCGGGGCAGAGGGCTGGCGTGCAAGTACTCACATGGTGGAAGAGAGGGCGGCACAGGGCAGCCAGGACAGCATTCACCGTGGCCTGGTGTTCTGATGGACAGTGCCTCAGCCGCTCCATGAAGGCCAGGACCCCCAAAGTGGCTTCCAGACTGGAGGTCCTGAGCCCTCCCAGGATCCCGGCACTAAAATCCTGGGGTTTCTTTGCCTAGGGTGAAAAAAGGTGGATCCTTGGAGTCCTTTCATACACATGCTAGTCCACCCCCTGCTAAACAGACCACAGGCCTCTCGGGGGGCTGATGCCGTTTGGCCTCCATGCACTGCCTTGGGGAGGAGATCACTCAAGCCATCCCAGAGGCACAAAGAGGGAGGAGAAGGCGGCATTGGAGCATGTGGGGAATCAGGGCTCCCACTGAGAGATGCATTTCTGTGCCTTCCCTTAAGGATTTCTCCTTCGTCCTGTGGCAAGGGTTCCACAGGATAAACCCACCCAACTGGAGAAATCTCCCCATCACACCTGGGGATGCCTAGGAGCACCAGCCTCAGGCAGGGCTCCCCAAAGAGAGGAGTTTCCATGCCCAGAGATGCTCCCGGGGTCGTGGGTCTGGGTCACTCACCGCCTTCAGCTTTCCATAAATTTGGAGAAGTCCCCTTTCACTCAGGTAGCGGATGTTCTGGCTGGGGTGGACTAGCCACGCTACCAGGAGCGTCCAAGTCTTCTCCAAGGCGGCGAAGTCTTTGTCTTTCAGGAGCAGCTAAAAGAGGGAAAGGAGGAAAACATCCATCAGCCCCTGGGGCCAGACCCTCCTCTCAGGGAAGCCCACCCTGAGGAACACGCTTCTCACCTCCACAAAGAAGGCCACCTCTGCGAGGGAATGCTGTTCTGGATCTTTGTCCAGGCTGAAGAGGGAAGCCAGGTATGCCTTCAGCCTGGCCACTGTGGAGGATGGTGTCTGGAGGAGAGCCCTGCAACACACCAAAGGACCCTGCTGAGTCCTGGGCGGAAGGCCCGGAAAGAGCAGACCTGACCCAAACCACCCCAGCCCCCAGGCCTCCTGAGGAATCTCCTATTCACTCCTACTTACCTCACCAAGAGGGCCACACCCTGGAGGCAGCTCTGCGGAGAGCACAGGGATTCCCAGCAGGTCTTCTCTGGGGTCACCTGTGCCACCCTCTCCAGCAGGGTCCGGACGATCTGCGCGGTCTCCCTGCAGAGAAGAGAAGGTTGCTGTCACCAAAGTGTGTGTCTCCTTGCGGGGTGGTTTAGTGTCAAGGGTGGAGGGACCGTGTTGGACCATGGGAGGGAGACCACGGGGTGAAGTGACTTTCCCCACAGCTGGTTTTTTAACACTGCAGACGCATTTTAAGGCTCTCTGCAGAGCCAAATTCTGGGGTCTCCTCTGTGTAGCTGAGGGAAGGGACCACCGTGCCAGAGTCACCCCAACAGGCCAGAAATGCTCCTCACCCATCAGAGTGGGACATGGGAGAAATGACCCTAGCCTGTCCTCCCAGAGTGCTGCAAGGAGGACTTGCTGGCCCCGCTTTCCCCACCGCCATGACTTACTCAGGAGGCAGGTCTTGGCTGTCTCGGTTCCCGACTCCCTCGGTGGTGTTCTGCAGGCCTGTGAGGATCTTGTTGACCAGGCCCACCAGGAGTTCGGGGAACCTCTCCTCCACCTCACTGGCATACTCCACACACCGGATGACGTCCCCGATCTTCTTTGTTGCTCTCCCCTGAGGAGAAGAGGAGGGTCAGGCCTCAGCACACAGTCCGAGGGACGGTTATGGGTCAGGAGAATCCCCAGGGCCAGACCAGTGCCATGGGTGTCTGCACCCACATCTGGGCCTGGAGGGTGCTGCCTCTGGCTCAGGGTGCATGAGGTCAACTGCAAGGGAAAGACATCCACAAGGGGAAAGGGCAAGTCCCCACCTCCCGTGTGAACAGTGACTGCCATCCAAGCCGCCATCCTGTGTAGTGCAGGAAAGGAGGGGTGGAGGGGGTCATCCTTGGTTTGTGCCCCTTACCTCTCCCAGATGGACTGAGGAGAACCAATCTGGGGCCAGCTGTCCTCTTCCTGCTTCCTCACCGTCGATGTTCCTGAGAGAGGAGAAGAGAGAGAAAAGCTGCTCCAAGAACTGTCCTGTTGGAGATGGCAGCCAGCTGAAGAAGAACACGGGCACCCAAAGAGATGCTAAGCAAGGATCTCGCCTCCCTTGGGAGGTGGCTGGCAGGGGAACTTCATCAGGCCAGAGATCTCCCAAGTCCAGCCTTTCGTGCCCCACTGAGAAGCCCTGGGAAGTGTTCAAAGGGGGCATGGAGACAGGAGCCCTGCCCTGCTCCTTCTCCCCAACACCCGCTCATGCCAACAGCATGGGGGTCTCGGAGCTCCCTCTGCTAACAGCCAGCAATAGACTTGCTGGTGTCTGTCTTGCACCTGCTGCCAATCGGCTTCCTTGGGTGATCTCCCCCTCCAGAGTCATCAGGGAGCAAGGTGGAGGAAACATCCCTCTGTGGGGCTCAGACATGGGGGAGCTGCCCCTGTCCCCTGCAGCCTTCTGCTGGCTACGCTAAAAGCCCCCCAGCTCCCTACTGGCTCCTCAGCTGAGAGGAGGGTACCTACCTGGCCGAACTGGGGGTCGGTGGAGAGTCCCACACCTCGTCCTCGATGCTGCTGATATTATGCATCGTGTCGTCCTCGTCCGTCGAGGAGCACTGGGGAGGAGAGAGAAGAGAAACGGGAGCGTTCCAGGGCTTGTGTTGACCTTGCGAGGCTTCTGAGAGGAACCAAGCTCAAGGGACAGTTGGGAAGACATCCTGCTCTAAAATAAGACCTGCCTCTTGGTAGAAAAGGCATTTGGCATCTCTGCCCAGAAGAGCCTTTGACCACATTTTCGCCCCCTTTCCAATGCCTCAACTGCATTTCCTCCCATCCCACCAATCACAATTTCTCCCATACTGCGGCATCTAGAACTAGAACCATTCCACGTTCTCTCTCCTGCTGGGGAACAGGAGACACACACACAGACAAGCTAGAGCCCGTCCACATGAAAAAATGGATGATCATTTCTGACCTCTGCGGAGGACGAGTCCTCCACCGTGTAGGTGTTCATCATCATCTTCTTGAGGAGCCACTTCTTTGGCTTCAGGACTCTGAGAGGAGAAAGGAGAGACATGGCATTAGAACATCAATGCATGCCAGGAGCCCTGTGGATCAAGTGAAAGACCCGTGTAGCCCAGCACCCAACAGTGGACAGCCAGATGCCTATTTAGTTGGTTGTGAACCACTTAAGACCTGGTTACATGTGGCATTAAAGTGTGTTTGTTCAGAGAGAGAGAGAGAGAAATCTGGAGATTCGGAGGTTCCTTGGCAGTCTTCAACTGGCTTCTCCTCCATGAACATGTCTAATCAACCAAGGCTCCCAGGGAAGGTGATCCGTCTCTATGATCCCTGGAGCGGCCCTTCAGCTGAGAAAGGTACCTGGGGGAACTGGTGTCACAGTCCCCTTCCGACCCCTCGTCCTCCATGCTGGCATGTGGAGTCTCGGCCCCCGGGAAGGAAGAACTCTGTGAAGGAGAGAAGGGGGAGAAATGGCTGCTCTGGCTCTCGCGTTGAGCTTCCCAGGCTTCAACAGGGAAAAGGCCAGCCTGATACCATCCAGTGGTCATCACCGGGTGAGCTGAATGCAGGAAGTGGGCCAGAAATGGACATTTTATGTCCCTGAAGAGCTACAGGGGAGGCCGATTCTGCACCACATCATGACCATTTCAGAGGTTTAAGCAAACTATTGTCAGAAGATGGCCACCCACCCTGCAGCTTCTCAAACTAGAGCCATTCCACATTCTCTCTACTCCTGGGCAACACAGGGGACCCACATGCCCACCCACTGTCTTTCCAAGGGAGGGACTAGATGTTCCTTCCTGACCTCTCCAAGGGATGGCTCCTGGTCAGCAGCAGTGTTGTGCAGCCTCCTCTGAACGGTGCTTGGCCTCTGGACGCTAAGAAAAGAAAGAAAGAAGACATGTGAGATCAGAACACCAGTGCTTAGAAAGAGCTCTGCTTGATGAGAAGAATGAGACATGCAGCCCAGCACCCTGTTTCCAGGAGTGGACAGCCAGATGCCTGCAGGAAGCCCACAGGCTGGGCATGGAGACACCTGCCCCCTTGTGGAAAGAGGAGGAGAAAAACAACTCTCCAAGATGCTCAGAGCTTCTGCTTCTTGCTAAACTAGCCACCTCCCCTGGCCCCAGAATGAGCTCTTAAGGAAAGTCTTCTGCTTCCATGAGCTCTGGATCTGCCCCTCTAGCTGAGAAAAGAGTACCTCGGGGAACTGATGAAACTCTCCACGTCCAGCTCCTGATCCCTTGTGTTGACTTCTGGGATCTTGGCCTCTTGGATGTCGGCACCCTGCAAATGAGAGAAAAAGGAGAGCAATGCGTGAAATTGTGCTCATTCTGATCTTCCTAGGGCCGTGGGTTTTAGGTTTTCTCCCTTCATTTTCTTTGAATTCATGCTTATTTCTTTAGATTATTTAGATTTTTTGATTTAAAAATCTTATTAAAAAAGAAACAATGTGCTCTAACATTAACTGTTATTGGGAGTGCCAGGGCACAGCCACCACATGCTTGTGGCCATTTTGTTTCATGGTATGCCCAACAATGAACCTCCACTGTGATATGAGTTTTGTTGTGGTCAACAAAATGGCCGCCACCCTTCAAAATGGCCACCACCCTTCAAAATGGCCACTATCCTTCAAAATGGACATCGGAATCAGTTGGCTGCACTCTGGAGCTCTGGTCCAAAGACAGCATGTCAGGTAGGTCTCTGAGATCTCTTTCTTTATCCAAAGAAAAGCAGTCATTAACAGAAACATCAATGCATGGGAGCTCTAGAATTGAATGCTAATTAAGTGACAGGAATCATGTCCTTACCTCACAAGACAATTCAGTGGCAATGGTCTGCAGGAACCACCCATCATCTTCAACCGTGAAGACACTGCAGGAAGAAATACAATGGCATGAGTACCTCGGAAGAGCCTTGCTGGATCAGACCAAAGATGCATCTAGCCCAGCACTCTGCTTCCAATAGGGGACTGCCGGATGCCTCCAGGAAGCTGTCCCCTGTGACCTTAAATCTAGTGGACATCACCACCACATCTCGTAGGACTGAATTCTTCTACAAAATGTATGAAGATGTCATTTTTGTCTGCCCTGCACCTCTTGCCAGTCTGCCGCACTGGATCCATCCCAGATCCAGGCTGGCAGGGGGACAGAAAACCTTCCCTACACAACATTTCAAGAAGAAACTCTACCTCCTCCGGGAACTGGTGGCAACTCCTTCATCCAGGATCTCGTTCCCAGTGTTGACATGCTGGATCCTGGAGCCGTCTGAGAAGGACTTCTGTGAAGGGGAGAGGAGAGAGGAATGGGTGCTCTGGCGCTCACTTGATCTTTCCAGGGGGTCTGGGGGCCAAACTTCACATCTCCTTCAAAGGGTCCGTAACAGATGCGCTTAAAGCAGGAAGTGGCTCCTTTGCACCTCAAAACAGAGCTGGGGAGAAGGATTTGGAAAAGGAGCGTGGCCACTTCAGAGGCAAATAACCCTGGGCAGCCATGTTCAGGACCCCTCCCCCCTTCATACCATGCTCCCTCACAGAATTGGGCCCCTGCAGTTGCATTCCTGTTCTCATGTTGTTTTTCTTGATGATGCATCTAAGCTACTATTTAGAGTCTTGCAAATATATATATATAAATTTAGAATGGGTTTTTTCTAAAAATTTATTTTTTCTTTTCATTCAGCTGATTTTTCATATATATATATATATATATATATATATATATATATATAATTTTAGTCTATTTTTGCTCCTTTTGGTTTTGGTTTCTCTTTCCCCACAACAAAAAGAGTGCATCCTTCCTGAAGTGAAGAGAGATCTACCGGCCTCGAGTGGGACCCCAGGTTCACCACAAGAAGCCATTCCTAAAACCAATGTCAGCGAATGGGACCCCCAGACTGAACACACTTTCATGGCCATTTATTTCATGGGTGCCATTGTGTCAGAGCGAATGGAAACAAATATGAATGGTATCCGTTTCCATCCGTTCAAAAAATAAATGCATGTGATTCTCAAAATGTAACTGGGCTCAGGGAGGAACCAAACCCAAAAATCTACTGAACTCCAGAGATCAGCCTCCCCCACCTCTCATTCCTGGGGAGTTGGGTGAGATGATAGGTATTAGACCATTTGGAGTCACAGGGTCCCGAATGAGAGTCAGGCCTCTTGCTGTATGGGACACTGTGGTTTCACATCCAGGGGTGGTGCTTTTAAATCAGAGAAGCCTAGCTAAGTTCGTCTCTTTGCTGGGAAGAGCTACTGGCCACCTGATGCAGCCTCTTGTTTTGAGGGCCCTTCTGATGCTCAACTACATGCTAAGCGAAGCCAGAAAGGGGGCCATGTGGAGCCGAGAAGTGGCAGAGGGGAAGGAGTGCCCAATCTGCCCCAAGGAAGACTTTCCCACTCCAGTTCCCCTCCAGACTGCTCCCTTCCTGGACGTGTTTTGTGCTTGGTAGTCCAGAACAAAAGAGAAGTCTGGAACCCTGGAGGGAGAAAGCGATTTGGGGCAGGAAAGCGGAATGAAGAAGCGAGGTTGGAAGACAGGTAGACACACCCCTCTTCGCTCTCAGCACTTCCCATCCCCAAAGTTCCCATGCTGCTTCCTCCATAGGGAGGGTCTCCGACCTTTGCATGAGTCACTTGTAGTCGAGTCCGGATTGTCACTCATCCCACCCACCCAATTCACTGCTACCACCACTGCAAATATAGATGCAGATGGCTTTTCCAGACCAGTTCTCAAAGCATCCCTTCAACCTGCTAAGACTGGATCTCTACCACACGCCCTCTATTCTAGCTCAAAATGGGGTCTCTCCCACCCCCTCCAAGCCCTGCCATGTACAGACTGGGTTTCCATCCCTTACCAGTGACCATTTGCTGGTTTCGGCCACGGAGCGCTCTTCATTAGTCTCCTGTGGCTGGAAGTCACTGAGAGGAGAAACAAGACAAAAGACACAAGTCAGTGAGTGTGTCGAAGGAACCCCGAGTACCCAGTTTCCAAGAGTGGACAGCCGGATGCCTCATGGCAGGGCGTGAGGGCAAGGACCCCCCACCCCCACCCCCAGGACCAGAAGGGACATTTCCGTCTCACTAGCAGGAAGTCTGGGGTGGCCAGAGGGTGGGGCTCAGCATTCCCTCTAAGAGAGCATTCCATGTTGACTGCATCTCCCAGAATCACCAGCATAGGCGGAACTGGGGGGGCAGGCAGGGCAGGTGCCCTGGGCGCCACTGAGGTGGGGGCGTCACGCCAGTCCCTGCCACCCCCGCCCCATTGCCCACCTGCCCAGCCCCAGGGGGGCCCCTCAGCCACTTGCCTCCAGCTCGGGCCTAGGATGGGAGCAGCCTGCAAACTGCAGAGCTCTCCTTCTCTCCCTGGCGCCTCTCAGCTGATGGGCGGGTGGGCAGTGGGGCTTCCAGAGAGGCCTCCTCCGAGTAGGCCTCCCTGAAGCCTGGACTGGAGTAGGCCCCAGCAAGCCCGGAAGGAGGAGGCTGGCAGAGCTCCCTGCAGCAGACCGGAGCATCCGGCACAGCCCTTGCCAGGTAGGCTGTGAATTCCTTTTTGTGGTGGTTACCCCCCTATATAGGGATCTGCTTGCCATGGGGCTTTGATATGGGGGGTGGGGCGAGACTGAGAAGTCTCTGAGTATTTAGTTTAAAACAGACCGAAAAATGTGCTGGCTTTAAAAACAAAAACTATCTAAAAAGGCCTATGAGTGGCTTGTTTCATGTCAGAAAATTACAAAAACTTCTGGAACAAATATTCATTCATTCTTTCTTTCTTTCATTCATTCATTTATAAATGCACTTGTGTTCAAGTTGTTTTGCAACCCAGAAGGTCTGAGTGAGAACTGTGAAGCATGTCTTGTGCTTTTATTTTATTTTATTTTTCTTGTGTGTGAACTGCTCCCCAATAACTTGCAGGGACTTCAGGGTCAATCTGGCCAACATGTGAATGCAGCACCTCCATTCCAGAGGAGGAGATGTGTGTTAAAGGGCTTTAAAAGCCTCCTGTGGATGGAAAACCTCCTGGAATCAAACTTGACTGAATTTGTTCAGAACTCTGAGAAAACAAACATAGGCTCACCCTGCATCGTTAATCTGCAGCGAGGGGGCCATTTTAATAATTAGCGTTGCTAGTGTGTTCTAGGCATTAAAAGTAGCACAAATATATAGTACTCAATGTCTATCACTATATACTGTGAAGTGTGCATGTGAAATGTATTTCCAGGCAGCATACTTATTTTGAAATACCAGACTTAAATCCTTGGGGGCCTGGGGTGTGTGGAGGCCCTGGACTTTGAGGGTCTGGGGGCCCATTTTAAAATCTCATCTTGGCCCATTCCAACCTTGCTCTGCCCCTGGCGGTCACGACACATGGGTTTCTGCACAACACCTGCACAGAAGAAACTCCCATGTAGAAAATGTGTCTCTTGTAAGTTGACCCTGAATTTCCGATCCATGACTGGGATATTTGAGAGTTAGAGTCAATAATAAAAGAGCAGCACACTGCTTGTGACAGGAAGGGGCAAATTACAATGATTTCTTAGTCTGGCAGGGGCTGGTTTTGGCCCTGGCAGAACTTGGCTGTCTGCTCCTGTTGCAAATGCCTCTGTCTAGGGTGGCAAACTCATGTATCCTCCTCCCTCTTGGTGTCAAAGTACGCACTGGTGTGGTGGATGCACATATACCCCATCATGAGCCAACAGTCATCATAAGACAAAGGCTGGCAGGAATCATTCACTGGTTTATAGACACACCACCACCACCACCACCTTCTTCCCCTATTTTGCTAGTGGTTATTTGGGCAGGTGATCCTCGAGTCTAGGACAAAGTCATGTTTTTTAAAAAAGAATGAGATGAGACAGAGAAAATGACACTTGGGATCCTCGCATAACTCCTGACTGTTGTTCTAAGTCTTTTACAGAGATGGCTCATGTTTTCAGGTTCTGATCAACAACCATGTCTAGATGGTACAGTGTCCTTTTAACAAGGATTTCCAGATATTGTTGACTACAAGTCCCATCATTCCTGTTTGGACAGGGGCGCAATTTCAGTGCTTGCCCTAGGCGCTATTTTCCCTCGTTATGCCTCTGATCACCAGCTGGGGATTATGGGATTGGTAGCCAACAACATCTGGGGTTCCCTGTTAGAGGAAACACTGGTGGGGCTTCCTAGCTATGACTGGTAGGACTTGGGAAGTGCAGCTTCTCCCACCCCGGGAGCCCTCTGCTGAGACAAGCAGCACCTGCCCAAGTCCCCTCTTCTCCCCTGGCTGGGCTGTAGCTTGGGGTGGGGGTGGGGGGGTCCTGAAGCTCAGAATCTCCATTAGGAAAAAGATCTCAGCTCCCCTGGTTGGGGCTTGGAGAGCGGCTGCCGGTCAGAGTAGACCACCATGAACCGAGCAGAGCAATGGTCTGACTCAGCACCACCTGTTCCGAGAGGCTGCCACGACCCCCTCCTCTGCCCCCCAGAGGGGCTTCCACTAGGGATGTGCAAAAAATTTCGGGCACAGAACGATCTGTGCCCGAAATGAGCAATTTTGGGTGATTCGGGGCCGAACCGAATCACCTCCAATGTCCCCTGATATTTTTCAGGCCCCAGCCAAATCACCCGAATTTCGGGCATGAAAAATTCGGGTGATTCGGTTCATGGTTGATTTGGGGGGATTTTTTGAAGTTTTAGTGACTTTGGGGAAGTTCGGGGGCATAGCATGGGATCTGGGCAAAAAGAGTGGGGTGGGGTGGTATTGCCTAATGGGTGCAGGCTACCACCCCAATTTCAGGGGGATTGGGCAAAGGGCTGATTTTTTGGGAATTTCTGAAGTTTTCATGTCTTTGGGGCAGATTGGGGCAGAAAGTGGGGACTGGGGCAGAATAGTGGTGTGGGGTGGTAGTTCCTAATGGGTGGAGGCTACCACCCCAATTTCAGGGGGATTGGACAGAGGGCTGATTTTTTGAGAATTTTTGAAGTTTTAGTGACTTTGGGGCAGTTTGGGGGCAGAAAGTGGATCTGCCCCAAAAGAGTGGGGTGGGGTGGTAGTGCCTAATGGGTGGAAAATTTTCATTTTCTGAGGTGTGAATTCTCATTCTATCATAGCAAATGAGATTTTTTTCAATTAGACAACTCTCATGACCCCACTTTCACTTTTTCACACTTACTATGAATATGAGGAAGTAATCAATTTAGCACACTTCACCTTATGAAGATAAACCTCAGAATTCACCAAAATTCACCCCTCTGCCCAATCACTCTGAAATTGGGGATGGGTGGTAGCCTCCACCCATTAGGCACTATCTACCAGCCCACCCCACTCCTTTGGGGCAGATCCACTTTCTGCCCCCAATCTGCCCCAAAGACACCAAAAGTTCAAATATTCCCAAAAAATCAGGCCTCTGCCCAATCCCCCTGAAATTGGAGTGGTAGCCTCCACCCATTAGGCACTACCACCCCACCCCACTCTTTTGGGGCAGATCCACTTTCTGCCCCCAAACTGCCCCAAAGTCACTAAAACTTCAAAAATTCTCAAAAAATCAGCCCTCTGTCCAATCCCCCTGAAATTGGGGTGGTAGCCTCCACCCATTAGGAACTACCACCCCACACCACTATTCTGCCCCAGTCCCCACTTTCTGCCCCAATCTGCCCCAAAGACATGAAAACTTCATTAATTCCCCCAAAATCAGCCCTTTGCCCAATCCCCCTGAAATTGGGGTGGTAGCCTGCACCCATTAGGCACTACCACGCCACCCCACTCTTTTTGCCCAGATCCCATGCTATGCCCCCGAACTGCCCCAAAGTCACTAAAACTTCAAAAATTCCCCAAAAATTAGCCCTTTGCCCAATTCCCCTGAAATTGGGGCGGTAGACTCCACCCATTGGGCACTACCACCTCACCCCAAAATTTTGCCCCTGGGCCCCTTTTTTACCCCATGAATCAATTCAGATTGGGATTCAGGTTAAATCCAAATCCAACCGAATCAAGGGTGATTCGGGTGGCCCATATTCGGGCACAAAACAGAACAGGGGTGATTTGGTTCGGGTCCCGAACCGAATCACCGAATTCCCGAATTGCACACCCCTAGCTTCCACTGCTCCCCATCCCAGCTGCTCCCTTTCCCCTGCAACCACTCAAGGAGGCACCAGCAGATCCAGCCCTGAAGAAGCAGCCAGCCTCACCCTGGCTCCAGCCTCCTGCTCTGGGTGGCTGCAGGGCTCACCTGGAATCCAGGGGCTGAGAAATGCTGGGCCAGGCACACCAGCCCATGGAGCCTCTCAGCCCCCCAGTCCTCAGAGAGCAGACTAGGGGACTGATCCCCCCACCCCACCCATCCTCCTTTGAAACCCTAGAGAGCTCAGTGTGCATGAGAACCCTCCCTGGCCTCCTGTGCCTGAACCCCTGGAGCCTCCCCCAAAGCCCAGCTAGCTCAGACTGATGGGCTTTGGAGATCCCTTTGCCTGCCCTTGCTGCCTTTCCTTTCTGTCTGGTGCTTCTTGTGAACAGGGACCTCTTTGGGGGGGGGGCAGCTTATGAAACCCTGGCAGGGGCCATGCTTCTTGAGAGGGTCCCAAGTGGTCTTCAAATCCAAGGTGCCATAAATCAAGACTGGGCCCGGATAACCCAGGAGGAGCAGGAGGATGTACCTGAGAGGAGCCACAGGAGTAGCCCCACCAAGGCTGCCCACGCCGCGGAGTAAGGGGCATCCTTCTCCCATGTCCTGCCAAGGAGAGAGGAGAGCAGGAGTGAGGATGGGCTGGGCCAGTTTGTTCAGACCCACCAGGGTCAGCCCAGAGGGACCAGGAGGGACTCACTTCCTAGATTTCCCACCTTGACCCCAACCGCTTTGAGAACTTTGGTGGTCTCTCCCCGCATTGAACCTCTTTGGGGCAGGGTGGTGAACCCTCCCTTTGAACTCCTTGCCTCCCAGCCCAAGATGGACCAAATTTGGCGTGAGCAGAAGGGGAGACCGCAACGCCCTCCTGCCACCAGTCGAGTCCAGGGGCTCCAAGAGCAGCAGCGGAACCTCCAGCCCCATCAGGATCCGTCGGAACCCCAGCGCCATGGCGACCAGGTCAACAAACCCAGCCCCGGGATGCAGCTCAGCAACGGCCACTTTCTGAATCTAAACAAGTCCTTTGGCTACTGCAGAGATGTATATTCCACTCTCCAACCAAAGTACTCAAAGCGGTTTACACAGAGAAATAAATCAAGAACACCAGGATAAGATGGTCCCCTGTCCCCAAAGGGCTCTCAATCCAAAAAGAAACATCAAGCAGATGCCAGCAACACCACGGGAGGGGTGCTGGGGCTGGATAGGGCCAGTTGCTCTCCCCCTGCTAAATATGAGAGTATCACCACTTTGAAAGGTGTCTCTTGCTCAGTTAGCAGAACTCCCAGGGCCCAGTGGTGGGCACGAGGCACCAACAGCTGCAGGGTTGCCAACTCTCTACCTGGTCCTGCTCTTGTGACTTCAGCAGACGCCTGACATGCAGAGCTTAAGCTAGTGAAGCGGTTTCCCATCTCTTTAGGCTAGGAATGGCTTCACCTGCTCAAACTGGTCAAGCTTTTGCTCAGAGCAGAGGAGCCAGGCTACATCAAGAGGGGGCAATTCCCATCCTACACAGAACCTGCAACTGCCACTTGGCAGAACTGGCCCTTTCTATCCTCCCTCCATCTCCCTTCCTCAACATTTCATTTCTTTTATATCCTAGTTTTAGTTTAAAAATATCAAAGAGGCTTACAAACAATAGAACTCGTATTATCTCAGTCAAAGTTGTTAAGTTTTCACAAGCTATAGAGGAAGAAGCCTTCCAAAACAAGGAGGTTATCATCACCATCGATCCAAAGAGGGAGGGAAGGGGAGAGGGAGAGAGAGAGAACGAACGCCTCTCTGCAGGGGTGTTGCTGGAGACTTAAGATGTTCCCGAGCCTGACCCCTTTTGAGCATCTAATGCAGGCACACCCAGCTCCCAAGAATGACAAATGTTTTTTTAAAGCCACTTAATGGCCCAGCAAGGAAGCAGCCTGCCTAGAGAGCAGGAGGCTGTTGGTGCGAATCCTGATGGTGTGTTTCCCCGACAACGAGAAACTCCTATATTGGGCTGCAGCTCAGAGAGGCCAGGAGCTCCTTCTCCTGCTCTGTGCAGGTGGCTCCATTCTGCGCTTCCTCGCTGGAAGAGGCCCACAGAAGGGAAGGGGCTGATGGTGCGCTGACCCATTCATGGGGGGGCCGGTGCTCCATGAAGACCCTGTGAAGATGGGCCAGTCCCTTCCTGCCCACCAGGGTCAACCCAAAGGGGCCAGGACAGTCTCGCTTCCTAAATGTCCCCACCTTGACCCAGATCCAACCCCTGGGGGTCTCCCACCCACCCAATTAAACTTTTTGGGGCAGGGCGGTGGACACTCACTCTGGACTCCTTGCCCGAGGCCATGTTCTGCGCTCCCTCACAGCCAAAATGGGACGGAAATTTGCCGTGAGCAGCAGGAGAGGCCAGAAAGTCCTCCTGTCAATGGTCGAGTCCAGAGAGATTGAAGGCAGCAGCGGAACCTCCAGCCCCATCAGGATCTGCCGCGACCGGTAAACACCCCCGGCCGGGGACCCCCCCCCCTCCAGCAACCGCCATGTTTGAATGTACACAGGGATGGCAGAACTCCCAGGCCCAGTGGTGGGTGCGAGGCACCAACTGGCAGGGTTGCCAACTCTCTGCCTGCTTCTCTGACTTCAGCAGATGCCTGACACGCAGAGCTTAAGCTAGTGAAGCAGTTTCCCCTCTCTTTAGGCTAGGAATGGCTTCACCTGCTCAATCTGCTCAAGCTTTTGCTCAGAGCAGAGGAGCCAGGCCACATCAAGTGGGGGCAATTCCCATCCTCCACATAAGTGCCACTTGGCAGAACGGGCCCTTTCTACCTTCCCTCCATCCCCCTCCACAACGTTTCATTTCTTTTATATCCTTATTTTAGGTTAACAATATCAAAGAGGCTTACAAACAATAACACTCATATTATCTCATTCTAAGCTACCGAGGAAGAAGCCTTCCAAAACAAGGAGGTCATCATCACCATTGATCCAAGGAGGGGGAAAGAGAGAGAGAGAGAGAGAGAGAACGAATGCCTCTCTGCAGGGGTGTTGCTGGAGACTTAAAATGTTCCCGAGCCTGACCCCTTTTGAGCATCTAATGCAGGCATGCCCAGCTCCCAAGAATGACAAATGTTTTTTTAAGCCACCTAATGGCCCAGCAAGGAAGCAGCCTGCCTAGAGAGCAGGAGGCTGTTGGTTTGAATCTCTGCTGGTGTGTTTCCCCAACAATGAGAAACTCCTATATTGGGCTGCAGCTCAGAGAGGCCAGGAGCTCCTTCTCCTGCTCTGTGCAGGTGGCTCCATTCTGCGCTTCCTCGCTGGAAGAGGTCCTGATGGAGGGAGGGGGCTGACGGGGCTATGAGCCAGCGATGAGGGGCGTGTGCTCCATAAAGACCAAGAGAAGATGGGCTGGGCCACTCCCTTCCTGCCCACCAGTGTCAACCCAAAGGGACCAGGAGGGACTCACTTCCTAAATGTCTCCACCTTGACCCAGATCCGACCCCTGGGGGTCTCACCCCCCATTAACCTTTTTGGGGTAGGGCGGTGGACACTCACTCTGGACTCCTTGCCTGAGGCCATGTTCTGCGCTCCCTCACAGCCAAAAGGGGACGGAAATTTGCCGTGAGCAGCAGGAGAGGCCAGAAAGTCTTCCTGCCAACGGTCGAGTCCAGAGAGATTGAAGGCAGCAGCGGAACCTCCAGCCCCATCAGGATCCGTTGCGACCAGTAAACACTCTCGGCCAGGGACCCCCCCCCCCAGCAACCACCATGTTTGAATGTACACAGGGATGGCAGAACTCCCAGGCCCAGTGGTGGGCATGAGGCACCAGCAGGCAGGGTTGCCAACTCTTTACCTGTTCCTGCTCCTGTGACTTCAGCAGACGCCTGACATGCAGAGCTTAAGCTAGTGAAGCGGTTTCCCATCTCTTTTGGCTAGATATGGCTTCACCTGCTCGATCTGCTCAAGCTTTTGCTCAGAGCAGAGGAGCCAGGCCACATCAAGTGGGGGCAATTCCCATCCCCACCGAATCTGCAACTGCCACTTGGCAGAACTGGCCCTTTCTATCCTCCCTCCATCTCCCACCCCACCCCCAGTGCAGAATTCTCAGGGCCAAGTGGTGGGCATGGGGCACAAGCAGGCAGGGTTGCCAACTCTCTAACCAATCCTGCTCCTGTTCCTGTAGAAGATACCTGGTTACAGAAATTAAAATGGCAAAGATTTTCCCATATCTGCATTTCCATGAAAGTAAAAGCTTCAGCTACTTAATTTTTGAATGTCAAGACATTTTTAAAGGCACAGGAGCCAGGCCAGTAAAAAACATTGGCAACCCTTCAGATTGGGATCCAGACTGAAGTCTGTTCCTGAGCACACATGGCTGGGTGACAACAGGGCCATGCCTTTCCTCCAAAGGGCAGGAGGAATGTTCCAAACATTTAGACCCCCAGATCTTCAGAGAAGTAAAGGGAGATGTCTCCACACAGGTGTTACGGTGCATGACGGAGAGGCTGCTAATAAATTTGGATAATAGAGTTTCTGAGGAGCAGAAACCTTGGCAGAGGGTTTGTGTGTTTGTAAAAGGGGGTCCAGGCCAGGAAACTCCTTCTTTCTGGATCATAGCAGGGCTGCACTCCTAAGGCCATTGTGGCCAGCAAGCCAAGCGCAGCAGATGGACAGTCAAGTCTCACGTCCTGCTAGATGTTCCACAAGTCTACTGGCTTGGCGCTATGACACCTTCAGGCCCCTGGGAGGAAAGAAGCAAAAATTGTGTCAGGCACATTTCAGGGCGATCACACTCACACACACGGATGGTGCTGCTATATTGTCATTCTGCGAATCCATACTTCTGTGGCTTGTCACACAACAAGGAGCCTCTGGAACTCACCGATACAGCACACAATAGACCCGTCCGTCCCCACAGCAATGGTGCCTTGCAGAGCAATCCATTCTGTTTCTTTATTGTTAAATTTCTATACCTCTTTTCATTAAAACCATCTGAAGGTGGGTCACACAAAAGTTAACACGAGACTACAAAAATCACACAATTAAAATATTATTTGTTTATTTATTATTTTAATTATTTAACATATTCCTATACCACCCAAAACTTGCATCTCTGGGTGGTTTACAATTAAAATAATATAAATATTAAAATCATTAACATTAAAAGAATTTAAAACCCAACATTAAAAATATTAAAACTATACAGCTAATTAAAAGCCTGGGTGAACAAATATGTCTTCCGTGCCATTTTAAAAGTTGCCAGAGATGGGGAGGCAAGAATATTAGCAAAAATATAAAAATACAGATCTGATTAAAAGATTTAAAAACAAGCATAATATAATCATAAAAAAGGCAAAGCAACAGCAATAGAAACAGAGGCTATTCCCACGGTTGCAGAAAATCGGGTTGCAAGCCCAGTGGTTCTTGAGCGGGTAACCCGCTCAAGTAGCCCGCCCCTAAAACCGGGTTTGCGGAGCGAGCCTCCTGCATCAGACTCGGATCCTGCCGCATCAGGTTGGCAGTGGCCTGCGGAGCGAGAACCAGCGTGGTATTGTTGTGAGCGTGTCGGACTCGGATCGGGAACAGCAGTGTGGAAATCTCCATTTAGCCATGACACACTCTGGGTGGAGCAGTCACTTAACTCTTGGCGTAGACTACCTCACAAGCTTGTTGTGAGGATATACCTAATCATATATACACCACTTTGGGCTCCTTTGAGGAAGAGTGGAATATAAATGTAGTAAATAAAATAAAATAAAATAAAATAAATAATGAGGCAAGGCTGAGCACAATGCAGTAGAGGCAAGGCAAGTGCGTGAGGATGGAGAATGACAAAAATCTGAGTTTCTTTGTTGATTAGAGAGGCACCTTTGCCCAGGAATTTTTTTTTTGAATCAGCCTTATCACGTGACATACTCTATGCAAGAGATATTGGAAGTTAAAGGACTTTGCGCTGTCTCTTTGTCTCAGACAGTGGAGGACAGACTAGTAAGTCAGAGGGCTAGAGGGTCAAGACATTGGTCATCCCTTCTCCACTGCTCTGGTACTATCCCTTTGAAATGTAGATTGGTACTCTTAGGGATTAACTTCCTTCCTCTCTCTCTTCCCTACCTGCCCTTCTATCTTGCAACATGGCAAGCCTCTCTCCCTGCACCATGTGTGCAGAGAAGATGCAGAATCCATCTGCATCCAGCTAGATAGATAGATTAGAGATCCTAACTCCTCACTTTCCTATCTAGAATGGAGTTCCTTAATAAATGCCTTATATATTGATTTGAAACTATGAATTGGCTCCAAGTTACTTTACTCTCAGCATACATGCATGCCTAACTAAATTTCCACTGTGTTGTGCCTCTGTGCACTCTGCTATAATGAGAAAGGGATTCTCTCATCACAGAGAATTTCCAACAAGAGACACCCCCCCGGGATATCTGGCTCCCTTCCGTCCCTTCCTTGGCCAGAGGTTGGCAGTAGTGCACCAGTTGACCCCCTGCCTGATATCCACCGAGACATGCTTTAGGTCTCGAGTCCTGACAGCCTGCAATCAATGGCCAGCCCTTGGCATTGGCTTGGGAGGCCTGGTGAGTAGAGTCAGAGAACATTCCCGGAAGAAACTGTTTCCACCGCAGTGCCAAACAGACCTCCAAGCCCCAAGCCAAAAAACTGCCCGCAGTCACACAACAGCTTTTGTGGTCAGAGCAGGAACTTCAGTTGTCTGTTTCAGGAAGCACAACAGAGGGATGTATCGCTTGGGGACGAGCTGCCACATCTCAGGGTCCCCGCCTCTTTCCCAGGGTCTCCGGGGGAAGGACAGAAATCTCTGGGGAAGGGGCTGCAGCCAAGGACTCCAGAGGTTTTCTGCTTGGCTGGAGAGCATCTACGTGTGGCCTTGCTCCATGCCCTGACCCAGCAGCTGCCGTCAGAGTTTTCTCCTGACTGCCCAAGTGCCATCCTTACGAACCCAGGAAGCTGCCTTATACCAAGTCAGACCCTTGGTCCATCTAGCTCAGTACTCTCTACACTGACTGGCAGCAGCTCTCCAAGGTTTCAGGCAGGATTCTCACCCAGCCCTACCTGGAGATGCTGCCAGGGATTGAACCGGGGACCTGCTGCATGCAGATGCTTCTCCAATGAGCTGCAGCCTAATCCCTTAAGGGCAATATCTGACAGTAGACCCCCTTCACATGGAGTCACCCATCCAAACGCAAACCAGGACAGACCATCCCTAGCAAAGGGGACCGTTCATGGCCAGCTGCCCTCCCCAGCTGCCATTAGGGTCTGTCTCTAGATCTGCCAGGCATCGCCACTTAGCGCTCACGCTTCATCAAGGTCTGAACTTCAGCAGACCAGGCTGGCAAGGGCAGCCCCTGGATTTACAAGACGGGGCATGTGAAGGGAGGCACATTGGCAAGGGAGCCCTTGCCCCTCCACTTATATTTCAGGCACTAACACTATCCTGAATTTTGCATTCCGTGCAAGGTTAACAGAATGTCCCGGTTCATAAGTAACGGGAAACTGGAGTTCCCTTCCCCTCCAGTTCCCAAACCTGAACGTAGGAACTGGGGAATTACAGTTACACCAAAAATAAAAAATAAAAACGGACCCATAGTTTCCCTCCCCAAACTGCATTTTGGCACCTTCCGTTCTCTCTAGGTTTCGTCTACTTGGCCTCCGATTTGCCTGTGCCAGTGTGACTTAGGTAGTCACACATTTGCTAAATAAATAAATAAAAATAAACTACATATGAATGTGGGCACACAGTTTCACCACTCTAAAACCGAAGTTACAGGAGGAAGCTCCTCCCTCCCTCCCTCCGGCTCCCAGTAGGGGTGTGCACAGAACCGGTTCTATGCACACCCGGGAGGTGTGTGTGTGCTCCTTTAATAATGCTGTAATACCAGAAGTGGCCCGTGTGCAGGCGCAGGCGTGACACTTGGACACGTGCAGGCCACTTCTGGTATTACGCGGACCGGGGCGGCGAGCGGGTACACAGCTGCTCTGCGCCAGCAGTTTTTGAAGCAGAGCCAAAGGGGGAAATGTGGTGGGGCAGGTAAGAGCACCCTCCCCGCGCCTTAAAGGAGCCCCACCTCTGTGTTCGAACTGGTATGAATGTAGAGGTTCCGAACCTCTTTGGCATTGTAGGAACAGAACCCCGCACAGATTCGTGCACACCCCTAGCTCCTAGTGGCTGTGCAGGCTGTCCTTCAGGAAATAGTATTATTGATCTGTTGTCTCTTGATCTCTTGGTCCTTTTAAGGTAACCTCCTTTTAGCAGCTTTAGGGGCACCAGGGAATGTGCTACCCCAAGAGCTGGACCTCCTGCATCTTGCAAAGAATTCTGGATTGCAACAGCCTACGGCCATTTTCCCCAGCAAAGGATCCTGGGGCGTACCTTTCTTGGGTTACTTTTTGGGGGTCCCAAAGTGTCTTTGGCCAGCCCTAAGAGCAAAGCCAGCTGGTCTCTAGTGGTTGTCCTTTAGCCGGAGTTCTCTCTGTCTTTCATAGCTTCTGCTTTCCAAGTGTACGAGGGGACCGATCCATAACTGAGCAGAGTGCAGGACACATGGGCCATGATGCAGTGCTGCAGGGGGAAGCTGCCATGTGCACCCTAGTGCAAAGGGAGCTCACTCACTAGGCCCCCCTCCACAGCTCCCCACTCAGCCGCCCGCCCACCGCCACCATCAAAGCCCTCACCAAGTTTTCGGAAGCTTCATGCGTGAATGAGACAGACACTTCTTATCATACTGGAAAACTCATCAGAGACCCAGGACTGACTGCAGCTCTTTTTCAGATGCACACTCATTCAAAAATCTGGTTCTGCTGCCACGTAATGTGTGCCTAGGTCCTCGGCCTCTCATTTCTCCCCTGCCTTCCTCCTCTTCCGCTTCCCTTCCCCTCCATCCTTTCCTTGTGGCTTCTCCCCATCAGTAACTAATTATTCGTAACTGAAGCAGCTCCGTTGGGAACCCTTCCAGTGGGCACCAGATGGAACATTAACCCCCCAAACCGGCAGCGGCAAAAACAAATCTGCTTTTTAGCAGAGGGGGAGCAGAAAGGGGACAGCAGAGATAAATTGGCCACCATAAATTGCTTTTAAGTGACACTCGGATTCCGAGACACAGTTTCACAAGGCTAGAAATTCAACGGCTGCATTTTTTAAAGTTTGCCTTCTCGTGCTGCGCAAGCATTTTGGTTTGAATTTGTTGGGTGGATTTTTTTCTTAAACCTCAGCCATCTTAACTGCCAAATCTGGTGCGGTTTGTGATTTGGGATGGGGGAGCAGACTCCCTCCCCACCCCTCCCACCAACACTTTTATCTATTTATATCTTCCTGGTTCCAAAAAGTCAGAGGGTCCTTTTGTCTTGGCTCAGCTAAGGCATAAAATAAAAGCTCTGGAATGGATGCTTTTGGTTTGGCATTCCCAGATATTTCAGTGTTTTTGAAAAGGATGTGTAACTCCATTAGGCCAGCAGCCAATGAACCGAGTCTCATTTCACATGAAAGGAATCCAGTCTACCCAAAGGGATGCATGTACAGATAGTTCCTGAAGAGCAACAGAAGCAACAGCCCCCTTAAAAGGTGGCACCAGTCCCCTTTGGATTTGAGTGGGGATTGCACTCAATTTAACAATCAGAGAAAATGTCTTGTTTTTGACACCGTTAAGGACCCAGAGATTCAAGGCAGCTGGAGATCCACAATCAGAACCACCACATTTGCATCCAGATTTCCAAAGGCAAGAAGGCTTATGCAATCACTATGTCCATATGTATTCCCCTCTAATAATGTTTGCATTTACCACCTGAAACAAAGCCACCATACATAGGACACTCCTAAAGGGCTATATTTTTTTTTTTGCCAACTTGCCATTTTGATTCAAGATGGCGACCACTCCAAGAAGGCATGCACACGTGGTGACTTGTGGGATGTGAGAGGCGACAGCCTGCCCTCCCCCGCCCCCTCACAGCTCCCAGAGCCATCACGTACCAGTTGTGTGGGCACATGGCTATGGGGAGCCTGGGAGTGGTGCTGGTCATGTGGGGGAAGGCAGGAAGGCTCTTGTCTGCCCCCCAGCCCTAGTAAGTTCTAGTCATGAGAATGACTTTCAAGTTTGGCCAACACCCCTTTGTGACCCATCTGCTGACAGTGGCCCTAGGGCACCCCAACATGGATTTGTTTTTTTGCCAAGCTGCCATTTTGATTCAAATTGGTGGCCACTCCAAGCCTAGACTTTTGTAACCCAAGTGCTGACAGTTGGATGTAAGTCACCATGTTCAAAGAAGCAAAATGTAGGTTCCATTCATTCTTCTTAGTGATTAATTGATTGATTGATTAAGTGCTGTCAAATCGGTGTCGACTCTTAGTGACCACATAGATAGATTCTCTCCAGGATGATCTGTCTTCAACTTGGCCTTGAAGTTCTCTCAGTGATGCATTCACTGTTGTCGTAATCGAGTCCATCCACCTTGCTGCTGGTCATCCTCTTCTTCTCTTGCCTTCAACATTTCCCAGCATTATGGACTTTTCGAGGGAGCTGGGTCTTTGCATAATGTGATCCAAGAATGATAGTTTGACCTTGGTCATTTGTGCCTTGAGTGAAAATTCTGGATTGATTTGTTCTATGATCCATTTGTTTGTTTTCCTGGCTGTCCATAGTATCCTCAGAAGTCTTCTACAGCACCAGTGTTCAAAAACATCAATGTATTTTCTATCTTGCTTCTTCAAAGTCCAGCTTTTGCATCCATAATAAAAATGTAAATGCATCCACAGAGACCCCTGATTTGGATTGGGGTCATGGTGCTGCAGGAGGGAAAATTAACCCTGCATCATTTCTCACCACCACCCCAGAGTTGCTATTTGTCCTATGAAGTGGCCGCATTCGCAGATAACGTGGAACTGGAGTTGCAAGGGGCCAGAGGTTTCTCTACCTGCACCCAAATGTGTGCAACTCTGGTCCCATTTGTCCAGGGACCCAAAGTTGTGCTCCGCAGACTCCAGTTTGAACCCTCAGTTTTTAGTGAGTTTTGCTGCTCATAAGTGGGGTTCCAAGCCAGGAGCATTACATCTGAATGCAGCACTGGAGACTGCTTTCGGACAAACCAGAGTTGAAGGAGGAAGCTCCTCCTTCTCTCTGGGCTTGATTGGCTGTGTGGGCTGTCCTTCAAGCAAGAAGGAGACCCATGCAGCCAGTTCCCTCTCCCCTCTGCAGTCTCCCTGAATGCAGAGAGTCCGCTCTCTGTTTCGTCCAAATGTGGACAGGAGAACAGGGTAGGGGGGCTGCAAACTGCACTGTTAAATGCAAATTGCAACTATTATTTAAGTACCTGCAGTACCTATGATACTATATGAGTACATATATGATCTCACCCCTGCAGGGTGATCACCCCATATGATCTTACCACGTAGCTCCAAGCTTTAGGAAAACTGCATGAAGGAAAGAACTGAAGGAACAACTTCCTGATCATCACAACCCTGATCAAAAGTGGGGTGGGTTGTGTCACAGTAACATTTACTCTTTTTAAAAACGATACAGGAAATCTGAGCATTTGGCCCTTCACAATAAATACTTTTTAAAATCATGAGTGTGCATGATCATTTTTACAGATAAACCTCAAAACAAGGTGAGGAATTGACACAATTCTTTGTCTACTCCCCATCAGTGTTGCCCCATGGTTAACCAGATCAAACAGCCATAGAAACTAATAATGTCATTACCTGTAGTTGTGCTAAGAACAACACAGAACAACAGAGATTTCTGATGAGATTTCTCTTTAAAAAACAACGATTTAGACATCTTTGGAAAGGATAAGCTACGGAAACAAAAAATAGACTTCCTGCCCATCGATATTGGCTTTATCTCAAGCAACTTATAAAGGATTGTAGACTTCTGCTTGTTAGTCAGATGGAAAAAGTGTCCCCCTAAAAGAGTCAAATTGGAACATGCTAGGAATGCAGCCAGAGCAGCCTAGAAGTGGGAAGGTAGATTCTTCTCTCGGATTCTCGGCGGGTGTCTATTCCTCCTCCTTAGGTTTAAAAAATAATTGGCATCAAATTTGAATATGAATGTGCAATGTGTCTTTGATGGCACGAGCTGCGTCAACTCAGGAACTGACATCGTTTTAGTAAAAGTCCCTTTATTCGTGGAATAAAAGCCGCTGGTCTATATGAGCGATTAATTGCTGGCCAATTTGCAGTTTGTTGCCATCCCAGCAATTCTGGAGATGGAAGAGTTGGATTCACCTGAGCTTTAGGCTCTGAGATTTGGAAAGGTGGCTTTTCAGACTGCACCGCATCAAAAGCAGCCGGGTCTTTAAGCATGCCCACACGAAAATATATATAAAGTATTTTCCCTGCCTACCCCCCACCCCCACACACGGCTGATGTGTTTTCTTCATTCCTGAGAAACATGAAGGCAAACTCCAGTCCATGGAAGAACAAAGATTTATGGTGGACGCCTTGCCAATGTGAGTCAGCGTCTGCCTGTGGCTCCATTTGCTGCTGCCTCTTGTGGCAAGTTACTGAACTGCAGCAGCCCTTGACATCTTAGAACCCTCGCCTCGCCCTGTCCAGTAAAACCAGTCTAGTTCTTTTTCCAAACAGGAAGAACATACGAACTTCCTTCCTTGGGACTAGCCCCCTTGTCTCAGGATCAAGCTCTCCTTGTTCTGTTGGGCTTGTTCATGAACGTAGGCGCATAGGCAGCTGCCATATACTGAGCCAGACCCTTGGTCCAGGTAGCTCAGTATTGTCTACACAGACTGGCAGCAGCTTCTTCAGGTTACAGGCAGGCATCTCTCTCACCTCTCTCTCTCATATCTGGAAATGCCAAGGAGGGAACTTGGAAGTTTCTGCATGCAAGCATGCAGATGCTATTCTCAGAATGGTCCCATCCCCTGAGGGGAATCTCTTACACTCACACAGTAGCCAACCCGAGTCATCCAAGTAGCCCACAAGTGAGGGAAAGAGGGCGATTGCCCCCCCCGTTGGGGTTCCCTTGCACCCGGTCTTCAGGGGCATGGCCCCTCTGATCCTGAGGGAAATATACAGCTCTCCAGGCTAGCAGCTGTCGACAGCCCTTTCCTCCATGGACTTGTCTAATCCCTATTTAAAAGAGTCCAGATTTGTGGCCATTACTACACTAAAGTAAAGTGTGCTGTCAAGTTGGTGTCAACTCCTGTGGACCACAGAACCCTCTGGTTTTCTTTTGGTAGAATACAGGAGGGGTTGACCAGTGCCCATTGCCATCTCCAGCACAGTATGAGATGATGCTTTTCAGCATCTTCCTAGATCACTGCTGCTCGATAGAGGTCTTTCCCATAGTCTTGGAAACATACCAGTGGGGATTCGAACCGGCAACCTCTGGCTTGCTAGTCAAGTCGATTCCCCGCTGCGCCATTACATTCTGTAAAGAAGTACTTCCTTTCGTCTTATATTTAGCAGAAGGAGAGCAATTGGCCCTATCCAGCTCCAGCACAGCATCCCTCCAGTGGCTGCTGCTGGTGTGTCCCTCAGGTTTCTTTTTAGATTGTGAGCTCTTTGGGGGCAGGGGACCATCTTATTCATGTACGATTCAATTTTCTGTGAAAACTGCTTTGAGAACTTTGATTGAAGCATGGTATATGAATATCCACAGCAATCATCATCGTCATAGTAGTCTAGGACCGGATCTCTGACTGCTGGTTGTCCTGTGACCCTTGATTGTCTGCTACGTTTGGCCTCTGCTGCCCTGAGGCTTCTTGACTCTCCCAGTCCCGGCTTCTGGCCTCATGCCGCTTTGTGACAGCTGCCGACAGCTCCGCCCTGACAGGGTGCCATGCAGATGAGTCAAGAGCCAAGCCAATCAGCCAGACAAGAGACACAGACACACCACACCAGGCGCAAGGAGGAGACCCTGATGATGAGAGAAGACCTGCCCCAGACAGGAAGCTTCTTAGACCCTTCCTGCTGTAGAGGGAGCCAATGAGGGCCCTTTTGGACAGCCCATCTAGCACTTGGGGGTTCTCGACTTTGGAGGCCCCAAGTCTTGCTGGAAGGCAGCAGGAAGTAGAATCTCAGTCCAGGCACAGGTCGATCCTGACACCATCACGAATGACGGCACAGACAAGAGCCAATAGGCACCCACAAGACTTGTGCAACCACTCTCCACGTCAGTCCAGTGGACTCCCTGCACCAACTGTCTGTTTGACAGGTACATAGGTGCAGGTCCTTGAATGTGCATGCCTGATCTTTGGCTCAGGGCCCCCCTTAGTCCATGCAACACTTTTTTTTTTTTTTAACCGTTTTGAGTCTGTCCCTAAAATAAGTAGCAGTGCTATGGGGAGAAAATAATGGACCAATAAAAAAGAATTATAAAAACTGGGTGATCCCTCACAGCCAGCAGCTCTAATTACCCCCTAATTATTGCTGTGTAACTAGCAACAGAATAAATTCCCTGTCGCAGCGACTTTGGGGGTTGTTGGGGAGACAAATAGCCACGGCTTAAGCTGAGCGCGGGAGAGGCTGTTCATCCTGACCACCCTAGACATCTTTGCCAGGAGCTGAGCAACTACCAGGTGTTAATTAGGGCCCTGCTTATTGAGATGCATGCCTGCCTAATGGCCATTTGTTCAAAACCCCCAGTAAATAGATTTGTCACCATTAAGGAATGGATTTCTATAGAAAAGGAGGAACTGGGGGAGGGCCTTTTGGCAGAGAGGAGGGCTGCAGGGTTGGGGGCGTCCTTGGCACCCGGAAGCTGCAAGAGGAGGGGTGCACAATTCTCCTCCAGCGCCTCCAGCTGTCCCAAGTGGCCCTGTGCAAAGTGTGAAGAGCAATTTATTTTTATTTTTTCATTTATCATATGTTTACACCGCCCAAAACTTATGTCTCAAGTTAAAAAGTAAAACATTAATTAAAAACAAAAGCAAAACAAAACAAAAATTTAAAAGCAAGAAATGTAAAACACAATATAAAATTCTTAAAACAATATTCTAAAAACAACATTCAAAACAATTACAACAATATCAGTTAAAACCGATGCTGTTGGGGCCCTCGGCTCTTTGACCACTGCAACCAGGACTGCAGTTGGGGGAAGCTTCAGGAGCAACTCCTCCTCACCTGAATTTGACGGGGGGGGGGGATACACTTTTGAAGGACAAAAATATGTTTTGCGGAGGAGTGTCTGTAAAATGAGGGGGTGGACTCCTCATATGAGTTGAGGTAGGATTTTAACGCCTGACCCCAGCACATACCAATCCCTGGCGTCCCCTGAACCCAGTCCTGTCTGCTGGAAGGGGAACGGATGTGAAAGGATGTCGTTCAACTGGACTGGATTCACAGGAGGACAACAAAGATGGCAAGTGGTCTGGGAACCAAGCCCTATGAGGAGTCCATCCCCTCATAGAAGCCGTTGAAGAAGCCGCTGCCAGTCAGTGTCTGTCTCCCACTCAGGCATTCCTCAGAGAGAAGGACAAGTTTCCTTTTGCCTACCATTACTAATCTTTTCCTGTAATGCGTCACTTCAGGGGAGCATTGGATATGTTTTAAGGCAGAGCCACACAACTTTGGCCTTCCTGCAAATGTTGGACTACCAATTCCTACCATTCCTGGCTTTTGGCCACTGTTGGTGAGAGATGATCTCAGAGAGGAGAGCTGGTCTTATAGTAGCAAGCATGACTCGTCCCCTTAGCTAAGCTGGGTCCACCCTGGTTGCATTTGAATGGGAGACCTGCTATGTGAGCACTGTTTGATATTCCCCATCAGGGGATGGGGCCGCTCTGGGAAGAACATCTAGGTTCCAAGTTCCCTCCCTGGCAGCATCTCCAAGAGAGGGCTGAGAGAGATTCCTGCCTGCAACCTTGGAGAAGCTGCTGCCAGTCTGTGAAGACAATACTGAACTAGATAGACCAATGGTCTGACTCAGTATATGGCATCTTCCTATGTTCCTCATTGCTCTACTCATAAGAACAGCCCATCTGGATCAGGTTCAAGGCCCATGTAGTCCAGCATTCTCATTCCCACAGTGGCCCACCAGATGCCTCTGGGAAGCCCACAGGCAAGAGATAAAAGCATGTCCTGTGGTTGCTCCCCTGGGGCATCTTGCATCTGAGGCTGTCCTATAGCCATCCAGACTAGTAGCCATGGATAGACCTGTCCTCCATGAATTTGTCTAAGCCTCCTTTAAAGCCACCCAGGCTGGTGGCCATCACCACATCATGTGGCAGAGAATTCCACAGGTTAAATTATGCACTGTGTGTGCAGCAGGTCAGCTTGGGTAAAACTGAGTAGTATCGAACATAGTTTGTATATTTTGAACTATAATAGCAATAGCTTATATGTATTGTTATTGTGAACCGTGCAGATAGGTGAGCTGGAAGTCAATATTTATTTATGTGTAGAGTTAGGAAATGAATGTAATTGAATGAAAAAGTTATTGTAAAATCTAATAAAAATTTAAGAAGCAAAAAATAATAATGATTATGCGCTGTGTGGAACTCTCTGTGTGTACTCACTTGGACATTTGTGTAGGAGATGAGGAAATCAGGGGCATGGCATGGAAATATCACAAGGGAAATATCACGCAGAAAATTCAGGGGCTCTCCTGCTATTCGGAGTGCTGAGAGGTATGGAGTAATTCAAGAGTGGAGAAGGACTGAGAATGCTTTTGTAGAGGTCTGAAAATGAACTGCTAGCAGAGTAACATCGCTCTGTCTTCTAAGCAAGTTTACTAAGTGATTTCCCAGCCAGAACGGCCAGGGGTTGCAATCCTATTTCTTCCCCGCTGTTCCTGGAAAATCACTTTCTGGCCTATATGAGTCTGTAAATGCCAGGGAACTTGTGAGGTTTTCAATTCTGCCTGACTCAGTTCAGTGCTGTAGCCGTGGGGGAGGGACGCAAAGAAGATGTGCGGTTCTGTAAAACCTCTCTCTAGGTTTGCCCTTGACTCACTTCTGGAGACGCCGGACCAGCTCTGCATTCTAATCTCCCATCCCTCCTGGGAAACCCTTTGTGAGAAAGCTTGGCTCTGTGTGTGTGTGTGGGAGGGGTGTCTCTTCCATTCTGCATGGGAGGCCAAGCTGGTAGTCCAAATTACTGCTTGTGAAGAAGGCCACGAGCTGCAGGAAGGTTATTTTACAACCTAGATTGCAACTCTCCACTCCCTCTTCCCCACTTTCCCCATCACCTTCTTAAACATGAAGCAAGAGGCTGAGGACTGAGAACTCTGACTCGGGGAGTAATCCATCCCCTTTAGCTGTAACGACCCGTCCTAACGAGCCGGTGGGGGGGGACAAAGGAGGCCCAGCTGCCTCTGCTTCCCAGCGGCCTCTCCGATTGCTCCTCTCCCCCCCATGCCGCCTGCAGGCTGGCCATTCATCAGGTAGAGCTGTGCAGTTGCGCAGCTCCACCTGACGAAGGGCCAGCCTACAGGCAGCACAGATCTTGGTGGGAGAGAGAGAGGAGCAACCTGAGCTACCACTGGGAAGCAGAAGCAGCTGCACTTGTTAGGACCGGCCGCTACTGAAAGATAAGACTTCAGGTATTTGGCCTCTAGCTCATGAAAGCAGATGCCACAAAAGCTCTGTGCAATTTTTCAGGAGAACTGAGCCAGACTAACATGGCTGCTCCTGTGGAATGAGCCAGTTAGTGGTGGTTTATTGGGAGGAGAGCTGGTCTTGTGGTAGCAGGCATGACTTGTCCCCTTAGCTAAGCAGGGTCCACCCTGGTTGCATATGAATGGGAGGCTAGAAGTGTGAGCACCGTAAGATATTCCCCATCAGGGGATGGAGCCGCTCTGAGAAGAGCAGAAGGTTCCAAGTTCCCTCCCTGGCAGCATCTCCAAGATAGGACTGAGAGAGACTCCTGCCTGCCACCTTGGAGAGCCCACTGCCAGCCTGTGAAGACAATAGTGAGCTAGATAGACCAATGGTCTGACTCAGTATATGACAGCTTCCTATGTTCCTAGTGAAGTCCATGCCCCCCTTAGTATGTACATGCAGCAACGAATCAGAAGCCAACAGGGCTTGCGATGTGCAGCTGGGTCAAATCATATGCACAGAATATGTGACAACAATTGTGTTCAGCATTGTGAAACTCACGTCTTCGCCTGCATAGATAAATGTCCCCAACGTGCAACTCCAGCCTGCAGGAAGGGAAACATCTCTGAGGAAATGAAGAAACAGGTTTCACAAATCCCTGCTTGAAACATTGAGAAATTTCACATCATTTCTTGTGCTGTCGTTTCACATCATTTCACATCACTTGCTCGCAGTTAAAGTGTTCTGCTCTTGGGAAATGAGCCTCATTTGAGAAATCTCTTTTTTCAGTGCCGGACGCTCGAGCTGAGAGCCACGTCTCGCTCCTATCACTGCCTCCCTGCTGCCCGGGAACTGACAAAGGAGATTCTGTCTGTTTCTGGCTCCTGCCTCCCGTCCTCTCTCGCACTTAACACATACTGAGATGTGTGAGCCAGGCCTGCATTCAGCTTGCTTCTCCATAACCATGTTGGCTGGACAGGCCTGTCAGGAAAAGGAGCATTAGCTATTTTAGACCCAGAAAGTAGGCTGCTGATGTTGGCTGCTCAGAGACTCCCTGGCAAATTTCACATTTGGGATCTTCTCTCCCACTCCTTCACTATTTAATGTTTCCCTTCCAATCCCAGTTCTCTCTCTCTCTCTCTCTCTCTCTCCAACTTGTGGCAAGGAGCAGCTGTTCTAAAACACAAAAACACAAAAATCCAAAACTTTGAACAGTGGCTGATATATAGAGAGAGCCAGTTAACAGGCATACAGGGAGCTGCCTGTTGGGCTATCCCACTCAATAATAATAATAATAATAATAATAATAATAATAATAATAATAATTTACATTTATATCCCGCTCTTCCTCCAAGGAGCCCAGAGCGGTGTACTACATACTTGAGTTTCTCTTTCACAACAACTCTGTGAAGCAGGCTAGGCTGAGAGAGGAGTGACTGGCCCAGAGTCACCCAGCTAGTTTCATGGCTGAATGGGGATTTGAACTCGGGTCTCCCCGGTCCTAGTCCAGCACTCTAACCACTACACCACGCTGGCTCTCACTATCTTCACTGACTGGCAGCAGCGGCTCTCCATGGTTTCAGGCAGACGTCTTACCCAGCCCTACCTGGAAATGCTGCCAGGGGCATGAACCTGGGCCCTTCTGCATGCAAGGCAGATGCTCCACCATTGAGTGATGGGCCCATCCCCTAAGGGGAACATTTTACAGCAGGCAGCACTCACATGTAGTCGCCCATCCAAATTCAAACCAAGGTGAACCCTGCTTAGCAAAGGGGACACTTCATGCTTGCTACTGCAAGACTACTCTCTAGCCCTATGCTGTACTGGAGGTGGGAGAGAGATGATTTCCTGCTCATTCCTGGAACAAACCAGAAAATTCTTCCATGTAACGAAAGACAACAGGTACAGCAACCAGCCTCAGAATTGATCATGAAGACATTGAAGTGTTGAATAGCTTCTGCCTTTTAGGATTGACTGTCAACAGTAAAGGATCCAGCAGTCAAGAAATACGCCACAGACTAGCACTTGGTAAGGTTGCAGTGAAGGCCTCGGAAAGGATATTTAGATGCCGTGATGTGTCTACACCTACAAAGATTAGAATCGTTAGGACCATGGTTTCCCCCTGACACTCCGTGGATGCGAAAGCTGGACTTTGAAGAAGCAAGATAGAAAAAACATTTGCACTTTTGAACTTTGGTGCTGGAGAAGACTTTTGAGGATACCACGGACAGCCAGGAAAACCAACAAATGGATCATAGAACAAATCAATCCAGAATTTTCACTCGAGGCACAAATGACCAGGCTTAAACGATCATACTTTGCACACATCATGTGAAGACCCAGCTCCCTTGAGAAGTCCATAATGCTGAGAAAAGTTGAAGGCAAGAGAAGAAGAGAATGACCAGCAGCAAGGTGGATGGACTCGATTACGACAGCGATGAATGCACCTTCAAGGCCAAGTTGAAAGCTCATCCTGGAGAGAATCTATCGATGTGGTCACTAAGAGTCGACACCAATTTGACAGCACTTAATCAATCAATGAATCAATCAAAAACCTGGAATCTCCTTGCTGGCCATTTAACATGAGAGAGAGAGAGAGAGAGACAGACAGACCCCCTCTTGCAACATTATCCCCAGAGCATTTGGGAGTCGGGGACATGGTGTCTGGCAATACGGTAGGGAAGGAAGCATGACTGGCTACCAGTGTTGGGCTTCCGGGCCTTTATTAAGCCCCAGACACAACCGTCAGGGGAAACCAAAGGAGTGTATGGGCAGAAATAGTTCACCAATGACACCCTCAGCAGAACAGCCCTCACTCAGGAGCAATCCGGCTTGAACCCACTCTAGAGAGCTGGAGCCGCTCTCTTCTCTCCATCTATCTGTCCAGGCCCTCAAGAACTCACATGTTAAAAATACTCTGTGTGTGTGTGTGTGTGTGTGTGTGTGTGTGTGTGTAGGGGGATGATGCTTAACTTGCCGTGGAGAGGGGGCTCCAAAGGCCTTTAGGTCCAGGCTCCAGAATTACCTAGGTGCACCTCTAAGTATAGTTCACCCTAATTATAGCAGAGCCAGCATGAGTGAGAAGAGCAAGCCCATTAAAGAGTCTCTTGAGATGGACATTTAAGGTTTAAAAGCCAGCAAAGTTTGTGGGGGAAGTTACATACTTGGATAGGAAGGCCTGTGCCCCTGAGCTTTCTATCTTCATAATACAGAGAGAGAAAGTGGCTGCAGGGCTAAAGGAGAAGGCAGGCAGAGCGGGGAGGGGAGGGGAGGGAGGAGGGGGAGGAAGTGAGAGAGAGCCCTGAGCGGGTCAATCTCCAGTCAGAGAAAGCCAGAGCGGAGGGAGAGGCAACAAGAGGGGGACTAAAAGAGAAGACCCTTCCTCAAAATCTCAGCTCCAAATGCCCCTAGTAGTCACTAGGATAGCAGGTGCAAACAGGAGCTTACCCAGACAACAGGATTTACTGTGAGGTTTTACTGCGAGTTTGAAGTTGCCCCCCAAAACCGACTCAAAAAAGTGGATTTTTTAAACCCGGATATAAATCAGACTATACGCTAACGTGCAGCGAAAAATCCAAATTGTGTGTGAAGTGCTCCCTGAAAGCTCGCAGGGACTTTGGGGTCAATTTGGCCGATATGTGCATGCAGCCCCTCCATTCTGGAAGAGATGCGAACTAAAAGCCTGGTGTGAAAAACCTCCAGGGACTTTTACACAGTGGGCTTTACTGCGAGTTTATGGGGAGGCTTTATTGTGAATTCAAAGTTGTCCCCCCAAAATGATGCAAATAGTGGATTTTTTAAACCCCGGATATAAATCAGGCTATACTCTAACGTGCAGTGAAAAACCCAAATTGTGTGTGAAGTGCTCCCCAATAACTCTCAGGGACTTCGGGGTAAATCTGGCCGATACGTGAACTCACCCCCTCCATTCCGGAGGAGATGCGAGTTAAAGGGCTTTCAAAGCCCCGTGTGAAAAACTTCCAGGGAGTTATTCACACATGGCTTCATGCTGCGGGGTAAATGTTGAGCAAAGCCACTTCGAATTACACTCGCGGCATTGAGGGAAGCAGCCCCTCCACTCTGCTCTCGGGTTTTCTTTTGGTGCAGGTTCACATCGCATACCTCCGAGTTTTCCTTCTAGCTGGTGGGGGAGGAGATTTCTAAAGAGTGTATCCCTCTTATCGTGTTAATGATTCTAGGTCAGTGCGTCTCCCTATTTGCGTTTTCAGAAAAAGTCGCTTAAAACCAGCATTTCAAAAACCCAGAAACACATCGAGATAAACTAGAATTCAGAAAACAAAGCCCAATTTGTGTGTGGAGTGCTTCCAAGGATCTCGAAGGGACTTCGGGGTAGGTTTGGCTGGTGTGTGAACACACACACTCTCTTCTGGAGGACATGCGGGGCAACGGCCCTGTCTGTAAAGCCTCCAGGTGATGCAACTGGAGCTGTTTCTCCAGCAGGCATACCTGTAGGAGCAGGTATATTGAGAGAGGACTGGCTGGCTGCCATCCTCACACGTGTCACTCATCCAAGGCACCCCCCCACTGGGAAGGAAGTCCTGAAACAAGCAAACCCTCTGAAGCGACTCCAGCCTCTTTCTCCCTCTCAGCCCTTTCCAAAGCTCGCTCCCTGTTTCCCCGCCGCACCTCCTCAGATTTTCCACCAAGAGCCAATGTAGACTAATTTCCTTCGGCTCCAAAAAATGAGCGCTGCCCTACGAATGTGACTAAGAAAGCAAACCGAGCAAACCACAGTCTCGCTCTGGAAGGCAAACTGTACAACGAGGCACTCTGGCCTGGCTCGGAGAGAGCCCCCAATCCGAGATTAAGCGCCACTTTCTAAGCGGTTTGGTGGGAAGAGAAGAGGCAAATCAGCCTAAGCGTTAGGTCCAGGGAGTTGCACCTTTACCCGGAGACCACTCCTAGGGCACTTGACTTGACTCACCACACTGCCAGGGTGATTTTCTTTTTTTCTCCTCCCCCCCACCCCGGAGAGAAGAGCTGGTCTTGTGGTAGCAAGCATGGCTTGTCCCCATAGCTAAGCAGGGTCCACCCTGGTTCCAAATGAATGGGAGACTTGATGTGTGAGCAGTGCAAGATATTCCCCTCAGGGGATGAAGCCGCTCTGGGAAGAGCAGAAGGTTTGAAGTTCCCTCCCTGGCTTCTCCAAGATAGGGCTGAGAGAGATTCCTGCCTGCAACCTTGGAGAAGCCGCTGCCAGTCTGTGAAGACAATACTGAGCTAGATAGACCAATGGTCTGACTCAGTATATGGCAGTTTCCTATGTTCCTATGTACCATTTGTACTGTCCTCCCCTCCCTGGTAAAATCTAGACCAATGTGGAGGGAAACTTGAGACTCGGGAGAAAACGTTGCTCCAATTTTCTTGTCCTTCTTTCACCTCTGGTGATTTCTGAGCAGGGAAAAAAGCTCCAGATACAGGGGATCCTCACTTTCCCAGGCTAATTGGGTTGATGGTCAGTCCAGAAGAGGCAATTGTCCAGGAAATCAAAAGCACATGGTCACAGTTAACACAGCTCTATCTGACAAATGCCCAATCTGCTGCAGCACCGTTTTGGCTAACGCTGGGGCAGGAGAGAGAGGAGCAAACAGAGCCCTGGAAAGCAGAGGCAGCTGTGGAACATAGGAACATAGGAAGCTGCCATATACTGAGTCAGACCATTGGTCTATCTAGCTCAGTATTGTCTTCACAGACTGGCAGTGGGCTCTCCAAGGTGGCAGGCAGGAATCTCGCTCAGCCCTCTCTTGGAGATGCTGCCAGGGAGGGAACTTGGGACCTTTTGCTCTTCCCTCCTATGGCGCAAACCACCATCACCCACCAGCTCATTTACGGTTGCCAACCTCAAGTCTCATGGAACTGGAGTCTCATGGAACTGGCAACAATCTCCAAGGTGCCCCTTGAAAGCAGGCCTGGAGATTTCCCCGGCTTGATATTATTGGAAAAAGCATTGAGGACAGGGAACCCCTCCAGGAATAACTTCAATCCAAGCTGGCAGCCCTAGTTATGGGATGACTGTGTGAATAGCATGTTGGATTTGACACAGGATATTAAACAGACTGTGTTTAATCCCTGCTAACTAGAGATGTGCGGACAGGTTCGGAACCAAACCTGTTCAACATTGAACGGGTTTGACGTTGAACCAATCACACACCCCACCCCGGTTCAGCATCGAGCTAACCCCCCCCCCCATCCTGTTTGGGGGGTTCCAAGTTTAATTTAAAAAAAAACAACTTACCCCCTCTGGGGGCTTCTCTGGGGCTGCAAGGGGGTCTCCGGAGGCTCCCCCACCCCCTGCTAGCCTCCATTACTGCCAAAATGGCCCAATTCAGGTGGTCTTTGGCCCATTCCGGGCCTGCCCTCCATCGCAGCAGTCATTTGGGAGGCTGCCGTGCATGCCATATGAATCTCACATGCAGTGGCCCATTGGGCGTGCCCAAAATGGCCACCGCGATGGAGGGCAGGGCGTGAACAGGCCAAAGACCGTCCGAATCGGGTGATTCTGGCAGTAATGGAGGCTGGTGGGGGGGAGGGGGAACCTCAGAGAAGCCCCCTGGAGGGGGTAAGTTGATTTTAAAAAATAAGATTGTTTTAGTTGGGGGGGGTTGAGTTGGTGAGTTTGGGGGGTGGGGCTGGCCTCCACCATGGCCATAGGCCAAGGGGCCATTTGGTCATAGGGCAAGAGGACACAATGCCTTGGACCGCCCCTGCGTGGCAGCCCCATCTTAATCTGATTGCTGTCTGTCTGCCCTTGAAAGAGTGGATCACAATTCTGCTGAAGTCATCACGGCTGGAGCAGTAATGGGCCATCTTGACCTGTGGAAATCAGGCACCCACTCCAAGTCAATCTGCGGCTAAACTGGGCCATCAAGGAGCAGGGACAGATGGTTGACGGTGGGATTCAAACACATCACATCACCAACTCGAGTTCCATATGCAGTAGGGTTGCCACGTCCCCCAGAATTTAGGATAGCCCCCGGATTTTGGCTCCTCCAGCTGGCTGCTAAATTCCACCCGGATTGACACAGATTTCAAATGCGCTGCCCGGATTGCCTGGATTTTACTCTGGCTCCGAACACATGGGAGGGGAGAGAAGGAGGGGAAAGTATACAAATCTGCCAAATACATAAATAAAAAAAATGCAAAACTGCAACCATTCGCAAATTATGTAAATTATGCCGATTCAATGCATAATTTGCATACTATGCAAATTAGATCACCCAGTTTTGGGAAACTTGAATATGGCAACCCTAATCTGCTGCAGCTTCTTTGCCCTGGAAATCTCTCTAAGATGTGTCAAGCACTGGGAAGACCAAGAGAGGGTGTGTGTGTGTGTGTGTGTGTGTGTGTGTGTGTGTGTGTGTGTGTGTGTTGCTTTTTAAAAACTGTTGCTTTTTAAAAACTGCAAGATATTCCCCTCAGGGGATGAAGCCGCTCTGGGAAGAGCAGAAGGTTTCAAGTTCCCTCCCTGGCAGCATCTCCAAGATAGGGCTGAGGGAGATTCCTGCCTGCAACCAAGGAGAAGCCACTGCCAGTCTGTGAAGACAATACTGAGTTAGATAGACCAAGGGTCTGACTCAGTATATGGCAGCTTCCTATGTTCCTAACTCCAGATAGCAAAGCCACGGATGCGCGGCTGGGTGAGGTTTTCCCTGCCTGTAGGCCTTTGTTCCTGTCCCAGCTGGGCTTGATTAAGCTCTTCTGGCATACCGGCACGTTTAAAGCTGTTCGCTTCCAGCGCAGGGGCCTGGCGGAGCAACAGCCTTTCGTCACAGAATCGGCCTTGGGCTCTTCAAGGGAGGGGGGGGGAATCGGTTTTCCACCTCAGGAGGTTGGAAAGCGAGGAAGAAGTCTCAAAGAGCAGCCAGTTGGGGTCTGAGATGTCAGGAACTCTGTGAGGACGCCCTCCAGCCGACTCTGCCGCCAAGCCTGGGAAGAGCTCCCCCCCCCCAGCTGATCCTGGCTCGCCTGCACTCTCTGTCTTGCACACAGACACATCAGGACGGAGAGAGGGGGGGAGTTCCCCACAAGAGGAAAAGTTGGAGCCAGCGGCTGCCAGATTTGGCGGTGACGTGGGCTGCCGAGGCTCTTTCTTGCTCGCTGGAGACAGGATCGCGGGCTCCCGCCTGCCCCTCTTAGAACCATGGTCAGCTGCTAGCACCTCCAGCAGGTAAGAGGACTCCACCCCCTCCCTCCCCGCTTGCTTTTCACCTGGGCTGAGGACCTTTGCCTGGCGTCTCTGTGTGTGAGTGATTCCTCCAGCAAGGATGTGGCTGCAAGCAGTGCCCTGGATGAAAGGAGGCCTCTTTGCAGGCACATAACCTCCAGGCTAGCAGCTAAGCCGAGGGAGGCTAGCAGCTCTGCTTTCTTCCATGCCTCCCGCACAGCTGTAGGAAGGGACTTCTGCCTCCTTGCCTGTGGCCATTCTTCCGTGCAGTCCTCCTGGAATTTCCCTGCTTGATCCCGGTCTGGAAAGGGTATACCCGCATTCCTCCGAGCTGGCTTTGACTTTAGTGAGAGTCTGTAGCAAAGAACCTTCAGGGTGACTTAGGAAGAAGCAGAGGCACACAGGGCTCCGAATGCGACGCTGGGCACCGTCCTGTAAATGCCTCCAGATGTGGCTTGCCATGTGCCGTGAATCCCGTTGGAAGAGGCTAGCGACTGTCACCGCGTAGGAGAGGCTGGTTTTTCAACCCGAGGTCCAACAGTACCACTCTAGAGACAGAGAGACCTTTTTACAGAGGTGGTTTGAAGAAGAGACACCCGAATTGGATGGGGAAGGGGGTTAGCAGAAGCTCTCAGTACACACACCTGCAAGGGAATCGTGACGTCTGTTGCATGGGGCCCGTTCTTATCTATGTTGTCTCTTTGCCCAGTTAGCAGGGGCAAACATTAAACTCTTATAAGCTCCATTATTTCAATGCACAGACTCAACTCTCCCATTGAAAGCAACGGGCTTTCATTGTGCTTAACTCTAGCTGGATCCTCCCATGTATATAATCCAAAACGCTTGCAGGATAGAGATGCAGGGAGAAGCTTCCCCCTTTTCTCTTTAATCTGACACATCAATTGATTTGGGATCTAACAATGATCATAAATCTATGTCACTAGAGGTTGTGCTGCAAGTTTTCCTTTAGAAGGCGGTGTTCTTGCCATGGAGACATTTCCCCCTCAAGGCAGATTGCCTGCTAGCCCTGGAGGTTTGGAAGCGGCCGGTGGAGGGGAGATGCGCTTTCCCTTGTAGGATGTAGCTTGGCTTATTTTCTTGAGCCACCTAAGACAATCTGCTTTGCAGGGGTTACTCTTGATGGCCCTCTGGGTACATCCCAGCTTTTCACTGTATATCAGGGGTTCCCCACCTTGGGTCCTCAGATGTTGCTAGACTACAAGTCCCATCATCCCCAGTCACAATGATGGGGGGTGTTATTCCAAGCACAGGGTACAACATAAAAGAAGTCATGGAAGCAAGGATAGAAGAAGGAAACTGCAAATGTGCCAAGCCCTCTTTAGGAATGTTGCTCATCTCATCAAAATCTGCACAGATATCTTGCCTCAGGTTTCAGCAGCAGAATGAGGGAGTAAAGCCCCGAGGTGGCTGAATGGTCCTTACATCACCCAGCTGCAGGTTAGGGACACCATTGCCCTAATGGTGCTTTATTTAAAAGAAAAACTCCCTGCAAGTAGAAAGCTAGTACAACAGGGAGAAAAGTTCTAGCCTCGTCCTTACCTTGCTGCAGTAGCAACTTGTCCAAATGAACGGGGGTGGGGGGTGCCAATGGAGGCAGCTTGGGTTGCTCCTTTCTCTCCCACGCTTCCTACTGGCTGGCCGTTGATCAGGTTAACAGTGCAGCCCTACCTGATGAACGGCCAGTCTGCACGCAGCACAGAAGAGAGGAGCTGAGCTGCCTCCTTTGGCATACCCACCCACCCGGCTTGTTAGGATGAGCCATTACTACACTGCTGTGCTAGCTTTCCACTTGCAAAGAGGTTGGGATTTTTTAGCATTCCGAAATGTGGTCCGTCACCCACAGTCTGAAACAGTATTATCAATATTGTTACTACCCATTTTACTACCTCAAGACCACCAGCTGCTGCAGCATATGTAGATTTGGAGAGGGGACGCAATGAATGCACTAAAAATATTTTATGTTAGTGTCCATTCTGGATTATATGCGTTTTGGATTATATACATGGGGAAGGATCCAGCTAGAGTTAAGCACAATGAAAGCCCATTGCTTTCAACGGGAGAGTTGAGTCTGTGCATTGAAATATTGGCGCTTACAAGAGTTTAACGTTTGCCCCTGCTAACTGGGCAAAGAGGCACATTTTAAATGTGGTGATTCTCTTTATTTAGCAGGGGGAGAGTAACTGGCCCTCTCCACCCCCAGCACAGCACCCCTGCAGTGACTGTTGCTGGTGTCTATCTCGTGTTTCTTTTTAGATTGTGAGCCTTTTGGGGACTGGGAGCCCTTTTATTTGTTTATTATTTCGCTATGTAAACCGCTTTGGAAGCTTTTGTTGATAAGTAATATATAAATATTTGTCATTGTTGTTTATGTTTAACTTTGGCTGGATCAAGCCCATAATTTGTGCATTTTTTGATAATACTTTTTCATAAATATAGTTTATCTTTATGGCTTCTTAAAGGTGGGGAGAGGGCAAACTAGTAAGCTCCCTTGAGTTGGCAAAGAGAGAGAGAGAAAGCTTCCAGAACTGAACAGCAGCCTTCTGTTTTTGCAAAGAATGCCTTAAACCTAACATTTTCCGTCATTGTGTTTGTTGGAGACTGGGGCCAAAAGTCTCCTTGGAACAGCTGAGCCATGCAAAACAATAGTAAAAATCATAGTCATGGTGATGTGTGAAATTTCCTCAGAGTTCTAGGTGGTGGCAGAATGTGGGGTGGGGAAGTGGGGGGAGAGGGAAGGGGGTGGCGCCTGCGGTTTCTTGCTGGAGCAAAGGGATTCCCACATTGGAATGGAACTTGCAGATGTCCCCTCATTCCTGAGACTGAGGTTGTAAAAACAGGGTTCCACTGAGAGAAAGTGAAGACAAGAGGATGAGAGAGTCATTTGATTCTTTATTTTTATTTTATTTTTTATTTTTATTTATTATTTTAATTGCAAATAATTCTGCAAAATAAGCTGTTGCAGGGATTCTCAGCCTTGAGTCCCCAGATGTTGTTGGACTACAACTCCCATCATCCCCAGCCATGATGGGAGTTTATGGGAGGAGAGCTGGTTTTGTGGTAGAAAGCATGCACTGTTCCCTTTGCTAAGCAGGGTCCACCCTGGTTGGGAGACTACATGTGAACACTATAAGATATTCCCCTTTGGGGATGGGGCCTCTCTGAGAAGAGCATCTGCGTCCTTGCATGCAGAAGGTTCCAAGTTCCCTCCTTGGCATCTCCAGGTAGGAGTGAGGGAGACTCCTGCCTGCAACCTTGAAAAAGCCGCTGCCAGTCTGTGTAGACAATACTGCGCTAGATGGACCAATGGTTTGACTCAGTAGAAGGCAGCTGCCTATGTTCCTATGATGGCCAAAGGCCAAGGTGGCTGGGGATGATGGGCACTGTAGTCCAACAACACCTGGGGACCCAAGGCTGAGCACCCCTGTGAGTCTGTCCCAAAAGGCAAAGCCCCATAGTAGTTATACATGGAGGGCTCTGCATAAACCAGGTGCTGAATCACTCCCCCACTCCACACTGAAAGCCGTTTCCCAGCAGATCTAGCAACTGACATGGGCTCTACCGAAATTGCATCCAGCTTGCCACCCCACCGGCTGCCAAAACATTTTGCTTACAGGGAAACGTGGCATTCTAATTAATGTAGAGCTTCCTGCTGGGGCGAAATGTGTGAGGCATTTGGCGGGAAGCTAGCAGAGGTTTGGAAAGAGGGGCCGAAATTCCTCAAGGAGGTGTGGAGGTTTAGCAGATCCCTAATGTACAGCTTTGCGTGAAAGAAAAGCCACTGGCCCATGGGATGCTGGCGTGGGAAGGAAGGGGCCTCGGAGGTCTCCAGCCCTCTGCTCAGTGCAGGAGACTGGAACTGAAGGGCCAGGCATGCAAACGGATCACGTGTGCTCAGAATATGAAAGTTGGCCGAAGTGAGTCTTCATCTGCATGACAGTAGTAGGGTGTGGAAGGAAAGGTGTCTCCTGCTGGGACTTCTAGCAGCCAGTCCTAGGTGCTACCTACCTCTTAATCCTTTCGCCAGCTGGCAGATTGGTCTCCGGCCAGGGAGGGGTGGGTGGGCGGGGGTCCAGGGCATTCTCTGGGCTGCAGTGCTGGGCTGAGCACCATCAGCAAATGTCGGCTCATTCAGGGTGACCCCCACCACCACCCAGGGAGAACACACACCCATCCTGTTTAAAACCTCTGAGCAGCAGCTGGCTCCGTTGTTTAGGATGTTGGTGCTAAAGACACAAAGGTTTTTAGCAGGCTGTGTTACAGGGAGAGGGCTGTAGTTCAACGGTAGAGCTTCTGCTTAGCATGCAGCAGGTCTGACCTTCAGCCCCTGGAATCCCCAGGGAGGGAGGGAGAAGCCATTGTGGGACCCTGGAGAGCCTCTATCGGGTAGTCAGTGCTGAGATGGAAGGACCAATGGTCTGAGTCCATGTAAGGCAGCTTCCTAGGTAGTATTACTGAGTATTTGCCTTTGGTATCCAGCCACCAGCCCAGCTCTCTCACTGCATCTTCTGCCTCTGGCCCTTCATCAGCTTGCTGTTCCTCAGCCATGCCTCTGGCCTCATTGTCCGCATCTGATACCCACCCTTGGCTAATCCTCCACTCCTTGCCTCCTGGCACCCCACGGGACCTCCCCCTCTGGCCTGTCTGGGTGCTCGGCCAAGATGGGGCAAGAACTCTGAACAGGATCCTGTTCGAGATCCAGATGTTGTACTCAACCTCTGGGGGACCTAGCCACACATAAGTCACGGCTCTGCCTGCTGGGGATTTTTCAGCCCTCTCCGAGGTGGCCAGAGCAAGCTGGTGGGAGATGAGAGTCCATGGTCGCCTTTCTCCACACAGTTGTATGAATCTAGGTTTAATTCGGGTTATTGTCATGAGTGTGGTTGTGTGAATCCACTCCAAGGCAAGCATCTCAGCTTCAGCTCGGGCCATAATCCATCTTGGGATGGGTTCTTGCAATCAGCCTAATGTTGGTAGCCCACATTAAACCTAGGTTTGGATGCTGGTGTGAATCAGGACTTTCTTTGTTGCTGCTTGTCCTATTTCTCCTTTAATTGCTTTTTCTATCAGGGGATTGGAAGGGGAGGGGCCATTGGCTACCAAAGGAGAGATCAGATAAGCTGCAATAAAGAATGGATGGGAAAAGGTGACCAGGGGCACGGCAATACCTTCCAGCAATCACTGCCTCTCTCCAAGGAAGTTTTCAGATTTATCAATGGGCAAAGCTAGCTTGCATGTGGCTGCTCAGGGGATACAGTTAGTTGCTAAGGAAGAATCTAGATTGATGAATGACTCTGCTAAGGGACATCCTGGGAAGAAGCCTAGAGCCCGATTCAGAAATATATGCTGTGCAAATGTATGGATATCTGTACACGTGTACATGTGTTTGTGTGAATGACTGTACCCGTGTTCATGTTAAAAGTGAACCTGGATACAGGCCCTTCAAATGCAGGTTACAGATAGGAAATGTAGTTCTGTACCTACTGTATGTTCAGCATAGCTTGTGAATGACTATACCTGTGTACAGATCTGTACCTGCATACACACTGTGCACTCGACTACTACAACAAATATTTATATTGTACCACTTTTCAACCAAAGTTCCCAAAGCAGTTTACATAGATAGATAGATATAAAATGGCTCCCTGTCCCCAAAGGGCTCACAATCTAAAAAAGAAATGTAAGATAGACCCCAGCAAAAGCCACTGGAGGGATGCTGTGCTGGGGATGGAGAGGGCCAGTTGCTCTCCCCCTGCTAAATATAAGAGAATCGCCACTTTGAAAGTTGCCTCTTTGCTCAGTTAGCAGGGCACTCATTGTACAAGTGTTGAAGATAACATGTGAATGGGCCTTAGGTGCCTATGCCATGCAACTCTGATCCCCTCTTCACTGGCAGTGATTCCTACCAAGACTAACGCTGCTCTTCTGCCTTCTAGGTGCCACAGCCCTGCCGTACCTGGGTCCCAGTCACCCCAAGATCCACTATGCAGGGAACCACGTTTTCCATATTGTGCCTGCTCGGCATCTTCCTTGGCACGTGTAGAGGAGGAAAACCACTTGCTTCTCATGAAGGTAAGAGGACCACCAGGCAAGAGCAGCTTGAGCAGGGGTGGGTGGGTAGGGGGCAAAGGAGGCACAGCTGCCTCTCCTTTCCGGAGCTCTGTTTCCTTCTCTCTCTCTCTCTCCCACCCCATGCACTGTCTGCAGGCTGGCCATTTGTCAGGTAGAGCTGCACAATTCTGCACAGCTCTACCTGATGAATGGTCAACCTGCAGGCAACAACATGGCGGGGTTGGAGAGAGAGGAGCAAACAGAGCTCTGGGAAGCAGAAATAGCTGCTCCCCTGCCCCCGGTTAGGACGATCCGCTCCTGCCACCAGGGCAAGATATGGCTTCATAGACAGCTGGTGCCTTAATTGCCTATCGATGGCTTATGGAGATTGTGTCCTAAATGACGTGTTGGAGGATCCACTGGAATGGATAAAGAAAGCTTCCAATAGCTGGGTTATGCATTTCAAGTTAGAGGTGTGCTTCCGCAGACGGCTGGCCTGCCCTTTGCTTTTGTCCACGTTTCGCTCTTCACATCCGAAGTCAAGTCAGAATTTCTCTGGCATTAGCGCTGGGCCTTTAATGAACTAAAGCTGAGCTCTGCCATTAATTAAGATGCCAGCTAAGCAACCTGAATGACGTCCAGCTGGAAAAGGCACTGGCTGCAGACTGTAGGCCTCTGGGTTTGTGAACTGGTATTCCAGCACGAGCTCTCCAGGAATGATTCTGGGTTCAGTGGGTTCATCAGCATGGCACCACAGCAAGACAGGATGCAAAACCATTCTGATGGCATCTCCTGATGTTGTGGAACATATATGGACATAAATTGTGGCAGGGGGTGATGGGAGTTGTAGTTCAACATCTGCAGGGCCAAGCCTGAGCTATGGCTGGTTCACACAACTGTTTCTGCAGTGGTGGCCTTCTCCCTCAGTTTCCCCAATATGTCAAGGTCTAGTGGAAGTGCCCCCTTGTGGAGACATCAAAAACGACCATATCTTGAAAATTAGGAATATAGGAAGCTGCCATATACTGAGTCAGACCAGTGTTCCATCTAGCTCAGTATTGTCTTCACAGACTGGCAGTGGCTTCTCCAAGGTGGCAGGCAGGAATCTCTCTCAGCCCGATCTTGGAGATGTTGCCAGGGAAGGAAAATGGAACCTTCTGCTCTTCCCAGAGTGGCCCCATTCCCCTAAGGGGAATCTCTTCCAGTGCTCAAACTTTTTGTCTCCCATTCATATGCAACCAGTGCAGACCCTGCTTAGCTAAGGGGACAAGTCATGCTTGCTGCCACAAGACCTGCTCTTAACCATAGTACAGTGCAGCCAAATAGTGTGCTTTGAGATTGTGGAAAGAAAAATAACCCCTCCTTCTCACTCCTTCTAACAGAGATTCCCAGATGTTGTTGACTACAACTCCCAGAATCCCCAGATGCTATGGCCTTTGGCTGGGGATTATGGGAGTTGTAGTCAACTACATCTGGGAATCTCTGTTAGAGAGAACACTGCTCACGCCCCCTCCTCACAAGACAAGCCGCTTTTGTGAATTGCACCGCTGCAATTGTCTTTACTAGGTGTCTGCAATTGTCTTGACTTGATGCCAGGCTCACCGTGGTTTACTGCCAGAGTTTGTTTTTGGCATCAGTCCACTTTCTTTGAATATATAAAATAGTAATAAAGGACACTGGGTTCCTGAATAAGTGCCACGTGCCTTTTTGGCAGTACTAATTAAATTCAACCAGTACCACAGAGGCTATGTCTGGGGCGCTTCCAGAATACTCTGCACTGGCATTTCTCCTTAGATTTTGGAGTTCCAAATTACCTAGTCTTGTAGCCAATGTGGAACCAAAGCAATAAGAAGTTTTTATCCCTTTTCAGCTTTTCTAGAGGGCAGGGTGCATGCACAGATTGCTCCAGGTTTCGATTCCTTCAGCTCCTTTGAGTATTTCTTCCCTACTACTAGGGTTCATTTGTTTACCTTGATGTAACCCTGCAAAAAAGCAAATAAAAAAATGAAAATGGGGGGGGAGTGGGGGGGTAAAAATTGCCCCCAAAGTGATTGATAAAACACTGCAAAAAAAAGAGAGGCAAATTTGCTAAGAACATAAGAACAGCCCTGCTGGATCAGGCCCAAGGAAGCCCATCTAGTCCAGCATCCTGTTTCATGCAGTGGCTCACCAGATGCTGCTGGAAGCTTACAGGCAGGAGTTGAGGGCATGGCCTCTCTCTTGCCATTACTCCCCTGCAACTGGTACTCAGAGGCATCCTGCCTTTGAGGCTGGAGGTGGCCTATAACCCTCCAGCTAGTAGCCGTTGATAGACCTCTCCTCCATGAAGTGATCCAAACCCCTCTTAAAGCCACCCAGGTTGTTGGCTGTCACCACATCTTGGGGCAGAGAATCCCACAAGTGGATTATGCGTTATGTGAAGAAATATTTTTGTTTGTTGGTCCTAGATTTCCTGGTAATCAATTTCATGGGGTGACCCCTGGTTCTAGTGTTATGCGAGAGGGAGAAGAATTTATCTCTGTCCACTTTCTCCACTCCATGCATGATTTTATAGACCTCTATCATGTCTCCCCGCAGTCATCTTTTTTTCTAGACTAAATAGCCCCAGGTGTTGTAGCCTTGCCTCGTAAGAAAGGTGCTCTAGGCCCCTGATCATATTGGTTGCCCTCTTCTGTGATTGTATATTGGCAAGGAAACATTCTTTATGTGTTGTGTTTACCCTTGCGCATATGGACCTGTGTACATCAGTATGCACTACTGGGTGAAGAGGCACCTTTTAAAAGTGGTGGTTCTCTCTTTTTTTAGCAGGGGGAGAGCAACTGGCCCTATCCATCCCCAGCACAGCATCCCTCCAGTGGCTGTTGCTGGTGACCATCTTATGTTTCTTTTTAAAACTGTGAGCCCTTTGGGAACAAGGAGACAGGGGACATCTTATTTATTAATTATTTCTCTATGTAAACCTTTTTGGAAACATTTGTTGAAAAGTGGTATATACATATTTGTGGTAGTTGTAGTATAATTGGCGGGGGGCGTGTCCCCATATAGAATGGGAGACATGTGCAGATGAACAGAAGGCTGCAGCTAATTGTCCACTGGACTCACCCCCAGCAGCAGTGCCTGTCACAGACATCTCTGGCTTCTCAGCTCTACCCTTATCGGGGAGGGGGGGAGGCTCCTGTCCCAGCGTGGGGAGTGGGAGGGGCTGGGATGACCTTCAGCGCGGTGATTTCTGCACGGCAGGACTCTGGAGACAGGGCCCCACTCAGCTGTCGGAGACTAGATAAAGCTTGGCCTCTTGCTGGATTCATAATCGGCAACCGTCTCTGACTGACAGCTAGAAGCGCTCCGAGGTGCATGTTCAGCAACAATTCACCATGACTGATAGCTGCCTACGTTGCTCCAGGCGTTTTGCTCCGGGCGGCCTCTGGAGAGATGGGCGAGCTCTTCCTGCTGCAGTCAGAAGCCGCCTCCAGCACCCTTTCTGGGTTAGAAGAAAACGACCTGTCGGATCAGCTCGGAGCCCCAATTCGGTCTGTTTCTGGGGACCCAGCTCGTCCCGGGACGGCCAATGTCTTGGATTCTGTCTGGGAACCAGATGGGCCTGTCTGCAGCACAGCTGACCTCCCTGAAGATATTTCAGGAGCCAGCGTGGTGTAGTGGCTAGAGTGCCGGACTAGGACCGGGGAGACCCGAGTTCAAATCCCCATTCAGCCATGAAACTAGCTGGGTGACTCTGGGCCAGTCGCTTCTCTCTCCGCCTGACCTGCTTCACAGGGTTGCTGTGAGGAGAAACTCAAGTATGTAGTACACTGCTCTGGGCTCCTTGGAGGAAGAGCGGGATATAAATGTAATAATAATAATAATAATAATTTCATCAAGACAGAATGGGATTCCCAAGCTTGGGTCCACAGTTGTTGGACTACAATTCCCATCATCCCCAGCCACAGTGACAGAAGGCCATTGGGGACTGGGATGATGGGCATTGTAGTCCAACAACATCTGGAGACCAGTGTTTCCTGTAACAGGGATATCCAGATATTGTTGACCAGCCAAAGACCATTGCAGCTGGAGAAGATGGGATTTGTAGTCAACAACATTTGAGAATCCCCATGACAGGGAACACCACTGGGGAACCAGGCCTCGGTTTCCCTGACATAGGCCATTTGAGCAGACACACACATGTAGCCTTCTGTTTGTGCCAGTGTGAGGGGAAAACAGAGGCATTATTTCAACCAGCCACTCTATAACCTTTTGTTCCACTGTGCAAGGTTATAGTATAACCGCAAGGTTATAGTACCAGTCTGGCCCATCTCGCTGGACACTTCTGGCCTGACTCTCGTGATCGGTGCTGGTGCAGAAACCTATCGCTGGGAGCCCCTGGCTGCTAGTTGTGGGCTTATTTCTCTGCTGTTTTGATGGCTGCCATCTACACCACAAATGGGAATAATGTGCAGGCAGATGGTGAATAATTCATCGAGGCACGTTCTGCTTCCATTTATTTGCCAGTGGGTCTGTCAATTGTTCAAGCCTTTGCAAGGATATTGGGGGAAACTGCTGTGAAACAGGACTTGCATTCACTTCTTGTAGTGGTTAGAGTGCTGGACTAGGACCAGGAAGACCCGAGTTCGAATCCCCATTCAGCCATGATGCTCGCTGGGTGACACTGGGCCAGTCACCTCTCTCTCAGCCTAACCTTCACAGGGTCATTGTGAGCAGAAACTGAACTATGTACACCGTTCTGGGCTCCTTGGAGGAAGAGCTGGATATAAATGTTTTAATTAAAAAAAAAAAATCTAGCCCCTCACACTGATCAATTTGCATGTCAGGCAGATCTGTAGAGAGTAATTGTATCATTGTTGTGGTTGCCTCTAGAACTCTAGGTAAGGACAGAACCCACTGTAGAAATTTCATTCATCTTGTTGAAACTCAATTAGCTCCCCTTGGGAAATTCTCGGGTATTTTGCCTGGGGAGGAACCCTGAAATTCACTTTCAGTTTCACTTTGCCAAAATGTTGGTGCCAATCCTGATTGGCTAAGCCATCCGAGAAGGCTCTCTGGGACCATGCAATTGGCTTTTAACAATGGCTGGGATCGTCTTGCTCTGCTCTGAAGAGTTTTGATGGGAAGAGGAAGGAAAACATTCTACTCCTCCCAAACTCCAGAGTGGATTGCAAAAGCTGGAACAGTTGCTCTAATATATTCCACATCCCAAGAGGGAAGGCCCTCAGGAAGGCGTAGGTGATAGGGATGTGCACGAAATTCACACGAATCAAATTGATTCCATTTGGAACCATTGAACAGAGTGGAGATTTGTTGAAATTGATTCCGATTCACCTGAATTCAAGCAAATTTCATGCACATCCCCAGTAGGTGAAAGCACCCTCCCCTTCACTGGGTCACAGTCCTAATATATTGGAACAAGAGAGGGGCAACCTTCAGCTTATATGCCCCAAGGGCAGGGATGGGGAGGAAAAACTCTCCTGTTTCCACAGTGGCCAATAGCCAGGGATTATGGGAGTTGTAGGCCAACATCTGCAGGAAGGCCCAAGTTGGGTGGCCCTGTAATAACACATGATCCAGCGGTTGCCTTAACAGCCGGCCCAGACTGGAGAAGGGTTCCATGAGGCTCTGCCTGTCTGCTGCACAAGAAACTGCACTCAAGACACCTTGAGTGGCAAGGGGGCTGCTTAGGTTTGTAGGCAGACTGAACATGAGTCCCCTTCCTCCCAGTTTTTAAACTCATCTGGTCCTAGGTGGCCAGCCCTTCCCTCTGCCTCCTACCTGATCCAGGGGACCCATTTACAGTGGGGTCAACCAGTATGGCATTTTGAAGGACAAGTCGCTACTAGCTTACAGTCTAATTTACAGTCTAAAGCCCCTGCTAACTGGGCAAAGAGGCACCTTTTAACCTGGTGATTCTCTTTATTTAGCAGGGGGAGAGCAACTGGCCCTATCCACCCCCAGCACAGTACTTCCAGTGACTGTTGCTGGTGTGTGTCTTATGTTTCTTTTTAGAATGTGAGCCCTTTGGGGACAGGGAGCCATCTTATTTATTTATTATTTCTCTGTGTAAACCACCTTGAGACATTTTTGGAAGGGCGGTATAGAAATCAAATTAATAATAATAATAATAATAATAATAATAATAATAATGCAATCATGAGCTGTGTGTGTTCCTGATTTTTGATCATCTGCAAATAATCAATGTGATGATGATGTAGCAGCACAAATATTCCACTGTGGTTGCACAATGGGGTCAAGAAATACGAGGCTTGTTGTGATGACCATTAACTATGCAATCATGAGCCTGATTTTTGATCATCTGCAAATAATCAAAGTGATGGGGGGGGGGAGTTGTCATGTGTGATGCTTCTGCTGGGTAGGATGACTATTTCTCCTACCTCGTTCAACTTCTGGGTATGAGAAATGGGTCATACGGTGCTGCCTTGCACAAGAGCATTCCTGCCCTCCCCTCTTCTTTATTTGCAGATCATCAAACATCGGGAGCACATACAGCTCCCAAAACTGGGTAGAACACTTGTCCCGCCTGGTTAATGATTGTCAGAACAAGCCTATAGTATTTTGAAGCATAAGCAGAACAGGAAGACCTCTGCCTCCTAGGAGCTTACAGTCTAACTTACTGGAGTGTGATTGTACTGTGAGTATTGGAGTGTGGCTGTACAGTCTACAGTACTGGAGTGTGGTTGTACTTCCACTGTGATTGTACGACGGAGGCTGACACCACCCGAGTGCTAAGAGGACCAGTTCTCCAATTATTCCCTCCAATTATTCCCTTCAAGTGACATTCCCTGTCATCCATTTCAGTATATCCCCTAGAGTCAATATCAGTGGTATCCAATCTGGGTTCCTCCAGATCTTGCTGAACTACAATTCCCATTGCCATCAGCCACAGTAAATTGTAGCTGGGAATGATGGGAGTTGTAGTTCAGCAACCCAGATTGGGAGTCCCTGGTCTACATGAGCAGATGCTTGGTGTCAGCCCAGTGTACTCGGAACAGAGGAAGCAGCCTTACACCGAGTCAGACCCTTGTCCATCTAGCTCAATACTGTCTCCACGGACTGGCAGCTGCTCTCTTAGATTCCATGCAGGAGTCTTTCCCAGCCCTACCTGGAGATGCTGCTGCCAGGGAGTGAACCTGGGACCTGCTGAATGCCAAGCAAATGCTCCAACAAGGAGCCTAAAGTGAACCACTGAAATGCCCACTGAAAAGCACTGGTTCCTCCCCAGTGGCCATAGGATTCCTATGGCCATTTGGTCCATCTAGCTCAGTATTGTCTACACCAGGGGTTCTCAGTCTTGGGTCCCCAGATGTTGTTGGACTTCAACTCCCATAATCCCCAACCAAAGGCCACAGGGGCTGGGGATTATGGGAGTTGAAGTCCAATAACATCTGGGGACCCAACCTTGAGAATCCCTGGTCTACACAGATTGGCAGAGACTTCTCCAAGGTTGCAGGCTGGAGTCTCTCCCAGCCCTACCTGGAGATGCTGCTGCCAGGGAGTGAACCTGGGACCTGCTGCATGCCAAGCAGACGCCCAGCCACTGACCTAGGGCCCCCTCTCCAGGGTGACATTCCTGAGCATCCATTCAGCAGTGGCTGGCAAAGGTCCTCGGCCAAATGGGGCTTTCCAAAGTTATGTCGGGGTCACCGTCCATCTGCTGAGGGTGCCCCTGCCAGGCCCCAAGACCACGACTGTGCCCAGAGCTGTCTTTTATTGATGTACAAGTGTTTTCAAGCCCGTTTAAATAACGGGCGCTAGTAGGGGAGAGTTCTGCCGCTCGCCTTCCTTTCCCGCCCACCCGGCGGGCTCCCTCCTCCATCTTTCCCTCCCTCCCTGCCCTTTCTCCAGAGACCCAGTCACCGGCCGGGCGGTCTCCGCTGCCGGCCTTCGCGGCCGGGCCGGGCCCTTCGCGGTCGCCTCCGTGCCGCCGCCGGCCTGTGCTCCATCCCTGGTCTCCGTCTCCCCGGGGCCGGTCTCCGTCTCCTCTGGCCGAGGCGGCGGCTCTGCCACCGCCTCGGTCAATTTCCCCTGCCGCCTCTTCCCCGGCTTCGCGGCGGCCACTTCTGGCCTTTCCGTGGCTGGGCGAAGCAACCAAGATGGCTGCCTGGTCCCTGTGTCCGTTTTTGCCTCGGCCCGTTTTTGCCTCGGCTCCGCGCATGCCCAGAACAGCCGAGGGAGGCATGGACACACGCCTTGGTGTCCACGGACAGACACCAAGGCTTTTATTAGAGAGGATTCAGAATAGAACAGAAGCGTATCGTTGTAACCACAGGTCATAACACAGATATTAAGACAAAACGAAACAACATAAAACGTGATGGCTAATACAACATGAAAACATTAGAAAAACCCATAATACTGAACAGCATAGATAAAATACGGATAAAATTGTGACAATCCTAAATAGTTATAATGATTTATAATCATTGTGTAGTTACAACTCTAGTGGAACTCATGTAGAAAAGCCAGTTATTTTTTTTAAGGATTTATATATCACCTTCCCTAGGGTCCGTTCGGGCAGAGCGTGAAACCACGGGTAGATGAACCTGCGGTTAGGTTCTGTGAAGCCAGGAATCATCCCACAGATGATGGTTTGACCGCGGTTTCCCAACCCCTGGCTTCTGGGCAGAGAACCCCTTCCTCTTCCTGGTCCCAGCAAGCTTCATTGCGCATGTGTCACAAGACTGTGTGTCAGGACAACTGTAAAGGGGCAACCATTGGCCACAGTCTTCAAGGGGGTATGCCCAGTACAATCATGTCTTTTTGGTTTTTCTTCTGCTGATAAATATGAGAGATACCACTTTAAAAGGTGCCTCTTTGCGCAGTTGTCAGGGGTTAGCAGCCACTAATAAGGCCTAGTCTCCATGTATTTATCAAATGCTTTCAGAAAGCCATGTATGCCTATGGCCATTGCTGCATCTTGTGGCGAGAAGTTCCACACGCTAGTTAAAGAATTCCCTTTCGTTTGCCTTAACCTGCCGCTTGCCTGCCAGTTGCAGTGGGTGTGTCCCTGGGGTCTGGTCTCTTAATGCCTGAGGGAACAGCCTCTCCTCCACCTGCTTGCATTGCTCAAGGTGCTGATGTCCAGAGTGGTCAGGGTTCCTTCTACCCCTCACATGCTTCCCTTTCATTCCTCTGTGAAGTATAAAATGAAAGAAATCCCGTCTTCCTGACTTATGGGCTTGTTTTCCCCAGGAATTGGCGAGCTTTGCGGTAAACAGCAGACGGTTCTCATTTGCTGCCCTATTTGTCTTCCTTTTCCCTCTCAGTCCTCATTTGCACAGTAACAGGCTGCCACCTTTGGCAAAAGAATTTGGTTTTTAAAAGCTTCTGCTGGGGCTTGAGTGTATGTAGATGACCTAGAGGGGGCAATTCTAAAGGACTGGAGAGAAAAAATGAATCAAGAGGATGCATTTTTAATGGCTGCTTTAGGAGGGAAGAATAATCCCATAGCTAGGAACTATTAAGGCACTCCGGAAATGCAATTCCTCCTGCTCTGCTACAGATTTCCATTGTGGCTTTGGTCAAGTTACTTACAAACTACATTGTGTGAATTAGCATTTTGCTCTTTTATAGGTGGTAAAACCTTCAAAGCAGCCTTTGTAAAGTCAATTTCCTTTGGCGGACAACCTCACTGAGATGCCTCCGAATATTTGGCTGGTTCTTTCAGAGCAGCACATGAATGCCAGCTGTCCCTATTCTGCAGGTCCTGGCTTTGTGCAGCTCTCCTGCCAGCCTCTAAATTTTGTCCCTCCTTTCTCCAACTCCTCCTCTGTTCGAGTTCTTGAAACCTTTTTGACTTTGCTTACAATTCCAAAGTTGTTGCACCTCATAAGGATTCTCCCAACTCTCACCCCCCTGCTGCTAACTGAACAAAAGAGACACCTTTTAATGTGGCAATTCTCTTAAATTTAGCAGGGGGAGAGCAACAGGCCCCATCCACGTCCAGCACAGTACTTCCAGTGACTGTTGCTGGTGTCTATCTCATATTTCTTTTTCAGATTGAGAGCCCTTTGGGGACAGGGGAGCCATTTTATTTATGTATTTATATCTATGTAAATGGCTTTTGGGCCTTTTGTTTTGTTTTGTCGTATTTGTATTGGGGTATTCTTTGAATTTAGCGTTACGCAAAATCCAGAGGCAACATCGGGAATGGATGCAGCGGAACCTGCCTCTCCCTGACCTGACAATTCTTGCGAGTCTTGATTTGAACGTTTACTCCAGCTTCTGCCAAAGCTCCTCCAATGTCTAACCTGAAGTGGGACCCGCGAATGTGTGGCGAAAGGGGCTTTGAGGGGCAGACTGCGGCGGCAACGGCAGCAGCCCTTCTCAAGAATGTTCCACGCTGGGCAGAAAGCAGTCCAGATGACCTGCCCAAGAGCATATTCCGGCCCACGCTAACCCACTGACTTCCTCATAGAAGGTTTTTTAAGGGGCCTGGCAACAAGACGAGAAGCAGATGTTGTGGCCCGGATCCCTGGAAGGGCCCTCGGGGGACTTTTTTGGGAGCGGCGATGTCCCTTTATGAAAATGCTGTGCGGTGAGCCGTGGCTCCAGCTGGTCTTGGCCTGTGGTTCGGCGCTTGAGAGAGTCGACAGTTCCCACTTCCGAGATCAATCATCTGGGAGGGACCCCCTTTGCGGTGGCGGCTCTGCTGTGACACCCAAAAGCAAGAGAAGGGCCTTCTTGGGGCCGACCAAAGGTTGAGCGGGTTCGGCGTGCTGGCTGACGAACAGAGTACTTGCTCAGCAAAGTTTCAGTCATGCAAGAGGATTGCATAGTGGCACGAAGTCCCGGGGATTTTCAGAATGGCACTGTTGTTGCTTTCCTGTGCAGAAACCCCCAGCAAAGCCTACGAGGCACATACCACAGGTTGTGCGCCTTGATGCACTAGTGCAAATGTGTGTGTGTGTGTGTGTGTGTGTGTGTGTACACATGTCTGGAATGCAAGCGCCAAGGGAGGAGAGCTGGTCTTGCAGTAGTAGGCAGGAATTGTCCCCGTTGCTAAGCAGGATTCACCAGAGTTTGCACTTGGAGGGGTGACTACATGTGAGCGCTGTAAGGTTTCCCCCATAAGGGATGAGTCCATAGCCCAGTGGAAGAGCACCTGCATGTTTGCATGAAGAACGTCCCAGGTGCAATCCCTGGCAGCATCTCCAAGCAGGGCTGGGAGAGACTCTTGCCTGAAACCTTGGAGAAGCTGCTTCCCGTCCGTGTAGACCAGTGGTTCTCAACCTGAGGTCCTCCAGATGTTGCTGCACTCCAACTCCCATCATCCCCAGCCACAGTAAATTATGGCTGGGGATGATGGGAGTTGCTGCATCTGAGTTTTTTCAGTTCTTTAAAATTTTAAGGTTTTAATTTGTGGGTGATTTTTAAATTGTTAAATTGTTTTACGTTATTTGTATATATTTTAACGTCTTTTATGCTATTGTTAACCGCCCAGAGATGAAAGTTTGGGGCAGTGTACAAATGTGATAAATAAAATAAAATAAATAAACAAGAGGAGCAAGGCAGGGGGAGAGCACATTATTAGGGGAGCGAGGAATATGTATACAGGTGAACCACAGGGGTGTGTGTGTGTGTGCGTGTGCACGTGTGTGTATGTTCCCAGTTACGTCCGTGGATAACGGAACCGTAGATAATGAGGCACAGAGGCAATGGGAATCGGAGAGTTAGGTTCCCGGAGGGAAGAAATGGCTAAGAACTTGAAAAATAACATAAACAAAGCCCCAGTTCCACCATTTTTCAGCAGTGTGTGTGTGTGTGTGTGTGTGTACTGATATATAACGTATTTACAAATGAGCCACAAAATGTCTCCTTTAATTAAAATGGTGGCTGGAAATGACCCCGGAAGTCATTTCTGTTCACCCCAAAACTGCAGTTACATGAAATGTAACCCTTTTTTCGCATATACTGGGTGTCATATAGGAACATGGGAAGCTGCCATATACTGAGTGTCCATCTAGCTAAGTGTTGTCTACATAGACTGGCAGCGGGTTCTCCAAGGTTGCAGGCAGGAGTCTCTCTCAGCCCTGTCTTGGAGATGCTGCCAGGGAGGGAACTTGGAACCTTCTGCTCTTCCCAGAGCAGTGGCTCCATCCCCTGAGGGGAATATCTTCCAGAGCTCACACTTCAAGTCTCCCATTTGCAACCAGGGTGGACCCTGCTTAGATAAGGGGACAAGTCATGCTTGCGACCACAAGACCAGCTCTCCTCTACGAGAGCTGCCTGACCTCAGACAGGCGGAACTGCAGGTGTCAGGACGATGATTAACAAGGCCCACCTGTACAGGTAAGGGGATTATCTCACTGCCCCTTGGAATCATCCCTACAGAGGATCAAGAGTCAAGGGAGCTGGTGCTTACGCCAGGCCTGGATTGCTCAGACTGAGAAGCAAGCTTTGAGACCAGGGCTTGAGAGGGCCTGGTGGGCAAAGCCTGGCCCTTGGGGTCAGCTGATGGAGAGTTCAGGTAGCCTGGCTCTGAAGCCTAGGCTGCATCCTTGAAGCACAGAGCTTAGTTTGTCAGACCAGCAGTGGAAGCAGAGCACTGGGGCACAGAAGATAAAAAGCCAGAACCTGACCACTGGGAAACCATTCAAGACACCTCTTTGTGGCACCTGACACCAGCATATTGAAGCCAGGGAGGCAACCTGGGACCTTCTGCATGCAGGCGCCCTTCCCAGAGTGGCCCCATTATCCCCTGAGGGGAATCTCTTACAGTGCTCACATGTAGTCTCCCATTCAGATGCAACCAGGGCGGACTGTGCTTAGCAAAGGTGGCCATTCATGCTTGCTACCACAAGACCAGCTGTCTTTTCAGAACTGCACTCTTGCTCAACAGTTCTCTGCAAGACACATGAAGCATGCCCCAACATTGCACATCCTCTGCAAATGTGGCATGTTTGTGCAAGTGCAACACTAGGCTGGCATGGAAGCTCTAGGCTCATGGCAAGAAGCTAGCACAACGTCCATGTACTAGCCCAACATCCTTGCTCCAATGAAGCATTAGGATGTCGGCCAATGAAAGTCCCTCACAAGGGCAAGAAAAAATTATCTCCACCCAAGTGTGAGAGAGGAGAGGCATTGCCACAGGAGGGAATGCCATTTCTGTTTCCCAAGGGGAGACAGTGGCCAGGTTGACCGACGAGATGATGTGACAAGTCCTCCCAGCTTTCTCTTCCAGATATGCATTAACTCCGACACTTTCCTGGCAACGGTGACTCTGAACTCAAACGAGATGCTTCCGGCATCTGCATTTTCCAACTAAGGACATGATTTTGTCTTGTTGTGTCATTAGGATGGGGGTGGGGTGGCTGGTGGCAGGAAGGTAACTGAACTGTGGAAGACGGAAAGATAGAAGAGAGGAGTGGATTCCAGAATGATGACAAGAAAGGCCTCTTGGATCAGAAGCCCAGATGTTTCTGCCAAAGGAAGAAGAATGGAGAGTGGCGTGAAACTGCTGCGTTAGGTTTGGGGCTGAGATCTCCAGGCCTTCTGGGGCAGATGCCAAATGAATGGTCTGGCAAGAAACGTGGAAAAGGAGCAGCAGAGAACTGAGCGGAATTAATCCTCTCAATTGCAGGCAAACAATGTCAAAATACTAAAATGTGCCCTACCTAAAATGGGACCTGGGTTAAGGGCTTAGCATTACCTCTTCCAGATTCTTTAGCATATCTATACTGTATACACATAAGCTGGTTGAAGAGTTGGTAAGAGCAGATTCCCGTCCCCCACCCGACAAAAAAAAAACACCTATAGTTCCCAGGATATTTTGCAGGGAGAAGACATGGTGGTTAGACCCTTGCTACCTGAGCAAAGAGTCCCCTTTTAAATTGGATGCTCTCTTATATTTCGCAGGGAAAGAGCAACTGGCAATATCCAGCCCCAGCATGACATCGGCTGTTGCTGGTGTCTACCTCAGGTTTCTTTTTAGACTGTGAACCCTTTGGGGACAGAGATCCCCCTTATTCCTTTTTCTGTGCAAACCACTTTGAGAACTTTTTTGTTGTTGACAGCATAGTAGTAGTAGTAGTAGTAAATGTAAAACTAATATAAATTTGTAGCACCTTTGTGCACCACAGATTATGAAGAGCTTGCTTATCTCCTTCACTCTGTCTTTCCTGTTCCCTCTCCAGCTTTCTTCACACACACACAGTGGAAACAAACATAGGCCGCATTCGCACATAACACGGAACCACAGTGGAAAAGACCTGTGGTTTCGCGGACGTTGCATCCAAATGCAGAGAACTGCAGTTGAGCAGGCGGACAAAAACGAGGTTCAGTCTTGGGAATCCAATCTGAACCCTTGGGTTGAATGAAGTTTTTTCACCTCAACCCGAGGTTCCCAGCAGCCTGTGGTGTATCCGAATTCAGAACCGCAGGCTGCTGGCCTCAGAACCGGAACTGAGTGAAGAAAGCTCCTCCCTCAACTCCGGTCTGATTGGCTGTGTGGGCTGACCTTCTGTCAAGGACTGACTGCAGAGAGCTTGCTCTCCTGAACATCTGAATTCGGATGGGAGAGCAGGGGAAGGGGGGCACGGAACCGCGGGTTCAATGGACCCGTGGTTCCATGTTATATGCGAATTTGGCCATAGAAAGCAAATGGTGCTGGTGTTACCCACCTTAGGTTAGGTTGCAATCCACTTGTGGGTATCCTACTGGCTACAGATTTATAATGTGTTGTGGACAGACTGTGTTGTGGACAGACTGGGCTTTGCAGAAACCTGGGATCACATTTCTGCTGAGCTATGAAGTTTACTGGGTACCCCAAGGCAAATGGCTGGCTGGCTGCCAGCATACCCTACCTCGCAAGGTTGTTGTGAGTAAAATGGCATGCCTCCCTTGCCAGCCACCCAGAGCTACTTGGCAGAAACTATGTTTATGTCATCCAGAAACAATGCCTTGCCTCTAAGCAAAGCTGACGTCTAAGTGTCGGGAAAGTCTTATTCACCCTTTACTGTCTTCCTCGGGATCCCCACCAGAGAGATACATCATGCTGCTCCTCCTCTAATGTGGAAAGTGGAGAGGGGCCAGCCCTTGCTTTGCCAGAGAGGAGACCCGAAGGGATTGTGATGGAAGCCAAGCCTCTGCCACAGAAGAGAACCTCTTACATTTCGTTCTGTGCTCTTCTGCCATTTGGATCCTGGCACCCTTTCAGTGCTTTGATAAAACTGGACTCAGAGGACTCTGTGGTGCAGAACAAATATTCAGCTCATCAGGGACTTGCGATAGGAGCCGAGAGAGTGAGGAGGTGGGAAATGGATGTAATCATAATCATAATCATAATCATAATCAATAAACAACTTTATTTGTTAGCTGCCCCATTACAAACTGTTCCGTGGGCAGCTTACAACATAACCTTAAAAGATGAGATTAAAAAAACACAACACACTAAATCATAACAGACCAAAAAAAAAAAGAGAGGAAAGAAAATACAAACTACAATACAAAACAATTCTTAAAATATTATTTTAAAATCAGTTACAATCAGATCAAGATTTAAAAACATTAAAAGGCCTGCGTGAACAAAATCAGTGAGCCAGCATGACGTAGTGGTTAGAGGGTTGGACTAGGACCGGGAAGAGCCGAGTTCAAATCCCCCTTCAGCCATGAGACTTGCTGGGTGACTCTGGGCCAGTCACCTATCTTTCAGCCTAATCTACATCACAGGGTTGTTGTGATGATAAATATAACTATGTACCTGGGCTCCTTGGAGGAAGAGTGGGATATAAATGAAATCACCACCACCACCACCACCATCATCATCAGGTATTTACCTGGCATTGAAAAGAACAAAGTGATGAAGTGATAAAGCCTGACGAACCTCACTGGGGAGGCTATTCCATAATGTAATCCTTGCAGGGATGTGAGCTGCACTGTCATTCCTGCATATCTCCCCACCCCACCACACACACTTCTCTCTCTCTCTCTCAATTCTCCATATGTGCTGTTCAGGAACCATGTTACTCCTTCATTTTGATGGGAATACTTCAGCCATTGCTAGTTTTCAGCCATAGAAATGACAAGGAAGCAGATTTAGGTGAGACATTAGGAGGAATTTCCGGACTGGAAGAGCTGCTTGACTGTGGAACAGCCTGCCTCATGCAGTGGTGGGTGGGCTTTCTTTTGCTGGAGGTTTTCAGACAGAGGCTACATGGTCAGGAATGCTGTAACAGAGTCCTGCTCTAAATGGGGAGATGGACCCCACTCAGAGACCTCCAAGGAGGTCTAAATGCTATGATCCTATGACTACCACTCCACAGAAAACAAATGTGGTGTCTGGATCAATGTGTATCAAAGGATGGTTCATTTTTGCTGAAATGCGACATTATTCTTCACCATTATTCATTGTAATGTAGCATTTGCTAAAATAAAATGCACATGACTGTGGAAAGATCTCACATTGATGCTTGGCAAGGAAGGAGCTGGCGTCCCACCAGATGTGAACACTTCACAAGCAGCCAAGCCCGCCTTGTGCAACATCCCCTCGTTCCGCAGCATCAGGTCATTTATTCTTTGACTGTGTTTCTGTTAAAAACAAAACAAAAATAGATCCCCTCTTGCTGCTTAATCTTTCCTTCTTAAAGTGAAACAGGCAGCTTTCTCATGTGCTAAGCAATGTCAACTCCAATGCACTAATTGCTGTGGCGTCCTTTGTAGGGGAGAAGTGTCCACGGATGCAGAAGGAGGGTCTACGACTAGACCAGACCAGCGACCAGTATGTAAATATAACTGGTAAGCCTTGTTTTGCCTTTCCATTGGAGTACTCCCCGCCGCCCACAACCTTTATGCACCTCCTCATTCTTTCCTTCCAGTTTAGCAGGAGTTTTAGCAGAGCAAAATCTGCCGGGGTCTCTTGCTGCTTGTTCAGACCCTGTGGGCCTAAGAACTAGCAATTAGGAGGAGAGGGGAGACCATTGCTGTCCAGATCGTCTTCTCTCTTGCAAAGTGACAAAGACAATGGCAACGGGCAGAACCATCAGTTCCCCAAGCAATCATAAGAACATAAGAACAGCCCTGCTGGGTGAGGCCCAAGGAAGCCCATCTAGTCCAGCATCCTGTTTCACACAGTGGCCCACCAGATGCTGCTGGAAGCCTACAGGCAGGAGTTGAGAGCATGCCTTCTCTCCTGCTGTTGCTCTCCTGCAACTGGTACTCAGAGACATCATGCCTTTGAGGTTGGAAAGAGAATTCCACAAGTTGATTATGCATTGTGTGAAAAAGTCCTTCCGTTTGTTGCTCCTAAGTTTCTTGGCAATCACTTTCATGGGATGACCCCTGCTTCTAGTATTATGCGAGAGGGAGAGAAATGTCTCTCTATCCACTTTCTCCACACCATGCATGAGTGAAGAAAAGGGGAGTGCCTGTGAAAAGCCTGAAACATGAAAGGTGTCTTTCCCAGAAAGGACATGTGACCAGTAACCTCTCAAACTTCAATACTTGGGGCAGTAAGCTAAAGATTCTCCCTGTTTGCAGCACTGCACAACCTTTCACTCCCCAATCATAGCCGTTTCCGGATTTCGTCTGTGCCCGAAACATAGGGGGGGAACAGGAGCCGTGCCTATTCAATAGTCATGCATATGCGGGGGGAGGATCGGGCCCATTCACAGACCTTCCTTGACTCATGTTCTGATGTCTGTCTTCTGTGTCTTTTGCAGGATTTAATCTAATAAAAAGGTTTGCTCTCTTGAAGACCTCGGCCATCAAAAAAATCCGCAACCCCAAAGGTCCTATGATCCTACGACTGGGCAACATTCCTCTGGTCCGGCCCACTGAGTGAGTCCCCCAGTTCTCACCGTTAAAAGCTAACAGATTATGGCTTGTTTGGTTGTACATCTGCATGCACTGTGCGCAGTTAGCCTGTGGATTTTTCCTATTGCAGAGATAAATAGAACTGGTATAGGAGAACAAGCATCAGACATATCCATGCTGCAGAGTTATATTGGTTGGATAAGCATTCTCTCTCCCAGAGGAACCTTGAAAACTATCGTTCTCTCAAGGAGAAGCTACAGATCTGTAGCAGCACCTTCTCAGCTAAATTGCAGTTCCCAGGATTCTTTGGGAGGAGTCATGATAAGAACGTAATAGCTCTGCTGGATCAGGCCCACCAAGGTCCATCTAGTCCAGTATCCTGTTTCACACGGTGGCTCACCAGATGCCGCTGGGAAGCCCACAGGCAGGAGTTGAGGGCATGCGACTAGTACTCAGAGGCATCCTGCCTTGGAGGCTGGAGGTGGCCTGTAGCCCCCCGACTAGTAGCCGCTGATAGACCTCTACTCCATGAAGTCATCCAAACCCCTCTTAAAGCCATCCAGGTTGTTGGCTGTCACCACATCTTGTGACAGAGAATTCCACAAGTTGATGATGCGTTGTGTGAAAAAGTACTTCCATTTGTTGGTCCTAGATTTACCGGCAATCAATTTCATGGGGTGACCCCTGGTTCTAGTGTTATGTGAGAGAGAGAAGAACTTCTCTCTCTCCACTTTCTCCACACCATGCATGATTTTAGAGACCTCTATCATGTCTCTCCGCAGTCGTCTTTTTTCTAAACTAAAAAGCCCCAGGTGTTGTAGTCTTGCCCCATAAGAAAGGTGCTCTAGGCCCTTGGTCATCTTGGTTGCCCTCATCTTGGTTGTTAGTCATCTTGGTTGTTAATCATAGTTAACAAGGAGCCATAAACCAGCTTAAGTTTGCAATGTGGCTGTTTATTCATAGGAACTCAGGAAGCAGCCTTATACCAAGTCAGACCGCCTAGCTCAGCATTGTCTACCCAGACTGGCAGCAGTTCTCCAAGGTTTCAGGCAGGAGTCTTTCCCAGCCCTACCTGGAGATGCTGCTAGGGAGTGAACTTGGGACCTTCTTCATGCCAAGCAGATGCTCTTCTACTGAGCTAAAGCCCCATCCCTTAAGAGGAATATGTTGCAGCAGACAGTGCTCCCATGTAGTCACCCATCCAAATGCAAACCATGGTGAGTCCTGCTTAGCAAAGACTCGTGCTCACAACTGCAAGACTGGCTTCTCTCCTCAGTGTGATGAAATTACCGTAGCTTGTCATATTTCATGAATTTTTCTGGCACTACCATTCAAATTCGCAAAGACTAAGAATGCTTTCTAGTTTCAAAACAATCCTGTAAGCTGGACTGCTAATTCCCATATTACAGATGGGGAACTGAGGCTGAGTGTGCGTGACTTGCTCGAGGCCAATAACTGAGTCTGCAAGAGAAGCTGGACCCGGGATTTCTAGCAAAAACTGTCTTGCCCTCTACTTTACAGCCAATGTGAGTCTAGTGAGACCTGTATTCCAGTTCCACCTTGATGACTCTATAGCCCCATTCACATGTTATATTCAACTTGTACAAGCAGGTACAGAAGTATACTTCCTATTTGTACCATGCATTTGAGGGACCTGCATCCAGGTGCACTTTTAACATGCACTCAAGTACAGTCATTCACACAAAAACATGTATGAATTTACAGACATCTGTGCACTCATACAGCCTAATGACTGAATGGGGCTCATGCCTCTCAGCCTAACCTATCTCACATGCTTAAAGGTAAAGGTCGGTGTTGACTTGAGTCGGTGTCGACTCCTGGCGACCACAGAGTCCTGTGGTTGTCTTTGGTAGAATACAGGAGGGGTTTGCCATTGCCTCCTCCTGCACAGTATGAGATGCATCCTGCCTGCCACCTTGGAGAAGCCACTGCCAGTCTGTGTAGACAATGTTGAGCGAGATAGACCAAGGGTCTGACTCAGTATATGGCAGCTCCCTATGTTCCTGTGATGCCTTTCAGCATCTTCCTATATCGCTGCTGCCTGATATAGGTGTTTCCCATAGTCTGGGAAACATGCCAGTGGGGATTTGAACCGTCAACCTCTGGCTTGGTAGTCAAGCCATTTCCCCGCTGCGCCATTCGGAGGCTTGCTGAAAGGATAACATGGCGAGGGTGGGGTGTGAGAACGCCTGGTTTCTGAACTCCTCGGAGGAAGGGGGAGTGGTCGATGCAAAAGTGATATGTACATTTGTCCTTTCCCTTGCGCATAGAGATCCTCCTGGGATGTGTCTTGATCACAGGTTCAGCCCTAGGTTAGCTAGTGCCCTAGGTGAGGGGTGCCTTCAGTGCCGCTCCCCACTCTTTCGTTTATTACTGTTGCCAAGTTGCATGGCTTGTGCAGACTCAACTTGGCGCCCCCACCCAGCTCGCCCACCCCTCAGCCTGTCCCTGCTGGCTTAGCCTGCTCGTGTCCTATCTCACGCCTAAGCACAGCCAGGCCGCTCGCTCTAAAACAAGGTGCCCGGCGGGGCTCACATGTGGTTGGTGACTCAGCCACAACCCTGGAGGGCTGGAAGGATGTCTTAGTCCTAGAAAGTAAATCACAGCAGAAAAGAAACGCAGCTTGGGCCTTTTCCCAGCGTCTTATGCAATCACCACCCTGTGTGTTTTTCTTCCTCTGCTGAAACTTGGCATCCGGCCTGACGGGTCTAGACTGGTGGATTGGAACAGCTTAAGCTGTTTACTAGCTGGGCTGTTCCTCTCATCAGAGTGCAGTGCAGAAAGGGCAGGCTGACTTCCCTCCGCTCTGTAACTTCTGCAGGGGAGCAGACCTCCATGACTAGCCGGGGGGCTCAAACTGCGGACCTCCAGCGGCTGTTGGGCTGCAACTCCTCCCAGCATCCCTGGTCATAATGGCCAGTAGTCAGGGAAGAATGGCCAGGTTGCCAATATGCTTCTGGGTGAAATACAAAGTGCTGGTCATTACCTGTAAAGCCCTTAATGGGTTGGGTCCAGGCTATTTAAGAGAGCCAAGAGAGCCTCTTAATAAAAATTTGGAAAGGAAAAAAAGAGAGAGAGAGAGCCAAGAGAGCCTCCTTTCTCATTAACCCTGCTGCCTGTTACGATCTTCTGGTTGTGGTTGCCACCAGCTTGTCTGGTGGCAACTCAGGTCCAGGCTTTCCCTGTGGCTGCCCCAGGGCTTTGGAATATGCCCTCTGCTGAAATAAGAGCATCTCCTTCTCTGTTTTCAGGAAGACCCTCAAGACTCTCCTGTTCTCACAAGCTTTTAATTAGAATTTTAATAATTTTAATAATTTGTTTTATATTGTTTTTATCGTGTTTTCTGTATTTTAACCTGTGATTTTTAATGCTGGGATTTGTACAGCGCCTAGAGATTTACATATCAGGTTGTATAAAAATAGGATAAATAAAAAATATAAATAAAATAAAATAATAAAATAAGATGGAAACTGTAGGCCAATGTCTGCAGGAGGGCTAGAGTTTGAGACCCTTGGTCAAAATGGAGAAGTTCTGGGGCTCACATCTGTGTGACATTCATGTCCCTGGATATGTTTACTTGGGCCAGGGAGCTTTCCTGAGCTTGTTTCTTACGGAGGAACTCGGGGACTGCACGCCTCCCTGGTCCCCAATTTATTGATAAACAATAAACAATCAACAATTATGTTTATTGGCTTCCTTTTTACTTAAAATTATCCAAAGCAGGCTACAGCTTCCTAAAAAGGACCTGTCACCATAGCTTCCAACCCCAATATTGTTGGAGTTTGTGATTAGTTAGCAACGTGCCAAGGAAGCTACGACTCCAGTTACAGAGTCTGGAGTTTAGTTGTTGCAGCTATTTAAAGAACATGCATGGAGATCACTGTAGAGTCTAAACTAAACTGATTTATTGGTGAGATACATTGAGATAGGAAGATCTAATCCTGCCTATCAGCTACATAATGAATAGGCAGGGGGAGAGAGAGATGTCTCCATCTTCTCTCTAGGAGGAAAGGAAGGGATTCTGACTCACTAGAGGAAGGACCTGAGGAGGCAAGGCAGGGGGTCATAGAGTAGAGGCAAGCCGGGACAGGTAAGGAGACCCTCACTAGCTACTTCTATTCCCAATGCCTCTAGTGGTCATTAGGATGGTTGGTGCAAAAGGTCAACGCACTGGGACTTTATCTCCAACAAGTATAAGTATAAGCAGCAGTGCTTCTGATTTCCACACAGAGGGCCCCTCCATCCTGGAGAATACAGGGACGTCTGTCTGCTGTCCTAAGCTGGTGAGGGAAGTGCCCAGGCCAATGTCCTGAGGAAATAAATTCTGTAATTTATTACAGGGTGCCAGGACTCGTGTTCAGCTAAAAATCAATGCAGTGGGAAGTGGGGATGTAGGGATGTAGCAAAACCTTACAGCCTCTTGGTTAATTTTTGTGGGGCACATCTGAAGAGGAGAAGAACTGTTTGCTGCCTTTAAAAAGACAAATGCTCCTTCAGTGGAAAGCCATCAAATGGCGCAGCGGGGAAATGACTTTGACTAACAAGCCAGAGGTTGCCGGTTTGAATCCCTGCTGGTATGTTTCCCAGACTGTGGGAAACACCCAGACTGTGGGAAACACCTATATCACCTATATATAACATCCAGACTGTGGGAAACATCTATATCGGGCAGCAGCAATATAGGAAGATGCTGAAAGGCATCATCTCACACTGCACGGGAGGAGGCAATGGTCAACCCTTTCTGTATTCTACCAAAGAAAAACCACTGGGCTCTTTGGTCGCCAGGAATCGACACCAACCCGATGGTACACTTTACCTTTACTTTAGGGGAGGTGATGCCCAGCGCAATCTGGATCCCTCCCTGCAGCAGTGCCCCTTCCACAAGGCGAAGTGAGGCGGTTGCCTGAAGCAACTCATGACTGGGGCGCAAGTGAGACAAAAAGATGCCCACTGCCACCCCACCACCACCCCCTCTGTCTCCCTCTGTACAGTTGCTGCTCTGCAAAAAGCTGTCCTCCTCCTCCCCCTCCCTTGATTGCTGCTTGCCTGAGAATGAGAAGGGGAGGAAGTGCAAGAGGAAATGAGGAAAGGGCATTGGGGTACTGGAGACACTCTATTTGTAAAGGTAAAGGTAAAGTGTGCTGTCAAGTTGAATTCGACTCCTGGTGCCCACAGAGCCCTGTGGTTTCCTTAGGTAGAATATAGGCAGCAGTGATCTAGGAAGATGCTGAAAGGCATCATCTCATACTCTATTTGTAGTCTCTGCTAAAAGATTGAGTACAAGTCTTAGTAAGGTTGCTTGATAAGGGATTTGCTCTCTGAAACGCCTTGGCCATGAGCAAGATTTTTTGAGGTGCTGCTTTGTTTATTGTTTCTTTGAAGCACCTTGATCTCCCTTGTTTGTTCTTGTTTGGTGCCTTCCCTGTTTTCTTCCATCAGGAAGCTGAACATGCAGGAAAAGGGTGATTGCATCAGCAGCAGAGGGCGCAATAGCCACTGCCAGAAGAACCACATTTTCGGGCAGTGATAGTTAGCATGTGAAGCGGGCATCATTTTCAGGTGGAACTTTTGCTGCCCCAAGACCCCCATGTTGGAGGCAAAAATACGTCTCTAAAGAACTGTGAACCCACCCCTCGTTTGTTTATCAGTGCAGATGGTGAGCACACAGGTGCAGGCAAGCCCCTAGACAGACAGTGCCGGTCTCAAAAGGATCACTAGTTTCCCCAAAGCAAACAACATGTCCTTGGAATCTTCCTGCCCCTCCAGAAGGCCACGACTTGCCCCAGAATTTCAGTCCCAGCCACCCTGAAGTTGGTGGCGGTGTGTCCTGTAGTTAGTAGCCAGCAGTCAGCAAAGACCACCATGGCTCAGTTAAGGAAGCATCTGGGGATCATCATTGCACAGTGAGGAAGCATCTTTAGCTATCAGCTGTATAAAAGTGGAGAGGAAAAGGCCTCTCTTCCGTCCAAAGAGGCCTCTCTTCCGTCCAAAGAGGCCTCTCTTCCGTACAAATTATTCCATCAAAATAATGTAAGCACTTTGGAACTCCTGATAGGTTTTCCCTCTTCCCAGTGATCCCCCCGCTCCAAGGTCTCCTTCCTGCTCTCCTCCCTGCATCCAAATGGCCAACCCTTCACCTAGCAAGGAAGATACATAGAAATGAGGCCAGTGGTTGCTTAGATCCTGCTGGTACTCTCACCACCCAATGCAAATATTTCAGCAGGAAACCTTGCTTTGACTCAAGTACCTGAAACTCAACCCTCCGGAGGGCACGTTCTGCTACAAATGAGCCAGGGATTGGAAACGGCTGCTGCATGGTGGAACAGTCAGTCACAGAGTGGCTCCTCTTTAGAAGCTCTCTCTGTCTTCTTGGCAACCTCTGCTTTTGTTCTGTGAAGACAAGTCCATAGCTGTCTGTAGAAGAAGCACTTCGGGCCCACCTGGCGGCCGCTGAGCCTTGAACTTCATCCCTCCTGCGGAAGTGAGACTAAAGTCTTTCTCTGTCAGAGAATCACGGGAGTGACGCCAGCTCAGAAGTCAGGGACAAAAGGACCACCGTGTTTTGCGTGTCGCTTCTGAAGGTGGCCTTTATCTCAGAATGGTCTGGGGAGCCTCTGGTCACAGGCTGATGTTCAAGCTCTCATCAAGGCCATGGAAAGCAACGAAGGATAATTGTATTGTAAGGACGTGTTCACTGAGACAAGGGCTCCCAGATCTTGCTGGACTATGACTCCCACAATGCCCTGCAACAAGGGCCTTGGGAACCCCTGGATTCGGAGGCTGAGGACAGCAGGGCAGAGCCCAGCCCCTTCAGCCCAGCCCTCAAAGTGCACTTCCATATCCTCCAACACATCAGCGTGAAAAAAGGGACGTGCCTTGGGACGTCTAGGGGTGTGTGGCCAAGCAAACGGAGACCAGTAGCAGCTCATCCTAAGGAGCTGGGGGGGAGGACCAAAGGAGGCAGCTCGGGTTGCGCCTTACTCTCCCGCCCTGCCTGCAGGCTGACCATTCATCCAGTAGAGCTGTGTGGGCAACCGTGCAGCTCTATCTGATGAATGGCCAGCCTGTAGGCAGCACAGCTCTCGGGCAGGGCAAGAGGAAGAGGAGCCACCCAAACTGCCTCCAATGGCGCCTCCCTGGCTTGTTAGGATGCACTGCTACCGCCTGGGACTGTTTGGTGTGCGGAATTGTCCAACCAGTGTGGTGTACAATTCTGACTAAAAGCGTGCCACAAATGAAAAGCAAGCCATAATGTGCATGCGGAGCGTATGATACTAGGTTGCCAAGGCAGATACGCGAAGCTCCGACCTCCAACATTTTGCAGGTGAAGATAGAGATATACCTGCAACAAGTAATTCTTATCCCAAGGATGACTGTCCAGGCCCCCACCGACTATCACTCTTTGCCCAAGTCTGGCTTTTTGAGGGGTTGGGGGCAAGAGGAGGAGAGTTGTATCCTGCTCTAAGCCAAGTCAGGGATTCCGGAGGAACAAGGACGCTGAGCAGCCCCGTGGAGGAAGCCGTCAGGACCTTGGCTAGCTCCCAGCAGGAACCCACAAGAGCTGGGTCCAGCAACGCAGGAGAGGTGTTGCTCCAGAAGCTTCTTGGAAAAGACTGCCCATGGCTGCTGCCCAGGCCGCATGAACTCGCGCTGCCCCTTCCCCAGGGAAAGCTCTACTGCTTAAAGGCACCTTGCCCAGTCTTCTAAGCATGGCCTCCAGCAGCACCGGGGGGCTTTTACTGGGGCTGGCAGGTCCTCAGGAGATTCTTCCAAGTCAGAGGATGAAGGCAGAGTTGTGTCCTCACATCATGGTGGAGATGGTGGCTCAAGTTCTCCAGGTTTTCCTGGTGCGGGGAGTCCTGGTAGAGCAGGGCCACCGGGTTCTGGGTCACAGGATCTCCCTGCCCTTTCTGTTCCCTTGTACGTTCTGCCTCACCCTTCAGTGGGGGTCTGGGTCACGGCATTTTGCTGCATGCAAAATGAGGAAACTGTGGCGAGGGAATTTAGCACAGCCTTCATTCATAAAAATGCATGGCACTTATGTAGCTGTGAGGGAACCCTGGGAAATGGCGCAGGGCAGGGAGGAAGGCGGGCCACTGTCCACAGTGGGGAGCATAGCACGAGGCCGCTTACTCCCTCAAGTGGTAGCGTTGCTGCTCTTTCTGCCCAGCACTGGCCCCTGCAGGGAAGTAGTGAGACGCTCCCCACAGCAAGCAAGGATGCCCAAGCATCTGGGAGCATCTCGTGAGACCAGGGGTGTGGGGAGGCGGTTCTCACGAGATTTCAGGGTGAGATCCCATTCTCACCTGAGGTCTTGCGAGAATTGCTTTGGATGTCAGGGGCTATATAGAGGCTGGCCAGCCAATGATGAGGGGCTCATCCTGGCCACCAGAGCCTGATGACTCCTGCTGAGGCCTGGGGCAGCAGTTCCTTAGGAGCTTTGTGCAAGTAACAAGCCCTGTTACAAGAAGGAGCACCATACCCTTGTAAGGACTCTGGGGCCACGCCACGCCATGTACATCCGCCACGCCACGCCATGTGGAGCCTGGCAGTAGCATATTCCAAGTGTGTGTTTTTTAAAGGCTTCATGTGCATGTTTTTAATGATCATTACAACCCCCTCTCCCATATGGCAGGCCAGTCGGGTTGTGTCTGTATTGTGGGGCCTGGAGCAGGGTCAGAGAGGGAGAAAAACATGGCTTGCCTCAGGACTGCTGGTGAGTGTGTGTCTGAGAGGAGACTTCCTGGTTTACACTTGGGAAGCCAGCTCTGCTTCTCCAGCGTTCCCCCCTCAGACTCTGAGGCCTACGGCAGAGAAGATGAGCTGGTCTCATGGTAGCAAGCATGACTTGTCCACTTAGCTAAGCAGGGTCTGCCCTGGCTGCATATGAATGGGAGACTTGATATGTGAGCACCGTAAGATATTCCCCTCAGGGGGTGGAGCCACTCTGGGAAGAGCAGAAGGTTTCAAGTTCCATCCTTGGCAGCATCTCCAAGAATCTCTGAGAGAGATTCCTGCCTGCAACCTTGGAGCTGCCAGTCTGGGAAGACAATACTGAGCTAGATAGACCAATGGCCTGACTCAGTATATGGCAGCTTCCTATGTTCCTAAGATGTCCCGAAACTCAGAGGTCTGGCTCAGATTAAGCCCCAGAGAAGCGTGATGATCAGATCTGAGATGAGATGAAAAGCAATGTGTTTCTCTTTTCCCCTTTTGTGTTTGCCAGTGTCTCTTTTCTGTTCGGGGGGGGGGTCCCAGGGGGGTTCCCTTTGCCCTTTTTCAGTGATGCTTTTCAAACAGTTTTCTTTACTAGAGGCTGGGCTCTGTGGCTCTTGGGAATAGGTGTGTTTGTTGAAGCACTTGGCTAGCCAGGGGTGGCCTGTTATGATCTCCTTCTGTTGGTTCTTGTTTTGCTGGGGTGATTCATGAGCCAGGCACGCGCCCAGAACACGGAGACAGGAGCAAATAAAAGACGGATGACCTGGAGCAGGTCTCCGAGAAGACGACAAGCAGATCCGCTCGCATCTGGTTTCGTGGCTATGCCAGAGGAGCAGAAGCCAAAAAACATCCGTGCGGGTCTCATTCCTTAGCTGGGCAGGGGAGCCTGCAGTGGAGGGAGAGACAGGACTCTCTGCCCACTCTCTCAGATTGAGGAGGAAACCATCTGGGTCAGTTCTGCAAAGGCTTATCACTGTCTCTCGCTGGGGGCTGCTCTCTGCAGCCTGCTAGACATTTGTCAGGAGGAGGGAAAGGACTCCTTGTGATTTCCAGCCATGCCAGGGAAATGACTGCGGTGGGTGACTGTTGGGGGCTTTCAAAGAATGACATTGCTGTGTCTGCCCCCTCTTTGGAAAAGGGAGGATTTCAGCTTGAGAGGTTCACCGTGTTTTTGCAGTCCTGGCTAGGTTGCCAAGGCAGGAGGTCTGTCAAGCTCTTGGTGGGGCCACCACATAGTAGCCATGCAAGTCATCGTCCTGCCTGAGGCAGGCTGCCAAATGGTCCCCACCCCCATGCTCGTGTGCACCTCCATTTAGTCTGCAGCACAGGGGTGTAACTATAATAGGGCAAGGGGAGACAGTTGTCCAGGGGCCCACTGCCATGCCCCCCCCAGAGGCAAGTCACATGACTGACTCCCCCAGCCACACACCTGCTCGGGCTTCCTTCAGTTGTATTCATCCTCCGAAATGGGTGTGAGTGTTAAGACCTGGAGCTCACTTCTTTGGGTGTGTGAGCAAACACAAGCACCTCCGTCCTCCTCTTCTCCAAGACACTTCTGCCCTTCCTTGCCTGCTGCTGCCATCATGCAAAGAAGGAGAGAGTGGAAGTGGGATTAATGAAAGGGCAGGAGAGTACAGGAGGCGTTCTAGCGAGCGTCTTCTGTACTCTACCTCCCCAGCAGGTGGGCAATGAGGAGGAGGTGGTGGCCATGGCACTCTTGGGGCAGGGCTTTGCAGAATCGTGGCAGTGGAAAGTTGCTCCAGTAGTGGTGGGTGGAAGGAGGAGGTGGGGGAGCCAGTGGGGGCCATCCTACCACCCCTGGGCCCCAAAATTTGCTACTTGAGGCAGCTGCCTCAGTTCGACTCATAGGGAGTTGTCTCTGCCACCATGTGTGGTTACTGGGCCACATTCCGCCAGGAGAGGCATGGCAGTGTAGGTCTCCATTATGGACAAAATGCAGGGGGGGGGGAAGATGGGGTTAGATCCAAAGAACCATGAGCGAAAGGGAAGTGGTGACTAGTGTCCCCTCTAACAGTGTCCTCCCTTCCACATTTCGTCCGTGATGGAGGCCTGCACTGCCATGCCTCTCCTGGCGGAATGTGGCCCCTGCAAACTGAGCAAAGAGACACCTTCTAAGTGGTGATTCTCTTATATTTAGCAGAGGGAGAGCAACTGGCCCTATCCAAACCCAGCACAGCATCCCTCCAGTCAGGGGCGTAACTATTGTAGGGCAATGGGAGACAGTTGTCTGGGGGCCCACTGCCTTGGGGGGCCCCCCAGAGGCAAGTCACATGACTGACTCCCCCAGCTGCACACCCGCCCGGGCTTCCTTCAGTTGTATTCATCCTCCAGAACTGATGTGAGAGTTAAGACCTGGAGCTACCAGAACAGCATGTCTTTCTCTAGTACCATTAAATGACTTGCATCGCCCACAATTTACAAAACCTTTTAAAAAACAATTTAGGATGAATTTACTAATGCTTTAGTAAAGGCATTTTACTAAGCTTTTGGTTACCACTATTCAGCCTCATGTAAGATTTCTTTACTTCATGAGCTTCAGTGGAGGCGGGGGGCATTTTAAAATCTTGTCTCTGGGCCCACTCCGACCTTGCTACGCCCCTGCCTCCAGTGGCTGTTGCTGGTGTCTACCTTATGTTTCTTTTTAGATTGTGAGCACTTTGGGGACAGGGGACCCTCTTCTTGATGTATTATTTATTTTTCTATGTAAACTGCTTTGAGAATTTTGTTGAAGAGCGGTATATAAATATCCATAGTAGTAGTAACAGGAATTCCCAGATGTTGACTACAACTCCCATAATCCCCAGCCAAAGCTCATTGCAGCTGGGGATGCTGGGAGTTGTAGTCAACAACATCTGGGAATCCCTGTTAGAGTGACCACAGTAGTGACTAGTGCTGTTCCACAAGGGGCCACATGAGAGCTTGCACAGGAGTCCATGCAGTTTTCATGATTCTGCTTGTGTGAGAGGCTGCATGAAGGGGCGGCCCTTTCATGAGGCCAGGTGAGGCGGTCACTTCATGTGGCAGGCTGTTTGGGTGGCAGGAGGGCAGCGAGATGGCCCACCCCTGCTATTGTCAACAATTTCTTTTAAAAATCTCTTTATTTATTTAAAGGCAGCAGATAACTGGGGCACCTGCAGAGTAGCTTGATGCCTCCTGCTGTTGCTGTCAGAGCAGTTCTTTGGGACTGACCCAACTCTTAGCACCTTTGTCAGAAGTGCCTCTCCTCACACTCCTTGCAAAGCCTGCAAGAAGTGAAGAGGAGGCCGCTTACCACCTACCCTCCTCCTCCTGTTCCACCCCCTAAAGCTTTCAAACCTCCCAGGGGTTGGTTGTGAAAGGGGGCTGGCCCCCACTACGAGGCTGCAAAACTTTGGGCCACCCTTCATTGCACAAGCTGTGGTGCAGCACTTCTGTGCAAGCTAAAGAGCTGCCCTGGTTTTTCCTTTCCCTTTTCTCACGCAGCACTGTAGGGCAAAGTTGAAGGGAAAGCACATTCTGCATGCAAAAGGGCACCTTGGGAACTACCCACAATCGTAGATCAGACCAAGGCAAACATAGACCGCCAGCTGTGTGCATTGTGGGGTCTGGCAGGTGTTGGATCTCCCATTCTGTTTTTATTATCTTGGGCACAGAGCAAAACCCAGGAGATCTATGCAGCCTCTGCTAGGATTGAGAGGACCTGCCCCTTCCCATTCCTGTTTTATTCCACTCCTCTAGGACTCTGCTTTAATTTGGAGGATTCTCTGAAAATTAATTCCAGAATTAGGGCATGCTTCATTCGCTGAAGCATCCAGTGCCTTCCATTCATTTGCTTCCCTCGCCCCGCCATCCCGCGTTACCAATGAGCACAAGCGGGCACTGATGAAACGCTACAAAAAACACAATCTGGATATCCTATGTCTGATGGCATCAAAACTCTTCCTGTGCAATATTATATTGATACTGATGTGCACAAGTGCTCCTGAACAGTGGAAAAGCAACACAGAGACAACAAGAACCCTTGGTACCACCATGTATAAAAGCACATCACATTTGCTTCTTTGGTGGTGTTTTAGCAGTGGACATTTGCCTTGGCAAAACACTGCACAGAAACGATCTTGATGCAAGCATACATACAATTATATCAAGATTACTTTTTTGAAATGCTGTTTTAGTAGACACAGAAGTGTGTGCTGGTTATGCACATGTGTGAAGGATGCCAATGAACTACAAGAGTCAAAAGCTGCGACAAACTCTCTCTCTCTCTCTCTCTCTCTCTCTCTCTCTCTCTCTCTCTCTCTCTCTCTCTAATTTGTACACCGCCCCAAACTTTTGTCTCTGGGTGGTTAACAATAGCATAAAACAAGTTGAAAACATATACAAAAAACTTATAACAATTTAACAATTTAAAATAAACCAGAGATTAAAACCTAAAAAAAATTAGGAAGCTGAGAAAGCTTGGGTGAAAAGATGGGTTTTCAGGTGTTTTTTTGAAAATTGCCAGAGATGGGGAGGATCATATCTCAGCAGGGAGTGCATTCCACAATCTTGGGGCAGCAACCAAGAAGGCCCGTCTCTGTGTAGCCACCAAACGAGTTGGCGGTAACTGGAGACATACCTCCTCAGATGACCTCAATGGGCGGTAGGGCTCATAATGAAGAAGACACTCTCTTAGATACCCAGGGCCTAAAGCCAGTTAGGGCTTTATAAGTTATAACTAGCACTTTGTATTTTGTCCAGAAACCTATTGGCAGCAAGTGTAGCTCCATCAGTAAAGGAGTAACGTGGCCTCTCCGAGATGCCATGCACAAGGATCATGCCATGCACTCTTTACAAAGTTCAGAAAATTAAAAAGAAATGGGGCTGTGTAGAATTCTTAATACATTGGCCATGTCACACAGGATGACAATGGTGTTTCCAACCCTCCAGGGCTGCTGTGCACATGAAAGCCAGCCCCGGTGGGGTTGCCCAATTCCTTAAAACAGCGCACATGCAATTGTGCAGCTGAACGTCAGTCCAAATGGAAGTTCAGCTTGTTTAATGGTTCAAATGGAAGCTTGAACGGAAGCTTAGTCTGCAGGCTGTTCTAAGGAGGTGCACAACCCCACCTCGGCTGGCTTTCGCTGGTACAGCACTCCTGATGGATCGGGAACACTGATGTTGCCTTGCCCAACATGGCCATTGATTCCATTTTGAAAACAAGACCAGGTCCATGTGAAACTAGAAAATCAGGGGAGAAATATCAGTAATACTGGAAACACCTGATCCCTGGCAGGTCAAGATCCATGTCCGATGGGCTGTGGGCTACTTGTTGGGTCATGTGTTTTAAGGCCTGTAGAAGAGCTTCATGATTTAAAACGTCAAGGGCCCCGATTCTGTTCTCTGTCTGGCATTCAAAGAAGAGCAAAGAACTGAAGCCCTCTGCAAAGATCATGTGACAAATGAGGAAATCTGCAATGGAAATAAATATCTGGTGATGATCAAGCCAAGAACGGGTTATTAACTGACGGGCCATGTTGCAACAGTAGGAAGGATTCCACAGATGAAACTGATCCCTGCTCTGGCTAAGCTTCCAAATCTGATTTGGTCTGGTCTTGGATTTATTTATTTTTTTAATGCACACAAAAAAAGAATACAGATGCTTGTGGCTGCTGCTACTGGAGCACAAACTTTGGACAGACTTCTAGATTCCAGGCCCATCATGACCTCATTATAGTAATCCTTAAAAAAAAAGTATTATTTTTGTGTTTTGGAAAAGAGACATTTATGAGTGGTTGTTAGGACAACCTGCTTTTCCTTTTGACAGAGGTGGTGTTCCTTGGAGCATGTGCAGAGTGTGTTCTGGCATGGCAATGGAGGGAAAACTTCACCTGTTGTGTTTCCTTCTGTCATGCAGCTTTTAAAGGCACAGAGACTATGATGGGTGGGAAAGATGGCGACTCTAGTGGTATTTGGTTTGTCCCATGGATATTTGGGGCAATTCACATATTACCTTGTATTAAGGGCCCACCTAATATGTCACCTAAGGTGTGACATAAAACAATGTGGACAAACCTGTGTTTACCAACATGTGTATCTGTACACAGAGCTGATTCAGACATCACACAGAAACCTGTCTAAAGCTGGGATCTGAGGAACATCCCTGTGCTTCAAGAGAACATGCCCCTGGCTCCCATCCCAATTTAACCTAAGGAAGCATCAACCTCCTAGTTAGGTTAACGTAAGCAGAGATGAGTTGTGTTGTCTGAATTGCTCAATCTCGGCTTACTCTCACCTACTTGCTTCAGATAACCCAATACTTGTACCCAAGGAATGAAGTGAGTTACAGATCTCAGATTAACTGAAGCAACTAGGTTAGAGTAAGCCAAGATGGATTGGTTTGGATGACACAACCAATCTCTGCTTAACTTAACCTAAATAGAAAGCTGACACTTGGGCAGGAATGGGAAGAGGAGCACACACCCCAACAACCCAGGGATGTTGTGCAGAGCCCAGTTTCATCCAAGGTTCTGTGTGGTGTCTATCCATGCACTGGTGAGGCAGGACTGACTGAGGTTTGCTGTCGAGTGCACGTATACGTGTTGGTAAACCTGGGTTTCCCACTGGGTTTCCCGGAAGAGGCAAAACTCAGCTAGAAACTGTCTTGAGTTGGCAATGAGAAATGATTGAATGGGCTGGTAGAAGGGATTTATTATGGGCCTGCCAACCCATTTAAGATTACTCAGCTAATCATCTCCCCTTTAACATATTAATCAATTGAATGCAAATAAATTGGCATCTGGCCATGGACGCCTTTGTTGTTGCTGTTGAGATCCTGAAGAAAGCAAAAGAGAATTTGCAATTTAATAAACAAAAGCTTGTCCTCATTAGAAGGAAGAGCCACTGCTCATGTTTTCTTTTTTTTGTTCCTTAGCACATCTGCACTAAAAATAGTCTCAAAAGCATAATAAACAAGAGTGCCCTTCGTTTGTCGCATCACCAATTAAAATTGGCCCCAGCATCAATGAACAAAAGCTTTTGTTGAGGAAAGTACCAATTAAAGCTTGCAGCTCTGCTTTTTAAATGTTCATTGTGTGTGTTCGTGTATGAGAGAGAGAGAGCGAGAGAGAGAGCGCGCGCGCAATGGGCCTGATTGTTTATGAGCTAGGGGTGTACATTTTTGAATTTTCTTGTTTTGATTTGTATCCGAATCGAAACACCCCCATTTTGTTTTGTAGCCAAATTTTCCGAATCCGAATCTGAATCGATTTGGATTTTTTAAAAGGGTCCCAGGGCAAAAAGAGTGGGTGGTTGTGGTAGTGTCCAATGGGTGGAAGCTACCACCCAAATTTCAAAGGAATTAGGCAAAGGGCTGATATTTTGTGAATTTTTAAAGTTTACACATCTTTAAGCATTTTCCCATAGGGAATAATGGGGATTCCAGCAAATGTATCACTTCAAATCAAGAGGAAAGGGATGACCCAGAGCGGAGTGTGGTGGGTGGTAGTGCCCAATGGGGACAAGGAAACTTCCAGAATTATCGCAAAAGAATTAGGAACATAGGAAACTGCCATATACTGAGTCAGACCATTGGTCTATCTAGCTCAGTATTGTCTTCACAGACTGGCAACAGCTTCTCCAAGGTTGCAGGCAGGAATCTCTCTCAGCCCTATCTTGGAGAAGCCAGGGAGGGAACTTGAAACCTTCTGCTCTTCCCAGAGCGGCTTCATCCCCTGAGGGGAATATCTTGCAGTGCTCATACATCAAGTCTCCCATTCACATGCAACCAGGGCAGATCCTGCTTAGCTATGGAGACAAGTCATGCTCAGCCACAAGACCAGTTCTCCTCTCCATTGGGAAAAGGGCTGATCTTTTGTGAATTGTTGGCCAATGTGGGGTCAGTAAAGAGTGGCAAGAAGCAAAAGAGCCAATGGGGAACAAGGAGGGAATTGTCAGCAGATCGTCAGCAGATCAGCCCATGATTTAGGTCACTGATCAGAAGGCTGGAAGGGTGGGAAATTCAAAGAGATGTCAAACACAAAATGAAGACTGACTCAGAGATCACCACAAAATGGAGGTCCGAAACAACAAAACGTTTTGTAGCCGAAACGGACGTTTTGTTTTGTATACAAAACTTTTGGATCTGGAAAACTGGTGTTTTGTTTTGTCTACAAAACACCCAAAACAGGCTGTTTTGGGTACAAAACGTTTTGTATCCGAAACGTTTCGCACATCCCTTATGACTCAAAATGAAGCTATTCTCACGACCAGCCAAAATTGGGCTAAGGGAGCTCAGCCCGGTTTTGGCTGGTTGTGTGCTACAACGGGAGTTGCGTGGCTCCCGGCAGCCAGCCCTCTTAAATCTGCCCCCTCATTAATGGGGCTGTGCTCCACTAACCCCATTTTCCTGGTTGTGTGTCATTGCGGCGTGGCTCTGCGCCATGACGACTCAGGAGTAGACCCCTGACGGGGAGGCTACAATAAGTCCCCTGGTGTCAGGGGGCTTCCCAGAATGCCCCATGCAGTTGTGTGGGGCATTTTGGTACTTCCAGGGGCCAGGAGGCCCCCGACCCCCACCGCCTAAACCGGCTCTGTGATAGAGCTGGTAATTGTGTGGGTGGCTGATCGCGCTGCCCAGGGCAAGCTGGCTGCTCATGTGTGGGGAGAGTGGGTCAAGCCCACTCTCCCCGCAACCCCGCAACCCCCCTTATGACACTTCACACTGCTCATGTGAAGCGCCTCCATATTTTTATACACATGGGGTTAAACACCCTGAAAATGGGGTATAAGGTTTATGTCACTGTTTGCTTTGATATGCAATGGGAAGTGAATTTCCACAATGGGAAGTGAAATTAAAATGGTGGTTCCACACGGCACATGATATTATCCAGCAATGTCATTCCTCATGGCCAAGTTTCTTCCATCTGGTTTACGCACATCCCATTCAGCAAAGGTCCTCTGCCACTTCTGTTGCTTCCTGTTCCCAGCCGGGGCAATACTGATTTAAGCAGGATATCAATCTGAGGAAGAGGGAAACACTCCCTTAGCAGGGACCCCTTCCTTGGGTGATGTCCCCATGTCCTCTCGCACAGAGGATACTCCTCCAGGGGGTGGGGGCCTCCTAGCAGTGGGTGATTCGATCATTAGGGGCATGGAGAGATGGGTCTTTGACCTGTGTGTAGACTGCTTAGTGACTTGCCTACCTGGTGTGAAGGTTGTGGAAGTCACGCTGCGTCTAGGTAGGCTAGTGCTGGGGAGGAGTCAGCTGTTGTGTTGCACATTGGCACCAACGATGTTGGGAAATGCAGTTGGGAGGTTCTGGAAGCCAAATTTTGGCTGCTAGGTAGCATACTGAAATCCAGGACCCCCAGGGTAGCGTTCTCTGAGTTGCTACCTGTTCCACATGCAGGGCCAGCGAGACACGCAGAGCTGAGAGGTTTCAATGCGAGGATGAGACAGTGGTGCCAGGAGGAAGGGTTTAAATTTGTTAGGCACTGGCATACATTTTGGGGCAAGCAATGCCTGTACAAAAGGGACAGGCTCCACTTGAACCAAGATGGAACCAGACAGCTGATGCTTAAGATAAAAATCTGACGATCACTAGAAACCGAGCTTCATAGTCTTTCCCCCAGAGTGGGGAATGGTTGCTTTAATTACTGGTTTTCTTTTTCCTTTTCCTTTTCTAGCATAATAGCTATAAATAAACGTCTTTACTGGAGGCTAAACTGGAGAGTACGAGCCAGTTGTATGTCACTTTCTCTAACTTTAAAACAGCAGCAAGAGCCCCAATGCAAGCTTAGTAAGCTGTGAGAATGAGCAGAAGAATAGCAGAAGGTGGAAAGTGAAAAGCTGTTTAACCCTTCCTTCTCTGGCAACTCAAAACTTCCCTTCCTAAACTGCTTTAAACTGCATAGGAGAAAAGATATGGATACCAGGCAGCAAAATGGGCATTTCCCAGAGTTTTGGGAATCCCACCAAAAGCTTAGCAGCCCATTAAGATTAGACCTTACTACATGCAACTCCTCCTGTCTCCCTGGGAAGTCAGAAGTATGGAATCCCCACTTGGCATCTGGAGAGCAGGCCTCGACATGGTTTCGATTGAGGTTTCAGCATTCTTGGGGGGGTGTTCTTCAGTTCAAGACGTGCAGACAAGAAGATAAGCTAGAATGGAGAATGTGTTTCCCCAGCTTGGAGCAGTAGCAGTACACTCTTGTCTTCGTGAATTTAATTGAATGCACTTCTGAAGCGAATGCGCTTCTGGCATTTGTACACCCACCTATGAGGGTGCACTTGGGTAAAAAAAGGTGCCATTGAAGAATGACAGCTGTGTGGGTGTGAGGGTAGAGGCTGTGTGGAAAGGCTCAGAACTTATGCACACAAGCTTGTAGCTTCTGGCATGAGCCCGGCCCCAACACAGCGGAGTTCTTTGCACATGTGGCATGTCCAATTAAATTATCCCGGACTACAGGGCTGGGGAAAACCTCTGCCTGAGACCTTGGAGTCTTTGCCCAGTTAGTCCTCTGCTAACTGGGCAAAGAGGCAGGCGGCCAGCGGGGGGGGGGGGAGAGGGATGGGCGGGTGGCCAGTGGCCAGAAAATGGAGGCTGTGGCAAACTAGAGGTGCAGATGCTCTGTGCCTGGCGCAGCTAGTTTATTTATTCTTTCTCCATGTAAAATGCTTTGGAAATTTTTGTTGAAATGCAGTATATAAATATTTGTTGTATTTGGTGTAGAGCTGCTGCCAGTCAGAGTAGATGATACTGAGCCAGATGGACCAATAGCCTGACTCAGCATATGGCAGCTTCATCTGTGCCCTTGCACACAGATGCTTCTGTCAAAGTTCTTTTGAGACAACTTTAATGGGTTGCCTGAGAATACCCACAGGAAGCACAATTTTGGAGGAACCACCCATTTCTTTCCACTCTGCATACCTCTCCCTCCTCCTCTTGTTCCCAGACAGCTGTTCCCCATGGGCCTGCCAGATGAATTCACTCTAGTGATCACCTTGCTCTTGAAGAAACAGACCAGCAAAGAGAACTGGTACCTCTTCCAAGTCACCGATCGTCAGGGATACCCCCAGGTAGGTCTGCCTGGCCTAACCCCGCCCTTCCTTGGCCTCAGTGCTCCTTGCGTTCTGTCATGCCTCTCTTCTTCCCACTGAGGGCAGTTGAAACCTTGGAGAAGCTGCTGCCAGTTTGTGAAGACAATACTGAGCTAGATAGACCAATGGTCTGACTCACTATATGGCAGCTTCCTATGTTCCTAGTTGCCACCAGGTTTATACCCTCTTCCCTGAAGCCCGGTTTTGAGATGTGGTGAACTAGTTCTTACTATGCAACAATCAGTTGGATCTGTCCCTGCCTGACCCTGCTGCTGCTGCTGCTGCTACAAGGAAAACGGTCTGTTCAGGGAAGAGAGCTGGTCTTGTGGTAGCGAGCATGACTTGTCCTCTTAGCTAAGCAGGGTCTGCCCTGGTTGCATATGAATGGGAGACTTGATGTGCAAGCACTGCACGATATTCCCCTTAGGGGATGGAGCCACTCTGGGAAGAGCATCTAGCTTCCACGTTTCCTCCCTGGCAGCATCTCCAAGATAGGACTGAGAGAGACTCCTGCCTGCAACCTTGGAGAAGCTGCTGCCAATCTGGGTAGACAATAATGAGCTAGATGGACCAAGGGTCTGACACAGTATGTGGCAGCTTCCTGTGTTCCTGGGTGGTCTCCTCAGACCCCTACTTGGGGTCAGCAGGGGCCCAAGTTTATATAGCACATCTGTGGGAGATTGCCCTGGCAGAAGATCAGGAGTTCTTTTGAAGGGGTTCTCTTATCTGCTGCCCCAATCCTCTCCCTCCCTCCCTCCCTCCCTCCCTCTCTCTCTCTCTCTGACGTGCTGTCTTGATCTTTCTGCCTCTGTTTCCCCTCATGCCTGCCCTCTCTGCCTCTCTTTCTAGAACATTCTCTTAGCCAACGCTGTCTCTTTTCACCCCCTCAGCTCTCCCTGGGGATCAACAGCAAAGAGCAGAGTCTGGAGTTCCGGGCCAAGGGCCAGGATGAGGAGTTCATCAGTGCGGTCTTTGCCGGCAAAGGGGTCTCCTCCCTTTTCGACTTGAAGTGGCACAAGATGGCCCTCAGCGTCCAAAGCCAGGTGGTCTCGGTCCACATCGACTGCAGCTACATCTCGTCTAAGCCCCTGCTGGCCCGGCACCGGCTGGTCGTGCAAGGCAACGCGTTTGTCGGACTGGATGCTGTGCAGGGCGCTCCTGTGGCCGTGAGTCATTATGGGATTTTGTGCACAAGCTGGTTTTCCTTGGAGAAAGAGCACGCTAGAACTGTGGCAAATAAAGAAATAAATATTGCTCCTCATCCAGGCTCCTCCAAAAATAGAGCAAGGTTAACAGCCCTGGCAGACAAGTCACTTGAGGAGTTTTGAGCACAGGTGATGTTTTGGTGCTCCAGACGGAACCTTTTCTGGCCCATGCAATTAACTGGGAGCATACAAAGACTGTGCCTATCCTGGTGTCTTCCACGGGCATCCTGATGTTGCCCTGGTGCGTTTCTTTAATGTGGGTGGGGGGCTATTTTTCCCGAACCATTTGAACGCATGGTCCAAATACGAGTAGTATTTGAAGGGTGTTAGCTAGAATGATCCACTCCCTGCATGGAATTAAAAAATGCTCCAAGAAGGATGTCCTGAAAAGGTCACCATGAGCTAAGTCTCGGTGCATCCCCATTTTAATTGTGTGGGCTACTTCTGGTGGGTGGTCATCATCAGAACTGGCCATAATTTCAAAAAGACAATTGAAATTCTTTGTGGGGTTTCACACAACCCCGGAACAAGAGTGTAAAAGGGGTAGCAGGATAGTAGGAAGTTGTCCAAGACAGAAGAAGAGTTTGGGCTCTTGCACATGAGCAGAACAGACGGACAGAGCCCAGCGCACACATAAAAGCCGCAGTGGCAAGCTCAGAGCCAGGAAACCCTCCAAGATTTGGGAGAACCTTCCCACAAGGTTCAGGAGGCAGAAAACCCCATGACGTCAATCAGCTGTCCTCTGATTGACCATGAAGCGGCAGAAGGCAGGCCCAGCCCTATTCAAGCCATTGCTAGCATGGGACCATAGAGTGTGCTGTGCAGAGCGGCACATTCATAGCTAGCAGTCCCTCAAGCCACAGTGCTTTCTCACAAACATGGCAGCCGGCTGCCAGAACCTGAAAACATGGTGAAAGGCAGACACATGATTGACAAGCTTAGATGCCAGGGCCCATGCTCTTCACTAATCTGGGTTAAGAATGAGGGTTAGAAGCAGGGTTGCCCAGATTCAGACTACTAGGGCTTGGGGCATTTGCCCTGGTTTGCTTGTGCATGCAACCCTGGGTTAGAGGCAGATAACCTAGGCTTAGCTGCTCATGCAAAGAGATTTACAGGTTTATTAAGCCAGAAATGACTGCAGCCCTGCTCAGATCTTATGAAAATGTTTTAAATCTATGTGTCAAGGAGGCGATGGAAGAATGCTGGCTGGCCATATTTCCCACATTGACCAAGCACTGAACACAGCTTCTAATATATTTATAGGGGGTATATTTCCAGTAAACAAGTCAGAAACTGTTTGATGAGACCAGCTGTTTGATTAACAACAAACTGAGCTAATTTTGGTATTGAGTGCATTTTGTAATAAATCAGATGGTTTTCAGAAAGCCTGATTTTCCCCAGGAACATGAGATTTTCACTTAGTTTGTCTTTGGGTGAATTCCATCTCCCATCAGGTTTCTGCCGCTGAATTCTTCTCTGTCCCTGATTTCTTGCCACATACAGAGGTTGAATCAGAGGTGGAACTGAAGCAGCAACCCTGCCAAAATCAGGGGTGGGTGGCAAACCCCTCTTGGGCCAAATTACACTTTAGATTAAATGCATAATTTAGCCCTGTATGTTTTCTCTAAGATGTAGCTGGCAGGGAGAGAAGATAATAAGGACTGGAAAGTGGAAAGTGGAAGGGGAAAGGAGGCCTTAAGCAGGGGCATTACTCGAATTGAACAAGGTGGGGGGACAAATGTCTCTGACCCCCTGAGTGAGGGGGTGCCCACTGGCTGCGTGACAGCTTGCTCTTTGTTTCAACCCCTCGCATTGCTCTCTCCCGATCTTATCACCGCTCCATGACCGCCCTACTGGGCTAACAACAGGCACGGGGGGCTCTGATCCGGATCGAGACTACAGCAGAGGCAATGACTCAATGCCCCTCTTTCTCCACACCATGATTGAAAGCACCCCTTCCATGGCTGCTGTTTGAGTTAGAAAAACACATGCACACAGGCCCAAACTCTGCATTTAACCTAACATGTAGTTTGGCCTTTTTTCTCCGGCATGATTGTTATTGCTAGTGGAGTTGGCCATTTCCTGGAGGAGCAAAGGAGCTTGGGCAGTCAGCCAATGAGGCTGCAATACCCTGGGATGAGTAGTGGTTGGTCCTATGGAGCCGGGGTGTGTGTGCCCAAAGTTTGAGGCCACCTGCACAGGGCGTGAGAAGCTGCCCAGCCTTGTCGTGGCCAGCTGGGCAGGCTGGCGGGGCTAGATCATTCATGGTAGACCCCAATTGTATAGGCCTGATCTGGGTGCTGGCTTCAGCTGTGATACAATCGCTCTACAGCAGTAAGACCGGAGGAAGCAAGTGGGAATGGAGGCCAAACACCAGAGAAGGAGGGTGGGAGTCACCGAAGGCCAAAGCAGGGTCAAGAGGCCTAATCAGCAAGCAGTGTGGGAGCCCTGGTTTGCTGTGTCTCTGGGGCAGGGGACTGGTTTGACCCAGGGATGTGCCGCTCTTCTAGAGTGGGCCAGGAGCCACCCAGGGATCTGAGAAACATCTCAAAGACCAGGGAACATCAGGGCGGTTAGGCTTCTTCCCCAGCCAGAACCTGAAGAACCCTGTTTCAGGAACAACAGGTGCCAACACCTGGCTTGTGCGCCCGTAACTGAGTTTGTCTGTTACAGTTTGATGTCCAACAGCTGCACATTTACTGTGACCCGGCCATGGCCATGCACGAGGGGTGCTGCGAGATCTCTGATAACGGGGTGAGTCATATTGGCTTATTGATTGATCATAATAGTTTCTGTCGCGCCTTTCCCTGTTAAAACAAGCACTGGGCAGTTCACAGTAAACAAAACTTCTTTAACGGCGTCATGTCCAAAATGCAATAAAACCATTATTAAAAGCCTTACAAAAGAAGCAAAGTTTTCATCCACTGTTTGAAAACAAGGGAGCCTGGCATATGTCAGGCTATATACAAATACAAATACGATGAATATTTACATACCGTTTTTCAACAAAAAGTTCTCAAAGCGGTTTACATAGAAACAAACAAACAAAATGGCTCCCTGTCCCCAAAAAGGACAAATTGGGCCATTTGCTCTTCCCCTGATAGATATAACTTTGAAAGGTGCAGCTTTGTCCAGTTAAGAGGGAGCAGTGATTCGAATGGGGCTGCTCTGGGACTACAATTCCCAGCATCCCCAGGCACAGAGACCAATGGTCAAAGATGATGGGAGTTGTCATTCCCAACAACTGGCGGGCCAAATTGGTGCAGCCTTGGGTTAGAGTGTCAAACTGGTGAGACCTGAATTCAAATCCCTATCCAGCCATGAAGCTCACTCACTAGGTGATTTTGGGCCAGTTTCTTCTCTAGCCTAACTCACAGCATGGATGTGAGGATAAAAAGAGCCTGCCCTGAGCTCTTTGGAGTGGGATATAAATGCAGTGAATGAAAAGCTAAAGTGCGGTTTTCATATTTTTCACAAAAGCCAATACGGAGTTTTCACATAATAGACTTGAATAACTGTCGACTGTGTTTCATACTCCTTATTGCTGATAATGGTGCTTTATTTCCCACAATCAAAAGCACAGACAGCAGTTCCAGTCTCAATCAGGGTTGTACTATTGGCTTAATTATACACGACACTCCCCACTCAAATGTACAGGCGATTGTATAGATGCATAGTGACCAGAAACATTTTAGTACCCTGAAGACACAACTGACTCAGTTGGACCAGAGCTTGTGCAATTAAAGTAGCATGCTATTTTGATGGATTTGATGCTAACGTTTGCCAGCCTTCTGCTGTTAGAGATACACACACATCTGCAGCGGTGACATTGAGGTGTTTGCTTCAGTTAGACTCCCTCTCAGTCCTCTTCTCTGTTTGGGCAGTGCTTTCCTGAAGCCTCCAAAACCCGCCGGGATGTGGAAGTCATGCAGAGCAACGACCTGATTGAGATCAACCCCCAGACAGAAGGCAAAGTCTACACACGTTGTTTCTGCTTGGAGGAGACTCAAAGCAAACAGGTGAGAAGTACCAACAACCATGAGAGTCCTGGGCCACCTTCGGACGTAACGTGGAATGGAGGGTCCAATGGATTCATGGTTGTCCCCCCACCCCTGCTCTCCCATCCGCATTCGGACATACTGGCAAGCGTCCTCTCTGCAGTCAGTGAGACTGCAGTGAGGCGGGGAACCTGACTGTGCAGACTTCCTTCTTTCATGAAGGACATCTTGCACAGTCAAGAGCAGTCAAAGCATCCTCCCACAACTCCAGTTGGGGGAAAGACGAACTGTAGTGGCAGTGTTTGGACGTAACGCTGGCACTGCTAACTCTGTTTGGGGAGGGGAACCATGGGTGTGTTGTTTGGGGTTTTTTTTTTTGCTTAAACTGCTGTTTGCATTTGGATGTGCACTTTGAGAAACTGGAGGGGAAGGTTCCTCTAGTTTCGGTTACATGCGGATGCGGTGCTGATAAAACATAGACATATGAATCAAGGAGTTCCCAGTTCAAAGTTCAACTCTGCTGGGAATTTGTTATATGGCATTAGGCAAGCCTGTTTCTCTCAGCCTTAGTCCTGCAGCTGTCATATGGTGATAATACTAGGCTACCTTTCAGGGTTGTTGGAAAGGCTGCAATGAGAATATATGTGTGGCACTTGAAAACTCAGGGGCAGAGCTCTTACTTGGCATGTAGAAGGTCCCAGGTGCAATCCCTGGCATCTCCACATCCAGCTGGGAAAGATACTTGTTTGAAACCCTGGAGAGCTGCTCCCTGCCAGTGTAGACACTGAACGAGATGGCCCAATGGTCTGACTCAGTAGGAAGCAATTCCCTTGGTAAACTTACTGGGCCTATTTGGGGAAATACTAGCTGAGTTGGAAGAACATTTGAGAAGATGTAGGGTTGGGGAAATCCATCTGATACCTTGGAGGGCGGCTGCCAGTCTGTAGTCAGTGCTGAGCAAGATGGACCAATAGTCTGATTCAGTATAAAGCAGCTTCAGATGTGTCCGTATGAGCAGCCAGATGAAGCAATAGCACTGAACAATATTAGGACAAAGTGATTTGCAGGAAAATATCTACCCTACCACAATGGTGATCTAAGAAACTACCACTGTGGTCCAAAAACCTGCTGGATACTCAAGAGCAGCCCTGTTCCACTACTGGGTAGGTCTGGATTTAATGGCCCATCCGATGAGAATCAAATTTATGGGTTTTTTTAAAACCATCATTGCCGTTTGGTAAATAGGTTAAATGGGAGAGAGAGCATGCCTGGAATTAAAAACCAGTCATCGGTTTGGACTGCTGGGAACACATTTGCTACCAATTTAGGATCTTTTTTTCTACTTGGTCAAATCCTACCAAGAAGGAATGTACATCAGAAACGGGAAGCGAGGAGGAAGGATGGAAGGAAGGAACTTTAATCCAAGCCATCTGAGACAACCATCGGCCGAAGAAGTGAGGTTCCTGGAAGAAATCATGCTTCACATGGGGAGGGAAGAGGATCCAGCTGATCTCTGATGTGACCGATGAAGTTTAGGCACCCTGATCTAATCTGGAAAATTGGACCACGTGTCTCTCCTTCAAATCAATCCCAAATAAGCACCACTCCCACCATCCCTGCTTTTTATTGATTAACAACCTTGGACTGGAGCAAGATTTAAAATTAGCCAGAGCAGCACTGCAGGGGATCATAGTACAGGTGGAGAAGCTTATGCCAGGACACACACACACACACACACACACACACACACACACACAGCCCCTTAACAAGGCTTGTATTAACAAAACTGTCTTCCCTTCTCTCGATATTCCAAGAATAGACTCAGGCCTCCCCAGTCCTGGTCTGTCAGAGCAAGTTAAAACGACAGTGTTGCACTGTGATCTGCTCAGGGAAGACAAGCTGTGCTTTTTGACTCACAAACTCCTCCCTACATGGGCCCCTTCTCCGGTTGCTCTCCATCCTTCGAGACGCTCTCCTTGAGGAGAACACGACATCATTCATTCACCCTCCGGGACAGGAACAAACCTGCCTCACTTTTTCCACAAGGCTAGAAGACTTAACGGTGGTGAGGCCAGGCCGAAAGAGCTGGAGATGGGAGCGAAGGAAACACAGCTTATCGAAGAAGGGATCTAGGCTGGGAGAAGCAAGAGAGGGGAATGTTCCTGCAAACACAAGTGCATGTGATGCGATCTTGCTGGGATAGGAAAATGAGGAGGTGGCTTCTGGACAACATGGATGTAAACCAAGATGAATGGACAGCCCGGAGGTGGAGTGGCTCATTATCTAGACCAGGGATTCTCCACGTTGGGTCCCCAGATGTTGTTGGACTTCAACTCCCCTAATCCTCAACTAAAGACCACTGGGGCTGGGGATTATGGGAGTTGAAGTCCAGTAACATCTGGGGACCCAATGTTGAGAATCCCTGATCTAGATAGAGGCTGATGGGCTGTTATGGGCAATTAAGTCCAGGGGTAGCTAGCCAGGGTCTTTTTAAAAAAAAAAAGTGAAGAGACTTGTGGTGCTTTTGGAATGTCTTTTGTGCATAGGAAGCTGCTTTCTGTTCAGTCTGACCCTGGGTCCATCTAGCTCAGTACTGACTACACTGACTGGCAGTGGTTTCTCTAAGATTCCAGATAAGGATCTTTCCCAGCCCTACCTGGAGATGCTGCCAGGGATTGAACCTGGGACCTTCTGCATGCCAAGCAGGTGCTCTTCCCCTGAGCTACAGCCCCATCCTCTAAACAGATATACCTTAAGATGCTTGTGAGACCATGATGAGAAAAATTATGCCCATCTGGGCTAAGGGCATTCTCAACGTCACATGTAGTAGGGCGGCAGAATGGCTGAAGTCAGGTGATGACATGGCTTGCTTTCGAGAGACGTCCGTCCCGTCTTCTTTAAGCAGTTTCACTCTAGTTGCTCATCTGTAGCCAACAGACCCTATGGTTGCCACCAACAGGATGGTTAACCCATCCTTCTACTGTGTGCTGCTGGCCATTTCCTCTGGCTCCTGGCAGCCTTCTGCCTTCACTAGCAGCTCAGATCAGGAAGGAATTGTCCAAGTGCCTGTCCACAGGTGGGAGGGAGCACGGGGGCCTCAAGGGAGAAAGACTTTGCAAACTCCTAGCCCATAACACTCTTATTCCTCTTCCAGGAGGAGCTGAGGACGACTGGGAAGGTTGGTGTGAAAGGTGACCCGGGAGAGAAGGTGAGACATTTGAGGGAGCAAGTATGTAGTCGAGGTATGCCTATCGCCTAGCTATGAGAAGCTAAAAGACTGAGCTGCAAGCCAGAAAGTCTCCCCAGTTCAAATCTGCTTCTGCCCTAAACAAATTAGGTGGCCTCGGGCAAATCACTCTCAGCCTCCAGCTACTCCTCCGCCATCTGGGCATAATAATACTGACCTCCTTTCAGGGGGTCAAGCAACATTGGTTCAGTTCACCAGCCAGACAAAATATTTTACTCGTCAAGATGGTTGGTACATTACTCGACAGGACCTTTTTCACTCGTCGTCAGGCATCATTTCCCACTCGTCACAGACTAGTAGACTAGTGGGTTTCCTAAGCCCTGCCCTCTCTACAGGCTCTTTGTAAGGGTTACCGCAAGACAATGAGCCTTTTTTCATGATCTGTGAAAAAGGGCTGGGGCTGCACGGGGAGAAAGGCTGTAAAACCTTACCTCCCCAGCAGACAATTGCCCTGTCTGTGCTGGGCGTGTGGATCGTGCACCTGCATGGACTCTTGTTCTCCCCAGAAGCGGCGGAGAATTGGGGCTGGGATGTGTCACCCCACCCGCACTGGAAATCCCATAATGCACCTTGCAGTTGCACAGGGGAGCCCCCTAGTCTCCCCAGCAAGCAGCCGGGGCTGGCAGACGGTCACCAAAGTGGGGCCAAGAGAGCTCACGCTCCCGGAACTTCATTTTGGAGGCGGGCTCCAGAGGCAGGGTTGCTGCCGTGTCGCCGGCGGGAGCCACACAGCTCCTGACGGTTCACACGCATGGCATGGATCAGGCTAAGGCAGTTGAGCCCTCTCTTTGCTGCGCGTGTGAACAGGCTCAATAGAAAGGCCAAATGGTATTTTTAATGATGCGAGGAAGGGAATGTTGTGAAATCCGTTAACTGGTTGAGCTTGATACAACATTATTGCAATTACAGAGGTGGGTCTCACGATCAGTGAGACTTGCTGCAGACGAGCAGGGCTGGAGCCCTGGGTGGCCGGATTGGCTGCCCACACGACTGCCGGCTCTGTGATGGAGCTGGCGGGGGCTAGGAGGATTGGGGCCCACGTGGCCCCTGGAAACTCCAGTATGCCCTGTGCAAGCGTGCAGGGCATACTGGAGAGACCCCTGAGCCGGGAGGCTGCTTTTCAGCCTCTCGCTGGGGGTCTACTCGTGAGTAACTGCGGCTTGGAGCTGCACCGCGGCTACTCATGATCCCAAAAACCAGTTTGCAGAGCGCTCGCTCCGCAAACCCGGTTTGAAGGGTGGGCTGCTTGAGCTGGTTATCAGTGGAGGCTAGCCCAATTTCGTCCCATCGTGTGAATAGCCTGTTTTTTCCGCGGTTTTTAAAATTCTGAATCGGACACTTTGAAATTTTCAGATTGGATGCTCAGAACCAATTTTTACAAGAAAATGACTCTTGTGGAATTGGAGGCATGTCTTCCTAAAGCCTGTTGCTGCTGCATCCAGAAGTAGAAATTTCGTTTTTATCTTTTTTTAAAAAAATGGAGAGATCAGCAGATAAAACCTTTAGGTTTTTTGCACAACATTTAAAACTGGACAAGTTCCCCGAGGCACATTTCCCACTTCCTTCATCGGCCACGATTTGTTTCGGCTCCATCCCCGACCTGCCAGGGCTCAGAATCAGAACCCTGCTTGTCCCTGCTCAGCACGCAGCACTTAAGGCTTCATTTGCTCTCATCCTTTCCTGGAGAATTCCCAGTAAACAGGTCGTCTGAGGGCGTCTTTGTCTGTTCCAGACTCCTGAACTATCAATGTTTAAAAGGAAGCAAGCGGAACTCTCTGTGCCCTGGGGCTCATATACACAACCAGGAGTTATGGCTTTTTGCAAAGCACCATCATTGTTGTAACTTCCCCATTCAGACAGCCTGGCAGCCTGACAAAATTTACTCGAGGAAGTCCCATTGAAATTAATTAGGCATGCCTAACTTGTCATTTTAATTTCAATGGGACTTCCTCGAGTACAATTAGACAGGCTGTCAGGAACTAGGGCTGTTCACACAATGGACAACTGGGTGGGACAAGCCTCTTACCCAGCTATGGGAACTGTGTGTGCTCCCAATTTTCAGTCACGTGTGAGCAAAAACCTAAGCAGTGGCTAGATTACCGATACAGTCCATTGTAGTTGCACTGATATGGACAGCTCTCCCCAAGCTACCTTCTGTCGCATTCTATCCAATTTGCTTTCTGTTGTAAAAAAAATAAAATATCAGTGGTGGGATTTGCAACATTTTGTACCAGTTAGGGTGGGTGGTGTGCGGAATGGGGATGCACATCCGTTGGAAGCAAAGGACAGCACCTGCATTTGGATATGTATTTAGATGTGCATTCCATGGAAAATAACGGTCAGCATCTACCTTTGGATGCAAATCTTGATGCAGAGCCAACTGGGGCAACCCGGAGAGGTCTCTGGGGCAATCCGGAGAGACCATATCATGCCTCTCTTGAAACAGTTACACTGGCTGCCGATATGCTTCTGGGCAAAATACAAAGTGCTGGTTATTACCTTTAAAACCCTGAACGGCTTGGGACCGAGTTATCTTAGAGAGCGCCTTCTTCTGCATGATCGCCACCACACGTTAAGGTTATCTGAGGAGATCCATCTCCAGTTACCACTGGTTCATTTGGTGGCGACTCAGAGGTGGGCCTTCTCTGTAGCTGCTCCTGGGCTGTGGAAGGCACTCCCAGCAGAAATCCACAATCTGAATTCTTTATTGGCCTTCAGCAGAGCCCTCAAAACCTCTCTGTTTGGCCTGGCCTTCCAGAGTTTTTAAATTGTTGTAAATTGTTTTAAATGTTTGCCCTGGTTTTCCAGGGTTTTTAACTGTTTGAATGTTTAATTGGTTTTATTCTGGTTTTATAGTTTCAATTTTTAACTGTTAACTGGTTTTAATTGTTTTTATGCTGTTGAAAACTGCCCTGAGCCATTTTTGGAAGGGCAGTATATGAATCAAATCAATCAATCAAACAAACAAACTTTACACCCCCAGTTCCTAAGAGCAAGGAAATTGTGCTGTGGATATCTGAGACCGTGGGGTGAATGAATGAATGAATGAATGAATGGGGGACTGCAGAAAGCAAGGCACAGGTTCTGCATAACCCTGCAGTGCACCTTGGTGATGGATGCCCCCAGCAGGGCATCTTTCCAGTTCCCACAAACACAAGATCTCAAATCCTCAGTCCAAGCCACTCGTTCCACTGCCCTTGGTGCAGGGTGGTTGCTGTAATCATCAGATGCTTCAGGCTGCCTGGTTTTGGCTCCTTTCAGCGGCTGCCCCTCCCATGGGGAACATCTCACACTTAGCGGGTTGGCTGAAGGAAGTAGTGGTTTAGCCGCAAACTCTCACATATAATCTAAGTCTCTGGCTGGACTCAGAACTTTGCCAAGGAAAGAAAGAGCCTGTTGCCGGACAGCCTACTGAGTCGGTTCCTTCTTTTCCTGCCTCCGTAAGACTTCCCCACTCCACCATAAGCCCCTCAGCTGGCACTTGGCAATTGAATCTAAGCAGATGGAAAGGATTCAATCGGATCATTCCCCAGTTCCCTGGGAAACCAGAGAAGGTGTTTGCTTATCACAGATCTTCATGTCTTTCCCATGGAAGTTCTAAAACTAACCCAAGTTCAATCATTTGCTTTAGCAAGTTCGTCATACAGGATGCCAGAGAACTACACAAAGACAGAATTCTCAGTGTGTGTAGAGCCATCACCCCATCATACCAGTTTAATTGATTGATCGGTTTGATTTGCACAGATGTGCATGTGACTGAAACAATAGTGAGGAGATCTGGTCTTGGGGTAGCAAGCATGACTTGTCCCCCTAGCTAAGCAGGGTCCACCCTGGTTGCATATGAAAGGGAGACTCGAAGTGTGAGCACTGGAAGATATTCCCCTCAGGGGATGGAGTCGCTCTGGGAAGAGCATCTAGGCTCCACGTTCCCTCCCTGGCAGCATCTCCAAGAGAGGGCTGAGAGAGATTCCTGCCTGCGACCTTGGAGAAGCCGCTGCCAGTCTGTGAAGACAATACTGAGCTAGACGGACTAAGGGTCTGACTCAGTGAGGTGCTTCACACGACACGGAGCCATCGCTCCATTAACCTCATTTAAGGGGAGGGGGATTATTGTGGCTAGCTGCCTGGAGCCATGCAATTCCCGTTGGCAGCACACAATCACCCCAAAAGCAGGCTGGGCTCCCTTAGCCCGCTTTTGGGTGTTTGTGGGAATAGCCTCAGTATATGGCAGCTTCCTATGTTCCTAATAGTTCTGAAGATTGACTCTTTGCTTTCACAACTGGCATCTTTTTAGGAGAGGCATTCTCTGCCTGCATGACAGTGAAAGTGGGGGTGACTCTTCTGAAATGGTGCCTGCCCACTGGAGTTTTTCCTTGTATAAAAAGGAATTCATGGGGCACTTTTAAAATTCTTCTTAGAATTCTTCTTTCATGCTTCATCTTCTAAGAAGAGGCATTCCTGCCTGCTTGAGAGTGAAAGAGAATACCTTTTCTAAAATAATGCTTTCTACTTGCAGTGTTTTCCCCAAGTATTAAAAGTAATTCACAGGTGTTTTGTTGTTGTTTGTTTTAATGTTGGGCACTTTTTTAATTGATCAAAACCCTTTTAAATCAATAAAATTGTAGATGTGATAACCCTTGTAAATGTGATAACCCTAATTCAAAAGGGTTGTCCTTCCTGGTTTATTAATTGTCTCCTTCTTTTGCAGTGTCCTCCATGTCCACAGAAGTCATCCTATGCAAATGTAAGTCAAGGGACTCCTTTTAATGTCACATTATTATTTTCTTAATGGGTGGACGAGGTTAACTGATGGATCCTAGCTCAAGATGCTAGCTCAAGATGGCAATTGCTGTAGCTTGCAGTCTCAGGAAGCGGTGCAGGTATTCTTGAATTTCCTCATGTTCTCTCTTTTTTCTGTATGCCAGCAGCCAACCATGCAGAGGATAATTTACTTGGTTTGGCTTTGAGATCAAGCTGGGTGTTAGCAGCAAGATTCATCGCTAATCCATTTGTGGATTTGTTAAGATCTGAGTCAGCAATTGTGACCAAAATCCCCACCAAAAGCAGTTAATAAGGAAGTTCACTGAGCAAGAGAGAAGATGACTGAGGATGTCAGGTCAAGTTGAGACTGGAAGCATGAGAAGCAATAATAGAGGGCACCTCTGACCATGTGCAGAATTCCTTTCCCATTCTGTTGAGTAATCACAGTCAGATCCCATGCGTCTGAAAATGAAGGAAGGGTTGATATGAGTTCATGTGTTTGGGGACAGATGAATTGCATCCTGGGGAACTAAAAGAACTTGCTGTTGCTACTCTAATAGTCTCTAAGGTCTTTCACACCATCATCAGGGGGTGGTTTGCAGGGAGGGAAGAGCCCCTACTCCATTCCTGTCAGAGGACCAAAGCCTCTGTTTGGTTCTGCTTACTCACCCCACACATGGCCACAGGCTCCATTATTGCCTCAGGGAGCAGTCCTCCAAGGCTTGAGGGACGTATCCCAGAATCCATTGCATTCCCAGTAAGGGAATACATTGCAGCCCTCAGTACACCAGCCACTCTCCCCTGACTGGCCTCTCTAGTTGCAGAACTCTCTCACAAACATGGCCACCGGCTGCCAGGGGACTGCTTAAAATAGGGATTTCAACACACGTTCAGCAGACTGAGGCAGGGCAGCTGCTTTTTTCAACCCACCTTGGTCAAAATCAAGGTTAAAAAGTTGGGCAGCCCACATTGGAATGGGCTGGGTAGGCAGGTGGAGTGCTGTGGGTTCTCAAGAGAAGAAAAAGCTGGGTTTACTGCCTCCCACCTTCTGTTTCTTGGTCATGTGAAATACCTCTCTGGCTATCATCCTCCAGAAATCCTTGAGCCCTATAAGGAAAGGTGAAAGGGGGTGGTGCCATCAGACAAGCTAATTGTTGTTTAGATTGTTATAATAGATTTAAGTTCCAATAGGGTAGATTTCTGTTAAACTTTAAGAGATACCTCTTAATGGCAAGAGCAATTTGACAATCGGACCAGTGACCCAGTGGGGTGACAGGCACGTCTTCACTGGAGGTCTTCAAGCAGAAGTTGGGCAGCCATCTCTTGGGCATGCTCTCAAGTAGGGTCCCTGGAGGTTGCTAGACCACAATTCCCATCACTGTGGCTGGGAATGATGGGAGTTGTAGTCTAACTCTGTATGAGGTTGAGAACTCCTGTTCTAAATCTGATTTCCTGCACCAAGCAGCAGTTTGGACTAGATGGTGTTCAAGACTCCCTTGGGGAAAGGTTGGGGGCGGGTGGTAAGCACCTCATCTCCCAAAGGTGCTTGTAGATTTCAATGAATTTATTTAATCTATCTTTTTACTGATACTATTTCATATTGTTGAGTTCAGGATTGCCTAACGCATTTTGAGCTGGAACGCTCTTCTTCAGAGGCAATTCTTAAGTAAATAGTTGATCACAAATGGGTTGTGTTTGAGAGAAACACACAGCCTATTGTTGTGTTATTATTGAACGTATCCATATGAAATGCATCAGTAAACAGATAGATTAAATAAATTCATTGAAATCTACTAGTGCCTTTGGAAATCGCCCCCACCACCCCTTCATTTTTGATTGCTGATGTGGCATCATTGTTCTCCGCCTTCCCCCTTTGCTCAAGACACCCCTGTCTAAGATCTCCCAACCAGAGGGCATTCAAGTTGCCAGCTTTGTTTCCTGGCAAGACTCTTATGCCTTTGAGAGCAACCTGACATGCAGCATTAGGCCGGTGAAGTTTTCCTTTTCCCTCTATATAGTGAAAGGCCTCACCTGCTTAATTTGTTTGTGTTGAGTTGCCGTTAAAAGGCAGAGGAGCCGGACCTGGGGAAAGAGGGGGCTTGAGCCAAGCTGGCTTGAGCGCCAGGACCTCTCTTTCCCGAAATAATATCCTGCTTGTGTCAGGGGTACTAACCATGCGGGTGCACATGGAAATGCCCTCTGCCATCACCATTTTCCAACCGTCCAATCTAATCTTTGCGGAACACGCAGTGGCCAAAATTAGAGGATCAGCCCCCCCCCACACACCTGTGAGTCATATGATGTTGAAATCTCCAGACTGACCAAACCCCTACGCACACGCACGCACACACACACACATTCATATGGGGCCTCCAAAGGGACAGGACTATATTCTTAGATCTTTCCCCAGTTGGCAGCCCCGCTCTGCTGACTCAAAAGACTTCACAGCAGCTGCAGAACTGGAGCTTCAACAGGGCCCATTCATTGATTGATTCATTCATTCATTCTTCCCAGCAGCGGGTTCCTCCCTCTCCCCCCCCCCACGCACACACCCGAGCCTGGGTTTCCATTGGACACCCCCTGCAAGACCTTTTACCTGCCACAGTTGGACTGGATTTCCAGACACTTCTTGATTTTGCTTTCCACCGGGAACCGTCCCCATTCCCCCTCCCCCCCCCACAACTTTCTCCTGTCCCTTTTGGCTTGCGCCCACTGGAACATCTGGATGGGGGAAGACATCTCTGATGGCTTCCAGATGTCGGCAAGGGTTCCCATAGCAACTGCTCCGGCACGTGTCAGGGCAGTGGAGGAGGAGGTGGGGAGGAGGCACGAGGAGAGGCTGCCTCCCCCCCCCCGTTTTGCCATCTCTCCTGCCCCTGTTTACCCAGTGGCTGCTTGGCAGGGCTGGACATCGGAGCTGCCAAGCAGCTGCTGAGGAATTTGCAGAGGAGAAGGAGGTGGCGGCGGCACTTGGGAGCAAAACCGCCGACTGGTATCGCAGTGGCTTGGCCAGAGTCCCTTGTAGTCCTGACCCTGCCGTGGTGCAGGCTGGTAGGGCTGTGGCTTGCAGGTGTGGTGGGGCAGTGGGGGACAGAGATCTCAGGGGCCCCCAGGGCATACCCCCACCCCACCCCACACACATGCACCTAGCCAGTCTCCCAGCCAGTCAGCGTTGGGTTCACCAGCTGGGTGCTTCTTCCTTCTTCCTTGCTGGAGTGAGCAAGCAGTTGGTGAACAAAGCATCGGCTGATTGGTTGGGAGGGAGGGAGGGGCTGCACACCATATCCCGGTGTCAGCCGTGCCCCCCATGTTGGTGTGCTTCTGGCACAAGCAGGCTGACACAAGGGGGCATGGTGGATGCATGGCACAAGCCGCCAGAAGAGCAGGGCCTCTGGTCACCTCCCTACCCGCCCACCCCCTGCACCGGAGCCCTCCACTTGAACTGGGGCAGGTGTAGGGGTCCTTTCGGAATTCTCCGCATCCAAATTTCTCCCTGGATCTTGAAGTTCTGGATTTCGTCGTTTTGTCCCCAAAATGCTGCCTTAGAAATCCTCTGTGGATCTGTGTCGTACTTCCCAGACGTTGCACAGAGTTCTCTGGGTGCCTTCGTTCCTGCAGTGTTCAGTGCCTTCACTCCTCTGGTGTCTTTTCCTCTCCTGGTTATTCGTCTGCACATGAACACACTCCTAGAACACTGCAGGGGAAGTCTTGGTGCTGTTGGGCTTCTGGTTGTGTCAAAAGACATAACCCCGACTTCCCTCTGACAATAAACTGTTACCCCTGCTAACTGGGCAAAGAGGCACCTTTTAACGTGGTGATTCTCTTTATTGAGCAGGGGGAGAGCAACTGGCCCTCTCCGCCCCCAGCACAGCATCCCTCCAGTGACTGTTGCTGGAGTCTATCTTATGTTTCTTTTTAGATTGTGAGCCCTTTGGGGACAGGGAGCCATCTTATTTATTATTTCTCTGTGTAAACAGCCCTGAGCCATTTTTGGAAGGGCGGTATAGAAATCGAATAAATAAATAATAAATGAATGGATCTATGGGGGAGCATTTGTGGGGTCGGAGGGTGACAGCCGAGGCCGAGGAGGGAAAAGCTGTGGCTGCTTGTGGTGCAATCTGAGTGACTCAGGTTCATGCTGCCGCCGCCAAGGCTGTGCAGCGAGGTCTTATGAGACCCTGGCCTGGAACTAGGCACAGCATTTGAGCAGGTGCCTGTGTGAGGAGGTGAGGTGCAGGGCTGAGAAGGAGACCTATATGGGCAGAAGGCAGCCCCTCTCTTTCTAGAGCACATGTGCATCAACCACGCAGCCTGGGGTGAGATGCAAATGAATGGAAGGCTCTGACAAAGGCCACATCCTTCAACTTTGGGACCCACTTTGGAAATTCTCCTAAGCCTTATTCAGACATTACGTTGTACATGTGTGCAAGTGGGCATGTTTTTGTGTGAACGGCAGTACATATGTCCATTTTCAAAGTGATAGAAAGGCAGGGTGTACTATTCAGACGCAGGATGTACTATCGTGCATGCACTGAGCATAATGTGTGAATGACTAAGTGTGTACCGAGCTGTATATGTGGACCCTGTACACAGATGGTACACATGCTGAATATAATGTGTGAATAGGGCTCCAGTCAAACTAGAATTCAGAAGGAGGGGAACACAGCAGAGAGTATATTTCTGAAAAGGAATGGAATGGGGGAAATCTGTTCCTCCCTCACTGGTGTAAACATTCAGGAATCTTTCTGTGCCCATGATGGGAGGCACAGGAATGCGTAGCCAGGTCAGCATCTTGCATTCCACTAAGGTAGTGTCGTGCCATAATTCCACATCAACTCATATCTAAGTAGCTCCAGAAATGGTTTTGCCCCTAAATTCACCATATGTGGGTCTGACCTGGCCAGCTTCTTCCGGCCCATAGCGAGGGCTGGGTTCCATCTTCTCAGTCAAAGTTCAGATAAGGTGGCAGGTTGTCAGTGGCAGACACCAAATATCACCTCTCCCTTTTTGGGAGTGGTGGAGACAATAGCCATGGCTCGCATGTGCTGCATGCCTGGTTACACACACACACACACACACACACACACACACACACACACACACACACACACGTCACCTCCTTCTCCTCCTTTGCCACAAGATGCACAGTGCACATACCTTGCTCCCTAGACCAAACTTTTCTTGTTTCCTCCTCCACTTCACCCCCCATCTCATTATCAGGCCAGCAGCAAACAAGGAAGGAGGCAGAGGCAGTGAGGAGCAGGAGGGGGCGATTGTGTTGAGGGGCAGCTGTTTGCCAAAGCGGGGGCTGTGCTGTTGCTTGACAAAGAACTGCTCAGATAGTGGGGGGACACCTTGCCACCTCTCTGGCACTCCAGTAATCAGCAGCCTGAAGCAACCATCTTGCCTTCCCTCACAGAAGGGCCCGCCCCTGCAGCTTGTTTCATTGCCCAGCAACAACTCTTACAGCTGGACATTTATTTTCCCAGATAGTGCACCTAAATTTTCTCTTTGGCAACTTGACACACTTTCCCTTTCATCTTTCCCTTGGGAAAAGCAGGAAAGAGTTCCTCTTCATCTTCTTTATGGCAGGCTCTTAGGTTGGAGGCCTGTTATGCTGTCTTTTCATCTTCTTTTATCTAGACTAAAGTTACTCAGTCCCTCACAGTTTAAACATTTTATCAGCATTAATGCCTGCTTCTCAATCTCCTCCTCCCTCCTTTTGGTTCCTTTGGGTGCATGATGAGTGCACAGAGATCCCCAAGGCCTCTACAAGGTGTGTTTTATTACATTTTATTTTTGTCTCCTCAGGCCACGCTGGGTCCTCCTGGTTTAAAGGTAGGTCTCCCATCACTGTGACCAGCAGTCATCTCACAGTCACAACTGCTTGCATGAATTACACCCCTGTCAGGCTTCACTGTTCTGAGTCTCTGTGGTGACTGTCTGGCAGGTCATCATTAGGAAGGCTACATATGGCAGCTGCTATTTTGTTTTTCTTTTAAAGCCACCCTTATTAGATTTATTTTAAAAGAAAAAAGGCAGTTAAAACATAACCAATGCATATGTGACATTATCCAATATACTCCCCAGGCCACACCTGTTTGCATTCCAGAAATCTGTAATGTCCACAATGTGCTTAAATGATCTTGCTCTTTTCCTCCTCTTAAGTAGACCTGTTATACCCCCGTCACTCCTTAACCCCAATTTATTTGAAAACTGCAGATCCTGCAGGCATATAATCCAGCATCTAGGACTGCACAACTAGAGCTAGTGTTTTGACATGTCATCATTTTCAGTTGTGGGTGGCTGGAGTGTGCTGTGTCTCTCCAGCTCTGACCAGTCTCTAGAGAGAGCCAGTCACTGTAGCTAGAACAGCTGCTGACTTTGTGACTTGGGCCCTGCAACTGAAGCTTTGGCTGGAAAATGCATAATGCACCGAACGCGCCAACAGGCCATGGTACTATCTCCCCACCCCGCTACCATCGTGTGGTCTCTTGATCAGATTAGACTAGGGCCCCCAAATTTGGGTCCCCAGATGTTGTTGGGTTCCCCAGCCACAATGGCCAAAGGAAAATATATTAAATCAATAAATAAAAATAAATAACCCCTGGCCCAAGTTCTGATATAGCAAAAGGCCATTGAGGCTGGGGGATGATGGGGAGAAGTAGTCCAAGTACACCTTGGGTCTCAGGGATGTGAACCCTTGCTTTAATACACCTTTCACCAAAAGGACAAACACCGTCTTGGCTTTTAACTAAGTGAAAGACAGGTTATTGTAGAGCAGGGGTCCCCAAACTGCGGCCCTCCAGATGTTGCTGAACTACAATCCCCATCATCCCAGCCACAATAAGTTGTAGTCAGGGGTGATGGGAATTGTAGTTCAGCAACATCTGGAGGGCCGCAGTTTGGGGACCCCTCTTGTAGAGTGAACAGAAACAGCTGGTGGAACAGAATCATCAGCAATATCTAAGAGTGGTGTGTGTGTGTGAGTGTAGTGGTGGTGATGGGGGGTGGAGGTTGAACTGGGGTGTTACAAGCCTGTTCCTGTTCTCCTCTGCAAAACATTTGGAGGTCTGCAACTGTCAAGGCTTTGTAAACTCAAATACGTTGGCAGGAAGACATGCCAGTGATGTCATGTTTTTGCTTGTTTTAATGTTCAGATCCACTGCATAAGGGTCTCTGTTTACTTTGGGTGCTGGGGAAGCATATTCTGTCATGTGCTTTTCTTGCTTTTTGTTGGCATGAAGACCATTCTTCTTTCAACGACCTCCTCCTCTCTCATGCAGGGTGGGAAAGGCGAACGTGGACCAGCAGGGACCTACGGACCTAAAGGGGAGAAAGGTGACCGTGTGAGTAGCTCCCCTGGTCGACTGTGGAGATCAACACAATGGCCACATGACTGTCTTGTGCCAGGCCTGTGTCTGCCACATCCTGGTGTCATAGTCCTGTCGAGGGGTAATGGTCTCCAGGGGAGCAGGGGAGCAGGACCCTGGAGAGAGTCCAGGACAGGGTTCAGGAATGGGACAGATCGCTGTAGGGCTGTGTGCAGAATACCCACCCCAAGTAGAATAGACATCGCTTTAGTGAGGGCCTGCAGCTGACTGAGGCCTTAAGTTGGTGGGTTGCTGGCTTTAACTCCACCCTCGTTTCTTGTAGGATCCAGCAGGCTTAAAGGGCCAGGATCCAGTTTTGTCGATGTTGATTCTGATGACATCGGTGGTGGTGGGGGGGGCGCTCTGCTGCAGGGTCCTCCAAGGGTCCCTGGGAATCTGGGGGTGAGGGCCAGGGTGGGTCTTCCAGCCATGGTAGGGGGGTTAGCTTTGATTCCCCTGAGAGGTCCACTTGTCTGGAGGCTTCTCTGCTGGAACTGCTTGCCTCATCCCCTGATGGGGAGTATCCCGAGGCCTGGGTCGAGGCAGAATTTGTGCAACCAACCCCTAACAACAATCCTAAGACCTTTCCTTCTGCTCCTGCAGGGTGCTGACTGTGTCCGGATCTCTCCTGAAGCCCCATTACAGGTGAGCTGCTTCTCTACTCTGGAGAGGAGTCATACATGCTTGGCCTTCCTCTCTTCCCCCTTATCCGTCGCCACTGCTCTAACGCTCTACCTGTTTGTTCTTTTTTAAAGTGTGCTGTAGGCCCAACGGGGGAGAAGGGAGAGCGAGGAGAGAAGGTAAGCAATGGCTCTGCAGCAATGTTCCCTCTCAAAGGGACTGCCAGATGTTGGGGACTACAACTCCCAGGATCTCCAGGCAGGGAAGCAGAGCCTGGGAGGGATGACCTGAGCCTGGAGGTATTTAAGGTTTTATTCTGCCTCTGGCCCTTGTGGGAACAAATTGTTCACTGGGAGCTCTCCAGGGTCCTGGATGTGACACCATGCCACACTGGATTGCAGGACAGGACAGTTACTCCCACCCACAAACACCCCAACACATAAAGGCCACATTTGCACAAAACATGGAACAACAGTTGAATAGGCCTGCGGTTCTGCAAACGTTATGTCTGAATGCAGAGAACTGCAGTCAGGCGCAGTGACGAAACCGAGGGCTCAGGACTGGGACTCCAATCTGAACCCTTGGGTTGTAGTGAGTTTCATTGCCGCATCCCAAGGTTCCAAGCAGCCTGCAGGACATCTAAATTTGGAACTTCAGGCTGCTGGCCCTGGAACCAGAGTTGAGGGAAGAAGCTCCTCCCTCAACTCCAGCCTGATTGGCTGTGTGGGCTGTCCTTCTGTCAAGAAGGAAGCCTGAACCGCCAGCTCCCCCATCTCTCTGCAGTCTCTCTGCTGACCGCAGAGAGGCAGCTCTCCTGAAGTCTGAATATGGATGGGGAAGTGGGAGGAGGAGTGTGTGGAACCGCAGGTTGATTGGACCCACTGTTCTGCATCACACGTGAATGCAGCCACACTTTGTTTTCTCAAATCTCTTGAAAAGGGTTTGACAAAGATCTGTCACTTAAGAACTTTTGGCTTGAAAGAGGTCAGATGAATGGCGGGGTGGGGGGATGAATGGGGATTGAAGCAGGGGAAATTTCGGGGGGCGAGGTGTGAAATTCAGTGAAAGATCCAAGGGGATTTACTGGTGGGTGGTGGCTGCTTGGAAACTCAGCAGGCACAGCAGCCTTTTCGACCGCTGGACCTCCCTCACCCCCTCTGGCCCTTGTGACCCCTGCTGCCCAGCCGCCCTCTCTCCCGCTCGTGCACTTTTGCAGAAATCCATCCCCTTCTCTCCATTGTAAGCAGCTAATCTGGATCTGCCAGTGAGGCCGTTCAGTTTGGGGACCAAGGTTTATACAGTAAATGGTAAATATTTAGTTGCAGCTTCCTGTAGCCAGCCCTCTCGTACGTGCCGGCCAGTGTCTGGCCAGCTGCTTCCTGCACTGTTCATGCAATGCAGTACCCAAGCTCAGAAATGCAGCCGTACAAAAACTTTGGCCGGAAACTTTTCACACGGAGCTTTTGAAGCCCTTTAGCTCGCATCTCCTGTGGAATGGAGGGGGTGTGTTCACATATCGGCTAGATTTACCCCAAAGTCCCTGCGAGTTACCGGAGAGCAGTTCACACACGATTCGGGTTTTTCACAGCATGTTAAGGGTGTCGCCTGATTTATATCCAGGGTTAAAAAAAATCCACTATTTGCAGCATTTTGTTGGGACAACTTCGAGTTCACAGTAAAGCCTTCCTGTAAACCCGTAGTAAAACCTGCTGTGCCTAAAAGTCCCAGGTTATTTCAAACCATCATGAGAAACCCAGCCTCCCTCTCCCCAGGGGCTCCTGGCCACAAGCAACTCTTGGCTCTGCCCACTTTCTGTCCTGGGTCTCCTGTCCTCCTCAGGATGGCTCTTCTGGCCTTCTCCTCTCCCCCTCTCCCCTCTGGGACTTTCTCTGTGCAACCCTGATTTCTGTTTCTCACCTCCTCCTTCTCCTAGGCCCACCTGCTGCCATCCTGGCCTTGTTCTGTTTCCTTCTTCTAAGCTCCTGCTTCTCCTGTCCATCTTCCCGTGGCAACTTCTGCCTGCACTGCCTCTCAGTAGGATCAGAGCCACTCAGTCAGAGTTTAGCAAGAGCCCTCCTGGTAGCCCAATGGCCGGGCCAGTTGTGGCCAGAGACTTCAACATTGCCACCACCGGTTCCCATAGAGCAGTGCTATACAGATGCTTCATTCGCGAATTCTGTCTTCTGCATCTGCCCTCACCCATGAAGTCACCTGGGACCCTCTCCAAGCAACAAGCACAAAGCTCTCTAGGCATGTTATGTACATCTATTTGTTTGCCTCTGAAAAGGGTTGGGCTATAAACGCTTTTATATCTCTAATGAACAAACCATTGTGTCATATACAGGGCGCTCTAGGATTGACTGGAACTGTTGGACCGAAGGTAAGCTTTCTAGCTAGGAACATAGGAATCCGCCTTCTACCGAATCAGACCGTTGGTCCATCTAGACCAGTATTGCCTTCACAGACTGGCAGCGGCTTCTCCAAGGTTACAGGCAGGAGTCTCTCTCAGCGCTATTTTAGAGATGCCTCCAGGGAGGGAACTTGGAACTTTCTTCCTGCAAGCTCTGGTGGGTGGTTCTTTCTATCAGAAGTTGCCTCGGTTCTTCTTGGGAAAGGACTCTGGGGAGCTGATAGGCTGATCCAGATGAGCTGTGATCTAAGAGCTGGAAGGTTTTAGAGCTTCTTGGGGGTTTCAGGAAGCAACCAGGTTGGGAATCAGCAATCCATGGGAGTTCAGACAGTAGTGGCAACCATCTTGCTTAAGCTAAATAACTTGAGAGAGGCCATAGTTGGGTGACAGAACACATCCTTTGAATGCACAAGATTCCATGTTTGACCCTTGACATGTGTGGGTAGGGCTGGGAAGGACCTCAGCCTAAGACCCCGGAAAGCTTCTGCCAATCAAAGTAAGCAATACTGAGCTAGATGGATCAATGGCCTGACTCAGTATAGGATAACTTCACATGTTCATATGAGGTCTGGGTCTGCTCATCAGTGCCTGGATGCCTACCATGTGGGAACCTGATGTCCATAATCTTGAGTTCCATGGTGGGAGAAAGGTGGGACATAAACTAGAATAAATAAATAAATAACATGGATCCTAGAACCAGTGGCCAAGTAGGAAGTTATATTGTTTTTTTGAAAAATATGCCGCTCTGTCTCATAGGCGCGAAACAGCGTCCAGTATTTTTCTAAAAGTCAGTAACCTGTCCCCTAGGTGCTCACAATCTAAAAACTAAATCCTTATTAAACTATTAATCACTAACATGTGTCTTTCACCATCTTTCCCTAAAGGGGCAGAAAGGTGAGAAGGGAGACTACGGATTTCAAGGCAAACCAGGGAGCCCAGGGCGTGATGTAAGTCAAGCAGCAGGTTTCCTCCTTTACACATTCCCTCCTGCTTCCTGTCTCTTTCTCTCACCCCTCCACCCGCCTCTGTTTTATACAGAACTCTACCCTGCATGGTTCGACACTCCTTGAAGCCTTCTCTGGGTGGTTTAGAACATAAGAAGAGCCCTGCTGGATCGTGCCCAAGGGAGCCCATCTAGTCCAGCAGCCTGTTTCACACAGTGGCCCACCAGATGCCGCTGGAAGCCTACAGGCAGGAGTTGAGGGCATGCCCTCTCTCCTGCTCTTACTCCCCTGCAACTGGTACTCGGAGGCATCCTGCCTTTGAGGCTGGAGGTGGCCCACAGACCTCCGACTAGTAGCCCTTGATAGACCTCTCCTCCATGAAGTTATCCAAACCCCTCTTAGAGCCATCCAGGTTGTTGGCTGTCACCACATCTTGTGGCAGAGAATTCCACAAGTGGATTATGCGTTGTGTGAAAAAGTATCTCCTTTTTTTGGTCCTAAATTTCCTGGCAATCAATTTCGTGGGATGACCCCTGGTTCTAGTCTTATGTGAGAGGGAGAAGAATTTTTCTCTATCCACTTTCTCCATACCATGCATGATTTTATAGACCTCTATCATGTCTCCCCGCACTCGTCTTTTTTCTAAACTAAATAGCTCCAGGTGTTGTAGCCTTGCCTACAACAAGAAAGGTGCTCTAGGCCCCTGATCATCTTGGTTGCCCTCTTCTGCACCTTTTCCAGTTCTACAATGTCCTTTTTTAGATGTGGTGACCAGAATTGTACACTGTACTCCCGGTGTGGCCGCACCATAGTTTTGTATAAGGGCATTAGAATATTAATTTCATAGGAGTTTCATGACTCCCTTGCTAGCAATCCTTAACTTGGGGTGGTTCACACATGGATGCATCTTGCCTGATTGCCTCTGCCCTCAAGTCAGCTGGATGTGCGAGACAACTCCACTGAAAAGCCTTGTGGGGCAGGGTGGGTGGGTCTGAACGTTCTCTGCCTGGCATTTATATCAGTGACTTGAGAACTGTATGTCCATCACTTGACAGTGTGAACCAGGCCTTGCTTGTAACTTGCTCGGGGGTGCTCAGTCTTGGGTGCCCCAGACATTGTGGGACTACAACATCCATCATCTTGTCATTCATGTAAAACCATGTACCTGTGTATAGACGCCCAGACATATGCCGTTCACATGCCCCAAGCTGCTTGGGCAGAAAAGAGTTTACCCAAGCAGCCTGGGCCATCTGGGCAACTCAGAGACCTCCCAACCCCGCTGCAGAACCAAGGAGCCCAGATCTGCTACCGGGGGTGGGGTGGGGTGGGGTAGAAAGGGAAAGGAGTCTGTCCTATGTCCTATCTCTTTCTGGTCGACTGCAGCACCTGAGCTCTGGAAATGGCTGCCAGGAGCAGCGGCCATAGAGTCCAGAAAGCAACATGGCCAGGGAGAGGAGCTCTCTGCATTGGCAGAGAATTGTAGGATCTGGAAGGACTTCTTCTTCCTGATTCCACGTCAGGAGTCTGCCGCCATGCTGGTCATGTGGGCATGTGAGCGATGGAACAACAAAGAGGCTCTGATCATCTCGTGGGGGTGGGAAGATAGGTAGGATCCTGCCTTTCCCAAACTCCCTGCAGTTTGGTCATGTGAACGACCTCAGTGTCTGAACAGGGCTATTGTGGCAGTGTGTCCCATCAGGCTTGTGGGGGTATATTACCCAGCTTAGGGTATCCGCTGTCCACTGGAGTGGGCTAGTTGAGCTGGAATCTGACATGCAACCTCCCCATTGCCCAAGCTAGGACAATGAGCCACGCCTCTGGTATTTATCCCAAGCCCGGCCAGTCCGGAATACTGCCTGCCAATCACAGAGGCTGATGTCACACAGCCCTTTATTCTTTCTGTGCTGCAAGAGAGTTCTGAGGGCACCCAGTTCCACGTATCTCGCTGAGCTGAGCCGAGCCGAGCCGAGCCCCAGCCTCCATCCACAAAGCTCCCAGTCCAAGTTCTGATTTCCCTTACTGAGTTGACCACCTTTACTATGAAGCAAGACCATTTCCTAATAAATCTCACTCTCTTTTTCTCTGCAGGGCCGGCCTGGGGAGATTTGTGTCGTGGGACCCAAAGGCCAGAAGGTACTGTGCTGCACAAACCTCGGGGTGGGGAGGGAGCCCAGGAGAGTGACTCTTCCGACAGACATATAATTAACAGCTGTCCCTGTGTTTTAGGGTGACCCAGGGTTTGTGGGTCCTGAAGGGCTCGCTGGAGAGCCGGGACCCCCGGGGAAACCAGGCCTTCCTGGAATTGGCCTTCCAGGAAAACCGGTAAGCATTTTATCTCTGTCTTCCTCAGTGTATCTTCTGCTAGCAGTGGCATTTGCCTTTATCAGCAAGGCATGACTTTTATAACTGCAGCGGTAATCATGATTTAAAAATCATTCTTACCGTTTCTCTAGGGGCACTAAGAACTGGGTAAAATATCTTGGTTCCCCTATAGCATTTGCATGTCACCTTTTTGACTGAAACTTGTGGGTAGAAATTAGGGATGTGTGAATCGATTCGGATACAAATCGATTTGTACCCGAATCTAGCTGATTCGGGTGATTCAGAGACAAAACGAATCACCCCTGTGGTCCATTGGCTAGATTTGGGTACAAATCTAAACACTAAACCTTCAACAATTCACCAAAAAACAGCCCTTTGCCCAATCCCTCTGCAATTTGGGTGGTAGCCTCGACCCATTAGGCACTTAACTTAAACTGAGTAGTACCTCACTGCCTTGCGGGTGGGAGTGGAGTGTAGTTGGCACATGGCAGTTGACAATTGGCACTGTCTAAAAGACAGTCAAAATGAATAGAAGAAATGAAGGTGTGTAATGAATCCTCATAAGGATTCATTGAGTGGAAGTCATTATACACCAAAGAATCCGAACACTTAAATAATAGTGACCACACATTTTGCTCCATAACTCCACTTCTATAAGGGCTAGAGCTTAGCTTTTTAAAAAAATGAAAGCTAGGAATCTGGGGAAATTAATAGGATAGATCCGAAACCCGAAGCGATTCAAATCGAATCAGCCGCGATTCGGATCCGAATTGAATTTGGGGTGATTCGGGTGGGTCAGATTCAGATCCAAATCGAATCAGGGTTTGTTTCGATTCAGTTACAAATCGAAACACAGAAAATCCAAATTGCACACCCCTAGTAGAAATCCTTTTCGGAGATTCACATAGGGGAATTAGATTGCTGACTTAATATGTAAACTATTCTAACTACTGGCAACACTCCTAACTATTGGCAATTAGGGATGTGCACAAATTCATTTTTTAAATTTGATTTGTACCCGAATCGAATCACCCCACCCACCCACCCCGCCGAATCTGGCTAGCTAGCACGGGGGCGATGTGTTTTGTCCACAAGTCTCCCAAAACAGGTAGATTGGGGTACAAATCGTTTTTTACACAAATCGATTCGCACAAACAGCAGGTGCAGGCAGTGAATCTCTCAGCTGAAGGAAGGGGATGGGGGGAAAATATCTTATCTTTTCCTCAATCAGGAAAGCAGGAACAAAAAGCAGAGAATCCACTTCAGGCAGCAGGCAGGCAAGGCAAAGCAAAGCTCCTCTGGCCCTCTCTCTTCTCCCATGAGGCAGAAAGGCAGAATGGTGGCTGACTGCCTCCTTAAGTACATTTGAAAATCCCTCCTTCGAACTCGCCCCACCCTTGTCTCTTCTTTGACCCTTCCCCTGTAATGGAAACAAGCCAATCTGGGACCAGAGGGGAATCGCCAGTCAGTCGTTGCACACCAATCTGAAGCTTGGGAGGGCAGAATTCTCAAAAAACACACAAAAAAAAACCACCCTAATACAAAATGGAGACAGCAAGAGAGATCACCACAAAATGGAGGTCTGAATCTACGAATTTTTCAGGTCTGAAATCTGGGCGATTTGTTTTGGACCTGAATCTGGCCAGCTAGCACAGGGGTGATTTCTTTTGTCCAAAAACCACTGAAAACAGGCAGATATGGGTACAAATTGTTTTGTACCCGAATCGATTCACACATCCCTATTGGCAATTGGTTAGACACAGCATAGTATGGAAATATCTTGCTAGAGCTCTATGTGTTTTGTAACTTGGCATCAATGCCCTGGGACTCTCTAACAGTCCCTGCCCCCCCCCCCACTTTTTTAAAAGAAAGACCTTTCTAGCCCTTATGGTTATTGAGATAAGCTTTACAGAAATGTCTGTAATGCCTGTCGAAATCTTGGACTGTGCTTCTGAGCAGCACTTCTCTCAGTCATTCAGGGGGAAATATTTGCTGTTCCGCTTAACTCCCTCCTTGTGGCTAGCAGAGGGGATTCATACAGTAACATTATAATAAGCACAGTGCTTTACAGATTTTCATCAGCAAGAAAAAAGGTCCTGCCCCAAGGAGATTACAGTTTAAATCTTGACAGTAGAATGGAGAAACAACATAGGAAGATGATGAAGGAGGTGGTATTGGGAGAGGGAAGAGAGAAGTGACAGAGGGAAGGGTCATCTGGGATGAAGGGGAGGAAATGCAGTTAACCTTATTTAGGCTGCATATTTTACTCTGTATGCAGAGTAAATATATGTATAGTAAAATATGTAAATTATTAATTCACAATTGGGCACAAAATTGAGATTTTTAAAAAACCCAAGTATACAAACTGTGCATATATGCAGCCTGAATATACTGACGTGTGGTGTGTGTGTGATCAGGTCTCACTTCTAAACTTTTTAATGCCTTCCCATTTTTAATATATTGCTGTCTGAATCCCAGTTTTGTTTTGCTGTCTTTGAAGTGCAAAAGCATTTCTTCAGCCAACATTGGTTCCATGCCAATGCAGTGCTTGAGGGCTGGGAGAAATGCCGGACAAGGACCAGCGGGTGTTGCTTGCAGAGACCCTAAGCAATGTGTGCAGTGGCAACACATTTATGAGGAGCGTGGTCAAAAGGAGTGCTATTCAGGACCCACAAGGGGGGAAGTGTTATGCCCTGGCATGTGTGTGTGTGTGTGTGTGTGTGTGTGTGCCTGCATTCATGACCCACTTCTATCTTCTCACAAATGCCAATCAGTCAGTGCCAAGCACACCACCCTTAAGCTGAGGGTCTTAGAAGTTTCATATATAGAGCAGGTATACTGGGTATACTGCCTTTATACTGGGTCAGTTCGGTAGCTGGGAGAAGGTCTGAAACCCTGGAGAGCTGCTGTCAGCTAATGTAGACAATACTGAACTAGATGGACCAATGGTCTGACTTGGTATAAGGCAGTTTCTATGTACCTAGTGTGTGGGGGGGGGCGGGTATGATTATTTCCCTTTCCCTTTGGAGAAATTACAAAGTATTCTAGTAGAGTGCCTTTGGAAAGCATCTATTCCAGTTACAAAGTGTGGGGTCTAGTTGTTGCAGCTATTTAAGGAACACGCATGGAAACCACTGTAGAGTCTAAATTACTTAACTAGTTTATTGGTGAAATACATCAGGATAGGAAAGACCTAATCTTATCTAATAGCTACATCATGAATAAGTAGGGATGTGTGAACTGGCTCAAGGTCAAGCTAGTTCACCATCAAACTGGTCCGGTTCGAGGGCTCACCCTTGAGCCAGACTGGGCCTGGTTCGGCTTGACCTTGAGCCGACCCCCACCCCCAGCCAGCTCCAGAACCCTCAAACTGGCTCAAATTTGAGCCGTGGATGGGTGGGTTCAGTGCCACAAAACCGAACATGCCTGGTTTAGTTCGAGTCTGGTTCGGACTATGAATAAGTAGGGATAAGAATATGAGTGAATAAGTAGGGAGAAAGAGAGATATCTCCATCTTCTCTCCAGGAGGAAAGGAAGAGGACCTCCTGCGCTGCCTAGACAATACTTTACTAGATGGACCAATGGTCTGACTTGGTATAAGGCAATTTCTATAGGAAGATGCTGAAAGGCATCATTCATATTGTGTGGGAGGAAGCAATGCTAAACTCCTCCTGTATTTTACCAAAGACAACCAGGCTCTGTGGTCGCCTGGGAAACATACCATCGGGGATTTGAACCAGCAGCCTCTTGCTTGCTAGACAAGTTACTTCCCCATTGTGCCATTAGATGGCTTTTTTTTTGGTTGAAAACCAGTATATAAATATATACATCTCCTCCTCCTCGAATTTTATACTCAAGAACAAAGGAAAGAAGAGTCTGGGAGGCTTCAGCACCGCCCCCACCCCCCGCATGTTTTTCATCAGCAGCATGGAAACGAAAAGTTTGGTAGAACACCGTTATCGTCTCAGGGGCATGGCAGACCTTTTTTTGGCAAAAATTTGACCTTCTGGGTCCTCGTTTGGGCATCGTACAACTTTGGTGGCTCATTCAACTCCTGAACAAAGTTAACGGTTCTGCTTGCATTTCAGGGTGATCCAGGTGGCCCCCCAGGCCCAAGAGGAGAAAAGGTAATTTATTTAGCTCCAGTTATCTCATTCCCATAATGTAGCTGATCTTGCTGCTCTTGTTCTTTGCAGCGTCATGGGTACTCTCCACAGACTTACTCATGTGGGCCTCATGTTCTGGTTTCTCTTTCCAGGGGGGTTCAGGACCACCAGGGCTCGTCGGCTCAACTGGAAAGCCAGTAAGTTCCTTCTCTAGAGAGTTAACTGAATCAAACCGAAATGAAAGCGGAAAGGATCTTTGGAGGTGCGGCAGATTCCAGGGCAGCCATGGAAGGGAGCAACTGGTTCGGTTTGCCATAGCCTCATGCTCTTCTCCTCCTACACCCTGGAGCAGCCTCCCCCAAATCATGTGACCACGGAGAGCCAAGTGAGGCCTTGATCACGGGGAGTTTTGGGATTTATCATGTTTACTGTTAAAAGAACTTCAACAGTTGCAAACAAAGAGAAGAACCTTGGTTTACACATGCAGCTGCTAGGAGTAATGTCACGCCTCGTCCCACACCCAAGTTCTGTCCCCTAATGGGCTACATAAGCTTAGGTCATGCAACGCTGTTGCCAGAAGTTGGATTGTTGATAGTTCCTGCCTCTGGCGGGGGGCGGAGAGGAGGCTGATGCACAACCAGAGGGACTGTGAGGAGACTTCGGAGGGGCACCCATAAGGCTGGCAGGGAGTCTAGGAGTTGCAGTAATAAAAGAGGAAGGAATATGTTGTATTTGCGGTCAGAGAGCTTAGAATCCAAATGCCAAAGAGAGACTGGGTCACACAGAGGAGATCCAGGTTTATTCGAAGCTTTGTTTCCTACCGCATAAGCAGTGGGTGCAGCCCAGCCTCATCCACGAGCATTCCCCCTTCCTTCAAGATTTTCAGGCAGAAAGAAATATGGAAAGGAAAATGAGTAGAAAAAGGAGGGCAGACAAAGGGGGGTGGGGAATAGCAATGGGAAGGAAGAGGGAGGGGGGAAATGAGAAAGGCAAAGACTGAGAGGAAGCAAGAGAAATGGAGGTACTGTGCCTTGCAAAAGAACGGGAAAGTGCATACTTACACTTTTTGTAGAAGGTTATGAAGCTGGAAAGGAACTGGAAGCAGTTTTCATCTTTCCCTTCTGTTACTTTTACTTTCCATTTGCATTTTTATTTCAGTTTCCGAAATGTAGTTTTAATCCATTTTGCCTCTGCCTCCCCTTGTTCTCTGTGGGGATCACTACAGCCCTTCTCAAGTGGTCTCTTTGAGAGTTCCCTCATCCCTCAATCGCTGGGGCTAAATCTTTAGTGGCTCCCATTCATTGGAGAAATGACTGGCAGGTAGGCAAGTGGCCGGAGGACAGAGAGGCACTATCACTGGCAGCCAGAAGGAGCTCGTCATCACAAGTCCTAAAAAGCAATGCTGAAGAGTGCTGCCTGCCTGAGAAGTGAAATTTGCATTTGAGAGGTTGGGGAAATAAAGGACATTTTTGAAGTCTGTCTTATCCAGGATGCAAAGGATACCTTCCTTATGAGAGGCACAGGGCATCAGTATCTCTTCTTCAGGTGGGCAGCAGCTATGGAATGTCACAATGGCCAGTATCTCTCTCCTTCCATTGGGCAGTATTAGTGTGAGGTCACAATGGCCAGTATCTCTCTCCTTCCATTAGGCAGAATTAGTGTGAGGTCACAATGGCCAGTGTCTCTCTCCTTCCATTGGGCAGTATTAGTGTGAGGTCACAATGGCCAGTGTCTCTCTCCTTCCATTGGGCAGTATTAGTGTGAGGTCACAATGGCCAGTGTCTCTCTCCTTCCATTGGGCAGTATTAGTGTGAGGTCACAATGGCCAGTATCTCTCTCCTTCCATTGGGCAGTATTAGTGTGAGGTCACAATGGCCAGTGTCTCTCTCCTTCCATTGGGCAGTATTAGTGTGAGGTCACAATGGCCAGTGTCTCTCTCCTTCCATTGGGCAGTATTAGTGTGAGGTCACAATGGCCAGTGTCTCTCTCCTTCCATTGGGCAGTATTAGTGTGAGGTCACAATGGCCAGTGTCTTCTTCCACACCTTTGGTTCCTAAGGAGTGGGAGAAGCAGTGCTTGGCTCCAGAGGCTGATGCACCACCAGGGAAGGGAAGGGAAGGGAAGGGATGCACTCTGCCAAGGGAGAGAAGGGGCAGCTTGTGGGGCAGTAAAGCACTGCATAAGGAGGGCACCTTTAAATGATGAGGAGCCTGGGCCTGTCCTGTTAGAGTCCTCCGATGAATTCAGGACAGGCGATGGTGGCTCTAAATGGGCCTGTTCAAAGAGTTCCCTCACCCCCTACGTGCAGCATAGAAAAAGAGAGGGCTTTATTGAGGGCTTCATGTTAGGGGGGAGGCAAAAGGAGAGGAGAACTGGTCTTGTCGTAGCCAGCATGACTTGTTCCATTAGCTAAACAGGGTCTGCCCTGGTTGCATATGAATGGGAGACTAGAAGTGTGAGCACTGGAAGATATTCCCCTCAGGGGATGGAGCTGCTCTGGGAAGAGCTTCTAGGTTCCAAGTTCCCTCCCTCCCAAGGTAGGGCTGAGAGAGATTCCTGCCTGCAACCTTGGAGAAGCCGCTGCCAGTCTGTGAAGACAATACTGAGCTAGATAGACCAAGGGTCTGACTCAGTATATGGCAGCTTCCTATGTTCCATTGCTGGAAGTGGGGTGCAGACCTGGCACACACAACCTGCCTGGCTAACTCTGATCCAGTCAATTCTCATACTACAATCCTGTTCACAGCTACTGCAGAGGAAGTCTCTGCTGAACTCAGTGGGACTTACTTCTGAGTAAGCGTGCATTGGCTTTGGGCAGCAACGTCCTTGCACTTTATAAACAAACACACACACACACACACACACACACACACACAGAAACACACACACCACTGTTAGTTTATGGCCTCACTGGTATGAAATCACAACATGAAACCTTTCCTTTTCCTCTGCAGGGGAAACCAGGAGACCCAGGTCTGAAAGGAGACAAGGTAAGCACAGAAGGATGGCAGAGCGAAGGCAGTGCCTCTGCACTCTCTGGATCCAGAGGGGGGGGGGCTCAAAATTGAGAGGAAACCCCCCCCCCATCAGGGTTACCTCTAGTATTTTTCATCTGTGCACAGAATGAATTTTGTTCTGGGCGGCCACATCAAGGCAGTGTGTGCTCACATGCATTCAGAATGGGGCCTCCCTGATTCAACCTGAGCGGGATCTACAATTAACTGTGCAGACATCAAAAGACTTGTGTGCGCGCACACGTGTGCACATCTCAGCGGGAACGCACTGCCACCAATGCCGTTCCTTTACTGCCCCTCCCTTTTGCTCTGCCCTGAGTTCTACTTCTCCTGAATTCCAGTTTAACTAGAACATGGAAAATAATTTTGGAATCTAAGCATTCACAGTATGGCACACTTAATAAGCCGTTGCAAGAAAGCAATCTTGCTGCAGCTAGAATTACGGTTGCGTCAAAATTCTTTTCCCTCCGCCATTCTTTGGTTTGCACAAATGCTTGCACCTGGTAAAACACCACACAAAGGATTTGGATGCACCTGTATGTGCCACCCACATCGAGATCCTTACTTGCAGTGATTTATTAGTGTAGTGGAGAAGGAGGAATCTAGGGGCTGCTAGCGAAATTCTACCAAGCCCGGCTCAGGAACAGATTTCAGGGGCTTGTTGAAGCCGGCCTCCAAGGGGAAGCAAACACAGAAGCCCCAACATCCTTCCCGAGTTTAAAATATGAGCGGAAAGGAACTGCCAACTCCCTCACTCCTTATTTTGCTCTATGGGCCCATTACATTTAATTGGGACTGAATGGGGGCTTATTGAAGCACTCTTGTCTTAGATATCTGGGGCAGGAGGGCAAAGGCCAACTGTCCACCGGGGGGCTTCTGCCCCTACAGATCTCCTGTGAGGAGTTGGCTTCTCCTCCTCCCATTTTCCAGGGTTTATCCTTTTTAAAACAAACTTCTTTTCTAAACAAGGGAAACATTTATAGTATCTCTTGCTTTGCTAGGAAGCTGCTTTTTGTGAGTCTTGGATTGACTTGGGTAAGGAATCCAGTAAGTCATTTTCAGTTTGGGGGCAGAAATAACTGCTTCTCTCTGAGTCGGCCTTGGGGAAGCCTGCTCACCCTTAAAAATGACACGCACACTAGAGTTGCCATGGCCACCACATAATTCTGGGTTTCACCCGGATTTTAAGCATCTCACCTAGATTGCTCAACCCACCCAGATTTGCCCAGATTTCAACTTTCATTTTTTTTAAAAGCTAAGCTCTAGCCCTTGTAGAAGCGGAGCTATGGAGCAAAACGTGCAGTCCCTATTCTGCTCAGAAATTATTTTCAAGCCAATTTACATAATATGCAAATTAGACACACAGATTTGGAAAGCCAGAATAGGGCAACCCTGATTTGTACATGCTGAAGGAAGCCAACGCTGCAACCAAAACAAACAGGTCGTGGGCAGTTCTTTCTACAAAGGCTGAAGATAAAAATGGACCAATGGAGCATTCCTAATTCATCAGCTCCACCCTGGAAACAAGAATTCAGAAATCCAAAATCTGGGAAGCAACTTGGGGGAGGATTTCAGAAGCCTCTGTGGGGAGGATGAGCCCCAATTCCATGTAGGGCAAGAAGTCTGTGGAGACTGCATGCCTAGAGATCAGGGTGAGCAATGCCCAGCCTTCTTGGCCCCTCTTTGACACCCGTCATGGTGGGAACTGGAACTTGCTCTCATAAAAATTGGAACTCTCTTTTGTGTACATGGTTTGGTCGACCACATAAAAACATCGGCTGCATTCACACGTAATGCAGAACCAGAGTTGCAGGGGCCAGAGACTTCTCCACTGTTACAACCAAATGCATGCAACTCCGGTCCCATTTCTCCAGAGATCCAAGGTGGCACTCTGCAGACTCCAATTTGAACCCTTGGTTTGTAGTGAGTTTTGCTACTCATAATTGGGGTTTTGGTTTCTGAGGGTTACGTCTGAATGCAGCCGCCAGCCTCTCCAGGGTTACGTCTGAATGCAGCATTCAGTCAGACTGCAGTTGAGGGAGGAAGCTCTTCCCTCTCTCCTGCTGTGATTGGCTATGCAGGCTGTCCTTCAAGCAAGAAGAAAGCCCACACAGCTAGTCCCCCCTCCTCTCTGCGGTCTCCCTGCAGAGGCGGGCGTGGGAGTGGTTCCGTGTTACACATGGTTGCCGCTCTTTTCAGCTCTGTTTCCAGCTTTGGTCTGTTGAGCACCCGTTTCTTGACCTCAAGGATCCAGCCAGGTTTTTCTCAGAAATAATGCACTTGAATGCCTTTCTTGAGATCATTTTCTGTTTGGGCAAAATATGCAGTAAATATATTGTTCTGTTTCCAAAATTGGCTTTGTTTTGGTTTCCTTTTCCTCAAAGCATCTTGATGCTCTCCTAACAGGGGGACCCGTGTGAAGTTTGCCCCACCATCTTTGACATTCAAGGCAGTGGGAAACCAGGGCCCAAAGGGGAACCTGGGCCTCCAGGAAAGCCGGGCAAATCGGTGGGTATACTCCTCCCTAGTCACTGAGGACACTTTGTCCTTCAGCTGGTGTGACTGATAAAGGGCTAAGATGCGCTCAAAGGGGGGGTGGTCGGCTGGGGGGACAGTATTTCGTCTGATTGGCCTGGGCCACCATGGCTGTCTGGTTGACTTCATTTGGGTCTCTCCTTCTCTTTTTCAGGACCAGCCTGGCCCTCTAGGACCCAAAGGCAATAGGGTAAGTGTCAGATCCGGCTCCTGTTTAGCTGACAGCAGGTCAAGGGATGGGGCCATAACTCAGTGGCAGGACATCTGCTTGGCTTGAAGAAGGTCCCCAAGTCAATCTCCGGCAGCATTTCCTGGTGGGGTCGGGAAAGACTCCTGCCTGAAACCTTGGAGAGCTGCTGCCAGTCAGTGTACTGTAGACAGTCCTGAGCTAGCTGGACCAAGGCTTTGACTCAGTATAAATTCTTAGTACTACCCATATTTGTATATTGCTTGTCAACAGAAGTTTCCAAAGCGATTTACATAGAAAAATAAACAACCAACAAAGCGTGTGTTTAAACGATCTAAAAAGAAACACAAGGTAGACTCTAACAGCCACTGGAGGGATGCTGTGCTGGGGTTGGATAGGGCCAGTTGCTCTCCCCCTGCTAAATATTTGAGAATTGCCACTCGGAAAAGTGCCTCTTTGCTCAGTTAGCAAGGGGATAAGGCAGCTTCCTATGTTCCTAAGGAAAATGCAAAGCAGGAGCCAAGTGCAAGCTCTCTGTAGCCAGCAAGAGAGCAGGTCTCCCAGTGACTCCGATAAGCCAGCTGCGTGCCTGACCTGGAAGCATTTATGGGGCTCAGGGAGTGTCACCTGACCCGCTCTGGCCTATTGGTGCAAAACTGTTTCCTTGACTTAGGAGGTTGAGCCTCCTCCAGTTTTCTTGGGCCAGAGCTGGTTGCACAGGCTGAATCCCTGCCTCGCTGACATCACTTTGGTCACCAGTTCGAGACCCATTGCAAACACAAGTATTAACTGCCAGGTGTAACTGAGAGGTTATTAACAATGGTTTATTTATTTGTTTATTCGGTTTATATTCCGCCCGTCCTGAAGTGCCTCAGGGCGGTTTACATTAAAATCAAAAACACATAATAAAACAATCAAAACAAAACAAAAACATTCAGACCAGATTAAAACTCGTTAAAATTTAAACCAGATATCATTTAAAGCCAGGCTAAAACGATGGGGCAGCCAACATACAAAGTTGCTTTTATTAACTCTCATCATTAATTGATAGGAGCCAGCATGGTGTAGTGGTTAGAGTGCTGGACTAGGACCGGGGAGACCCGAGTTCAAATCCCCATTCAGCCATGATTCTAGCTGGGTGACTCTGGGCCAGTCACTTCTTCTCTCTCAGCCTAACCTACTTCACAGGGTTGTTGTGAAAGAGAAACTCAAGTATGTAGTACACCGCTCTGGGCTCCTTGGAGGAAGAGCGGGATATAAAATGTAAAAATAAATAAATATTTACTGCTACTACCACAACCACTACTACTACCACCACTACTATTATAGCCAACCATTGGCTATATGCTTCCTACCATCCACAAGTGGGCATGGAGGTTGTACATCCTCGTCCTTGGAAATAGGGACTGTGTATCCTTGAAGAGGTGAGCAGAAGATGCTGGTCACGTGTTTGAGCAGTTCTGTTCCCTTCTTCTGGGATTTGGCGAGCAAAGGGGTGTGCACAACCTCTTCCCCATGGTTTCTTGCACCTGCGTTCCCATGATCTAAGGCTCTTCTGCGGAGATGATTTAAGAGCCATTGCCTTCTGTTCGGCTCTGCCACACAGGGGTCAGCTCACAGGACCCAAAGTGAGAGGGGCCTGTTGAGGCCAAGACCTCTGTGGGTCTGTGCTGAGCATGGCACTGGGCAAAGTGGGTGCATCTCCTTCCTTGGCCTCGTACCTCACCTGTCGCTCTGCCCACATGTCCCATGCCACCTCTGAGCTCCACTTTTGGCAGCTTTCCAATAGTGTGACAGCTGCAAGCTAAGCACGAGTTAAGCATGTGCTGGAGTAACGCTTCAAATGCCTCAGTTCTCGAATTCTGTATAGATCCATCCAGCCCTCACTCAAAGGCAGGAAGGAAGGCAGGAAGGAAGGAAGGAAGGAAGGAAGGAAGGAAGGAAGGAAGGAAGGGTTTTATCATGTAGTGTTTGGACTGTGGATTGCCCTTCAGCACTAGGACACAGACACAAGAGACATTTAAAGAGGTTTTGGATTTGTTTAAACTGGAGCCGCAGTTCTTCGGGCCTGGGCCACAGCAGCAGGTCCTCATGCTGATGTGCTCACCCCCAGCTTCAGCTGCCTCTCAGTTACCATTGACATCTATATATTTAATTCTCTAAGGCATACCTGTGGCTAATCCCATGTGTGGCAGCTCTCGTGAGAGTTTGGAAAGCTGCCGGATAGGCTAGCCATGGGGCGGGTGGGAGAGGGGGAAATGGTGGCAGCGGCAGCTGAAGAAAACTGTGGCAGGCAGCCGACAGGTGCCGGGACGAGCGGAAGGATGAAACGGTGGTGAGCCACGCGCTGCGCGGGTGGGCAAAATAGCGGGGGACAGGCAGGCAAAACGGCGGTGATGGCGGCCAGGGAAGAAGGCAGCGATGGCAGGTGGGTGGGAGAGAAAACAATGGCAGTGGGGAAAATGTGTGGTGGTGGGAAGGCGGCAGCGGGGTGGTGGCTAGAGGCAGAGATGCTCTGCGCCCAGCCCAGTTGGTTAATATTAATTCTTCCAGTGCCAGCTTTGTCATTCTTTACTCCCTTTCTCCCACTTTCTTTATATTTTCAGGGGGACCCTGGGATAAATGGGAACAAAGGAGAGAAGGTAGGTAGCCATATCTCTTGCTGTGCCCTCTCTTATCTCTCTGCTGTCTACTTTCTCTTTGGTCCCAGGTCCAATTTGCTTCCCAGTTGTTGACCTAGCGAGACAGTAACCAGAAAGAGGCATCATGCAAGATTTAGGTTCGCTTATAGAATCAGCAAAAATAAAGGAACAAGGTCCAAAGGTCAAGGAGCACAAAACATTTGCAGTTGAAGGGTGCATGTTTGAATTAGCCTCCCCCCCTCCCCGAAATTTCAGGGAATGAGAAATACCGCAATCAGATTAATGAGACTTATTTGGTTACAAGTTGATACATCAAAGGAACGCCTTTCAAGACAAGTGGGCTGCATCATTAGAATGAGCACCTGGGGAATATAGATAATACACAGCTTTTCTTTCCCCGCAAGCTCTATCTTTTGCACCAAGCCTTTCCACGAGTTGCTCAGGGGGTCATACATGGCTTGTGCGACCTTCCGAATACGGTGAACATTTGTTTCCAGGAAAAGTTCCCACAGCAGTTGATCTTCTCATTGTCTCCTCACAATAATACTATGAGGTGGGATAGGCTGAAAGAAAGTAGTGGCAAAAGCTCACCCAGGAAGTTTCATGATTAAGTTGGGTTTGAAATGCAAAATGAGTTTGCCTCTGAGAAAAGGCTGTGGGTGGGGAGAGCCATGATGTGGAAGGCAAAAGGAGATACTGTGAGTGAGATCCAGTGGGAGGGAGGGAATAGTAGGCCAAGTGGTAAAACTCCTGGAGAGGAGAGGAGACACAGATTAGGCAGCCAGATTTTCCTGCAGGAACGTCCACATTCCCGCCCACCCTTAAGACAAATCCCCCTTGCCATTCTTCCTTTTTCTTTTTTCTAGTGCTGATATCCTCCTCCCTCCTCCCTCTAGAGCCTTTTCTGACTTGCGACTATTTTTGCATGCCCAAATGGAATGAGCCGCTCCCTCCCTGACACCAGCCTCTCTGCTTTCTCTCTTAAGGGCGACCCATGTGTGCCGTGCAGCCCTGTCGTCCTCCCATCCTCACTGAGGCAAAATGGCTCCCAAGGAGACTCTGATCTACCAGGGGCTGGGCTGCCCGGAGTGCCGGTAAATATAGGGCCCTCTTGCCCCTTCTTTGAGTTGCTGGTGCAGAGTGCAGCAAGGACTTGGGCAAGATGAGCAGACGTGCAGATGAGAATGTGCACAGACATTAGTTCTTTGGACCAGTGTTCCCTGTAACAGGGATTCTCGGACATTGTTGACTACAACTCCCATGACCAAAGGTCAACAGCATCTGGGAATCCCTGTTACAGGGAACACTGCTTACGGCCATTGGTCCCATAAACAGAAAATCCTTCTGCCGGGTATGTTAATGGGCAACCATTCAAACGTTTTGCTATCTCGGCTCCAAGCCCAAGAACCGGTGGTCCTTGCCAACCTTACAATGCGACATTCTCGGGATTCGTTGGTGAGAGCTCTGTTGGGAAGCCATGACAGTTCTGCTTGCTGCAAAGCCCTTGAAATGTGTCACGATGAAGTGCTATTTCAAATGAGAGCTGGTCTGGCCACACCAATTCGGGGGGGCCTATCCAAGCAAGAGCTGCATCCAGGGCTTTCCTTTCTCTTTGACTGATGTAGCACTTGGTGCTTTTACAGGGCCAGGTTGGCCTTCCAGGGCGACCAGGACACAAAGGAGAAAAGGTAGGATCAACTTTTAATGTTAACGTGGAGAATACCAGGGTTGGTTTCAGCAGTTTCCTCAAACGTACCCTGCAAATCTAAATGAGTCAGGTTGGTGTGAATTTGGGGATAACTGGCAGTGGAGACCAGGAGTTCCCAACATTGAGTTCCCAGATGTTGTTGGACTACAACTCACATCACCAATGGGATGATGGGACGTAGTCCCACAACATCCAGGAACCCATGGTTGAGAACCCATGATACAGAATCTGTGCCTGAATTGGGATGTAACAGAAAACTAGAGGTCCCTTCACCTCTGGTTTCCGTAGTCCTATGTCCGAATGCAGGTAACCAGAGCTTATGGCAGGAAGGGACCCACGGTTTCCCTCCTTGAACAACAATCCCTGAACCTTTGGTTCAGAGTAGAGTTTCACTGCCATAAACTCAATTTATGTGGTGCCAGCCTTACATCCGAACACTGGCACTGCAGTTTCGCCCTCATGGAATTGGAGTTGAGGGAGGAAGCTCCTCCCACACTCTGGCTGCTATTGGTTCCTGGGCAGGGGCGTATCTAGGGTAGGGCAGGCAGGGCACGTGCCCCAGGCGCCACTTGAAGGGGGGCGCCATTTTTAAAAATTAAAAAATAATTAAAAATGGTCGCCAAAAACAAAATGGCCACCGTGCATGCTCAAATGGCCTCTGTGAGGCCCTAGGCCATGCCAGGCCTCACAGGGGCCATTTGAGCATGTGTGGTGGCCATTTTGTTTTCAGCGGCCATTAAAAAAAATTATTTTTTAAAAATGGCCACCGCACATGCTCAAATGGTCCCTGCAAGGCTCTAGAGGCCAGCAGGGGGAGGGGGAACTTTTACAGACCCACCCCCCACAGCCTTTAGGAAGCCCCCCAAAGGGGCTACAGGTATTTTTTAAAAAAAATTAATATAATTTAAGTCACTGTACGCATGTTTAGTACGGCATGATGTACAGAGAATCAGGGTTTGTGAATACTGAGCTGAACCTTATGAGCTAGGATTGTATTCATTTGCTTCTTGTGATAAGTGAGTTAAATGTGATGTCTTAATAATATGGCTGTTAATGGTGAGTTTGTCTATGAATCAGTGTGAAATCCATAGTATAAAGGCCCACTGGGAGTTTCTTGCTCTTTCTCTCATTTTAACTGTCTTTCTGAAATACTATAATATATTCCAAGCAGTGACACAGTTTACTCTGCATATCCTTTAATTATTTACAGAGTATCTGGGAAAAGTCAAATTCTCCATTTATTTTTCAAATTTATGTAATAGTGATGCTACAATACATAGTAGAGAATTAGACAGGCACTTCTGTTTAGTTTTCCAAGTACACCTCCACATAGTATTTGGGTATTTCATGAGCCCCAGCATACTGAAATTTGTAGTTTTCCAGCATTTTTTGGTCTGGCTAAGTCCACTGCTAAATAGTTTTTGAAATATTGAAAGATTAATGTGCTTTACTTGTATTTTTGAGCTGATATTATGGTAAAGTTATCTGAAAGATGGGTATCAGATGTTTGGACAGGGGGCGCAATTTCAGTGCTGGCCCTAGGCGCTATTTTCCCTAGACACGCCTTTGCTGCCGGGGCTGTCCTTCATTAAAGAAGGGAGCCCCAGCAGTCAGTTCCCCCTCCTCTCTGCAGTCAGTGTGAATGCAGAGAGGTAGCTCTCCATTTCGTTTGGATGTGAATGGGAGAGTTGGGGGGAGAGGGACACGCAACGCCATATGTCCAATGGCCGCAATAGTCCTCCCCCAGGTCACACTATTCTAGAATGTCATCCTGTCTTCTTTCCTTCTGTGACCCCAACTGGTTCCCTTTTAAGGATTCAAGGATTATCCACGTTCAAGGATCTCTATAATTTGTGGAGTTAGGGTGGTAATCTTGAATTAGCAGTCCTGTTGACGTGGGAAGGGGTTCCTTCCCATGCGTGTGCTTTCTGCACTCCCTTCACCTGCTGTAAGTTCTTATTTGCATTATAGAATTTAAACTGCTCTTAAAGTGGCCTTGCATCGCTTCCTGCACGGGACTCAAGAAACCGTAGCATGATGGAAGTATTTAGCAGTCGTAATCCCCTTCACAGAATTACAACCTCTGTGGTTCCTTCTGCAGCAGTGACAGTCAAACCAGCTTAAGGCCATTAAGTATGTATTGCCAATACTGCTTAATACCATGGTTCTGTAGTTACGCTTAATACTCAACTCTTCCCTCGCTGTCCCACATACCTGCCGTTTATACGCTTGGAATGAAATGAAACGAAAGAGAGGCAAGGGCCTCTGGTTTCTCGAGACTAATCCCTTGATCATGTAAATAGATTAGTGGTGGGCTTCTTATCGCAGGATGGTCTAGCATGTAAGTATCATTCCATTTTCTTTGCTGCTTTCAGCAATCACAAGTTCTCTTCTCTGTGCTCTAGGGAGATTCGGGAGCTGAAGGACCCACAGGCAAACCTGTGAGTATGAGCAAGTGGGAGAGAGAGAGAGAGAGAGAGAGAGAGAGAGAGAGAGAGAGAGAGAGAGAGAGAGAGAGCTCTTTGAGGCCAGATATAGTGCTGGAGTTTGTGGTCTGAACAGCAGAGAGAGATGTTGGGGAAGCCAGTTTTTTTAAATGGCTGCTGGGCTGTTGTTGTTTTTTAAATAATTCTTATTGCTGTTAATGTTTTAATGTGAATTTTATGGAATTTTATTGTGAATTTTATGGAATTTTAACTTTTGTAAACTGCCTTGGGATGAGTGCTTTGAAAGACTGTATAGAAATGGAACCCTAACTAAATAAATCCGTTGAAAATGCAGCCAGAGGTGATGTCCATGTTCATACCCAGCAGCAGACAAAAAACCCTCTGGCCCAGCTGCTGCTGAGCACCTGAGCACAGGGTGCCTCCGACCTTGTTTTTAACTGACCGGCAGCCAGCAAGCAGAACACATGCAGCTCTGGAACTAGGGTGGGAAGTTTCTCCTGCCGTAGTGATGGTGGTGTTGGCCATGCCATGATGGAGAAAGGGAATTATTGTGCCAACCTGGGGAGTCTCCACCTCCTGTTCTTCTTCCCCTCCCTTAATCTCATTGTGTGTTTGCATCCAGGGCTGCGCTATACCTCACGTTAATTTCTCCTTCACTTCTAGGGAGTCCGAGGAGGTACAGGAGCCAAAGGCGAGAAGGTAAGCCACTTGACGGCAAAGGGTGCACAGGGGGCTGTTTCGGGGAGGTATTGAGCATGTTCTCAAGAAGGTGCTTTTGCTCTGGCTCCTGATGAGATGGCCTGAAGAAATTCATTCTTTCAGCATCCTGCATCTTGCTCAGGGGCGGAGCCACCATTGAGCGGATGGGTTCACTGAACCCGGCCACGAGCCACGGAAGGGCCATGTGAGCCCACTGTAGCTCATAGGAACATAGGAAGCTGCCATATACTGAGTCAGACCATTGGTCTATCTAGCTCAGTATTGTCTACACAGACTGGCAGCGGCTTCTCCAAGGTGGCAGGCAGGAGTCTTTCTCAGCCCTATCTTGGAGATGCTGCCAGGGAGGGAACTTGGAACCTAGATGCTCTCCCCAGAGCGGCTCCATCCCCTGAGGTAGCTTACAGTGCTCACACTTCTAGTCTCCCATTCATTTGTAACCAGGGAGGACCCTGCTTAGCTAAGGGGACAAGGCATGCTTGCTACCCCAAGACCAGCTCTCCTGGCTCATTCCAAGGCAGTGGGAAATGCTGGCTGGGAATGCACTCTGGAAGGCTCACGTGGGCCCTTCGGCAATCGGGCCACGCCCACGTGTGCATGACGTCACGCTCGGGGTGTCACTGGCACGTGTGGTGCAGGCACAGCGAGGCCACTGGGGATGGGGCAGAACCCATAGATTTGTTCCCTGACTCCGCCACTGATCTCGCTCAGTGTCCTCTTTCTTCCGTCCTGTATTTGCCACCTTCTCTCAAATGACGGCGAGGCTGTTCACACGGGCAGCCTTACCCAGGCTTACACAGCCCTATCCGGGTAGGGCTGCTCGTGTGGAATTCTGGAATCAGGCCCGATCCCGGCACTGCCCTGCCGGGTAGCATGAGCCCCCCCCCCCCCGGGCTATTACCTAGGTAGAAGGGCATGAATGCAATCCCAGTCGTGTGTCTGCTTGGCCTGCCTGCAGCCTAACCCTGGAGAAATGGGATGGGCACCTAGAGCACATGATTGGCGGGGAAATATCTGGAGGCTGGGCTGCGTTTCCCCGGCCTCCAGAATACTACAGTGCTGGGAGCAGCATGGCTCATGTGGGCAGCCCACTGAAAAGTGAAGGTCATTTGGGGACAAGGTAAGACTGATGCTGCCTTCCTCCCTGAGCCCTCCCCACTCCGCTCACAGGTCAGGAGAATGACTGTAGTCTGTTTTCTTTCTCTTTCAGGGAGATTCTTGCATGCAGTGCTCTCCCTCTGCAGAAGATGGGAAGACCATCGCCACGCCAGGGCCTCCTGGAGAGAAGGGAGAACCAGGTCTTCCCGGAGTGGGGCTTCCTGGAAAACCGGTGAGCGAGTCTCTGTGGTGTGTCTCATCTAAGAAGCAGGGAGGGATGTTGGAAATTCTCTGTGGTGAGAGAATCCCTTTCTCATTATAGCAGAGTGCACAGAGGCACAACACAGCGGAAATTTAGTTAGGCATGTGAGTATGCTGAGAGTAAAGTAACTTGGAGCCAATTCATAGTTTCAAGTCAATATAAAAGGCATTTATTAAGGAACTCCATTCTAGATAGGAAAGTGAGGAGTTAGGATCTCTAATCTATCTAACTAGCTGGATGCAGATGGATTCTGCATCCTCTCTGCACATATGGTGCAGGGAGGGAGGCTTGCCATGTTGCAAGGTAGAGGGGCAGGTAGGGAGAGAGAGAGGAAGGAGGGAGTTGATCCCTAAGAGTAGCAATCTACATATCAAAGGGATAGTACCAGAGCAGAGGAGAAGGGATGACCAATGTCTTGACTCTCTAGCCCTCTGACTTACTAGTCTGTCCTCCACTGTCTGAGACAAAGAGACAGCGCAAAGTCCTTTAACTTCCAACAAGGGAAGGGGTTTGGTGAAGGGACTTGAAGGACGATGGTGCCATCTTGCTAGACAAATAGGTTTTCCAGGGTATATAGATGCCTGTGGCACACAGAATCATAGAGTTTTAGACTTTAAAAGGGCCTTGGAGGTCTTCTGGTCTAACCACTGTTCAGTGCAGCCCTGACAAATCTCTGTTTGAAAACCTCCAGCAAAAGAACGCTCACCACTGCATGAGGCAGGCTGTTCCTCTGTCAAACACCTCTTACGGTTAGGAAATTCTTCCTAAGGCCTAGCCTAAATCTGCATATGTGGTATAACACACTTCCCTTAAACTAGACAAATGGGTGCAAATGTTCAGTACAGCAGGTGAGCAGCATGAGAGCAGGAGGTGAACATGGGAGCCGTCTTCTTCCAGACCTCCTCTCCTATTCAGCCGCCTGGCCACTTTCCAGATTACACCCTGCAACGGGGTCACGACGAATCTCGGAAGTGTGCTTCCACACTTCCTGTGTGGTGACACCGCAGTTCCTACGTGGACAGCAGGGTGCCACGTTCACATTACCAATGCCTTGTTTCGAATTTGATCGCTGCGATATAGAGCTAGGACGTTGTATATCCAGTGTAAAAAAGTTGCTGTTTTTCAGGTTGTTAGTTTCCAAGCGACTGCTCCACCTGCTGTTTACGTTTCAGATGCGATTTGCCTGAATTGGAGCATTTTGCTGCTATTGAGCGGCTAATCTGGAAAGCGCCCTGGCAGATTTGAGCCATAGAAGAAACACCTGCGCAGCCACAGTTGTTTGGGGCTGAGCAACTTTTGTTCCATCTCACAACCCCAGGGCAGCCCAGCCTGGGTTAGGCTGCTTGTGTAGCACGCCAGGATCTCACACCCAGCCTAACGCTGCTTTCTGCCCTGGCTCTCAGCTGAGGTTAAGGGCATGAGCGCGGTGCCTTGTGGGATACGTGGAATCCAGGAAAACAGGTCCCGTGACCCGTGCTGGTGAGAGCAGCACAGATTATCTGGCTGAGCCTAAGATTATACAGGTGATCATCTGGGAGGGAGGCATGTGAAACCCTGCCTCCCCCCGCCCCTAGGAACATAGGAAGCTGCCATATACTAAGTCAGGCCATTGGTCTATCTAGCTCAGTATTGTCTACACAGACCGGCAGCGGCTTCTCCAAGGTTGCAGGCAAGAATCTCTCTCAGCCCTATCTTGGAGATGCTGTCAGGGAGGGAACTTGGAACCTTGACGCTCCCCAGAGTGGCGGCTCCATCCCCTAAGGGGAATCTCTTACAGTTCTCACCCTTCTAGTCCCCCATTCATATGCAACCAGGGCAGACCCTGCTTAGTGTTGGAAATTCTCTGTGGTGAGAGAATCCCTTTCTCATTATAGCAGAGTGCACAGAGGCACAACACAGCGGAAATTTAGTTAGGCAGGCGTGTATCCTGAAAGTAAAGTAACTTGGAGCCAATTCATAGTTTCAAATCAATATAAAAGGCATTTATTAAGGAACTCCATTCTGGATAGGAAAGTGAGGAGTTAGGATCTCTAATCTATCTATCTAGCTGGATGCAGATGGATTCTGCATCCTCTCTGCACACATGGTGCAGGGAGAGAGGCTTGCCATGTTGCAAGGTAGGCGGGCAGGTAGGGAGAGGAAGGAGGAAGTTGAATTCCCTAAGAGTAGCAATCTACATTTCAAAGGGATAGCATCAGAGCAGTGGAGAAGGGATGACCAATGTCTTGACTCTCTAGTCCTCTGACTTACTAGTCTGTCGTCCACTGTCTGAGGCAAAGAGACAGCGCAAAGTCCTTTAACTTCCAACACTTAGCTGGTGCTCTCCCCACCCAGGGAGGGAGCATACGCATAGCCTTATGACTTGCTTTGCTTTTTCAGGGTAAAACTGGAGAATCTGGGATGAAAGGGCAGAAGGTAAGAAGGAGCAATTGGCTGGGGAAGCTCCTGAGATGACCCAGCCCTAGGGAGGTGGCTAGAGATGGATTCAGAGGGGTGTGAGGGGCCAGACATTTGCCAGTGCCCAAGACGGAAACTGGAGGCACAGAAAATGCACTCCAGAAATAATGGATGGCGTGCTAGGGAGCAGAGACAATACTAATCCCTGCAACAGCAAAAACATTCACATTGTTTTGACACCATATAATTGGAAAAACAAACGATAACGGCAGTAATGTATAATGCAATTAACAGGTTACGAAAGACAGAGATAGAAAGAAAACATGTATGCTGGACATTACTCAAAATGTCAAGTTTTATAATCCAGCAGGCGTGGAAAGTTGCTCAAGGTCCATCTGCACCGACATGATCTCTCCTAGTGCTTTGCATCAATGCTTTGGCCATCTGGAAGGAAGTTCTCTGCATGCACTTTGGGGCTTGCTTTCCATTGGTGGCACGTTTGTAATCAGAACTGACCACGCCATGCCTCCCAGGTTGCTTGGCCATGGCCCGCAGGCATATCCATATTTTCATTGGTGAAATGCTGTCGGGTGTGCCACTCTACTCAGAGAGAGGGTTCCAGGAAGAGCATCCCAACCAGTCCAAAAGCAGAAGGGAGGCCATGCTCAAGAGAGTCTCCATGTCTCATCCGATCTGTCCTATGCAGGGCAATGCAGGAAACCCAGGTGATCCTGGCACACCTGGCACTGCCGGTTTGCCTGGCCTTGCTGGAGAGCCTGGAGTCAGAGGACCATCGGGGGCCAAAGGCGAAAAGGTGAGAGTGGCCTTTTATGTTGCAACAGGGCCAGCATAGGGTCACCAGGAACTCAAAAGAGAATATTTTTGGCCATTGGTGTGTGTGTGTGTGTGAGCTCACACACAACCAACGCCCCCCACCCAGGAGGAAGCCATCATCCTATGCATGCATGCCAGTGAATGCACCCTAGAGGGATCAGACTCCCTATCCCTGCCCCTGACCTCCAGGTGTTCAAAGTCTTGTTTGTACAGGGCCTGTCATGAGAGGGGTTTCTTGAGAGCCCTTCTTAGTGTTTGTTTAATGTTTTTTTCTGGGACTCCTAGCATTCACTTACCCTGCTGCCTTTTTGCTGCCCATAGGTGGCCAAGAATTTTCCACCCCCGCCGCTGCAGTGAGGGTAGGGCTAGAGGGAGAAAGCCCCCCTTTTTCCTCCTTAAAAACCGCTGCTGTGCCTGGCGGGATAAGATCAGCAAAGGCTGCACAGCGGCATCTGCAGGGAGGGGGGGCGAGGGGAAAGTCCCCCACTTCACCTTTAAAACGCCGCGCGGGCGATGGGGCGACAGCCGCTGCAGTGGGGAGGGTGGCCGTGGGCCTAGGGGAAAGTTTCCCCTTTTAGCAATGCCACTGTGCGGGCAGTGAGGGCAGCAAGAGAGAGCTCCTTCCATCTCCTTCCCTCCCTCCCAGGTGACTGCACGCCCCATCTGCAGTCCATTATGGGCCCCCGAGAGGAGCAGCAAAATTGGCCGCTGTAGGCAAGTGCCTGCCTCTGCTTAAATCCGCCACTGCTGCCCCAGTCGCGGTTCATCCTTAGGAGACGGCGGGGGGAGGGGGATGCCAAGGGAGACCGCTGGGGGGTGGCTGCTCTTCCTCTCCCCTGTGCTGCCTGCAGGCTGGCTGGCTTTCCTTGATGAAGGGCCAGCCTGCAGGCATCACAGGAGAGGGAGGAGCCGGCCTTTGGCGCCTCCCTAGCTCCCAAGGACAACCCACTACTGGCTGCCATCATTTTAAGGTCTTGGTGTAAACAGGATCCCAGGATCTGCATATGTCTAGCTCTTCTGTTCTGGTAACGCAGTGCTCTAGGCAGTGGTGGAGATGTGTGTGTATGGCTAAAGTCACTCTCTTTATTTTATTTTATTTTATGTATGTATTTATTTATTCATTCATTCAATTTCTATACTGCCCTTCCAAAAATGGCTCAGGGAGGTTTACACAGAGAAATAACAAATAAATAAGAGTTGAAGAGTTGGACTTGTTGAATAAAAATAAGTTGAATAAAATAAAGATTATAAAATAAATAAGTTGAATAAAATAAAGTTGAATAAAAATAAAGATTATTAGCAATTAGCAAAAAATTATTAGCAACAAATTATTATTAGCAACAAATTCTGAAAGTCACTTGATTCTCTGCTTGGAAAGGCTTTGTTACAGGACTCCATGTTACAGTATTGTTACATTGACTTCAGGCAAAATCAACCCTGTCATGAATATTGTCATTAACAACGGTTTCCTTCCCAAGCTCATATAACTGGTTCGCTTTAACGTATTGTTCTGCTCAGGACCTGACCGGGTTCTCTTTACTTCCCAGCCTTCCTACCAGGCTGTGTGACAGACACCAACACACCCATTCACAGTACACAACCATGTTGTACCCAGGTATACGTGGCCGTGTGGATGGGTGACCTCATTTCTGTCAGCCACTAGTCCCAGCTGCCACTCTCCAGAGTCTGACGGCTTGAACTGCTTTTCTCCGCAAGTGGGTTTCCCAAACTCCGCTGTAGGGCTTGTATCTGCCAGCCCCACTTAGCATGAGTTTTAGCCCCTTCAAACCCAGACAACGACACATTGTACTCTCCAACCTCATTAGATCACAGGAGCCTATGCACATACACCCAAATATGAGTGAGTTCCCTGTGTGTGCTCTGGACGCTCCCTTTTTGCAGAGTACAGATCATGCATTTGTGCATACATACATAGGCCTGTGTGCAAACAGTATCCTGAGGTCGGAACGGTCAGGGGCAGGGCCATCTGGCATCACCCCATTCCTGCCCCTGTTTGCCTGCTTTCAGTAGTCTGCATGGACCACTGGTTTTAACCAGTCTGTGGCCAGAAGTATGAGAGAGAAGGGGGCAGTGTACATTTTGCATCTGACTCCATTGCTCTGTTGACATAAGCTTCTCTTCATTCTCTGCTCTCCCCCCAACCTGGCTTACAGGGCGATGCTTGTGACTCCTGCCCCATCCTCAGCATAGACCCCTCTGGTGCAGTCGGGATCCCAGGAAAGCCAGGCTCAAAAGGGGACCGTGGCCTTCCAGGTGTGAGCCAGCCAGGCAAAGCTGTAAGTAGCCTTTCACCCGCTCAGAATGGGTGAACCTTCAGAATGCAGAATCCTACAATCTGGATCCCAGATTCAATGTCAGATCTGATATGTTTTGGGTAAGGCTTGATCAGCTGTGGCTGTTGTTTTCAGTTAGCATCAGTAGAAACACAAACATAGATAGATAGATAGATAGATAGATAGATAGATAGATAGATAGATAGATAGATAGATAGATAGATAGATAGATGCTGTATGTCTGGGGGAAAGCTTAATTATCTTTCAGCCAATTTGTTGTGTGCATTGTGGTCAACAGAGCAGAGTTGAAATACACAAGGACAAAATATAATTGGTTTCCAACAGACAAATCAAGATAAAACCAGCAGTACAGTAACCAAATATCAAAGGAGGAAACACAAGTCATGACTCACAATAAAGGGAGCCTAATTTATCAGCTCCCTCCTTGTTTTCTCCTCTGCAAAGAAATGGTTTTTTTCCACCACAGCTAGAATTTTTACCCAGTTTAGGACACCGGATAGCCACCTAATGGCGAAGCGGGAAAGCAACCTGCCTAAAGAGTAGGAAGCTGTTGGTTCAAATCCATGAAACACCTATATTGGGCAGCAGCGATACAGGAAGATGCGGAAAGGCATCATATCATACTGCACGGGAGGAGGCAATGGTAAATCATTCCTGTATTCCACCAAGAAAACCACATGGCTCTGTGGGCACCAGGAGTCAACATTGACTCGACGGCACAATCTTTCCTTTTCCTTTTAAGGGTAAAGTGTGCCATCAAGTCGATTTCAACTCCTGGTGCTCACAGAGCCCTGTGGTTGTCTTTTTCTTTTAGGACATGTCTTTCATGTTCTTTCATGTCTCTTTCTTTTAGGACATAGCTGTCCTGGTTTTATCTTCAGATTGTTTTATTGACATTTGAGTGTTGTTTTGATCTTGGTGTTGTCTGCCCTGGGCCTTAAGACAAAGGGTGGCATAAAAATAGAAAGGAAGGAAGGAAGGAAGGAAGGAAGGAAGGAAGGAAGGAAGGAAGGAAGGAAGGAAGGAAGGACCATTGATGGAACTATCCTTCATGTATTTGTCTAATCCAGAGGTTCTCAAACTGTCGGTTCATGGACCACCAGCAGTCCACCAGATTCATCCTGTGGTTGTCAGAAGGTTGCAGAACAATTGAGAATATCTATAATTTGCCCTGGGCTTGAATTTTTTTTAATTATATATGAGTTATGTGCTTTGATTTGTGCTACAAAACAAAAGTTTATTTAAGTGGTCCCCCAAGACCTCAAGCACTTTCCAAGTGGCCCACAAGAAAGAAGCGTTGAGGATCTCTGGGCAAATAAATTAAACTAGCCTCCATCACTACAGCTTGTGGTAACAAATTTCATAAAATAATTAGGCATTGTGGGAAGAAGTGCTGGCTTTCATCTGCCCTGAACCTGCTGCCAATCAATTTTATTTGATGATACGCTGTTAACTTCCTGACTTTTATTTCTTTTAATTAACTGGTTCGATTTGCATTTCACATAACCTCCATAAAAGCTGCTTTGAATAAAGGAGATCGTTTCTGTTAAGCATGAGAATGTCAAATAATCATAATTTTAAAAGCTATTGTTCCTTGGTTAGAGAAAGGGAAGCTATCATTATTATTTTCCTCAAAGCTGCAAAGGAAACTGCGCTCTAATCTGATCAGATATATCCATCTAGCTGGAGATTTGTGAGATCACCAAAGCTGGTTCTGTGTCAGCCAGTTTTCTTCAACCATAATTTGAAACACATCTCCTCATTGATACTGGAAGGGGCCAGGGATGGACACATCTGGGCATATTCTGCAATCCAGATAAACACAGGAAAAGCTGCAGAATATGGTACTGTCTGCTGCAGAATTCAGCTTCCAGAAAAATCTGTTTTCATTTCCTAAATTAAAAGAAGCAACAGATTCGGAGTTCTTGTGACTATAAGGAGAGACTTGAAAGGTGTTTGTGCCACGGCTGGTGAAATCTGAAAAGCCAGAATGAAGCTGGTTATATATATATTTTAAAGCACACAGCATCTCCAGATGTTCAAATCTGCAAACAGAGGAGAGGGAAAATATCCCTTGATATTTGCCCAAGAAGGGAACTGCATGTTCTATTGAAATTCTGCAGCCAGCCTTGGGTTACTTCTGGGGGACACGGAACTATTTGGGTGACTTCTTTTGTATGTTTCTCCTGCCCACCTCTCCAGGGTAAACCAGGACTGCCAGGAATTCAGGGACCCCCTGGCTTGAAGGGGCTGCAGGTAAGGGTCAGTGTTGGACAGAAGGTTCAAAGGTCCCTTTCCCATCTAGTCGGATAGGACGGCTTTCTCCCAGGCACTGGCTTAAGCCCATCCTGATAACCAGGTCCGATGGCTGAAGGGAAGGCAGGTGGCTGTTGCCAAGCAACCACACAAAGGGCTTCCCAGCTACCTCCGGTGGCAAACGATCTTGAGGGCAGGAATAGGCCGCTTCCGTCATAATAAAGTGTGGCCGGAGATGGCAGGAGTTGCAGTTCAGCAGCTGGAGAGCCAAGGTTGCCTACCCCTGGCTTAGTGGGTGAGGAAAGGTGAACCGGTGGCAGAAGCCAGGGGTTCTCCAGCTTGGGTCTCCAGATGCTGTTGAACTACAACTCCCATCATCCCTTTGGCCCCGGTGGCTGGGAATGATGGGAGTTGCAGTCCAGCAACACCTGGGATCCTAAGTTTCAAGACCACTGACCTAAGTGGGAAGGGCTAAAGCACCCTAATTAATGTAACTTCCTGTGACAGCCTTAATATGCATGATAATATGCATAATTGCACAATCCTTCCCGTTCTTCTCTCATTTGTTTTTTATTGTGAGCCCCTTTGGGACAAGGAACCACCTTCTCATTCATTTGCTATGTTTAACCACTCTGAGAACTTATTTTTATTTTTATTTTTTGCTGAAAGGCTGCATGTAAATATTCTAAATCAGGGCTGCTCAACTTCAGCCCTCCTGCAGACGTTGGCCTACAACTCCCGTAATCCCTGGCTATTGGCCACTGTGGCTGGGGATTATGGGAGTTGTAGTCTAAAAACAGCTAGGGGGCCTAGGGTGAGCAGGCCCGCTCTAAATAAGGGTGCAGAGGTGAGGGATAAGAGCGGAGGAGGGGGGAGAGGAAGCACTGAGCCAGGCTGCTCAAGAGTGTCTAAATAGCTGAAGGGTGGGGGGAACAGCACTTTCATTGATGGGCTGATTTTGGGGCTGCCATGTTTCCACTAACCTGCCTCTTGCCACTTTCTAGGGGGAGCCAGGTCCCCCTGGGAAAGGAATCCAAGGTCCAAAGGTGAGTATGTCCGTTTTCTTTTGCAATGGTTGCTCTTACGATATGTTGCAATTCAAACATGGGTCCCACCACTTTTCTCTTGTTCCCTAGGGAGAACCTGGGCAGAAAGGCTCACCAGGAAATCCAGTAAGTAGCATCTCACTTTGCCCTATTCAGCCACAGGTTAGGGTTGACATATCCTGGCTCTCCAAATCTGGGCATCCTAATTTGCATATTATGTAAACTGGCCTGCAAATAATTTGCGTGTTATGTAAATTAGCAGGTGCCACTTTCCAGTTGATTTGTATTTGCTCTGAATATGTACCAATAATATCTGAGGAAGAGACCTTTGCCTGACCATTTTCCTGGACATATTAAAAGCAGCAATAGAACAAAAAAATTAACATCTTTTCAGCTGTGAATTCTGTACACACTTACTTGAGAGAAGATCGGATTGAAACCAAGGAGACTTCCTTCTAAGTTGGCATGCATAGAAGCCAAAGTCCTTAAACATTACAGTACTCAGCCTGTTAGGCAGCAGTGGTTCACATCCAAAGCAAGCTATCCTCTCAACTGCCCCATGGAGATCTCCTGCTGATAAAAAAACAAAGGCAACATTCCTCAAGGGGATTACATACTTGTGAAACTCTCCCAGCTAGCCTCTTGCCTTAATCCGAGCCCAGCGGATGAGCAGAATAGGGACAGCACATTTTGTTCCATAACTCCACTTCTACAAGGGCTAGAGCTTACTCAGGCCCAGGGACAAGTCTGGATTCAGACCGCAATACTGATCTGGATGTCTGCGCTGAGCTGGGAGACCCCCATGGTGACCTGGGTCGTGGAGACCCATCTGACCCTGATGAACCAGCAGCCCAACGCCCCTGAGCCACCTGCTCCACCATCTGCCCCGGATTCTATCCAACCCTCCTTTGTCCGAGATGCTGCCGTGTGTGTCAAGAAGCCACAGAGCAACAAAGAAACATGCGCGCAGCAGGAGGCAACCTAATAAATTGTGGCCGGGGATGATGGGAGTTGTAGTTTGTCTACAATTGGAGAGCCAAGGTTGCCTCCCCCTGCACTAGTGCATGGGGGTTGTCCTTGAAGTGCGGGGGGGGGGGGGTCTTTGAAGGAGCTGCTGCTCATCAAGGAGAAGTGTGGCTTTTTTGATCAGACTTCAGAGCCTGCAGTTGCTGCAGCCGCTGGCTTGCCTTGGAGCTGGCTGGGGCCCTGCAGGCAAAGCCCTGCCCCCTAGACTCTTGCTGGCCGACCTTCACAGACACCGTCTCATCATCCGGCCATCTCTTTGTCCGTGCAACTTCAGCCAGATGACTCCCACCCCCACCCCAGTGGACTTAGGAACATGGGGAACTGCCTTATACCGAGTCAGCTATTCCAGTGGTGGTGGGGAACCCAAGGAGATGTGGTGTTGGCAGGGCATCAGGCCGTTCGAGGGAAAGGGAGATCAGCAACTTAGTAGCTGTTACCCCTTCCGGCAGTCCAGCCAGCTCTTTATTATTTATTTATTTATTATTTAACACATTTTTACACCGCCCCAAACGTACGTCCTTGACCTTGGGGAGCAGTACCAACCAACCACAGAAGCCCTTGGCTTCTTTGTAATGCAAGTTTGGTTCAAAATAACACAGAAATCATGCATGATCTGATTGTGGGTGACGGGGCCGACCTGGTGTGTGTATCACAGGTTGCAGGAGGCTAGTGGTCCAGTCTGGTCCCAGCTTCCCCCTCCAAGGCACACTGTTGTGGAGCAAGTGAGAGGATGTGGGTGGAGAGGTGGAGTGGCTGTGGTCCAGAAACATAATATCTCCCTTGCCAGGATCTCTGTCAGGGAATTGGCCTACATGTTAAATATGTTAAATAATAATATATCAAATGTGTGTATCTAAGTCTGGGGACCAGGGACAGACCGGGACTTCTGTTGGTGTACCGCTCACCCAGATGCCCAACAGAATCCCTAACTGAACTGACTGACTTGGTTGTGGCTATAAAAGCTGGGATATAAAAGTCTTGGGATATAAAAGCTGTGATCTGATATGGGTGGTATATAAATGTGTTGAACAAACAAACAGACAGACAGACAGACAAACATTTTACAGAGAGAAGGCAAGATACAAACATGTACCATTTTCTAAAAGTCTGACTTCTTGCTCCTCAGGGACCTCCAGGACCTCAAGGGCCACCAGGAAGCATTGGAGAAAAAGGAGGAAAGGTGAGAAATCGGCCTTTCCCCCCTGTTTGTGCATGGAATGCATCTGTTGCGATGAAAGGAGGAAGAGATCCAGCAGCCCAAATGGGCATCCTGTGTGTTCAGTATTAGGTTTCTTGTTCACTTCATGTGCATCGTTGTGTCTGAAGAATGCAGAATTTAATAGAAGCTTACTGCAGGCAAACCCGGGGCATAGCCACCTTTGGGCAACCAGGTTCAAAGAACCCAGGCCGCCCCTCAGGGGCCATGCCTCACGGCCCCGACACACCCACACCCACATCTGACGCCAGATGTGGGGGAGTGCTGGTTTAGCTCCCAAGCGGGGCCCCATTTGGGAGTTAAACGGCTGGCACTGCATTCGCAGCGCGGCCAGGAGCGACTCTTCCCTGCCTAGCTCAGGGAAGCTCCCTAGCTCAGGGAGCTGTCAAGCTCAGGGTTGTGTACACTTGCTGGCAGTGGCTTTCTAGGGGTTAAAATGGCTCTTTCCCAGTCCTATCTGGAGATGCCAGGGATTGAACCTGGGAGCTTCTATGTACAAAACAGGGGTCCTTTTACTGAAGTACGGCTCCATGCATAACCACTGCTGGAGATAAGTGTCCCAAATAAGCAGCAGGCCACCTAATGGCGCAGCGGGGAAATGACTTGACTAGCAAGCCAGAGGTTGCTGGTTCGAATCCCCGCTGGTGTGTTTCTTAGACTATGGGAAACACCTCTATCGGGCAGCAGCGATATAGGAAGGTGCTGAAAGGCATCATCTCATACTGCGTGGGAGGAGGCAATGGGAAACCCCTCCTGTATTCTATCAAAGAAAACAAACAGGGCTCTATGGGTGCCAGGAGTCGACACCAACTCAATGGCACAACTTTACCTTTACCTTTACAAATGTTATCATGAGGTCCATGGTGTGGGGAAGGGGTGGGGAGCAGAGGCTTAATTGTGTAGTGAAGCCTGTTGCGCTTGTGATGCACAACCAGTGACTCTGATCTGTACTCATCTTGCGCTCTTGAATGGGGAAGTGCCGATAACATCTGCAGACAATAAAAAAGACAAATTCAGGTCCATTTTGTTGCGTAGGTACCCACAACATGGGATGCCTACCTGTGGAAAGGTGGAAATGCTGGGAGCGTGAAAGGACTGCGCACACCTGGAAGTTTTTTGAATCCGGCTTTTCGTTCGCATCTCCTCCCTAATGGAGGGTGTGCATTCGCATATTGGCCAAATTTATCCCAAAGTCCCTGCGAATTATCGGGGAGCACTTCACACACAATTCGGCTTTTTCATTGCATGTCAGAGTGTAACCCGATTGCTATCCGGGGTATAAAAAATCCCCCTTTTGCTTCAGTTTTTTGGGGCAACTTTGAACTTGCCGTAAAGCCTCGCAGTAAACCCACAGTAAAGCCTGCTGTCTGGGAAAGCTCCTGTGCCTTGCTAGGGAGCCAGCGTGGTGTAGTGGTTAGAGTGCTGGACTAGGACCGGGGAGACCCGAGTTCAAATCCCCATTCAGCCATGAGACTTGCTGGGTGACTCTGGGCCAGTTGCTTCTCTCTCCGCCTGACCTGCTTCACAGGGTTGCTGTGAGGAGAAACTTAAGTATGTAGTACACCGCTCTGGGCTCCTTGGAGGAAGAGCGGGATATAAAATGTAAATAATACTAATAATAATAACAACTAGGATGAGTTCATTTGGAGACTCTGTCTTGAACCTTCACCCTAGCTCGGCTTGCGCACGCCCACACAATGTCCTCAGTGTGGGTGTAACCTTTCCCCTTTCCCCCATAGGGCTCTTCTGGTCCCAAAGGTGCCATCGGTCCCCCTGGGCCACCTGGTGTTGGTATCCCGGGCCTGCAGGTAAGTGCTGAGCCCCCCTTTTGCCAGGGTTGTGGGTCTCTGAGAGCCTTCCAGCCGTCACCCTCCGGCCTAGCTGCTTCCTGACTGGCCGGCATCTCTTCTTCTTCCCCCCCAGGGCCCAGAGGGCCAGCGCGGTTTCCCAGGAATTCCTGGATCCAGTGGTTTAACGGTAGGTAAGCAGCGACTCTCTTGACTCTGCGAAAGTCTTGACTGGAACTAGCAGGATCTTGCCAGTCGTCTGGCCACTTCAGTTTTTGAATCGCTTTGGAAAGATCCAACTCTGGGGGAATCTCATTGCCGAGGACAAGAGCGACAGAAGCACTGGTCCTGGTATGCTAGATGTTGAAGGCAAGAGGGCTTTATGAGGCCCATCAGCAACCGCAGTTCCCAGCCTCTCTGGGCAGAGATCCTCCTTCCCCTTAAAAGCCCCAGGGGCCAGCAGACTAGGCAGGCAGGGTGGCTAGAAGGTTGGATTCAGATTCGGACGGGGACTGGGGTGACCCAGGTCAAAATCCCCGCAGCCTTGAAGCTCACTGGGTGACCTTGTGCCAGTCCCTCCCGCCCACTTTCTCTCTCAACCCAACCCACCTCACAGGGTTGTTGTGCAGTGAAAAAACCAGAGGCGAAGAAACGTGTAAGCCACCCTGAGCTCATTAGAGGGAGGTCGGTGGGATAGGAACACAGTACAGGGCCCTTGACAGTCGGGTTGCCATATGGAAAAGAGGACCTTTAAGAGATGCACAGAGGAGGGAATTTCAGCAGATGTCATGGGTGGGGGGAGGAAAAGCTGCACCGGCTTAAATTCCCTCTTCTGTACCTCTCTTAAAGGTACAGGAGACCTGTCCTCTTTTCCATAGGTCAGCCCAACTCTAGAGGTACCTTTGGGGGCACCATTGGCTTGAATGAGGTGGAGTTTGCCATCTAAGGATTCTCTTGGGTGCTCTGTGCAAAGGGAGAAGGGTGTCTCTGTTGGGTGCCAAGGGCCTATTACTAGAGTGGCTTCTTCTGATGAGCTGGAGAGGTGCCAGAGGAGACCCAGCTGCCTCTGCTTCCCAGAGCTCCGTTTGCACCTCGCTCTCCTGCATTGCGCACTGCCTGCAGGCTGACTATTCGTCTGGTAGAGCTACATGGTTAACAGTGCCACTTGACTTGATGAATGGCCAGCCTACAGGCAGCGCACCGGGTGGGAGAGGGAGGAGCAAAGGAGCTCCAGGAAGCAGAGGCAGCTGTGACTCCTTTGGCATCCAATTGATTGATTGATTGATTGATGAAGTGTCATCAAGTCGCTGTCGACTCTTAGCGAACACATAGATAGATTCTCTCCAGGATGGTCTGTCTTCGACTTGGCCTTGAAGGTCTCTCATTGCTGTCGTCATCGAGTCCATCCACCTTGCTGCTGGCCGTCCTCTTCTTCTCTTCCCTTCCACTTTTCCAAGCATTATGGACTTCTCAAGGGAGCTGGGCCTTCGCATCACGTGTCCGAAGTAGGATAGTTTGAGCCTGGTTATTTATGCCATGAGTGAAAATTCTGGATTGATTTATTCTATGCTCCATTTGTTTGTTTTCCTGGCTGCCCGTGGTCTCCTCAAAAGTCTTCTCCAGCACCAAAGTTCAAAAGCGTCAATACTTTTTCTATTTTGTTTCTTCAAAGTCCAGCTTTCGCACCCTTACAGTGTACCCACCTATACCCACCCCCACCCCCAGCTCCTGGATATTTGCTCTGAACATTTTGTTTCTACCTCAAACAAAGGCCGACAAAAGATTATTCCAGTGATGGAGAGTCACTGGGGAGCTGGATAGAGTGGAACATGCTTTCTCCTTTGCCAAACAAAGAAGATTGCTCATGATGTGGCTGCGAGATGCTTGTTAGAAAAGCACAATGCAGAATTTCATTGCTGTTCTTATGATAAGTGGAGTCCCAAAGGCCAACATGCAGCACTGAAACACAAATTGGATTTGGGGCTTGTTTCTCTTCTTTAATAACCTCCAATGTGATTAGCAGCTGAGATAAAAGGGGGTATTAATTATCTGATCACCTCTCTCAGGGGAAGACCTTTTAACTATTAAAATCTAGGCACCACTTTCTGCAGCCCTGGGAGATCTGTTCTGTATTGTGGCCCATGGCGTTTGCAAGGAGTTGCAATTCATTTTGGCATATAATCAGCCTGATTTGGCCGGTAATAGTCTCATCATGTTGCCAGCGTGTGAGGTGGGATGTGTCACTGGGAGCTTTGATGAGGCCCCTGTGGATGTGGTCTGAGTACTATGGTCTGCAAAAGGTAGATGTGACCTACAGTTGGGTTGCAGCCTGAATGAAGGCGGGTTGCACCAGCTGGAACCTCATAACCATATTTTGGAGAAGGAGAAGAGAGAGAGAAAGAGAAAGATAGACGAAGGGTGTTTTCAGATGGAGAAACAATCCAAAAAGTATGGCTTTTTCACATAGCCAGTCCCCATTCAGATGATGTACTTCCCGTCACACACAGTGCCATCTGCTGGCCTTGATGAGAGTCTATTAATCACAAATGGGCAACAAATGGCCAGCAGATGGCGCTGTGCAATTGTGTGACGGGGAAGTACATCAACTCGATAAGGAGTGGATAAGCAAAAATACTTATTCACTTATAAAGTAGTCTGCTTGAAACTCTGTTACTTTTCAAATGAATTATTTCTCCCTTGAGGAGCAACACAAGACAGGAAGGGACAAACCTAGGTGAAGGTAAAAATAATATAAGGCAAATAAATGGAAAAGTAGGTCAGTGGTAGAGTGCATGCTTTACACTCAGAAAGCCCTAGGTCTAATCTGTGGCTAAGAGCGCCTCTGGATCTGTGGCCAGTCAGAATGGACAGTTCTGGGCTGCATGGACCAATAGTGAGTCTCAGTGGGCTGGTTCAGACATAACACAGGACCACTGTCACACCTGGTTTCATGTGATCCCCCTGAGCCTCAGGAGGAAGTTATCCATTCTTCCTGTGCCCATGTTAGCACCTCCTCCCAATTTAGGTTACAATAAACCATGATCAGTCATGATTTACGAACAAACCAATCAAGGTTTATTCTTGACCTACTTCCCTGAAAGGAGCTACAACCTGTAATTCACTTTAGACTTTGGGTATGGATTTCAGTATATTTCAGGTAAGAAAGTTGGAATAAACTGACGTCAATGCAGACTCCGCAGCTTTGTTTTAACCTGAGTCAGAAATGGTAGTTCACGCAGGCATGGTGTGGCAGGGGGAGGCACATCCTCCCAAGACTTGGGGATGTCATGTGAACCAGGCTGAACCATGGCTCCATATTCTGACTGAACCAGCCCAGGATAAGGCTGCTTTGGATGTTTTCTGAGGAACCAAGAAGTATTATTATTGTTTATTTGTTTATTTCGGCCCAAGGCCAGCATATTAAAAAAAAAAACAGCAAGAATAAATACATAAAATAGATTAAATACATTTAACATAAAATGGATAAAACATTAATGGCTCCCGATACCGCACATACAGTCAATTCCATTCAAATAAGCCAGTCAATCTAAAGTGCACGGCCCAGCATCTTGTGCCTCCATCATTCTAAATCGAATCTTACTTGCTATAAATAAGAATTTTGCTACCCTCCTGTAAACATACTCTGACTTGGCAGCAACCAAAAAAAGAACCTTGTCCCTACCAGAGGAACAATTAGAATTGAGATGAATTAACAGTGGGGAAAGAAGCTTTCCCCTTATGAAGCAAGAAGTATAATGGAGGGCAAGGAAATGGTCATAGGGTGGGGAAGTTTCTTGCAGGCAGTAGAAGTCAGAAGACACAGAGATTGCAGTGAGGGCGGAAGAGGGCGGAGAGCAAAGGAGCTTTTGATCGCCCATGCCTGGCTGCATATCTGGGTTGGTTCTGAGAGCCAAAGTTGGACCTGAACAAGAATCCTCTTGCTCTTCCATGTGGTCACCATTGCGTCCTCCTAGTATCTGACACTGCACTTCTTCTCTTACCTTTTTCCTCTAGGGTGAAAAGGGAACCAGAGGTGAGAAGGTGGGTTAGCTTCCTCCTCCATCCTGTGTTTGGGAGGCCTGGCAGCAAGCAATAGCTGCCACTCGCTGGTTCTTGACCCAAGGCCTGGGGGCTGCTTTGCACAATAAAGCCAGGATGAGTTCTCAAGTGGGCCACACAATCCTCACAGTCGGAATCATTTTGGAGCACAGTTTATGACCAAGAGAGTCAGTCAGGTGTCTATGGCTGAAGCAGCCGGGGATGTGCCCTGTTCACATAGACAGGAGTTGTTATCTCGGGCATACCAGCCACTGACACGTGACGCTGTCAACATTTATTTATTTGACATATTTGTATACTGCCCCAAACACAAATCTTTCGTAGGTTTACAACAAAACAATAACAAGGTTAAAGCATTACAACAATTTAAAACTTAAAACAGCGGTAAAACTATTAAAAATCATCAAACTGTTAAAACAGTGAGACTATTCTCACGACTGCAGGAAAGCGGGCTGAGGGAGCCCAGCCCGATCTCCTGTAGTCGTGTGTTGCAACGGGAGCTGTGTGGCTCCCGGCAGCAAACCTGGTTAAGTACACCCCCCCCCCAATTAAACGAGGTGAGCGGAGAATGTGCTCCGCTAGGCCCGTTTTCCCGATCGTGAGATGCTGCGGTGTGGCTCCATGCCGCGGTGACTCATGAGGAGACCCCCGACAGGGAGGCTACAGCAAGCCTCCTGACCTCGGGGGTCTCCCCAGAATGCCCCGCACAAGTTATGTACCCTAAACGATCCCCACCGCCCCTACAGGCATGAGCCCCTGGTGGCGCAGTGGTAAAACTGCCGCCCTGTAACCAGAAGGTTACAAGTTCGATCCTGACCAGGGGCTCAAGGTTGACTCAGCCTTCCATCCTTCCGAGGTCGGTAAAATGAGTACCCAGAATGTTGGGGGCAATATGCTAAAAATCATTGTAAACCGCTTAGAGAGCTTCCAGCTATAGAGCGGTATATAAATGTAAGTGCTATTGCTATTGCTATGATGGAGCTGGTCATCGTGTTGGCAGCCAATCCGGCCTCCCAGGGCGAACTCCCTGCTCCTCTGCGGAGAGAGTCCAGTTAGGCTCTACCCATGGATTGTGTGTCCAGCCTCAGTATCTAATTAAAAGCCTGGGTGAACCAAGGCGTCTTGACTGCCTTTTAAATAGTGGTCAGAGATGGGCAGGCTCTTCTTTCATCAGGGAGCGCATTCCAAAGTCCAGGGGCCGCAATGGAGAAGGCCCGTCCTCGAGTAGCCACCAGACAAGCCGGTGGCAACTGTAGAGGAACTTCTCCTGAAGATCTCAATGGGTGGTGTGGTTCATAGCAGAGAAGACATCCTCCTAAATACCCAGGGCCCAAGCCGTTTAGGGTTTTATAGGCTCCAACATGCTTGGAGTCCATCAGCAATGGAGGCTCCGGCTCCCCAAGCACCCCCTCATCTTCCCGAGCACCAGGCAGGCCAAATGCATTGCAGCACCAGAGACGAGGTACAAAAAGGGGGGCCTGCCCCACGCCCTTGGTGGTGGCCAGCCCCCTTTTAAAGCCAACCCTTGCAAGCTTTGGAAGAGCATGAGGGGCAGAAAGAGGAGAGGTTGCTGACAGCACCCTCTTCCCTTCCCACGCGACCTTCCTCGTAAGCTTTGTAAGGAACGTGAGTTGAGGCGCCCCTTGCAAAGTTTGGAAAGGTCAGCTCAGTCCCGAAGAGCTGCTCCGACGGCCACAGCATCCAGCCGCCCAGCTAGTTTCCCCAATGGTCTTCCGCCTGAGACAATCGCCTCACCTTGCCTCGTGAAAGGGGCGCCCCTACCACCTCCACTGGAGCTCTCATCCCTGCCTTTGTCTTCTCAGGGAGATCCCGGGGAATGCTCTTGCCAGCCCAGTCCTCGCGTGGACAACTTCGGCCTGCCGGTAAGCGCCGCTTGGCTCCCCCCCTCCCCCAAGGCCGTGGGGCTTCGCTGCCAGGCTGGATGATGGCTCAAGCCACCCACGCTCCCCCATCCTCCGCTCAACTGCTCATCGCCTTTGCTACTTTGGAGGCTGGGAATCCTGCGTCCTGCTTGGCCTTTGCTAAACGCTCTCTCCCCTTTGGACCCGCAGGGAGCCCCAGGACTGTGGATCGGGACTTCCCTGCAGCCTCAGCCAGGCCCTCAGGTGTGTGTGGGTGGATGTGCGCGCTTGCTCTTCTGTGCGGGGCAACTGGAACTCCTCCCTCCCAGCCACTCACCCGGTTGCTTTCTTAACCGTCGCTCCTCTTTCTTTCCGGCTTCTCTCCGTGGCGTTGCAGGGACCGCCAGGTGCCCCGGGACCACCAGGCCCGCCAGGAGCCCCTGGAATTCAGGTAAGTGGCAACAGAGCCTTCCTTCCCGGCACCTGGGAGACAAGAACAGGTAGGCCTTGCCAGTGTTATTGCCAATGTTTGGGGGGCCCTTGGGAAGGGCACCCCTTAGCATGGGAGAGATGCAGAGTTCTGTCTTGTGGCCACTGCCTTCCTTGGGTGCTCTTTTTTTAATATATTGAATTTTATTTTATTTAAAATATTTCTATACTGCCCAAAATTTGTGTCTCTGGGCGGTTTAGAATCAAAAGCATTTAAAACACCAAATCAATTAACAATTAGCATCATTTAAAACATTTAAAACCCAGTATTAATTTTTTTTTAAAAAAATAATAATAATAAAATAAACTATAAATCTAATTAAAAGCCTGGGTGAATAGACATGTCTTCAGTGGCTTTTTATGTTTATTTATTTGAAATATTTTTGGCTCTTGCCGAAGGAGGGGGCCAGCACTCTTGGAGTGGGAGCCGGTTCCCCCTTGGTGGGCGGCGGGGGGGGCTCCTCCGGCACTTGGCAGGCCTCCTCGTGCTCAGGAGCCAGCCCTGTGCCGCCTGCTCAGCCAGTGAGAGACACCCTGGCTGTTGTAGAATCCAAGGGAAAGAGTTGTGGTATGCAAGGACAAGGCAGTGGAGTGGAATCGGGGATATGAATAGGTTAATGAAGCAGATAAGAGGCACAGAGAGGCAAGTGCAGGCTGCTTTTCTGGGCTCTTGCTGCTGGCTGGGTTTTTTTTAGCCCCGCCTCTACTCCAGGACTAGAATACACGTAACTAAAGCCCCATCCAAAAGCTGGCCTGGATCAAGGAATGGATTGACCCCAAACACCACAGCTGTGAGGCTGTCTGCTGGAGCGCCAGCTTTGATTGCCCGAGCCTCATGGAAACTACCTGTGGCTTTTAAAACCAAACCATATCACAGGTCTTTGGGAGAGCTGGCCTTGTGGTAGCAAGCATGAATTGTCCCCTTTGCTAAGCAGGGTCTGCCCTGGTTTGTATTTGAATGGGAGACTACATGCATGAGCACTGTAAGGGCTTCCCCATAGGGGATGGGGCCGCTCTGGGAAGAACAGAAGGTCCCAAGTTCCCTCCCTGGAAGCATCTCCAAGAGAGGGCTGAGAGAGACTCCTGCCTGCAACCTTGGAGAAGCCGCAGCCAATCTGGGTAGACAATCATGAGCTAGATCGAGTAAAGGTCTGACTCGTTATGTGGCAGCTCCCTCAGTTCCTATGAGGCATTCAATGTCAACCCTACTGCCTCATTTGCTTCTGGAGCACTCCTGCTGTGGGCGACCCTCAAGAGGCAATAGCAGCAGGTGTGATGTCTGGCCCTTCCATAACCACACGTTGCTGGGGGTGGGGGCCCGGGGGGGGTCCTAAGCACCCCGTTGACAACTCCTCCTCCTCCCTCCCCTCCCCTCCCCTCCTCCGAACATGTAAGGATGGGTCACACGGCCTTCAACTAGGTAGGAGTTTGGGGAGCAGGGCAGGCTCCCGTTTCGCGATGGTGGGTGAAAGGAAAAACAAGGTCAGAGACAAGGAGCTTGATCCGGCCCTGCTGGGTAGGTCGGCGGTTTCCTCACCTATCTCACTCAGAAGCTGGGGGCGGAATCTGGGTAGGAAGCCGCTGTCCTACCCAGCTGGGGATCGACAGACCATTAAAGCTCCCCGCCGGCCGCCTGGCTTTAATCGAACGCACAGTAGCAAAAGGCGAAGGATTGAGACGCTCTGAAGAGAAACCACAGCTGCAAAATGAGCTCCCAGATCTGGATCAGACTCCTCTCCTACCAGTTTATGGCCGTGTGACCTGCCCTAGAATTGATCTGGGTCAGGGACATACAGCAGAGACTTCCTCCAGTTGAGGAGACGAGAGAGAGAGAGCAGAGACCAAGCTGTCCCAGCCGATGAGCTGCCAGCGGAAGACCTTTTGCCCTAACAAGGGCGTGGTGTCCATAGCTTCCCCTTCCCAGGCCCTGCTTCGTAAGTGCAAGAGTAAAAGGTGTGCGTTTCCCTTCCTGTCCCCGGCAAGCATCATCATCACAAAGGGGGTGGCCACTTAACTGTGCAGTTGCTTTCAGATGGGTCCACGGGCTGTAGCAAGAGGTGTCCATGGTGTCTTTTCTGGATACTGTCCTTATCTGGATTGGTGGAGGAACCATTGATTGTTTGTGGTCGATGGCCGTGATAAAGTCTGTCTATCTCTGTTATTATTAAGATTTGCTACCCTACACGTCTGCTAGAAGGCAACCAGGACAGGTTGCAATTCAAAATAAATAAATCCAAAGATGACTTTTTAGTGCAGCAAAATCAAAAACACGATGCAATAAAAGAGACCAGTAGCACTAGAAGGGGAAGAGCAGGAGTGGCCACAGCACCGTGATAGCTACGGGATCGCTCTTTGCATGCAGGAGGTCCCACGTTCAATGCCTGGCAGCCTCCCCAGCTAGGACTGAGAAAGGCTCTTCTCCTACTAAACTCTGGAGATCTTCTGCCAGCCAGTGAAGACTATGTTGATCTAGGCGGGCCGAGGGTCTGACTCAGTAGAAGGCAGCTTCATGGGTTCCTCAGAGAAGAGGAAGAGACCAGAGATCTAAGTAGCCGGCAAAGAAAACTATTGCTACATGCCAGAAGCCATTCTGAGAAGATCCATCGTCACTTGGCATCTGGGGTCCAGGCAGGCCTCCCTAGGGAGGGATGAACAAAGGTGGCACCACAGCCAAAAAGGCCCTGCTCCTTTGGCATGCCCACTGCCTCTCAGCTGATGGTGGAACCTGGAGCAGGCCTCAGAGACTACACGAAATGCTTGGGGAGGAAAATACAGGAGAGCTGGCCTTGTGGTATCAAGCATTGTCCCCTTTGCTAAGCAGGGTCCTCCCTGTTATGTATTTGAATGGGAGACTACATGTGAGTACTGTAAGATATTCCCCTTAGGGGATGGAGCCTCTCTGGGAAGAGCAGAAGGTTCCAAGTTCCCTCCCTGGCTTCTCCAAGATAGGACTGAGAGAGATTCCTGCCTGCGACCTTGGAGAAGCTGCTGCCAATCAGAGTGGGCAATGCTGAGCTAGGTGGACCAATGCTGTGACTTGGTAGAAGGCAGCTTCTTATCTAAGGCGGCCCTAAAGTCCCCCACAACTCCAAGCCACTTGGGGCTTGAAGGGTTATCACGAGCATCTTAAATGGATCCCAGAAACAAATGGGTAACCCGTGTGACGTGTTCCAGCTGCCCGACTCCACACCACAGCCTGGCAGGGTCATTTTGCGCCTACTGAAGCTTCCAAACACGTTTTGCAGGCAACCCCAAGCGTGGTGGATTGCTGTAGTCCAATCCAGAGGTGACTAGTGCAAGAATGGCTGTGGCCCTGTCCGCCTTCTGAGGGAAAGGGCAAGTTGGCGCCACAGTCAAAGGAAGCCGTTAAAAGGCACTCCTGGTCACTACCCCCACTGGAGCATCTAAGGCAGCCGCAGGTCAAGCAGAACCCACCCCCCCCCCCCGGCTGCCAATCGGGGTCTCTGCAACCACATGGAAGACAGGCTGAATCCCTCACCCCCCATCCACCCCCACTGGTTGGCTTCCCCAGGGCGCTTTCCAGATTAGACCCTGCAACGGGGTCACGGCGTATTTCTGAAGTGTGCTTCCGCACTTCCTGTGCTGTAACATCACTGTCCCTACGCGGACAGCAGGGTGCCGCCCATATTTCCAATGCTTTGTTTCAAATTTAATCGCTGTGATATAGTGCCATAACGCTGTATATCCGGCGTTTTAAAAAGTTTCTGGTTTTTTGGGTTGTTAGTTTTCGTGAGACTGCTCCCCCTGCTGGGCGCTTTGCTATTTACGGTTTGCATGCAATTTGCCTGGACAGAAGCATTTTGCCGCTGTTGAGCGGCTAATCTGGAAAGTGCCCAGAAGCAGGAACTTTGTGATGCTCCCAAGCAGTTCAGAGATCAGGCTGAGAGCCAATCAGGGCCCGAGGAAGGAGTTGGGGAAAGTGTGGATGGGGGCGAGATATCCGACTGTTGCCCAGCTGGAATGGAGGGGAGGCGAGCATCCCATGGCCTGGCCCCACCTGGGGTGCCAGCAGCTTTCAGCAGGATCCCTTTGAAACAGATAGCAAGGGTCATTTCAGGAGACGGCCGTTGAGAAGGACTCGCATATTGAAAGTTTCTCCTTGCCTTTAGGGCATCCCAGGACACAATGGCTTGCCGGGACTGCCCGGGCCGGCGGGAGAAGTGGTAGGTACAGGACCAGCAGTGTCCTCCTTTCCCTGCCCCTGCTCAGGCCTGTGCTTAGCGCTGCCCCCTTTGCTCAGCTGTTCCCTCACGCCCCTCCCACTGCTCCCAGGCAAAGAGGTGCACAAACCAGGATCCATGTTGCTCCAGGCAGCAGTGACCAGGTGGCTGCTTGAGGGACCCTCTCCGGAGATGTTGTTGCTTTCCGTAGGTGACCCTAGAAGCTCGTCGCTCCACTTTGCTTAAAAACTGGCGCCAGAAGACAAATTGCTTTTCTCCATGTGCCTTTAATCTCCCTCTTCCTTCCTTCCTCTCCGTTGCAGGCACCACAGGAGGCTGAGGGCATCGGTGTGCTTAAGGTGAGGCAGAAAAGGAGCCCTTGCTGACTGTTGCGAGAATGCTCAGTGTGGGGTATGTGACCCTGCTGGAACTGGACAGCTGGGGGCAGAGGCACACTTCCCCCTGGACTTCCAGGCCGAAATCCAGGGCCTCCACAGCCCCTGGGGTCCCCCAAATCCTCTTCAGACTGTCCCAGGTGGTGAGGTCGCCCAGCCGAGCATGATGATGCTTACTTTGCAGGGGAAGGGAGGGGGCCTCCAAAGGCCTTGAGCTCCAGGCTCCCAAATTACCTAGGTGCACCTCTGGCTGTGGGTGGGGGGAGTTGTTGGTTCAAGAAACGGCTTGACAGGCATCTGTCAGAGATGTTTTAGGATGTCATCCTGTCGTAGGACAGGAGGTTGGACAATGGAGATGATTACAGCATGACCTGTAGTATGTTGATCAGGTCCCCATCAGTGTTCCCTCTAACAGGGATGCCCAGATGCGGTTGACTACAACTCCCAGAATCTGCAGCTGCAATGGCTTTTGCTTGGGGATTCTGAGAGTTGTAGTCCACAACATCTGGGAATCCCTGTTGGAGGGAACACCGGTCCCCGTGGTTGTGCCAAATGCTGAAAACACTTCTCAGAGCTGTGGCAAATGTCAAATGGGATCTCCGCTCCTCCTGTGCACCTGTACTGAATTTGCAGGGCCAGAGGAAAGAGGAGGTTGTGAGAAGAGGTGTCTGCTAGGTTTGCACATGTGCCCTCTTGCCAGAATGTTTGCCAATGAATATTCCATAGCCTGCACTTCCCCAGCCCGAAATCATCTAGACCTGCCTGGCGATCTCTGGAGCAGAACAGGCATGAGTCATTCCTCCGGAGCGGCGGGTGTGTCCTAATGCAAGCAGTGATGGTCTTTGCCAGGAAAGGGACAGACGACCCTGGTGCGTTCTGCTGCCGCTCATCCTTTTCCCCCTCTGTGATGACAGAATATCTGTGGAGACTGTGCCCCCATGCAGGCGATCCAGCAGCCGGGTGGAGTCAAAGGGGAGAAGGGTGACCAGGGCATGCCTGGAGCCCCTGGCATCGATAATTGCGCCCGGGTGAGTAGCCCGTCAGAAGCAGGCATGAAAGATGTGAGGCTTGTTCACTTTGTGCCCGCTTTGAAGTGGGGAGCAGCCTGCATGCCACACGTGGGCTTCACCTCAGCTTGGCCCTGCCAACCCAACAAGCGTGGCTGCTGAGGGCTCGGTAGCCAGGGTTGCCAACATACCATTGCCTGAATCGGGGACACAAGTGTGTGTGGGGGGTGGGGGTTGTAGGGTTAGGGGCGGGGTCCTCCTTGGGGGCGGGGTCATCTGTGGGTGGGGTCGCCTAGAAGCCTGAGTAGCAATGCAGTTGTAACAGCAACATAACAAGCCCTATGACTTCACAAAGCTTCTTGTTCACACACAGACCATCCCACCTAGACAAGAGAGCAAGTGTCAAGTGAACAATTATGAGAATCCCCCAGGTTTACACACACACACACACACACTCACTGCACCCCTGCACCTTCCCCGCTGAAAGCCTCACTGAAAGGCTTTTTAAAAATCTGCCAGAATTGGTGAGTCGGTTAGCAGGAGTTTGTAGGTCTACTGACATTTGATAAGTAAACCGTTCGCCACTTGCCAGATGTCAATAAAACCAGGCAATTGCTCCTGCCAGTTTGCAGAGCACCTGGGGCTTCTTTTGTGAACTTTGTTGTTGCTTTTACATTATAAAATGGACTTCACCCAGACTTCAAAGGACTCGGTGGAAATGCATTGAGGGATGAGGGAGAGCCTCAGGCTCTGCCAATGATATGGGGAAAACAGCATCCCGTTTGGGACAAGAGATTTTTGCTTCAGATATAGGACATCTCGTATAATACAGGACTGTTGTTGGGAACGCTATTGGTTGCTGAACTTTGCAGTGGCAAGCCCCCCCCCCCCCCCGCACAGTCCTTCATTCCCAGCATGCTTTGCACTGGCAGCAGATTGGAACAGCTTCATGATGTCAGCGGCTGCCTTTCTATTGGCCCTGAAGGAGCCGGGGGTGGATGAAAGCCCTGTCCATGCTGCTCCAGTTTCAGGATAATATTTTATTATTTATTTATTTATTTATTTATTTGATTTATATACCGCCCTTCCAAAATGGCTCAGGGCGGTTTACAATTAAAACAAGCCACTAAAACAATAAAAACTAAAACAAATTAAAAACAATATAGCAATTAACAATATAAAAACATTTTAAAATAGGATTAAACAGTTTACTGTAATTAAAAGCCCCAAATCGGGTTAAAATTTAAAAACCCTGGAAAGCCAGGCCAAACAAATACGTTTTAAGGGCTCTCCTGAAGGCTAACAGAGAATTCAAATTACGGATTTCCGCAGGGAGCGCATTCCACAGCCCCGGAGCAGCCATAGAGAAGGCCCGCCTCCGAGTCGCCACCAAACGAGCTGGTGGTAACTGGAGGCGGACCTCCTCAGATGACCTTAATGTGCGGTGGGGATCACACAGAAGAAGGCGCTCTCTAAGGTAACTCGGGCCTAAGCCATTCAGGGCTTTAAAGGTAATCACCAACACTTTGTATTTTGCCCGGAAACATATCGGCAGCCAGTGCAGTTGTTTCAAAATAGGTGTAATATGGTCTCTCCGGGTTACCCCAGAGACCAGTCTGGCTGCCGCATTCTGAACTAATTGAAGTTTCTGAACTACGTACAAAGGCAGCCCCACGTAGAGAGCATTGCAATAGTCAAGCCGGGAGGTTACCAGCTGGTGCACCACTGTTTTGAGGTCCTCCTCCTCAAGGAATGGACGCAGCTGTCGAATCAGCCGAAGCTGATAGAAAGCACTCCTGGCCATGGCCTCCACCTGAGAAACCAGGGTGAGGCCTGGGTCCAGGAGTACTCCCAAGCTGCGCACCTGCTCCTTCTGGGGGAGTGTGAATCCATCCAGCACAGGGAGACCTAACTCACTCCTCAGATTCTGAGCCCCCACAATGAGCACCTCCGTCTTGCTTGGATTCAGCTTCAATTTGTTCTCCCTCATCCAGCCCATTACTGCCTGTAGGCAGGCATTTAAAGAGTGAGTGCCATTTCCTGAAGATGAAAAGGAGAAATAGATTTGGGTGTCATCAGCATACTGATAACACCCAGCACCAAATCTCCTGATGACCTCACCCAGTGTTTTCATGTAGATATTAAAAAGCATTGGTGACAGAATGGAGCCCTGAGGGACTCCATATAATAGCTCCTGCTTTGAGGAGCAACTTTCACCAAGCTCCACCATCTGGGATCTACCCGAGAGATAGGAACGGAACCACTTGAAAGCAGTGCCCCCTATTCCCAGCCCCTCCAGGCGACCCAGAAGGATACCATGGTTGATGGTATCGAACGCCACCAAGAGATCCAAGAGGACCAACAGAGTCACACTCCCTCTGTCGATTCCCTGGTAAAGGTCATCCATCAGGCCGACCAAGGCTGTCTCAACCCCATAGCCAGCTCTAAAGCCAGTTTGAAATGGGTCTAGATAATCAGTTTCCTCCAAAACCACCTGGAGCTGGTTAGCCACCACCCTCTAGATTACCTTACCCAGCCAGGGGAGATTGGAGATTGGCCTATAACTATCCATCGCTAATAGAGTGTGCTTTGCAGACTGGCACATCCATTGATGGCAGCCACTGTAGGCACAGCACTCTATGGTCTCTGTGCGAGGGAAGGTGTGCTGGGTTCCAGTGGCTGGGTAAAAGAGGCATGAGGGCTCTCATGACTGGAGAATCGGGGCCGAGGGAGTGGGGGCTTTCTTCTCTTCCACCCTCATTTAAAAGCTGGGTGTAAGAGCTGTTCAGTCTGCCGGGAGCAACCTGGACTGGAGGGAAATGCGTGCATTCCTACAGTCCTGCTCATCGGTGTAGCCCTGCTCTGTTTCTCCTGCCCATGTGAACCAGCCTCCTGTAAATCAGACTGTAACGGAGCCACGCTTGCAGTTGTGTGGCTCTGTAGTGCCATTCAACTATCACACATTTGTGCACCAGCTCTGGCAAATGCCCTGAACTCAGCAACTCTTGACATTTGCCAGCATTTCTTAGTATCTGGGGGAGATGTTGGGAAATGCTGGTATTTACTTGTGGTTAAACCTTAAGAACTTTTGCCTGTCCTTTTTCTCAGTTTAATGAAGTGTCTTCCTCATTTCCAGTAACTCCTCATAGTGTTGGAGAGGCCCCAAGCAAGCCTGTTGAAGCCATAACATCTGGCATTTCCCTGCTAAATCTTAAGAGCTGCCGATGTGCCTTTGGCCAATGCAAGTAGCCCTGTGTCATAAGAACAGCCCTGCTGGATCAGGCCCAAGGAAGCCCATCTAGGCCAGCATCCTGTTTCACACAGTGGCCCACCAGATGCTGCTGGGAGCCTACAGGCAGGAGCTGAAAGGGGCAGGCCCTCTCTCCTGCTGTTACTCCCCTGCAACTGGTACTCAGAGGTATCCTGCCTCGGAGGCTGGAGGTGGCCTGTAACCCTCCGACCAGTAGCCGTTGATAGACCTCTCCTCCATGAAGTTATCCAAACCCTTCTTAAAGCCATCCAGCTTGTTGGCTGTCACCACATCTTGTGGCAGGGAGTTCCACAAATTGATTATGCATTGTGTGAGAAAGCACTGCCGCTGGTTGGACCTAAATTTCTTGGCAACCAATTTCATGGGATGACCCCTGGTCCTAGTGTGGTGTGTGTGAGAGAGAAATTCCTCTCCTCTGCACCCTGCATGAGTAGCTCAGGATTGTCCTAGCCTTCCCACCCCACCCCTGAGCTCATCCAGCTTCTGTGCTTGAGTCATGATCTTTGCATTAGGCTGCACAACTTCAGCCCTCCAGCTGTTTGGGGACTACAGCTCCCAGCATCCCCAGCCACAGCGGCCAATAGTCAGGAGTGATGGGGGTTGTATTTATTGATTTTATTTTATTATTTATTGTTAGATTTATATACCGCCTTTCATTAAAAACAATCCCAAGGCGGTTTACAAAAGTCAAAACACACATATAATAAAAATGAGCTAAAAGTATTTAGCTAAAAATATAAAAACAAATCTGATATTAAAAATAGAATAGACAAACACATAAAACTATACATGGCTAGGCCAGCATCTGCAGGTGGGCAGGATTTGGGCAGCCCTGGCGTAAAGGCCGTGCAGGGAAAACTCCCTGCACGATTCAGACATTTTGACATTTTGATTGTTGAGTTCGACCTGTGTAGGCCCCCAGGCAAATGTTGCATTCAGTAGAAGGAGAGCTGGAAAGCCTGGAGGCGAATCAGGTGCACCAGGGGAGCAGGCTGAGCTGACACGGTGCTGACCACATCTGTGCAGCGGTCATCTTTTGCCTTGTTCTGTGTCATCTGCTTGGGCCTGGCCGCCGTGCTGTGCAGCCCAAGAGATGCCCCCAGGATTCACTGAGGATGATGGGGCGGCATTCTTGGAGCACGGCACGGCCATGCGCAGTCCAAGATGCCTGTATGCCCTGGCATCCAGTGGCACCTGTGAGATCACCCACCGCTTTGCTGGCACCCCTGAAAACACTGCTGCCCAAGAGGCCCGCTGGGTGGCCTCTGCAGAGTGTGGTTTGGGCATATTGAGCTCTCTGTGTCTCTTCTCCTTTCAGTGCTTTGCCCAGTTCCCCAGAGCAGAGGAGGCTCGGGTAAGTACAACTCCTGGCTTTGTATACGTAGGGAGGGGAGGCAAATGTTGCTTCACTTCCACCCAGGGATAGCTCGAGAGATGCAGTGCCTCTGTGTCTTGAGCCATAAGGCAGAGTGCAGCTTCTGGGGGCGAGTTGAGGCATGGGGGAAGGGGTAACCTCTGCCTTGCTCCCAGTTGGAACCAGCCCAGCCCCCAGCCCCGAAGCTGCATTTGCTGTTTTAAAAATACATAGGAAAGCCAGTGATGGGCTTTCTGTCATCCTGTTTAGTTTGTCCTTTAGGACGGGTCTAAATATGGAAATATTTTGTCTATAGTCAATGGCACATGCAAATATACAATTCAAAGCACCAGTGACAATTTCACAGATTCAGTCCATTACGGGTTCTGGAAAAAATGCAAGATCTTGGGCTAGTTCCCGTTGACTGATGTAGTCTCTTTTGAATTCTGAAAGACACAACATTCCAGTCTAATTCCAGTGGGAAGTTGGTCCAAAGCCCTGCTTTGGTTCCTCCTGGAGTCATGGGACGTTATCTCTCATGATCATTTTATTACATGTCACGGTTTATTGAGATTTCTCTTTGCCAGCTGTTTACTTGAAAGAATTCCACATTGTTGTTCAGATGTAGATGTACTGTCCCCAAGAGAACTGAATGAAAGCACCTGACATTTCTGGAGATATCTCTTTGTTCTCATGAGCTATTTTCTCCAATATTTTTTCCCCATTTTGGCTATTTGGAAGCTCTGAACCAGAAAACAAAAGCAGGAAATGGTTGCCAGTTGAATCATAAGTACAAGAATTGAGTTCTGGGAGTGAAACCTGCTAGGATCCTTAACCCCGGGTTTCTCAGACTTGAGTCTCCAGATGTGGTTGGACTACAACTCCCAAAGGCCACAGTGGCTGGGGATCTTGGGAGTTGTAGTCCAACAGCATTTGGAGGTCCAAGTTTGAGCAAACTTGCCTCAACTACTTGGAAAGGGTGAGACCTTCTCAACACGTCTTCCCTTTCAGGGCGATAGCGACAATGATCGCGATTGTGCCGGAGGCCCTGGCCATCCTGGAATCCCCGGCATACCTGGAGAAAGGGGAGAGCAGGTACTGCTTCTCTGGTGTCAACCGCAGTGGTGCTTTGACATAGCCCTGGGCTTAAAAATGACCTCCTTCTCTCTTGGCTTTCCTTCTTTGCAGGGCCCGCCAGGCTTAAGAGGGTCTCCAGGCCCTCCTGGACCAGCTGTGAGTACATCCCTTACATCTTAGGTCATCTTTGCTTTGGTCTCCTCTTTCTCAGCATCCATTGCTCTCAGATCAATACTTGTCCAAACAAGGAAGAGAAAAGAAGCCATTTGAAGCTAACTTTCCACCATATGCCTGATCCGTGGCGTACATTTGAGCCTTTCCTAGCCAGGTGATGAGCGCGGGCTCCTCGTCCCTAGTATGAGCCCTGTCGGTTCTCATCCCTGAATGTGTCTCAAACCGAAAGAGTTCAGACTCTATCAAGGAGAGGAAAGAGGGAGGGTAGGTCTCTCCCCACTAGGTCAGAGGTGGCCAACCTGAGGCTGTCCAGCTGCTGCTAGACTACAATTCCCATCATCCCCAGGTGGAGAGACTTGCGTTGCCCCTCCGCTCTAGGGAGCAATGCTTTTGGAAACACGCTGAGGGGTGGTTTTAGCAAGGTGAGTCCTGAGAAGGGAAGAGAAGACGTGATCTCATTTAACCCCTCCGCCTTCACCCGCCTTCCTCGCCAATGTGATTGCCAAGGTATGACTTCACTGTTTCTTCCCTTAGGGCCCCCCAGGTTTTCCTGGAACGCCTGGTGCACCTGGATTACCTGTAAGAACCCAGTACAGCACGTGCTCTGTGCAGTCCTTTGTCGCTGCCGCTTGTTTGGCTTCTCATCCCTCCTCCTCCCGCCTTCTCCAGGCTCTGTTTCTCATAGCACAGCCAGCCATCCTCAAGCACACTTGGCCACCTGATCGAGAACCCTCCTTGGCCACTACGCTGTCATAGGGCAGATGTTCTAGAACCTGCTGTAACGGTGGATCAGCTGAGCTGGGATGCTCTCCAGCCCATGTGCAATATGGAACTCTAGAATTCCTCCTCTTCTCCACAGGGAGAAGCTGCTTTATCTGGAACATTCTGTGCCCTCCCACCCCGCCCCCAATACAAACATGTTCTAGATGATCCTTCCCAGTTAGTTGGGTCTGTGGAAGATTCTAGAATCGGGTTAGGCAACCTTGGCTCCCCAGCCATTGCTGAACTACGACTTCCATCATCCCCAGCCACAATAGTGGCTGAGGATGATGGGAGTTGTAGTGCAGCATCCACAGACCCAACTTCCACAGACCCAACTAACTGGGAAGGAGCATCTTGCATTTTTCAAAGCACCATCTCCCTACCAAGTGGGGAGAAGCTTTGATAGGTCTACTTGATTGATGTTTCTGCCCATAAAGATTGCATACAGGGTGAGATGTGTAGGATCCAAGGGAAAGAGTTGTGGTATGCAAGGACAAGGAAGGCAGTGGAGTGGAATCAGGGATATTAACAGGTTTTTGGGAATAGATACTATGTACAGAGAGGCAAATGAAGTCTGCCTTCAGTGCTCTTGCTGCTTGGCTGTTGGTTAGCAGTCCTGTCTCCTCCAGGACTGGGATACAAGTAACTAAAGCCCCATTCAAAAGCTGGCCTGGGTCAAGGAATGGATTGACCCCAAACACCACAAGATGGACCATAGCTCTAAGAGAGAACATCTGCTTTGCATCCAAAAGGTCCCTGGCAGCATCTGCAGGTAGGGCTGAGAATGACCCTGCTCTGCCTGGGACCCTGGAGCGCTGCTGCCGTTCCGTGCAGACAATAATGAGCTATATGGACAACAGTCTGACTCGGTATAAGGCAGCTTCCTGTGTTCCTATGAAATGAAGCCATCTTCCCTCGGCCAATGAGACCCCTCTCTGCCCTGTCTGTGGACTGTGTCTCTGTTTCTTCCAGCCACTCCACCCCCACCCCCACCCACTGCCATTAATGCCTTCATCTCATCTCCCAGTGCCTCATCCCGCTAACGACACTGTAACACCCACAGTCTGCGTGATTAATTGCTATGCGATGTGGCCCCTGCGCCATCGTCCACACCGTGCCCAGGACAAGCCATCCCTGCCCACCGCTACGTAACCCAAACTAACCCCACATTGTCATGGCGCCCAAAGAGCCCACCCCTCCCGGGTCACGGGACGCTTGACGGAGGGGCCGTGTTCATCTGCGTAGTCTTGACCTTGCGACACCCATCTCTCCAGCGCAGGCCTTGTGCATTGACAGTCATTCTTGCCCTGAAGGAGAAAGAGGCTCAGAATGCACGTGGGGTTTCCTCATCAAGAATGGCCTGCACTCTCCTGGGTTTTTCTTGGTGTGTGTGGTGTGTGTGTGTGTGTGTGTGTGTGTGTGTGTAGAGTCTGCTGGTGGTGTTCTCCTGTGGTGGTTTGCATCTTGTTTGGGGACTGCAGAAACAAATCGGCCCTTGGACCTGTGTCTGCAATCTCTTTCCTGGCTGCTTGGGGAGAATGCCTCAGCCTTGGTTTCGTGCTTTGTATGCGGTGATGGTTGCCCTGCTAGCGGTGGCAGCACGCAGGGTGGCTGAATGGAGGAGATGACCCAGCACAAGAAGGAACGCTTGGATTGGGGGGGGGGCAAGATGGAGCTTGGTGGAGGACGTTGTCCACAGTCAGTCCATCCATGAGGCCAACCAGGGGTGTAGTTCCTGAGGGGGCCTCCGCTCCACCCCTCCCTATTTTCTTCATGATCTCCCTCACTCCGTGGGGCTGCCAGGGAGAGGGGCGAACATGGGCCCCCTCTCCCCTAGCTATCCCCCCGAGGCCGAGTGAGGTGTTGCCCCAGATGTCCCTTGCCTGGCAGGAGGCCAGTGACACAGGGCCACCACACCTCCTCCTTCTCTTCCTGTCCCCGCTGTTTTAAAAAGGAGAGGAAGGGATCAGAAGAGGACGTGTGGAGCAGAGGTGACTGGGAGCAGGACGCTCTGGCCCACGCCCGGAGCGGCTCGAGGGGGGCGCCAAAGGAGGCACAGCTGCCTCTCCTTCCTGGAGCTCTGTTGGCTCCTCTCTTGCGCCTCCCATCCCACCCAGAGCCGCACAGCTCTAGCTGGCAGATGGCCAGCCTGCAAGCAGCGTGGCTCTCAGGCGGGGGAGAGGGGAGCAGCCAGGAAGCCGTGGCAGCTGCGCCTCCTTTTGCGCCCCCTGGTGCCAAATCAGGACAAGCCGCTACTGACCATGTTGCAATCTGCGATGGCTTAGCAGAGCCCCAAGAGGAAGCCGCCCACTCCAGTTCCGATGCAGTGCAGAGCCTTATTGTTGCAGTTCGTCAAGAACAAGCATGAAGACTGTAGTGGATCTTATTTATAAAGTATCTTATTTATAAAGTAAATAAGATATATTAGGTTAAGTACATTTGGGATAGGAAAGACCTATCCTGAGCTACTTAATGAATAGGAGGGGGGAGAGACCGGTACTCCCATCTGCTCTCCAAAGGGGAAGGAAGTAGAACTGACTCGCTACAGGAAGGGCCTGAGGAGTCAAGGCAGCGGTCATAGAGTAGAGGCAAAGCAGGGACCGGTAAGGGGACCCTCACTCACTCACTCTACTCCCAGTGCCCCTAGTGGTCATTATGGCCCCTAGTGGTCATTAGGATAGTTGGTGCCAAAGGTCAATGCACTGGAACTCCATCTCCAGCAGATTGAAGGTGTTTTGTTTACCTGCACGTTTACAGGTCCTGCTTTTTTCTTTCCTCTGGTTAACCATGGCGTACAGCGGGGGTGGATTAGTGATTCATCATCCCTGACTTGCCCGCCGAGGGCCCTCTTCTAACTGCCCCAGGGTCCGTTTCTGTCCCTGTGGCGGGCTGGGAGAAAGGCTTTTGCTGCATCCTTTTTTAGCCTGCTTTCCACATGGAAAGTACCCTGATGACATGGTTCTTCATTGTACGGCCCGGGGGTCAGTGGTGCCCCCCGACTAGTTGTCTACTGAGTCTCCCTGGCACCATGTGGAGATGGCCATCCTCACTGTGCAGCGTTGCGCTTTGCCCAGCACCTCTGGGGCTCCTTGAAGAGAAACGGGGTCCTCTTGAGCCCCTGCATCTTTTGGGAAGGTGCTGAGCGCTGGGAAACGTAGCCCGACCCAGTGCTTGCCCCACAGAGCTTTTAAGAGAGGGCTCCATCTTGCTGAAAGGCTCATCCCAGCACTCAGAAAACCACAGTGCTGTGCCGAGATCAGAGCCGCGGGCAAAGGCTCTCCCACTGAAGGTTTATTTGCCGAATTGGCCCCCGTTTGGAAAACAGAGACGATCACTGCCTTATGGGATCACCTTGCTGTCTGTTTATGTGTGTCCCCCCACCACCACCACCATTTTGCAGTGCCTGCACTGATTAGCACCAAATTGGGTAGAGATGTGCCACAAAGAGACACCTGGACGGCGTGGCTTGTGGAAATGTCATGCACCCCGATCCAACGTGGTGGAGTCGGTGGATTAGTTCGCACCTGAACTGCTTGCTTCCCTTTCATTTTCACAGCAAAATAGTACTATTTCATTATAAAAATTGAAAAGTCAAAATACTAAGAATAAGTCAGTAATTCAAGCCTCTCCCTCCACTCCCACCGCCGAGGCAATTAAGAGAGGCTGTTTAGTTGGCAATTCAGCTATGATCAATAGGAAGGAAGGGAGTGGACGGAAATGGGAAACATTTGATTAAAGGCAGAGGAGTAGCCCTAAAAAGCCTCCCCACAGCTTTTCCTGCCTGCACTGGATAGGCCGGTGATGCTGTTATGCCTTATTTGGGGGTGCGAGGGGTGGGGGAGAGGATGCCATTAATCAGATCTGAAAAAACATGGTAGGACCACAGCCTCAGCAATTTAATATTGATATTGGCTGCATTTATAGTCGTCTGGAGCGGGGGCAAGGGGAGGCAATTCCCCCACCCTCGCCCTGGAGTGAACGAGTCCCATTGGATTCAATGGGGCTTACTCCCTGGTAAGTGGGTATGGGACTGCAGCCTTTGAGGGGCTGCCCATCCAGCTGGAAAATGGCCAGAACCTAAGGGGTATACTCATGAGTCAAATGGGCTGTAAACCAAAATTTGGCTTTAAAAAAGCCAGATCTGACAACAGAGCTGTGGACATCAATGCCTGCGTTGTCCATAAAAAGTGAATGCATAGAGAATGTCGATTCCAGAGAGAAGAGAGTGTGTGTGGAAGCAAGCCAGCCAAGAAGACCCATTCCACTTTGGCTGGGTTATGCCCATTGTAGCCACTTCCTGGGAATTCTGTGCTTGGATAATGGTTGGACCATGGATCTGATTTGGCTTAGGGGTTCTTGTACGATTTGCAAGAAGAAGAAGAAGAAGAAGAACAACAACAACAACAACAACAACAACAACGGGAGTAGATAGTTGAGCTTCTCTAGAATCTCCAAGATGCCACGGTTGGAAATGGTCCGGACAGTCCAACATCCTCCCATAGCCTCTCCAAGACAAATTCAAATGTGCCTGGGCCAAACGGCAGCTGCTTATCTCCCCTGGCTGCATTCACCTGCGCCATCTGCTGCTACGCCACACCCACAACATCCTCCAGGATGCCTTTCCCGTAATGCAGGGAGCAATCCAATCAGTGTTGGCTCTCTTGCCAGCCACGTGGCCTTTTTGTGGGTGGGCCTGGGAGGTGCACAGTTCTTCTTCCATCTCTTTGAGAGATGGTCATGGTAAGCCTCTTTGCTCGGACTTGGAAGGTCCCGTCCTGCAGATATATTTCCCAGCTTGTGGCAGAAGGGCTCTGTTTGACTGGACCTCCTTTAGATCTGTCCCTTCAAGCGCAGGAAGAAAGAGAGGCAGAGCGATGGCCATTAGAAGTTATCAGAACTCTCTGCTCTGTCTAAGTGGGTGCCTAATCTATGCAATACTAGATGGATAATATCTACATGTTTGCACATTCTCTCTTTAAAAGGCCAGCCATGTATTTGAAGAGTGTAAAAGTGTATTTCAAATAAGGTGATGAGAGAGGAAATTTTTCAGTTAGCAGTCGCCAGGGGAAGAGAGGGTTGTGATGGCCCTGGAACCAGACAACGCCTCCGGTGTGTTCTCATTTCTGTAACTCACCCTCTCTCCATCCCCCTTCCTCCTGCAGCCACAGTCTCCCTACTCACCCCCAGGTAAATGGGGGTAGAAGACCAGAGACAAATTCCTCCATGTTTTTCTTTCCAAAGGGTCTCCAGGGTGACCGTGGACCTGCTGGGTTCCCTGGATCCAAAGGAGAAGCGGTGAGTCTTGGATCCAACTGTCAAAAGACAGTGAATAATTAATAATAATAATAATAATAATAATAATAATAATAATAATAATAATAATAATAATTTAATACTCATTGTAGTAAATTATATATATAAATGTGTGAGATTATCTCTTGATGGGGTTGCACTTCCCTTGAGAGAGACGGTTCGTGATCTGGGAGTCTTCTGGAATCGCAGCTCCTGCTTGAACAGCAGGTGGTGGAGGCCGTGGCCAGGGATGCCTTTGGCCAGCCTTGGCTGGTTCGCCAGTTATGGCCTTGTCTCAACCGGCAGGCCCTGGCAACAGTAACTCATGCCTTTGTTATCTCTTGTTTGGATTACTGTAATGCACTCTACCTAGGGTTGCCTTTGACAACGATTCAGAAGCTTCAACTAGTCCAGAATGCAGCGACCACCTCCTCATGGGTGGCCATAGATTTGATAGTGTTGCACCTCTTATGGTCGCTGCACTGGTTGCCTGTTCACTTCCGGGTCCAATTCAAAGTACTGGTTCTCGCCTACAAAACCATTTTGGGCTGAGAACCTGAATATCTCTGGGATCAGCTCTCTCGGCCGGTTGTATCCTGTCCTGTGAGGTCTTCTCAGTTGGCCCTCCTCAGTGCCCTGGGCCCTGGTGTAGTGTGGTGCCTGGGCCCGTAGGAGGGCCTTTTCAGTGGCCGCTCCTCTTCTTTGGAACACTATTCCTCCCCCGATTCGTTCAGCCCCCTCCTTAGTGGCTTTTAAGGCCCTCCTTAAGTTCCACCTGTTTCATCAGGCATTTGACCTTTGATTATTATTGTTTTTTAATTATTGTTATTGTTATTGGAGGAGGCGGTATACAAGAAATAGATAGATAGAAAGGCCAGCCCAGGCAACCAAGCCATCCAGCTCACAGTAGGGCAGGGGTTCCCATTTGTGGACCCCCAGGTGCTGTTGGACTACAGCTCCCATCTTCCTTCTGGGCATTGTGTCTGCCTGGGGATGATGAGAGTTCAAGTCTGGCAACATCTGGGGACCCAAGGATGGGGACTCCTGATGAAGGGAAGACCAGTTAGGCTTCCTCACACGACCAGTAACTCCCACCCACTTTGGGGAGCTGACTCAGAACAAGCTGCTACGGCTACCTGAACACCCTGGGATTGGTTTTACGAGGAGGCAGAACTTGCTTGTTGCAGAGGCTTCGAGGAGCAGATCAAAGGCCCTCACCTGGTGCCATCATGACGCATGTGGAGACCAGGAATTGACCCTCTTCCTCTTTCTGCAGGGCCCTCCCGGGCAGCCTGGCTATCCTGGCTCCATGGGCCCCCCGGGGCTCCCCGTGAGTATGACCTCGAAAAGGGAAGGGTGGGACAGCAAAGTAGGCAGAAGTCGGGGCCGGACGGGTGACGGTTGCCCTGCAGGCTGGGCTGAGCTTAAGAAGGAGGGGGTGTGCACAGCCTGCCCGCTTGGTGATCCAGAGGAGGGTGTGCTTGCAGCGGTTTGGCCAGGATCACCATCCCCACGGGGGCTTTCAGAAAGCAGCAGCTCCAAATAGAGCCCAAGTGCCGTGTGGGAAACAGGCCAAGCACTTTCTCCTCAAACTTGTTCTCAGCCGTTCAGATCGGTATTAGTTGAATGTGCACATTTGTATAGCTTAGCCTGCTAAGGGTCCTGTTGGATTATTTTAGAGATTGGGGATTGGGGCCGGTGGGGGGGTGGGGGGATGTGAAGTCTCAAGTGTGCCTACAAATACTGAACATGTTCTGCTACATTTCCCCCAACAAAATCTAAGAGGGGTGTGCGTGTGTTTTAAATCAAAATTGAACGTTCAAAACACTGGGCGTAAATTTTGAAAAAAGCACCCAGATTTCACACTTCTGGCGGGGGGGGGGAGTTCTGATCTAGCCCATGGGTGCTCCACTCTGGACATTACTTAAAACACATTTCTGGGCACCACTTTCAAAAATATGTCTATATCCAAAGTATGACTAGAAACTGCATTTGCTGCTGCCATCGATTGTCTTGCTCAGCAGATCTCCAGCCGCCTGGTAACCCACTTTTTCCTTTCTGCCTGCCTACCTACCAGGGTGCGAAAGGGGAACGGGGATACGTAGGACCTCCTGGAGAGAAAGGGGAATCGGTAAGCCACGATGCAGCCCAGATTTGGCACCAACTTTAAAATGGAGAACAGACTCTTCAGCCCCCTGCTGCTGCCAGTTCTGATGCCGCACTGGGATCTCATGTTTCTTCCCTCTCTCCCTCCAGGGTCCTCCAGGCTTGGACGGTCCTGTCGGTCCCAGTGGGCCACCGGTAAGTTTGCAGCTTGACTCCAAGCAGCCAGCCCAATATTGGGCTGGGGGTCTCTGGTATCTTAGACAAATGGTCCAATCAGGAGGCATTAGAGAAGAGACGAGGGGACAGATTCTGTAGTGCGGGGGAAGAGAGAACGAACCTACGTGTTAGAGTTTATTTCAAGTTCTGCTTGGGACAGGGTTCCCAAGCTTGGGTCTCCAGATGAGGTGGGACTACAGCTGCCATCATCCGCAGCCCCAGTGGTCTTCAGCAGTTGGGACTGAGGATTATGGGATTTGTAGTCCAGCACATCTGGAGACCCAATCTTGGGGAGAATCCTGATTTAGGGCACAGTTCTCCCTTAGGTGGCAAACTTTTATCTGCCCTGTACCACTTCAGGGGGACCTTGCAATAAATGTTCCTTCATTTCCCCCCAAAATCCCTCATGCAGAAAACCAAGCAATGGGGAGAAGGCTTCTTCTGTCTTAAGTTTTCTAAATGCCGAATTTTGTTTTTTGGTTTTTTGTTCCATTCAGTTGTATGGACCTCCAGTCATAGATTTACCACCCCAGCAAAGTTTGCAGGGCGCTTTCCAGACTAGACCCTGCAGTGGGGTCACGGCGTATCTCGGCAGTGTGCTTCCACACACTTCCTGCGTTGTGACACTGCAGCCCCTACGCGGACAGCAGGGTGTTGTTCACATTGCCAAGGCCTTGTTTCAAATTTATTCGCTGCGATATAGAACTAGGATGTTGTATATCCAGCGTAAAGGAGTTGTTGTTTTTTGGAGTTGTTCGTTTCCGCGAGACTGCTCCCCCTGCTGTTTACGTTTTGAATGTGATTTGCCAGAACAGAAGCATTTCGCTGCTGTTGAGCGGCTAATCTGGAAAGCACCCAGGAAATGTTATTACTAGAGGAAAAGAGCAACTCGGTTTGCTCCAGGTTATGGGAGCGGTCAATGCAGGGATTCTCAAACTTGGGTCTTTGGGTGATGTTGGACTAAAACTGCCTACAGCTCCCATCATCCCTGTCACAATGGACTTTGGCCATTATGGCAGGGGATGATAGTGACTGTAGTCCAACAACATCTGAGAACCCAAATTTGAGAATCCCTGCCTTAATCAAATTCACAGGACCCAATCCCTGATTCCCCCCAATATTAGCCCAACAGGCACCCAACTTATAGCCTCCAGCTAAGGCAGCCTTCGCAGAAGGGAAGAGGGCTAACCCCCTCTCTCCCCACCCAGAATTCAAGCACTGATGGAGTGGATCCCCTCACCTTTGTTCTCTCCTTGCACTAGGGTCCAAGAGGAGAGCGAGGGCTGTCAGGCAGCGCAGGAGAAAAAGGCGATCAGGTGAGATGCTCCACTAACTGGTAGCAGGGCACTGTTTGGGGCAGGGAGGCCCAAGCGTTCCGCTTCTCTGCAGCCCAGCCGTGGTTTGTGCCTCCGGTCTGCTTATGTGGGGAGAAGGCAGTTGTGCTGGCCTCAGCCTCCCCTGTTCCCCTTCTCACATGCTGTGTTCCCCCTCTGCCAGCCACCCATCTTCCACGCCTCCCTCTCTTCCGAAGGGTGCACATGGTGTGCGCCTAGCGTTCCTCGTCTTGCAGGAGCCTGCCACTGGGTCTCTGCATGGTTGACTGCTCGAACCGTACCTCCTGCCCGATTCGCCTCTGTGGAGAGTGGGGAGTTCAGGAGGGGAGCTGGTCTTGTGGCAGCAAGCGTGAATTGTCCCCTTTGCTAAGCAGGGTCTGCTCTGGTTTGCATTTGAATGCGAGACTACCTGTGTCAGCACTGTAAGATATTGCCCTCAGGGGATGCGGCCATACCTCAGTGGAAGAGCACCTGCCCGCTTGCCTGCAGAAAGTTCCAAGTTCCCTTCCTGGCAGCACCTCCAAGAGAGAGCTCAGAGAGACTCCTGCCTGCATCCTTGGAGAAGCCGCTGCCAGTCTGAGCAGACAGGACTGAGCTGGATGAATCAAGGGTCGGACTCAGTAAAAGGAAGCTTCCTGTGTTCTTATGTTGCTGCCAAATGCAGGTGTGCAGCAGAAATACCTTTCGACAGAGAGGAGAGCTGGTCTTGTGGTAGCAAGTATGACTTGTCCCCATAGCTAAGCAGGGTCTGCCCTGGTTGCATCTGAATGGGAGACCAGAAGTGTGAGCCCTGGAAGAGATTCCCCTTAGGGGATGGAGCCGCTCTGGGAAGAGCAGAAGGTTTCAAGTCCCCTCCCTGGCAGCATCTCCAAGAGAGGGCGGAGAGAGATCCCTGCCTGCAACCTTGGAGAAGCCGCTGCCAGTCTGTGTAGACAATACTGAGCTAGATGGCCCAATGGTCTCCATTCATGGAGCACTTCAGGGTGTCTGAGGATGGGTCATTTTTCGCCTTACACACTCTAAATCAACATTCCAGGTGTAACTAGTGTAAGCATTCTTCATGTTTAGAAGTTTGGCCTTTGCTCCCAGGATGTTGCCAAGGGAACATAAGGAGAACAGACGAGGACCCCTTAGGGAGGATCAGACTTAAGGGCCATCTGCTCTAACAACCTATTCACAACAGGAGCCCACCAGATGCTTCTGTGATGCTCACTATGCGCAGGGAGGAGAGCTCGTCTTGCGGTAGCGAGCATGAATTGTCCCTTTTACTAAGCAGGGTTTGCCTTGGCGTGCATTTGGATGGGTGAGCACATGTGAGCACTGTCTGCTGTAAAATATTCCCCCGTAGGGGAAAATCCATAGGGGGAAATACGTAGCTCAGTGGTAGAGCATCTGCTTGCATACAGAAGGTTCCAGGTTTACTCCTTGGAATCTCCAGGCAAGGTTGAGGGATTCTCCTGCCTGCAGCCTTGGAGAGCTGCTGCCAGTCAGAGTAGCGTTTTTAGGAAAGCGGACTGTGGTTCATGCCTGCATGTCAGTTCTGCATCTCCCACTGAAGAAAGCCCTGCTCCTTATCTCTAAGTGTTTGTGGCTGTTCTGTGGTGGGGGAAAGGCACTCTGTTCATGCTCAGAGGTAGAAGCGGGATCGACCTTTTAGAGAAAACCCCAAAGCCAAAGTAAGGCGATGCATTTATGAGGACCAATTAAAGTGTCGCAAAGTCATGAGCGAGTTTCCAGGTTCTCCACGTCAACGTCCCTTGAAAGAAAAGCAATAGCACAGGTGATGCTTAATGGATGAGATGAAAGCAGGACGGTAAGGCTATGAGCCCACCAGCACCCGCAAGAGCTTTCCCCCCACTTACTTGCATGCCTGCATCTCCCCATCCCAAAACATCTCATCCAGTTTCTGGCAGACACTGCCGTTTAACTGAAACAGCCAGCCCTTCTGCTATGCAGATTTGCCCTGATCCGAGTTTTCCTATCAAAGGGGCTGATAAAACTCTCAATTTGTGGCTCCCTGGGGAGTGATGGACCCCCATTCCGACTGCTGCTTCTTACCAGCCAGGCCCCTGCTGGGAAGGCCTCTGCTTTGCTGTTCATCCTTCCTGCCCTGCTAGCTGGCGTTCAGAGAAAGAATTTAAGGTGGATACTGGGGGAGAGTTCTCATTCTAGCAGGCTTGTGTTTCAGTGGCTGAGCGCTGGAGGTGTCAGGTCCCTTTGCCTCCCCCTTCGGAGAATGAGTGGAGGGAAACCACAGTGCAGACATCATTATCCACCGCACCCAGTAGCGGCTGGTCCTAAGGAGTCGGTGGGGGAGGATGAAAGGAGGCCCAGCTGCCTCTGCTTCCCGGTTGCTCCTCTCTCTCCTGCCCTGTCCAAGAGCCACGCTGTCTGCAGGCCGGCCATTCATCAGGTACAGCTCTATCTGACAAATGGCCAGCCTGCAGGCAGTATGGGGGAGAGAGGAGCAACTCGGGCTGCTACCGGGAAGCAGAGGCAGCTGCCCCTCCTTTGGCACACACACACACACACCCCGGCTCCTTAGGACGATCCGCTACAGGATGCATCCGAAGGCCCTCAGACTGACACAGGCTGAGCATCAGCCCACAAAGGGCAGGTCAGCCCCAGAATGAGGTACCTGGTTCCGGGCATTTTGGTTACTCACCAGTTCTACCCTCCTGCTGTTCTTCCAAGGAGCTCAGGGCAGCAGAGGTGGGTCTGGAAGCCTCTTTTATCACCACTACCGCTCTGTGGGGCAACTTAGGCCAAGAGAGAGGGGCTGGCCCAAGCACGGCAGTGACCTTCATGGCTGAATAGTGGGGATCTGGACCCGAGGCGACCCCGTTCAAGTCTGCCGCTAGCCTGCACTGACTCCCTTGTTTGTTTGTTTGTTTGTTTGTTTGTTTGTTTGTTTGTTACATTTTATATCCCGCTCTTCCTCCAAGGAGCCCAGAGCGGTGTACTACATACTTAAGTTTCTCCTCACAACAACCTTGTGAAGTAGGTTAGGCTGAGAGAGAAGTGACTGGCCCAGAGTCACCCAGCAAGTCTCATGGCTGAATGGGGATTTGAACTCGGGTCTCCCCAGTCCTAGTCCAGTACTCTAACCACTACACCACGCTGGCTCTTTATTTCTTGGCCAAGTGGGGAAGAAACAGTTACTATCCGATGGGCTCTCCTCCATGGGCCAACGCTGAGGGGGGCTCAGTTGCCACGCCCACTTGGCATGGCCTTCTCGGTTGTTGCCCCCAGGCTTTGGAATGCTCTCCCAGGGGATGGTCACTCTTCGGTTTCCCTTGCTGCCTTTGAGAGGCAGGTAGAGACCTGGATGTTTACTCAAGTGTTTGTCCTTTAGGGCCCCCCTTTTCCTCCCCCATGTCCCTATGGAACGCCTGTCTCCCTCTGATGCTTGTTGCACTGGCATCCTCCCCATCTTTCCAAAGAACTCAGGGTGGCATTTACGGGGGTCTCTTTCAACCAGCTTCCATTCCAAGAACCGACCAACTCTGTTCAACCTGAGCAGTGAAAACTGGTAAAAACCTCTTCAGGCCTGGGGTCACCAAACTTGGGTCCAGTGGTCTTTGGCCATTGTGGCTGAGGATGGTGGAGTCGTAGCCCGACAACCTCTGGGGGCACCCGAGCTTGAGAACCTCAACTTGAGACAATGCTCTGGCCCACGATGCAGTCTGAGATGCCCGTGTGTGCCCAGGGCCCAGCAAAAGTCAGCTCACCCTAGTAGAACTACTCTATCGCCTCCAACAGGGCTACCTGTTGAGAGCGCCTTCTTTGGTATGATCCCCATCACACGTTGAGGTCATCTGGAGAGGTCCGTCTCTGGTTACCACCGGTACATCTGGTGGCGACTCAGAAGTGGGCCTTCTCTGTAGCTGCTCCTGGCCTCTGGAATGCACTCCCGGCAGCTCTCCGCAGTTTAGGCTCACTGTCAGCCTTTAAGAGAGCCCTAAAGACTGCTTTCTTTGGTCTGGCCTTCCAAGGTTTTAAAATAGTTTTGTTTTGTTTTTAAGTATTTTAATTGGTTTAAAATTTCATTGAAATGGTTTTTATATTGTGTTAAATGATGTTTGTTTTTATGTTTTTTAAAACTAGTTATACACCGCCCAGAGCCTCTCGATGGGGCGGTTTATAAATGTAATACATAAAATAAATAAATAATAAAATAAATAAACATGGCTTCACTCATCTGTGTCCTTTTTCTTCCCAGGGATTTCAAGGGCAGCCGGGCTTCCCGGGGCCACCCGTAAGTACTGCACACCATGAGAGTCTTCAGATTCAGAGCCTTGGGGACTCACCAGATCTCCCATTACATGCAACCACGGCTGCACCCCTTTCCCCCTCCAGTTGTTCTTGGACTGAAACCCTCATCACCCCTGACTATTGGCCACTGTGGCTGGGGATGATGGGAGTTGTAGTCCAACACCAGCTGGAGGGCTGAAGTTGTGCAGCCCTACATTAAGCACACAAGGTAGCAAGCATGACTTGTCCCCTTAGCTAAGCAGGGTCTTCCATGGTTGCATATGAATGGGAGACTACATGCGTGAGCACTGTAAGAGATTCCCCTCTGGGGATGGAGCTGCCCCGGGAAGAGCAGAAGGTCCCAAGTTCCCTCCCTGGCAGCATCTCCAAGATAGGGCTGAGAGAGATTCCTGCCTGCAACCTGGGAGAAGCCGCTGCCAGTCTGTGAAGACAATACTGAGCTAGATAGACCAATGGTCGGACTCAGTATATGGCAGATCCCTCTGTTCCTATGTTCCTAAGCACACAATGTAGCCCCCTGCTATAGTCCTTTGTCTCCCCCACCCCACCCACCCCACAAAAAGCTTAACCACAGCCACAGGTGGAGTGGGGAAGAGAACCAGGGCTGGGAGAGGGGTCTTTGACTCTCCCCATTTTTGATGCAATTTCTGAGCTGCCTTTGAAAGGGCAGCATTTGGTGAGAAAGTCAGATTAAGCGCAGAGACCATTTAGCCCCCTTTTAGGAAGACTATAAAGGTGCGAGAAAAACAAGCAACCCGGCCTTTTGTCTGATTATTACAGAGGGATTTTGCCGAGCTGGGAGGTTTTCAGAAAGAGATGAGAAGCTTAGAAAAGGAGGCAGCTGAAAGAGGGATGCCACAGAGGCCACGGAGGTTCTGAATGGTGTGGGGAGCATGAATGGAGAGCTGGTTTCTTTACCTCTTCGTGTAATAAGAGGAATTGGGGAGACAGTCAGGAAACAAATACACAGTATGCTTTAAAAAGCCGGCTCCAGAGTTAATTATCAGAGCTATGTGGATTCAGCACCACTGCAGAAAAAGCTCCAGTTGGGCTACTGGGACTTCCTGAGCATCTCTGCTTTTGTGTTTGAAAAGCAAGTTTCTGGTCCTCAGATAATAAGGATTAGAAGCACGTGGGCGGAGCCTGCTGGAATCCCAGTTTGAGAGGGGATGAGGAAGATTTGGGGTTCTCAGGAGGTGGGCTTACTGTGTTCCCTCTGTAGCTCCTGGCCCCCTCCCTCTGTGGAATAAATTCTGTCAAGTAAATTAGGCAACAGCTGGGAAATGAGACATATTTGCTGGATGCATATCATGGACACACGCTAGAGAATTCAGCTCCTTTGGAATCAGAATGTTGGTTCCTTTTGTGCCTCTGTGTGTGTGTCTGTGTGTGCCCACAACCCTGGTGAAAGGGAAAGGCAGGACTGGAGCTTTGCTCTCCATGAAGTTTTTCACACAGGGCTTTTAAAGAGCCCTTTAGCTTGCATCTCCTCCGGAATGGAGCGGGTGTGTGTGTTACGGGTGTGTGTGTGTTATACATATCCGGCAGATTTACCCCATGTCCCTGCGAGCTATCAGGGAGCACTTCACACACAATTTGGGTTTTTCACTGCCTGTTAGAGTGCAGCCTGATTTATATCCAGGGTAAAAAACAAATCAACTTTTTGCGACAGGTTTTTGGGATAACTTTGCAGTAAAGCCTCGCAGAAAACCCACAGTAAAGCCTGCTGTGTGGAGAACTCCCATCCGAGCGCACTGGTAGATTCTAAAGCCAAATGACTCGGTTCTGCTAAGCAGAGCAGTCTTTTATTTTTTTTTAATTTTAATTTTTATTTTTTAGGGACCTCCAGGCTTCCCAGGAAAAGCGGGACCACCTGGGCCTCCAGGGCCCCAAGCCGAAAAGGTGGGTAAGGCAAAGCAGAATGGTTTGCAAGGAAGAAGAGGTGTCTCTTTTATTGCGGATGGTGGGGATGGGACAGGACTGACTGGCCTGTGTCAGAGCCCTTGCGGACCATAAGAATAGTGACGGAATGGATTCCAAATTGGGGGAGCGGGGAAACAAGCTTCCCCAACTCAGAATGCCTCAGCCCAAGGCAAGGCAAGCTCAGACCCTTCCAAATTAGGGCCTGAGCTGAATTTGTCTTCCCCCTAATTCCAAGGAGATTTCCAATTCACGTGTCTAGCTGATGACCCCCTCCCCCGCCTCATCTCCCTCTTCGTTTCCTTGCTGCTTTCTTCCCTTTCTTTCCCCCAAACTTCCTGGGCAGTGATGCAGGAGGCGTGATGGTAGCAGCAGCAGCAGCAGCAAAGTCTCTCTCCTACTCTGTTCCTCCTCCGTTGGGCCATCTAGACTTCTGCCGCATCGCAGGCCAAAGGTGCCCTGGAGAGCTGTGTCTCCCAAGGCCACCAGGACCTGGGGTGCTGCTGTTGCAGTGCTGTAGACACCCTGTCCTTGGCAGGCGGAGCAGCAGAGGAGGATGCGAGAGGCGCCACTGCCCCATCAGAGGGAGGGGGTGGCAGGAGGCTGGCTGAGGGTGGGAGGAGAACAGCAGGAATGGGTGAGGTGGTGCATCACTCACCTTTTGCAATCTTCCCTTGCAAGAGCTCAAAAATACTTGAGGGTCCTGTCTCTCCCCACCCCCCACCCCCAAATACTAGGAAAAATCACACCAAAAAATCTGATCTCATCACGACTCTGAAGTCATGTTCTTTCATGTGACAAAATAGCCTTTGTGGTAGAGAGTGATCTTTGGGAATGGCGGGGAGGGGGCAACTTTCCCCCCTCTGCCACAGACTTCCCATATGGCCTTGGCCAAGCTATGCACTCTTAACCAGACTTCCCTGCTCTCCCCCACCCTGCCAGCATGGTGTCTGCAGCTGTTTCTGTTGCAGAAACGCTGCTCAGGGACAAGTGAACATTTATAGTACTGTCTGGTGAGGAAGCCACTCTGAGGACACCAGCCATAATTCCGAGGAGAAAGTGGCTGTTGATTTGCACAAGGGAAGAGAGATGGGTGAGAGAGAGAGCCAGAGAAGTAGAAGGCCTCTCCAGCATTCCCAGAACTCTGCTGCCACCTGCTGTTCACAGCCAGGACTGCAGCCTCAAGATTCTACTTGATTGACCATGGCGGGCGGGGGGGGGGCATGATTAAGGGAGGCAGATTTCCCTCTTAAAATGAGCCACTCAGTTTCAGAACAGCTGGAATCCATATAGTGGGAAGGGCTGTCTCTGTAATCTCTTTTCCAGGCAAGAAGCAGCAGCTTGTGTGTGCAGATGCATCTGGGCCCAGCTGGCACACCAGTGACGTAACACACCTGTTGAACACCTGCAATTCTGCATCCTGTATTCCTCTAGCCCCCATGTAGTGCACGCTGCACCCTCCTTGGAGCACAGCTGCTCCAGCTGCCATCAGCCATCAGCCAGCCTTTTCAAGATGCTCGCCCATTCCCATCTCTGTCTTTCCTGTGAATTCCCTGGGAGAATAATAGTTTGGGGAAGGAAGGGAAAGGAATCACCAGGCATCTCTTCTCTCCCCCCCCCCCCCCCCGCATTCCTCTTCCACCCTGGTTCAGTCTGCTGGGACTGAGGCCATCTTTTTTTGCTGGAGAAAACCGGACTGCCGAGAACCGCCTAATCCTCTCCTTTGTGTGGGGTTTTGCAGGGCAGCGAGGGCATGCGCGGCGCCCCTGGCATGACAGGCCCACCGGGGCCTCCAGGACCCCCCGGGATACAAGTAAGTCTCCCGAAAGCACCGGAGCACCGTGGTTTAAAAGAACCCTAATATTTATGTCTTTTTAAAATAGCTGTACCCCACTTTCCACCAAGGATGGGGAGGAGAGCTGGTCTTGTGGTCGTGAACGTGCATCGCCCCCTTTGCTAAACAGAGTCTGCTGTGGTTTAGACTTGGATGGGTGACTACATGTGAGCACTGTAAGATCTTTAGGGGCGGGATGCGGCCATGGCTCCGTGAGAGAGCATCTGCACTCAGAAGGTCCCAGGCTTCATCAGTCCCTGGCAGCATCACCAGGTAGTTCTGGGACGCAACCCTCTGTTCATCTCGCCTTCTGGAATCCTCCACTGCTGTTTGCTCTGGGGAAGGAAGGGGAATCCTGCTGCGCCGGACCTCCTCCTCCTCCTCCTCCGGAGGGGCATGGGAAGTTGGTGTCTCCTACATGGCAGCTTCATGCTCCGAGGCAGGTTTCAGCCACTCCGGCCGATTGTGGCTGGGAACATCTGGATCACTGAGAGTGGCCCAACTCAGGCACTGCCCCATGCCATGACTTGTGCAGCTCCACCTGACGAATGGTCAGCCTGCCGGCAGCGTGGCTCTCGGGCGGGGCAGGAAGAGAGAAAGGAGCCACCCCTGCTGCCTCCTCGGGCATCCCCCCCCCGGGGTTGTTAGGACAAGCTGCTGCTGCTTTTGGCTGACAGCTCCCAGCTAAGACTAGCCAACCACTGCAGGAGGCTGGCTGTTCCACTGTCCGGCAGCTCTTCCAGTTAGGAAATCCCTCCTGACGTCGAGCCTGAATCTTCTTCTTGGCTATTGCAACCCACTGGTTCTGGTTCTGTCAGAGGCAGTCTTACCCCCGGACCTTGGGGCCCCGGTCCGGGGCCTCCAAGTTTCGGGGGGGGGCTCCAAAGACCGGGGGGCATCTGTGGCCTCCAAGGTCTGGGGGGGCCCTCCAAAGACTGGGGGGGGGCTCATGCTGCCACCCCACACCTGTTCCGCCACTACCCTGCCGCTGCGCCAAACTGTGGCTTTTTGGTAATTCTCACAGACTTGCGGCGATCTATTCGAACTGAGCAGGCACACCTCGCAGTTTTCGAGGGCCGCTGGGCCGGACGGACAGGCCCAGCAGCTGCCCCCGCCTGCTCGGCTCACCCGAGCACATGGCCGCTAGAATTACAGAAACATCACAGAAAAGGCGGCAAAGGCCTCACAGCGCAGGGGGGGGGCATGTTATGCGGCAGTGGCAGCGGCGGCAGCGGCCTGGTGCCAAAATCAGGGAGGTGCGCCAGCGGGTCCTGTCCTCGGGCGCAGCAGAGAACAAGCCCGTTCCTCCTCTTTGGTGACAGCCCTTTAGATCTTGGAAGACGGCGCGCCTCTCTCCCCTTTGTCTCCTCTTCACCAGGCTTGTCAGTTCAGACATCACACCAACCCCACAAGCCAGCGCAATCTGTAATTTGTAAACCAACTTCATATCAATCATACTTGGGGCAGGGGGGGCTGGTGGTGGTGGTGGGGGAAATAAATCTTAAGTCGTGGCATCTGATTCTGAACGGCGGGACTATTACCCTGATGTGCTTGTCTCTTCCGATCGCATGCGTGCAAAGTTGATGATGAAGCTTTGCTGGCTTGGCTTGACGTGCTGTCTGAATTAAGCCAATGTCTGTGAAGCATTGTGAACATAAGTGTCCATATAAAGTGGGTATTTATTTATCTGTCTGTCTGTGTCCTGCTCTTCCTCCAAGGAGCTCAGAGCTCCAAGGCGCATGGTTATGTTTGTGTCTATCCCCACAACCACCTTGTAGGGTAGGGTTGGCTGAGAGAGACGCCACGAGTCACCCAGTGAGTTTTACGGCTGAATGGGGATTTGAATTTGGGTCCCACACTAACCACTACACCACCCCACTGCTTTTGTTTTCTTTCTCTTGCCTCTTCTAGGGCCCAGCTGGCTTGGAGGGGCTGGATGGGAAAGATGGGAAGCCAGGCTCACGGGTAAGAACGCGGACCCCCAAGCGTGGAGGCGCCTTGGTCTGCAGCAGACGTTGGGCCTTGAGGAAAGAGAACCCTGAATTATGTTGTGTCCTCCCGTTGCTGAGCCCCATCAGGATGAATGAAGGCCTCACAGATCTGGGCCTTGGGTTGTGGCACCAGAAGACCCAGGCATGGGACAGCCCAACACATGGCCATGCCTGGGACCAGGAGCCCAGTACTGCCTTGCCCCATGCTCCTAGTGGGGCCCAGCCCCCTGGCAGGCTTTGAAAGGCGTTTGGGGGACAGGGAGAAGAGAAGGTGGCCAGCAACCTCTCCCAGGGCTGCTTTCAGGCTTTTTCGGGAGTGGGGCGAGGGGCAGCCTTTGCCAAGCTGGCCAGGGTCAAGAGCTGCTTCGATGGCAGCAGTGGGGGGGGACACCTCCCCCACACTGATACCTCAACAATGTGCCATCTAAGAGGACTGCCTCCCCCCACCCCCATGAAAGGACTACCCCTATCAATAGAGAAGCACCAAGCATGGTCTCCTCCACTCTGGCCTGGGAGAAGGTGCTGGGCCCTTCCAATGGGAGGTAAAGCATGTATGCTCCTCCCTTCACAGAGTGTGCAAAGAGCTCCCCAGTGACACCCTGGGATTGCCCAGCCACTTCCCCTCAATGGGCAACCACTCTTTCTTTTCTGTAGGGTGACCCTGGACCCCCAGGACCTCCAGGAATGATGGGACCCCATGTAAGTGGCCAACATTTGGCTTTTCAACTATCCCCTGGAGCTGTGCTTTTTACGGTGGCTTGACATGCAGACCTTAGCCAGTCCCATCCCATTTTATTTTATTTTATTTTATTTTATTTTATTTTATTGCATTTCTATACCGCCTAATATAGAAATCTCTAGGCAGTGTACAGATCCATGCTGTGCAGAGATTAAGCTGCTGATTTCTAAAAACCAGATTGCTGTTCAAGGCACAAGAGCAGGCAGGGGTGGGGGTTCTGGTCAGTTGGCAGCCCTGCAGAGAAAGAGGCTCGGTCCACAACTGTAGGCCTGCGGCTTAATTGCTCAGCACCTGCAGAGTCTCTCCAGCACCAAAAATTAAAAACTTCTTTTCTCTTCTCTCTCTAGGGATTCAAAGGGAAAACAGGTCATCCCGGTCTCCCTGGGCAAAAGGTAAACTTTTGCAATTGATTGCAAGGTCATTAATTGCTATGTACTTGTGAGGAGAGAGAAAGGAAAAATCAATCCCTTTTGAAAGAGCCGAGATACCTTTGAGGTCTAAGTCTTCCAAGACATTTCTTGCTGGCGCTCGTATCAGCGTCTCAACAAGATGTTTCCAGTTTGAATCGAAAATGGAAAAGGAAAAAGTCAAAGCAGATTGAGAATGGATGCTGAAAGCCATCATTCTTATTTCACCGGCCATTGATTTTTTTTGTTGGAATGAAAAACACGGATGCAAAGATCTAAGCACTGCTTAGGAATATTAGGTAACAATACGCCTGTCAGGGTTGCTGAAAAAATTCAAAAGCAACTCCATACAATTTGTCCTAGGGCTCAGTTCCCGCATCCACTTACGTCTCTTGATTGCTTTCCATTTGATTTCTGCATGCCAGGGTCTGTTTCACACATGCACATTAATCACTTGATGGATATTGCAACAACTAGCATGTGTGACTATGCCAAGCAGCTAAGGTGCAGCTGAGGTAAGTTCATCCTCCTGCGCTGCCTACAGGCTGGCTATTCATCAGGTAGGGCTGCATAGTTAACTGTGCAGCTCTACCTGATGAGTGGCTAGCCTGCAGGCAGCATGTCTGGTGGGGGAGAGAGGAGTAAATGGAGTACTTGGAAGCAACGATCTGCTCCTGGCTCCATGTAAACATTACAACCATGCATATATTACTTTCTAGGGCGATTGTGGCAATCCGGGACCACCTGGCAATCCTGGCCGAACGGGGGCTGAGGTGAGTGATCAGTGGCAGAAGGTTCTGCTTACACTTGTGGACATGCACAAGATGGCACTTTTTCATTCTGGCTTCACAGAGTCATAGAGTTGACTGTGAAATCTGTGGATGCTGCAGGTGCAATTTTTCTCAGTTTCAGCAAAGCATTTGACAAAGTTCCCCATGTCATTTGGGTTAGCAAAGTAGTCAGAAAGAATTGGGCCAGATGAGACTACCGGCAAGGGATTCCCAACCGGCTAGAAAACCATACTCAAGGAGGGCTCATCAAGGGGCGATCCTCAGACCTAGGGGCAGACAGCTTAGCCAGTGTGGGGTACTACAGAACTCTGTCCCGGGTCTGGCACTCTTCAAGATTTTTATCACTTACTTAGATGAAGGCGGGGAGGGAATCCTCGTCACATGTGCAGACATCACAGAACTGGGATGGGGAGCTGAAACCGCAAAAGAGGAATGAAAATTTGAAATGACCTTGATATACAATGGAAAGTTAGACAAAATGAAATTCAGCCAAGAATATTATAGAGGTGCAGAATACTGGTTTCTTGTGGAATATTGGTATAGGTGTACAATATTCGTATGACAGCAGGTTGCTAGTCACAATTGGAGATTAGCAATCTGCCATAATAAGATCAATAGATCTGTATCTAGCGGTCCAAGGACCCCTGAATAGAGAGACACTTTTCCTCTCTCCTTCCATGTTGTTCTTCATCTCTCTCTCTCTCTCTCGTTCTCTCCCCACACCCTCCAGGGAGAGCCAGGGCCTCTGGGACCTCAGGGCAGACCAGGGCCTCCTGGTCACGTTGTAAGTAAAATAAATATTTCTTCCGTGTTGGCCTTAAAATGGACTGGTGCATAGTTGTGGTGTTAAGCTATGGGCGCAGACTCTGTCTCGATCATGCTGCTGCTAACACTAATTCCTGCTTGCTGTGAGTTCAGTGGTGGGTAGATTCTTTCAGGTCCTTGCGTGAAAGCCCACACAGTCCATTAATATCTCAGCTTGAGTCCTTTCTCACTTTCCTTGCCTCCAGTTTTGTTTTCGTCCTTTGCACATCCTTAAAGATTAGCAGCAGGTTTTCACAGAAGCTAAATGAAAAGGGGGGCGGGGGCTCATACACCCCATAAGAGTGATGAATTGCACCCAAGAGCTCCTATGCGTCCTTAGAGGCCAATATGCACAACAAAGAGAGTTACACCAGTGCCAGAAGGCTGCGTCGCTGCTCCAAATCATGGGGCTTTTCAGAACTGCCCTCTTGTGCAAAGCTTCCCTGCAAAACCAACGTGGCATGCTAAAGGTTGCACACCTTGTTGTGCAAGTGCAAACATGTTTTCACTAGTGCAACACTAGGCTGCAATGCAAGCTCCAAACTGAGCACGTATAGCTGGCACGGCAGCCTCGCTCTAGCACAGCATCCTTGCTCAAGCGCCTAGTCTTCCTGCTGGGCATGGGTTCCAGGTGCAGAGTCTAGCCCCAGTCCAAGTCAGTCATCCTTCAGGCCCTCTGGAAACAGTGGGGCTCCAAACGAACTTGCTCCATTGCTTACAGTGGGACTTAGTAACACCTGGCGGAATCGGGGTCCCTGAAACCTTCATCTGTCACGTCCTGATGTTAAGAGCATGCTACAGATTACAGAATTATTGCTGGCGTGTGGAGATCCATGTTCGAGTCCCACTGTTGTCACAAGCTCACAATGCGGCCTTGGTCAAGTTTCAGTTCCGCTCCTGAAATGAGAGCCCCGGAGATTAGCTTCTCGGGGCTGTTATGAGGGTGAAAATGCAGCAGACACGGAGAAGTGCGCTCCTAATTAAGACAAAGTGCTTTCTAAATGGGAAGCTGTAGCTTTTAGCAGACAAATCGTGCCACACGCCCTATGGGATGACCTTTTAATGAAGGGCCAAACCAGACGTGATGGAGGCAGCCATATTTGCTCATTCATGGGCCTGCTCTATTCTCATATAAAGCAAGGGGTAGTGGTGCAATGTTTTTACATTAAAAGGGGAGTGTGAGTAAGAGGAGATGAAACATCCCCGTCCCTGCCTTAGCACACCCACTATGCATCGTTGCTTTGTGCACTTTTCTCCCCAGATTCCCTCCAGATTATCCAGGATAATCTGGATTTCCCACCCTGGATTCCAGACGTGAGACAGAAATAAGAGAAAGTGCCTGACACGGCTGTACAGTTGTGTCGGTCGGACAGACACGTCAGACTGAAGTGCCACCATGACAGCAAGCCGCTTCTGAGAGCTGGAAATGTAGGGAGGCCCCCTGCTGTCATGGCAGAACTTCTGGACCCCTGCTCTCCCCCCCCCTCGAAAAAGTCATGTTTCCAGCCCAATATGACAATTGGGAGGGGGCAGGCACTTTTGAGGCCCTGCACAGTTCTAGCGCCTGAGATGACAGTGCAGGGAGGTAAGGAGGGGGAAGGCTTAAGCTTCCCTCAGCCATGTGCCCCTCCTCAAGTACAAATCGCCCCACCTCCCACTCTTTACATTTGAATGGGGCAGACCCACGGGCAAGAAATATGGCTGCTCTCATCCGTGATCCACGAGAGAGCTGAGAGGGTTAAAGCAAAAGGCCCACGCTTTGCAAACCTGCATTGAAAGAGCTGTTTGGTCTCCCAGCTCCAAGATTGGTCTCTTGCTGCTTGAGATTTTACTGCTGACCCTGGATTCTTCTCTTCTGCTTTATAGTTGGTTTTGGATGCACTTTTCATTTGTGTTTTAAGACATTTTAAAAGAGAGCTGCCTTGTGGGCCCTTTATGAACTGAAAAGCAGGGGAAGAACCCTAATAAACACATCATAAATATGACTCTAATAAATAACGCCCCCTGGTTGTGTGTGTACCCATCATCCTGCATCTGTGTCGTTTCCCTCTCCTTAAGCTGCCTGTATTTCTCTGCCTCTTTAGGGTCCTCCTGGAAGCCCTGGGCAGCCAGGCCCAGCTGGACTTGCTGGGATGGTGAGTCGGATTCCTGCCAATGTTAGCTCCCCACTGGCTGCTGTGAGGCCCATGCTCAACCTCCAGACCCCAACATGTCCTGCCAAATAGCAGCAATGGGCCAAAAGGGGAGAAAAGGTCATCTCCTAGAATCAGGGACCTGGTTGCATCCTCGCCTCGCCTCTGCTGCCCTGCTCAGAAATGCTTTTCTGAGCTTGTGTGTTGCTAAGGAAGAGCTTGTGTGATTTGTAGGTGTGACTGAAATGATCATCTGACAGTCCACAACGTCTCGTGACCCTCAAAGTCCCTGAGTGAGGGATGGGGCAGAGTGTCTGGGAGAAGAGTCAGATTGGAAAGCACCACCAATTTTGGCTCCTAGTGACCCCATGCTATTAGGAATCCCCCATGTATACTGGATGAACCGGGGGACCCAGTCAGTATCCCCAATGAAACCCAAGGACACAGCCCTGCTGATGTCCTCCAATTCAGAGACATCTTCCGCAGAACTCCCAGCCATGGTGAAGCCCCCCTCCCCATTGCTGTCAGAGTGGGCACCTTCAAAACAGGGCAAGGCCCCTGTAGAGATCAAAGGCTGCTACTTGAAGGGACAGGGCCAAGTCCCTTTGCCTGAACAGCAGGTACAAAACCCAGCAGTTTGCCAAGAGGCACAAGTTGGAGCAACTTCACTGACCATGGTCCTGACCTGTTGCCTTGGGAGCTGTCCAAGGGCTGAGCATCCCTGGTCCCAGATACAGAAGAGACTGTGGTAGTGCCTGGAGCAGGACACAATCTTGACATGACGGAAGGTGCATCGCTACCACCACAAGCACCACCCCCATGTTTCCTTCTCCCCTGGTAGCATCCAGTAATATTGCCAGCTGAAATGAAACTGGATGCAGGGCCAATCCCCACCACCATTTTTCATGTGTTAACCAAAACCTGTGTTACCAACTTCAGTTGATTTCTGTGTGTTGAACCGGGCCTCTGGATGATTCAGACCCAACTCAACACATACTAGAAATCTCTGAAAGTTTTTTTTTAAAAAACAGGATGCACAGAGTTGATAGTTTGACACTAATGTATTATTTTTGTTTTGTTTTGTTTTGTTTGTTTTGTTTTGTTCAGTTTATATCCCTCCTTTCTCAGTGGAAACCTGGCAGCTAACAACAACAAAGTTACAGTCAAATTAACAAAAGTAGTATTTGCAAGAGCAGTTCAGTAAATATCTATGGACTGTCAACTTGTTTTGCTCTGACCCACAAAACCAAGGTTGTTCAAACTGGCCCTGGAGTAGTTACGACAGTTACCCATTTCACACCATGTGTCAGATTCTGGAGTGATCTACAATATGGGTTCCCAACTGCGGGTCCCTAGATGTTGTTGGAATGGAATTGGGGATGGCAAAAGTTGTACTGTACTGTATTAACCTGATGTTAGAAATTGGAGGGGAAGGGATCTTAAATTCAGAGTGCTATGCCTTTAGGGTAAATACAGGTATAACCTGTATTTAACCTCTGTTTTTAAAGTGGCTGTCTTAAATTCAGGGTTGTCTTCTATTCAGGTAAATACAGTAGTTCGACAACAACAGGGGACCCCCCCCCAATCTACAAGAAGCAATCTTGGGCTAGCAGAGCCCAGGGTGGAGGAGGTGGTCAGGGGTTCAGCACCACCCATTGGAGTGCCGGCATATGTAAGCAGGAGGCATCGGCATAATTGACTTCTAGAGGCAGGGAGGAGGGAGAGCTCCAGCAACGGAGTCCTCCCAGCTCAGCCGCCTCTGCTAGCCACCTGACTTCTCCGTCTTCTCTTCCCCAGGGACTGAAGGGTGAGAGGGGAACTCCTGGAGAAAGAGGCATGGGTGGGATTCCAGGCCAGCCAGGCCCACCAGGCCATCCAGGCCCACCGGTGAGTGCAGCAGATCGAGAGGTCGGGGGCTCCACCCCTTCAGCCGCTCTGCAAACGTTCTGATGGGTTTTTTTAAAAGCCACGGTAGCTCTGACGGGGGAGATGCAGTCACAACGACAGTTCAGGGGGCCGCTCTGGATCACTGCAGACATAACGGGGCTAGACGTTAAACATCTTTCTTTCTTTCTTTTTTCCTTCCTTTCTTCCCAGGGTGAGCCAGGCTCGGATGGACAAATGGGGAAAGAGGTATAGTGACTGTTACCTACGCAGCCTTCTTTTTTTTCACCTGGCCCTCATGACCCCCTCCCCCCACTACAACCACCCCAGTCTCCCCAAGGCTGCTGGAGGCTGTGCTGCCTGTGAGACTCTATTGGGATTTGGGAAGGGGCTTGTTTCCATTGGCCCCTCACCGAGATGCAAAGTTGCACCTTTCTTAAAAACCAGCCCAGGAGAGTCTTGTTGGAAAGGACTCTGTCCCTTGCGGTGGAATTGCTGGTTCTAAGACACGTGGGGGCAGACACGTGTCCTCTGCAGTGCGTAGCACACCCTCCCTTGGGTCCCAATGTCGCTGCGGTGTGTTCTGCTTCACCTCTGCTCCAGGTCATCATCTGCAGCCAGCAGAGGCAGGGAGGAAGGTAATCTTTCAGCTCCAGAGTCCATGTGATCCTGCAGTGCCCCCGACAGTAGCCAGCCAGATGGTTCTGGAGACTGCAGTAGCAGGCATGAATGTAGCAGGGCCTCTTCAGTTGTGTCCTCCTCAGCAGGGCTGTCTCTAGCTTGTGTGGGCCCTGGAGGGTGAGAATAGGTTGTGGGTTCCTCTATGATGAGCCAGTACTGATCCATCCCTGCCAGATCTAGAAGAGTGTTTGTTGCTGGGCAGCAGCAGGGGCCCCCATGAGTGCTGTAATACTGCTGGGAGCAGCAAGTCCACAGGACAGCCCTGGGGGGCAGCTGGCCAGGTGAAGGGGTAGATCCCTGACAATCCGATTGAATAGCACTGATATTCTCCATGGCATTCAACTGCAGTTCTCGCCAACAGCAAAGTATTGTGGGTATTTGATGATGATGATGATGATGATGATGATGATGATGATGATGATGATAAAATTCAGCCATCTCAGGTCCTTGGGAAGGACTCGATGTCTGGTAAAAACAAACCAGTCAATAACACCTGTCTGTCTGTGTAAACAAGAAATAATAATAAAAGAAGAAAAAGAAATAGAAAAAATCACCAAATACAAAGATCTACAAACTGAAATTGAAAGGCTATGGCAGAAGAAGACCAAAATAATCCCAGTGGTAATTGGCGCCCTGGGTGCAATTCCAAAACACCTTGAAGAGCACCTCAACACCATAGGGGCCACAGAAATCACCATCAGCCGACTACAAAAAGCAGCATTACTGGGAACAGCCTATATTCTGCGACGATACTATAATAATAGCAACAACATTGATGATAAAATTCAGCCATCCCAGGTCCTTGGGAAGGACCCGATGTCTGGATAAAACAAACCAGTCAATAACACCTGTCTGACTGTGTAAACAATAATAATAATAAACTTTATGTGTTAGCTGCCCCATAAGAAATTGCTCTCTGGGCAGCTCACAAGAGAGGATTAAAACATGCAATAAAAACACATAACACATTAAATCGTAACAGACAAAAAGGAAGAAAAGGAAATACAAAATTTAATACGAAGCAGCTTAAAAACTCATTTTAAAATCAGTTAAAAATCAGAACAAACCTGAAAACCTGAATTTCAAAGGCCTGTGTGAACAAAAAGGTCTTTACCTGGCATCTAAAAGAATAAAATGATGAAGCCAGGAGAGGCTCACTGGGGAGGCTATTCCATAAATGGAGTGCGACCACCGAGAGGGCCCTCTCCGTGGTAGCCACCTGCCTCACCTCGTTTGGCAGGGGTACCCGGAGGAGGGCCTCTGAAGAAGATCTTATGGTATGGGTAGGGACATATGAGGCAAGGTGCTCTCTCAGGTAACCTGCTCCCAAGCCATTTACCTCCCTGGTCATTGCTGCTTCCTCTTGCTTCTTAGGGCCCATCTGGAAAACCAGGCCTTGCAGGACCTGCTGGACAGAAGGTAAGAGAGACGCAGCTGGGCTTCTCACATCGGGCTCCCATCCAGTGACAGTGCCCCACTGACTGGTCTGCTTTCTTTCTTTTCCAGGGTGAACCTGGAGTCATGGGGGAGAGAGGGAACCCTGGAGAGAAAGGCAGGGCCGGGATGCCAGGGGGCCCAGGGAAGAGTGGCTCGATGGGCCCCATTGGACCCCGTGGCCCTGCTGGGGAGAGAGGACAGCCTGGCTCTCCTGGTCCCTCAGGGAGCCCCGGGAACCCAGGATTGCCTGGGACAATGGTAAGAACTGGAAGAGGTGCAGTAGATGTTCTGGGGGTACAATGGAAAAGGGGGGGGGTCCAAGACAAGATTTCTGAATAAGCGAGTAGCTCACTACAGTTTAGGGGATTCAGCCTTTGACCATGGGGCTTCACATAGACCTGCATTTCTGGCTCATCCCTGCTTGGGTTGCTGGGACATCACAAATTCTTTCGCCCCAGAAGGAAGGGAGGGAGGACCTGCCAAGGGAGATGACCTGAAGCAGGAGAGCATCTGACTCCTTCTTACTTTGACTCTGGGGACATCATGAGAGAGCTCTTCAGCTCCAGGCAACAGCAGCCTTCAGCTGCCTAAAATAGGGTCCCAGTGGGGACATTTGGGAAGAAGAACGCTTTGGAGCCGAGAAGATCATGGAGTGACTTTTTCTCTGATTGAAAACAAAAATGGTTGGGAGAGAATAGTTACTATCCTGGCACTTATGGGCTAGTATAATAAGATGCTGGGAAGGGGTCAGCTATGGCAGAACCATCCCACATAGTGAGGACTAAGGTTCTGGGAAGAGAGAGTAAGTAGTAGTTAACATCCTGTTTTTAAAATGTTGTAAGCTGCTTTGATGACCTGATGATCAGGAAGTGAGATATAAAAGCTAAATCCTGACTAACAAAGCATGGGTGCAGTAAAGGAAACATCTGGGCAGTGTTCTGTGCTCCATATTAAAGCAATGTGGGCACTCAGGTGGAGACAAAGGCAACTTTCATCAATCTCCCCTTCCCTACAAAGTGCTCTGTGCCATCCCAAAATAGGTCCCTGAGGGTCATGCAGCCCTCAGGGACCTATTTTTTGATGGCACAGAATGACCTGATTGTTGTGAGGTTACCATGGCTGCTCTGAGCTTCTTGGAAACGAATGGGGGGACACAAATGCAACCGGCAGGGAGGGAATCAAAGTACAACATTGCAGTGCAGCCCAGCATAGTGGAGTTCCTGCAATAGAGGAATGGTTCCCAGATGTTGTTGGACTACAATTCCCATCATTCCCAACCACGGTGGCCAAAAAGGGAGGCCCAAATTTGAGAACCCCTGCAGGAGAGGAAGGATGAACTTGGGGGGCTGTAGGTTTGACTTGGGCTTTCATCAGAAGTAGAGGCATACGGTACAGGAAAATGTTTTTTCTGCCATAGTGACAGACTTTTGCTTTTTCTCCTCTTTGCTTTCTTGTTAGGGAGATGTAGTCAATTATGATGAAATCCGCAGGTTCATCCGACAAGAGCTCAACAAAATGTTTGACGGTTGGTAACAGATTGGTGGCGGGGGGTGGGGGTGGGATAGAACAGGATGAAGTGAGCAGTTTGACACTCAGGAAGTAAGAGGTGGAGCTGGGCTGCTAACTCAGGAGGCTCTGGGGGAGCCTTGAGCCAGATCCGTTCTTATTAGTTTGTTAATCATGGCTCTCAAACAAGAAACCCTGGAAGTTTGGTTTGTGACAGGACCAAAAATCACAGCCCAAATTGTCTTCATCTGTTTACAAGAAAGATTCTCAGTTTACCCTTCCCCACTCCTGGTCTTCATCTCCATATTTAGGAGGATAATTAGGACCACCCATTTCCACCAGGCCTACAGCTTGGCTCAAAGTCTTGGTGGTAGGGGTGTGCACAAACGGTATGTGCAGAAATGGTTCGCCTCGAACTGGGGCCAGTTCGAAGGTTCAGTCGCAGACTGAACTGGGAGTGGTCCAGTCCATGATTGAACCAAACCAGGTCCAGTTCAGGTGAACCAGTTCTACACAGTACAGGAAGGCCAGGCGAGGGCGGCAAGAAAGGGGAAACACTACTTATCCAGCGCAGCTGCCAGCACTTGCTGCTGCTCGCCCTCCCACCACTGGCTTGGCAGTGCGTCAGTTCTGGCCTCCACTCCTGCAGTAAAGGAGGGGGGAGTGCACTTGAGTGCACTTGTGCCGGGAGGGTGAGCAGCGGTGCCAGCCCCCAGGCTGGATAAGCAGCTTTGTCCCTCTCTTGCTGCCCCCGCTTGGCCGCCTCTTACAGTCCGCCACCCCGCTCTTGTAACGGGGAATCCTCGCCTGATTTCCCCTTTACAAGTATATCCCCTGAACTGGTTTGGCCCGGTTCGATGGTTGAACTGGACCGGACCCAGTTTGGCTGGAACCGGACTGTTTCCGATTAGAACCAAACTGGCCAAACCGGTTCCATGCACACCCCTGCTTGGTGGCTGTGCTTTTCTGTGCTGCTGGGAGTCTATGAATGGCTGCTGTTCATTTGATTTGCTCATCTTGTTGGTTTTTTATGTTATTGTTACGTTTAAAGTAGATTGTTTTAATTTTCTCAGTGAGCACCACCTTGTGTACTTTTAGTAGAAAGGCAGTATAAAAATGTTACAAATGATGAAAATAAAGTAAGAGTACAGTTGTTGTTTTTTAATCTGGGGAGCAAACCTTTGATTGCTTCACTGGCTCCAGCGATACCAAGGAAATACCTTTAAAAGGCTGGTGCTCTCTGTAAGTGTCGCATTAGAGTACACGTTCTAGAAGAAGAGGTTGCCTCGTCAATCCTCTAGCTGTGAGCTCAACAGGGATTTCCAGGTAGCTGTTAATACAAGGCCCCTGAAGCCTTCCTGGCTGCCGCCAGCAAAATAGCCAATGAACATATAACCCATCATTACAATTGCAGAGCAAACACCATTGGCCCTTTGTCTCCCCCTGCAGAACGGATGGCGTATTACACCTCTCGAATGCAAATGCCCGTGGAATTGGCCTCTCAGCCAGGAAGGCCAGGACCCCCTGGCAAAGATGGAGCACCTGGGCGGCCAGGGTCTCCTGGCTCCCCAGGAATGCCAGGACAGATTGGGAGAGAGGGACGGCAAGGAGTGCCAGGAATGAGAGGTAAGTGCTTTCATTTCTGCTCCTGGAGGAAACAAGTTCAGTATTTCTCCTACATCAGAGTGACAAATCAACTGAGTTTCCCCCAATTTTAGCAGTAGCTCAAGTATTTGAACTGTGGGATTGTTTCCTTTTCAATCTCGGTCTGTTATTTTTATGAGAGTTTCTTGCCATGAACCTTTCCCTCACTCTCGTTACTAACTGTCCCATCTGTCCCACAATAAAGTCCTAATCCGATGTTAAAATTACCTGTATCTAAACTTTGTAAAGGGATATCTACATGTGTCTTAGACATTAGCCTTATCAGCTATGCCAAGAAAGGGCACCATGAGAAAACAGTCTGACAAAATAAGATCATCCCAACATGTGACTGACAGATGAATTCAGTCTTCTAGTTCCTGTTCTATTCTCTTTCTCTCGGTCCAGGTGAGCCCGGTGCCAAAGGTGAAAAAGGAGACAAAGGGGTTGGAATCATGGGGGAGTCTGGGCCCCCGGGCCCTCCAGGTAAAGCTCCTTTCTCTGTGACTGGCTTTTCTGTGCATTTCTGAAAGAACTAGCTCCTCTTTCTACAACATTAAGATATGCAGTAGACATCTCTTACTCAGGAAAGACAGCTGTTCTTGAGGTAGCAAGCATGAATTGCCTCCTTTATTAAGCAGAGTCTGCCTTGGTTTGTATTTAAGAACATAAGAACAGCCCTGCTGGATCAGGCCCAAGGCCCATCTAGTCCAGCATCCTGTTTCACATATTGGCCCACCAGATGCCACTGGAAGCCTACAGGCAGGAGTTGAGGGCATGTCCTCTCTCCTGCTGTTGCTACCCTGCAACTGGCACTCAAAGGCATCCTGCCTTTGAGGCTGGAGGTGGCATATAGCCCTCTGACTAGTAGCCATTGAAAGACCCCTCCTCCATAAAATTATTCAAATTCCTCTTAAGGCCATCCAGGTTGTTGGCTGTCACCACATCTTGTGGCAGAGAATTCCACAAGTTGATTATGCATTGTGTGAAAACGTACTTCCATTTGTTTTTTCTAGATTTCCTGGCAATCAGTTTCATGGGATTACCCCTAGTTCTTGTGTTATGTGAGAGGGAGATGAATTTCTCTCTGTCCACATTCTCCACACCATGCATGATTTTATAGACCTGTATCATGTCTCCCCGCACTCGTCTTTTTTCTAAACTAAATAGCCCCAGGTGTTGTAGCCTTGCCTCATAAGAAAGGTGCTCTAGGCCCCTGATCATCTTGGTTGCCCTCTTCTGCACCTTTTCCAGTTCTACAATGTCCTTTTTTTAGATGTGGTGACCAGAACTGTATGCAGTACTTCAGATGTGGCTGCACCATAGTTTTGTATAAGGGCATTATATTAGCAGTGTTGTTATCAATCCTCTTCCTAATGATCCCTAGCATGGAATTGGCCTTTTTCACAGCTGCTGCACATTGAGTTGACACTTTCAACGAGCTGTCCACCATGACCCCAAGATCCCTCTCCTGGTCAGTCACCAACAGCTCAGATCCCATCAGCGTATACTTGAAGTTGGGGTTTTTCGTCCCAACGTGCATCACGTTACACTTGCCAACATTGAACCACATTTGCCATTTTGTCGCCCAGTCACCCAGTTTGGAGAGTTCCTTTTGGAGCGCCTCACAATCCATTATGGATTTCACTACCCAAAAGAGTTTGGTACCATCTGCAAATTTGGCCACCTCTCTGCTTACCCCTACTTCTAGATCATTTATGAATAAATTAAAAAGCGCCGGTCCCAGTACAGATCCCTGGGGGACCCCACTTCTTACTTCCCTCCATTGTGAATGCTCTCCATTTATACCTACCCTGTGTTTCCTGTCTTTCAACCAGTTCGCAATCCACACATGTACTTGTCCCCTTATTCCATAACTGCTACGTTTCCTCAAGAGTCTTTGATGAGGAACTTTGTCATCATTTGGATAGTTGACTACATCTGAGCATAAGATATCCCTCTTAGAGGATGGGGCTGTAGCTCATTGGAAGAGCATTTGCATGCCGAGGGTCCCAGGTCCAATCCTTGGCAGCATGTCCAAGGAGGGCTGGGGAAAACTCCTCCCTGCAACCCTGGAGAAGCCACTGCCAGTCATTGTAGACAAGATGGAGCAAGGGTCTGGCTTGGTAAAAGGCAGCTTCCTAAGTTCCCATAGTTTAGGAAAGATCCGCATTATTGATTCTTTTGCCAACTTCTTTGTAGCAGAGCTTCACCTTCTTTTCAGTGCTTTTAAGCCACCTTGACATGCTCACCTTCAGGGGTGATTTGAAGGGTGGATTTTTTTGACACTTCCAAATGGTACATTTTGGCCAAATGGAGATGCTGTTCCAGGTTAGCATTTGTAGATACGGAATGAAGAAGTGGTTGTGTGCTTCAGATTAGCGAGCACAGAATACAGTATAGGGGTATATACTGGTTCATCTGGCATCAGTGATTAAATACTCTTTGTACTGCAGCAGTCCAAGAAGTAAATCACCAAGTATTCAGGAGCAACTCATCCTAACAAGCTGGGAGGGGTGCCAAAGGAAGCACAGCTGCCTCTCATTCCCAGAGCTCTGTTTGCTCATCTGTCCCACATTCTGCCAGGTAGAGCTGTGCCCATGCAGCTCTACCTGATGGATGGCCAGCCTGCAGGCAGAGCAGAGGTGAGAGAGAGAAAGAGGAGCAAACAGAGCTTCAGGAAGGAGAGGCAACTGTGCCTTCTTTGGTGCCCCCTCCCAGCTCACTTGGACAGATGAGCTTCTCCTACAAGAATTGTTACAGTCATGCCAAGTGAGGAGATAATATTTTCTCCTGGTTTTTCATATTGGTGAAAGATACAGGGGTTCTCAAACCTGAGTTCCCAGTTGTTGTTGGACCTCAACTCCTTTGGCCATTGTGGCTGGGGATGATGGGCATTGTAGTCCAGCAACATCTGGGGACCCAAGGTTGGGAACCTCTGCCTGAATAGCTAAGGATGCCTTCTTAATGAGCATGGATGGATGTTTCTGGGTCCAGCATGCAAGTCACAGCAGGATGCGACACACAAGCAGTATGGGAGTTTGAATGCAGCCAACAAAAAAGAGAGAGAAACTGCATTTTCCAGCCTGAAAGGAGGAGAGCTTCAAATCAGTTCCATTGCTTTGAGGGGTGGGACTGATACTGCTTTCCAAGCAAATGCTGTGGATGTCTGCCTGCTTCCCTCCTGCTCAACTTGTATATGTAACAAAAACACATCTGTCAACATGGGTCTTCCCAAGGGAACAGGGCTTCCCTTGGGACTTTCTGCTGAAAGGGCAGAGCCCAGACAGTGCACATCAGCCCTGATGGTGTTTAAATCTCATGAAATGTACCTCTTTTCCTCCTCCTCCTCCTCCTTCTCCTTGCTGCTTCTCTGCAGGGCTCCAGGGACCACCAGGATATGGCAAGATTGGTCTCCCAGGGCCTATGGGTCAACAGGGCATCCCAGGCATCCCAGGACCTCCAGGAGTTACAGGGCCTCCTGGAAAGGCAGGCCACTGCAACCCTTCAGATTGTTTCGGCATGATGCCTCTGGAGCAGCCGATGTACCAACCCAAAAACATGAAGGGGCCTTTAGGCTAAAATGCCACATAGACCTCCTCCTCTTCCCACAAAGGACTCCATTGGGAACAGCCAAAATCTGGTCCTCGCGACTGGTCGTGAATTATTTTTGCATTGCTGTTAATATTTTGACTATGTATTTTTTTTGTTAATCCAGTGGGGTTCACCCTTTCATGATGGCATTTAAAAAAAAATCCATGTGTGTGTGGTTGTGGTTGTGTGCGTATGTCTCATCTTCTAAAGGGAATTTGGTAGTGTCATCTGTGGTCTGCAAAACACATTTCAAAATAACATTTCAGTCTTCCCCTTGGCTCTGCACAAGTCTAGCCTCTTTGATCCATTAGGAATTCATTGCTCTTCTTTCAACAGTAGGGGCACAATCCACCAGGGAGTTTTCAAGAACTACACAAGATTGTGGCCGGGCGCTTGCACAGCTTCTTTCTGTTCATTTCATGAAGGCTGGTGCAAGACAACTTTCCAGTGGACTGTGCTTGTTGGCATTAGTGTGGTTGACACAAGAAAGTGTGGAAACAGATTTGGAGGAAAGTAAAGAAATGAAAAGTGTCATTTTGAAACCTTAGACAAAGATTCCTCCCCTTCAAAATCCCCCCTCCTCTCCATTAACGTTGTTCATTGACAATTTTTAATAGCAGATCTTAAATATGGTGTGAGATTTTGAAGTTTTGAAAAAGTATGTGTCTTAGACATTCTGTGTTCTGCAAGCTAAAAAATGGAAATATCTCTTGGATGTAAAAAGAAGCAGAAAAATCCATTTGATGTAAGTTTTTTGGGGACAAAATCATCTCATGTATTGTGATGTAATTACATTTTTTATTCAAATGCCCAAAAGTCTTTTTTGTCCATATCTTTTCTATTCAATGTGACATATGAAATGGGCAGGGGGTGAGGGTGAAACATTTGTTATATTAGAATCAGTGACTTCTGTTGAATGTTGTTTTGGAGCCTCAATTGTGTATTTTTGTCAAATATATTTTTCATTCAAAAAAAACCCCAAGCAACCCTATCCAACCCTGCTGCTGCTAGCTCTTCTGATAATTAGAAATTAGATAATGGAAGAGCTTTGAGAAGTTGGAGAAGATACAATATCAATGAGGGGGGACACCCCTCTTATGTAATGTCTGTAATGCACCCTAATCCCTGTGTCCTGCCCTTTTATGCAAACTTAGAGCAAGGAAAAGGAGAGAAAAAAATAGAATCTCAAACTCTCTTTTGCTAAGGAATAGCCACACTCAAAATCTTTTCTTAGAAAAATATTCCTTCAGCTCTCAAATGACTTTCCTCTGGAACAAAACTGGCTGGCTTAGCTGCCCTCCCATTGCCTCGGTCTCATCAGGGATTTTCAGGCCCAAACTATCCAAGTTAATGATATGGCAGTCGTGCAGGGGTCCTCAAACATGGGTCCCCAGATGTTGTTGGACTACAATTCCCATCATGCCCAGCCTCAATGGCCAAAGGTTTGAGCTGTATGTAGTCCCACAACATCAGAAGACCCGTATTTGAGAAGCCTGGCAGTAGTAGGTCATATGAAGCACACTCTTTTCATCCTTGGTCTGGAGGAGAGAGTAAGTAATGAGAACCCTGCCTCTCATTTAGGCAGCCTTCCCCATGGCTAGCCACCATCCTAATTATTTGAATAAATTAAGTGTGCCTTGTTTCCTAATTGGTATTTGGCTCACCTTCATTGCAGTCCACTGGCTCTTCTGCCACATTTTTCTCCATCAAGCACATTTATGCTGTTCTGTCAGCAGCGTCCATTTAACAAATGGCCTCTGTGGCAGCAAACATACATGGAGCTGCAGCAACTCTTTGTTCAACATCCAGCTTAGCGCCTTTCGTTAGAAAACAAGGGTTGTGATTAGAAATAATGGCTGCAATTAACAGCATCTTGGCTCAAAATGTGAAAATATAGCCGCTAAGTGAGTGAGCTCTGGCTTACCATCTCTTATCGTGCACATGAGGGGTTTCAGACTTCCTTCCCAAACAAACCTAAAGAGCCAGTGCATTAAACACCTTGTCTAATCATCATCCTCTTTAGCCTTTATTTTTAAAAAGAGATATTTTCGCCTACTGCTGCTGAACAGAAAATCCTCCATTGATGCTCCAGGCGCATTGTTGCCAGAACCTAAGGGGTATACTCGTTGGTCAAAAAATGAAGTTGTGCCAAACTCTTCCTTCAATAAAACTGATTCATTCCACATTAAGGTTGAAGCTAGGCTACTGAAATTTGCATGGAGCTACCTTGGAGTTTTTGGAAACCAGACTCCAGCTTCTGTTCTGGCTTTTGCCTTCCTACTTTCTGGACAAAATTCAGTGGTTGTTTCAGCCTATAAAACCCTATTTTGCCCCAATATGTGTGTCAGGAACCCACCCTGATACCCACCCCCCAAGTCCAGGGAGGTGATTTATTTAATGGTTTTTATATCAATTGTGTCACCACATTCATGGAATTTAATAAGTTATTACTTTCTTTTGCTGCCACCATATGGTTGCCTATTACCCTGCTCTCAATAAATAACCTCTTGGTCACAGCCTTGTGAGCACAGGATAGGCATATATGTTCAGTGCCTCAAAAAAAAGAAACAAAGCTTGCAAGTGTAAAAACAATGAGTGTATTATTTACAAAAGATGGCAAGAAGGGTCTCCGCAACGCAGGGCACATAAACTTCACGACAATGTTGTCAAAAGAAGTCAGACTCGACACAGACTGTTTGGGCCTCCTTTCTAGAGCCAGAGTTGCTGTTCTCCAACCCTGCTCTGTACCTCTATGACTCCTAACTGCCTCCAACTGTCATTATTGAAATCACCCTCTGAACATTCCGCAGATGCTCTCCCAGCCCACCTCTGCTCCCTCCCTCTCATTCTCTCTCTCGCCAACACTCTGCATGCGTGTTTCTTCACGCTGTGTCCGAGAAGTCACTCCTACGTTCAATGGGGCTTATTCCCAGGAAATGTGTGCAAAAGACGCCAGCCCGATCACTAAAGGGAACGGTGCTGTGGCTGCTGCCCAAACCACAGAGAGGGCAGCTCGGCCCATGCCAGAGATGCCCCAGCTCTCTGCCGACCACACTTCTCGCTGGGAGCACTTGCCCTGCTCCCCACGGTCACCACACTCCTCCAGACATTGCCTGGCAACAGGGATGCCACATTGCGATGCCCCAAGCTTCATAGCCTCTCAAAAGGAAAAGCCACACTGGGGGCGGGGGGGGTGGGGTGCTGGCTTTCCTCTGTGTCCAGAGATGCACCTAGGTAATTTTGGAGGCTGGACCTAAAGGCCTTTGGAGCCCACCCCCCAACTTTGGAGGCCCACCACCACCACACACACGCCATGACACACGCAGTATTTTTAACATGTGGGTTCTTGAGGGCACAAACAGCAACTGAACTCACAAGAATGCAAGAATATAAAACAGGTATATTTATGCAAATATGTATTGGCAGAAACATTTCAACAGGCAACTTAACATATTCTCATCCCACATATTTCTCCCCCCCCCCCGTCTCTAAAGCAGAGGTCACGGCCAGCCAGCTGACTGGGGGCTGGGTAGCCCAGCACCACCCAGGACAGACTAAGGAGGATTTGGAGACACCCCCCCCAGGGGTGTGGAGAGGCCCTGGACTTCAGCCCAGAAGTCCAGGGGTAAGAGCACCTCTGTCTGTGTCTCATGGTCCCCCCTTTGGCAATCTGCAGGAAAAGGGTATGGAATGACAAGACAGGCAAAATAAAATAAAAATTAACCATAGAGCTAAAAACCTGGAATCCAAAGCTCTTTTGTTAAAGAATAGCCACACTCAGATCCTTTGCTTATAAAGATATTCCTTCAGATCTCAAAAGATTTTCAGACCCAAACTATCCACTTTAATGATATGATAGTCATGCAGGGGATCCTCAAACGTAGGTCCTCAATTGTTGCTGGACTACAAATCCCATCATCCCCAGCCACAATGACCTTTGGCCATTGTGGCTGGGAATGATGGGAGCTGTAGTCCCACAACAGTTGGACTCACATTTGAGACCCCCTGCAATAGTAGGTCATATGAGGCAAATGCCTTGCATCCTTGATCTGGAGGGGGATAAGTAATGAGAAACCTGCCTCTCATCTACACAACCTTCCGCATGGCTCGCCACCATCCTAATTCTTTAAATAAATTAATTGTGCCTTGTTTCCTAATTGGTATTAACTCCAGCTCCTCTCCTAGCCTTTGCCTTACTACATCCTGGACAAAATTCAGGGGTGGTTTCAGTCTACACAACACTATTTTGCCTCAATATACATAAGAGAAGTAACTCCTCCTAAGTTTAATGGAGTTTATTCTCAGGAAGTGTGCAAAAGATGGCAGCCAAATTATTAAAGGAAAAGTTTTTTTGAGAGGCAATGATTTTGGGAAATGAGGCAACCATGTCTGGATAAATAGATAAAACATCAAACGAGCATTTGTTGGTTTTGCTTGCTTGCGGACTTGGTAACTGAGGTGAAATTGACCAGCTCAGTTCAAAATGGCAGGCTTGCTTGAAGGATTTTGCAGCTAAGGAGAAATTAACCTTTCCCTTTAGTGTTATGCCACTCACTTTTCTCCAGTTTTGCAGGCTTTGGGGGAAATGAGTGTTTTGTTCCTGTTTGGGTGGGGGGCTGGGATGAATTGTTTCAGCTGTTCCTGGTTAACCAAGTGTTTTAAGTGGTGGTTGGGTCTGGTCTCTTTTTGGGGTGAATGGGAGAAAGACTTTAAAAAAACAACTTCAGTATTCTTGTGTTATACTAATGTGACAGCGTCCCTGTGTTTTTGCCATGAGAGCAGGGAGGAAATGCAGCAGCCTTTTCCATGACATAGTGGTTGTGTGGAGGAAATGTATTATGAGAAGCAATGTACTGAAAATCTAGGATATTAAAGAAATATTTGGCGTGGGAAGATCTTCCATGACTCCAGTGCAGAAGAGTAAACAGAAAAAAGAGGGGAGAGCAATTGTCTGGGGGCACTCTGTCCATCCTACATTTGCCACAGAATAATTCTCTGTCCTCCAGAGATCTGCCACAGTCGGGCTAGAAAGCTAGACCTTTTCCAGTGAATTCTTCACACTTGCTCCTTTTCAAATTAATTATATTCTTTAAAGAAGATGGATTTTGTTCTGCGGTTTGTAGAGAGGCCTGTCGGTCTGAGAGAGCTTCCTTTCTCTTCTGACAAACTAGTCTGCTCCCTCCCTGAGGAGAAAGTCACATAGCTAGCAGCCTAGCATGCCTATCATTAGTTTAGCTGCCCATAGTAAGTGTGCAAAAGTATTTTTGTGTTTAAAGCCCCCATTTTGGTGACAAGAGACCCCCGTATCCTACATTCCCCACAGGATCACTCCTAGAATTTAATTTGGGGGACTGAAGGCATGGCAAAAGACACATACACACCCATTACAGAAGGAGTAAAGGCGTTGTTTTATTTTGTTACACATAACAATTTATACAGTCAAGGAAAGGAATCACCCTCCTTGTCAGCCCAGGCTTTGGAATATGTTCTGGGGCTAAATACTGGCCTGTCCAACTTCATACAAGGCTAGATGTGCTTTAAGCACCATCTTAGCTTGTGGGTGCAGCTTTAGTGGAGGTTGTTCTTGCCTTTCTTGTTTATTTCTCACTTTCCTTCACCTTCTATTGCTCAATAACATCTGTCATTTTTTAGGGAAACCCTTTGAGAAGGCTTCCCTCCTTTCCTGAGAGAGCATCTTGCTCCCTACCTGAGGAGAAAGCCTCACGGCCAGGAAGCACCCTGTTCCTAGGGCTGGTAACTGAAGTCCAACTGCCCATACAATAGCATGTCAACAGACCATTTTCCTCATAAAATCTTTCTTTTGGTGATAGACACTTGAGCCTGTGTTCCTCAGAGGGCCAGTTATAGAATAATTCATTGGTGGGAGTGATAGGGTGGCAAAGACTAGTACTGGAGGAACAAGATGTGTGCATGTGTGTGCTATGCATAATCATTTATACAATCAAAAGAGGAAGAGGAATTATTTCTGCCCTCACTGAAGTTCAGTTTAAAGAAAGGTCTAGCCTGATATTCCCCTCCCCCCGTTATATTCTGAGGCCAGCAACAAGAAAATGGCCGTCTCAAACAAAGCCACCTCTGGTAGCTAAGGTGTCTACTATCCCACCCACCCTGCCTCAAGATGTTGGCCATCTCTAATGTAATCATGTTCCAACTTCATGAATTTCCAATTCTTAGTGTTCCTTGTAGAAGGTCCCCTTTTCCCCTTTTGAAATTGACAACTCTCTGAGAAGACTGGCATTACATCTATCATGCCATTGATGTGAATTTGGTTCGTCCCTGGGTCCGCCTTTTCGTCAATCAAACAGACTCAGTGGGAATCATTTAGAGGCTTTTATTGCTACTGCAGTTTAGCAACAGGTAATCAGTGGGCTTACGCTCTCAAACTGATTACAGTTTGGTTGTAGGTGCATCTTACATTTATACAAACAATCTGAATGATGCTGACACCCTAGACACAGTATACGTGACAACAAAATTGTGGTCTAAGTATCTAGTACGCATGCGAATGATTCATTGTTCATCTGGTGATTACTCCTTATTTGGTTCAATCCTGTTTTCTTAACTGTCAGGACACAAAGAACAGTGAGAACCTTGTGAGAACCAAGTTTCATAGATACAATTTAGTGGAGAAATATCAGAATTTGCCCCTTCAGTGCTGTCCCCTTCAAAGGGCTGCTACAACTGCTGGATGTTTAAGGGGTTCTCGGCATCAAACTGTGACTGGTGAAGGGTGAACCTTGCAGTGGTTGAGCAACAAACTACCAGCAAGAGACTATCAGTACTATGCTGTACTAGCAGTGTCAAGCTAGGCCCAGAAAAGCCCAGATTCAAATCCCTGCGAAATCACTCAGTAGCTTTGAGACAGTCACTATCTCTCAGCTTAACCTACCTCCCAGGATTGTTGTGATAATAAAATGTGTGTGGGGGAGTCCACAGCCTTTGCACAGTGCCCCAAGTTGCTTGGAGGCTGAGATGGTTAAACATTTAATAGGGTTGTTGCTTCTAGATAAGCCTTGAAGAACAATGGCAATGCCTGTGTCAACAAGGCAGTAAAAATCTTATTTTGGTGGCAGCACTTAGTTAGACTGAGGGCCAGCTGCGGCCAAGCCTCCTTGGACCATCATTCCACCAGCATGTGGAGGAATCAGGCCTTTGACTTCCTGGAAAGGGGCAACACCATGCCCCCCTTTTATATTTCCTGAATGGATGGGCATACAGTTATGAAATCTGGCAAATATGAAAACCAGGTTGGTGGGATTGTCACCCAGGGTTCAATAAAGTGGCTAAAATCATGTTCTTTAGTATATTTTTCATGGATTTTTTAGGGACGGGAAGCTTGAGAAAAATACAAAAGTGAAAAATGCAATGCTTTTAGCTTGCGGTTTTGGAGGGAAAGGCCCCTTGCTTATCTCTAATCGCTATGCTGTGGGGGAGGGACATGCATCTCTTTCTTATGCTTGTGCAACACAACAGATCCAGCTCTGTGTTTTTTCAGCTGCTTCTGATTCCTTGTGTGTGAGGGACTGCAGTTGGTGGTAATGCTAGTTTTTGGGCTTTTGCTTTTTAGCTTGCTGGTTGGTTGCAGTTTGCTTTCTTCTTGTTATTCTTTAGGGTCCCTTGATTTCAGATTTTCTGTGCTCTGTGTATGTGTTTACTTGCTTCATGTTATTACTGTAGATTTACTGCCAATTCCCTTTTCCCTAGCTTCCTGTTTGGTGTTTGTTTGTTTGTTGCACTCACCTCAGCACCCCCCCCACCCCGCTTCTTATCACTCCCCAATCCATTCTTTAAGAAAAAAGTAAGCATTGTGCCTCTGTGTTGTGTGCTGGCAAAACACATTTTCAGATCCAGATGGCTTTTTAGTTTTTACTTTCTATTAACTTTAGATCCCCCCTTCCTTTCTCTAGTCTGTGCAGCAAAGCACCACACACACACCCTCCCTAATTATTATCCATATTTTCTGCCTGTTCCTACCTTACCTTCAATCCTACAATATTATATTTGAGTTTCATAGATGATCACTTGAACTTCTGTTTTTATCAATTACTTAGTGTAGTGCTCACTATGCTTTGTACAGCCCAAACAGTAAAACAGTTTCTTGCCATGTACAAGGCAGCAGTGTCAGGCAGAGCTCATGGCAGAGAAGGGGGCAGCATTGTGGCTATGGTTTCTGTGCCCCCCCCCCCACTGCCTAAATTCAGGCACACACTGTGCCTCTCTGGCAGGGGAGCAGAAGAATTGGAAGAAGGAGGGAATGTGACAGGCCCTTCTAGATCTTAAGCCGAGCCTGTTCTGCAACCAGTACTAGTTGAAGAGGCAATATTTTAACCCATCTCCCACTACCACTTCTGCATGGGCAGCAGGCATGGAACTTGTTGGGATGGAGTTGGGTGGCAGTGGCATGTTTCCGTCCACCTTGAGGAAGGGCAGCGCTCCTAGCCAGCATGGTGGTTACTCCTCCAAGGTGGAGGAGGTCGCCACACCCACTGCTCCTTCTGTACCACAGGAGTGGCAGGCAGCTCAGCACAGGCGGAAGAGAGTCAGTGTGGTGTAGGACCACTTCTTGGTGATGTTTGAGTAGTCTGTCTTTGCCCTGTGCCACATTTGCAGGGTGAAGGTGTAGCAGATTAAAGCCTTTATCTCAGAGCAAGCTCACGTGAGGGAAAGAAATGCTGAATCATCCCTGCTGAGCTGCCTGGTTAGGCTTCTCCTAAAACTATTCTGTATTATCGGTAGGTTCAAAATGCTGCCACTGCCCCCGCCTTTTGTCTACAGAAACTCTCTGGGCTTGGGGTGGGATAACCCAGAAAAAACACTCTTAACTTGGCTCTTGAACAAGTACAAACATCTTCCACGTGCAAGCCTACATGTGGTGAGAAAACTGATAGCTTCTGACTGTCTGAGGATGTGTTTGCACTAGAGAATCCCCCACCCTTCACCCCTCCCCTTGTCCTAAGTTAAAAACCAACTCAGAGAGGCTTGAAAAAAGAAAAGAACTAAAAAAACCCAGTTTTGTTCAATGACTACAGACTGCTTCTGTCTGAGGCTTTCTCAGCTTTTAGATACCGTTAAGAATAAGAATACTTATTAGAATTACAAAAAATAGGTTTCTTAATGCATGCTTAAATGTTTACAGAGGCTTTTGCAACACCCTACATGTACTGGGTGTAGGCTAGTATTTCTTATTTCAATTACATACCAGGTAAACTATAACAGAACAGTATCCAGAATATGCAGAGCACACATACCAAAGAAATGTAACATCCCTAATGCAAAGTCTGACTAAACAAACTTTTCCTTAAACTAAACTTCCCTTTTCCTTGAACTCACCAAAGTCCTGATGGGACTTCAAGCCTCCTGTAATCTTGTCTTCCCATGCTTTACAGTTATCCTCCTACAGCCAACCTCCATGGCCACACGTCCTCCTGTGCACCTCCAGCCTAGTTTAATAAAAGAACTCCCTTCTACCTGGCAACAGCTCTCTAGGTCCCACCCACCTGGTATGCTGACTGGCTGAGCCCTGGAGTTCACCAGCCTGTCAGTCAAGTCAGGGGTCTATTCCAGTTAACTCTGGAAGGGAGGGGAGGGGAGCCTGCCTGGTCACTACAGAAGGTCTGTAGGCAAGTCACCTCAGTGACTCAGTAGACAGGCAAGTCACCTCAGTGCCACTGCAATGCTCCATCTTCAAATCAGTTCCACCAACGCTGCCTTCGCTTTGTTTTCTTCTGTATTTGCTAAAGTTCTTCTTGCCCGGCTCTGCACACTTCCTGGGTCTCCTTGCACACTAACAGGGAGGCCCCAAGTCTGTTCCTGTCATGCCAGAACTCTGGAGTTGGCCTTCCACCAACACTGGCTTTGCTTTGCTTTCTTCTGTAATTGCTAAAGTTCTTCTCTCCTGCCTTCCTGTTCTCTGCACACATCCTGGGCCGTGTTGCACGCCAGCCAGGAGGCCCCAAGTCTGTTCCTGCCATGCCAGAGCTCCGGAGTTGGCATTCCACCAACACTGCTTTTGCTTTGCTTGCTTCTGTAGTTGCTTGTCTTCACTTTGTGCTTACCCAGTAGAACCCTGTGTGTTCGCTGGCCCACCCTGACACCTTGCTGTTCTTCTCACCCACCTTCCAGGTCTCTGTGCACTTTTTGGGCCTCTTCGCACACCAGCCAGGAGGCCCCAAGCCTATTCCTTCCGTGCCACTGCTCTGGAGTTGGCCTTCCACCAATACCGCCTTTGCTTTGCTTTCTTCTGTAATTGCCTGGCTTCACTTTGTGCTTACCCAGTAGAACCATACCCATTCACTGGTCCACCCTGACAACTTGCTGTTTTGTTTTCTAAAGTTCTTCTCACTTGCCTTTCTGGTCTCTGCACACTCCCTGGGCCTCCTCGCATGCCAGTTGCGAAGCCCCAAATTTGTCCCTGCCTACCAGCACTGCTCTTCACCTGCTGGAGCTCCACTGTCCCACTCTGAGTGCGCTCCAACAAAGGATGCCATGCCACCCACATGCAGCACAGTGCTAAGCCAAAGTGCCTCTGGGTCTCTGCCAGCCCACCCACCCACATGCCTGCCTGAAACCAAGCCTGGGCTCCACTGACCAATGCTGAGTCTGCTCCAACACAGAGAGTATTAATGCTTTGGGGGAAATATATCCCGAGTCCTTCCAGTGTGTACTTAATGTATGCCAGATTTCATAACTGTATGCCCACCCATTCCAGAAATATAAGAAGGTGGGGAGAAGGGAAGTATGCCTATCCCTTTTCATGAAGGCAAAGGGAAGATTCCTGCACATGGGGGGTGGAATGATGGTCAAGCAAGGTCTTCCGTTTCAAGTGTTTTTGTAAAGTTCACCATCAACAAAAATTTCAAAAATTCATCAAATGAGGGGATTGACCAATTCTCTTCACTACTGGGGACTGCAACCTCCTTCTCCACATGTGTTCCAAGTTCCCTCCCTGGCAGCATCTCCAAGATAGGGCTGAGAGAGATTCCTGCCTGCAACCTTGGAGAAGCTGCTGCCAGTCTGTGAAGACAATACTGAGCTAGATAGACCAATGGTCTGACTCAGTATATGGCAGCTTCCTATGTTCCTGTGTTCCTATGCGTGGCTCTTGGACCAGCTGGGTGTTTACTGGGAAGAACTTCACACACAATTCTGTAATTGTGCATTAGCGCGTAGCCCAGTTTACATCTAGGATTTTTTTAAAAATCCACTTTTTGTGTTGAGTGTTTTGCAACCTTGAACTCGCAGTTAATTTGCAGTAAAGCCGGCTGTGTTAACAACATCCTGGTGATCCCACCCCCACCCCTGCATTCCCCCATAGACCACTATGGGGGAAAATCAGAATTCAGATTCAAATTTCAAATCTGTTCCTATATTGTCAGAGCCCATAGGGCAGATGAAACTGTAGATGATACTTTTTTGCTTCCTCCTGCAGCTCCCCACAGCAGCTGTGCACCATGCCCCACCCCTGCCCATCTGTCTCATGAAGCGGTATGCTCTGCTTCTCTGGCGGTTTCCTAAGAGATACTGGACATCCACTTCTTACCTGTGCTATAGCAGACTCTAGGGATGTTTGAACCAGCTTGAATTCAACTGTCTCAACCTCAAACCAAACCAGACCCAGTTCAGTTTGGGTCTGAATCAATCAGGCTGGTTTGGGCCCAGTTTGGAGCCTTACCAGTAAAGGGGAATCCAGTCAAGGGGAATCCAGTCAAGGGGCCTCTAAACATGATTTTAGAAGTTAAATGAACGAAAGCTACTAAGGGCACCAGCAGTGGTGGCTCCCTGACAGCCGCCCTCCAGTGTCCAGGGCCAACTCGGGCCTTCTTCAGCCCGTTTCAGGACTCTGTGCATGCGTGCGTGGAGGCCATTTCTTTGACCTCTCTGCATGCACACTGACCATTTGCATGCCGTGCAATGAACGAAAATTACTGACCCGGGTCACACAATTGGCTAGTGTGCATGCGCGGAGGTCAAAGAAATGAAAATGGCTCAGGGTGTTGTCAGTCTCCCCGAGCAGTAATGTACTGGAGAAGCGGGGTATAAATAGTTTAAATAAAATAAATAAATAATAAATTACACTTCCGCCCAAACCTCACTTCCCTGCTTGATGTCTTCTGGTGGACAGATTTTATATCCACTGCGCTGAATGATGCACAATCTTCCTCAAGTCTCCCTTTAGCTTCGGATGTTTCAAGGGGAGAGCACGGGGGTTTTGTTCCTGGAAAGAAAAAGAAAAGTGTATCAGATTTGGAGTCTTCTTTCACTCTCCCCTGTAACACAACCAGCATGGGCTCCAACCACCAGAGAATCCTTGCAGACTAGTTGCTTCCTCATTTGCCTGAAAAAAGAGAGATTTCCTCTTTCCCTTTGGCTGCTACTACAACCAGCTGCAAGGGCCTCAGATGGCATTCCAGCAAGAGGGAGGACTGCCCAACTTCCTGCCCACCCCTTCCTTCACCCCAAGTCCTCTTCCTTACCAGTGGGGCCCCTGCAAGTGCCCTGCCAAGACCACTGCCTTGGTCTACTCGCAGTTGGTCTGGCGGAGAGATCATCATACTCCAGAGGGTATCTTTTCCAAATGGCAGCCCGCTCCAGGAGTGGAGGAAAAAGGCCTTCCACAAGATCTTCTGCCTTGCAAGCGACTTGCCCGACTTCGGGGTCCTGGTTGAAGGAGAATGTTCAGGACTAGCACCCAGACATGGTGCTCTTTTCAGAACAGACAGTGCAACTGTTTAATACAGACAGCGCTTCAGTGGGGCAGCAGAGGAGTGATGGAGAGGTAGGCAAGACCTGTCTTCCTCCTTTTAACATGTCTGCTTGCCCACTGCTGAAAACATTTGGTGCCTCGAATTAGAGGTGCCAAAATGCTTTGTGCATATCCCTAGCATAATCCTTCACTTGCTAGCATGGTAGGTGTCCACATTCCCTTCAGTGAGGATGCTGCCTTTCTTGTGGACTGGGTGATCTAAAAACAAGAGTGGGAGGAAATGGGACAACAGTTAAGGAAGGATCCTGCATGTGAACAGTCTGCATCTCATCTTTCAAGAGAGGAAGTCTTCCACTCACTAATCTCTCTGGGACCGACAGATTGAGCAATTCCTCCAGTGACTCTTAAGTCACCATGGGAGGAAATTGAGGCAAGAGGCCTAGGTAATGCACAAGGGCTTCCCAAAGAGAGGTGTCTTTGTGCCCTGAGGTGTTCAAGGGTTGTGTGTCTATGGCACTCTCTGCCCTCAAGCTGCCCTCAAGTTGCCATAAACATGGAGAAGGCCACTTTTGCTCAAGTAGCAGATGGTCCTGCTGGGGTAGATTAGCCAAGCTATAAGGAGCATCCAGTTCTTCTCCAAGGAGGTGACATATTGGTATTTCAGCAGCAACTAAGATTGGCCAAAGGAGCAGAACACCCATAAGTTCCTGGGACCAGACCTTCCACTCAGTGAAACCCACGCTGGCAAATGTGCTTCTCACCTCAAAGAAGATTACCTGTGTAAGGGAATGCTTCTCTGGATCTTCCTCCAGGCTGAATGGAAACCAGATACAGTCATTCCTCACCAACCACCAGGTTTCCGTTCTAGCAAAAGCTCGCTGTTGGCAAATTTGCAGTTGGCAAATTGAAGTCTTTGGGAAACGGGGTTAGGGGAACTCGCATCCTAGATTTCTCCACCTTTACCCAGATTCAACCCCTGGTGGTCTTCCCCCCTCCCCATTAAAACTATTTGGGGCAGGGCAGTGAACACTTACCATGAACTCCTTCCATGAGGCCATGTTCAGCACTCCCTCACAGCCAAATATGGACAAAAAATTGGCATGAGCAGCAGGAGAGACCAGAAAGCCCTCCTGCCAACTGTTGAGTCCAGAGAGTCCAAGGGCAGCAGTAAAACCTCCAGCCCTCATCACAATCAGTCAGAACCTCAGCACCAGGGCGACCAGGCAAACACACCTGGCCCCAGGATCCAGTGCAGCAACTGCCACTTTTTGAATCTACACCAGCATAGCAGAACTCCCAGGGCCCAGTGGTGGGCATGGGGCACCAGCAGGCAGGGTTGCCAACTCTTTACCTGGTTCTGTGACTTCAGTAGAAGCCTGGTATGCAGATTTTAAGCTGGTAAAGATTTTCTTATCTTTAGGCTAGAAATGGCTTCACCTGCTCAACTTGGTCAAGAGGCATTAATTCCCATCCTCCACATAACTTGCAATTCCCACTTTGTGGATCTTGCTATTTCTATCCTCCCTCCATGTCCCCTCCACATTACATTTGATTTATAACCTTCTTTTAATTTAAAAATATCAAAGTGGCTTACAAACAATAGAACTCATAACCTCACTCAAAGTTGTTAAATTGTTGTAAACTGCAGAGTAAGAAGCCTTAAGTTAACCAGAGAAGTTTAGAAAAGCCTCTAGGAAACAAAAGCAATGACTTGTGGCCTCTTGGTCCTATGGCTCAAAGAGCATAGTGCTAAGGAGTTTACCCCTCCCCAAGGAGCATTCGACCTGTAAGGTGTAGATAACCAAGGAGTTGTATTGCAGGAGATAAAACGTTTAAGGTAGGCAATGAGGCTCAGCTTTGATGAGTCACAGACACCAAAATCAAAGAAAACATCCTAATGCAAGTTCTGACTAAAATACTTTCGCAATTTTTAAAGGACCTTTGCAATTCTTCCTTGAACCACCCACGCTCTGCAGACCTCCAAGCCAGTCCTCTCATCCCAACAAGGAGGACCGTGGGGGGTGGGTCTGTATCCAGCCCTGCTTGCTACTCTCTCCCTCAGTTTACAGAACCGAACCCAGAACAACCAACCTCACTCCAAAGTTAACTGAACAACCCAAAATCCTCTCAAAAAGAAAGGGAAAGCCTATTTTTAATTTAATTGGCTTTCAGGCTGGACCCCACAAATATACTACATTAGACAGACCATGCAACAAACCCAGATATCAACTATGCCCTTTCATATGCACAAACAATTCTATATGTGGATCCAATGGCATCATCTACCATATACAAAGTTCATATATGTGTGCATCAGCAAATGTGGCATATGTAATATCTTGTACCAAATGCCCATCAGCCATTTATACTGGGCAAACGTGTTTGTCCCTTAGAAAAAGACTGAGGGGCATAAATCTGACATCAGAAATCAGATGATCAAGAATGTGGGTGAGCGTTTTAACATGCACGGTCACAGTCTCATGGACCTGAGTGGGTCTCTACTGAAGAAGATCCACTCTGATAGTCATAAAAGGTAAAGTGTGCTGTCAAGTTGATTTCGACTCCTGGCACCTACTGAGCCCTATGGTTTTCTTTGGTAGAATACAGGAGGGGTTTACCATTGCCTCCTCCCATGCAGTATGGAATTATACCTATCAGCATCTTCCTATACCGCTGCTGCCCGATATAGTAGCAGCGGGGATTTGAACCAGAAATCTTCTGCTTGTTAGTCAAGCATTTCCCCACTGTGCCATTAGGTGGCTTCTGGTAGTCATATGGACCAGGAAATAGAGCAGGAATTTATCAGGAAGCTTGATTGTATTAGACAGGGATTTCATAGACCTTGCCACTGGTGCCTGGACTTCCATCAAAGATAGGCCAGAGAGCAGGACTTCCAAGGTCCATCTTACAGGTTGGGCTGCCTCATATAGTAAAGGTAGTTCTTTAGATAAGTTGGTCCAAGGCTATTCCAGGTTTTCAGGACCAATAACAGTCTGGAAACTGAGTCTGGAAACAAGCAGGTAACAACTGCAGTTGATATAGGATCGGCATAATGTTCTCCAGTCATTGTACACTTACTGACTTCCTGGCAGGAACATTTTGTAGCAATTACAGTTTCTGAACTGAAGACAGCCCAATGTAGAGAAAATTGCAATAATCCAAACAAAGGAGTTGTCAATCCTGAATAAAAGACTTTCAGTGTGAAGAACAAGGTCTAGCACCTGTTACAGGGTGAACCACAATCAAAGATTGCCTTGTAACATTGATTGCGACAGGTTTGGGGATTGGGGTAGCAGAAGTTATTTGGAGAGTAAAAAAAATAAGAGAGACATACATGTTAAAGGTTCATATGCATCCATCGTATTATAATAAAATAATTACACTTTTGTAATCATTTTATTCCATATGAATTTATTTGGAATCCTCACCTCCTCTGTTCATATGGAACAAGTGCACAAATACCTTTTATTTATCTCATTTATTTACCTGTAAATAAACTGTTGCCATGCATCTCTTTTAGAGCAGGTGTAAGAACATAAGAACAGCCCTGCTGGATCAGGCCCAAGGCCCATCTAGTCCAGCATCCCATTTCACACAGTGGCCCTACCAGATGCCACTGGAAGCCTACAGGCAGGAATTGAGGGCATGCCCCCTCTCCTGCCATTGCTCCCCTGCAACTGGTACTCGGAGGCATCCTGCCTTTGAGGCTGGAGGTGGCCTATAGCTCTCCGACTAGTAGCCGTTGATAGACCTCTCCTCCATGAAGTTCTCCAAACCCCTCTTAATAAGGGAGTCCTGGAGACTCCTTCAACAGTAGCCCAGAAAAGGGTATTTCTTTGGCAGGTGCTGCTTGTCACACAGGGCAGGCAGGGAGAAAAGCAGCACCTGTCAAAATTCCAATACAAGTTGCCTACAATTCATATATTAAGACTTCACTTTTATTTGCATATTCATTATGGCCACAAGCCCCTATGGTTTAATTGATTGATTGATTAAGTGCTGTCAAGTCAGTGTAGATTCTTAGCTACCACATAGATTCTCTCCAGGATGATCTGTCTTCAACTTGGCCTTTAAAGTCTCTCAGTTTCATTGTTGTCGTAATCGAGTGACAACCCTATGGTTTAGCGTGTGCAAATAAATCTGTTTATAAGAACTTGAATTAAAATGTTAACTTTTTCATTTATTAAAATTAAATAATTCAGCATTGCAGACCTAGATTTACTCAGAAGTCCCACTATGTTCAAAGGGATTTACTCTTAAGTAAGCGTACACAGGGTTGCAGATTTCATGAGACAGGGCCAAAATAGGAAGAGATTCTTATATTACTCCTCCTATTATGACTGAAGACAACCTTTATTATTTATCACTGCATTCACCTAATTATTGTACTGTATGTTGCATGCATTTATTATTTTATTGTTTGGGTCCTGTGGCTTGAATGTGACATTAACAACCCAGAGGCAAAATCTCGAGCAAAGGAGCAAAAGGGCCAGGCAACTGGAAAGGGGCGGGGCTGAGATAAGCGAGGGGGTGGGGCTTTCTTCCATTCTCCTTCCTCGTTCTCTGGGCCCTGCCCACATCTGGCGACTGACAGCTGTCCGCTGCTCATAAGGGGACGTGACAGATGCAGTTAACAAAGCTGCACAGTTGATTAGGCTTGCCCATGTTCCCACAGTACAAAATGTTTTCTGCCCCTGTCCAGATTACTAAACACCTCTGCTGCGAAGAGCCACACCTCTAATAGCTGAATCTGTGTCCAAGAAATATGTTGGGGGTAGTGAAATCTGACGGACAGGGAAAACTGACAGCCTCCTGCATCAGAGAAGAGGACCCATCAGAAAAGCCTGCCTGGTTGAAATCTGTGGGGTTGGTGGAATATGAGAGGGTGCTGAACACTGACAATCCTTCTGAAAAGAGCACCCATTGGAGTTGAAAAGGGAGTGGGGGAGTGGGAACTGCTGGGTCCCAGCCCAGGAGTGGAAGCATGGTTCCTGGAAACTGATTGGAGCCCAGTGCAGGACAGGAACTCAGGACCTGTGCGTGCAAACAGCAGTGCCTCTGCTGCAACTCCACACAACAAGAGCTCATAAGGGGACGTGACAGATGCAGTTAGCAAAGCTGCACAGTTGATTAGGCTTGAGCATGGTCCCGCAGCATGAAACGTTTTCAGCCCCTGTCCAGAAGACTAAACACCTCTGCTGTGAATAGCCACACCTCCAATAGCTGAACCTGTGTCCAAGAAATATTTTTGGGGTAGTGATATGTTGGGCAGGGGTGTAACTACCATTAGGCAAGGGGAGGCAGCTGCCTGGGAGCCCCCACGACTCGAGGGGCCCCCCACGCCTCGAGGGGCCCCCCAGAGGCAAGTCACATGAATATATATTGTGAAGTGTGTGTGTATCAGTGAGGGGCCCATTTTAAAATTTTGTCTCTGGGCCCACTCCAGCCTTGTTACGCCCCTGATGTTGGGGGCAGTTAGCAAAGCTGCTCAATTGATTACATTTGCCCATGTTCCCGCAGCACAAAATGGTCTTAGACAATGTCCAGATTACTAAATGTTACCAATGTTAATAACAAAACCTCCAATAGCTGAATACTTGTCCAAGAAGTTCTGCTGGGTTCTCAGATAATCACTTGCAAGCTTGTGGACTACACAAGTCTATTTACTGATTCAAGGCTTCTGACAGGTTTTGGAGAGACTGAGCATGCTCTCTTCTTGCCAGCATTCAAGATGTCAGTCGCGCGAGACAAGTGTAAGAATTTCTCATTGACCTTCAGGGTAAGGGCACTGGCTTCAACTGGAGAGACTGAGCATGCTCTCTTCTTGCCCGTTCTCCAGGCATTTCACAGAAATTCACATTTGTCCTTTGGATGCACTATTGTAGCCATTCTTTTTTTATGTTTCAGAGTAATTTTGTTGCAAAATTACACATACAACCACATCTGAGGTTTTCCTGCAGAACCTGGATTGCCTTTCTTTGATATTTTAAGCAGGAATGAAAATGTGAGATGGGTTTTGGGCAGAAAACGAAAAGGAGCTTCATTTGACCATGCTGAGCATGCTCCAATGCTTGTGAGCATGCTCAGATACACAGGCAAGGGTTCGTTGAGGAGTAGGAAAGACCGTTGCTACACCCGCCAAAGGCCGTGCGACGCTCCTCGAGCGAGCCTCCCACCCAATCCTGTAGGCCGGTTGCTGGGTGGGGCAGGCCCAAAAGGGCGTAGGCGTGCCAGCAGTTTTGCCAGCTAGCACGGTCAGCCGGTTGCGCAGGGCTTCATGGCGTCCAGTTACCCGTATGGGCAGGTAAGCGGGCAGCACGTATCGAAGCCTCTCTCTGCTGTTGCTGCCGCTGCCGGAAGCGCCGGGGAAGGAGAGACCCACCGGTTGCTTGGGCGACGGAGGGCTTCCTAGGGTGCGGAGCAGGGAGGTCCCGGGCGGGCGCCCGGAGGACCTCCCTCGCAGTGACGCTATGCTTCGGGGGGAGGGGCGCCTGGGGGCCGGTGCTGAGTGAGGGAGAGGGACTCCCTGTTACGTGCTGCCGTCCTTGGGGAGCTGGTGTGCACCCGATGGGCTCGGCGGCGGACCCCAAAGCTCTGGGTCAGACCTTCCGTGGGGTAGTCTCGAGCAAGTCCGTGGTCTTTCTCAGCCTCCTGGGTGGGTGTGTAAAAGTGTTGGTCTGCCTTGCAGGGTTGTTGTGGGGGGACGACGAAAGACTTATTGGTGTGTGCCAGAGAGTGTGATGCAGCAGCTGGAGTGCCGGACTGGGGTGCCACGGCAGCAGCCACTGAGTGGCAGGTCCCAGGTCTCCATCTCGGTGCCTAGCCTGCTTTGCAGGAGTAGAGTGGACAGTTCTCCAGAATTGGCCTGGGGTCTCCAGGAATCCATCTCCATCTCCTGGTGACTCTTCAAAGCAACCCAGAAAATTTTAAGGCCTTGATCTTGGGGAAGGTACGGGCGTGATCTCCAGGGACTGCTTTAGTCCAGTTTGGCTTCCCCAGGTGTGATGATAACATGATGGTTGTGGGGGAACCATTTGTACCATCCTTTCAGCATAGATGGGACAGGTATTTCTCTGCTGATGATAACAATTGGATTCTATTAGATAGGCTTTATAAGAGACTGAAGTCGAATGAATGAATGAATGCACTACAAATCAAGAAGTTCTTGCATCAAAGTTTAGCATTGCTGTTACCATCTTGGCCTTAAGCAAGCTTCTGTTTGCTTTTTGGTTCCGTGTCCTCCCCGCCTCTTGCAATATGATGATGATACTGACCAGGTTATTGGTCAGGATTACAGCAAGGCAGCAATGTGTGTGGAGCACTTCAAGGTGCTATATAAAGCTGCTTGCTAAGTGACCAGATGCAAGAGTTTGCTGGCCTGTTTATGGCTTGCTCCTGGCAATATGTTTGGGGCCTTACTCCTAGCTAAGGAGAGCTACAGTGGTGATGGAAGAGGGGAATTCTGACAGATGCCACTTGAGCCAAAGACCATTGTGGCTGGGGATGTTTGGAGTTCAACAATGTCTGGGGAGGGACCCAAGGTTGGGGATCCCTGCCCTAGATCATTGGGAAGTATGTTTGTGTGACTGCTTTCACCACAGCTTTTTAGCATAATATTTTGAAACTTGGAGTTAAAGGTAGTGAGCATTAGTGCACACAGCCCACTTCACCCTTGTAGAGGTTGCATTAATGGTGGCAGTCCCTTCTGGGTGGGATTAGTATGGCCCCTCGGCTGATTTAGAACAAGTTTTGTAGTGTTCTGAATGAAACTGTCACGGAGGCATTCCTCCATAAGGGATGATCTCTTGTTTGGCCTGTTTACCAAGTAAGTGGAGAAAGTGTCAGTCCCTGGGGCTTTGGGTGCAGCGAGGCCTTCATCTTGCAGTTTTTTTTTTTTTTCTGTAGGCTTCCTTCTGCACTAAAATATCTTAAATGTATATATGTCCTACAATGCCTCTGATAATGGAGTTGCAGATTTTTGGCGTATCCAAACTTTGCATCAACCTAATAAAAATCATGTACGTATAATAAAGTGTACACAAATTTGGCTCATAATTTTGACATTTGATGTATATGGCAGACAAGACTCCTGACTAGCTTTGTTGCCCTCATCTGTACACATTAAATATGTCTGCAGCACCCAGAACTGGCTACAGCGCTCCAAATGAGGTCTGACTAGTGGGGCATAAAGTGAAACTATTATTCTTGTGACTTCCAAAGTATAGTTCTGTTAATGCAACCTAAAATCACATTAGCCTTTTTTGCTGCTGCGTCACGCTGCTGACTTATGTTGAGCATGTGCTCAACTGCAGTTCCAAGATCCTTTTCACATGTGCTACTGCCATGCTGCAGCCACCTAATGGCTAAGCGGGAAATGACTTGACTAGCAAGACAGAGGTTGCTGGTTCGAATCCCTGCTGGTACGTTTCCCAGACTATGAGAAACACCTATATCGGGCAGCAGCGATATAGGAAAATGATGAAAGGCATCATCTCATACTGCATGGGACATGGCAATGGTAAACCCCTCCTGTATTCTACCAAAGACAACCACAGGGCTGTGTGGTTGCCAGGAGTTGACACCGACTCAACGGCACACTTTACTACCATGCCAGATACTCCCATTTCTAGATCTGTGCACATGATTAAACTCTAGCTGCTGCTCTGCTTGAGATGCCTTCTGCTGGTAGATGTGGGGTAGCAGTTGCTTTGATGGTGTGCTCTTTACTCCCATCCTTCTGGGCCTAGGGATCTCTTAATGTCCCATTATGATTAAGAATTTCAGGAAAGACTAGACAGTATTATTGGACCATATACTTTGAGTGTCTGCCTGTACTTGCTGCCTTCCCCTTGCCCCTCGGCTTTTGCATTTTTTAATTTTTGCATTTACTCTATATCTTCCTCTTCCTCCAAGGTGCCCAGAGACCAGGAGAGCTGGTCTTGTGGTAGCAAGCATGACTTGTCCCCTTAGCTAAGCAGGGTCCTCCCTGGTTACAAATGAATGGGAGACTAGAAGTGTGAGCACTGTAAGCTACCTCAGGGGATGGAGCCGCTCTGGGAAGAGCATTTAGGTTCCAAGTTCCTTCCCTGGCAGCATCTCCAAGATAGGGCTGAGAAAGACTGCTGCCTGCCACCTTGGAGAAGCCGCTGCCAGTCTGTGTAGACAATACTGAGCTAGATAGACCGGTGGTCTGACTCAGTATATGGCAGCTTCCTATGTTCCTATGAGTGGTGTGCTTTTTATCATCACAACCCTGTGAGGTACATTAGGCTGAGAGATGAGTAATCCAGTGAGTTTCATGGCTGAATGCGGATTTGAACTCTTAGCTATGTTGGTTGATTTCCCTCCCTTCTGTTCCCAACCGACTGCCTGCCCTGCAATATCTATTTCGCTTCTCTTGTAGGGCTATCCTGGTTCTGCAGGACAAGCACCAGGCGCTCCACAAGGTGGCTACCCTGGAGGCCAATATGGAGGTAGACTGCCTCCTGGGGGCTCCTACGGTGGGCCAGCACCTGGTGGTCCTTATGGGCCACCATCAAGTGGAGGAGCTTACGGCCACCCAGCCTCTGGGCCTCCCAGTGGCATGTACGGAGGAAGCCCAGCACCAGGCGGGCCTTACGGACAACCCTCTACTAACCCATATGGTGCCCCTCAGCCTGGGCCCTATGGGGCAGGAGGGGCTGGAGGTGAGTGCTCTGGATGATCATATGTGTTCAACTGTGTGGTTATGGCCCTGTGGAGTTGGACCACCTGCTGCCCATCCTTGGAAGCATTTCTCCCCGCTGCTCTGGGATCTCTGTAAACTATCTAGAGATCTTTTTGTTAGGCAGTATAGAAATGCAAGTAGTGAATCCCCATGACAAAGCAATGAGGTGTTGTCTGAATGGCCTGTTTAGCTGCAGTTCCTTATCTAGACCTCCAGACTTCCTTGGTGATTTTGCACCGAGTGTTCTTGCGAACAAAATCTTCCTGCCAGCTAACTAACCCAGAATGTTGTTGGCTTTGGCTCAGATTATAGAGCTGGGTGTCATCTAGCACCCTGTTTCCTGCAGTGGCCTGCCAGGTGCCTCTGGGAAGCCCACAACCAGGAGGTAAAGGCAGGAGTCACATAGAGGATTAAAAATTGCAATCACTGTACATATGTGATATTAATCTGTGCCTTGTGCACATGCAGCTTTTGATTGTCTTGAGCAATCACTGTTGATCTTGCATCCAGGCACAGACTGGGCTCCGGCAACCTAGTTTCAGCAAGGCTGCTGTGTCCTGTGCCTTTGGGTCATGACCCAGGCCCCTTTGGGTCACGACCCAGGCCTCTCTAGGTGACCAGATTGGGAAGCTTCCATACACTCACTGAGTTATCCCTTATTTATTTATTTATTTATTTATTTATTTATGACATTTATAACCTGCTCTTCCTCCGAATAGCTCAGAGCAATGTACATGGTTATTTTTATCCTCACAACAACCCTGTGAGGTAGGTTAGGCTGAGAGATACATGACTGGCCCAGAACACCCAGTGAGTTTCATGGTTGAATGGGGATTCGAACTCGGGTCTTCCTGGTCCTAGTCCAACATCTCGGTTCTGTGACGTTAGAGTGTGTGTGTATGTGTGTGTGTGTCTGCACACAAGCATATATGGGCAGGGGCACTGGTAATGTTTTGCAAGGATAGGCAAAACATAGCTGGAACAGTGCCTGTGTTTCCTGGACATCATGTTTCCGCTACATCTCAAGATATATGTGATCTTGTGAAGCACCGGGACTTGCCAGAGTCTCTAAAATTCACTTGCTCTTCTTGGTTCCTGGAGGCACTTGACAAGGTATCCATCTTTGGCATCTATCACTTAAAGGGCCTCTTGGTGCACATCTGGAGCACTCGACACCATGCTCTGCACTGCAGAGTCAGAGAAGCAGCCACTAATTGAATTATTCATCTCCATTTAGAGTGGAGGTTCAGCAATCCGTCCCCATTGCATTATTTAAGGTTCCAAGGTGGGAGCTGGAAAGCACCGAAAGCTGCTACCTTGAGCAGGGGAAATAAAATTTTATGGCGGTGCATCTGTCTCCTGTAACTGGGTAGCATTTACATCCTGCTGAAATGGCACAACTTCCGCATGTTTGCTTTCAACTTTACAAACTATTTGAAGAGCTCTCATTTATTTCCCTCTTGTTTTTACAAGCCTTCACATCCCAGCTCCTGGTTGTGCTTGAGCCCCCTTCCACAGGATTAATAACTTGACCATTAAAAAACAAACAAACAACAACTAGAAAAGAAGGGCTGACTCAGCAGCTATGAGAGGGGCCCTGTCCAATCCCTCGCATTCATGACTGCTAGAAATCTGCAGAGTTGCTGAGCTAGATGTTGTGGCCTGTCAGCTGGTGACCGGTACCTGCTGAGCCTTGATCAATAGCTGTGTGATTCTTCTAGCGTGTCTTCCCCCTTTCTCCAGCAGGAAACATTCCCCCTGGCGTGGACCCAGAAGCCTTCTCTTGGTTCCAGAGTGTGGATTCTGACCACAGCGGCTGTATCTCCATTAAAGAGCTCAGGCAGGCCCTTGTCAACTCCAACTGGTCTGCCTTCAATGATGAAACTTGCTTGATGATGATGAGTGAGTTCAGTTGTTGAGGATTTGGTTGGATGTGCTGAATGGCATGTGGAGACCTGGAATAAAAGCCAACTCTCATTCAGCTGCCCAAGATATTTTGGACTTGATTATGGATAGGACACCAAATATTCAAGTATTTAGACAATGCTGAAAGGTGCCTTGTGGGGTTGAAATGCAACTTGCTCCTTAAAATACATTTAAGTTAGGGTTGGGACAGTCTCCTGCCCCTACTTTAAGGGGAAAAACAAAGTTTGAAACACACACATGCCCCTCATCAATATCTGTATGTTTCTGTCCATGCCAGAATACAGAATATCTCTCAGGAAGTTATTATCTGAGAGAATCGGACTACATAACAAAGCCTGCTTATTTTATTCAGGCTGTTTCTATAGCATTTTACTACAACAGCAAAATCAGAAAGCAGTTTGCAGAGCAGATAAATTGGAGCGGGGTGCGGGGGACAGACGGTCAGAATGGTTCCCTGTCCCCAAAGAGCTCACAATCTGAGAGAGAGAAATACAAGGGAGATGCCAGCAACAGCTCCTGGAAAAGATTCTGTTCTGGGATGAATATGGACCATTGCAAAATAGAAGCAGGCCACCCTTTTGAAATGCCCTTTGCCCAGTTAGGGAGGGGTTAATCCTGCTCCTAATGTGTGTTTCTGCAGCTGGAGAACCTTGAGTTAGCACAGGGAATGAATCCGAAAGACTGGCTCAATGTGTTGCCGGTGGCTGACCCAGTGATTGGGAGTGATCAAGCATAGCATCACAGCGGAGACTGTGAGGATGGATGTCCCCAGTTGGTATCCCTCCTTAAATGATCTAGGTAATGATTCCAGAGATACATGGTCAAAATCTCCTGTATCTGTAGTACTTCAGAGCAGCTGTAAGGGCTGTTGCTATTTTGAATGGGGATGCTTAACCCTTTCCTCTCTTGCCCTTTCCCTGAGCTAAATCCCTCCCCACCCAAAGCTGCCATTAGCTGCAGTGGGGCAAATAAAAAACAAAAAACTCTCTCCTTATTTTCTCTCGCTAATCACAACTGTTGTAGCCGTGCGGGGAGCGGATTTAGATCAGGTTGATGGCATGTTTGGAGATCAGTGTTAGCTTTTAGGGGTTTGTAAGCAGGATGACGGTGTTTTTGCCCTTTATTCTGAGCCACTGGACCAACCAACTTTGTGGGTGTTTGAAACTCTTCAAAAAAAGTGCAAAAACTGTTCTATCCAAAGCAAAACTGGTGTTAGATGCCTCACAGTTCTCTGGAGGGGAACAAGGGATTGTCTCCAGCCTTAGAAACTCTGCTCTTCTTTTCCCCCCAATACCATGGTTCAGTGCCCTTCTTCTTCTCCCCTATCTTGGCAGACATGTTTGATAAAAGCAAGTCCGGGCGGATGGATCTCTATGGATTCTCGGCCCTGTGGCGCTTCATCCAGCAGTGGCGGAACCTTTTCCAGCAGTATGACCGAGACCAATCAGGAAGCATTAATTGTAATGAGCTGCACCAAGGTGAGATGGTGGAGGGGGTGGTGGCTGCTCTTTGGAGCATCAGTAAGATGGCTGGGTCTCTCTTCTAGTCCAGCTGTCACTAGGCAGAGACGTGTTCAGAAGATTGTCTTGGACTGGCCTGAAAGCAATCCAGTACTAGTCATCATTTCTACCTTGGTGTGCTAAGATCCTTCAGTCGGAGCTGGTTGGGACCAAAAGGTCATCTCTTGTGGCTGCCTGCTGCCAGGCTGGACCTACCTTTGTTGGTCAACTGGGCCCATTCAATCCTCGGTGTTCATTATGTGGACGAACGAATCCCATTGTGCATTATTTACTTATTCAACTGCATTTATATATTGTCTTTCTGGGAATGCACCCCAGTGGTCCAGCATTTAAAACAATGGCTTGTAATTCAAGAGACAGAATTCAAAAGGGGAAGGTTGGGAAGGGGCAAATGAGCCAGTCCAGGTGCTCTGGCTGCTGCATGATGCATTCTAGGAGGGAAGAAAGCCAGTGGCAGTTGGTACCAGCCAAGCCAGTGAGATATAGGCACCCGCAGGAATCTTTCTGAGTTGAAGCGGGTGGGGAAAGTATATGAAGGTGACTCTTTCACAGGTTCCTCTCCTGTGGTTTTGCCCATTCGCAGGCAACTTCCTTGAAGACCGATGTAGATATTGTGGAGGAAGTTCCACTTGTGGAGTAGTTAAGGTCTAAATTGGTCTACCTGAAGTAGCCCGCGTGCCAGCTGATCACAGACTGCTCCAGAAGGCTTAAGGTGTAAATAGCCAGTCTTGTGCTGCTTCTCAGCTGCCGCATGGGGATGGATATTTAAACTTTAAAGTCCCAGGGGCAGCTTGTGTGCTGCTTCTCGGAAACCTAACCCCATTTTCCAGACTAGATTTAGTATTTGAGTATCTCAGGCTTAGCATTTGAACTTTCCTAGAATGTTACCTCCATGATATTCAGGGGTCTCCTGAACGTACATAAAATATATGTACTTACAACTAATTCAGCCATGAATCCCGGAGGCAACAACTCCCCCCCCCCCACCCAACTTGTCACTTGGTATTGGGCAGCAAATGATGTGTGACCCCCTTCGTGGTTTGCTCACATATCAGGCTGTGTGACGGGTCGATTAGCTCTCCTTCCCTGTGCTGCCTTTCTCCTAGCCCTCTCCCAGATGGGATACAATCTGAGCCCCCAGTTCTCCCAGCTGCTACTGCAACGCTACTCCCAGAAGGCCACCAATCCTGGCATCCAGCTGGACGGTTTCATCCAGATCTGCACCTTGCTCCAGACCATGACCGAAGCCTTCCGGGAGAAGGATAGCGGCACGGGCAGTGCCCGGATCAACTATGAAGACTTCCTGATGATGTCAGCCACCCGCATGCTGTGATGCCCTTCTCTCTGGAGACTAGTGTGTGGAACTTGGGAGGTGTCGATGACCATGCAAGAGACTGTTGGCGTTTTCAGCAAAGCTCTAGAAGGAAAACCCACTGTCAAAAAGAAGGCAGCCACATCTGAAGGACGTTGCATTGTGAAGAAAAATGAAGCTGCTGTTTTCCGTTGATTCGCATAATGCCAGATGCTTAAGCACTGTTGGATAGATCCTCTGACAGAGTGATATGGTTGGTTTGCTCGTACTAGCCAGCCACAAAACAGCCTCTCGTAGTTATTAGGGACAAACCACATAAAGCCAACATCTGAGTGCCAGGGTCAATTCCTCAGTGGCCATGAGAACCTCCTCCCAGAGGCGTTTTCTCCCCAGATGAGTGTCCATCTTAGTTTACACTCCAGCAAGATGGTTGTTGGGCAGGTTGAACAATGCCTCTTGCCTCTGAATGACTTGTCTGGACTCTGGAATTTGCTCTGACTTCACAAATGTCTGCTGCCTCTGGCAGTTTTGTATTGCCAAAGCAGTAAACCACACCTAGGTGAGAGGAGTTGGGCTCCAGCTTCTGCACTCCTTGGACTCCCTTTCAAGCGCAGATCCCATCCAGGGGTGATAAGATGTTGGGCCAAAGCTTCACGCTGTTCCCTGGGGGCCACTTCCCAGCCCAGGGACTCCCTATGCCGTGCTCAAGTACAAAAGCATTCTGGCCAAAGACCAATCTAGCCCCATTTCTTTTCAGTTGCCAACTTTTTGCTTGTGATTTTTGTAAGTACCAAAATCATGGATCATTGATGTGTTGGTATGAGATTTATACCTAGGTTTAAAAAAAAAAAAAAAGGCTTAACCACAATAAAGAATCCTAAGCACCATGAAATGCATCTCTCTTGCTTTTCTTTTTTCACTCAATAGCATTACATAATTTACCCCCTGTTATGCTTTCTTTATTCGGGGTATTTTTTACCCTGCTTTTCAATTTAAGCCTTCAAAACAGCTTATAAAACAGACGTCACGTGAAATGAAATAAAACCATCATCTCACTACTACTTCTGCTGCATCCAAGTGGGATGATTGCAGATGAACGCAATTGTGAGGATAAATGATGAGAGCCAATGGTGTGGTTAAAGTGTTGGACAAGGATTGGGGAGACCCAGATGCAAATCCCCATGTGGCCACTTCATGACTTTGGGCTAGTTGCTTTCATGCTTGCTCTCCTCACACGATGTGGTGAGGAAAGAATGGTGGTCTGTAGTTTCTATGAGCTAAATGTAGTTAATAATGGGATTCCTCCACTCTGTTTCTCCATTTCTGCAGAAACAGAAATGTGATAATAAAATGTAGTTGGAAGAGGTGAGCTGGTCCAGTAGCCTGCCCTTTATGAGAAGAAGCACATCTGGGCTACACACCCCACATACAAGTGTCTAGTTTGATGTGGCGAACCTCAGCTTCTAAAAAGAACATCCCTAGTCCTTGTTGTCCCCTGCAGCCACAAGTATACTATGGAGGGTGAGATTCTCTGTACCACATAAGGCGGTGTCTCTGCCTTCTTCAGAGGAACTTGAGATGATCTATATTAGGACTGTCCCACTTTAGTAGCAGCAGCAATATTTCAGCTCATTAGCCGTAGAGTGTGACAACTACAAAATCAATTTTTTACATTTCTGTTCGGCTTATCAGGCTCCCTGGGGACACCACCTTGCCAGAAAATTCCCAGTTCTTTGAAAAGGTGGAATTTTAAGAACATAAAAATAGCCAACTCTGTCCAATGCAGAATTCTGCTTCCAACAGGAATTGCCAAGTGATTACGGCGCTCCCAAGTAGGGTGTGAAGATAGTGGCTTTCTCCTACTGTTGGTTCCTCGACATCCAGCAGCAGCTCATCCTAACAAGCCGGAGACGGGGTGGGGGCACCAGAGGTGCAGCAGTGGCTACTCTCTCCCCCACGTGGCCTGCAGGGCAACTTTCACACAGGGCTTTTAGCTCGCATCTCCTCCAGAATGGAGGGTGTGCATTCACGTATCAGCCAGATTTACCCCGAAGTCCCTGTGTGTTACCGGGAAGCACTTCACACACAATTCAGGGTTTTTTATTGCATGTTAGTGTAGCCTGAATTATATCTGGGGTTAAAAAAAATCCACTTTTTGCATCTGTTTTGGGGGGCATCATTGAACTCGTGGTAAATCCTGCTGTGGCTGGTTCGTTGGGTGGAGCTGTGCAAATCTTGATGACTGGCCAACCTGCAGGCAGCATGGCTCTTGGGCAGGGGGGAGAGGAGCAACTGGAAAGCAGATGCAGCTCCACCTCCTTTGGCATCCCCCACTGGCTTGTTAGGAGGCCCCACTACTGCCAGCATACTTTAGGAGCATATTGTCTGTGAGCATGGACATTTCATTTAGCAATCGTGGCTAACGTTTAAAGCCATATTTGATGATATGTAGGCCATTTGGATTAATCTGCACAGTTTATTTGGAGGGGAGAGTCCTTAGGCACCTTGGTCAGTTAAGAGTTCTGGTGCGAAGACAGAACGGGTGGAGCAAACTCCAACCATGGATCCTCCTGCTGCTGTTGGACAACTCCTCCCATCATCCTCAACTGCAGTGGTCTTTGAGATGATGGGAGTTGTAGGCCAACACAACTTTGTAGGCCGTTTGAGAACCCCCAGTGGTCAGCCCCAAGACAAAACCCGGCTAACTTGGCAAAGAGGCACCTTTTAAGGTCGTGATTCTCTTTATTGAGCGGGGGAGAGTAACTGGCCCTATCCAGCCCCAGCACAGCATCCCTCCAGTGGCTGTTGCTCGTGTCTGTCTTCTGTTTCTTTTTAGATTGTGAGCCCTTTGGGAACACGGTTCCATTTTATTTATTTATTTATTTCTCTGTGTAAACCGCCTTGAGCCATTTTTAGAAATCGAATGAATGAATCAATGAAAACGCACATCAAATACAACTCCCCCCTTTTCTCACTCCACAATTTGTGCTGAAATAATTGTGGCAACAAATCCAGACACTCAAGCCTGGGATGTTTCCTTAGTAAGTTTGCGAACTTCTGTTGGGTTGGTCGGACACCTTCTGGATGGTGAAGAAGACAGCAGGAGGCGTCAGCTTTAGATCAGTTTTCTCTTACAAAAACAAAGCATGGGGGCGGGGTGTCTGCCATACAAATGATGAGATTAACTTTTAGCTTTGGAAGAAAATTGAACTGCTAATTACCCTTTTTGCTTTTAATGAGTGGCTTCTTCATTAGGCATGGTGTGCGACTCCAGCTCTGGAGCCAGGCAGCTGGCTCTCCTCCTAGGCAGAGAGCCACCCTTTTAGCATAAATTGCTGCCTTTGCAGCAGAGCAAATGGCTCCCGCCAGCAACTTCCAAGAGTGTGTGACTGCTTTTGCATGGTCTTGCCAGCTGCAGGCTGCTCATTGCTGCTTCCCTGCCGGCCTGGGCCAAAAGGAGTCACTTGCTGTGATTCAAGCCCCTTTCTCGATTCAACAGAGGCTTGGGATTGGAAGCAGAAAGACAGTCGGAAGGTTTGCCTTTAGCATAGGCTGGTTGATGGCAGAAATTGCTCAGTGAGGGGTTTTTCATCTAACTTTGGAGCAAGCCCATGGTCACAGTGAGGAATCGTGGGGGCCTGTTCCAGGAACATAAGAAACTGCCTTATATACCGAGCTAAACCATTGGTCCATTTAGCTTGGTATTGTCTACACGGACTGGCAGCGGCTTCGCCAAGGCTGCGGGCAGAAGACTCTCTCAGCCCTATCTTGGAAATGCCAAGGAGGGAACTTGAACCCTTCTCCACGCAGGTGCTCTTCCCAAAGTGGCCCCATCCCCCTCAAGGGAATATCTTATCTTGCTCACGTGTGGTCTCTCATTCAAATGCAAACTAGGGCAGTCCCAGCTTAGCAAAGGAGACAATTCACCTCCTCTTTGATTTCCAACCTAACTTCCAAAGGGAAGAAGGCCTATCAGGTTACTTTGCCTGTGTCCCCCTCTCATAACCTTTGTGCTTATTGGGATATAGAATCCAAACTCGAGACACGTGGGAGGAGGTCCTTGGACCCTGGTGGGTATTATTTTGCCAATTCACCATCTCGTTTCAAGATGATGGCTACTCAAAGTAAAAGCTACACCCCTTTGTAACCCATGAGCTGACAGTTGGATACAAATCAAGTGCTCTGCATTTGGGAAGGGATCCTAGGAAACCCCAACGGGATGCCAGCCAGCCAGTGGCAGCCTCTCAAAGTAAAGACAATAACCCATGTGCTCACTGTCAGATACAAGCCAAAGTGACAGCACAAAGGTGGAGGGTCCTAGCTCCTAGGTCCTCAGGTCAAAAGACACAAAGTAAGCTCTTTTAGTTTTACTTAGAACCAGAGACGCTCTTACCCCTGGACTTTGGGGCCAAGATCCAGGGCCTCCACAGCTCCTGTCCCCCCAAATCGTCTTTAGTTTATCCAGGGTGGTGTCATCACCTGGCAGAGCATGATGATGCGTAATTTGTAGGGGAGAGGGGCCTCCAAAGTCCTTTAGGTCCAGGCTTCAAAAATTACCTAGGTGCACCTTTGCTTAGAACTGCTTAGAAGCACAAAACATTGCCCGGCATGTAGTTAAAAGTGTTCATTATCATAGCCCAAGATGAAAGTTGTGCTTTAACTTTTATCTTATATAGCAGGATCCTAAGCACATCTGAGAAGTAAATCCCGTTGAATTCAATGGGACGTTCTGCTTAGTAAGTGGGTTTAGAATTGCAGCCTTGACAGTGTCACAATAGTTAGATCATGTCTGCAAAGAACCTTTAGGGCAGATCAGTGGATTTTGTATTACAGGAAATGCTAAGAGTGGACAAAGATGGCTGAAAGATGACTGGCCTCCCTAAGCACCCTTCAAGGCACAGTTGCCAGAGAGAATGCTGGGCCACTCCCTCAGTTTGTAATGCAGAGGCCCAGTGCCCTTGGCCAGTTCCCTGCAAGAACTCAGCTGTGCACTCCAGAATGCAATCCCAGAATCCTCTGCAACATGTCCTCAGGCTCCATCACAGTCCAACCAGTATGGAAAGGGGTTCCCCGAAAGCAGAGATTATATAATATATTGAGACGGACATCTTGGCACATAAATTCTGTGCACCCTATGCAGTAATTGGCTTCCTCCTTGCTGTTTCATCTGGAGCGATGGTCAGCAACTGCCCCTTTTCTCACACTCACCACTTCCTCGCAACATTAAGTGTGGAGTGGGGAGGGTGCCGATAGGGAAGGAAAGGGCTCTTTGACACACCTGCCTCCAACAATGCTGCTTCTGTTCCTCTTATACAGAGGCTGGGTAAATACAATACATTCATTTCTCCACTTTCAATATAACCTCTGAAGTAGTGTGTTGTTTGTAAGCCTTTACGCATATACTGTGCCATGTTTCTTATTCTGAGGCAGTGCTGCCCTCTAACTGCGATAGATGGTAGGCCTCTCAAGTGAATATCATCTTCTTGGAACTCTGGGGTGTTTTGTTCTACAAAGCAAAGAGGTTGTCGTCCTCTAAATACCCAGTCTACATAAGCATCTGATCAGCTGACGAAATGCTGTCTGGATGGCATCACTTCAGACTGTTTGTTTTAGAGTGTGTGAGAGCAAAAGCAACTCCTCCCAGGGTTTCTGCATGACTTACTAATCTGAGAGTATGCGTATGCATTCATTTTGGGATGAACCACTGGCGTCCCAGAGCATGGTCTAGAGCAGGCACTTAGGCGCCCCAGCCATTCTTGAACTGAAGGTAAATTGTGCCGTCAAGTCAGTGTCAACTCCTGGCATCCACAGAGCCCTGTGGTTGTCTTTGGTAGAATACAGGAGGGGTTGACCATTGCCTCCTCCCGTGCATAGTGTGAGATGATGCCTTTCAGCATCTTCCTATACCGCTGCTGCCTGATATAAGTGTTTCCCATAGTCTGGGAAACACACTCCCATAATCCCCAGCCACAGTGGCCAATAGCCCGGGATTATGGGGATTGTAGGCCAACATCTGCAGGAGGGCCAAACTGTTGAACAGCCCTGGTCTAAGGGCACACAATTCAGTATCCTTGCAGAAGCTAAGTAGGTTTTGGTGTGATCAGTGCCTGGAAGGGAGACCCATAGGTGAGCTGGTCTCGTGGTAGCAAGTATGAATTGCCCCCTTTGCTAAGTAGTGTCTGCCCTGGTTTGCATTTGGATGGGAGACCACGTGTGAGAGCGCTGTAAGATATTCTGCTTAGGGGATAGGGCCATAGCTCAGTGGAAGAGCATTTGCACACAGGAAGCCCCAGATAGGTTCAATCCCTGGCAGCATCTTCAAGTAGGCCTGGGAGGACAGTCTTCTAGCCTCCATGCAGTAAGCATTTGTCTCTTTCTTTAGGAAGAGTGAATGGCTTTTAAACGTTTATGGTTCCATAAACACTTTGTGCAAATATCCCCAGGGGGTTTCATTTACTTCCCCCTGACATTCTTGGCAGGCGCTCTGGCTTACTTCAGCCAAAGAAAAAAGCCTCCATCTTGCTAATTTCTAACACCTCTATCTAGAGTGCTGAATGGGTTTTCCTAGTAATGTCTTCGGAATCTTGTGCACTGAGCGTTATTGCTGTGCCATGAAATCACCAAGCCAGACCCTTTCATAAGTGTGTGTCGGGATGGAAGTGAACAGGCAGTTGGGAACCTTAGGGCCATTTTTCTTGGCAGTCTTTTTCTTACTTTCCGCTTTTGGAAAATATCATTGCAAGGAGCTAGACTCTTGAGTCGAGAACTGGAAGGACAATGGGACCATAGGAAGCCACCTTCTACCAAGTCAGACCCTCTGTCCATCTGGCTCAGATAGTCTACGCCAGGGATTTCTCCAGACTTTACTGAACTACAACTCTCATCTTCCTCAGCCAACAACAACAATTTATACACCACTTTTCAACAAGTTTCGGAAGTGGTTTACATAGAGAAATAATAAATAAATAAATAAATAAATAAATAAATAAATAAGAAAGATGGCTCCCTGTGCCCAAGGGGCTCACAGTCTAAAAAGAAACATAAGATAGACACCAGCAACAGTCACTGGAAGGGTACTGTGCTGGGGGGTGGATAGGGCCAGTTGCTCTCCCCCTGCTCAATAAAGAGACTAACCACTTTTAAAAGGTGCCCCTTTGCCCAGTTGGCAGGGGAAATTGTGGCAGGGGATGATTGGAGTTGTACTTGTGGTAGCAAACATGACTTGTCCCCTTAGCTAAGCAGCATCCACCCTGGTTGCATATGAATGAGAGGCTAGAAGTGTGAGCCCTGGAAGATATTCCCCTCAGGGGATGGAGCCTCTCTGGGGAGAGCAGAAGGTTCCAAGTTCCCTCCCTGGCAGCATCTCCAAGAGAGGGCTGAGAGAGATTCCTGCCTGCAACCTTGGAGAGGCCACTGCCAGTCTGTGAAGACAATACTGAGCTAGATAGACCAACGGTCTGACTCAGTATATGGCAGCTTCCTATGTTCCTATGAGTCATTGTTGTCTACCCTGGGCTAAGGCATTGGGTTTAGAGGGAGGATACCTCTGTGGGAGGACAAACAGCTTTGGGGAGCAATGGCTTTCAATTTGTGTCTGTGGCCCCCCCAGAAACATCTATTTGCCACTGAGGCGAATGGGACGATAGAGTCTTGGTCTAATCCAGCCAGGCTGCTTTTTTAAAAATCATGGATGCATTCACATGACTGTTAATTCTGATTAAATGGGGTTGACTGATATTAGCATAATCATATGAACCTGTGTGCAGTGGGAATGCTGGTGACAGTCTGTGACATCAACCAAGACATTTGAGCTAGGATCAGATCTGGGTAGTCCTCCACCCAGATGCCATAATCAGGACCCACTGATCATGTGAACCCACCTTAAGTTGGGAGGAGTGGCCATAGCTCAGTGGCAGAGAATCTGCTTTGCATACAGAGGGTCCCAAGTTCAACCTCCAGCCACATTTCCAGATTGAGCTGGGAAATACCTTTCTGAAACCTTGTAGGGCTGCTGCCAGTCAGAGAAGACACTACTGAGCTACATGGACCAAGGATCTGACTCAGTAAAAGGCGGCTACTTAAATATTGTTATGACTTCCCAATTCTTAATCCTCATTCAGGTTCTTTGCCTGTACAGAGACAACTCTCACAAACGAAGTTGCGGTCCTGGTGGAAGCATTGCTGTCTCTGTGTTCTGCTCTTGCATAGCCTCCAACCATTTCAGGCGGGCTTGCAAAGGTAAACTTTCCAGAAGATCGGGCCCAGCGACTTCTGCTGCCTCCCATATTTAAGCAGGTTCCTCTCTCCCAGCCCACACCAGCAGTAAATGTGCAGCTGTGGCTATAAAAACGGCTTTGCTGCCTCAGCTGCACTCTGTGACCTGTGGATGTTCCTCTCTGGTTGCTGCATCCATCACGCTGGCCCAGCACGCAGCAAAATTCTGCTTAAAGCTGCAGAAACAGAAGGAAAAGCCTCATTCCGTCTGTTCCGGTGACTCCCAGCCGGAGGTCCTTCGAACCCCATTAAAGCAGCATGCATTTCAGCGGGGGTGGGGGGCCCTTTCAGTTGCAGACAGCAAAGGTACTGTTGGAAGGAGAACTCTGATCAGAGTTTCGGAAGCTAATGTCACTCTTCCAGAGAGGGAAGCTGTCTAAAGCCTGCATCTCCTGAGTGGGCCTTCGCTCTGAACAATCTGGCTTCTAATGGACAAGCAAAATCCCCCCCCCATTTTGCCTCTGTGACATCCAAAAACACCACTTGCCTCTTGGAGGAGTGATCCTCCCCTGAGAAGTTCAGCAGAAACCTGCCTCTGCACTGAGCTAAAGAAAAGTATGTGAGTCGTAGAGTGGAGATGTAGTTTTGCAAAATGGACAAAGAAATCACCATTTGGCTCATATTGGGCACTGGAGAAAGTGCATGATGTGCTCCCTAAACTTTGCTGCTCCTAACTTTGGAAGTTAATGAAACTCTGGGCTGGTTCTCATGAGAGCTGGTCTAAAGGAGAAGAGCTGGTCTTGTTTTGTACAGCTGGTAAAGGTAAATTTGTGCCGTCAAGTCGGTGTTGACTTCTGGTGACCAGAGAGCCCTGTGGTTGTCTTTGGCAGAATACAGGAGGGATTGACCTTTGCCTCCTCCTGTGCAGTGTGAGATGATGCCTTTCAGCATCTTCCTATATCACTGCTGCCCAATATAAGTCTTTCCCATTGTCTGGGAAACATACCAGCAGGGATTTGAACTGGCAACCTCTGGCTTGCTAGGCAAGTCATTCCCCCACTGCGCCATTAGGTGGTGGTCTTGTGGTAGCAAGCATAAATTGTCCCCTTTGCCTAGCAGGGTCCACCCCGGTTTGCATTTGAATGGGGGACTACATGGCTGAGCACTAGAAGATATTCCCCTTCGGGGATGGGGCCACTCTGGGAAGAGCACCTGCATGCTTGCAAGCAGAAGGTTCCAGATTTTCACTCCTTGGCAGCATCTCCAGAGGGGGCTGAGAGAGACTCCTGCCTGCAACCCTGGAGAAGCCGCTGCCTGTCTGTGAAGACAATACTGAGCTAGATAGACCAAGCGTCTGACTTGGTATAAAGCAGCTTCCTGATTATGTCCAAAATCAGGCTAAGAGGAGCATCTAGCCAGCCAGGCTCCAAGCCCCAGGCAGGCTCATGGGTCAGCAAAAGCCAAGTTAGGGGGAAGTGATTGTGCGATCACCATGATCTGGGTAAGCCAGAAGGGGGCGTGCTTTTCCTTCACCCTCAATACAGTCCTGGATATAGGATGAGGAGGTCTGCCCACCTAGCAGATGATCACTTCCCCTCCTCTTACCTTGATTTTTGTAGACACACAGCCATTCCTTTGGAGCGCCCACAAGGTTGGAGCCTGGCTGGGCACTCTTCTTTTCCTGGCTTTGGCAGTGAGATCCAGCCCGCCTTCTCATGGGCTGGAAAGGAGAAATCTGAAGTCCTTGGCTGGATCCCAGAAACTTGGGGAAGCCAGGTCTCTGTCCACAAGGAGCTTCCAGCATATAGATTCTGACAGCAGGGGAGATGAAGAAAGGAAGGGGCAAATAAGTCGATATGTCGGTGATGCAGTGTGCGTTTTAACTCCAAACACTCAACAAAAAGTCCTTTTTATTGCACACACAAAAATGAAAAGTTGGTAAACATAAAAACATAAGACGTTTGGTGTGACACATCATCCTCAGTTAAGTAAAACAAATGAGCACAGAAGAAAACCTTAGTTCCCCAGCTGTTAAGTTCCTTAGATGTGATAACACACAGTTCCCTGACTAGTGGAGAGATAATGAGCGAGGGATAGGGGAGGGAAGGAAGGGGGAAACACCTGATTCTTCTCAGAAGCTAATAAACTTCATGGCATCAACCAGAGTCCTAAGCATTAATGTCAGGTCTCCATTTCTCTATAAATAATGCTTCCTTGATTTTCCTTCTTTGTAAATTCCTTTCAATCCCTAAAATAGATATTTTAGTGGGCACCATTTGGCCTTCATGCTTAATCCTCATCTGCAGTGACCAGCTATTTGGTCTCTTTGTACAACACCTCATATCTGCTAGATGTTCTTTATATCTCTCTTTCAATGAACTGCCGGATTCCCCAGTACAGAATGAAGTGCAACCTAAGCATTGAATTTTATATATTGTACCTTTCTTCCCACAGTTTCCTTCCCCCTGTTCATAAATTTCCCAATCTTGTGCATCACATCTCCTATCATACAATCTAGAGCTAACTAACAGTTGTTTAAATGTTACTGGTGCTGTGCAAACCACATTCATCTTAATTCCCTGTCTTTCCAAGATTCTCTGGGTGTGCCATGTAAATCTATCAGTAACGAATGGTATTTTAAGTACTGGCAAACCCTTAATGAATCTAGCTCTTTTCCATCTCTTTAAAACAGGCAGTTCATACCCATTCTTCCTAATTAGGCTTTCAGCTTTCTACCCTCTTTATCACAGTGAGTGAGGGAGTGAAGCACTAGTCTCAAGGCCAGACATGGGGCTCATCACAGCAATCACCACAAAATATTACACACAGAAAGAGAGAGCTCCCACTGTCCAATTTTTACCACAACACCATCTCACAAACCAAACCACAACTCAAGGAAGGCAGGCACCTAAGTTCTGCCTTTGTCAATCTAAGATCCAGCAAAGCCAGATTGTTATAGCAGCAATAGCTCAGCATATTATATTCAGTACTGAGAAAACGACAGAATCAAACCTTCCTTCTTCCCTTTCATCCTTTTCTTTAAAAAAATTTATTTAAAGAAAAAGAAAAAACATGATTGCATTATCATCTCTTGAGCCTCCAGATTACAATAATTGCATATAGAATATTACAAATAACAGTCCAGAAAAACATCTTCCACTCAGTTACCTTCCCTTACTCCATAACAAACATACAAATATAGGTAATTTATCATTATTAAGAAAAGCCAAGTCTTGGATGTGGATGATGACCTTGCAAAATATTAAAATTTATAAAAGGCTCCCAGGTTAATGCAAAGGATTCATCTGAATTGTGGCACAAGTAGGCTGTAACCTTGGTCATTGAAGCGTATTCCCATAGTTTTAATAGCCATTCATTCAGAGTCGGAATTATCTATAATCGCCAATTAGCAGCATAAAGAATCCTAGCAGCAGTAATCATATATATATAGATATATATATAGATAACTCTGTGTATTTAAAGGGTATGCTAGGTTTAGTCACATTTAGCAAAAAGAGCTCTGGTCAGTAAGGGAATTTTATATTTAAGATTTGCTGCATCTTATAATGAATTTCTTTCTAAAGCTGTTGAGCTTTGCTGCAAGTCCACCACATGTGATAGAATGTCCCCGCATGGGGTTTACACTTCCAACAATCTCCTGGGTAATTGCTATCCATCTTGTTAATAGTCACCGGAGTAGTATACCAGCGGAAAAACATTTTATACCAATTTTCTCTTAAATTACTGTTTGCTGTACATTTAATGTTTGTCTTCCACTGGTATTCCCATCCTTCCTTCCATCCTGCCTGTCACAGAGAGACAGGAGGTCAGAGCAGGAGGTCTGGGCAGCTCATCTCTGAGTTCAGCTCTGTGAAGACTCTGAACAGGATGGAAGGAGCAGGAAGAAATGTGAGCAGCATGCTAAGATATCCCCCCTGGTGGATGGGGCAGCTCTGGGAAGAGCATCTACATGCTTTTGTGCCTGCAGAAGGTTCCAGGTTCCCTTCCTGGCATCTCCAGATATAGGGCTTAGGGAGATACACCTGCCTTTAACCTGGGAGAAGTCTGACTCTGCATATTGAAGACAATATTGAGTTAGATGGACCAATGGCTGGTCTGATAAGAAACAAAGCTTCTTGACGCTTACCATGAGAAGCACTATAAGGGCTCTCTCAGCCTCTCAGTCCTTTTGAATACACTTTGAAACTCCCTCCTTTTGGCTCCTCCTTCCCCCCGCCAATCGGGGCACCGTTGCCCATGACAACACTTGATTTGTATGATAACAAGCCAACCAAGAAGCAAAGAGATCACAAGCCAATCAGAAGCCAGTGCCAGAAAACCAATCAGCAAGGAGGGAAAGGCCTCCAAAATGGCACTCGAAATGACAAAATGGAGTTGTTTTGTTCTGAGCGCGAAGCAGACCCTTTATTTAAAGGGTGTTTTGTTTCAAGCCGAAACACTCGAAACGGCCCATTTCGAATCAAAATGTTTTGACGTCAAAACATTTTGAGTATCTCTAGTAATGATACAGCCAGTGCAAATTGACATCTCTGGAGAGCAGCGCTTTTGACCACAACAAAGGAAACAGCTAGCCTTGCTAAATGCCAAGGGTATCTTGCAGTCTGCAGCTAGCCTGACATTTTCCTAGGGCTCCCAAGGGAAGGAGGAGGGAGGCACCTGACATTTCCACGGCAGTGACAAATCATTATCTGACGGCGAGGAAGGCGGTGTGTAGCCTGGACCTTCAAGTCTACTGCGATCCCGCTTCTAGCTGCGATGAGATACCAAATAGGTCAGGGGATATCTCTTTTTTCTTTTTCAGACTCAAACGCCAGTGAGTGTAGAAGAATATATAAAGCCTTCAAGCTGTACATGAGCCTCTCTCTTGAGATAAATAGCATGCATTAAGTGTTAGATGTGAAAAATACCCCAGATTTTTTAAGCAGTAGAAGTGCTGGGATGCATGCATATTTATACCACAATTTGGCTTTCTCAGAAGTTTGAAATCACTAACTATTTGGGGCGTGCTGCAGTCTTCCCTTTCAAGGAAGAGGAGCAACGGGGAAAGGGGCATGATCCTGAGGGTGGGCTTCCCAGAAGCATCTAGAGGGCCACTGGGAGAGGAAACAGGATGCTGGATTAGAGGGGCCTTGGGTCTCATCCAACAGGGCTCTTCTTATCTTCTCAGACAGAGGTTCTCCAGTTGATGTTGGTCTACAACTTCCATCATCCCCACCCACAATGGCTGAAGGGATGATGGGAGTTGTAGTCTATTGCCCACCACTGCAGCAGGTTTTCTGGACAGGGGGTGTCCATTTTCCACCTGAATCACATTCATTGCCCCTCCTCCTCCATTTTGGGCCAATAGGGCTGCAGAGGGGGGCAGGGAACCGCTAATGCAACAAACTCTTTTAAAAACAATTCTCGGTGCCTTTGTGCAAAGCTGCCAGGAGGGGGAAGCACAGCTCAATCTGCTCTGCTTTGTGCTATCAAGAGCATAAGCTAAGGCCAAAAGCGGAAATGAAATTGAGCATATATATATATATAAAACTGCAGAGACAAATGTGACCAAAAACTAGGGCTGAAATGAGAGCAAGAGGAGATTGCGCCCTTGCACAAGAAATGGAGCGATAGTTTTTTTTTAATGTGGCCTTACGTATCAACAGATCCTTGATTTGCCGAATGAGCTAGCCAATCCACAGTGCACAAAAAAAGGAGGAAACATGAACGTGTCCGAAAAATAAGTCTGATGAAAATCAAAAACAAATGTGATCAAAAGCCAAAAGCAGATGACAATCGGGTTGTACCTTTGCGCAAGAAACCTACCCAGGCAGGGGCGGGGTAGGATTTTATTTCATGGAAAGATTATGGAAAGGGGCTGTTAAAATCAACAAATGATTGCACCGCGATTTGAACCATCCACCCCATACCACACTGCAACGCATAAACAATGGGAAGAGCCTCCTACAATGGAAAAATACAGCTACTTTCCTGCAACGCATATACTGTACAACGTTATAGGGCTAAAACGCATCAGTAAAATCCAAAACAAGGCATCAGAAATATGAACAGCACCCTGCTGACAGCGCAGTGACCGCAATGTCGAAACACGGGCAATACGGAGGGCCACTTAGCGGACACGTTGCAAAACGGTTGCAGCATGTAAGCTGCAAAACGCCCAGGCAAGCCAAAACGTCTGAAGACTTGGAACTCCCTGTCAGTCACAGGGGCTGCTATTCCATTTTGCACTTGCAAACTCAAGAGGACAGATCCCAGCCTCAGACTGGCAGGAGGGGGGGCCGTCCTGTGTCCAGCCCCAGAGGGCACCTGGTGACATCTGTGCAGCTGCAGGCAGAAACCCACTGGCAGGGGGCTGGCCCCAGACCCAGCCAGCTGTGCACCAGGCAGGCCTCCTCCAGCGGAAGCTGCCGCTGTTGTCTGTTGTCTCACCCTATTTGCATACCCAAGCAAGCATATCATTGCTGCATGATTATATGCAAACAGCTACTCAGAGCTTATGTCTAGAGGGGGGGGGGACAGACGGGGTGCAGGGAGGAAGCTGGTGAAAGGACAGAATGCAAAGCCAAACGCTAGCATTATATCACTATTTGTTGTTGTTGGAACATGGAGTGGGGAGCACAGCTCACTTTGCTGCCTCCGGTGCCAGGGGACTCTGGCTGGGCCTGCGTGTCGACTTGGAAGTAAGTCTCACTGTGTTCAGGAGGGCAGGGGCGGAGCCACCATTGAGCCAAAGGGCTCAAAGAACCTGGGTTGCTGTCAATCAGGGGCTGTGCCTGGCACCCTAGCCACACCCCCTGCGGCTGACATCAGATCCCAGGGGCGTGGCCAGAGCCGGTGCCAGACTACTTTGTGCCCTAGGCAAGGCTAAGTACTTGTACCACCACCCCCCAAAAAAATTTCAACTTCGATTTTCAAAAACAGTGGTTTTGTAGAAAAAATGAAAAGCACAAAACTTGAAACTGCTAAATTTTTTTTAAATTGCAAGAATAGGTAAGACATCGATTTTTGATTATCTTTCTCAAATACAAAAGAAAATATTTTGGCACGCAGATCATTTTGAACTAGAAGGGCACTTGGTAGAGTGCATAGCCCCTCCAAGTGCAACACAACCCTCAACACCACATCAAAATTTCACTTTGCGTGCCTTTTCCTTTGCAAATTCTGTCACCAGTTCAATCAGATCAAGTGCTGATGCCTGTTCATGATTTATTTATTTATTTATTTATTCATTCATTCATTCATTCATTCATTCAATTTCTATACCGCCCTTCCAAAAATGGCTCAGGGCAGTTTACACAGAGAAATAATAAATACATAAGATGGAACCTTGTCCCCAAAGGGCTCACAATCTAGATGGAAAACAGGTGGTGGCATTAGAAGGCTTTCAGCTTTCAGGCGGTTATCATGCTCTTTATGGTCCTGCCCACTGGGCCAAATTCGCAACAGTGTCTTAAAAGCTTTTGAACGTCTTAAAAACACAAACTTATTTATTTATTTACTAGTATTTTTAAGCCCGTTATGATAACGGGCGCTAGCTTTCTATCCCGTCTTTTCTGTCTCTCTCTCTCTCTTTCTGTCTCTTCCCCCCCCCCTTGTCCCCTCTCTCTTTTTGTTTTTTGTTTTGTTGTTGTCTCTGTTTTTGTTCTTCCTTATTTTGCTTTTACTTTTTGGGGGGTGGTGGTGGATGAATAACGGCCAAAATGGCCCATGAGAAGGTGGCCGCCCCCGCCTATCGCCCTCCCGCGCACCCAGCTGCCGGAGCCCACCTTACCCGCTCCAGCCCGAAGGAGAAGAGAGGAACTCGGAAACAGAGCTATTCTCTGTGTTAAGCTGCTGCCTATACTGTCGCAATGGACGCAATAGGCGTCCTTTGCGTCCATAGCGGCAGTTTGAGCAGTGACTTAGCACAGAGAGGAGCTCTGCTCGTGAGCTCCTCTCTTTTCCCTCGGGCTGGAGCGGGTAAGGTGGTCTTCGACAGCTGGGAGGGCGATAGGCGGGGGCGGCGACCTTCTCATGGGCCATTTTGGCCCTTAATCTTTTTTGGGGGGGAGCAGGGAAGGTGATTTTGGGCAGCTGGGAGGGCGGGTGAGCAGGCGGCGGTGGCGGCTGTGAGCGGGCGGGAGCCTCGTTGGCGGATTCGCTGCCACCTCGCCCAGCTTCATTTTGGGCAGCTGGGAGGGCGGGTGAGCAGGCGGCGGCGACGGCTGTGAGCGGGCGGGGGCCTCGTTGGCGGCTTCGCCGCCACCTCGCCCAGCTTCCCTGTCCCCCGTCTCGGTCTTCCCCCGCCGCCATTGCCCTCGCCTTTTTCAGGGCGGCCGCTTCTGGTTGCCTCAGCCTCCTCTCGCCGTGCCGCAGCTCATGGCCGAGGCGGCAGCTCCGCCGCTGCCTCGGCCACTTTCCCCCGCCGCCACACACCGGCTAATGGCCGCCCGTGGCTGTGGGACACTGGTGTCTGAGGTCCTGTGTCCCTTGGGCTCTTCTGGGCCTGTGCTTCGCACAGGCCCAGAACAGCCCAGGGAGGCAGGGACGCAGATCCCCAACGTTCCAAAGCCACGGCCACTCACTTAGCCTTTTATTATATAGGATAGCCAGAGGGATGGAAATGAAAATGGGCAGGAACGGGGCATAGCTAGGGGAGAGGGGGCCCATGTTCTCCCCTCTCCCCTGACAGCTCCTTGGAGTGAGGGAGATCATGAAGAAAATAGGGAGGGGTATTGCTGGCAGGACGGGGCCTTGGGACCTGGAGGTGGGGCATGTTCCTTGAACCCATCTGCTCAACCATAGCTACACCCCTGAGCAGGAACGTCCACCAAAGATTACTCCATGGAGAGAAGACAACGCAACATACATAAGAACAGGCCTGCTGGATCAGGCCCAATGAAGCCCGTCTAGTCCAGCGTCCTGCTTCATGAAGTGGCCCACCAGATGCCTCTGGGAAGCCCACAGCTAAGAGGTGAGGGCATGCCCTCTCTCCTGTAACTGGTATTCAGAGGTATCTTGCCTCTGTGGCAGTAGGTGGCCCCTAGCCCTCAGACTAGTAGCCATTGATAGGCCTGTCCTCCATGAACAGGTTGTTCATTGTTCACTGCGAGTTATCAAGGAGCAGTTCACACACAATTTGGGTTTTTCACTGCATGTTAGAATGTAGCCCAATTTATATCCAAGGTAAAAAAAATCCACTATTTGCATCGGTTTTTGGGGACAATTTCGAGTTTGCAGTAAACTTGTGGTAAAGCCTGCTGTGTGTAAAAGTCCCAAGTGGTGCAAAAGAGGTTATATTTTATAGTTTGTGTTTTTTTCCTTCCACATTCTCCATATTTAATGGACCTAAGGAGAGTTTCAGAATACAGAGAAGCCAAAATACAATCACAATTTTAAAAATTAATCATCAACAGAACCTGCATAAATATTAGCAGATGAGAATTACTCTTCACACTGCTGCATATAACCTTTCTTCCTGGAATAAAAATCTTATTGTTCTCCAGAAGCTTTCGTGCAGGCCTTTTGAGGGCATTCTGCAGAAACAAGAGGGGAGGCAGGAGGACGCTCCTCTCCAATACCTGAAGGGCTGTTGCGTGGAAGGGAGGAAATTGTTCTGCCTCAGAAGGGAAGGCTAGATTATAGGAGAGGAGACTCCAACTGAACATTAGGCGAAACTTCTTAAATACGAATGCAGGGGCGGGGGCAGAGAAGAGTGTATGTGTGTAAGCCGCTTTAGGAACCTTGTTGAAAAGCGGTACACACATACACACAACAGCTCCCTGTCCCCAAAGGGCTCACAATCTAAAAAAGAAACCTAAGAGACACCAGCAACAGCCGCTGGAGGGATGCTGTGCTGGAGGTGGATAGGACCAGTTACTCTCCCCCTGCTCAATAAAGAGAATCTCCACTTTAAAAAGGTGCCTCAGTTAGCAGGGGATGATGGGAATTGTAGTTCAGTAACACAAGATGGAGAGCCCCAGCAAGAGCAGTTATGCAGTGAAGCCAGTCACCTAACAGTGGGCTCTCCCTCCCTCAAGGTCTTTGGGCAGGGGCTGGACAGGCGGCTGTTGGGGTACTGTAGCACCCTCGAAGTGGTGGGGGGAAGATAGATTAGATGCTTTCATGTCCCCTCCAGTTCTCTGAACACCTTAAGTGGCACAGCGGGGAAATGACTTGATGAGCAAGCCAGAGGTTGCCAGTTCAAATCCCCACTGGTATGTTTCCCAGACTATGGCAAACACTTATATCAGGCAGCAGCAATATAGGAAAGATTCTGAAAGACATCATCTCATCCTGTGCAGATCTGCAAGGAAGGACTTTGGGGCTGGGATCCCTGGTGGGGTGTGTGTGTTGCAATGCAATCCCATTAGACGGCTCTTTATTGTGTTAATGTGATCGCTGGCAGCGGCTTCTGGTTTATCCAGAAAAAACTCACTAAAGTCGACAGGATTTTTTAAAACCTGAGCAGAAAATCAGGATAAGCTTGAATTCGGAAGGGAAACCCCAAATTGTGTGTGAAGTGCTCCTAAGATCTCTCACTGATTTGAGTGGAAATCTTTGGCCGATGTATTAATGCACACACTCCCTTCCGGAGGAGATTTGGGGTAAAAGTACGGTGTGAAAAACCTCCAGATGGGGAATTCCAAAATGGAGGTGCACCCATGGGATTTTGCATTACTCAAGCATGTGAGAATTAAGGATATGCCTTGGTTTGTTATGAATAGAACCTGAACCACTGGGGCGGGGTGGGGGGGAGGATTTGGTTCTACTCGTTCCAAATGGAACACAGTCCTGAAGAAATGGGTCCAAATGAGGTTCTTATTAAGAATCCCATTCATTAAACATTTTTTTAAAAAAATTGAAAGCAACACTGATACTCTAAACTCGTTTTTCATTGCCACTTATTTTTCTGGAGACAGGGACAGCAATGCATGGTCCCTCTCAACAGGTGCCATCTTGAATACCCATAACTGCCCAGGACAGCATCCTCCTAAGGCAGTGTGGGTAAACTATGTCTGCCAGTTTGAAGAAAGAGACTCACAATGAGTGAACATGGGAGCCAATAACATGGCACACCAAAATGATTTTTTCTATACGTGTGCTCTCCAAATGAGAGTTGGGAGTGAAGTTAGTTCGTTTGAACAGATGTGTGGCTGGGGTCTGGCAGGATTTTTTGGCATACAGCCCTGGAAAGTGACCTGCCCCCAAATCCCTGGGCTCCATTCCTAGGCCACTCCTCCCAACCCCTTTCTGGCTTCTGCTTCCCCAGGAGGCTTTAGAGACAGAGCTATTACCCCGAATCTCCTTCAGAAGAGAGTGTGTGTGTTCACACAACAGCCAAACTTACCCCGAAGTCCCTTCAAATTCCTTGGAAGCACTGCACACACAAATTGGGCTTTGTCTTCCGAATTGTAGCTTATCTCGATGTATTTCCAGGTTTTTAAAATGCTGGTTTTAAGCTACTTTTTCTGAAAACGCAGGAACAAATGGGAGAGGCACTGATGTAGAATCATTAGCATAATAAGAGGGATGCTCAGTCTCTTTAGAAATGCAGATATAGCTCTTTAGAAATCTCTCTCTCCCCACCCACCCACCCTGCTTGGCTAGAAGGAAAACACGGAGGCGTGTGATGTGAACTTGCACCAAAGCAAAACCCGAGAGCGGAGAAGAGGGGCTGCTTCCGTCAATGCCATGAGTGTAATTTGAAGTGTCTTCGCTCAACGTTTACCCCACAGCATGAAGCCATTTGTGAATAACTCCCAGGGACTAGAATGGTTGACTTCAAGAGTTCACTCTAAAATGGGGGTTCTCAGTCTTGGCTCTCCAGATGTTGTTAGACAACATCTGGAGATGTTGTTAGACAACATCTCCAGATGTTGTTAGACATCTGTTATAACTCCCAATCCCCATATGGACTTTAACTCCCATTCCCAAAAGCCAAAGGCCATTGTGGCTGGGAATTACGGAAGTTGTAATCTGGGGACCTAAGGTTGGGAACACCTGCTCTAGAAGAAAGGGTCATCCCAAGAGCGCAGCAATCTGGGTAAAAGACATGGCCACTCCACTCTCTGCTTTCTCATCACTGGGCATCCCCTCCTCCTTCACGCTTGCTTAGATCTCCGTTCCAGTGCTCATTTCTGAAGTTAATAGAATGTCGCTTTTTATTGTCCGTTTCTCTTAACAGTGCTTAGATTGGGGTTTTGAACAAAATTAGTGTTTGCTGTTCCACTCTCTTTCTGAGGCTCATATTTACAAAGTGGAGAGAGGGAAAGAGAGAGAGAGGCAAAAGATACATTTTCTAGGTTATCGATTCCCACCCCAAGCCCCAGTGCCAGAGTTGCTGATTTTAGACTTCTTTGCTTAATGGGATAATCATTGTGAGAAGCTTGGGGCCATGGCCTGCATTTGCAATTGACATAAAGCAGGACGTCTTGAGCTGGCCGCTTAAGAGGATTTAAGCAATGTCAGGAAGTTTGGATGTCCAGAAAGGACAAATTGTTTTCTGTCGGCAGAGATGGGGAGGGGAGATGGATTATGAGGCAGATTGCGGCTTCCTCTGAGTTCGGGCCAAACTCCAGAGCCTATGATGGGCAAGTTAAGGCATGCAAGTTTTTGAAAACCAAAGTAAATCTGAGCATGTCTGGATGACTGCGAGCAGACCATTGAGAAACTATGGCCTCCTCCCAGATAGCTGGGATAGGGTTCAGGGCTTCGCAGGGGGTCTGGCTAACAGGCATGAGTTAAACCAGAAGGGGTTAAACCAGGAAACACATGACAGCTGGTCAAAAAAGGTCAAAGGATATCAAGGGAGATAGCACATGCCAAGGAAGAGAATCAGCATGTAGGTGTCTTGATACCAATGCCAGAAGCCTCCAAGCCAAGATGGGTGAGCTGGAGTGCTTGGTTGCTAATGAAAAAATAGATATAGTGGGCATAATGGAAACCTTGTGGAACAGTGAGAACCAGTGGGACACTGTTATTCCTGGATATAAACTCTACAAAAAGGATGGGGGGGAGGAGGGGGGGAGTAGCACTATATATTAAAGAAGGGATAGAATCCAACAACCTAGAAAACCTAGGAGGACCCGAGTCCTCCATAGAATCATTATGGGTGACAATATGAGGATTGAAAGGAAATGTGTTATTAGGGACGTGCTATCACCCTCCAGATCAAAAGGCTGAGATTGACATGGAGCTGGAGAAGCAAATAAGAGAGGCATCAAAGACAGAGCAGTAATAATGGATGACTTCAGTTACCCACACATAGACTGGGTACATCACATCCAGGTAGTGGAAAATGGGTCACATTTCTAGATATGCTAGATGACTGTGCCTTAGAACAGTCAGTTGTGGACCCAACCAGAGAGATGGCGACCTTGCACTTAATCCTGAGTGGTGCCCAGGATATGTGGAAGATGTCAGAGTTGCATCTGGTCCTAACTCAGGGTGGTACTGGGGGAGGATTTTGCTCAGGTCCTGAATCCCCACCGCTTGTTAGCATGGGCTGCTGTTTCTCCCCCGTATCTAATATCTGCATGAAGCCAGTGGGGGAGGTTTGCCCGAGAGTTGGACTGCAGGGTCCTTGATGTATAGGAACATAGGAAGCTGCCATATACTGAGTCAGACCATTGGTCTATATAGCTCAGTATTGTCTTCACAGACTAGCAGCAGCTTCTCCAAGGTTGCAGGCAGGAATCTCTCTCAGCCCTATCCTGGAGATGCTGCCTGGGAGGGAACTTCGGACCTTCTGCTCTTCCTAGAGCAGCTCCATCCCCTGAAGGGAATAATCAATGCCTTCATCATCTCATGCCCCACCACCACCCCACACACCCCAGACCATCTAAGAGGCAGGAAAATTCAAAGTAGAAATCATTGCTTTCTTTGTCGTGAAGAAAAATGCAGGCAAATCATCTCAGACACCAAGGTCTCAAGCTATATCAAGCTGTAGTCTCCATTCTCATATCTAAAGCCTATGTAAAGACCCACATTTTGCAGTTTGTGCTTGTGTTTAAGAATTTCTCCCTCACCCTCTCCTTCTGGACTCCCTCCACAGAATTTCACCCATCTGCTAAAACCCTTCCTCCACCCCCAGCATTTACAATTGCAAATACTCAGAGCAGACCATACCCAATACAGCTGTCAAACTCCCCTTCATTGAGTTTTGGAAAGTATCGAATTACTGCCAATGGTCTCTACATGTTAAGGGAGAAGCAGCAGGTCATAACAGAAACCTTGGGGTTTTGTTTTTAAAAGCCACTGGAAATAGAGGATTTTTTAAAGTCGGACATAATTTGGGCTAAGCCAGAATGCTCAGCCTTGATTTGCGGGAAAACAGAGTCATGTCTGTCCTGGTCCCTGATAGCCCGCAGGGACTTTGGGATAAATGCAGCTAATATATGGACTGGCACACTCCATTCCAGAGGAGATTCAAAATCAAAGCCATGTGTGTAAATCCTCCAGGTGATACCCAACTCCAAAACTCCAGATGGCCTCAATCAGTGGTTTCATGTGATGTTAAGAAGCATGGAAGGAAGATCCCATTTCATAAGTGCCCCAGAACCAAGCAGTATTATTATTATTTATTTATTTTCTTTATTACCAACAATATTTCTGTACTGCTTTTTAACAAGCAGCTTCCATAGCAGAAGATAACAGAGAATGTTATCTCGGTCCCCAAAGGGCCAACAACCTAGAAGTTGGTTGTAGTCTGTCTTGAATGGCACTCCAACACCAAGCCCCCACTTCGCAACTGTGACAGACTCTAGTGGGGCTAAAGGGTGTGAGAAGACTCCCAGCTTCGTGTTTGGCTGCCTCAAAGACCCCCTCCCCAGAAAGAAGCCCCTGTAGTGGTACAGCTTGCCTCTGGGGAAATCTGAACTGAACCGGGGTGGAGCCACCATTGTGCATATAGGTTCAAGCAACCCGGGCCGGGCCCTCAGGGGCCACGCCTCACGCCCCAGCCATGTCCCCTGCATCTGATGTCCAATGAGGGGGCATAGTTTAGCCCTGCGTTTAAAGCAAGGGAGAGCCGCTCTCCGGCCACTCCATAAATGAACTGGGCGATTTTGCTCCCAAACGAGGCCATGTGACCCCATTTGCGAGCTAAGCAACTCCCACTGTGTCAGACGCAGGGTGTGTGGCTAACCTGTGCTCCCTGCGTCTGATGTCAGATGCTGACATCTGATGCGTGGGCGGGGCTAGGGGGCTATGGATGGCTAGGCTGAGAGTAGCAACAAGCAGCAAAGATGTAGACTGATAACCATTACTGACAAGATTTTATTTGTTTGTTTGTTTGTTTATCGAATTTGTATACCATCCCAAACTTTCGTCTCTGGGCGGTTTACAATAACATAAAACCAGTGAAAAACATATACAAAAACTTAAAAACAATTTAACAATTTAAAAATAACCAGAAATTAAAACTCCCAAATATTAGGAAGTTGAGAAAGCTTGGGTTTTCAGGTGTTTTTTGAAAATTGCCAGAGATGGGGAGAATCATATCCCAGCAGGGAGCACATTCCAGAATCTTGGGGCAGCGACCCACAAGATTTGGCACAAACACTCCAAGAAAGACCGGACGAATAGAAGAACTCAGAAATGACTGTACGTGAACAAAAGCTGCAACTTTATTAAGACATTTCACTAGATTTCAACTCGTTACATAACTTTTTAAGGAAAGGAAACAAAACAGGACAGAATGGAGTAGGCAAAAAAACTTCCCATCTCGGCCAATCTGTTGGAAAGCCAAAAATTCCTACTCGGCCCCCAACGGGACGACCAGCAAAGCCCATTCTGTCCCTGGGAGGGAGGGGGAGGGAGGGAGGGAAGGAAGGAAGCCCAGGGTCACACAGAACAAGGGAATGGCACGGCAAACAAAATTTGGGGGAGTCCTAGCCAGCCCCCCACCCCCACCCCCGCTCCTTGCAGGCATGTTCACGTGGTCTCCTCTTCTGGGTCGGATCAACTCCTCCAGCCACCCAGCAGCAGCACATGCCTGCAAGAAGCACAAGGCAGCGTCAGTGGGGTTGCCCTGCTCCTCCTCCCTTTCCACTCCGGCAGCCCAGCAAGCGGGGATCGGGCAGGGGGGTGGGCAAGCCAGAGAATTCTGCTTGACCTCGGGCTCCCCACTGTGCAGCACAGGATGGTGTCATGGCCACACCTCCCACCCCGATTCTAAGAGAATCTTTTGCTCACTCTCCCCTGCCTGCTGGAGCAAGAGGGCTCCTTGCTTGCCCAGAGCAGATGGAAGAGAGCAGGGGTGAGTGAGGAAGCGGGAGGTAGCGGCATCCTCAGCAAGGCTGTCCAATGCCGAGGGAGCCTGGCTGGGCCGGTGTGGACAATGCAGTCTGAGGGGTGGCCCATCTCAGGAGGAGACTTAGGGGCACCTGCTGCTTCCTGGCCCAAATGGCGTTCTCTTACAGTGGAGCTCTAAGCATGACCTCTGGGAAGCAGCGTGTGAGCACATAGTCAGTGTGGTGCACAGGTGGAGGTCGGCGTAAGGAGGGCCTCAGGCCCCCAGATCTCCTCCAGCATCCCTGCAGCAAGGACGCATTGCCCAGCCAAGGGGGCATGGAGGGGGCCTTTGGCCTATGGGGCAAGGGCAGGGGCAGCTCTGATCTGGGGGGGGTGCACTGGAGTGGGGCTGAGGAACTCTCTCTCTCTACCGTCCTCTCCAGTGAGACAAAAGGCTGAGAGCAGCATCATAGAAGAAGCAACAACAATGTCGCTCGAGAACCATCACTGACCAGATCTGGCACAAACACTCCAAGGGAGTCGAGAAGAAAAGAGGAACTCAGAAACGACTGGATGTTAACAAAAGTGGCAACTTTATTAATATAATTCTTTGTTTTCTTTCAAATTCAATTTTTATTAATTTTTAACAATAATAACCATTAACAATCATAATAAACACAAATGGACTTCCCGCGCACCTCCCTTCGTGAAATAACAACTATGAAGTTTAGCCTTATTATAATATTAATTAAAAAACACAAATTTAAACCTTTAAAATAAAAAAATAAAAAGAACCATTAATCTACCCAACCTGCATTTCAAATTTCAAATCCTGCTGTAAGATCAATAGTAGGAAAATAATTATTTAAATACAACAAAAAAGGTCTTCAATCTTCCTTGAAACGTTCTAAGCTTTGATCTCTTATCAATGTTGTAAGTTTTGCCATCTCTGCATATTCCAAAGTTTTTATCAGCCAATCTTCTTTTGAAGGCAGTTCATTACTCTTCCATTTATGTGCATATATTATTCTGGCCGCCGTAGATGCATACATGAAAAAAGTTGAGTTATTTGTAGAAATTACTCCTTCTGTTATTCCTAGCAGGAAGGATTCTGGCTTCTTAGGAAATGTCACTTTAAATATTTTCTTTAATTCATTATATATCATGTCCCAATAGGCCTTAGCCTTCCCACAGGTCCACCACATATGGAAAAAAGTACCTTCAGTGTGCCCACACTTCCAACATTTGTTTGAAACATTTTTATACATTAATGCCAGTTTTTTTGGTGTCAGATACCATCTGTACATCATTTTATAATAATTTTCCTTCAAAGCATAACAAACAGTAAATTTTAAATCACTCTTCCATAACTTTTCCCAAGCTGCCATTTCTATATTATGTCCAACATCTTGAGCCCACTTTATCATAGTTGTTTTAACTACTTCCTCTCTTGTCTCCTCTAAAAGTAACATTTTATACATTTTAGAAAACAATTTTTCATCATCTTGGCATAATTCCTTCTCAAAATTCAAAATCTGATCTTCAAATCCAACTTTAAGGTTTTTCTTATAAATCTCATTTAACTGATAGTACTGACACCAATCTCTAACCAAGTTTTTGTATTTCAGTTAAGCTTTTTAACTTACAATCATTTCCATGAAAATACAACAAATCTCTGTAAGTACCCCAACACATCTGCATATTTACTTCTTTACGCGAAAAAGCTTCGATTGGGGATATCCATAACGGAGTTTTTTGTTCTAACCAGTTTTTATATTTTAACCATACCCTCATTAAACTCCTTCTTACATAATGATTCAAAAAGTCTTTATGTATTTTACTTTTTTCATACCATAAGTAAGCATGCCATCCAAACCTTCTATCAAATCCCTCCAGATCAAGAACTCTGGGGTTTCTCAATGTTATCCATTCCTTTAACCATGTCAAACAAACAGTTTCAAAATACAACCTTAAGTCTGGCAAGGTAAGACCACCTCTTTCCTTTTCATCTGTTAAGTTCTTAAAGTTTATTCTTGGTCTTTTCCCCTGCCAAACAAACTTAGTTATATCCTTCTGCCATTGCCTAAAACAAGTCAGATTATTAATTATAGGGATAGTCTGAAAGAGAAATAACATTTTAGGTAAAACATTCATCTTCACCACTAAGATTCTTCCCATTAAAGATAAATTCATTTTAGACCATCTTTGCAAATCGTTTTTCACTGAGTTCCATGTTTTAACATAATTATTGGCAAACAACAAAGAGTTATTATTTGATAACCAAACTCCCAAATATTTCACTTTCTTCTCCACTCTTAACTCACTTATTTCAAAGAATCTGTCTTTAGTTTTCTGATCTATATTTTTAGTCAAGACCTTGGTTTTAGTCTTATTTATATAAAATCCAGCCAGCTGACCAAATTGTTGTATCTTATCCAAAAGTCTTTCAGTCTTGTCCATTGGATTTTCTAAAAATAGCACAACATCATCTGCAAAGGCTCTCAACTTATAGTCTTGTTTCCCAATTTTGGGACCATGTAATTCATCATCCTCTCTAATACTTCTACAAAGCACTTCTAAAACCAATATAAAAAGCAATGGGGAAAGTGGACAACCTTGTCTAGTCCCTTTTTGTATTACACAGTTATCTGATAATTCCCCATTTACAATAATCTTAGCGTATTGTTCTGAGTAAATAGTTTTAATTCCTCTAATAAAGTTATTGCCAGCAGTTATTTCTTCTAATAGTCCCCACATAAATTGCCACGAAATGTTATCAAAAGCTTTCTCTGCATCCAAAAAAATCATCGCCATCTGTTTATCATTATGTTTTTCGTAGTACTCCAATACATTCAAAACTGTTCTAACATTGTCTCTCAATTGTCTCTTTGGCAAAAAGCCAGCTTGATCTTCATGAATGAAATCTCTTAATACAACTTTCATTCTTCTTGCCAAAACAGCAGCAAAAAGTTTATAATCATTATTTAAAAGTAAAATTGGTCTATAATTTTTAACTAATGTTAGATCTTGATCTGACTTGGGGATTATTGCAATATTTGCATACTTCCACGAATCCGGCATAATCCCTTTTTGTAAAATGTCATTCACAGTCCATTGAAGAGGTTGTAAAATTTGATCTTTAAGTAACTTATAATACAAGGCTGACAGTCCATCAGGCCCAGGGGCCTTGTTGGATTTAGCTTGATTTATTGCTTCTGTTACTTCCATAAGTGTTATTGGAGCATTCATAATTTCTATTTGTTGCTGAGAAAGTTTTGGAATATTTTTTATTCTAAGAAACTGCTCTATTTTTTTGTCTTCTACTGTTTTACCTTTATAGAATTCTGAGTAATATTTGAAAAAATTCCATTCTTATCTCCTTTCCATTATAAGAGAGCCCATTTTTTGTAAGTATTTTGGATATAAAATTTTTCTTCCTCTCAAATCTAATTTTCCAAGCTAACAACTTGCCTGGTTTGTTTGCAAACTCAAATGATCTTTGCTTAACATATTTCAAATTCTGCTCAAGTTCATTTGCTATTAACATAGAAAGTTGTTGTTGTAAGATCTTGATAGCCTGAGAAACCTTCTTCTTATCTTTAGTCCATAGCAGTTCCCTTTCCTTTTTGGAGATCTGCATCAATAATGCCTCTTTTTTCAATCCTCTTTGCTTTTTAAAATATGCATTTTGCTGTATGAAAAAACCTCTCATAACCGCTTTACTTGCATCCCAGACAATTTTGTTATCCATTCCTTGATTTAGATTCAGTTCAAAGTAATCCTTTAACTTCTTTTTAGCTTTCTCGACCACGTCTGCTTTTTTCAAGAGGTATTCATTCAGTCTCCACCGAAATGAAGTCACTCCTTCTTTCTTCCATGCAAAACAAATTGGATTATGATCTGAAAATGTCCTAGGTAAAATGTCCATTCTTTTCATATGAGATGTAATAGCTTTAGATGTCCAAACCATATCTATCCTTGAATGTGATTGATGTCTTTCGGAAAAGTAGGTATATTCTTTGCATTAGAATTTTTAATTCTCCATAAATCATAAAGATCCATATGTTCTACTAAGTCAAAGAATGCTTTAGGAAGTTTACCTTGTAAGTTCCTATCCGGTAAATCAGATTTTCTATCCAGAGATGTCGAAACAACTCCATTAAAATCTCCCAGTACAATCAGATTAACATTCAATAAATCTGCCATCTTTTGATCCAAATAGCTATAAAATTCAACTTTCTTTTCATTGGGGGCATAGATTCCAATTATCACCGTTTTGATTCCGGAAATTAAAACTTCCAATGCTAATACCCTACCTTCTTCATCTTTAAAAATCAATTTAGGTTCAAATTGCTGTTTGACATAAAATACTACTCCTCTTTTTTTTTTCTTGTCTAAAGAAACAAATTCTTGTCCCAGGGCCTTATTGACCAAATTTTTTTTATCTTGTTTTCTAATATGAGTCTCTTGTAGACAGACAATGTCCAAATTTTGTTTTTTAAGAAAGTGAAAAACCCTATTTCTTTTAATTTCCGAATTCAACCCATTTACATTCCAAGAAAAAATTCTATAGGTATGTTTGTAATCCATATGAACTAATTTAGATTACGTGTTTATGGAGCAGGGTGCTCAGAGGTTAAGTCTTTTTTGTATTTCCGCCAAAATTCTTGTGCTTTGAGGAGCTCAGTAAATCTGTTCTTCTTGCTCTTGTAGAAAAAAGAGAGTCCCTCTGGTAATTCCCATCTGAAGCGTATTCCATTGGCATTTAGTGCATCAGTCAAAAATTTGTAATCCTTGCATTTTCTTAAAATTCTAGCTGGAATTTCCTTCAAAAATTTTATCTGATGAGCTTGAATTGTTAAAGCTGTGGTAAAATGAGCCTGAATGATTCACTCAGCTATTGATTTAGTAGTGAACTGTACTAAACAGTCTTTAATTAGTTTATTTCTTATAGCAAAGTCAGAGTTTAGACGAAAAGCTATCTCAGTCTGAGCCTCCATCTCTCCAGCTGTGATTCCCAACAGTGATGCAAGTTCCTCTCCAAGTAGTTTCTTAATATTCTGGTTAGGAGTTTCTGGAATACCCCTAAACCTTAAAAATCTCTCTTTTTGTCTTAATTCCAACAAAGCCATTTGGTCTAATAATTTTTCTTTTTCCTCTTTCAGTGATCCCACGTCCTTCTCTAGAGCTTCAACCCTTAATTTAAATTCTTTATTATCCTGTGCTAGTTTCTTGACAGTTTCATCAATATTTGAAGTTTTGTTATTTATTTCATTCATATTCTGTTTCATCTGAGTCATATCTAAAATGACTTGTTGAAGGAGAGTGGTGTTTGATTGAAGAGCAGCAGAATTTGATTGCAATATTTGTTTCATCTCAGACAGAGTTTGGTCCATAGCTGCAGGTGTTTTAGTTTCCCCCACACCTGAATCTGGAAGTGAAAGTTTCCTGGCTTGTGTATGTATCTGACTCTGATGAGGTTTCTCTTTGCCTTTCATAATGACATGAAAGGGTTAAGAAAAGAAAAATACTTGTTCAGCAAAGTTTGTCCTTGATCTCAAAACGGAAAGTAAAAGCCTGTGTCTGTTTCTCAAATATAAACAGCTCTGCAGCGTAGCTTCTGTATCTAATCACTGGCAGTTAGAATTTTCTCACGGTGGTGTGGGACATCTATTGTTTCCATTGGTTAAAAGGAATGACAGGCAAAGTCCATAGCAAATTAGAAACGGCAAAGCGTCTCTTCTTTAAGCTTAAAAAAATAATAATCGCCACTAATAAAATCTTTTCCAAATATTAAAAATTTTTTAATCAGCAATTCAAGTCTTAAGTTTTAATATTTAGCAAACAAAAAAGAAAGAATTCCTTTCTTTAATTGTAATCCAAAGGAAAACTTACAGCCTTATCTGTAGCGTCTTTCCCAGAAACGCAGGAGGAATTTCCACAATTTGTCATCATCAGTCACTAGAGAAGTGAGCTTCTTGAACTTTCAAGCATTAATTATATCCAAGCCGTAGAGATTGTCTGCCGGGCAGCTTCAGTCATAAAGATTCCCTGAGCAGGAGATGAGCGAAGATGGAACCCTTATCCCTGCCAATCAACTTAAGACAAAAACCAGGCTCTTCAGCCCAATCCCTGTATCAAGTGACCGGCATATGGGAAGTCGTGGTTTATCTTGTGTCAGTCCTTTAATCCAGGACGACATGGGAGGGTTTTGAAGCCTCAAAACCCTCTTATTTCTCCTGCTCGGTCTTCTCTTTGCAGAGAAGCAGACAGCTATGCTGGCAGTCCAACCGGAAGTCCAACTGGCAGTCCAACCCTTGAATTCTTCAAGCCGTCACAAAACTTTCTAACTAAGGAAAACAAAAGAGGAAAGAATGGAGTAGGCAAAAAAACTTTCCATCTCCCCCAATCTGTTGGAAAGCCAAAAATTCCTACTCGGCCCCCAACGGGACGACCAGCAAAGCCCATTCTGTCTCTGGGAGGGAGGGGGAGGGAGGGAGAGAAGGAAGCCTGGGGTCACACCGAAGGAGAGAATGCTAAAGGCAAAAAAGGGGGGGGGTCCCAGCCAGCCCCCAACCGGACCCCCACTTCTTGCAAAGCTGCTTCTGTGGGGTTGCTCTGCTCCTCCTCCCTTCCCACTCCTGCAGCCCATCAAGCACCTGCTGCTTCCTGGCTCCAAAGCTGTTCTCTTATGGAGGGGGGGCGCTTGCATGCATGACCTCTGGGAAGCAGCGTGTGAGCATGTGGTCGGCGTGATGCACAGGTGGAGGTCAGTGTAAGGAGGGCTGTGGGCCCAAGAGCTCCTCCAGCATCTCTGCCGCAAGGGCTCATTGCCCAGCCGAGTGGGCGCAGAGGGGGAGGGAGTCAATTTCCGCTTCCCCGCCCTCCTCTCCTTTCCACCCGCAGGCACATGCTCATGAGGGCTGGCTGACCCACAGGAACACATCCCAGCAGGAGGAGAGGAGAGGAGGGGAGAGAGGAGAACATGGCTGCCCCTCCTCCTCCATGCCCAACCAGCAGTGCCACAATGGGCCATCACAGCAGGGACTCTGGAGGCTCCCTGGGGACCTGCAGCCCTCCTCCAGCCTGTATGGTCCTGACGCCTTCTTCGGCCGCTCCCCTCTGGGGCGAAGGAGGCGGAGCCCCTTTTGTGTAACAGGGAGGGGAGGGAATGCGCCCCAGACTTGGGGAGGACTGGAGGGGAGACCTGCTGCTGGCAACCTCATCACGTGCTACACAGCATGGAGCAGGAGGGAGAGGAGGATTCTCTGGCCTGCCACCGGGCAGCAAGCACTAGGGAGCGCTACTGGGGCTGCAGAGGGCCCCCAGAGTCTCCCGGGCTCCTCTGCTGCTGCACCGGTTTGGGGAGGGAGCGGAGGAGGGAAGTGAGGCGTGGCTGCAGGAGTGGAGGGGGGGAGGAGCACACCCTCGGCAGGGGAGGGGGCGGATGCCTGGACGGTGCTTCCCCTGGCAGAGGAAGCCAGGCCGCTGGGGAAGGGGAGAAAGGCGGAAGGAGGAGGGGGCGCTCCCTGGCCAGCTGGTGGGAATGGAGGGAGGCGGTGACCTTGCCCTCCTGCTGGGGCCACACAGCCTCCCCGGACACAAGGAAAGCCCAAGAATGGTTCCAAAAGGCCACTTGGGGGCAGGGTGGTCCTGTAGCCTCCTCCCACAGCCTGACAGCAGAGGCAAGGGGAGGGGCTTCCGCACCCCAGAGGCGGGGCTTCCTTGGGCCAGGGGAGTGGAGCCTGCTTCCCCCTCACTCCTCAGACAGAACTGCACTTCCCTGCTGTCTTCTTGTGGACAGATCTTGTGTCCACGGGGTTGGAGGAGGTCTTCTGGGTGGTCTGGATCCACTGCGCTTCATGGTGTTTCCCTTCAGCTGCTGATCTTCAAGGGGAGAGCACGGGGCTGTTGTTCCTGGAAAGAGAGAAGGACATTGGTTCAGAGATTGGGGGTCTTCTCACACTCTCCCCCATGACACCACCCAGCACCAGGGACTCCTGACAGAATATTTGTGTCCTCATTTCCCAGAGGGAAGAGAGAGATTTCCTCTTTCCCTTTGGCTACTTGTACAACTGGCCACAAGGGCCGAAGATGGCATTCCAACACGAGGGAGGGTTGCCCAGATTCCTGCCCGCCCTTCCTGCAGCCCCAGCCCCCTCCCTAACCATCGGGGCCCCTTCAAGTGAAGCCCTGCCTTGGTCTACTCACCAGTCGGTCAGGTGGAGAGATCACCGTACTCTGGCGGGTGTCTCTTCTTCTTACAGCCCGCCCACAAGCGCCGAACGGCAGCCCGCAGCCCGTGCCGGGAGTGGAGGGAAAAGGCCTTCTTCACGATCTTCTCCGTCTTGCAGGCAACTCTCCCGACCTCGGGGTCATGGTCGCCAAGCAAGCTCTCCAGCGCTGGAAGGATGAAGGAGAAACTTTAGAAATGGCATGAAGAGATCACCCCACCCTTCGCCAAGCCCCACCATTTCCACACCAAGAGGGAGCAAGTCCTGACTCTTTCTCCCCTGCACTCTGGGAAACCCTACTGCTGAGCATCCCTGAGGATGCAAGCGGGACCTTCCATTTGAGGGGACAGGTGGCCCATTCCAGCTCTGTGGTCCCTAAACCTAGGCCTCTCCCCTCACAGAAACTGCCCCTTCCCACCCAGAAACCGGCACTTACCAGCATGGAAGGTCTCTTATGTTCCCTTCAGTGAGGATGCTGCCCTTTTTGTGGACCTGGTGACCTAAAAACAAGGGTGGAAGGAATGGGACCACAGTTCAGGACTCTGCGCATGGACAGCCCACTTCCAATCATTCAGGAGAGGAAGTCCTCCCCTCTCTGATCCTTCTGGGACTGAAAGATTGAGCCATTCCTCCAGGGAATCTGAAGTCACCTTGGGAGGAAATTAAGCCAAGAGACCTCGCTAACGCTCACTGGGCCAGTCCTCCTGGGCAGCAAACAGCTCCTGCTCCTCCACACCCTTCTGGCACTGCCCTCAAAGAGAGTGAACCCTTGCCCACCAAGATGACCCACTAAGGAAGACCCAGAAGTCTCGTTTCGCTTACCGATCAGCAGGGCAGCCATTCTCCTCACTGAAGGCTGCTCGCTGCGGAAGAAGCCCAGGATATTGGTGGCCTCCATCTCCACGGCGTCCTCTGTGCCAAGCTGCCGAATCTGGGTTCAAGAGCAAAGACAAATCTCGAGTGAGCAAAGCATCGCCCAAAGGTCCTTGAGCCATTTGAGCCGAGGGACGGACAGGGAGGGGCTGCCCTTACCAGACGCTTGGCGATCTTGTGGAGCAGCTCCTGCAGGCTGTAGGAGTCCCGCGCCAGCAGCCTGCCCTCCAGTGCCATAGGAGGGCTTCCGCCAGGAGGCTCAGATTGTCCTTCGCAGCCTGCCAAAAGAAAGACCGGAATGGGAGTGAAAAAGCCTCCCAAGGGATTCCAAGAAACCTCTTAGGGGGCTTCAAGGAGTAGGGGAGATTTTGGATATCAGTGGCCTCTCCGTGGCTGAAGCACAGCCGAAGGCAGCCAGGTTCAAGAGGGGAAGCTTTTCCCCAACCCAGGAAAGAAGGGCCCTGGATGAACTCTTGGAAGAGAAAGTGGAAGGGGGTGGAGAGGTCCATTCACTGAAATGTTTCAGGGATTTTTATTAATTTCTAATACAGAGAATACAAAAAGCAAGGGGGAAAATTGAATCAAAAAGATAAAAAACATCTCAAAACTTCTATATATTGTGGTAAAGTACAATTGATAAGATACAGATTTACTGTCTATACCATAAGAGCTGATCATGTGATAACGATCAGATTTAGGACTGGAAACCCTGAAAGGTTTCAGAGAGGCCTGGATGGGCCAAGCCACAGCGGGACAGCTCGCTGATTCACCACCCCGTGAGGCTAACTCTGGGGCCTGCCACTGGGCGGCTGGACTTGGGGAAGCCTAAACACCTTCGTAGGGGTGGCAGGAAGAAGTGGGCCCTCACCTGTGCTACCTCCAGGTCCTCATCCTCCACATGCATCAGCACCGCGATGAGGGTCGTGATGTTTTCTTCTGTACCCTCATGATGGTGGTGGCGGTGCTGCAGGAGATCCAGATGGGTCTTCATGGCTGCCCTTCGGATCTTAGCCTCCTCCTACAAAGAAGAACAGGGGTCGTTATTAGGGAGGAATTCCTCACCTCCATCACCATGAAGAAGAGCTTGCATGGGTCTCAAGGGGGTGTCCGGTTTCCCTTCTCCAACCCAGTCGGAACCTGCAGGATGGCCGGCCCTCATAGAGCCGGGGCGGAGGGCTGGTGTGCAAGTACTCACGTGGTGGAAGAGAGGGCGGCACAGGACAGCCAGGACAGCATTCACTGTGGCCTGGTGTTCAGATGGGCAGTGCCTCAGCTGCTCCATGAAGGCCAGGACCCCCAAAGTGGCTTCCAGACTAAAATCCTGCACTAAAATCCTGGGGTTTCTTTGCCTAGGGTGAAAAAAGTTGGATCCTCGGAGTTCTTTCAAACACATGCTAGTCCACCCTCTGCTAAACAGACCACAGGCCTCTCGGGGAGCTGATGCCGCTTGGCCACCATCCACTGCCTTGGGGAGGAGATGACTCAAGCCATCCCAGAGGCACAAAGAGGGGGGAGAAGGCGGCATTGGCACATGTGGGGAATCAGGGCTCCCACTGAGAGATGCATTCCTGCGCCTTTCCTTAAGGATTTCTCCTTCATCCTGTGGCAAGAGTTCCACAGGCTGAATCCACCCAACTGGAGAAATCTCCCCATCACACCATGGGATGCCTAGGAGCACCAGTCCCAGGAAGGGCTCCTCAAAGTATCCACATCTGGGGTAAATGCTGTCACTCACCGCCTTCAGGTTTCCATAAATGTGGAGAAGACCCCTTTTGGTCTTGTAGCGGATGTTCTGGCTGGGATGGACTAGCCATGCTACCAGGAGCGTCCAGGTCTTCTCCAAGGAGGCGAAGTCATCATCCTTCAGGAGCAGCTAAAAGAAGAAGCAGAAGACCTATAAGCCCCTGGGACCAGACCCTCCTCTCAGGGAAGCCCACACTGAAGAACACGCTTCTCACCTACACAAAGAAGGCCACCTCTGCGAGGGAATGCTCTTCTGGATCTCCAGGCTGAAGATGGAAGCCAGGTATTCCTTCAGCCTGGTGGCCACTGTGGAGGACGGTGTCTGGAGGAGAGCCCTGCAACACACCAGAGGCCCCTGCTGAGTCCTGGGAGGGAGGCCCGGACAGAACAGACCTGACCCAAACCACCCCAGCCCTCCTGAGATATCTCCTATTCACTCCTACTTACCTCACCAAGAGGGCCACACCCTGGAGGCAGCTCTGCGGAGAACACAGGGATTCCCAGCAAGTCTTCTCCGGGGTCACCTGTGCCACCCTCTCCAGCAGGGTCCGGACAATCTGTGAGGTCTCCCTGGAGAGAAGAGACGGCTGCTGTCCCCATGTCAAGGGTGGAGGCAGTGGACAAGGGAGGGAGGGAGTTGGACCATGGGAGGGAGACCACAGGGGTGAAGTGACTTTCACCACAGCTTGTTTTTTAATACTGCAGACGCATTTTAAGATTCTCTGTAGAGCAAAGTGGACTGCTCACTATGCAGTCTCCCCTGTGAAGCTGGGGGAAGGGACCACCGTGCCAGAGTCACCCCAACAGGTCAGAAATGCTCCTCACCCATCAGAGTGGGACATGGGAGAAATGACCCTAGCCTGTCCTCCCAGAGTGCTGCAAGGAGGACTTGCTGGCCTCACTTTCCCAAACGCCATGACTTACTCAGGAGGCAGGTCTTGGCTGTCTCGGTTCCCGACTCCCTCGGTGGTGTTCTGCAGGCCTGTGAGGATCTTGTTGACCAGGCCCACCAGGAGTTCGGGGAACCTCTCCTCCACCTCACTGGCATACTCCACACACCGGATGACGTCCCCGATCTTCTTTGTTGCTCTCCCCTGAGGAGAAGAGGAGAGTCAGGCCTCAGCACACAGTCCGAGGGACAGTTATGGGTCAGGAGAATCCACAGGCCCAGGCCAATTACATGGGTGTCTACACCTACATCTGGGTCTGGATGATGCTGGCTCTGCCTCAGGGTGCATGAGGTCAACTGGAAGGGAAAGACATCCACAAGGGGAAAGGGCAAGTCCCCACTTCCCATGTGAACAGTGACTTCCATCCAAGCCGCCATCCTGTGTAGTGCAGGAAAGGAGGGGCAGAGGGGTGGAGGGGGGTCACCCTTGGTTTGTGCCCCTTACCTCTCCCAGATGGACCGAGGAGAACCAATCTGGGGCCAGCTGTCCTCTTCCTTCTTCCTCGCCCTCGATGTTCCTGAGAGAGGAGAGGAGAGAGAAAAGCTGCTCCAAGAACTTTCCTGTTGGAGATGGCAGCCAGCTGAAGAAGAACATGGGCACCCAAAGAGATGCTAAGCAAGGATCTCGCCTCCCTTGGGAGGTGGCTGGCAGGGGAACTTCATCAGGCCAGAGATCTCCCAAGTCCAGCCTTTCGTTCCCCACTGAGAAGCCCTGGGAAGTGTTCAAAGGGGGCTTCGAGACAGGAGCCCTCCCCTGCTCCTTCTCCCCAACACCCGCTCATGCCAACAGCATGGGGGTCTCGGAGCTCCCTCTGTTAATAGCCAGCAATAGACTTGCTGGTGTCTGTCTTGCACCTGCTGTCAATCGGCTTCCTTGGGTGAACTCCCCCTCCAGAGTCCTCAGGGAGCAAGTTGGAGGAAACATCCCTCTATGGGGCTCAGACATGGGGGAGCTGCCCCTGTCCCCTGCAGTCTTCTGCTGGCTACGCTAAAAGCCCCCCAGCTCCCTACTGGCTCCTCAGCTGAGAGGAGGGTACCTACCTGGCCGAACTGGGGGTCGGTGGAGAGTCCCACACCTCGTCCTCGATGCTGCTCATATCATGCATCGTGTCGTCCTCGTCTGTCGAGGAGCACTGGGGAGAAGAGAAACGGGAGCGTTCCAGGGCTTGCATTGGCCTTGCGAGGCTTCTGAGAGGAACCAAGCCCAAGGGACACATTGAGTCCAGGCAGCACCCTGTTCCTGCTGAGCAGGGCTTGACCACACTTTCCAGAGGAACAGGTGGTTTGGGGTCATCCATCGTGCTGTAAGGGGCGTTAATGGTTCCAATGAACGGATGACCCTCTAAAACAGGGCTGCACAACTTCGGCCCTCCAGCCATTGTTGGACTACAACTCCCATCATCCCCAGCCACAGTGGCCCATAGTCAGGGATTATGGAAGTTGTAGGCCAGCATCTGCAGGAGGGCCAAGGTTGTGCAGCTGTGCTCTAAAATAAGACAAAGGCATTTGGCATCTCTGCCCGGAAGAGCCTTCAACCGCATTTTCAACCCCATCCCAGTGCCTCAACTGGAGCCCTGAATTTTCTTCACACCCCACCCATCAAAATCCATCCCACCCTGCGGCATCTAGAACTGGAAATGTTCCAGGTTCTGTCTCCTATTGGGGAACAGGGGACACACACACAACCCAGAGCCCGTCCACGTGAAGAAATGGATGATCTTTCCTGACCTCTGCCGAGGACGAGTCTGCCACTTGAGATTTGGCGTCTGGTATCAAAGTGTGTTTATACACACACACACGTATGTAATAGTCTTCAACTGGCTTCTCCTCCATGAACATGTCTAATCATTTGCTGAACCTAGTGGCCATCACCACATCCTGTGGTTGTGAATTCCTTCGCTTTCAATATGTGAGGAGAAAATGCCTTTTCTGGGCTCTGTGCTGCACCTAATGCCAATCGACTCCTTGTGTTGAACTCCTGTCCTTGTGCAGTGAATGGGCAGGGAAATATCCCTCCAGGGTGCTCAGCCTTTTCAGAAATGCTCATCTTCCCCTGCAGGCTTCTTTGGGCTAAACTAAGAAGCCCCCGACCCAACCCCAACGCCCAAGGCTCCCAGGGAAGGTGATCCGCCTCTATGATCCCTGGAGCGGCACTTCAGCTGAGAAAGGTACCTGGGTAAACTGGTGTCACAGTCCCCTTCTGACCCCTCGTCCTCCACACTGGCATGTGGAGTCTCGGCCCCCAGGAAGGAAGAACTCTGTGAAGGAGAGAAGGGGGAGAAATGGCTGCTCTGGCCCTCGTGTTGAGCTTCCCAGGCTTCAGCAGGGAAAAGGCCAGCCTGGCACCTCCCAGCGGTCATCACCGGGTGAGCTGAATGCAGGAAGTGGGCCAGAAATGGACATTTTATGTCCCTGAAGAGCTACAGGGGAGGCCGATTCTGCACGACAGCATGACCGTTTCAGAGGTTTAAGCAAATGGCTGTCAGAAGGTGGCTGCCCACCCGGTAGCTTCTCAAACCAGAGCCATTCCACATTCTCTCTGCTCCTGGGCAACGCGGGGGACCCACACGCCCAACCCACAGTCCTTCCAAGGGAGGGACTAGATGTTCCTTCCTGACCTCTCCAAGGGATGGCTCTTCATCAGCAGCAGTGTTGTGTAGCCTCCTCTGAACGGTGCTTGGCCTCTGGACGCTAAGAAAAGAAAGAAAGAAAGAAGACACATGAGATTGGAACATGAGTGCTTAGAAAGAGCTCTGCTTGATGAGATGAATGAGACATGCAGCTCAGCACCCTGTTTCCAGGAGTGGACAGCCAGATGCCTGCAGGAAGCCCACAGGCTGGGCATGGAGACACCTGCCCCCCTCCCCAGCATTTCTCTAGGCAACTCAGAGATGTGGTGGTTCCACTGATATTGTGGCTAAAACCCTTGAATGGCCCTCTTCTCCAAGAGGATCCCTTCTAAATATTTTTTGAAGTTAGTGTGGCCATCAGCATATCTTGTGGCAATGAATTCCCTAAACTTTGTTATGGCTTGTCATAATGAGGGCCTGCTCTCCTCTGTCCTTGACCTGCTGCCTATCAAGTCCAGCAGGTAAATTTCACTTCCAGTATTGTGGAAGGAGGAGGAGAAAAACAACCCTCCATGCTGCTCAGAGCTTCTGCCCAACCCCGGCTTCTTGCTAAACTAACCACCTCCCCCCGCACCCCGGCATGGGCTCTTAAGGAAGGCTTCTGCTTCCATGAGCTCTGGAGTGGCCCCTCCAGCTGAGAAAAGAGTACCTCGGGGAACTGATGAAGCTCTCGATGTCCAGCTCCTGATCCCTCGTGTTGACCTCTGGGATCTCAGCCTCTTGGATGTCAGGACCCTGAAAATGAGGCAAAGGAGAGCAATGCGTGAACTTGTGCTCACTCTGATCTTCCTAGGGCCTTGGATTTTTAGGGTGGTTTCCCCCTTCATTTTCTTTCAGTTCATTTTTATTTCTTTAAATTATTTTGATGTTTTTTTAAAAATCTTATAAAAAAAAGAAACAGTGTGTTCTAACTTTAACTGTGTGCCAGGGCACAGCCAACACATGCTTTTGGTCGTTTTGTTTCATGGTATGTTCAGCAATGAACCTCCATTGTGATATGATCCATTGTGGTCAACAAAATGGCCACCATCCTTCAAAATGGCCATTGGAACAGCATGCCAAGTAGGTCTCCGAGTTTTCTTTCTTTACCAAAAGAAAAACCGTTATTAAGAGAAATGCCAGTGCATAGGAGCTCCAGAATTGAGTGCTTATTCCTGGTTGTCATTTCTTCTGCATTCCTTTCATGGGGAATGGAAACAAATACGAATGGGATCTACTGGCATCTATTCCCATTGGCTCAAGAAAGGAGGGCACATGCCTGCAAATGTGCCGTTTGGCCCTGAGAGGAACCCAACCCCATCAGTCTTCTTCCTCCAGACATCCTCTCCTCTCCTCTCCCCAGGGAGCAGGGTTAGCTCACCCTTCCAAAGGGAGAGACAAGGTGGGCCCCAGAGTCAGGAGCGAGGGCCATCCCTCCTGCTGTGGAGTCTCTGGGCTGTTTTTACCTGAGGTGACCATAATTGTCTCTAAAGAAATGCCTCTTCAGTCAAGAGACATTGAGTATCTATGCCAGGAAGACCCTCTCATCTCCTGATCCATGTCAGGGTCTTGGAAACATTTGATGCCTCACATCCAAACTACATGAACCCAGAAAGGTGGCCATTTGAAGGAGAGGCAAAGGGGTGCAGAATCCTTCCCCAACCATGACTTCCCCACTGTAATTATCTGGCTAACATGCAGCCACTGGATTGCTTTCCCTTTCTGAATCCGTCCCAACCTCTGTCTGCTGCAGGCGGAGATGCAATCTCCCCTCACTCCTCAACCATCCCATCCACAAAAGTGACAGGAATTGTGTCCTTGCCTCACAAGACCATTCGGTGGCAATGGTCTGCAGGAACCACCCATCATCCTCAACCGTGAAGACACTGCAGGAAGAAATACAATGGCATGAGTACCTCGGAAGAGCCTTGCTGGATCAGACCAAAGATGCATCTAGCCCAGAACTCTGCTTCCAATAGGGGACAGACAGATACCTCCAGGAAGCTATCCTCTGTGACCGTAAATCTAGTGGACATCACCACCACATCTCGTAGGACTGAATTGTTCTACAAAATGTATGAAGATGTCATTTTTGTCTGTCTTGCACCTCTTGCCAGTCAGTTGCACTGGATCCATCCAAGATCCAGACTGGCAGGAGGACAGAAAACCTTCCCTACACAACTTTTCAAGTAGAAACTCTACCTCCTCCGGGAACTGATGGCAACCGCTTCATCCAGGATCTCATTCCCATTGGTCACACTGCGAATCCTGGAGCCGTCCAAGAATGACTTCTGTGAAGGAGAGAGGAGAGAGGAATGAGTCCTCTGATGGCCACTTGATCTTTCCAGGGCGTCTGGGGGCCAAACTCAGAAATCAGTCGTCCCACCCCAATTCCTGGGGAGTCAGGTGAGATCATAGGTATTAGACCAGTCAGGCCTCCTGCTGTATGGGACACTGTGGTTTCACAGTCAAGGGTGGTGCTTTTAAATAAGAAAAGCCTAGCTAAGTTCTTCACTTTGCTGGGAAGAGCTACTGGCCACCTGATGCAGCCTCATGTTTTGAGGGCCCTTCTGATGCTCAACTACATGCTAAGCGAAGCCAGAAAGGGGGCCATGTGGAGCCGAGAAGTGGCAGAGGGGAAGGAGTGCCCAATCTGCCCCAAGGAAGACTTTCCCATTCTAGTTCCCCTCCAGACTGCTCCCTTCCTGGATGTGTTCTGTGCTTGGTAGTCCAGAACAAAAGAGAACTTCCGGACTTGGTAGTCCGGAACCCTGGAGGGAGAAAGCGATTTGGGGCAGGAAAGAGGAATGAAGAAGCAAGGTTGGAAGACAGGTAGAAACACCCCTCTTCCCATCCCAAAAGTTCCCATGCTGCTTCCTCCATAGGGAGGGTCTCCCACCTTTGCATGAGTCACTTGTAGTCGAGCCCGGATTGTCACTCATCCCACCCACCCAATTCACTGCTACTACCACTGCAAATATCGATGCAGATGGCTTTTCCAGACAAGTTCTCTAAACGTTCCTCCAACCTGCTGAGACTGGGTCTCCCACACTCCCTGTATACTAGCTTCAAATGGGGTCTCTCCCGCCCCCTCCCAACCCTGCCCTGTACGGACTGGGTTTCCATCCCTTACCAGTGACCATTTGCTGGTTTCGGCCACGGAGCGCTCTTCATTAGTCTCCTGTGGCTGGAAGTCACTAAGAGGAGAAACAAGACAAAAGACACAAGTGAGTGAGTGTGTCGAAGGAACGCTGAGTACCCAGTTTCCAACAATGGACAGCCAGATGCCTCATGGCAGGGCGTGGAGGCAAGAACCCTCCCCCTCCCTGCAACATTAATGGAATTTAATTTAATTTAATTTAATTTAATTTAATTTAATTTATATATCACCTAGTGTAAAAACCTCTAAAACATCTCAGCTCCCTGGTTGGGGCTTGGAGAGTGGCTGCCGGTCAGAGTAGACCACCATGAACCGAGTAGAGCAATGGTCTGACTCAGCACCACCTGTTCTGAGGGACTGCCATGACCCCCTCCTCTGCCCCCCAGAGGGGTTTCCACTGCTTCCTTTCCCCTGCTACCACTCAAGGAGGCACCAGGGGATCCAGCCCTGAAGAAGCAGCCAGCCACACCCTGGCTCCAGCCTCCCGCTCTGGGTGGCTGCAGGGCTCACCTGGAATCCAGGGGCTGAGAAATGCTGGGCCAGGCACACCAGCCCATGGAGCCTCTCAGCCCCCCAGCCCTCAGAGAGCAGACTAGGGGACCGATCCCCCCACCCCGCCCATCCTCCTTTGAAACCCTAGAAGAGAGCTCAGTGTGCATGAGAACCCTCCCTGGCCTCCTGTGCCTGAACCCCTGGAGCCTCCCCCAAAGCCCAGCTAGCTCAGACTGATGGGCTTTGGAGATCCCTTTGCCTGCCCTTGCTGCCTTTCCTTTCTGTCTGGTGCTTCTTGTGAACAGGGACCTCTTTGGGGGGGGCAGCTTATGAAACCCTGGCAGGGGGCATGCTTCTTGAGAGGGTCCCAAGTGGTCTTCAAATCCAAGGTGCCATAAATCAAGACTGGGCCCAGATAACCCAGGAGGATGTACCTGAGAGGAGCCACAGGAGTAGCCCCATCAAGGCTGCCCACGCCGCGGAGTAAGGGGCATCCTTCTCCCATGTCCTGCCAAGGAGAGAGGAGAGCAGGAGTGAGGATGGGCTGGGCCAGTTTGTTCAGACCCACCGGGGTCATCCCAAAGGGACCAGGAGGGACTCACTTCCTAGATTTCCCACCGTGACTCAAACCGCTTTGAGAACTTTGGTGGTCTTTCCCCCCCATTGAACCTCTTTGGGGCAGAGTGGTGAACCCTCCCTTTGAGCTCCTTGCCAGAGGAGGCCATGTTCAGTGTTCCCGCGTGGCCCAAAATGGACAAAATTTTTGCCAGTGAAGCAGTTTCCCATCTTTTTAGGCTAGAAATGGCTTCACCTGCTCAATCTGGCCAAGCTTTTTCCCAAAGCAGAGGAGCCAGAGGAGCACAAACAGGGCTTTTCCAGGGAAGGGAGAGAAGCAAAAATCACTTCCCTTACTCCCCCACATTTCAGCATTCATTGTGTTGTCCACTGTTTTGGAACAGTTGTCAACTGAAAATGGCAACTGGAGACTGCATTTGGGCTGGACACTCATTGGGTAGAGTTGCACAGTTAACTTCAGAGCTCTACCTGATGAATGGCCAGGCAGCTGGTTCCCCTGAGTCTGAATCATAATAGGTCCATTGAAATCAGTTGAAATCAGAAATCGAATGAATGAATGAATGAATGAATGAAGAGAAGTACAGCTAAAGCTGATTGGTGCATTATTGCTGGTTTCTGCCTTGGAATTGGTTCACCTTCTCTCCCAATGGCTAAGCTTTATTCTGCTTCTGAGAGACTCTCTACTCAATCCTAGAGCCTGTATCGAGTCCTTCCCAAGGACCTAGGATGACTGAATTTTATTGTCAGTGTTGTTGCTGTTGTTATAGATATCATCGCAAAATATAGGCTGTTCCCAGTAAAGTTGCTTTTTGTAATTGTTTATTATTATTATTATTTATTTACACAGTCAGACAGGTGTTATTGACTGGTTTGTTTTATCCAGACATCGAGTCCTTCCCAAGGACCTGGGATGACTGAATTTTATTGTCAATGTTGTTGCTGTTGTTATAGATATCATCGCAGAATATAGGCTGTTCCCCCTAGAGCTGCTTTTTGTAATTGGCTGATGGTGATTTCTGTGGCCCCGATGGTGTTGAGGTGCTCTTCAAGGTCTTTTGGAACTGCACCCAGGGCGCCAGTTACCACTGGGATTATTTTGGACTTCTTCTGCCACAGCCTTTCAATTTCAATTTGTATATCTTTGTATTTGGTGATTTTTTCTATTTCTTTTTCTTCTATTCTGCTATCCCCTGGCATTGCTATGTCGATTATTTTAACTTGTTTTTCTTTCTTCTCGACTACAGTTATATCTGGTGTATTGTGTGGCAGATGTTTGTCTGTTTGAAGTCGGAAGTCCCATAATATTTTTACATTATCATTTTCTTCAACTTTTTCAATTTTATGGTCCCACCAATGTTTGGCTACAGGTAGCTTGTATTTTTTGCAGATGTTCCAGTGTATCATCCCTGCTACCTTGTCATGCCTTTGTTTGTAGTCAGTCTGTGCGATCTTTTTACAACAGCTGATTAGGTTTCTTCTTTATTTGGTGTTTCTAGGTTTCTTGCAGTTTCTCCTTCTATGCTTTGATAGAAAAGTCTCTGATTCGACAGGAATTAGAGATTCTGCCTGTATTGTGTAATTCTGGCTTCATATCTGCTAATCTTCTTGGACACTGCTGTTATTTGCTGCTTTATTATTTCCAGGACTTCTCTAATTTTCCTTGAATCTAGGTGGTATTTTTGGATCAGATATTGTTTGGTGTTTTCATTCTTCAGCTTCTTGTCTTTCATATCTTTCAATTTACTAGCATCTGATCTAAGCCTGGAGATTTTATTTTCTAATCTAATCTTCCATTTAGGTGATGTACTGCTTTCTTTTTTGACAGGTCCACTGATCTTATATCCGAGCTCTTGTGTTGTTATTGTTGCTGCACTGTACATGAGTTGGTTTGTTTCTTGCAAATTCTTGGTTGTTATTTCTGCAAGTGCAGCATTGACATCTTTTAATGCCTGAGCGAGTTGTTTTTTGGCAACTGTTTTTAGAGCTGGAAGTCAAACCCTGGTGGTGGTTTGGTTCATGTGCTCAGTTATTTTTTTGCTTTAGTTCTTGTTGCTTTTCTGTTAAACGGCTTTTGGGTTTTTGAGGTGAAGGCAAAGGGGTGGTTGCCTGGTTTTGATTTTGAAACAGTTCAGTAACAGTGGCATCCTCGATTTCCAACACCTCCTCCACCTGCGCCTGAGCAACTTCTTCAATTGGTGGTAATTCTTCTTCCATATATTGAGCCTGTGTTGCTCTTTCCAGTTCTTCCAGCTCAACTCCTGTGAATACTTTATTTCTTATTATGTATCTTCTCTGGTCTGCTAGCCTTTGTTCTGTTATTTCTGTATCTGGATGCTTCTCTTTTCAAATTTGGTACATTCTTTTTAAATAACTTCTTCTAGTTGGACTAGACTTGTAATAGCAGATCATTATTTCCTTGTTGGCATTTTTCGTATATTTTTTTCGGTTAAGCGGCGTTTTTTCCAGTAACTTTGCTGTCTTCAGCCCTGGTTGCTCAACTGAAGATCCTGAGTCCTGTTGCCCACTTGCCACCAGATGTCCAGGGACTATAGCACCTGGCGCGGTCCTTGTTGACCTGGGCAACGACCAATCCGGTATAGATTTATTAAAGTTACGTCTTACCATATTTTTGATGGGAGAGGCACTCTTTGTCTGGCTCCTCTGGTGAGACCTGTCCAGTATGGTTGGACCTCTGGCATAGCTCTCACCTTCCTCAGAGCACACAAGCCCCACAACCACGCCAAGGTAGTGCTATTATTATTATTATTATTATTATTATTATTATTATTATTATTATTATCTGTAAGTAAGTAATAATTTATTACCATCAATGACCAGTCAGCATACACACCAAAATATAAACCAGCATAAAAACAAAATCAAAGCAGTAAAACTTGATAACACCGTATCAGGTTATGCAAAAATCTCATTTACAACTAAGTTGTTCCCGTCTGAGTTTACAGGCTGATGCCAGAATCTTGCTGTCCCTGCTGTGACAGCTGCATGTTGATCCGCCAAAAGATAGGAGATGATTGACCAGGCCTGTTTTTTAAACATGGTTCGATCCAGATAGTACAAATGCCCCTATAATAGGCACAGTGTAAAAGAACATGTAAGGCAGACTCAATGTCACCTGAACCACATGGACATAATTAGTTCCTTAGGGTATCCCCTTAAATCTGCCATCCAAAATGGCAGAAGGCAAAGCATTAAACCATGCCAGTGAAAAGGCTCTCCTCTTAAGGTGGTCAAGGTATGCAGCTGGCTGGGGGTGGTTTGAAAAACCACCAGGGGCGTAGCTAGGGGAAAGGGGCCATGTTCATCCCTCTCCCTGGCAGCCCCCCAGAGTGAGGGAGATAATGAAGAAAATAGGGAGGGGTGGAGCTGGAGGGCCCTCAGGAGCTGGGGCCCCGTGTTCTTTGAACCCTTTCGCTCAATTATAGCTACGCCCCTGAAAACCACCTAAAGTGCTACTGGTGGTAACCAGACTTAAATCCAATTGCTTCTCCATATCTGCCACACGCTGTTTAATAATTTCTGTGGCAGCACCATGACCCAAAGCCAATAAATGTTGCGATGAGAAGCCATATCTGCCCAAATTGTCATAGAGGCTCTTGCACCAGGATGAGTGAAACTCCTCTTTCAGAACCAAGGAGGCAAGGCCCTGGGGGCAGGCATTAAATGTACGAAGCCACACCTGTGCCTCAACTCTGGTCAACCCTGTTTCTAGATGCAAGATAGCATTTGATATGTATCTGGGGACTTGAAAAATGGCACAAAGAAATCAAGATTGAACCACTTCTAAGGGCTTAAAATTACTGGTGGGACAACATTTGTGCCAGTACAACATTTGTGCCAGTATTTTAGCCTGATCCACCCTAACTGCTGCAGGAATGTAACGTCCCCCATTAGTGTGAAAGAGTTTGAGTACAGAAGATGCACTCCTCTGCGCACTTGCTGCCGCGTATTCACATTGTGGGGCCCACGAACCTTTTGCATGGAAAACTAGACCCAGGTACTTATAGGTCTTCACCTGCTCGACCCTGCACCCATTAATTTGCCATTTATGTTCTTTTGGTCTCTTGGCAAATACCATGACCTTGGTCTTTTGTGTGTTTATAACAAGCGACTCATCTTCACAGAACTGTGTGAGTTTTCATAGGGCCCTCCTCATACCAACTAGCATTTTTGATAGTAAGGCCGCGTCATCGGCATAAAGTAAAACCGAGATGAGTCTACCAGCTAGCTTAGGCTGATGGATGTCAGGGTTGTCTAAGAAGGGGATTAAGAAATTAATGTAAAAATTAAACAGAAAGGGAGCTAAAATACATCTTTGCTTAAACCCCTTCTGCATAGCAACAGGTGGCCTTTATTATTATACTTTACTCTCAATGAGGTGTTTTCGTATAGCATACAGATGAAGAAGAGTAATCGTTGGTCTATGGAGGTACTGGCCAATTTGCTTCCGAGTCGAGATCTACAGATAGGATCAAAAGCAGCTTTGAAATCAATAAATGTCACATATAAGGAGGAGGAATTGCTGGTATACTTTCCCACTAAGTGTCTTAGAACCAGGGCCTGATCCAGTGTAGATCGGCCAACACGAAAGCCAGCCTGTTCATCTCTAAGGATGTTATCTTGCTCTGCCCAATCAATAAGCTTGTTACAAAGATGTCTAGCTTACACTTTGCTAACTATGCTCCGCAAGCTTATTGGGTGATAATTAGATGGGTTGGAGTGCTGACCATTCTTATGAATAGGGGCAATAACAGCTGTGTTCCATTCTTCCGGTATACAACCTACCCGATAGGAGAAGAGATTTGCCAAAACTGGGGCCACCAATCAAGATCTGTTTTTAATAACTCATGACTGGCATGAGACTGGCACATGGGGCTGGCACATGAGCAATCAATTGCTCTGCCAGATTGTCGGGGGTTTCCCCCCTGCAAAAGTCCAAGAATTAAACACACACACGGCTGTGGAACTATAACATTTTTACACTGCTTTATTGCAAACTGCCTCCCCTACACACAAATTACCCCTTGCATTAACCAGCTTAGCTCCCCAACTACCACCTAAATTCTAGCCCTCCTGTTGCTGCTGTGTTCATCATGGTCTTCCTACCGGTAAAAACCATCTTTCTTCTACAGTCAGTTCTTGACATTTTGCTGCAGCCTGTGAACAGCTTTTAGTGGGTCTCTAGCACCACCGTCTGGACAACACCATGACTGTGCAATGGTCTAATCTGCAGCAGCCCAGAGAGGCTTCCTTCCTGCTGAGGTGTTATGCCAGAACAGCCACTGTTTGCCCTCTTTTTGAGGGGCATCTCTATGACATTGTGGACATCACGTGGCTAGCCTGTATATTCCCTGTACTCCAGTTGTGTCTGTTCAGATCACAGGGAATCTCTCTCTTTTTTCGTAAAAGCACATCCAACTTCCCCCCTTTTTAATAACAGTAGCACGGGGATTCTCACCCTTGGGTCCCCAGATGTTGCTGGACTACAGCTCCCATCATCCCCAGCCACAATGGCCTTTGCAGCACAATCTCCCGAGATGCAGATTGATTTAGTGCTACTATTCCACCTTTTTGGAGAGGCAGGGTTTTTGATCAGTATTCCCTGTAATAAGGATTCCCAGGGAGTTGTTGACTACAGTGGCCATCATCCCAAGCTGCAAAGCCATTGCAGCTGGGGAAGATGGGAGTTATAGTCAACAACATCTGGGAATCCCTGTTATAGGGAATACTGGTTTTAATGTGTGCTGTGACAGGTAGCGTATCACCTGGGATCTATAGTTCTGCACCCCTTCACAATTACATTTCTAGTTGGCAGTATTATTTTCTCAGTATGGTTTTTAAAATGATCTTTTAATTGCCACTAATTGTCTGCTTCTCTCTCTCTCTCTCTCACACACACACACACACACACACACACACCACATCTGAATGACAAAGCACTTCTGTGCAAATCAAATCCATTATTAAAGTTTGAAAACCAAATGATTGCATGTGCCATTCCAGTCAGGAGCATGGACCATTAGCCCTGACTAAGCTGCACTTAAATCAAAGTGACAAGCTCAAGGGGTGTGTTGGATGGCAAGGCAGAGCGGGCTTTGGAGTGCCCCCACCCCGGCCGCCTGTCAAACCCGGACTGTGCTCAGGCAAGAAGCGCATCCGCTTTTCCTTTGCTCCAGCTTTGAGTGATTTGTATTGCTGGCTGCGTCTTTTAGTCTCTTGCTATTTTATCGGGTTAATCTTTTATGGTTTAAACGGGTTTGTTTTAGAATGCTGTTTGCCGCCTCAAGGGTCTCTGCCTAAGCGCTGGGATAAAAATATCTTACTACAATCAATCAATTAAGCATTTTGGACTTTATTTTAGCGTGCAGCCAGACACAAAGCATGCAGTTCTAATAATAACTCTTGTGCCATTCAAAAATTCAAGTTAGGGAAAAGTGATGTTAGATGATATAAAAGGCCATGAGAAACAAACTAACCATGAGAAACATTGAGTAGGCATTCCTGGATCCTCTAGAATCCAGACCCTGATCAAGCGGACCCATTTCTCCTCCTCCTGCCAAAAGATGCTTCCATGCCCATTTCTAGTCATCTTTCAGGCCATCCATCCATCCCTTCTTCCTCTTTCCACTTGATCTTCTTCCTGCTAGCTTTCCTTCTAGCATTAGTTATGGTATTTGATATTTTACTCCTCTGAGGCCTACTACTCCAGTTTACGTCTCATGATCGTCTGTATTATTTGTTTGTGTGTTTTTGCTTTCCAAAGCACTTCTTCATTTGTCGTTCTGCTGGTCCATTTAATCTTGAGTATTCTTCTGAGGCACTGCATCTCAAAGGCTTCCAGTTTTTTATGTGCTTCTTTCTTGATGGTCCAGGTTTCACATCCATACAGCAGAAGAGACCAGATATAGTTGTTCTGCCATAGTGCTGTCCAATTCCCAGTTCTGAGGATTATTGCTATTTGAAAACTTTTCCCACTCTGTGGGAACTTGACTTCTATATATCATGGAATCTGACAGTCGGCAACCGAGTCTTTGTGCACAGACGAGGGAAATGCACAGGTGTGTGTGTGTGTGTGTTGTAGCAGTGCACACTGTGTGCCCGAATTGCACTCACCTTCTACTGTGCAGTTCTGAATTTTTCTTTTTGAAATGCCCAGACAGAAGGGCTTTGGCCAAAGTGGAATAGCACCCTTGCAGAGCCTACATTTGGTCCTAGGTTACTCTCCAACGTTTGACAGATGAAAGTAGGGATATGCTCATATGTTGGCTAGGATTATAATGCCTGAACCACCCCCTCCCCAAATACATACATGGGAGTGGACTGTTCTCAGAATGCTTTTTGTTTTTTTGTTTACTCTGCAGTTTATCAATCAATCAAAATATTTGGGAAGCATATTTGCCTGCAGGATATGGACAAAAGTTCAAAGATGCCTCTCCTGCCTCTTAACAGCAGGTCTGCCTGTATGGTGTGATGCCTGGGTCCCAAAAAGGATGCAGCACATTATTCTGGGAGCAAACCCAGCCACACAAGAACCTTCCATGAGGGGATGGGAATCTATTGCCTCTAGCATCCTCTCCTCACACTCCTGGAGAAGCTTGCAAGAAGCACAAGGAAAGAAGAAGAGGAGGCACCTGGCACCCTTCCCTCCTCCCTACCCCCGCCCGGGGCATGCCTGTGGCAGCATTTGACACCTTGCCTCAGACACTGCAATAGCTTTGGCCACTCCCGCCGAGAACGCCTTTGGAAGTCTAAAAACAAGTTACTAGTCCTGATGGTCAGTGGCAGCTCAAGACCTCTGTGCCTGAGGCAGGGAGCCAAATGTTGTACCCCCCCCCTTCTTTCCACAAACCCTCCTCCCCTGCTAACAGAGCAGAGCAAATCCCCTGCTAACAGAGCAAAGAGGCATTAAAATGGTGATCCTCTTTATTTAGCAGGGGGAGAGCAACTGGCCCTCTCTATCCCCAGCACAGCAACCCTCCAGTGGCTGTTGCTGGTGTCTATCTCAAGTTTCTTTTTTAGACTGTGAGCTCTTTGGGGAAAGGGAGCTTTATCTATCTATCTATCTATCTATCTATCTATCTATCTATCTATCTATCTGTAAACCGCTTAGTGAACTTTGGTTGAAAAGTGGTATATAAATATTTGTTGTATTCGTATTTCTCCCTCTCTTGCCCTTTTTGAAAAGGTGGGGGTAGGAGGGCATCAAAGTTGCTGCCTCACTGGCAGCCTCATAATTGACTGCCTGAGGGGTCTGTCTCACCCGGCCTCATGGAAGGGCCGCCCCACCAATTGTTATGAAGGCATGTATGGAGGAGAGGTCTATCAATGGCTACCAGTCGGAGGGCTGTGGGTCACCTCCAGCCTCAAAGGCAGGATGCCTCTGAGTACCAGTTGCAGGGGAGTAGAGAAGGCATGCCCTGAACTCCTGCCTGTAGGCTTCCAGCGGCATCTGGTGGCCCACTGTGTGAAACAGGATGCTGGACTAGTTGGGCCTTCTTGGGCCTGATCCAGCAGCAGGGCTGTACTTATGTTCTTACGTTTGCCAGCATGTGGGTCATGCTGGCTGGAATGTCTGAAGCCAGACTGGGGGGCAGGGCAGGCTGAGTGCGATTTTCTGTGGCCTGGAAGTTTTACGCACAGCAGTTTTACCGCAAGGTTTTTGCTTTTAGCTCGCATCTTCTCCAGAATGGAGAGTGCAAGTGCACATCTCGGCCAGATTTTCCCTGAAGTCCCTACAAGTTATCGGGGAGCAGTCCACATGTATAATTCAGGTTTTCAACGCGCCTGAGTGTAGCCCGATCTATCTCCGGAGTTTAAAAAAAAACCCACTATTTTCAGCGTTTTTTTGAGACAGCTTTAAATTTGCAGTAAAGCCTCCTGGTAAACCCGCAGTAAAATCTGCTGTGCATAAAACCTCCAGGAGGTGGACCTTCAGCACCAGGCATAACTCCTGGCCTTTCCTCATGACTAGTGGAAGCCAAATAATGCAGAGGGGGGAAATAATAAGGTATGTTAAATGAGAGATACTGGGCAAATATCCATTTGTGTCATTTATAGATATTGCAAAGTTCAGCACTTTGTACTGGATTTGAATGACACAGGAGAGCTGGTCTTGTGGTAGCAAGCATGACTTGTCCCCTTAGCACCCTGGTTGCATATGAATGAGAGACTAGGAGTGTGAGCACTGTAAGATATTCCCCTCAGGAGGTGGAGCCGCTCTGGGAAGAGCAGAAGGTTCCCAGTTCCCTCCCTGGCAGCATCTCCAAGATAGGACAAGATTTTATTTTATTTTAGGGCTGAGAGAGATTCCTGCCTGCAACCTTGGAGAAGCCGCTGCCAGTCTGTGAAGACAATACTGAGCTAGATGGACCAATGGTCTGACTCAGTATATGGCAGCTTCCTATGTTCCTGGAATTTTTATTTTATTTTTTAAATGGGCTGCAAACACACCCTCCTGATGGCACAAGGAGGTCAGTCCTCACTTCGGGAGTCTTGCATTTGTATGTTGACACCAAAGGGTGGCACTCTTTCCTTACTCCCATGAATGCAGGGTGTAGAGGAAAGGTGACAGGGAACTGAAATCCAAGGCATAGGCTTGTGTGTGTGTATTTGCAAGTGTGTGTTTACGCGCGCGCGCGCGCGCACACACACACACACACACACACACACACACACACACACACACACACACCCCTAACCTAGCATGACATTTGTGACCATTCCAGGGCCTACTCAGGAAAAACACAAAAACATTCGCAGCAAGTAAAACTATTTTTAAAATAAGATTAGATACATTTCCCGTTGGGGGAGGGGGTAGCGGGTCTCCATGTAGGCCTCATTTATGCAGAAATCGTCAAATGATGTACGTGTTGTGTTGCTTCAGTTTGCGGATAGGAACCCTTGTGACTGAATGCCTTGCTTTAAAAGTCCCTGCACGTAGGAAACTAGCATAGCAGGAGGGAAAGGACTGCAGTCTAGCCTGCTAGATGTCCAGGGGTGGAGATTTTTCACCTACTTTCCTTAAGGAAGGTAAGCCTATGAAATCACCGGACATTGTACGTGTGCGTGTTTGTGTATCCCCCCACCTTTGCGATGCCTGGACCTATATGAACCAAACTGAGTACAGTTGTAGGGATATCTCAGCGTAGTTTGTGATGATGTCATCCACCCCAAGATGGTGGACGCATGAATGTTTGTGCAAGTGGGCTAACTTTTGAACCGCCTGACTGATTTGAACCAAATTTGCTACAGCAGTAGGGGCACATAGAGACACTTCAATGGTGTCATTCGTGATGATGTCATTCACCCTGATCCAAGATGGCGGACATGTGAACGTTGGAGGTGCAAGTGGGAACCGATTCAGACCAGATTTGGTGCAGTTGTAGTGAGTGACACCAAGGAACACCTCAAAGGCATACTTTGTGGTGATGTCATCCACCCCAGTTCAAGATGGTGGACATGAAAATGTTTGAAGCGCAAGTGGGCTAACTTGTGAGCTGTCTAACCGATTTCAACCAAATTTAGTCCAGTTGTAGGGATAGTGAAAGGAAAGAAGGCAGACTTGTTTTTACTATGTTTACCCTGCAAACAGTAGCAGCTCTTCCTAGTGACCAAGTTTGCTCCTCTTTCTTTCTGTGTGCAGACCACACAACTCGGCCAGCCTGCAGCCAGCACAGATCTCAGGCAGGTTGCGAGGGATAGGAGCAGCTTGAGTTGCCAGGAAGCAGACGTAGCTTCACCTCCTTTGGTGGCCCCCGGCTCCTTAGGACAAGTCACTCCTGTGTACAAAGGAGCTTCCCGTGTGAGCTCCCAGCTGCAGCCTGGCATGGTAGAGACACTGGCTTATCACTTCTCTTAAATGCTTTCTAACTATTTTAATTTTTAATTGTGTTTAATCGTTTGTTTAGCTTGTTTTTATTATTTTTATCCATGCGTACTGGCTAGGGCAGGCCTGCAGAACATACGACCCAGGGGCCAGATCCGGCCTGTAGGGACATTTTTGCTGGCCCACAAGTAGCCAGCAACAGCTGGAGCCACAAAGAACTGGCATTTGTGTGGGGCCAGCAGAGTTGGGTACCCCACTGACTGAGCAGGGCAGAGCTTATTTTCTGGCCACTTGGTTAAAATTGTGGGCCCTGGGGGCTGGGGGAGGGACCCACAAGTAAGCAATAATTGCTTTAATTAATACTGATTGATTGACTGTGCCTTCAAGTTTGTTGTCGACTCCTAGCGACCACATAGATAGATTCTCTCCAGGATGATGTCTTCAGCTTGGCCTTTAAGTTCTCTTAGTGGTGGTGCATTCATCACTGTCGTAATTGAGTCCATCCACCTTGCTGCTGGTTGTCCTCTTCTTCTCTTTCCTTCAACTTTCCCCAGCATTATAGACTTCTCAAGGGAGCTGAGTCTTCGCATAATGTGTCCTAAGTTTTAATTATTTTTAATCCTAACTTGGTTTTCAGGGTTTTAATTGTTCTGGTAGTTTAATTGTTTTTTAAGATGTGTTTTAATTGGTGTTCATATTTATATTTCTGTTTTAATTGTTATTGGTTTTAATGTTTTCTGTTTTTAATTGTAAACCGCCCTGAGCCATTTTGGAAGGGCGGTATAAAAATCAAAGAAAGAAAGAAAGAAAGAAAGAGTTTGAGCCTGGTCATTTAATAATAACACCTGTCTGACTGTGTAAACAAGAAATAATAATAATTCGATTTCTATACCACCCTTCCAAAAATGGCTCAGGGTGGTTTACACAGAGAAATACAAACACATAAGATGGACCCCTGTCCCCAAAGGGCTCACAATCTAAAAGGAAACACAAGATAGACACCAGCAACAGTCACTGGAGGGGTGCTGTGCTGGGGTGGAAAGGGCCAATTACTCTCCCCCTGCTAAATAAAGAGAATAACCACGGTAAAAGGTGCCTCGCAGGAGTAACTTGGCATTTGTGCCTCAAGCTTCCCACACATCAAGTCATGGCTGTTTCCATCCCACTGGGGCATTTGAATGGCACACCTCTAACCGAGGACCTCTGGGTGAGGCGATATAGAAATTTCATAAAGAGAATAAATAAATAACAAATAACAAACATGCTGCAGGTTGTCTGCTTCTGTTGGCTCTGGGTTAGGGTTGCCAAAATCCCACTGCCCGAATAAGGGACATGAGGTGGGGAATATGTGGGAATCATTGGGAACCTGGGTGCTGTTTTATTTATTTATTTGTTTGTTTAATGGATTTTTATACCGCCCCAAACCAAAGTCTCGCTGTATATGTATTTACCACTTTCAACTTAATCGACGGAGGTTCGAATCCTCACTGATGTGTTTCCCAGACTATGGGAAACACCTCTATCGGGCAGCAGCGATATAGGAAAGATGCTGAAAGGCATCATCTCATACTGCATGGGAGAAGGCCATGGTCACCCCCTCCTGAATTCTACCCAAGACAACCACAGGGCTCTGTGAGTGCCAGGAGTCGACACCGACTTGATGGCACGCTTTGTCTTTATAAGTTACAACTTGGATTGCGACTCCTCTGCTTATTGCTATAACCATGGTTAGATGGTTGCCTTGAGCCTTTTTGCTGGGATGAAAGAAAGGAGTTTCATTTGCTTGGGCTTCCCCACTCTGCCAGACTGTTGCTGGGCTCTGGCTTCATTAGCAGGGATTTCTCTGCTGTCCCTGCTTCAATGGCATGATGGATTGGGGGGGGGGGATGGTGTCGGTGAGGCAGGGGCTGTGTCCGGTAGATGGGCAGAGCTTGAGAGAGATGCTGCTAGCTGGTCTCCATCTTGGCTCCGCCCAATTCTACTTTTACTACTGATTTCTAGAGTCCTTTATCGTTTTTGTAATTCAATAGCAATCGTTTTATTTTCTCTTCCCATGTGATTGCATTGTGTGACTCACCTCCAGGCTTCTAGTATGTCACTTCTAGTATGACACCGGGAGGCTAAACAAACAAACAAATAAAATGGCTCCCTGTCTCCAAAGGGCTCAAACTCTTGAAAAGGAACAGAAGACAGACACCAGCAACAGCCACTGGAGGGATGCTGTGCTAGGGATGGATAGGGCCAGTTGCTCTCCTCCTGCTCAATAAAGAGAGCACTATCTAACAGCCATCGCTTGCGTGATTTTCATGATCCTGCTACCTGAATAACGTGAAGGTAGCAGGGGCGTAGCAAGGTTGGAGTGGGCCCAGAGACAAGATTTTAAAATGCCCCCCCCCCAAAGTCCAGGGCCTCCGCACACCCCAGGCCCCCAAGGATTTAAGTCTGATATTCCAAAATAAGTATGCTGCCTGCAAATACATTTCACTGAATACACACACACACGTCACAATATATAGTGATATACATTGAGTACTATACATTTGCATTACTTTTAATGCCTAGAACACACTAGAAAGATGAATGATTAAAATGGGCCCCTCGCTGCAGATTAGCAAAGGAGACTTTCAACCATGCAGGGTGAGCCTATGTTTGTTTTCCCAGAATTCTGAACAAATTCAGTCAAGTTTGATTGCAGGAGGTTTTTCACAGGAGGCTTTTAAAGCCCTTTAAGACACATCTCCTCTGGAATGGAGGTGCTGCATTCACATGTTGGCCAGATTGACCCTCAAGTCCCTGCAAGTTATTGGGGAGCAGTTCACACACAAGAAAAATAAAATAAAATAAAAGCACAAGACATGCTTCACAGTTCTCACTCAGACCTTCTGGGTTGCAAAACAACTTGAACATAAGTGCATTTATAAATGAATGAATGAATGAATAAATAAAATTAATAAAATACTGTTCCAGAAGTTTTTGCAATTTTCTGCCATGAAACAAGCCACTTATAGGACTTTTTAGATAGTTTTTTTTAAGCCAGCATATTTTCCAAGCTGTTTCAAAATAAATATTCAGAGACTTCTCGGTCCCTCCCCCCCCCCATATCCAAGCCCTATGGCAAGCAGATCCCTATATATGGGGGGGGGGGGGGCGGGAAAGGTAACCACAAAAAGGAGTTCACACTCTACCTGGCAAATGCTGGTCTGGGTTAGGCAGGGCTTAAGCAGGTCTTCTGCTGCAGAGAACACTCTGGCTGCCTCCTCCTTCCTGGCTTGCTTGGGCCCTACTCGAGTTCAGGCTTCACTGCGGCCTACACGGAGGCCTCCGTGGAAGCCCCGCCCACCCGCCGATCAGCTGAGAGGCGGGAGAAAAGGAGCTCTTGGCAGCCTGCCTGCTGCTTCCATTGCGGGCCAGCAGAACAAGCAGGAGAGACGGCGAAGAGGGCAAGTGGCTGAGAGGCTATGGGGCTGGGCAGGGGGCAATGGGGAGCCACGTGAGGTGCCTCTGGGGGGCCCCTCCAGGCACTGGGGCCCCCAGACAACTGTCTCCCTTGCCCTATCATTGTTACACGCCTGGAAGGTAGCCAATCACTGCTGGCTGTCAATGTTTTTGTTATTATCTGCAATATGGGACAGTTGGCCACACTAAGCCTGGAGCCCATCAGAACCACGGAAGGTACCCTGGAAGGGAGCGAGACAGAAAAGGAGTTGGGGCTCACGAATTGTTTGTTACTTGTGAAAATAAGTGGCTCGATCTGAGCCATAGGCAGGGGCGTCGCTAGGGGAGGGGTGGTGGTCTGTGTTTGCCCCTTTCCCTGTTTGTCCCTCGGAGCGAGCGAGATAATAAAGAAAATAGGGAGGGAATGTACCGGGGGGGGGGACGGCTTCAGAAGTTGGGGGTCCTGGGTTCTTTGAACCCATCTGCTCAATTATCGCTACACCCCTGGCCCGAAGTTTTTCCCATTAGCTGAAAATAAGGGCCACATGGCATCCCGTAAGGGGCAGGCAATTTGGGGCTGAAATAAGGGACCCTTGTTACCTTATTAGCCTTACTCTGGGGTGTCCCCGCCAAGGCGCGAAGGGGCCAAGCCAGCACTCTCTTGCAGAAGACAGGACTTCCTGCAGCGTTGCCTGGAACCTCAGGCCGAGGAGGGAGGAGAGGAAGATACAGCCCGCCTGAGGCCAAACCTGCCCCCCCGCCCAACTCACATCCCTAACTGTTCTTTCCTGCGGAGAGGCTGTCCAAAGGTTACCCTGTCCCAGCACAACAGGAAGCAAGACAATGGCAGAGGCCCTTATCTCCACTGCGCAGCCCTTCCAGGTGCTGCTGACCTCCTCCCGCCGCCTTGGAAGTGGGGGAGCCAGCCACTGGGGTGTGCGGGGAGGGGGTTCGGGGCAGCCGGCAGACACCTCCGAGCACAGCCTCCCAAGGCCAGCGGTACTGCGGTGGGCGGGGAAGGAGGCTGGCCAAATTGGCCTGAAGCTATTCCTGGACATTTCCCTTCCCAATCCTTTCCACGAAATCTCCGCGACTGCTATTGATAGTGGTCTGGACGTGGATGCCGATTGCTGGGGGAAATCAGCCAGTGGGAGGAGAAAGCAGAAGACACAACAAGTGTCCTCATTTGCACTGTCCTTATTTTCTGGTCCTTGTCCCCTGAAAACTACGGCCCCTATTTGTAGCCTACTTTGTGCACGAAAGCAGGCTTAGCTGGGCTGCATGCGCACGCATGCAGGTGTGCACACTCGGCACCAGCTTGCTTGTCTTAAGGAGACGCCGGGGGGGGGGGCAGCTCCAAATGAGGCATAGCTGCCTCTGGTTCCTGGCAGCCCGGCTGCACCTGTTTCTTTCATCCCACCCGGCCTTGCATTAATAAGAGCCATGCTGCCTGCAGGCTGACCATTCATCAGGTAAAGCTGTGGACTGGCCCACAGGGCAACAGGGCATATTCCCGGTGCGCCCCACGGTACTCAGCAGCAGTGGATACTCCCACCCTTAAGTACCCGTTCTGCTCAAAACCCAGCGCCCTCCCCACAGACATTCCACTGCCATCTCAGTGCCCCCAGTCCGCCCTGGAGCTGTGCAGGTGCAATCGGGTTGCCGGGAACCAGAAGCCGCTGAGCCTCATTTAGCCCCCCCCCCCCGCTTGTTAAGACCACCCCCAGCACAGGACCTCCAGTGACTTGCTGGTGTCTGTCTGATGTTTCTTTTTAGATTGTGAGCCCTTTGGGGGACAGGGAGCCATCTTACTTATTTATTATTTCTCTGTGTAAACCACCCTGAGCCATTTTTGGAATGGCGGTATAGAAATCGAATAAATGATGATGATGATGATGATGATGATGATGATGTCTGTGTTGACAGAAGAACACATGCTAAAGTTGCGGTCCAGGGGAGGAGGTCCTAGAGGATCCTGCTTTCGTTTCAATCCACCATCATGAAACAATACGGCAGCCACGCACATTACAAGGACCAGCTCTTAAGAACGTACCAGAATAGTCCCCAATACCTACCCACCTCACAGCACATGGGAGGGAGACTGGAGAGTTCTGATGGGGGCCCTTTTCATAGCAGTCGACCACCTTGAAAACAAACAGGAACATAGGAAGCTGCCATATACTGTACTGAGTCAGACCATTGGTCTATCTAGCTCAGTATTGTCTTCCCAGACTGGCAGCTCCAAGGTTGCAGGCAGGAATCTCTCAGAGATTCTTGGAGATGCTGCCAAGGAGGGAACTTGGAACCTAGATGCTCTTCCCAGAGCAGCTCCACCCCCTGAGGGGAATATCTTGCAGTGCTCACACATCAAGTCTCCCTTTCATATGCAACCAGAGCAGATCATGCTTGCTACCACAAGACCAGCTTTCCTCTCTAAGACAACAGAAGTCCTGTGGTTTGGATGTTGAAAGAAACAGAAAGCAGGCTCAGTTTACTTTCCTTAGAACTTATTTTCAAATTATTTGTTCTTCTTGTATCTTGAGTCTTTGCAATGTAAGCCACTTTGAGAGTTTTTACTTAGACCTTATTTTCACATTATTTGTTTATCTTGTATCTTTGCCATGTAAACTACTTCGAGAGTTTGTTTGTTGGAAAGTGGTGTATAAATACTTTTAATAACATTACAGGGGGATCCTGCTGGAGTTGTCTTGGGGTTTCAGCCTCTTCCTTGGGTCCCTGGGCAGGAAAGAGGCAACTGCAGCCCGACAATAGAGCATCAGTAAGTAAATTGAGAGCCACTGTGGTGTAGTGGTTAGAGTGTTGGACTAGGACCAGGGAGACCTGAGTTCAAATCCCCATTCAGCCATGAAACTCACTGGGTGACTCTGGGCCAGTCACTTCTCTCTCAGTCTAACCTACCTCACAGGGCTGTTGTGAGGATAAACATAACCATGTACACCATTCTGGGCTTCTTGGAGAAAGAGCAAGAAATGTGAAAGCAAACAAATTCATGTGTGTTAACACTATGGCCCTCTGGTGCCCTGCCTGCCAATTCACACGCTGGTAAGGTGAACTACTACTACTATTACGAAGAATATTTTATATTCCACCTTTCAACAAAAGTTCCCAAAGCAGTTTAAAGGTAAAGTGTGCTGTCAAGTCGGTGTTGACTCCTGGCACCCACAGAGTGCTGTGGTTGTCTTTGGTAGAATACAGGAGGGGTTGACCATTGCCTCCTCCCGCGCAGTATGAGATGAAGCCTTTCAGCATCTTTCCTGTATTGCTGCTGCTGGATATAATAGCAGCGGGGATTCAAACCGGCAACCTTCTGCTTGTTAGTCAAGCATTTCCCCACTGCTCCACTTAGGGGGTCTTTAACAGCATCAAAAATGCTAATTTCTTAGCCCTGCAAGAGTGGCTTTGTGAAACCTGGAATCTGGCACCTGTGTTGAAATTAACTGCATTTGTTGGGCTTTGTGATAATGCATTTGGCTTTTTGCTTATTTTCCATACTTCAAACCAGCGTTTTGTTTGTGAATGTCTTTGTCATTCAGAGGTCTCTTTTCTTCCTGATTTGACTTCTAACTCCCTTTGTAATTTAATGAAATGCCTTTGGGAAAAGCTTGCTGCTCTGCAGAGACCAATAGATAAGCTCTCCCATCGCCCTAAACTTGTTGCCACCAGGTCCAGAAACTTTAAATTTCCAATTTGATAATCTCCATTAAAGATGAGGATAGGAGGGTGATGCTAAAATTCAGCCTGTGGTCTAGAAATTGGGTGGGAGGAGAGGCTAAGAAACCAGCCCCAGATAAAAAGAAACCAGCCACGGATAGTTCTCACCAGATGCTTTGATGCATTTTATTTACAAATAATAAAAAGCAACAATAAATATAAAAAGGCTTGCAGAAACACAAAACCCTAGACACGGTAAGGTAGACTGCTCTTGTCTTTAGATACAGACTTTGGAATGTAGGTTGTAATTTGGGGCTGTGTGTGTGTATTTTTTTCCCTTGTCAAGTTTTGTTCCTGTGCGCAAAGTGTCGGCTATTATAGGGAGGGGGAGATGTCCTAGACAGAAACCAAGCCCAGCATAGAGGCTCCACGGGCCTCTGGTCTGGCTCAAGAGATCTGTCCACATAAGCAAGCTTGCCTACATGTGTAAATCAGATGCACGCCCAGGTGCCACGCACAACTGGCCTCCAGGCGTGGATGCTGGCAATCCACGCTGTGTTCACACAGAGTCGGACCCTTTTCCATCTAACACAGTAGCTGATATATCACACAACGCTCTATAAGTATTTAGGGCAATGAGGATGTTGCTGCGACTTAATACTAATGATACATTTAAAGTCTTTTTAATGCAGGTTGCGAAATTGCAACTTGCATAAATGCTGCTATTGCATAAAGAGAGCTGCCCAGTTGCACGGCCATTGGAAATCAGGGCCATGCGGTTGTGCAAGTCTCTTGGGAAATTCTGACACGTCTGCACATGTGCACTTTCGCAACCCACATTAGGAAGACCTACATTGCGCTAAAGGTGCATAAAGCATTGCATGGTATGTCAGTCCATTGTCGACACTGACTGGAAGCAGGATTTCAGGCGGAGAACCCCTGTTTTATGGGGCTACATTGGGTTTCTCAACCTTGGGCCCCCAGATGTTGTTGGACTACAACTCCCAGAATCCCCAGCCACAAAGGCCATGTCTGGGGATTCTGAGAGTTGTAGTCCAACAACATCTGGGGGCCCAAGGTTAAGAAACCCTGAATGATATTATTCTGCACGAAATGTATCTAAGCAGCTTCAAAACCAGTTCAAAGTGCCTGTAACAATTACCGGCCAACTTTTTAAAAGTTAGTGTCCAAACCAGAACTGATCCAGAGTGTTACAAAAAAGATGATGAATCCAAACTCGCATGTGTAATGGTTCCCCCAGCCCACACACACACATACTGGATGGGAGGCTGACTGTATCCTATGGTACGTCTCCATCCTCACTTCAAAACTGGCCAGTGGATGCCCCGGAGTCCTCCTTTCACACACAGACTAAGGCCTTGTTCACTCTGAAGCAGTAGCCAGTGGCCCATCCGAATGAGCCGGGGGGGGGCACCAAAGGAGGTGCAGATGCCTCTGCTTCCCAGCAGCAGCTCCATTTGGCCTCTCTCCCCCCATCCCGACCTGCGCCGGCATTAACGAGAACTGTGCTGCCTGCAGGCTGGCCATTCATCAGGTTAACCCTGCAGCTCTACCTGACAAATGGCCAGCCTGCAGGCAGCTCAGTTCTCATTAACGCCGGGGCAGGACGGGATGGGGGAGAGAGTCCGAGACAGGCCCGGCGGTTGCCATAGCCTGGCTTCCCAAATGCGGGTGCCTGATTTGCACATTATGTACATTGGCTTGAAAGTATTTTTGGAGCCAAATAACCACTGTGCTTTTTGCTCCATAACTCCACTTCTGCAAGGTGGAGTTGTAGATTTATTTGTTTTTTAATGAAAGCTGAAATGAGGTGAATCGGAGTGAGCTAAGCAATCTGGGTGAGATGCTTAAAATCCAGGTGAACCCTGGAATTTCAGGGGAACTGGCAACTCTAGATACGGCCCCAGCCCAGACAGAATTTTGCTGCCTCCGTGAGAACTAAGCCAGCGGCTGGCCGCCACATCAACTCCCCCCTCCCATCCTCCCCCCCTTCCCGGGATCTGCTTTGATCTGTGGCGGGGAGACAAGCATGGCAGCCGGCACTTTCCGGCTCCCCCAATTTGTCCAGGACCTTCCCGGCTCCCCCTCCAAGACTTTGGGGCCTGCTGGTGCTGCAGTCACTTATGCTCAGCCTTGCTCTCTCGCTCAGGCGTGAACGTGCTCTCCGCTTTCCATGCATGTTTTCTCTCTCTGCTTCCTTAACATGAATGGGGTGTTTACACAGCAGCTTATGAAGCCTGAAAAAGTGACGGAACCGGCCGCGACGTCCGGCTAAAGCCCGCTCTCAGCAGCATGGTCCGGCTCCTGACAATGGCCCTGTTAAGCCAGGCTGGGATTAAGCACCCAAAAGGCCCCCCGCAGCATATGAGCTCAGGGGCAGGCGTTAAAACCCCAAAGAAAGGGACAGGGATAACGGAGGGGGCAGAGTGAAGCCAGTGGGCTGGGCTGGGTGGGGGGAGTCTTTCAGTGTGGATCATATACACGCTGGTGCACCCTCCATGTCAGCAGAATTCCATATCTGTAATGGGGCTCATGAGGGTGAATGAGAGAAAGCGCAAAGGGAGAGCAAGCAGTTGAGGAGCAGGGGGTGGCAGCATGCGGGGAAAGCAGGAGAACAGGGTTTTCATCATCATCCCCAGTTTGGAAGAGAAGAAATGGCCCCGGGGAAGGGGAAGGAGGAACCGCGGCCGGGTAGGAGGCTTGCTTGGGCTGGAGGCTGCCTGCAGCTCTTCTCTGGGACTGCCAGGTTCCAACTGTGCCTTCACTTAGAAAAACTTCTTAATCGATCTGAAGTTCTGAACAGAGGGCTAGGCCAGAAGATGACCTCCAAAATCCCTTCCAAGTCTGAAGCTAGAGGGACTAGAAATATGTCCCTGTTAATAAGACTGCAGGTGTAATAAAGTGTTTTAAATAAACAGCTTTTAAATACACATCCTTATAAAGCCTCCACAGGGCGACCCCTCTCTCAGAAGAGGCATGCCCACTCTTCCCTCTCGCAGGAGAGAATGCCTCTTCTATGACACAGCCTGCAAGGACACACATGGCCATCACTGGAGAAGAGAGGACAAAATGGACACTTTTTGCTTCGAAGCTTTTCACACCTATGCAAATACCTGTAATAATTTAGCCAACCAATGAATCGATTCATTGATCAACATTTATTTAATTGGGTGACTGCCCTACTTTCCTCAGATAGCCAGAGGCGATATGATACACAGTCACCCCACTGAGATTTCTATGCAGAGCTGCATGTTATCTAAAAGACAGGAGCCCCATATCAAGACAGGAGCCCCATATCAAATTCCTCCCTCCACCTCCATAACAAGTGGCACAACCTCTCCCCTGCCCCCCAAATTTCCCCATCAGTTCCAATGGACTGCTCCAAATCATTGGCTGCTGTCACCAGGAACCGGGAAGCATCCCACACAGGGATAGCAAACCCCAGGATAAGTGACAGAGAATTCAGAGCAGGGCTGCTGTTTTCAGCAGTGGCCCTGAGTGTCTCGTGTATTGTTTCACAGGGTTTCCAGGGTTCCATCCCGCTTGATCAGAGATGACAGCAGGACCAAGGAAATGAATGTGCATATCATGGACAATATTGACAATATGGCAAGGAGAAAGGGGGTGTTGAACAGAATGGCTTTGGTATACTAGCAGAAAAGATGGAGCTAAATAGGATGCAATGATCTAAGTACTTTGTGCCCCTGTTGGTGATCTCCAAGACAGATGGGGGGAAATATCAAAGCAAAATGTTTTTTCCTTGAAGTTTACAACACTCGCTGAAGAGGCAACCCACCTGAAAATTTAAACTGAAAAGAGGCTTGCCTCTTCAGCGTTAAACACCTTTTACCTCCATGCCACTTTCCTGATGAAAATCTTTCCAAAGGATGCCTAATATAATCTCCCAAATGTGCCATTTTCTTTTAAGCCCAGCAGTTTGCTCCACAAGTCAGGCATGGTATTAGAGATATCTCCCAAGATAAGATGAACTCTACACATGCTTGAGCAAACTTGTCAAGAAAAGCCCACAGCCTTGGATATATTTCTGGATTTGCCCAACAGCTATGGTGTGCTCAGCCAAGCAGTTCTAGAAATGCTTGTCTAAACTGCAACAGACATTTCTCTTTTGTGTTCTCTGTGAGTTTAGATGACTCTTAAAGAGTCAAGCTGACATAAGAACAGCCCTGTTGGATCAGGCCCAAGGCCTATCTCGTCCAGCATCTTGTTTCCCATAGTGGACCACCTGATGCCTCTGAGAAGCCCACAGGCAAGAGGTGAGGGCATGCCCTCTCTCCTGCTGTTGCTCCCCTGCAACTGGTATTTAGAGGCATTGCCTCTGAGGCTGGAGGTGGCCTATAGCCACCAGACTAGTAGCCATGTATAGACCTGACCTCCATGAATTTGTCTAAGCCCCTTTTAAAGCCATCCAAGCTAGTGGCCATCACCGCATCCCATGGCAGAGAATTCCATAGATTAATTATGCACTGTATGAAAAAATACTCCCTCTTGTCAGCCCTAAATTTCCTGGCATTCAGTTTCAGACTTAAAGTTCCAGACTCTTCCATTGCCTGGGTGAGATTCAGCATCCACTCTGCTAAGTTGGATAGGCTGAGGAACAGACATCCAGGAAAGAAGCAGACTTTGGAGTGCTTGAAACATATTTCAAGTTGTGAGGCCTGGTTGCTGCTGCTGCTTCTTTAGTTCTCCACAGGGACTAGAATGCTGACATGTGCAAAGGAGAGCAGCGAGTAAAAGATCCACGCTACCTGAGGTCTGAAGGGGTTTGAGGTGAGAAGCTGCGAACTCTTGGTTTTACAGTGGCCACCACTGACAACACCTGCCCAAACATCTGGAAAAGGACAGGCCAGAGGGGGAAACACTTCCAAAATGTCTCCAGAAACATGGCATGTGAGGGAGAACTTGGATTCCACAGAAGTGTCTCGTCTGCCCTCTGCAGCAGCACGAGGCTTGTCTCGCTTGCCCGAGCTGCCTGACGCTATCCGCCCTCTAGGCAATCTTGGCGTGTTGGTTGGCCATCTGCTCCCAGTTTTTCTGTGGGGAAGGTTCTGGTCTTGAGTGCATGGTGGGCGAACGGGCAGAGAATCCTGCTTTGGCGGGGGGGGGAGGCCCGAGTCGATGGCCTCCCTTGGTCCTTCTTAACTTTTGAAAGACTTTCTTCTGGGCAGCAATTTCATGAATTCTTAAGGGACTTCCAAAGCTCTGCGGCAGGACGACTATCCCAAGCCCCTTACCAGCCCAAGGCCTCTAGGCATCACCCAGCCTTCCAGAGACCCCCGCTGAGCACCATTTTGTTTGGGGATGGACGCAGTCAGCTGCGTGCTGTCCTGTAATGGAGCCAGATCCCAGACATTTGTTTTTTTTTTTCCAGAGAAGAAGAGGGCGGGGGCTACAGAAGGAAGAACGTTCTCTGGTGACCCGGCGTGAGGTGCCCCCTACAACCTCTTCACTTCTTGTGGTGCATGTCTTCCATGCCAACCCGGCCCCAGACGCCCACCACAAAGGTCTCTATCTCGCATTCATTGGACCCACGGGCAATGCGGAAGTAGCCGTCCTCACCCCAGTGCCTGCCCCAGGAGTTGGCAGCGATCTGAAGCCGGAGGGAGAGAGAGAGAGAGAGAGAGAGAGAGATGCAATGAGACTGCTAACTTTAAAGGGCTTCCAACAGAATGCCGCTTAGCATTTATCCAACAAATCTGGGCCAATCAGGGCTGCGAGTGTGGGCCAGAAACGCCCCCCACCCCCTGCGTCTGATGTCAGACACGGGGGGCATTATTTCGGCCCCAGATGGGGCTACACGGCCCCGTTTGGAGCCAAAATCAGCCCGTGCTGCATTGGCAGCGCGGGCCGAGTGACTCCTCCTGCCTTAAAGGCAGGGAGAGCTGCTCCTAGCCAATCAATCTCCCTCCCAAATGGGGCCACGTGGCCCTGTTTTGGAGACAGATGGGCCCACGCTGCATTGGAAGTGTGCCTGAAATGGCTCGGAGAGTCACTCCGGCCCACGTTGCCCAATACAGCGCGGGCCGATCTCCCTTCCAAACGGGACACCTGCATCTGATGTCAGAGGCAGGGGTGGGGTCAGGGGGCTGTGGCAGTGGCCGCACACGGGCCACTGCCAGCCATCCTACGCTGCGGCATCACACAGAACCAGAGTTCAAGCCGGGTTCCATGCAACAGGCCTGGGGGGGGGGCATGCTCTTCCCCCCCACCCTCCCATGTCAATGCAAGCCTTGGGAGAATTCTACTTCTGAATGATTTAGGTTTAAAACAAACGAAGAGCAGTTGTGAGAGCTGATCTGACGGACTAATTGTGGCCATTCACATGGGCGGAGAGCAACTGCCCACCCAACCTGCCAGGGCCCTCCTTTCATCATCTGAGGCCCTGTGAACAGAGACCCGTTGGGCAGGGACTAGAAACAGGGCCTTTTCAGTCATGGCCCCTCGGTTTTGGAACACCCTCCCGGAGGAGCTTCTTCATGCTCCCTCCTTTAGGTCTTTAAAAACACAGCTGAAGACCCAGCTTTTTAGAAAGGGGTTTTAATTTATCTGCAGCTCATATCTGGCGGGTTTTTCACTTGCAACTTTTTAATTTGGTTGTAACGGGTTCTTGTTTTTAGTTAATTCCTATTAGTATTATTAATTTTATCTTGTTTTGTATGCTTGTTTGACTAATTTTGCAAGCTGCCCCAAGTAGTATAAATATTTAAGATAGATCAATAAATAAATTCTATCTATCTTCCCTAAAATAAACCCAGGTATGAAGGCTACTTCAAACCTTGGCTTCGGATCCCAGTGTATTTTAGGGAAGTTGGTTAGAATAAACCAAGATCAGTTGGAGGAGGGGTCACGGCTGATCTTGGTTTGTTTCTAAACTAAAGTGAAAGGAGAATTCTTTGGAGACTCGTTCGCATGAGCAGGGGAAGTGCACACAGCTCAGCTGCATGCTGCGTGCTGGCCACAATCCAACCCAAAGCTATGTATCACACCCCCCATGGGAGGATTGTGCCCACAGCCAGGGGTAACTTTGACATTTCCTGTGCAGTAAACCATGCAGCTCTTCCTTTGGTGCTCCCCTGGATTGTTAGGATGAGCCGCTACTGAAAGTACCACAAGGGAACTTTAGACCATACTTATCTCTTTCTTCTCCATCAATATACCCCAGGCATTTCTGTTATATTAAGCCTCCACCCCAAACCATACCACTGGTCCCCAATTTTGATGGAGTCCCTCTGTATCAGAAGGAGGGCCATGTTTCCAAGAGACAGGGCTCAAGCTTCCTTTAAGCAGGGATCCATTGGGCAGAATGGTCATAATTTTGTGATGCCCAAAAGAATAAGGAGCAATTCTCCTAGAATACGGAGCAATGCTTAAAAACAAGGGATTTATGCTGCACCCAACAAAGTTCTCTGAAAAATCCAGCTAACAAGCAGGCAGCACTCACCCAGTATTTCTGGACTTGTCCACCAGGTGTTCCTTCTTCTCCCCACCTGTGGCAGGAGAGAAAAGGGGCAGTGTTGTTGAGCAGGCCTGCGTTTATCCAAGGGGATCCCAAGGCCAAAATGCTGAGCCTTTAGCAACCTTTCTAGGAGCAATAAACCCACCCTCCTTGCAAGATCAACCCTTCTGTGCCTTGGAACTTCACACTGGAGAGCCCCCAGAGAACTGTTAAATGCCCTCATTTTTTGGAAGAATTCAAGGCAACAATTTCTACAAAATGCGTCCAGGGGAGGAGAGCTGGTCTTGTGGTAGCGAGCAGGAATGGTCCCCTTTGCTAAGCAGGATCTCCCTGGTTTGCATTTGGATGGGACACTACATAGGAGCTCTGTCGGCTATAGGATCAATGGTAAAGCATTTGCTTGCATGCAGGAGGACTCCTGCCTGAAACCTTGGAGAGCTTCTGCCAGTAGGAGAGGAGAGCTGGTCTTTAAAAAAACAACAACAACAGAGAAAAAAGAAATTCCATCTCTTGAAATCAAAGCATACAAAGTTTTACATCAAGAATCAATAGTCAGAATAAAGTAAAAAGAGAAATTAAAAAATAACAAGAAAGACAACTTCCACCAACTGGATTTCAATCACGAAATCATAGATCACAAATCAAAACCAGATCTCAGAAACAAACAATGACCTTGTTGAATATTATATTTTATGAAAGGTTCCTAAATTAATAGAAAGGATTCTGATGGAGAGTTATTCACATAAGCCGAAACTTTGGAAACAGAGGCATAGTCCCATAATTTAATAAACCAATCAGCTAAAGAGGGGATTATAGAAGAACGCCAATTGGATGCGTAAATTGGATGCTGCCGTGATCATATATAGAAACAATTCAGTATACAATTCAGTATACTTTGACAAAATATAAGATTTTGTCAAACTTAAAAGAAAGATTTCTGGTAGGAAAGGAAAGTTGAGCGGAGTGGGATGGATGGATGGATGATAGAAACAGCAAGATCTGCCAAGTGGGAATTACAAGTTATGGAGGATGGGTCTTGTGGTTGGTCGTCTTGTGGTAGCAAGCATGTCTTGTCCCCTTAGCTAAGCAGGGTCTGCCCTGGTTGCATTTGAAGGGGAGACTTGATGTGTGAGCACTGGAAGAGATTCCCCTTAGTGGAGCTGCTCTGGGAAGAGCAACTAGGCTCCAAGTTCCCTCCCTGGCAGCATCTCCAAGATCGGGCTGAGAGAGATTCCCACCTGCAACCTTGGAGAAGCCATTGCCAGTCTGTGAAGACAATACTGAGCTAGATGGACCCATGGCCTGACTCAGTATATGGCAGCTTCCTATGTTTTTATGTAGAACTGTCATTATTTCCTTATCTTACAAGTGAAACTCTCCACACATACTTTGCTTGGCATTTTACTGTTAAGAAGCAGCCAGACTGCAGCCTGTATCCATTAGGACTGTGCTGGGTGGGCGGCTTTAACTCTAGCCCCCTCCCCTGGCTATGACTCCAGGCTGGATCAGGCCCCCAAGCGGCTGCTTGCCACGAGAATAAAAGCTATTATTGGTGCAAATTCCACTCCTGCAGCAAAACGTTAAAGCTGGGTCACTTCTCAGGTGTGTGTGTGTGTGTGCCAAAATCAAACTCCACCTAGGGCGCCAACAATCCTAGGGCCAGCACTGACAGTGGCAGCACCCAAAAACATTTGAAGGGGGGCACAGAAGGGGCAAAGTGCATTTATGGGTAAGCAAACTGTGTCCCACATAATAGATTTCTGAAACATAAATGGGGGCAGGTTGGGGGGGGCGCCAACTACTTGCCCAGGGGGCACTCCCCCCACCACAGCCACCTTGATGGGCGGTCAGGCCCATCTCCATGGGGCTGACCTTTCCGGGTCTGGAAGCAGACTCAGAGGTTGGCAAAGCAAACCTCTTTGCGAGTCTCGAAGGGGTTCCCATTTTGTTCTCCACCGATAAGCTTGGAATCCATCCTGTCATTTCCATTGCTCTCCCCGCCACAAGTGTCCCGAGGAGATAGCATGAGTGGAAAATCCAGCAGCAACTCCCTGGCTGGGGGCCCTCCTGTTGTTTTCTCTCGGCTTGCCCCGCAGTTCTGTTTGTTCCTTCATTCCAGAGGATGCCGGGCGGGAGGGGGTGTCATTGCCCATCGAGTAACTGTAGCAACACGCTGTTTACTTTCAGTTCACGAGTTGAAGGTAACAAGCTCAAAGGGCCACTGGGTGCCAAGTTTCTGTTTAGATTGGTGATGTTTTCCAAGACGGAGTGCATTCCTTAGCCCATGAAGTCACATGTCCCACCCAAAGGGCTCCGAAACTGGTATTTTAAGATTGTCTTTAAAAGGCAGGTGAGTGGGACCAAAGGAGGAGAGCTGGTCTTGTGGTCGCAAGCATGACTTGTCCCCTTAGCTAAGCAGGGTCTGCCCTGGTTGCATTTGAATGGGAGACTAGAAGTGTGAGCACTGGAAGAGATTCCCCTCAGGGGATGGAGCCGCTCTGGGAAGAGCAGAAGGTTCCATGTTCCCTCCCTGGCAGCATCTCCAAGATAAGGCTAAGAGAGAGACTCCTGCCTGCAACCTCAGAAGCCACTGCCAGTCTGTGAAGACAATACTGAGCTAGATAGACCAATGGTCTGACTCAGTATATGGCAGCTTCCGATGTTCCTAGGAACTATAGACAGTGAGATGGGCTGATGCAGGGAAACACAGGATGGGGAAAGATGGGATCCATTCTCCAGAGCATGGGTTCCTCCCAGATGTTGCTGGATCACAGCCACAGGCCTTTAGCCATTGTGGCTGGGGATGATGGGAGTTGTAGTCCAATAGCATCTTTTGTTGTTAAATATCTACAAGAGTAGTTGCTCCTTTCATATCCAAAACAACTGAAAATTTTTCACACCTAGCTTTTAGCTTGCATCTCCACCCAAAGTCTCTGCAAGCTATCAGGGAGCACTTCACACACAATTCAGTTTTTTCGTTGTGCGTTACAGAGTGTAGCGCGATTTATATCCGGGGGGGGGTGTCGCTCCACTTTTTGTGTCAGTTTTTTTAGGCAACTTTGAACTTGCAGTAAATCCTTGTAGGAAAACCACAGTAAAGCCTGCTGTCTGAGAAAGCTTCCGGGACTTTTACACACCGCAGGGCACTTTCCTCATTACATACTGCAACAGTTTTGCAACATATCACTAAGTGTGCTTCCGTACTGCCCGTGATCCGACATCACTTGCAACGAGGTGCCATCCATATGCCCCTGCTCACTGGGCTAAGAGGCACCTTTTAACATGGTGATTCTCTTTATTTAGCAAGGGGAGAGCAACTGGCCCTCTCCACCCCCAGCACAGCATCCCTCCAGTGACTGTTGCTGGTGTCTATCTTATGTTTCTTTTTAGACTGTGAGCCCTTTGGGGACAGGGAGCCATCTTACCTTATTTATTCATTATTTCTCTATGTAAGCCGTTTTGAAAACTTTTGTTGGAAAGTGGTATATAAATATTGGTTGTTGTTCTGATGCCCTAATGTGGATTTTATTGCTGTGTTGCAACACTACAACATTGCATTGGCATTGCAGGAAAGTAGCAGGGTTTTTCCTTTGTAGGAGGGTTACAACGATGTTGCAATCTGTCCATATCGCCCCTTCCCGCTTCAATTTTATTTGTCTCTTTTTATTTTATCTCTCCCCACCCCTAATTTTTTCTTATTTTTACACTGTGCGAAGGGGGAGCAGCATGTGGATAGTCTCTGCCCGGGGCTTGCTTTGCTCACCACATTTCGGGAGCAAAGCAAGGGGGGTTAGCCACACTGCTGTGCCAAAAATCTTTTAGGCCAGGCCCTCTGCCAGGGGCGTGGCCACCACTGGGCAAGGGGAGAGACAAATGTCCCTGGGCCGCCAGGGTCTGGGACACCCCCTTGCCCTGCTCCCACACCCAGCTGCCAAACAAAGCTCTCACCGGCGGAGTGTTTTCTCTCCCTCACTCCAAGGACAACAAATATTTATCTACCGCTTTTCAACAAAAGCTTCCAAAGCGATTTCCATAGAGAAATAATAAATAAAGCGGGATCCAGGTGGGGGAGAGAATGAAAGCCCCAGCCAGTGAATGACCTGCTTTGTGCTGGGAGAGCCAGATGCAGCAGCCCAACGGCCCCTTCCAGCCGGTGAGAGCTTTGTTCACAGGCTGGGTGCTTTTGCTTTCTCTCCTTGCTCAGAGAGACGGATGAAGCACTGGCACTGGCTGCGAAGGCCGGAAGGTCCACGTGCCCCCACCCCCAGTGCCAGCCATACGCCCTGCATCAGTCGACATCAGTTGCCAGCGCAGGGGGTGTGGCTGGCACAGGTGAGCCGGGCCACCCACCTGGTGACGTGCTGCCTCATTCAGCATTGGTGATGTCTTTGGCACCATGATTCAGAGACCAGAGCAGCAGCAGCCAGGCCAAGTAGCTATTGCAGAGCAGCTGATCAATACAGCCCATAGACAGCAGGGAAGACACTCTAGGGAAAGCCGGAGGATCAAGGCAAGGCAGTGAGAATCGGGGCGGGCGGGGGGCGGTTTCTAAGCCACCCAGAGTCTCCTTATTTTCGTCGGCAGACGGGTGGAGCATTTGCAGCTCGGAAGCTGTTCCAAGTTTGCAGGCAGACTCTGTTCACGCTGAGGTCTGAGGCTGAGCACCAGCCTTGGCCCTGCCAGACCTCCTCACCTGGCTAGTGGGTGTCTGACGTCAGAAGACAAATCCCCGCTCTCCCCAGAGAGGCCAGCCGGCCTGATCTGGCAGAAGCTGGCTCTAAGCTGCCGCTCTCCCCGCCCAGGGCCTCACGCCGCAGTTTCCATTCCTCAGTCTACAAGCAGCCGCCGCAGCGAGCTGGCACGGCCCACAGCTGCTCACAGCTGCCCAGTCGGTGCCCATGGAGCCGGGGCGAGATGAGAGACGGCCTCCCCCGAGGCACCGCAGGGATGAAACATACCGCCACGACACAGATACTCCTCCGCTCCAGAAGATGGAGAGGTCAGCCAAAAATTAAAAAAAGCCCCAAATGCTACTATTCTTGCATTTCACAAAACAAGGGAGGAGAGCTGGTCTTGTGATAGCAAGGATGGATGGTCTCATTTGCTAAGCAGAGTCCACTCTGATTTGTATATGAATGAGAGATCCCCATGTGCCCACACTGTAAGATCTGCCCCTTTGGGGATGGGGCCGCTCTGGGAAGAGCACCTGCCTGCTTGCGGGCAGAAGGCTCCAAGTTCCTTCTCTAGTGGCATCTCCAAGATAGGGCTGAGAGAGAGAGACTCCTGCCTGCAGCCCTGGAGAAACTGCTGCTGCCAGTCTGGGTAGACAATACTGAGCTGGATGGACCAAGGGTCTGACTCAGTGTATGGCAGCTTTCTATGTTTCTCTTTCCAAAGGGCCAGAGGAATGCATTGAATTTCCAAATGGTCATTCAGAAATTCGATGTATTCCATGCTCATTTGGAAGGAACCAGGGCTTTTCAGCAGGCATTCCCTGTCATTTATTTTAGTACATTCCCTTCAGCCTCTGCTTTCCAAGTTCCCTCCTTGGCAGCATCTGAGAGAGACTCCTACCTGCAACCTTGGAGAAGCTGCTGCCAGTCTGGGTAGACAATACTGAGCTAGATGGACCAAGGGTTTGACTCAGTGTATGGCAGCTTCCTATGTTCCTAAAGCAGGCAAGGAGAGGGACATCCTCAGAAAAATATTTCTTCCCCACAACACTTACATGCTGGTTATTTGAGAAAACAATTTAGGCCAGGAAGTCATGGTGGGCAACCCAGTGCCAGCAACCCATAGGAACATAAGAAGCTGCAATATACTGAGTCAGACTCTTGGTCCATCTAGCTCAGTACTGTCTACACAGACTGGCAGCAACTTCTCCACGGTTACAGGCAGGAGTCTCTCTCAGCCCTAACTGGAGATGCTGCCAGGGAGGGAGCTTGGAACCTTCTGCATGGAAGCACACAGGCGCTCTTCCCAGAGTGGCCCCATCCCCTTAGCGGAATATCTCACAGTGCTCATATGTAGTCTCTTCCCATCCAAACACAAACCAGGGCTGGCCCTGCTTAGGAAAGGGGACAATTCACCACCAGACCAGCTCTCCTCAACCCCAAACACAACTGCAGGTCTGCATCTCCTACCCAGCACCCAGCATTGCCACCCTTCCCTCCCAATCTCCTCTTACCCTGTGATTTTGACGGAATGGGTGCCGTGCCGTCGGTACTGTTCCGGCTTCCCTGCTGCTACAGGCGCGTGCCGATAAATGCCGCTTCTATACATGAAGAAGTCTTCATGCACCTCCATGATGGCTGTAGGAAAAGAAGGAGGAGACGGCATGAGCCCCACGCCCAGGATGAACAGAGCCATGATGCACCTGGATGCAGCCACAGGTCCCAACCCGCCAAGGAGGCTCCAAAGGATGCCCCAACAGCCTCTCCTCCCCAGAGCTCCGTTTGCTCCTCTCTCTCCCCCATTCCCTCCAGCCCCAGCATTAATGAGAGCCAGGCTGCCTGCAGGCTGGCCATTCGTCAGGTGGAGCTGTGGGGTGAATGCTGGGGTGCAACAGGATGGAAGAGAGGAGAGAAACAGAGCAAAGAGTGAAGCATGCCACTGTACCTGATGAATGGCTGGCTTGCAGACAGCAGAGCCCTCATTGATGCTGTCATGGGGCGGGATGGATGCTGGCGCCTCAGAAAGCCACCCCCTGAGAGGACTCTCTTGCCTTGCCACATGAAACGGCCACCCCGGGCCCCACACCTTCCCTTGTTGCCCGATGGCCCCACAGCAAGACCATCGCAGCTCGTTCTAACAAGCCAGGGGGGCATCCAAGGAGGCACGGCGGCCTCTGCTTCCCAGCAGCGGCTCGGCTTGCTCCTCTCTCACCCACCCCGTCAGAGAGCCACGCTGCCTGCAGGCTGGCCATCCGTCAGGTAGAGCAGTGTGGTTAACCGCACCGCTCTACCTGACGGATGGCCAGCCTGCAGGCAGCGTGGCTCTCGGAAGGGTTGGGTGAGAGAAAAGCAACTCCAGCTGCTTCCTTTGGTGACCCCCCACACCAGCTTTTTAGGAGTAGTCGCTACTGCAGGAAGAGAGAGACCTGCGCGATTTGGCCCCCTCTGTTTGGCCCAGCCAGTCACACATTGCTGCGGGCCCTCAAGCCAGAGTCCAGTACCCTTGAGGTTAATCATTGACACGCTGCTCGTGAAGGCTCAGCCCGCAGTGTGCCAAAACCAGCACCTGCAAACTGGCTTCTATCCGGTGTTTCCGGGAGTTGATCTTTACTGATTATAAACCTGGGGGGGATTTGAAGCATAGCTTCCCTCTGGAGGTCACAAGAACAATGCAGTTTCGTTCTTTAGTTTGCAGTTTAGTGATGCAGAGGTGTGTTTATTGTTCCTACCAGGGAAGGAACTGTGCATCCGGCATGTGTGGGGCACCATAAACAGCTATGTGAATACCCAGGGGAGGCTGCCAAGGCCCTCCTGTTGTGTGAAAACCAAGCAGACTTCTGCTGTTCAACATCACACACTTCCAGCTCCTCCCTCCCTCCCCGGCTGTATTCAGTGACGGAATGTGCTGTACTGTGCTAGGTTTCAGGCAAAGGCCCAATGAGAAACAGTAAAGGTGCCGCTCTGCCTGGCCTGCTGCCCTCACTGAGCCTCTCAGGGAGTTATTCGCACTTGGCTTCATGCTGCGGGGTAAATGTCGAGCAAAGCCACGTCGAATCACACTTGTGGCATTGAGGGAAGCAGCCCCTCCCCTCGGTTCTCAGGTTTTGTTTTGGTGCAAGTTCACATGGTATGCCTCTGTTTTCCTTCTAGCCAATGGAGAGGGGAGAGAGAGAGCACATTTCTAAAGAGAGTGTCCCTCTTATCATGTAAATGATTCTACGTCAGTGCCTCTCCCTATTTGCTCCGGTGTTTTTAAAAAAACCCTCACTTAACACCAGCATTTTAAAAACCCAGAAATACACCGAGATAAGCTAGAAATCGGAAGACATAGGAACATAGGAAGCTGCCATATACAGAGTCAGACCATTGGTCTATCTAGCTCAGTATTGTCTTCACAGACTGGCAGTGGGCTCTCCAAGGTGGCAGGCAGGAATCTCTCTCAGCCCTATCTTGGAGATGCTGCCAGGGAAGGAACTTGGAATGTTCTGCTTTTCCCAGAGCGGCTCCATCCCCTGAGGGGAATATCTTACAGTGCTCACACTTCCAGTCTCCCATTCATATGCAACCAGGGTGGACCCTGCTTAGCTAAGGGGACAAGTCATGCTTGCTACCACAAGATCAGCTCTCTTCCCGACTTGTGTGTGGGGTGGGTCCAAGGACCTCGAAGGGACTTTGGGGTAAGTTTGGCTGGTGTGTGAACACACATACTCTCTTCTGAAGGAGATTCGGGTCAAGAGCCCCATCTGCAAAGCCTCCAGCAGGCTGATCTCTGGCTTTTAATCAACATTACCCATTCATAAGGCTGCAGCCTAGGCTGAGGCCTCTATTACCCCTCCCTACTGACTGACATAAAGACAAGAGGAACCAGTTAACAGCATGTCCACCCACTGCCTTCCCAGTCCACCTCCACCGTCCTTTCCTCCTTTCTCCACACAAGCCTCAGCGCAGATGTAAGTTCTAAAATGGACGGATTGGAGGACTCACCTTGCACCGGCCCGTTCTCCATTAACTCTTTCATAATCTCTTTCTCCTGAAAGCAAAGGACAGAGTTTAGTCCAAGGTGGTGCTTTCCCCTCTCCCCGAAGCCCTTCCACAGGCTTGAAGTGGCCAACTTTTGAATTCCAGCGGGCGCCCCCGCCCCCGGCCCCTTTCATTCTCCAATCTGGGAGCCAGAATCACACAATCCTGCTGGAAGGTCCGGATCCAGGATGAGGAAATTGCCACCAGCCCGCAACAGGGCCTCCCAATAAGGTTCGGGGGGGCATCATGTGCTTGAATCCAGTAGAGATGCTGATAAAAATGGCTTCAAAGGCCAGTTCCAGGAGAGGGGACCACCAGGTACCCATTCCTGAAACAGGAGCTGAATAGGTCTGTCTCAGTTCATTACACTCTCACTGTCCCAGCACAGATGCAACTTGGATGCCAGGCGGTGGCATGGCAAAATTGGTGGTGGCCCATGGCTTGTCGTTTTGGTGAACACCCTGCTGCTCACCAGCACTGTTGCCACCATCTTGCCTCTTTTTGCTGGCCACAACATAGTATTGTGACATCACCACTCCGGCCCCTATTATCGCTGCTGGGATGGGCTCACACCAGGGCTGTGACATCAGCAAAGGGAGGGCGGGTAAGCAGGGTCTGCAGAGGCCAGTGGCAGTTAAGCACAGTGGTGGGCCCCCATCCCTGGTCACAGCAGGTGGCGGCCCGTGTGCAAAGCCCATGTTTGCTCAGCCATAGACCGGCCTCTGATGTTGGGTGAGGTGCAAGATGGGACCAGGTGCAAGACGGGACCAGTGTTCCCTCAGACAGGGAGTCCCAGATGTTGTTGACTACAACTCCCAGAATCTGCAGCTGCAACGGCTTTTGCTTGGGGGTTCTGGGAGTTGTAGTCAACAACATCTAGGAATCCCTGTCTAAGGGGACACTGATTGGGACCTTCTATCGCTAACAGCTGGGCAGAAGGAAGGATGGAAGGGTGTTTTGGAAGAGTGAGGAAAGCTGCTGTTAGTGAAATCTTTTCTCCTGTGTAGTTAGCCACCTAATGGTGCAGCAGGGAAATGACTCGACTAGCATGCCAGAGGTTGACGGTTTGGATCCCCGCTGGTGTGTTTCCCAGACTATGGGAAACTCCTCTATTGGGCAGCAGCGGTATAGAAAGATGCTGGAAGGCATCATCTCAGACTGCACGGCGGGAGGCAATGGTCAACCAGCCTGCATTCTACCAAAGACAACCTCCTGGCTCTGTGGGTGCCAGGAGTCGAAATCAACTCGACGGCACACTTTACTTTAGTGAGCTATTAAAAGGGAAAGCAAGCTAGCCTTCCAATCACCCTGTGAAGGTGACCAACGCCAAGGAAGAACTGAGCTGATCCAGTCTGAGCTGCCGGGGACTTGCTTCTCCTTCCCCCCTCCCCCCTCCCCCCCCACGCTTTCTCCCTCCCCCTCTCTTTCTCCTTCTCACACACCCCACCTCACCCCAGACCCACAAATTGTCCTCGGCAGGCCCATGAAGCGTAACGAGAACTCACGCTGGAGGAGAGGCGGTAGGCAGGAGTGGACTGGTAGATCTCGTTGGAGTGCACCTGCGGATTGGGGCAGCGTTGCATGGCCTGTCTCTTCCCCCTGCCTGTGGACCGGCTGTGCATCATGCAGGGAGGGGAAGGGGGCAGGCTGTCCTTCTGCTGGTTGTTGAAGGGGTAGCATTCATCTGTCACCACCCTGGAAGGCCAAACGGGAGAGGGGGGGGGGAAGATCGTTATTTTGGCAATATCGGGGCAGGGTGTTTGGGGACCTGCCTCCTTGTTAGCTCTTCCAAGGCCCAGACGCATAGGTTCTTTCTTTCTTTGTGTATGTATGTATTTACTTACTTACTTACTTATTTAAAATATTTCTATAATGCCCGAAACTTGTGTCTCTGGGTGGTTTACAATGAAAATCATTTTTAAAATTAAATCAATTAACAATTAAAATCATTTAAAACATTAAAATAGTTCAAACCCAATGTTTAAAATATTAAAACTATAGGTTCTAGTCTCCAGTTTTCATCCCCATCAGCTCCACTGATTCCTCTTGCACTTGCCCCATAGTTTTCTAGTCACCAAGTACTGCAGGAGTCACCCAATATCTAGGCCTGTGTCATATCAACAAGGCTAGAAAGATATCCAGGCTTCATTTCCTACTCCAGGGGTGCTCATACTTGGATCCTCAAATATTGCTGGACTACAACTCCCATCATCCCCAGCTACAAGGGCCAAAGTGAGGCAGCCTCACTTTGGTGATGGGAGTTGTAGTCTCGCAACATCTGGGGGCCGTTTTGAGACACGCACTGGACTAGTCACTTTCAAACTATGTTCATAGAATCATAGAATGTCAGAGTTGGAAGGAACCATGGAGGTCTTCTCTTTGGGGGGAACCTGGGGTTGTTTGGAAGTTTATCATGGATTCCTTAATGGCATTGGTTTGGTTGGTTGGTTGATATAATTTGCATCCTGCTTTTCTACGTCAAATTATATTCAAAGTGGTCTACAGCATTTAAGAACAACAACAGCAGCAGAAATAATGCATGATCTAAACACAGAACAATATTATTAATCAAAAGAACCCAGACTTCAGATTAGCAGCTGAACACAAGCACAATTAAAATGGCCAAACCTCTTAAAAGCCTGTTGGGACAGAACTGGTTTCAGAGCCCACCTCACAGGAGGGGCCGGGCATCCCTCTTTCGGGAGGCCATTCCTCCTTCTAGGAGCCACAACCAAAAAGGCCCCGTCTCTTGGCCTCCCTCTCCATGGGCAATGAGACCGAGAGAAGCCCACAGCACTCACCCAAACCAAGCCCCAGCCTCCATTCCAGCCTCCATTCCAGCATGGAGTGGACCAGAATGGGCGCTTCTGCCCCGACTCACCCTCTCCTCCGCAGAAACCACCAGGCCCCGTCAACTCGGCCCCCCTGGCAGCCTTGCTGGTGGCGGGTGTTGCAGGAGAGAAGGTTCTGCGGGGACAAAGCCGGCTTCAGGTGTCCCATGGAGTGGATGGAAATCCGGTCTGAGGCCACCGCTGGGGAGAAGGCAGGGGGGTCAGATAGGGGTAGATCCCTGCAGAACCAGCACTGATGAAATAAACCCAGGGTCCTGTGACCCGCCCCTGCCTCACCGGAAGACAAGCCCTGTAGCAAGACAATACTTTTGGGCAGGGGTGGGCCATCCAGTTGTCACCGAACTACAACTCCCATCACCCCCAGCCACAATTTATTGTGGCTGAGGATCATGGGAGTTGTAGTTCAACAACAGCTGGTGAGCCCAGGTGGCCCATCCCTGCTTTAGGGTATTCAATGTCCCTCACAAATATCACCTTCTTGTAATGCATACACCAGACCCTGTAAGAGTTAAACTACTTTAACAGGCATTCTCAGCAGGGGCGTAGCTATAATTGAACAAGGCAGGGGTGGGGTGTCCCTGAGTCCCTGAAGGAGGAGGGCTGGACAAGCTGGCTGACCGTTCGCTCTTCACTCTTGATGGTGCAGGAATATAGGAGGCGACTGTAGTTGTGCTTGTTTAAGTTTTTTGTAAACTGCTTTGGGAGGTTTGCCTGAAAAGCGGTATATAAATGCAAAAATAGATAGATAGATAGATAGATAGATAGATAGATAGATAGATAGATAGATAGATAGATAGATAGATAGGAAACATAGGAACATAGGAAACTGCCATATACTGAGTCAGATCATTGGTCTATCTAGCTCAGTATTGTCTTCACAGACTGGCAGCAGCTTCTCCAAGGTTGCAGGCAGGAATCTCTCTCAGCCCTATCTTGGAGAAGCCAGGGAGGGAACTTGAAACCTTCTGCTCTTCCCAGAGCGGCTTCATCCCCTGAAGGGAATATCTTGCACTGCTCACACATCAAGTCTCCCATTCAGATGCAAGCAGGGCAGACCCTGCTTAGCTATGGGGACAAGTCATGCTTGCTACCACAAGACCAGTTCTCCTAGATAGATAGATAGATAGATAGATAGATAGATAGATAGATAGATAGATAGATAGATAGATAGATAGATAGATAGATAGATGGATGTTTCTGAGCCGGGGAAAGCACATGCACAAGTGTGTATGTGAGAAAGTATCTGTATGCTTGTGAGGTAGGGGTGTGTGTGTGTGTGTGTGTGTGTGTGTGTGTGTGTGTGTGTGTGTGTGTGTGTGAGAGAGAGAGAGAGAGAGAGAGAGAGAGAGAGAGAGAGAGAGAGAGAGATTGTTTGCATAGGAGTGAGAGAATATGCTGAGCATATTTTGTTTTCCACCGTGCTTTCACACAGCAAAGATACGAGGTCGAGGGGTGGGCATCTTTCGTTCTTGTCCCAGAGCCCAACCCAAGTTCTGCTATGGTGGCTCTGATTCTCAGGGAATTTGGGGGTTGTAGTTCCAGGAGGAGGGCAGGTTAGGGATTGCTAAAAGCAGATTCTCGGCACCCTCATCCAGCTATTCCCCCTTGTGGGTACCTGCAGTGGAGAAGGCCCAGGAGCCGGCACAGTTGCCCTGGTCCAGTGGCTCGTGGATCATCCCGGCCCATTTTTGTGCAGCATTGAAAGAAGAGGGCAGCACCTCGTTGGCATCCATGTTCATCTATTTAAAAACAAACACACACCAGGGGAAATTAGTCAGTTAGGGAGCCCAAACCATTCCAGGGATCACAGAAGAAGCAGCATCATACACCAAGCCTGCCCCTCACTGCGCCCAGCTTCATTATCACCTCCTTCTGTCCAAGAAAGCTGCTGCACATTCAGTGGTGAGGATGCCAGACCATCTTGTCTCTGCAGCGTCTCCAGGACTCTAATGTCCTCTTCTTGTTTCCGCTTCTTCCCCCTTCTCACTATCAGTCCAGCAGCAAATGAGGGAGGAGGCAGCGGAGCAGGGCTTGACTGATAGTGAGAAGGGGGAAGAAGCAGAAATGAGAAGAGGACATTACAGTACTGGAGATGCTTGTAGAGAGCATCTCTTGTACTTGAATGTCCTTTCCTCGTTTCCTTTCCCACTTCTTCCTTCTCACTTTCAACAAATGAGGGAGGAAACAGTCATGGAGAAGAGGAGGAGGACAGGAGGAGAAAAGCAGCTCCTTGCCAGAAGGAGGCAGATGAGGCATCATGGGACATCTTGCCACCACACTTGCCCCCCAATAATTTGCTGTCTGAGCAAATGGGAATCACCTCACCTTGCCTCTTAGAAGTACGAATCACAGACTCTCCTTTAGATCCTTCCACCATTGGACATACAGTTTGTGGATACTCCAGAGAGGGTTCTCTCAGCGGTGGCATCCAAGATCTGGAGTGGCCTCCCAAGGGAGGTATGCCTGCCCCATCATTACCTGTCTCGACAGGCATACAGACAGGTAGTGCGATTCCTAGAGGCGCATCTGTCCCCCCAAAAGTGACAGCAAACCTTTGCTGCCCCTAAAGGTGGCTTCTTGCCAGCTCCCTCCCAATTCAAACCATGGTTCTCACTTTCTGGCAGCTTCAAAAACTGCAAAATGGGAAGAGAGCTGGACTTGTGGTAGCAAGCAAGAATGGTCCCCTTTGCTAAGCAGGGTCCACTTTGGTTTGCATTTAGATGGGCGATGGCATGTGCATACATTTAGCGGATAGGGCTGTAGCTCAGTCGTAGAGCATCTGATGCCATGCAGAAGGTCCCAGGTTCACTCCCTGGCAGCATCTACAGGGATTTTTACACACAGCAAGCTTTACCACGGGTTTACTGGGAGGCTTTACTGCGAACTCGAAGTTTAAAAAAAACAACGGAACAAATGGTGGATTCTTTTTACCCCAGATATAAATCAGGCTACACTCTTAACATGCTGTGAAAAACCCGAATTGTGTGTGAACTTTTCCCCGATAACTTACAGAGACTTTGGGGTAAATCTGGCCGATACGTGAACCCACCCCCTCCATTCCGGAGGAGATGTGAGTTAAAGGGCCTGATGTGTAAAACCTCCAGGTAGGGCTGGGAGAGACTCCTGCCTGGAAACCTTGGAGAGCCGATGCCAGAGCTGGATGAACGAGGGCTCCAACTTGGTTTAATGGAATGAGAAGGGAACTGGCGTATTCGGGCTGCCTGGGAACCAGCTGCGCCTTGTTTGGTGACCCTCAGATTCATTGGGATGAGCCCCTGCTGCCTCACGCTTCAGCCAAACAAGGCCCTGATGATGGCCCCATCCAGACCTCCCCTCCCTTTGTCTTAAAAAAGGAGCCGAGATCTGGTGCTCTTCCCCACTTGCTTCCTATAGAATTGCGCTCGGTTGTCTTTGTTGGCCTGGTGTTTGCTTTAGGGGGGCAGATTACATCCAGGGTGATGCACCCGTCGTGTTCGTGGCATCCTGGTTCTGCTGAATCAGCGGCCCTGCCAATGTCCGGAGGGGCTGCAGCCTTCCCAGCCCCACCTCCCCCACAACTGCTCTCTAGTGGGAAAAAACAACACGGCCCATAGAAAGAACATACCCCAGGGGCCGACACTGCTGAAGCTGCTGAGGTAGTGTCTGTTTGCGAGCCCCCCCCCTCTTAACAAAAGCACCTGTCTCCCTGCAACGGTCCAAGCGGCCTGTCTTTGATCATGGAGCTCATATGCTCTCCTAACTGGATAAAGGCCTTACGCAGGAGAGCCAGGCAATGATCCAAGGGAAGAGAGCGGCTTGGGGGCGACCACAATGGCAGTAGGGAATGACTCGACTAGCAAGCCAGAGGTTGCCAGTTCAAATCCCCGCGGGTGTGTTTCCCGGACTATGGGAAACACCTATACTGGGCAGCAGCGATCTAGGAAGATGCTGAAAGGCATCATCTCATACTGCGCAGGAGGAGGCAATGGTCAACCCCTCCTGTATCCTACCAAAGACAACCACAGGGCTCTGTGGGTGCCAGGAATCGACACCAACCCGACGGCACACTTTACCTTTACCTTTAATGAGCTAAGCCTAAAGGTGTGGATTTCTGCATGCATCCCAGCAATATAATATTAATATTATAATCTATTATAATCAACTGAGCAAAGAGGCTCCTTTTTAAAGTGGCGATTCTCTTCATTCAGCAGGGGGAGAGCAACTAGCCCTATCCAGCCCCAGCACAGCATCCCTCCAGTGGCTGTTGCTCGTGTCTACCTTCTGTTTCTTTTTTTAGATTGTGAGCCCTTTGGGGACAAGCAGCCATCTTTATTTATATCTATGTAAACTGCTTTGGGGGCTTTTGTTGAAATGCGGTATATAAATATCTGTCGTATCATAGTCATATAATTCACGGTCTGCACATTTATTATACTATTGATCCATAACTATTCTTAGCATTTATGTCGCACTTAAACACAGGAGTTCCCAAACTTGTGTCCCCAGTTGGTGGACTACAAATCCCATCATCCCCAGCACTCAGAGAAGGGGCTTAGCTTTCCTCAGCAGCAGCAAAGTCCTCTTGACCAGGGAGCCGTCATTTTATTTACAAAACCGCCTGGCTACAATCCAGGGAAGAAAACTGAAACAAATGTAATGGAAGTAACAGAAATAATGCCCCAAACGTGTGTGGGCCTAAGTAAAGAACTTTTTAAAATGATGTTTTTAGAAAACAACATGAATGGATTAACAAAAAGACATGAAAACAAACAAACATATGGAAATAATTCACACCCATATGAATGAGGAGAGCTGGTCTTGTAGTAGCAAGCATGACCCCTTTGCTAAGCAGGGCCTGTCCTGGTTTGCATTTGGATGGGAGACTCCATGTGTGAGCACTGTAAGATATTCCCCTTAGGGGATGAGGCCGCTCAGGGAAGAGCATCTGCCTGCTTGCCTGCAGAAAGTCCCAAGTTCCCTCCCTGGCAGCATCTCCAAGATAGGGCTGAGAGAGACTCCAGCCTGTAACCTTGGAGAAGCCGCTGCCAGTCTGTGTAGACAATACTGAGCTAGACGGACCAATGGTCTGACTCGGTAGAAGGTGGTTTTCTATGTTCCTATGTCATTACTTCCAGATGGTAGCAAAAACAGAATTGTCCACAGCTAAGGGAGAACCGAATCCCGGTCCATTCTCAGAAGCCAAAGGGGTGTCAGGATGGGACCAGAGCTTTGGTGCCTGGCATAGCTCCTTGCCCCTCCCGACAACTAGGACAATCATGCAAATGGGCACAATTTATTCAGTGTCAAGAGATGCCCCCAATATATGCATAATGCATGACGCATATAATTGGTACATTCCTCCAGACTGCAGACATTATGTGCAGAATGTACTCAGTCCTACGCGCATTAAGGGTTCTGGGCGATGCCAAGAGAGACTCACATGCAGCTCGTTCATATTCATGACGGCGGTGGGAGGCTTGATGGTGCCCAGCCGGTACTGGATCCCCTCCTCCAGCGTCATGCCCCACAGCTGGCTGTAGTTGGACGCTCTCCAGCTAGAGAGGGTCAGAAGAGAAGCCCTTGAGAAGTCAGAACCTGCTCCGCCTCCCTGCTCACCAAGTGTCTCTTCTCCATCAGGGCAGAAATTCAGAAGCAATTGTCTTTCTTCTCAGCTTGTAATGCTGGAGGCATGATGAGGTGAGCAAGAGTGCAAACTACAATCGATTGGGTGGTGGGTGGGGGGCAAATGTCCCTAGACTGACCCCTAAGAAATGGGCCTCACTGCATAGGTGACAGCTCACTCTTTGCTTTCCCTCTCTGGCCTCCCCGACAACATAAATCTTGTGGGTGATTCATCTTGGCTTCAAGGAAGAGGAGTTCTCTCGAGGAGGGGAAGGGGAGGAGTGTCAGGCAGCACCCCTCCCTCCTTCTTTCCTCCTGACTGGCTGAGTAGTGCTCAGGTTCAGCCGATCCCTCCCTCAACATGACAGGAGGAGGAAGGAGGAGGAGATGGGGCCTGGTGGCAGAGGTCCATCTTCACCTCTTGTCCCAGGTCCCAATCCAGCCTTGCTATGTCCCTGAAGATGAGCTCCCTCTCCTGGTGACCTTCTTCCGCTTGGAGTTGCCTCAAGACCAGGGGTTCCCAACCTTGGGTCACCAGATATCGTTGGGCTCCAACTCCCATGATCCCCAGCTGAATGCACAAATTAGCAGGTCATAAGGTCGACTTAAAAGACATGGGGAATAAAGCCATGTATGAAGGCAAGGGCGCCTCGTAGAGAACAGCATCAGTTGCAGGTTTTAATACTGACTGTGAAGCTTCACATGGGAGAAAGTGGGGCTCAGGCTTCCTCTTGGCTCAAGTCATTGTGGGCCTTACCACAGCTACAAAATGGCGGGCGTGTGGGTCTACTCTGCAAGGCTACTCTGCAGCATTCGGGCCACCCCAGCCACCCCTTCCTCCCCCAGGCGCTGTTCCCCAACAGCAGCTCATCTCTGAGTCTCCTCCGCAACATCCGCCCAATCAAGATGGTGGCTCTTACCCATAATTCCCTCTGTTGATGGCATCAATCATATCGCCATTGATGAGGCAGGCGTGGTTTTCACAGGCCCACTGCCCGTTGCCAGTACAGGTGCTGAGAAGAGAAGAAACGGAAAGAATCAGGAATGGAACCAGAGAAGGTTAGCGATGTAGTAGCAAGAAGGTCTTCCAGAAGCTGGATCTGTCAATCTTAAACTCAGTAGGTGGCCTCAGTGAGATCATCGGAGCTGATTTCCCACATAGCATGCATAATGCATTTCCTTGCATTCAAATTTCTTCACAAACAGACTGTAAGGTAGGTTTGCAAAGGAGCTGGAGACATTTGCAAAGGAGCTGGAGACATTACGATTTTTATGGGTGGAGAACAGGGTGACCTGCAGATACATTGGTTTCACAAACACCTGAAGAAGAAGAAAAAACCTACGGGGGCCAAAAACAAAACAAAACAAAACCACCAAGCTACCACCATGTTAGGCACTGGGACAGAATGTTCATGAGCTCAGACAGTTAAGACAATCAAGTGGACCAAATTAATGGAACTCAAGCAACATAATGCGTACATAGGGCTAGTGCTTTCACACAACCACATCTATGGGCATATGCTTGCATGCAGGCTCTGTTCCACTGTTTTGATGAATGCATGGTGGCCATGAGGCAAGGTCAAAAGATGCCACCATGCTCTCCTTACACATGTTCAGATGCTGCTCTGTTGACTCCCTCTTGGTGATAGCCCTGCCTGGGCTTGGTGACCCCCCCCCCCACAGCCCCACTATAATTCCTTGTCCACTCAAACATGTGTGAAGTGCATTTTTATTAAGACACCGAAATGCGCTCCAGAGTTTCCTATTTACTAGAGACAGACTCAATTCTTTTGGTCTAGGGACAAAGGATTGCCCCCATCTTCAGCTTTTGGAGATTCACATTTGTTTAGGGCAAGTTGCTAGCACTGCAACCGTTCAGGAATGAGCTCCCTCCCCAGGGTCTCTGGGAGTTAACTATCTGAGAAAATAGTGGCTTTTAATGCATTTGATCTGTTGCGCATATGCACAGCAACGTGTGCGCACGAACAGCGGTCCTGTTGACCGACTTTATGCAGCAAGGAATGCTGGATTCTGCAACTTGTCTAAGTGATGCCAGTCAAGAAAGCGGACATAATTTCCCTTCCTGTGCATTTTTGATTCTGCAGTTGTATCCTGTGGTAGCAAGCCTTTGTTGAATTGCCCCCTTTGCTAAGCAGGGTCTGTACTGGTTTGCATTTGGATGGGAGACTCATGTGTGAGCACTGTGAGATATCCCCCTTAGGGGATGGGGCCGCTCTGGGAAGAGCACCTGCACGCTTGCATGCAGAAGATCCCAAGTTCCCTCCCTGGCAGCATCTCTGAGATCGGGCAGAGAGAGACTTCTGCCTGCAACCTCAGAGAAGCCGCTGCCAGTCTGTGTAGACTCTACTAAGCTAGATGGACCAGTGGTCTGACTCAGTATATGGCAGCTTCCTGTGTTCCTATGACTGCCTCCTGCTGATAGTCATGCGGAGAGGCAAGGAGCCATCCACAACGTTGGAGCCCATCCACTGAAAAATTATGTCAATAACACCTTGGCCCTCCGAGATTTAGCCAGGCATAGCCCACACACGATAGCTGTTTGCAGAGGTGAAACGTTACGCTCTTTGTATACATGTACGCACTGTTCAGAAATTATGCTTAACATTTGAGGGGCAGGGCAGTCAATGCTATCCTACTTCTATCCCATCCTTGCATTTAGTCCACCCACATGCAATGGAATCTACATAGGGAACATTGGAAGCTGCCGTATACTGAGTCAGACCCTTGGCCTATCTAGTTTAGTAATATCTGCACAGACTGGCAGCAGCTCTCCCAGGTTTCAGGCAGGATTCTCTCCCTGCCCTACCTGGAGATGCTGCCAGGGATTGAACCTGGGGCTTGTAGGGGAAGAGTGGGGGTTCCGTTCCCCAAATAGCAAAGCAAAATCAGTTTGGTGAGAAAGCAGCAAAGCAAGAGGTCTTGAGACAGTTCTGTAGGACTGAAGAACTGCATGGATTTATTTAAAGAAAAGGTTACAAACAAACGTGAAAAAGCCTGCAGCTTAATTTCAGCAGTAGCTCATGGCTGAAGAGAGAGAGCAAAACAAACAGCCATCTCTGGAGAGACAAAATGGAGACTAACACTGGAAGAACAAAGGCGGTGAAGCCCAGTACTTTTATCCATGATCTTAACCCCTCCCCCACCAATGGTCACTATTTATTTATTTATTTATTTATTTATTTATTTATTTATTTATTTGACATATTTTAATACCTCCCAAAACTTGCATCTCTGGGCAGTTTGCAATTAAAATCATTTAAACCACAAAAACAATTAAAACCATTTAAACATTAAAAGCATTAACATTAAAATCATGTAAAACCGACACTAAAACCGTAAATCTCGTATGGTTAGATTTACAATAATAGATAACAGATAACAGCCACTTTGAGGCATTGCAGCTGAGAGCGGATGCTGCCAGGGTCCGAGCTCCAACAGGACTTTCTGCATGAACAGCAGATTCTCCACCACTGAGCTTAGGCCTCACAATCCCCCCCAAATAGGAGACTGCTGCCTACGGAGTCAGATTATTGTTCCATCTAGCTCCGTGGGCACTAACTGGCAGCAACTCTCCAAGGCTCTTTCCCAGGGACTGAACCTCAGATCTCCTATGCAGGGCATTGACACATTTCTTTGCAGTTCCAAGGACTAGAAACTTGATTTTTCTAGGGCTAGTTCTCAGGAAGCTGAATTGGTCCCCTTTTCTGTGCTTAAGCACCATCCCCTGCTCTGCCCAGAGGGTACCACATAATCCCTTTCATGGAGCCTTCAGGAAACATTGGCCTTGCTGACAGGGAGCCCAGCTCCAACATTAGCTACACTTCATACAATGCTTGGCATTTTCTCTTGGCCAACAACAAAAAAGAAATCCTCTCCCTCCCCCCCACTTCCCATCCCAAAGGCAGAAACAACTTCTCCTTTTACGGATCCTTTGCACTGAAGAGTCAGACTTAGAAAAAAGAATCCATTCTCCGTGGAGCAATGGCATCCTACCATTTAAATTAAGCTTCCTTTCAGTTAGGGCTTGTCTGGAAAAGACCAGATCCACAGCAGAATTGCTGCCAGTACTGCCTCCGACTGGAGGATCAGGACCGGTTAGGTAGGGGGCTGATCTCATTAGGGTGCTGTTCACATGCAGCACCCAGTTCCAGGGACTATACCCCCAAAGGCACCAGCCATAATAGGGCTGACTTGGGTATGCATTTGCTAGTTGTCGATATTTTGGCACCGGAAGCAAACCCCTTTGTTAAGCAGGGCCAGCCCTGGTTTGCGTTTGAAGGGGAGCTTAGACGGTAGACACCAGCAACAGCCACTGGAGGGATGCTGTGCTGGGTTAGATGTGTGCTTTGTTGATCACTGTGCACACACACACAAGCACACAGGTGCGTTAGGGAAGAAAATGACATTCCCCTGTAGGATCAATGCCAGCGGCCCTTTTCAGCAGCCACTTTGTGGCTTTAATGTGCCCATTCCCCAGTAGGTGAATATGTCCTGCAACAACGAAAGATATCCACACAAGAGGTGCGTTGTGCTGGCAGAAGAAGAGAGCAACTTGTCCAGGTGAGCATTCTGGGCTCTGGCTGACTGGGGACAGGAACAGACCTCCATGAGCCAGCCCTGGCAACCTGTCTACAGTACCACAGTGGCCCACAAGTTTTCCAGGAGAGCTGGTCTGGTGGCAGCAAGCATGCCTTCTCCCCTTAGCTAAGCAGGGTCCACCCTGGTTGCAGATGAATGGGAGACGAGAAATGTGAGCCCTTAAAGAGATTCCCCTCAGGGGATGGAGCCGCTCCAGGAAGAGCAGAAGGTCCCAGATTCCCTCCCTGGAAGCATCTCCAAGACAGAGCCGAGAGAGACTCCTGCCTGCAACCTTGGAGAAGCCGCTGCCAGTCTGTGTAGACAATACTGAGTGAGATGGACCTATGGTCTGACTTGGTAGAAGGCAGCTCCCTATGTTCCTATTTTCCCATCCGGAAATCTGCCTGCTTGATCCCTTCCAACCTCTCTGCTGCTCATAGCTGTGTGGTCCCTCCTCCCATGCAGGAGCTCAGACAGTTCACATTCCTCAGCATCAGAAATTCTTTCCCAAAGGCCTACCTCTTTGCCTCCAGCAATACATACACATACACATACACACACACATACACACACCCCTCGCTAAATAGGCTAGCAAAACACCCCAGTCATTTTAACCCTTCAGCCTCCCTGCTTCCATTCCTTTATAGAATTTTAAAAGTCCAGCATGGTCTCAGCAGAGGAAATCCATGGTGGGAAAGGTGGGGAGAGAAATAAAGAGCTTTTTCATTTGCGAATGCCCAGTTATAGCAATAGCATGGCATAGCATAGTCTTTATTTCCGTCTTTGAGCAGCATCACAACAATTGCCCACTTACCAGAGGTTGCAGTTATCTCTATAGGTCGCACCTGATGGAAATTTCTGCCCATCACGGATGCAGGCTAGGAGAGAGAGAGATGAGAAAGAAGATGGAGTGAGAAACTGGCCACATGTGAATGCAGACACAGAGTTAGCAGGCTCATATTGGGGGGGAGGCGCAGAGATGCTTCTCTACCTGGGTAGCTTTTCCTCCTACCTTGCTTCCACACAATCACTTCTGCCCAGGTTTTCCTCTAACCTTGCTTCCACACAATCAAAAATTGGGGAGTACACACAGCTCCCAAACCTGGGTAGAACACAGTTTTCAGCCGCCCCCATAGATGTGTCTGGGCATTATGGGGGCAGCAGGGGTGGGAATCCACCTCTCCAGTAGACAAAAAGGTCGCTGAAGCCCTTAAAGTGCAAGAGATCTCATCTTGTTCAGCAGGGTACATATTTTTTATTTGACGGCTTAGGTGAAGAGGCAGGCATCGGGTCTTAATTTTATGCAAGGCTCTACCCCAAGACCTGCTTTAAAGTTCAGAGCTTAATATTAGAACGTGGGGGTGGGGGTGGGTTTACAAAGATGGCAGTGCAACTGAGCACGTGCAAAGTGCACCCCCCTCCCCACTGAAGAAGACAATGCCGTCTACAGCCAGAAGGGCTCCAGTGCGGCTCGTTTTAGAGGGCATGTCAGAAGCTGCTGTGCAGACCTGACCCCAGAGGATTGTGTCTTCTTCTTCTTCCCTTTGGATCGGGCTTCTCTGGGGTTAACCTTCAGAGCACAATGAGAGGTCCAGGCCCTGGGAAAAGCGGAGGGCATCTCCCCCACCCTTCCTATGATGGGCCCCAGAGAAAGGCCGCTATTGTGTGTGAGCAGATCACATTTTCCTTGAAGGGGGACATTTTCCTGAGCGGGGTCTGCAGCTGCCACGGAAGTGACATTCTCCAGACTGGGACGCTGAGGGCTGTGGCCGTTCCAATGGCACATCTGCAGAATGCATCCACAGAGGCAGGTTCAAGGACCGGCTTGGCCTCAGGGTCCCCAACACCTTGGGTCCCCAGATACTGTTGGACTACAATTCCCACCATTGAGCCCAGGGATGATGGGAGTTGTAGTCCAACAACATCTGGGGACAACACCCAAAGTGGGAGACCCCTTCGCCAATGTGTGGATGCACAGCCAACCTGGACAGCACAACCCCAAGTGCACACACAGAACTCTTAAGCTTTGCTTTGGGGGCCACAACAAGTATCCAGTGAAGCCCTCCAGCTTCCTCAGGGAGCTCACAAGAGGGTGTGGTGGTGAAGGCTGCCCCCCTGTCATTTTGTCCCCAGCACCTGGTACTCATCAGAGGGTAGACTGCCTCTGAACATGGAGGTTCCACTCAGCTGCATCTAACAGCCATTGACAGTTTGATCATCCTCCATAAATTTGTCTTATCCTTTGTTAAGACACCCAGTCATCTGAATCTGGTGGTAGTGAGTTCCGCAAGCCAACTATGTGCTGATCTGTGGGGGCGGGGAGTATGGCCTCTTTCTGTTGTCCTGATAGTTCCAACCTTGGGTGGCTGTGAGTTATGAAAGACACAGCGACACACCCACATGCACACCAGCCTTATGGACAGTGGCTCAGAAAGTTGATGTACCCTCCTAATAACCCAGGAGATCTCAAAGACCATTGAGGCTGGGAACGATCAGAGTTCTAGTCCAACACTATCTGGGGACCCAGTTTGAGAAGAACCCCTGGGCGAATCCATTTGTGCACACGCCAGGCCCACACGCACACTCCCTGTCTGCACACATCTGCCTCCCAGACCAATACACACCCACCCATAGACCAAACCCAGCTAGATGCACCACAGGCCTTCCTAGGACATGCATGCATCTGCCGTCAAGCCATCCCCACCACAGCAACCCACCTCTTTGTACAACGAATGGGGGGTCAATGCCCAGGCAGTAGTTCCAGAAGTCAGGGCAGCAGTCAGAAATGGTGCGGTTGCAGAAAATGTCGCAGTAGCAAATGGTGTCCAGGTAGGGCACCGTGCAGCCATCGTTTCTCCCATGGCAACAGGCATCCTGCCGTTCACAGTAAGAGCCCCCCGCGTCCCGGATCCCCCGCTCATGCAATCCTGGGGCCAGCTCCCTGCGCGTGCGGGATGCCCGGGCAGCAAGCGTCCCGTCTGCCAACAGCAAGATAGCCCAGAGGGTCCAGAAGGCCTTCATTCTCCTTCTTCAGTCTTCTGGAATCCGCAGGGCCTGGAGAAGGATGAAAACAGACCAGGGGGGTGTAGCTATAAGTGAGAGGATGGGTTCAAAGAACCTGGGGGCCCCAGCTCCACCCCTCCCTATATTCTTCATTGTCTCCCTCACTCCAAGGGGCCGCTGGGGAGAGGGGCGAACACAGGCCCCCTTTCCCCTAGCTACACCCCATATCAGGTGACAACCAGGCAGTGGGGGACCCTTTGAGAAGTTTTACACAGCTTACAGAAGGCTTCCCGCATGGATGTTTATGTTCCATTTTGAACAGTCATACTCAACACATCTTAGTTGATTAAGCAAATAGTTTTTAAACCAGTTGGTTAAGGAACCAATTAAATCTGCTCGCAGTTGAAGATGACTAAACCAGTTTTGCAGAGAACAATCCATTTTAATTTTGGATGGTCTGTGTGTCTATGTTGGAGAAGGTAGTACCAACTTAGGAGAAGTGTTCTAGGATGCCTTTCCAAAAGGGACAACCTGCCATCTGTAATGTTTAATAAGTACTTCTATAGTAAAAAAAACTTTTAAAAAAATGCTGTTTCCTAAATAATTAGAGGGTTGTTTGTTCTTAAGTCAATTACTGTATGGTTCTGTTTTGGATACTTCTTTGTGTTGAATCTGGGTGCTTTCCAGATTACACACTACAACAGTGTCACTACGGATCCGCTAAGTGTGCTTCCGTACAGCCGGTGTTTCGATATCACAGTCCCTGCGCGGTCAGCAAGGCGCCGTTCACATTTCTGATACCTTCTTTCAGGTTTTACCCTTGCGTTTTAGTCCTACAACGTTGCATGTGCGTCACAAATAAATAGCTGTATTTTCCCATCGTAGGCGGGTTGCGCAAACTATTTACGTTTTCAAAACGATCCTGCCGAGTTGAAGCGTTTTACTGTTGAACAGCCTGTAATCTGGAAAGCGCCCTGGACTATTGATGGTAATACATCATTGCCTGCCTAGCTTTTTAGATAGGGAGGTTTTTAATCAATTCATGGAAGCCCCAGTTTTAAGCACTGACACATAGAGGGACATTTGATGGGTGTCCAACCTGCAAGTCTGCTCCAAGCCATGGAGCAAATCCTGCCTGTGCCAAAGCACCCCAATCATTTCTGCTGCATCCTCTCTTCTATCTGTCCCTGTCAGGTTTCCCTTCCTGCAGCCCAGACTTTCCTGGTCCACACGCAGCAACCAGGAAGTTAACTCAGGACATTTTCCTGTTTATCCCGCCATCAGAATGGAAAAAGAAAACAAGAGAGTGACCCTAGCCTTGAACTCCTGGACTGTGAGTGGATGAAGGGCTGGGGGCCATCACACCCCCTCACATTCTGTTCTGTTACTTGATGTGCTTTCTGAGAAGATGAACATTTGCATTCCTCCAATGATCTCAGGGCAGGATTTTTAGCCTCGCCATGTGAGGTAGGTTAGGCTAAGAGACAAGCTTCTGCTCAAGGCCATCCAGACAGTTTAGTGGCAGAGAGCAGGGATTTGAACCTGGGTTCCTTCTGTCCACACTAACTCTGTAACCACTAAACCATCCCAATTCTTCTTAAACCATGGGAATCCAGTGGGGGGGGGCAGGCAAGGGGAGGCAGTTGTCCCCTCCTGGATTGAACCAGCCCCATTGAATTCACTGGGGCTTACTCCCAGGTAAGTGGGTATAGGATTTCAGCCTTTGCCCCCCCCAGCCCACAGAAAAGGTTCTGTGTACACCCATGTCTTAAAACTGCATCACAACTGAGGTTGGGGGCAGGTTATACTTTAAACAATACTAACACCTATCTAAAAATGTGATGGGATGGGGGATGGGGGGGAGGGCATTTTTTTCCTGGGGAAAAATAAACCTGCTTTTTTCCAGATCTTGGCGGGGGGGTGGGGGCGGTATAATCTCCCGGCACCTGGTTTCCCCCTCCAGACTTTCCCATCTCTACACATATCCACATAAAGTCAGACTTGGGCCCAATTCAGACATATCTAATTTCTAAATATGTGCCTGAGCTAGCAGACATTTGGAACATACAGAGGTGGAATCCCAAGTCTGCTCCTGATTCGGAATGAACGTTCAGAATGGCCAGTTGCAGACTGCAAGGACGGCTGAGCCTCCTCCATCGCTCCCACTTTGCAAGCGAAGGGTCTCTCTCCTGGGGTTGTCTGCCATGTCCTCCGGCTTGGGTGTCCCCCCTGCCCCCTCCCCCCACTACAATTCATGTCCAGATTAATTAAAAATACCATATTTAACTGAACAGAAGACCCTGAATTTAAAACAACCTGCTTAAAAAACATGGGTGAGATATAGATTATGTACTATTTACCCCAAACAGAAGAAGACTCTAAATTTAAGATGAAAACACACACACACATACACACCCCAATTTCTAACATCAAAGAACTTGGATAAAGCAGTCTGGGATTCAGGTAAATACAGGACATACATTTGATGTACATGCTGGTATGCATTTATTTCTCTCTTCACTGGGGTGGGGGGAGATCCTTCAGACACCATTGCCCTTGTTCTTTTGAACCGTTCTCTACCATGATCAGCATTTCCTCTCTCCCCACCCCCTTGTGCCACCCCCCACGCCCACCCACCCCCCCCCCCCGGCTCATGCTACCTGGAGTTAAGACACCTCCTATGATCTCAGGCTCCAGCAATGCCCGGAGTTCTCCTCCAGCCTCCAAAGCATGCAGCCGGTCTCAGGAGGAGGCTGAGCTGATGAAGGTCAAAAGCCAAGGCAGGAATGTGGGCCTCTTTCTCTGGGCAGCTCTGCTTTCCCTGTCCGGATGCAAAGAGGGACTCCTGCTTCCTTCTGATTAACTGTCACCCTCTCACCTGGGCTGGCGACAGCCGCGCCGAAACAAACACAATGCGGAGTCGCGGATCGCGAGTCGGATCCGAGAAGATCCGAGAAGAAGGAGCATTCCGTGGCTCTTCTTGGGGGATCCCAGGAATCTGGGGCTGGCCTGCAGGTCTGTGTGTGTGGCTGACCTCCCTCTGAATTGCCGTCTTTGCCAGTGGGCTCTATGAATGTTTCGACTTTGTTTTTAATCTGTGTTGTCTTCTTGTAAACTGCCCAGAGATGTGAGTTTGGGGCAGTATACAAATATGCCAAATAAATACATTTCTTTGCCAGTGTGCTTTTTCATTGTCAATATGTCCACACAATTGTCCATTGTGAATATTATCACAGATGTGTAAGGAATTTGTTTTGTATGGCATTTTTTGGGGGGACACTATGGGTTTCTTTGGCAATATGATAATAATCGATGGTGTGTAACCTTTCTATAGAATATATAGACGGTTTATATACCTGTTCCTAAGTATATGGTTTCTTTCCTAAATAAATAAATATGGGGGTGCTCCAGCCCAGAGGTGGGTGCATTCAAGTGAGAGTTGTGTAGGCAGGACGGACATCCCCAACAGGGTCTTAGCGCATAACCAAGTAGCAGCACATCCTAACAAGCCAGGACTCAGGAGGGCAGGGATGCAGCTGGGGGAGAAGGGGCCCGTGTATCTCCCCTCCCTTGGAGATAATGAAGAAAAGAGGGAGGGGTGGAGCTGGGGGCCCCTCAGGAGTTGGGGGCCCCGGATCCTTTGAACCCATCCACCCAAGTTTAGCGACACCCCTGCGGGGCACCAAAGGAGCCGCAGCTGCCTCTGCTTCCTGGCTGCTTGCCTCTCCTCCAATCAGCCCGAGAGCCGCACTGCCTGCAGGCTGTCCACTTTATCAGCTACAGTTGTGTGGTGCTGCCTCGCAGGCTGGCCGTGCACCAGGTAGAGCTGCGTGGACAATCGCTCAGCTCTACCTGATGAATGGCCAGCCTGCAGGCAACGCAGTTCTTGGGCGGGGCTGGAAAAAGCAATTGCCTGAGTGGCTGCTGGGAAGCTACTGGGAGAACCCCATGCCCCTTTGCGTCCTCTGTGAGGTTTCAAGTCATGAACAGCGACACACACTTTTCCGGAGCTGGTCAAAGGCCGCGTGGATCACTGCACGCTCCCCCAGCCACACAGCTTGAGTGGGATCCACGCCCTTGTTGCCACCTGCAACATAAATATCACTAGCACGCTCTAAATTTAACAGACAGCCTTTTCCGGTGCGCCTTTATTTAAACACAATGCTGATAAGGATGCCACAAACCACTCCAGTCTGGCGGCCTTTTCCAGCCGTCAAAACACGCCCTGCCTCAACCGCAGTCCTCCCTAACTCGATGCAGAATTATCCCTCCGGACAGAATCCTAAACGGTGTACAGACCCCAAACTCTCTTTTCTCCGAAGCTAACTGTGCAGCTCTACCTGACGGATGGCGGCCTTGCAAGCAGCACAGCTCTCGGGCGGGGCAGGAGAGAGAGAGGAGCAACCTGAGCTGGCTCCTTTGGTGCCCCCCTGGCTTGTTAGAATGAGCCGCTCACCCTCCAGGAAACAACCAACTGTTCCTCCGCCTTCCCAGTTTTCTTACTGGGCAGAGATGTAGGATGCATCTGTCACCACAACACTCCCGAGGATGCTACAGAGAGACAGATCTGCCTTGATGGGGATTCTCTTGCTCCTGAGTTGCTTGGGCATCTAAGCTTGCAAAATGGGCTGAAGGGCCCTGGCACACATCAGGTGCAGATGGGGTGTGTGTGAAAGGCGTGGCGGAATGGATATCTGCATCCAGCCTAGAAATCTGGGGGAACCAGGGGGCAATGGAGACACAGCCCAGTGGAAGGGATGTGCTCTGCATACAGAAGGTCCCCGGTTCATTCCCTGGCAGCATCTCTAGGTAGGGCTGGGAGAGACGCCTGCCTACAACCTTAGAGAGCTGCTGCCAGTCAGAGTAGACAAGACTGCGCTAGGTGGCCCAAGGGTCTGACTCAATATAAAGCAGCTTCCTATATAAGCAGTCAACCTCTCCTCCTAATTTGGCAAGGCGGTGCAGATGACCAGATGACATGTGCTTCGTGGCAAATGATTACTCAGTGCCCCTTACAAAGTAGACCACCTTCAAGGCTCCAACACAATACAGCCCGAGGCTCAACTGGACCCACAAGGCTCATGCCACAATAAACAAAAGTGCCGATCTGGTGTCACAAACGTTTCTGTGTCGCTTTAACGTATGATTACGTCTTGATCCTGTCCAAAGACCTGTTTCTCTTGCAGCTTTTGACCCTCACGACAACCCTGCAAGGTAGGCTAGGCTCAGGGAGAGCGAGGAGCCCAAGATCACCCAATGAGCTTTGCGGCTGCGTGGGGACTCGAACCCAGGTCTCTGGAGTCCCGCGCTCTGACCACTGCCGCCTCAAGCCCTCCTTTTTCACACCCACCCATCTCATCCAAAGAGACCCACCGGCTTCCCCAACCCACCCACCGGAGGGCCAAGAAGCCAAGCGAAGTTTCCAGACACTCAAGCCTCGACACGAAGAAAAATGAGTTTGGCCCGGGTCCTAAACCCGGTGCTGTGAAGCTCCTGTTCCCTTCCACCAAGTCCGCTCAAGAAAGGGACGGCCAAAGGGAAGGGTGAGAGGAGCAGCAGCAGACCAGAGAGAGAGAGAGAGAGAGAGGTGTACCTGGAGCTTGTTTGCAAGCCGGCTGGGGCCGGAGTCCGGGAGGGTCTGTCCTTGCCCCCTGACGGCGGCTCTGCACTGCTGCGGCTCCTCTCTGAGCAAAGTCAGCCCCGACCTGGCAGCACTCACTCACTCCCTCGCAGCCTGGGAGGCTCCCCCGTTTCCTCGCCGCTGCATTCTTGCACTGGGGCTGGTGCGCGGCTTATGTACTGCTCTGTGGCACCAGCCCTGCACCCTTCCAGCCCCCTGGCCGAGTGATGCAATCCAGGCCCCGGCTCAGCCCTCTCCTCCTCTCCTCCACAGCCTAAGGGGCTTGTCAGGGACAGGCGGCTGTCTGACAGGGGACAAACCTTGGCTCTGTGTGTGTGTGTGTGTGTACGGTAGGTCCGGCCTAGAGCTAAAAAGAAGATTTGGGGAGGATTTCTTCTATTCCAAGCCTTGGTCTTGTGGCAGCAAGCATGACTTGTCCCCTTAGCTAAGCAGGGTCCCCCCTGGTTGCATATCAATGGGAGACTTGATGTGTGAGCACTGGAAGGGATTCCCCTCCGCAGGGGATGGAGCCGCTCTGGAAAAAGCAGAAGGTTCCAAGTCCCCTCCCTGGTAGCATCTCCAAGATAGGGTTGAGAGAAATCCCTGCCTGCAACCTCGGAGAAGCCGCTGCCAGTCTGTGAAGACAATACTGAGCTAGATGGACCAATGGTCTGACTCAGTATATGGCAGCTTCCTCTGTTTCTGTCTCGTTGATCTTTTAGTTGGTGCCATCAAACAGGCTCAGAGCATGTACTATCTCCCAGAAGGAATACGAGAACCAGAAATAAGTGAAGCCAGGAGTTTCAAGCTCAGGTCCACAGACACTGTTGGACTACAAGCCCCATCATCCCCTGTCACAGGCCATTGTGGCAGGGGATGATGGGAGGTGCAGTCCAGCAACATCTGGAGACCCGAGCTTGAGAATTGCCACAGTAGAGGAAGCCAGGAACATACTCAAATGCAATACCCGTGTCTTGGGTTCGAAGTCTACTCCAGGCAAGGGCTCATTCGGTGGGCCTCGGGCAAGCTGCTGTCTTTCAGCCTTAGCTTCTGGTGAGCCTACCTGACAGGGCTGTTGTGCAGATTTTTAAGATACAGGAAGCACTTTGATCCCACATTACTGAAATAAAAAGAGAATGGGTGTCCATAAGACTTTTTCTGGGGCGAAGGGAAGACTGAAATCCTGTACCCACTTACCTGGATGTAAGCCCCCTTGAATTCAATGGGACTGCTTCCACCCAGGGGGGGCAACTGCCTCCCCTTACTCTCACTCCGCTCCCGATGCCCATAAAGAGCCTGTATCTCTCCTCTTCCATAGATTTGCTCCCTAAGCATATAATTGGATTGGGAATGCTGTGAAGAAGAGAAATCTAGCCCTCCTGGTTTTTCTACAGCTATCTGCACAAGATGTTTCACTGGTAATCCAAAAACCTATGGCTTAAGAAAAGAGAAAACACTTTACATTTTCGCTCGTGCTCTAAAAAGAATGGAAATTGTAAATTAAGGTACCCCTCTTAACTTCTATGCCATATTTATTTATGATAGATAGATAGATAGATAGATAGATAGATAGATAGATAGATAGAAGCTGTAAAGACTTTGTACAGTCTGGTAAATTATTATGGCTTTAGAAATGAGCTTCCATGAACCCACACTTTGCCTTGATCAGAGATGCATCAGGCAGAAACTCATCAGGGGCATCTCTAGGAAGTGGTTAGGGAAACTGCACCTGTTAAATAGCTGCCTGGATGCAGCCCTCTCCAGCCCAATGACGACTGAAAGGCCCAGGCAAACTGTGGGTGCGTGGAGCCTGTATTCAGTAGCTACGTTTCTCAGGAGCATGCACAGCTCTGGATGTCTGACTGGATGAACCAGACTAGGCAAACTAGACAGTCACAGAGGGCACCGTGCAGAGGGGGGCGACGACGGGCGAGGTCATGTGCCACCTGGCGCACCAAAAGCAGGGCCAGCCTGTCCACTAGGCAGATCTAGGCAGCCGCCTGGGGCAACCACCTGTTCCTCGGCCCTGTGGGTGGGCAGGCACACCTCTCATCATCTGAGTTGGTGACTGTGTGAGCGACCAAGCGGGAGCTCCCCATCCCTTGGTCTTTCCGTTGACCTTGGGCCAGGGAGGGATGCATCCAGGCAGCTATTTAACAGGTGCGGTTTCCCTAACCACTTCCTAGAGATACCCCTGATGAGTTCCTGCCTGATGCAGCTCTGATCAAGGCAAGGTGTGGGTGCATGGAGGCTCATTTCTAAAGCCATCATAATATACCAGACTGTACAAAGTCTTTGCAGCCTGCATCAGGAGGAATCCCATCCCCAAAGGCAAGCAACCAGAGGATGCATCATAGGAACATAGGAAGCTGCCATATATTGAGTCAGACCATAGGTCCATCTAGCTCAGTATTTCCTACCCAGACTGGCAGCAGCTTCTCCAAGGTTGCAGGCAGGAATCTCGCTCAGCCCTACCTTGGAGATGCTGCCAGAGAGGGAACTTGGAACCTCAGATGCTCTTCCCAGAGCAGCTCCATCCCTTAAGGGGAATATCTTGCAGTGCTCACACATCAAGTCTCCCATTCATATGCAACCAGGGTGGGCCCTGCTTAGCTAGGAGGACGAGTCATGCTTGCTACTAGGAGACCAGCTCTCCTCCCGGGAGTGTCATCTTCCAGCACACTTCTCTTTCCGGGAGAGGAGGATTTCCCTCCTGAGTGCAATTCTCCAGTTACACCCTTGCTAACCACAGATATGCCGCAAAGGGTGCTCCCGGCAGTGTTCCGGGCCAAACCAAAGTGGCAACTTGCCCAGCAGACATGCATGCCTTGCTCACGGTTATGCCAAGTCATAGCCCACAACAATAAAAACAATTCACCGCCGTGGGTGGTGAGAGGGAGCAGGAAAAAGGGAAGAGGAGCAGCTCATCCAAGTGAGCTAGGGAGCGCCAAAGGAGGCACAGCTGCCTCTGCTTCCCGGCATCCCCTTTGCTCCTCTCTCTCTCTCGCTCTCTCTCTCCTGCCTTGTGCACTGCCTGCAGGCTTGCCATTCAGCAGGGAGAACTGTGTGGTTGACTGCCCAGCTCTACCTGATAAATGACCAGCCTATAGGCAGAGCAGCTCTCATGAACGCTAAGGCAGGATGGGTGGGAGAGAGAGGAGCAAATGGAGCTCCGGGAAGCAGAGGCAGCTGTGCCTCCTCTGGCGTCCCTCCGGGCTTGTTAGGACGAGTCACTCCTGGAAGGGAATTAGGCAGGTGAGCTGTGACTGCCTTTGGCTGAGCAGGATGGGAAAGGTGTGGAAGAGAAACTCAGTCCACTTCTGGACAATTCCTATGCTGGTTTCCTATCACTGGTTTCTGGAATGCTGGTTTGGGAATTAAAATGAGAAGCACGGCACTGGAGAGATGTGACCGGCGCTTCTGGTTACACAAGAGCCAGGGGCCTGACCCGCACAAGGGGGCTCCTGTTGCATCAGGAGCGTCCAGATGCGTCATTAACCCTTCCGTGGGGGGGAAAGAAGCAGAACTGAAAGCCAACCGCGGCCAAATGTCAGGGGTTGCCCACGACCCTCCGCTCAAAGCTGCCAAGGAAGCAGAAGGCCGCCTCTGAATAATCTCGGGCTGAGGTTTCCGGAAAAGCAGAACAGGGCACCCCTGAGTCACCCCAGGGGGCCAAAGGGAAACTCAAGGCCTCAAAGTCAGCCGGGGACAAACCGCACGGAGGCAAATGGGCCACTGCCACCCACCACGTGCCCTCTTGTGTCACATAACGTCTCTCGCCAGACGGACAAAAATGCGGGCAGTGGGTCAGGTGGCCCACAATTGCACGGCTGCCCCAGAAGCAGGCATGGGTGGGTGGCAGGGTCTGCTTTCAGGATCTGTGGATGTAATTACTCAGCGGGTAGTGGCTCAGCCAGGGAGCAGCAATGAGGCACAGCTGCCTCTCCTCCCCAGGGCTCTGGCTGGCCCATCCCGCCCTGTGGTTGACAAGCTGTGCTGCTTCTAGGCAGGCCATTCATCAGGTTCACCACACAGCTCTACCTGATGAACAGCCACGCCAGCGTGCGTGACGTGCGTGCGTAACATGTTACGTGTGTAGCGGGTGTGCACACAAGGCAGCCGGCTCACACGCACACAGTACTTCCTTATATCCAGACAACAACAGGGGAAGGGGCGGCAGGGAGGTACCCCACTACCCCATGGATTGCAGGTGGGGATCAGGGGATTGCCCCCAAGAGAAACAGCAGGGACCTCCAAATCCATCTCAACATGCTGAAGTCCAGTGAGCAGGAGTGCACCCCTTGCCCCAAGAGGTAGAGCATACAGCTGTACAATTACAAAGTATGGTGCCCTTTGGCACACTCAGGCCAGTTCTAAGAGCAAAAGGCTACCACTGATCTTCAAGAAACAGACTGACCTTCAGACAAGAACTTTGCTAGACATGCAATTATCTCCCATTTGAGGCAGGCAGGAACCTGGCCCAGCCTGCACAATCCGAGAACGCATTGCAGCATCAACAGGTCAGCAGCCAGGTCAGGAGGAAATTTCCTATTTGTGCAACGCTCTTGCTCAATCGGCACGTTGCTCTTCTCATCAGAAGCGCCCGGCTGGCTCAGAGCTCAGGTCCAGCTGGTCCCACATCCTCCCTCCCTACGCAGACGACTCAGATGATCCTTGTAAGCAGGAAAGGCCCTAGCCCTCCTCTACCATTGCTCCCTCGCCATTGGTATTCAAAGCTACACTGCCTCTGAACAAGGAGGTTCCATTTAGCTACCGTGGCCAATACCCATCAACCGACATTGTCTCTTCCGCCCTCCAACCCTCTTTCAGAGCCACCTAATTCAGTGGCCATGACCACGCCTTGTGGTAGCACAGCTCATCCATTGTGTGTGTGTTTCTCTTGTCCCTTCCAATTCTACTGTAGTTCAACTTCATTACGTGGAAATTCTTCTCCCTCCCTCCACACCAGGCATAATTTCAGAGACTCTATTGCAGGGGTTTTTACAGCCCTGGGCGGCTTCTCTGTGTGTTGGACTACAATTTCCATCATCTCCAGTCACGATGGCTGAAGGCTGGAGGTGCTGGGGATCATGGGGGCTGTAGTCCAACAGCAATATCTCAGGACCCAAAGCTGGGCCCACCTGCTCTGTGGTGCCCCTGTGTGATTGCTGAGAATGTGCCCAGATCTCAGAGGTTTCGATACAGTCAACCCTTTCCACAACGGAGCAGACCCTTTATACTCTGGCGGGACGTGGGAAGATGTAGATAGAGAATTTGAGAGTGTCAGCTCATCCATCCATCCATATGTGGTTATCCCGCCCCATCTAAGTAGCTCTAGGCAGTTTACAATAAATAAAAACAATCAATCCATTAAAATGACAAATTAAACAAACATTTACAACCAGCTAAAACAAACCAATTAAAACCCTGGGAAGCCAGACTGAAAAGATGGGTCTTAAGGGGTCTCCTGAATAAGGGGGAATAAGGGGAATAAGGGGTCTCATCCCTTGATATGAGATTGAGGTCTTGTCTGCACATGAACAGATGTATGCACACACACACACACACACACACACACCCTACTTTGGAATAAGTCTGGAAAAGAGATGTGACAACCTGGGGAAAATGGGGGGGGGCATTTTCCTGGAAACTCCCCGAAAAATCAATTTTTCTGGAAAACCCCATTTTTCTGGAAACCCCCAGTTTTTGTGGAAAGGGGTTCCTGGTCCCCCCCCCAACCCCAACCTTCATCTCTCTAGTCTGGAGTCTTTCCCATCTGGGCTAGATGGACCCATGATCTTTGTCAGCAGTGTGAAGACTGAAAAATCCGGGATGTTGCCAGCTGCAGAAGACATCTGGGGCTGGCGCCCACAGCCCCCTCCTCATTTTGACAATTAAACGTTTCCACGCCCTCTAAAGGAATCCAACATTCTCGTCCCATTTTTGAAGCGCTTAATCCACCAATGGCAGGCTGTACAGAGGACTAGGACATTACAGAATTGATCCAAGGCCATCACAGGTAGCCCATGCCGGACTATGTTCCTGCGGGAAGTGCTTTGAGTCGCCACCTGGGCAGTGGCGGCTCATCCTAAGGAGCCTGGGATGAGGAAGGAGACAGCTGGGGTTGCTCCTCTCTCCCCCACCCCGCCTGAGATCCTCACTGCTTGCAGGCTGATCATTCATCAGGTAGAGCAAGCCTCTCGTGCACCTGGGCCTCGTCTCAGAAAAATTCCGACACACTCGAGAAATATTTATTAGGGAAGTACATGAACCGGTTTGGAGGCCCTTTTACGGACCTCCAAACCGATTCGAAAGTCCGGCGGCTCACACACACACTCACCGGGGATTTCTAGGTACTTCTGCCTCCCCACGGGACTGTTTTAAAGCACAGTGTCGGCGGGGAAAACATGGCGGAGGGGGGAAAGCATCCTCCGCGGTCCTTAAAGCTATTCCCCCCCTCCTTCAAACCGGCCGTCGAATCGGCATGCTGGTTCCGTGCACATCCTTAATGTTTATACACTTCTGAAAGATTCCTGATCCTTCAAAGCTCCGTTTCCTCCAGCAAGCGAAGTCACACATCCTGGTGGGAGGAACCACACCTTCAAGTGATGGGTGTTGGCCTTGGCTCTCAGGAAGCCCCAGCAGGAGTCTCCGAGACCTGTCGTCTCCAGTCTGCATACTTTGGCAGTGACCAAGCAGAGATGGGAATCCATGGTGAGTCATGCGCTTCCCATAAGCCCCTGGGGAGCACTAGAAGGCTTTTCCTCTGACGACAAGGACTCCCTCCGTGTGCTAGCAGCCTCGGACACAGTAAGGCTAGCAGAGTTGCTCCTTCTGGCCATTTCCGCTCTCCTCCCCGACTCTCCCCTTGGATGCCCTTGGAATTTCTCTTTTCAGAAGGCCTGGCATGTATTTCCCAAATGCAAAATAAAGCGGCTGATCTTTCCTGTGGTGCACTTGATGTCCCCAACAGCCTTCCCCGTGGAGAAAACAGCGACATTCCAAAGTGGAATCTTTCCCCACAGCTGTAGCATTTTCCAAAGGACAGGCCTTTCCTTCAAGTTGACAGACCTCCGCTTCTTCCAGCAGTTCTTCAACTTCTTTGCACCGAGGATCATTTTCTTATGCGTTGCTCCTTGAAAGGATTCAGAACCAGTGTTCCCTCGGACAGGGATTCCTTGGTGCTGTTGACTATAACCCCCATAAGCCCCAGTCAAAGGCCATTGCAGCTATGGATTATGGGCATTGTAGTCAACGACATCGGGCAATCCCTCTCCGAGGGAACACTGGTTCCGAATCCAACTCCTTGGCAGTTGTCCTATATATTTATCTCACTGACCACCAGGAGCTATAGGAACAGAAGTAGTAAGTAAGGGAATCCCTCTTGACTCTGCTCTTTTGTCTCTGCTCTGAGCCCACCTGACACGTAGGCTGATATTCTCAAGCTAGTTCCTTCCTGCTTCTTCCTTCTCCATCCCCAGCACCATGAAGTTTTCCATACCCGGCCTTTAGCTCGCATCTCCTCTGAAATGGAGGGGGTGCGTTCACATATCAGTCAAATTTACCCCAAAGTCCCTGCAAGCTAGCAGGGAGCACTTCACACACGATGTGGGTTTTTCATTGCACATTGGAGTGTTGCCCGGTTTATATCCGGGGTAAAAAAAAATCCACTTTTTGCATTGGTTTTTTTGGGGGGGGGCAACTTCGAACTCACAGCCTGCTGTCTGGGAAAGCTCCATGAGGTAGCTAGATGCAGGAACACAGGCTTTCTACCCTCGTTTGTAATTTCCCTAATAAGCCTTTTTTGGACCCTAAGTATCAGTCTCCAGGTACTCTTAATCAGCTGCTCCCTCTTCACACAGGCATCCTCTGCTGCACAAAACTCTCCCCTCCAACATGATATGCTCCAACCAGAATGAATGTGCAGACTGCAGAAGGCAAGGATGCCCGGTCTGTGCATGCTCCACATCGCTGAGACGTTTGCTAGTCATGTCGTGAAGAAAGCGCTATCCTGGCTTATCAATGTTTCATGACACTGCGCTTTCCAGATTAACCTCTACCACCATGTCACACAACGGGTCTGCGAAGTGTGCTTACGCACTTCCTGAGTTGGGACACCACAGTCCCTATGCTGACAGCAGGGTGCCGTTCACATTCCCGATGCCTCATTTTGGATTTCATCACGGCGATTTAGTGCTATAACGTTGTATGTCCATTGCAAAAAAGTAGCTGTATTTTCCATTGTCGATTCTGGGGACCATTTCTGAGCCCTTTGGGGACAGGAAGCCATTTTGTTTGTTTGTTTGTTTGTTTCTGTGTAAACCACTTTGGGGACATTGTAATCTTGCTGTTCAGGTAGCTCATTTATCAGCTGTTCAAATGTTGATAGGTTTAGTTATATGTTTTAATCAAGTAAGCCACTTTACAATTTATTATTTCAATTATTTGTACTCTTAAAGAGGTAAACAAAATATGCTGCTATCCATCCTGTTGACTAGCCCCAGAGGACAAAGAGCAGCAATCTAAAGGAAAGGCAGCCCCCTCCCCACTCCCCCAGCTCCCCAAAAGGGAGGGTCACTCACATTCTGACAGGAGGGGGGGAGGAATTCCATCCCACCCCCAAATATGCCCATGAATGAAACCCATTCACTAAATCATCCCAGGGCATTTTTAACTGGGTGTAATTCAGAGTTGCCAACAAAGAACTTCACCAGTGAAACTCATAACTTTTCCTGGTGTGGAGGTGATGTATTGTAATTGGCAAAGCATCCCCTGTTGAAATTCTGCCTGAACTGTCTGCTTTGTTAATGGAAATAAGAAAAACAACCCACCCATCACATATAATATTCTATAAATTCTAATCTGTTATGAACATGAAAACCACGATTTTATTTTCACTATGTAAAGTGCAAACATGTGAAATCACAATGATAAAAACACTAATCAAATAAAATTCCATAGAATAATTATACTGCCATTCCTACAAAATATATGTTAAAAAGCGCACTGCAATTGTGCGTGTTAGAGCGTGCCAAAAGTCTATGCTCTTATTGTTGGAATTCCTCTGAAGAGTCTGTAGTCAAAGTAGTTCCTTTATGCCAGCCAAACGCGTTTCAATCCTCCTGATCTTCCTCAGTGGCTTTTGGAGCAACCCTTGTATAACTCCTTCCTCCACCACAGCAATGGCATTCTCCAAGTAAAAAGTACTTTTAAATTGTAAGTCTGTGTCCTTTACCTTCTTCAGAAAATAGTACTTACTTACTTAGCCCAAAAGGCCAGGTGGTTCAGTTCAATATCAGACCATCGAACTGAACAGGTTTGATGTCAAACCTGTTCACACATCCCTAATACACAGTCTTATTGAAATTAATTTCAGTGACAGTACTAATGAGTAACTTCATCTAGATAGAAGCCTGTAACTGAAGTAGTCTGTCTCATATCTGTAACATTTAAAGTTGTGTTTAAATGTACACACACACACACACACACACACACACACACACACTTACACTTACTTTATAGAGTATCTGAGCAGAAGGTTTGCAACTGAAGGGGTTGGGATTGGGACCCCTTTCTAGCACATAATCTAGCACATAACTGCAGGGGGGTCGTTTCTCTGAACCACCCTCAGTGTGTGGCTTCAACTTTAAAGTAGCATGAAAACCACACATTGAGAGGCAGTTCAGATGAACTGCCCCATATGAGATAAAATGACAGCATCTGGCGCCCTGGGGTAGAGCAGGAGGTTCCATGCACCCACACTCCTCCTTCCCTATATCTTGAAATGGGCCAAACCTGCCCTCCCGTGTCCAAGACCCTCTCTGGGGAGAGAATGCAGGGGCCAGTTTTCCTGTTCCCAGTTTCCTGTTCCCAAGAGCTAAGCCTGCAGACAGAGAGCAAGTCATCTTTTTCACAAATGCGTTTGCTTTTTGTCAAGAACCTGGTGGGATTCTTTCAAAGCCAAAATAAACGTTTTGCGAAATCTAAAGATCTGTTAAGTGTTTTAATTCCACAGTCTTTTAATGCCAGAAATTGACCTCCACATCTGGCATTCAAAAGTTCATTCTCAGATCTTGGCTGTTTGGATTGGCTGGATGATTGACTGACATTCATACGACGTTTGCTCAATTATATTATAGGTCACCATTCAAAAACATCCGATACAAACCTCTGCTGAATGTGAGCTGTCAAAGCTCCCCCATGGCCACCTCCTGCATGTCAGACCTTGACCATCCTAGTCTTCGGATGCCAGACGCTGAATATCAACTACGTGCCCAATAGCTGCCCACTCAGAGGGCACCACACCCCCGTCACAAAAAGCCAAAGACAGTAATTTTGAAAAGTGGGGCGGGGGCAAAGTCATTTCAGCTCATGGTTTTTAAGTGCTACAGAGACAATAACTAGAAAGACTCCTTTAGACAAATGTTACACCTCCAATAGTATTAGGACTTTCCCCTTGAGATAGTAGTATGCAGGTAAATTACTCATACAGAGAAAGGTAGGAGCAGAGGTCAGAGCAGGAGGCAGGCACAATCGCTGCAGACTGCACTGCCGTTGGAGATAAGAGTGCATAAGTAGCACTCAGCACACGGCTACTCGTCCCCTGGCGTTCCTCACATTACTAGCTCCTGCTCTCATCCTGGTGAATATTTAACTCTCCAGAACCTTCCACCTGTAATCTTTGATTCAGAGGCAGGATGGATTCCACCTGCTAGCAGGAGGAGGAGGAGAAGAGGTCTTCTGCTTTCGTCTCCTGCGTGAGGGCTTCCCAGAGGCATGCAGGTGGTCACTGTCATGGGAAACAGGATGGGCCTCAGGTCTAATCCTGCTGGGCTCTTCTGACATTCTTATGCCATCTAGATCAGAGAATCCAACATAGGAACATAGGAAGCTGCCATATACTGAGTCAGACCATTGGTCTATCTATCTCAGTATTGTCTTCACAGACTGGCAGCGGCTTCTCCAAGGTTGCAGGCAGGAATCTCTCTCAGCCCTATCTTGGAGCAGCCAGGGAGGGAACTTGAAACCTTCTGCTCTTTCCAGAGCAGCTACATCCCCTGAGGGGAATATGAGGGGAATATCTTGCAGTGCTCACACACTTCAGAGGAGATACGAGCTAAAGGCCGGGTATGGAAAACTTCATGGTGCTGGGGACGGAAAAGGAAGAAGCAGGAAGGAACTAGCTTGAGAATATCAGTCTACCTGTCAGGTGGGCTCCGAGCAGAGACAAAAGAGCAGAGTCAAGAGGGATTCCCTTACTCTCTACTTCTACTCCTATAGCTCCTAGTGGTCAGTGAGATAAATATATAGGACAACTGCCAAGGAGTTGGATATCTTGCAGTTGCATCACATTCAGATGCAACCAGGGCAGACCCTGCTTAGCTATGGGGACAAGTCATGCTTGCTACCACAAGACCAGCTCTCCTCAACCTTTCAAACATATACCAAACTACAGGCTTTAACCACCTGGTGGTGGTTTTAAAGAGCCAGCGTGGTGTAGTGGTTAGAGTGCTGGACCAGGACCAGCAAGACCTGAGTTCAAATCCCCATTCAGCCATGAGACTTGCTGGGTGACTCTGGGCCAGTCACTTCTCTCTCAGCCTCACCTACTTCACAGGGTTGTGGTGAGGAGACACTCTTAAGTATGTAGTACACCGCTCTGTGCTCCTTGGAGGAAGAGCGGGATAGAAAATGTAAAATAAATAAATAAATAAATTGCTCTCAGGTTTTGTTTTTTAAATTGTTTATGTTACTCTTAACTGCCCCAGAGGTGGAAGTTTGGGTCACCTTAAGTGGCGCAGCAGGGAAATGCTTGACTAACAAGCAGAAGGTTGCCGGTTCGAATCCCCGCTGGTGTGTTTCCCAGACTATATCGGGCAGCAGCAATATAGGAAGATGCTGAAAGGCATCATCTCAGACTGCGCAGGAGGAGGCCATGGGAAACCCCTCCTGTCTTCTGCCAAATACAACCACAGGGCTTTGTGGGCACTGGGAGTCGTAATTGACTTGATGGCACACTTTACAAATATAACAAACAAACAAACTTGGAAGGCCTCCCACAGTCAGCTTCTGTCCCAACATGGCAGCTGGCTGTCACGGCACCCATATCACAGAGGCAGGATATTGTATTGAAAGTGGCAAGGCGCGATAGAAAGAGCTGAAATAATGAACGAAATGTATAGAACTCGGCGGGCAGAGGCTGGCCATGGGGCACAGGGTGTTGGTTGACAGACTGCTCTGTCCAGCTTGCAGTGGGAACAGAGGGGTGGAGCCCATGAGGTCAGGCACCACAGCCCGGCTGCTGGGAGGCCCAGTTTAAGAACACAGGAACATAGGGAGTTGCCTTCTACTGAGTCAGACCATGGGTCTATCTAGCTCAATATTGTCAACACAGACTGGCAGCAGCAGCTTCTCCACGGTTGCAGGCAGGAACCTCTCTCAGCCCTATCTTAGAGATGCTGCCAGGGAGAGAACTGGGAACTTTCTGCAGGCAAGCGTGCAGGTGCTCTTCCTAGAGCAGCCACATTCCCTTAAGGCAGGGCTTCTCAACCTGTGGGTCTCCAGATGTAATTAGACTTCAACTCCCATAATTCCCAACCAAAGGCCACTGGGGCTGGGGATTATGGGAGCTGAAGTCCAATAACATCTGGGGACCCACACATTGAGAAGCCCTGCCTTACGGGGAATATCTTACAGTGCTCACACATGTCTCCTGTCCAAATGCAAACAAAGGTAGACCCTGCTTAGCAATGGGAGCATTCATGCTTGCTACTGTCATGCCTAGCTCCATGCCACGAAAAGCACCTACCTGCACACCAAACCTCCGCTAAAGCAGCACGTGCAGGCCAGATTGGCCCTGTTCTGGTCAGTTACCGACCCTGTCTTTTTATGTTTGCTACTGTATTTAGAAGTTTGTCCCAGTGGGGATTCTATCAACAGTTTGTGGGTGAGTGTGTGGAACCAGAAAGAAAAGGAAGGGAAAGGAGAAGGGGGGTAGCGGCATTGTTTCTGAAGTCTTCGTTAAACCTACATGATAACTTTGTCTTTACAAGGGAAACAGTTATAAAACCCAATTGTTCCATTCCAGAGACCTTTCTTCCCCAACTGGCACTCCCAAATCTGACGCAAATTTTAGTTGGGGGCTAATTCAATGCCATCTCGAGTTTTTTGCATGGAGCAAGATGGCACGGAAAGTCCCACCCTTCATGGTACGTTCCTGTCGACTACAGCTGCAGAAGAACAGTGCATCTTCAGCCCCATCATCGCCCAAGGCATGTTCCCAAAGGCCGCACGAAACGGGGTGGGGGTGGGTGGGCTCACGCCTTCACCGACGGATGAGAACCGCTCTGTTCTCTTCCTGGGTTCCCAGCAAGAGTTCAAGCTTCCATAGATGATTCGGACAAACCCCACTATTGTTCTCGCATGATGTACATTTTCTTGGGATGTTTCTGAGGGCAGATGGTGGGCGGGAGGATGAGGATGAATAATGTTTTGCCATGCCAAGGAGAGGACAGACCTGTCAGAACTTGGGCATGGCTTAGAGCCGTGGTGGGCTGTTTGCGGCGGCGGCGGCGATGAATATGTATATCCCGCTTTTCAACAAAAGTCCCCAAAGCAGTTTACGTAGATATAAATAAGTAAATAAAATGGCGTTTTAAATAAATACATAGGTGTGGAACACCTGTCTGCCACTTGCTTCCTACCTCCGTGTGTTTCCACTTCATTCAAAAAGAAAGAAAAGTGGAAATAGGAAACGGGCATCTCTGGGCTGCTTGTTCCTGAAATTAATTGTGCACTCTTACGGCCTTTCGCTTGTTGGGTTCCATCTCGTCAACTCTTTGTATTTAAAAAACAGTGCCTCTTAACAAGGCCCTTTATCGGAGGAAATATTTCCTAGGGGACGTCCCCCAAAGTAAACTATAGCAGTTGAGTTTGGAAGTGTTTCCCAGCAAAAACAAGATACCAGACAGCCACACCTTATCTTGAGTCCTGAATGGATTAATTCCTCATTTCTGGAGTGTGTGTATTTTAGCAGAAACCATTTGTGATAAGCAGGAGCGGCTTGTCCTAACAAGCTGGGGATTTGCCAAAGGAGGCACAGCTGCCTCTGCTTCCCGGAGCTCTCCTGTCCCATGCGCTGCCTGCAGGCTGGCCATGCGTGCAGCTATACCTGATGAATGGCTAGCCTGCAGGCAGCACAGATCTCAACTCCGGGTGGGATGGGAGAGAGAGAGAGAGGAGAAAACGGAGCTCTGGGAAGGAGTGGCAGCCATGCCTCCTTTAGTGCATGCGCACACGCGCGCGCACACATACACACACAGAGCTTTTTAGGACAAGCCACTCGGTGTTGACTCCTGGCGCCCACAGAGCCCCGTGGCTGTCTTTGGTAGAATACAGGAGGAGTTGACCATTGCCTCTTCCCACACAGTAGGAGATGATGCCTTTCAGCATCTTCCTATATCGCTGCTGCCCAATATAGGTACTCCCTGTTAAAATCAGAGTTTCTCTATCTCTGGCTGTTTTTAAAAAGACCCTTAAGACACACCTGTTTCCTCAGGCATTTAATTCAATTGATTTTATATCATAATTGTTTTAATCATTTTATCCGGTTTTTATATTGTGTATTAACTTATGTAAACTGCCTAGGAATGCACATGTCCGGCGGTATAGAAATATGATAGATAAATAGATAGACCGACAAACAATCCCTAATATGCTTTATGTAATGTGTCATTTGGCTCTAAGGGCCAGTTACCAGCATCCTCTGTGACATTGCAAAGGATTCTGGGATGCATCTCGGACTGCTTATCAAAACAGCTCAGCCTAGCCCTACTTCTCCCATGGGCAGCAAACAGCATATTCAAAGCTAAACTTAGAACGGCTTCCAGATGTGCCAGGTTGCTTTACGTTTCACTTCAAATATGCTGCCAATGACATCAGAACATAAAGCACTGCTTGCCTTGATCAGACCAACATCCACCAAATCCAACATTCTATACTTTCCTGTATTGTCTCCAGCTCTTTTGGAGTGTGACCAGAACTCTTTGGGGGCAGGTGGGTGGGATGGAGTGACCAGAACTCAGTACCCTTTTTAAAAAAAAGTATATGGCCACACCACAAGAGAACCATGAACAGTGTCTCCAGCTAAAACCCACTCCACACTTCCTTCATGCTAACCGCTTGAAAAGCAACAGTCTAGTCAGTATATGGCAGTCTAGTCAGTATAAGGGAGGAGAGCTGGTCTTGTGGTAGCCAGCATGACTTGTCCCCATAGCTAAGCAGGGTCTGCCCTGGTTGTATTTGAATGGGAGACTTGATGTGTGAGCACAGTGAGATATTCCCCTTAGTGGATGGAGCTGCTCTGGGAAGAGCAGAAGGTTTCAAGTTCCCTCCCTGGCTTCTTCAAGATAGGGCTGGGAGAGATTCCTGCCTGCAACCTTGGAGAAGCCGCTGCCAGTCTGTGAAGACAATACTGAGCTAGATAGACCAATGGTCTGACTCAGTATATGGCAGCTTCCTATGTTCCAGTATAGAAAAAAATTAGTAGGGTGTTGCAACAGCCTTGCCTTGTAGGCATGCAAGACCCAGGGACAAAAGAGGGAGCTGTTCCTTCAAAGATGCCCGCTGTTTGTGGATGGTGAGAGGAACTCCTGACCTCAAACCCTATTTAAGAACATAAGAACAGCCCTGCTGGATCAGGCCCATCTAGTCCAGCATCCCGTTTTGCATAGTGGCCCACCAGATGCCGCTGGAAGCCACAGGCAGGAGTTGAGGGCATGCCCTCCCTCCTGCTGTTGCTCCCCTGCAACTGGTACTCAGAGGCATCCTGCCTTTGAGGCTGGAGGTGGCCTATAGCCCTCCGACTAGTAGCCTTTGATAGACCTCTCCTCCATGAAGTTATGCAAACCCCTCTTCAAACCATCCAGGTTGTTGGCTGTCACCACAACTCGTGGCAGAGAATTCCACAAGTTGATTATGCATTGTGTGAAAAAATACTTCCATTTGCTGGTCCTAGATTTCCTGGCAATCCATTTCATGGGATGACCCCTGGTTCTACTGTTATGTGAAAGGGAGAAGAATTTCTCTCTCTCCACTTTCTCCACACCATGCATGATTTTGTAGACCTCTATCATGTCTCCCCGCACTCGTTTTTTTTCTAAACTAAATAGCTCCAGGTGTTGTAGCCTTGTCTACAACAAGAAAGGTGCTCTAGGGCCCTGATCATCTTGGTTGCCCTCTTCTGCACCTTTGCCAGTTCAACAATGTCCTTTTTAAGATGTGGTGACCAGAATTGTACGCAGTACTCCAGGTGTGACCACACCATAGTTTTGTATAAGGGCATTATAATATTAGCAGTTTTATTTTCAATCCCCATTTGAGTCACTGCTCTCGGAGAGAAGCATTCCTTCCTCCCACTGCGTTTGCTGTGTCTATGCCAATGCCGGAGACCACCCCTTCCTCAGATCCCCCAGAGTCCCTAGACTGGAGCAAGACCAGGCAGGTAAGCGGCAGCCACATATCTGAGCCCCAGCCTTGTCCTGCTGAAACCACCCTGCGGTTGTTCCTCGAGATGGAACTGTTAAGAACTGAGCAATGGTTGGGAAATGTCTTCCGCCGGAAACCTCAGCTGCTTTTCCCAGATACTCCATTTGTGGGCTCCTCCCAGCAGCTGTGGGTGATCCTTTGGGATCACACAGACAGAGAGCCTAGGGACTCTTTTGGGGAGGGGGCAAAATGGGGTACAGATGTGGAGGGGGCGGGAGGCTATGAGGCTCAGGGACAGGGAGTCCTTTTAGTGGTCACTTGTGTACCTGGAAAGTGACTTGAACAGTAGGGAGCGGAGAGGGTTCTGCATCTCTCCCGGTTCCCCCCACCTTGGAGGAGCAGATGCAAAGAAAGATGGCTGATTTCTCTACCTTTAACAGTTGGGTCAAAATTTTCAGTCTTTTGAGATTATGAGGGGAAATGTGATATGTTTTAGTTCATTCCTTGTACCTTTTAAAGATTTTTTTTTAAAATAGCTGAGTGTAGAATCCCAGGATCGGGCAAATTGGATAGTTAGCTTGGTCCTTTGGCGTGACCAGTTTAGGCTTTGCGGCCTCTAAGGAAGCAAATTCTCTCTGTGTGTATGTGTGTGTGCTTTTACCGAACTGACAAGTGACAGGATTTGAGCAGGTGTGGTTCAGTGTACGAAGAGAGTTCAGGAAACATGCCCACCATAATGCCTCTGTGTTTTTAAGATCAAAAGGGAATGCTCTGAAAAAGTTTTAAAAACAATGGCATGGGATACAGTGAAACCACAATTTGTGTAACTTCAATGTTACGGGTGATGTATCTGACCAACTGAAAGGGGCAACTTTGGGGTACCAACCAATCACTGGAAAATAAAATAAAATAAAATAATAATAATAATAATAATTTTATTTGGTAGCCACCCCATAACAAATTGTTCTGTAGGCGGCTCACAACATAGCATTAAAACATAAAATAAAAACACACATTAAATCATAAGAGACCCCCAAAAGGGGGGGGGGTGATACAATACAAAGCAATTTAAAAACTCATTTTAAATCAGTTTAAAAATCAAACTTAAAAATCAAAATTTAAAATTAAAAGGCCTGAGTGAACAAAAAGGTCTTTACCTGGTGTCTAAGAACAAAGCCAGACGAACCTCACTGGGGAGGCTATTCCATAAATCGGGTGCCACCACCAAAAAGGCCTGCTCCTTTCTTGTACAATAAACAAATTAATTATGTGAATGGTTACCCAAGATGGGGCACAAAAATCTGGTGAAGGTGATATTTTGTTTGTTTGTTCTGCCCTTTAGTGGCTCCTTTTTGTTCTTTGTGCCTTTGCTAACTAGCTTTCCGATACTTGAATGAGCCCATCTGACTCCATGACTTAGCGCCAGAATTCTGATTAATCTGGTGTGATCACGAGGCTGTTAACTCCTCCTGTCAAGTCTGGTGAGAATAAAGTTCTTGCCTTTGAAACCTTGTGGACTGACTTCCTTCCTTGGGTCAGTGGGCAACAAACAGACTCTGTGGACTTTTGAATCCCTGTAGGAGAATTTCCCTAAAAATCCCAAACATGGGTATAAAAGAGAAGTTTGACATGCACCAATTGTCACATAGGAGTGAGAAAAGTGACTGCTGAATTTCCTTCCTCTGCACAGTCTTTAAGGAGACAAAATTCCTCCCTTTCAGCTTGACCGGGGGGTTCCCAAGCTTGCGTTCCCCAGATGTTGTTCACCTACTACAACTCCCATCATCCACAGCCACAAGTTGAAGGGCTTTGTAGGCCAACCACAACTGGGGAACCCCCCTGGACTAGCCAGTTCCCCTCACTCACTACCCATTGCCTCAGATTTGGAATTGCAGCCAAAAGTCCCAAGGATAAGGGGGCTCCCATTTGGGGCGGTGTTCAAGCCAGCAGTTCTCAAACTGTTTGCCAGAACAAAGAAGTGCATTGTGGGAAAACTAACACCACACTGTTGGAAATGAATGCAATAAATAATTAGTCTCCTGCGACCCCCAGCCCCCACCCAAATTATTGTTTTATTTACATTTCTGCCCTACCCTTCCTTCAAGGATGGTCACGGGTTTCTCTCCTCCTTTTATCCTCACAACTATCCTGTGAGGTCAGTTAGGTGACTAGCCCAGGAGGATGAAGAAACTTTGTGGATGAGTCGGGATTTTCAGCTGGGTCTCCTCTCCCACTCCTGGTCTGACACTCACTACAACCTGGCAGCCTTTCCCAGAGGAGGGGGCCTTCTGCTTCTCTGCATGATTGAATGCTCCGTTCTCGGCTCCTTTCAAGCTTTTTCTAGTGGGAGTGAGTTACCCTGCCACATTTTTGCCTCTGTGTGACTGGGTCGTTGAATCATTCCCAGTGTAGGTGCAACACAATTACCTGCCTTCAGAGAAGACACAGACAGAACAGTGACTCAAGCAGAAAGCCTGAGTCACTTTGGCTGCATCTGATGACAGGTCATTCTTCTACATGCCCTAAAAGCAAACCTTTCCAACTGTGAGAGTGATGTGCACTTTTGTTTTAATTCGGAAAAGAAAGGACCTCTTCGTTCATGTCAGGAAACACTACTTTGAATCCAGAACTGATCCATAATACCCGCCGCCCCCGCCACATTTTGACTTTTCTTTATGTCTACGTTTTCTCTTCCTCAGCAAGAAAGATTGATCCACCACCCTTGCAGGCTCTGAGAATGACTGTCCCTCGCCATGAACCTTCCTAGATAGCTTTACCACGGTTTTACTGCGAGTTCGAAGTTGCCTCCAAAAACCAGCACAAAAAGTGCATTTTTTAAACCCTGGATATAAATTGGGCCACACTCTAATGCACAATGAAAAACCCAAATTGTGTCTGAAGTGCTCCCTGATAGCTTGCAGGGACATTGGAGTAAATTTGGCCAATATGTGAATGCACAGTGACATCTTCACTCTGGAGGAGATGCAAACTCAAAGTCCGGTGTGAAAAAAATCCCATGCAAGAGTTTGCAGTGCCTCCCAGAACTGCTGGCTCTCAAGCATAGGCCTCTAGCACCACCTAGTGGGGAAGAAAAGCAGCGCCGTGCCAAGAAAAAAGCAGCTTTTGCCATGTCCAGGGGATTTTCCAGATTACACACTGCAACATACTTACGTGTCTGCTAAGTGTCCCTCCATATTGCCCTGGTTTTCACATCGGTGCTGCTGCGTTGTCAGCGAATGGGCCATTCACATTTCCCATGCCTTGATTCAAATTTTAATGGTAGTTTTTGCCCTACAACATTGTAAATGTGCTGCAGGGAAGTAGCTGTATTTTTCCATTGTAGGGAGCCTTTCCCCGCATATTGAACCATGTTGCAGTATGGACAGTTCTTTGCTCCCGCTGCCCATGCTTGCTTCCTTCCTTGCGGCGGGGAGAGTCACAGGCAAGGAGACATCTCGGCTTTCCCCTCCTTTCCGCCCCACAGATCCTGAACCCCACACCTCCCTCCTCCTCCACTTGGAGAAGGGTGGGGTGGGAGATAGAAGAGCCAACGGGGTCACGGTGTATCTGCAAAGTGTGCTTCCACACTTCCTGCATTGTGACACCACAGTCCCTATGCTGACAGCAGAGTGCCGTTCACATTTCCGATGCCTTGTTTTGGATTTAATTGCTGCAATTTATTGCTATAATGTTGTATGTCCGGAGTAAAAAGTTTGCTGTATTTTTTGGTTGTGAGTTTTCATGGGACTGCTCCCCCTGCTGGTAGCTTTGCACAAAAGCCTTTATTTACGTTTTGGATGCGATTTGCCCAAACCGGAACATTTTGCTGCTGTTGAGTAGGTAATCTGGAAAGTGCCCTGCATCAGAGAGGATAACCACACCTGGGTCTAGCAAAGCAGCAACTAGACCCAAGAGCTCAACAAAGAAACTGGCTGCAAATGGGGTCCCACCCCTTCCTGAAGCTCCGGCTGGCCCTGATCCAAAACAGGTTCTGAAGTGGGCCTCCTCCTTCTCCTCCTGAGTAGGCCGATTGGGAAGGAGGCCCCAAGCAGTCAGGTGCACACTTTGCCTTTGGTGTGGGAGCTTGGAGCTGGCATGGCATTGCTTTCACTCCTGGGAGTGATGAAGAAGGTTCAAGGGACAGGATGATGTTGACAGGGGTCCTGCTGGGGGGGGGGCAGATCCCTAGAGCTCCGAAGGGGTAACAGGGTCTGGCTGCTCAGTGTCTGTTGGACTTAGGGGGCTTTCCTCAGGGATGGGATCTTGGCTGGGGGTCTGCTTATCTTCCTCGATGGCCCTCTCAGGGTCCTGACAGAGAAAAAGGGCTTTCCTGAGTGTCTTTTTTGGTGGAATATCCTCCCTGGGGAAATCCATGAGGTGCCAGCATGACTCAGTTTCAGATGCCAAGTTAAGACAATCTTACTCCTCTTTTTAAAAATCTGCTGATGCACCCTATTCGCAAACACGTCGTTAGATTTTAGCTTTCCAACCGGATGCATTATTTCAATGTTTATTTCTTGCTCTGCGCACAGCTTTGACGTGCAAAGTGCCATATGAATCTTTCAAATCCAAATGTTCTTTTTTTGGTAGGCTCCGATTCAGCTGCAGCCACGGCAGCTGTTCCTGGGGATGGCAGGTGAGAGAAGTCTCCCGACTACAGCTGCTTTATGTGATGTGAGCCATTGCCTCAGTGCCACAGATGACAAGGTCAGGGGCAGTTAGGTACAAAAACAATCTGTATTCTGCCCCCTCCCTCCTGTGCAGCTCTGTCCTTGAGAGCCCAACTTAGAAGCCAGGAGAGCTGGTATTGTGGTAGCAAGCTTGAGTTGTCCCCTTTGCTAAGCAGGGCCCATCCTGGTTGCATATGACTAAGAGACTACATGTGTGAGCACTGGAAGATCTTCCCCTTAGGGTGTGGAGCCGCGCTGGGAAGAGCACCTGCATGCTTGCGTGCAGAAGGTCCCAAGTTCCCTCTCTGGCAGCATCTCCAAGGTAGGGCTGAGAGAGACTCCTGCCTGCCGCCTTGGAGAAGCCGCTGCCAGTCTGGGTAGACAATACTGAGCTAGATGGACCAAGGGCTTGATACGGTAGAAGACAGCTTCCTATGTTCCTAAGACCACATGAGGCCGCCTTTTACAGAGCTCAGGTCCATCTAGCTGAGCACTCCCATTGGCACAGGCTCAGCTGGGTTTTGGGCAGTGAGGCCATAGAATGCTAGCCTTCAGAGGGACCTCAGACGTCTTCTAGACCCGAGGAATCTGCTCCAGCATCTCCAGTAAGAGTCTCTGAGGTGAGGACTAAGTTGGAAAGAGAACTAACTGCATGTTGTTTGGGAAAGTCCTTCCTTGGGCAAGCCAGAAGACTGCTGCTTGAAGATCAGTGGTCGCCTTTTGCCATCAGAGCTGGCTTGGACATGCCAAAGGACATAGCCTTTGTACTTGAAATACAGTTAAAAGGTAAAGTTGTGCTGTCAAGTCAGTGTCGACTCCTGGCGTCCACAGAGCCCTGTGGTTGTCTTTGGTAGAATGCAGGAGGGGTTGACCATTGCTTCCTCCCATGCAGTATGAGATGATGCCTTTCAGCATCTTCCTATATCGCTGCTGCCCTATATAGGAGTTTCTGGGAAACATACCATTGGGGATTCAAACCAGCAACCTCTTGCTCCCTAGGCGAGTTACTTCCCTGCTGTGCCATTAGGTGGCTGGTACTTGAAATAAAAAGGGTTTAATTTTTTTTTTAAAAAAATGCATTTCCCCTTAAAGTAAGAACACTCTATTAAGCACATATTATTGAACTATAACTCTTGTTCTTTTGTGCTGCAGTTTCTATCAATATTTGAAATTGGATTGGCTTTTACCAGTTAGTGGAATCCCCAGGACATTTGGACAATTGTTACGTCAAGTTTCTTTTAGAGATTCCTATGTCACCTATAAAGTTGTGAAATTTTGTTTCTAGGACACGTCATATGCTTGTCTAGTCTAGTCTCATAAATGTCAATCAGATCTTCATAAAAACTTCAAAGCCCATTTAAAGAGGAACAATGATATAATCAATGGTAGTCAGTGATGTATGATTTGTATAAATGCCTTTGGTGTTTTGCCTTGCTGGCCACTGACTGTAATAAAGATTGACTTGAATATTATCAAACAAAAACAAGCCATGTGGGAGAAGAGGGCTGTGGGTCTTCTGTACCGCCCAAATGCATCCAGCTTGATGATGATGGTTTCAAATAGTTAGAGGGCCAACAACCAAGTGATATCAAGAGCAGGCAGGCTGGTTAACAGCATCCTCTGTGGCCTTCCTCTCTCTCCCTATCAGAGCCGAGGAAGTAGAAAGAGAAGAGCAGTCCTGCTGGATCCTTGAATTCCACTGAGTTCAGGGGTTTTCAACTTTGGTTCCCCAGGTGACTACAACCCCCAACGATGTGACACTTCCTCAGAGACTTTTGAAGATGAAGGTTGCTGAAGATTTTGGAAGTGTTGCATCATAGGAGAACATCTGAGGAACAGAGGACGCTGCCATATACTGAGTCAGACCACTGGTCTATCTAGCTCGGTATTGTCTTCACAGAATGGCAGCAGCTTCTCCAAGGTTGCAGGCAGAAATCTCTCTCTGCCCTGTCTTGGAGATGCTGCCAGGGAGGGAACTTGAAACCTAGATGCTCTTCCCAGAACGGCTCCATCCCCTGAGGGGAATCTCTTCCAGTGCTCACACATCAAGTCTCCCATTCAGATGCAACCAGGGCAGACCCTGCTTAGCTAAGGGGACAAGTCATACTTGCTAGCACAAGACCAGCTCTCCTCTTATGAAAAAGTCCCCTATGAAGAACATTTATTTCACATCTTCAAACGTCGTCTTCAACATGGGCTTTCAAGTTTTAATGAAGATCTGATTGACATGTATGGGAGATAATATGAACTCATATGGACACTTGACAAAGTAGTTCAAAACAGCTTGATCTGTTTTGGGGTGCTGTCATTCTAATATCTATTACTGACTACTTAGTTCTTAGACTGCTTAGTGTATTTCATGTCTTGTTAGCGTTTTTGCTTCGCACGATCCATTGATATCACCATGTTTATATGACTTCACAATTTTCAATATAGTTCACATTTATCTATTCATTCTTTATGTCCTTTTTTCTAATTGTATTATTGGATCTGTTGGGTTGTGTTTTGGATTCTTGGTTTCAGATCCTTTTACTGCAACCTGCACCATCTCCCATCCCAGTGGTCTTTGGCCATTCTGACTAAGGGTGATGGAAGTGGTAACGAAATCTGGGGGACCCCCCAAGTCGAGAATGCCCAGTCTAGTCCAATATGTTGTTCCCCACCATGCCCACAAGCAGGGCCATGAAAGCAGACCATCCTCTCTGGCTCCATGTCCCCAGCATTTGGTAGACTCTCCCTGTGCATGGAGGTTCCATTTAGCAACCATGGCTAGTAATGGCCAGAGCCCTACCTGATCAGAACAAATGTCCAAGCACTTGGCTTCTACTGGTAACCAACCAATGGCTTCCAAGGACCTCCCCAGCAAGTGGCATTCAGTGGTATAGCATAGCCCCATTGCCATTGTGAGTAACAAGTAGACCTGTCCTTCAAATTCCCTCCTCCTCCACTGCTTCTGCCTAGTTGTCTCCACCACCCACCCACCCTGCCAACTGAAGCAGGCCAGGAAGATGTTTGCAGTCATGATGACCTGCCTTTGCCCTGTTCTGCAGAGGGTCTGTAGCTCCATGGAAGAGCGTCTGTGTTGCATGTAGAAGGTCCGAGATTCAAGTCCTGGCAGCATCTCCCAGTAGGGTTGGGCGAAACTCCTGCCTGAAACCTTCGAGAGCTGCTGCCAGTCAGTGTAGCGAGTACTGCGCTAGATGGACGAAAAGGCCATGGAATGCATTGAATTTCCAGATGGCCAATGGCCTTTCAGAAATTCCATGCATTCCTATGGCCATTGGGGAGGAACCAGTGCTTTCAGTGGGCATTTAGACAATGCTAAGCTAGACGGACCAAGGGTCTGAAGCAATATAGCGGCTCTCATGTCCCGTGCCACCCTGCCCAGATCTCAGCGAGCACACCCTCACTTCCCCCTCTGCCCACCTCAGTTTTGGCTGACACCCAGCCAATTCCCAGGAGCATGCATGGGGTTTGGAGCCTGGCTGGACATCCCTCCTACCCCAGTTTTGGACACACGGATGGGCTTCGTCCATGCCAGTTTCCTCTGCACACACAACCAAGAACCATCCATTCCAAGATGGAAGCCCCTCCACCCTGGCGCTTGCCCCAGTGGGTTCTCCCACATGCAGCTGAGGAGTAACGAGGCACACAGTCAGCCGTCTACTGAAAACTTTAATGAAACAAATAAGTTAATAAGTTAATAAAGTGAGGTAACTATCCATTGTCTCAGAAACAAGGTTTATTTGGAAATCCATCAAAGGGTCCACCTCATTTTGCTTGGTTGGTCAAAGCCATTCCCGGCTCCCTCCCTCCCTCCCCCCGCCCACTGCCAACCAAACCCCTCCCTCCCTTTTGAAGGCGTCTCGTCTTGGATGGAAGACGGGTGTGTAGAAGACGCCATGTTCAGTGCAGCGTTTGGGGGAGGAGGCATGTGGCTCAGTGCAGGCGGGTGGGCAGGTCAAGAACAGATTGAGCCCATTCCTCAAGACACATGCAAGAGCATGCAAGGAGAGAGGGGCTGGTGGCATGCACCCTACGGAGGTGGGGGGTGAAGCGGGGCCTTGCTCCCAAATCTGATCCCTGGGGCCTTTCTGTGGGACAACCCAACCACGGGGGTCCTGGTGGCTCTGAGCAGGAAGGGAAGGGGTGCCCTTCTAGTTTTCACTCTTTCCCCTCCTTTGGTATCTGATGAAGGTGGTGAGTAGAGAAGATGACAGTAGAGACGGTCCCATTGAAAGAGAATGGAAGATCCAACCAAGGGGGAGGAAAAGGTGGCACAATCCAACAGCTGAGCAGAGACTGGGCGGGGTGGGGGGAGGAACCGGAATAAGCCATTTCAGCAATGACTACCCCCCTGATTCAGTGCAAGTAATTCTGAATGGCTCTTGGCTAACAAAAGAGAAGTCCAAACCAAACAAAGATAGCCAAGCGGAAACCAAAACCTGGGTCTGCTCCACATAGGGCGATTCACACAATTGACATTCGGATCGGAGCTGGATGGGCTCCCGATTTTCGATCGTGTGTTAGATGAAAAACAAGGCAGCAGATGGGGGTCCGGATTGTCTGCCACACCCCAGCTGGGTAGGAGAAGCATGCCATACTCAGATTCCATCCCCAGCTCCTGAACAAGGTCGGCGGGGAAACTTTCCTGGGGGAACAGCTGGGGGCCTGACTGATAATAAAGCTCCCTGCTTCCAACCTTGTTTTTATGGGACGCAGGATTGGAAATCGGGACCATGCCCAGCTCCTGAATTAAGGTAGGAGTCTTCTCTTGCCCTCATGTTGGTTGTGTGAACTGCCCTAATGCAGCAGCAAATCCAGGTTTGTGACTGAGTACACATCCTGCAGCCAATTCAGGCTTTCCTGGGAGTACACCTCTATTCTATGTGCATTTCCAAGCAAACCCACTCACTCGCTCACACAGGACAGTTCCTAGGTGTGCCTCTAAGAATGCTTTTTTCTAGGAAAACACCTGAAAACGCAAAATGTGGGGAGAAGGCTTGAGTCACTGAGCTTCCCCAGGAAAGTCCACTCAAGACTGAGGTCTAGCAATGGACGGCTGTTAGAATGAAGATGAAGCAGCAGCAAAAGTCAAGGCGAATTGGCAAAGATTTGGATGAGGGGGAGATCTGGAGACATGGGGTCTGGATGGAACCATGCCCGTGGTGGCAGCTGATAGAGAAAGGATGGATGATGGAGCCAGGTTTCTGGTGAGTTGGGCAGAAGAGTGTGGTTGTAGGGTGCCTTCTGGAAAATGAGAGGTGGGGATCATAGATCATCCATGGCTCATCTGCTGGCAAAGGAGGAGGTTAGGTTGGGTGGCTTGCGGGATCTAAAGCTACACTACAGAGCGCCCTACTTTCCTCCACCAAGGTCCCCACCTCAGAACCAGCCTCCATGTGACTCTGATGCCCCTGGATGTAGGGGAGATGCAACTCCCTTGGGGCTATGACTGGCTCTTCCCCTAAGAGCAGAATGCAATGTTCCACTCAGGTCGCCCGGAACATTCCTGCTCCCGGCCAATCGGATTCCTGAGCAGATCAAGACGAAAAGATTGCCCAAGGAACCTGCCAGTTTCCTAGGCAGAGGAGGAGCTCCTTGTCTATCACTAGAGTGTGTCAGGGCTGATTTCAGGTTGCATATTCAAGGTTGTTGCATATAATGTTGTCCCACCCACAGGAAACAAGTTCCCTGTGTGGAAGGTTCCACTGTGCTTATGATCTTTGGGCCACAGAGCAATGCCCACTACCGGGAGGGTGGGGAGATAAAAAGGAGACCAACAAAGGTGTTTCAAGGCTGCCAAGAGCAGGGTCAGGCATTGCTAGGCCATTTTCTTCGAGAGAATCCACATTCATTCAAGTCGCAATGTCCCTTGTTGAGCACTAGGGAAGGGAGGGCAATCTAGCTTTTGCATAGCTGTAAATAAACATCTTCAACCTGGGTTTCCAGAAGGTAGATGTCCAAAGTCAGTGGCGGACAAGGGACCGAGCCACCTGTGGTGTTTGCTTGACCAGAGGGTCATCACTCAGAGTCAAAGGCCAAGGTGGTCCTACAAAGCTGGAGGCACCCACCCCACCTAGCAGAGAACCAGAAGAGATGTTCCTAGAAGGCTGAGCAGGGAAAAGGATGGAGCCCTCTGCAATTTGCTTTAGGTTAACAAGCTTTCCCGCCCTGGAGAAGGCTGCTTACCCAGGTTAGCGCCTGACCATCTGAATTCCCAGGACAAAACTCCAGGGAGATTTCTTCAAGATGGCTGCCGGGTCCCGCCATTAACACTAATGTTGAAAATGCCACATCAGTGGCCATGGCAACCCCACAGGGGGTGGGTGTTGCATCCAGCTCATCCTTGGCAACGTCCAGTGTTAGTGGCTTTGTCCGCAGTTGGAAGACTTCAAGTAAAGTTGAGGCGATCGTTGCATTGCGTTGAGAGAACAGTCTCCGTTGAGGCCCCACCAACATGGTGAAGCCGAAGAAGGGTTGGGCTTGTCGGGACACTGTCTGTTAGAGCAGTCGGGGAGGTCTGGGGGTACCCACCTTCCTGCCCTGGAAGCAGAAAGATCCCCTCTCCAGTATGGCTGGTGTGTGACGATTCAATGGCTCGACCGGGTACCATCTTAGTCCATGTTGGCGCTAGCCGACCGGGAGATGTTCAAGGTCTGAGCAGAGACGGAGATGTCCTCATGGTCCACGGGGCTGTGGTAGTCCGAAGTGATGTCATGTTCACCCGTGGGGATCGGCATGGCTGCCAGGCTAAGGGAGTTGACGGAGCCCTTCCGCAGGCACTGTGAGTAGACGCCCAGCAGCAGATCCAGCTTGTGCTCAATGGACTGCACCTGCATGAGAAGCGAGAGGCCGAGGAGATCTCGCATCCCCCAGCCGAGTGGGATAGGACACCCAAGGAGAGTGGTCTCCGCCAGCAGAGAAGACCACTCACACATGAGTCTTTCGAGTAAGGGTGGCCAAGCTGAGGCTCTCCTCCTCTTGTCGGACGACAACTCCCAACACCCGCACTCGCAGCTGGAGATGATGGGATCTGTAGTCTAACAACCACTGGAGCGCCTCCGGTTGGCCACCCCTCCTTTAGTTTCATGGACTAATCATGCTGCCAGCACCATCCCATCTTAAAACCATCCTAAACGCTGTAGCCCGGCAGAGCGGATGAAGTATTGGGCTGGGGAAATGCAGGTTCAATTCCCTGCTCAGCCACAAAGCATACTGGGTGAACTCGGGCCAGCCATACTCTCTCAGCCTAGCCTACCTCACAGGGTCATTGTGAGGATAAAATGGAGGGGAGCACCACATGCTACCCGGAGCTCTGTGGAGGGAAGGTAGCATCAACGTCTCGTACGTGAGTTCCAAAGTGTGCAGTGCCCTCTTTTTAAGGTGGCACAGCTGCCACCTTGGTGTGGTTTTTCCACACAGGCAGCATCTCCACAGTGCATGTCAACCCCTGCTAACTAGCAAAGAGGCACCTTTTAAAGGTTTTAAAGAGGCACCTCCCTGCTGAGAGACGATCCTCCGGCAATTTTCAAAAAAACACTTGAAAGCCCATCTTTTGACCAAGTTTTCTCAGCTTCCTAAATTTTTAGGTTTAAACTTCTCATTTATTTTCAAACTGTTAAATTGTTTTTAGTTTTTGTATGTGTTTTTAACTTGTTTTATGCTATTGTTAACCGCCCAGAGACGAAAGTTTGGGGGGTGTACAAATTTGATTGATTGATTGATTGATTTCATTTTAGTCTTTGAGCCCTTTGGGGGTGGGGAGCCATCTCTGAGGGCCACAGGCCACCTCCAGCCTCAGAGGCAAGACACCTCTCGATGCCACATGCAGGGGAGCGACAGCAGGAGAGAGAGGCACGCCCTCCCCTGGGGGCTTCTCAGAGGCATCGGGTGGCCGACTGTGGAGAACAGGATGCTGGATGAGATGGGCCTCCTTGGGCCTGATCCAGCAGGGCTGTTCTGATCTTAATTCCTTCTCCACTGAGAATGTTTTGTTGTTGAAAAGTGACATACGGACATTCTTAATCACATGCCACAATATACCACAAAAAGGGCAGCACCCCTCTGAGACGGAGCGTCATGCTCAGGGGCAGAGCATCTGCTTTGCCTGCAGAAGTGCCCAGGTCCAACTGGGGTAGGGCTGGGAGAGGCTCCTGCCTGAAACCTTGGAGGAGCTGCTGCCAGTCAGTGCAGACAATTCTGAGCTAGATTATTAATTAATTAATTATTCAATTTGACGGGTCGAAAGTCTGACTCGGTACAAGGCCGCTCCCCTAGGTTCCTAGCCTGGCTTGTGCCAACGGCGGGGGAGACGTGGACATGGTCTTCAGGAGCCCTGCCCTGGCAGTGCCTGCAGGCGGGCCATTCATCAGGTAGAGCTGCACATGCAGCTCTGCCTGACGAGCACCCAGCTTTCAGGCTGCACAGCTCCTGTTAACATCGGGGCGGGATGGGAGCGACAGGCGCAAACGGGGCTGCTGGGAGCCAGAGGCAGCTGTGCCTCGTATGGTGGCCCCTTGCTTGCTAGGATGAGCCCCTCCTGCCAGCAACTGTGCTGAGGGGACTGCGTGCACACAGCCTTCCTCTGCCTCCTCCCGACCCGGCTGTACCTGCTTCTCCACTTTGACCACTCGGCCCATCATACTGAACTCGTCCACCAGCTCCACCTCCAGGGACACCTTCTCCCCTTTCTCCCGCACCTTCTTGTCAATGGCGATCGCGCCGCGGCCCACGATCTGATCCACCCTGCCAGGCGGGAGGGGAGAAGAGACAGATTATGCAAGCGGCGGAAATCACACAAGCGACTCAATGCTGGGGATGGCTAAGGCAACAGCACCGCAGACACCAACAATTGCCAGAGAGTTATTATAATACTACTGTTTAGGATTCACTCCAGGACTAGAGAATGTCCAAGCCCCATGGCCTTTGACCATCACCAGCCATTACCACATTCCAGGGCTTCTCAAACATGGGTCCCCAGACGGTGTTGGACTATAACTCCCATCATCCTGAGCCACAATGGCCTTCCCAAGATTTGGCAGCATCTCTAGGAAGGGCTGGGGAAGGGCTAAAACCCCGGAGAGCCACTGCCAGTCACTGAAGCCAATTCTGAGCTAGATGAAGCCAATTCTGAGCTAGATGAAGCCAATACTGAGCTAGATGAAGCCAATTCTGAGCTAGATGGAATGGTAGCCTGACTGGGTGTAAGGCAGCTTTATACCCAATGGCATACCTGTGCTAAGAGAAACCCAGAGCCCAAGTGGGTATCAGCCGCTCCACTCACCGTGTTTGGAGACTCTTGATTCTGCCGAGCATGTCTAGGTGGCCGGCCGAGTACTGCTCGATCACGTCCTTGACGTCATAGGGCCGCAACGTCTCCTTGAACTTCCTCTTAGCCACCAGGAACTTAAGGATCCTGCAAAAAAAAAAAAAAAAAAAAAGCAAGCTTAGAATCATAGAGTTGGACAGGACAGTTGTGTTCTGTCTGGTAGTCCTTTGTGTTTTGTTGATTAGAGGTTTGTCCCAATGGGGATCCTGTAGGGAAGCAGCTGTAAAACAGAGAAGTCTTCTAGAGCAGGGGTTCTCAACGTTGGGACCCCAGATGTTGTTGGACTTCAACTCCCATAATCTCCAGGCCCAGTGGCCTTTGGCTGGGGATTATGGGAGTTGAAGTCCAATAACATCTGGGGACCCAACGTTGAGAATCCCTGCTCTAGCGGAGAGCCCACTGATGCATGAATGATGTAGGCTGTTCCACTGTCCGACAGCTCGTACAGTTAGGAAATCCCCCCAATGGCTAGTCTGTATCTGTGCCTTGGCATTTCAAGCCGCTGCTTCTAGTCCTGCTCTCAGAAGCAACAGAGAACATCTCCTCTCCACCTTCTATGTGTCAGCCCTTCGGATATTTCAGGATGGCTATCGTATCTCCTCTTAGTCTCCTCCACGGTGTTTTTCACACAGCCGGCTTTACCGCGAGTTCAAAGTTGCCCCCCTAAAACCATACAAAAAGTCGATTTTTTAAACCCTGGATATACATTGGGCTACACTCTAACACACAATGAGAAACCCGAATTGTGTGTGAAGTGCTCCCCGAGAGCTCGCAGGGACTTTGGGATAATTCTGGCCGATATGTGAATTGCACATTCACCATTCCGGAGGAGATGCAGGCTAAAAGCCCTGTGTGAAAAACGGCCAAGCTAAGCAGAACCAGCTCAATCAGTTTCACGGGACTTGGTTTCCCGAGCCTTCACTATCTTTGCTGCCCTCCTCTGAACCCTTTCCAGTTTATCGGTGTCTTTAAAATGAAGGCCCAGGACTGGACGCAGGATTCCAAGTGAGGTCTGAGTGGCGCAGAACAGAGTGGGACGTTTCCTTCTCATGATCCGGACATCCTGCCTCTGTTCGTGCAGCCTAGGAAGACATCCACCTTTTCAGAAGCTCTTTCAGAAACCTCCAAAGTGAGGGGTTTGACTTTTACAACTGAATGCATTAAGCTGCTTCCTACTGAGTCAGGCTCTAGTCCAATAAAATCTGCTTCAACTGGCAGCAGTTCTCCTTGGTTGCGAGTAGGGGGTCTCTCCTAATCCTGCTAGCCAAAATTCTTTTATTTTATTTATTTATTTATCTATCATATTTCTCTACTGCCTGACATCTCTAAGCAGTGTACAAAGTTAGGAACATAGGAAGCTGCCATATACTGAGTCAGACCATTGGTCCATCTAGCTCAGTATTGTCTTCACAGACTGGCAGCAGCTTCTCCAAGGTTGCAGGCAGGAATCTCTCTCAGCCCTCTCTTGGAGATGTTGCCAGGGAGGGAGTCCCCAGGACCAGGAGGAGGCCTACCTGACAGCCCTGATGAGAGTTTTCACGGCTGGCATGATGTCCTCAAAGGTCAGGTCGCACTGGTAGGCTTTTTCCTCGTTGCTCTCCTCTGCGGGGCCATCGACTGAAGGCAGAAAACAGCCCTTCATGGAAGGAGAGCCATTCCTTTCTCCCTCACTCAACCCTCCCCTGCACGCTCCCCCTGTTCACACTAGAGGAGGTGCCCTCTTCTACTTTCGCCACTAATGGCTCAGTGGCACCAGGAGACCTTCTAAACAGAACAGATCTATTTGGATCCCCAGTGCCCCAAGACTGCTGGACAGGGCAGGTGTGTGTTCCAAGAGATGTTTCATACCACTGGAAGGGACATAGGGACATAGGACGCTGCCATATACTGAGTCAGACCCTTGGTCCATCTAGCTCAGTAGTGTCTACACAGACTGGCAGCAGCTTCTCCAAGGTTAGAGGCAGGAGTCTCTCTCTCTCAGCCCTGACTCGGAGGTGCCAGGCAGCAAACTTGGAGCTTTCTGCACACAAGCAGCTCCATCTCCGAAGGGGAAGATCTTACAGTGCTGACAGAGTGCGGGCACATTGGGATGTGCTCCCATCCCAATGCAAAGCAGGGTGGACCCTGCTTAGCTGAGGGGACAAGTCATGCTTGCTACCACAAGACCAGGAGCTTGGAGGTCTCGTAGGCCAACCCGTTGGGTCCAAGTTGTGGGGCTTGGCAAAGGAGGATTGGCTGATGGGTTTTGCTTCTTCATACTCAAGATCACCGAATCCTTACTAAAGCATTCAACCCATAGATGCCATGCTCTAGTACAATGGCAAGGAGCAGAAGAGGACCAGAACAGGGTTTGTGGAGACAGGGGCGGGGGGTGGCAACCCATCCTTGCCTGTTCTATGTGTGTTTACTATCCCTGCTTTCCAAGGGCTTAGGTATCCTATCTAGAACTGGAGGGGGAGTGAGTTTTCTCTCCAGGGCCTGACTAATTAATGGCCCCAGAAGATATGGTGGCTTTCCCCAGCAGCATATAGTTTGGCTCACTCACCTGAGACACCCATAGAGCTCTCTGTTCCATAAGCATCTCATGAGCATCTCGGGAGGCACCCCTGGCTTGGTCCTGCTCCCCTCTAAGAGGCATATTGTGGTCTGGGTTGTGTGGGGTGACCTATGCTAGGTGGAGAATTTAAGGGTGCTAGACTGTGTCTTGGAATCAGGGTGGTGCATCATGAAACAGATTACCAGGAAAGTTGGGATCAACAAAGTATTTCTACATGCAACACATAAGCTAGTCTATGGATTTCTCTGGTGAGGGTCTATGGATGTGATGGCCACCAGTTTGGATGGCTCTAAGTGGGGCTTAGGCAAATTCATGGAGGACAGGTCTCTCAGTGGCTAATAGTCTTGATGGCTACAGGCGACTTCCAGGTTTGGAAGCAGGATGCTTCCGAATACCAGCTGCAGGGGAGTCATGGCTGGAGAGGGGGCAGACCTTCATCTCCTGGTTGAGAGGCTTCTCAAGGAATCTGGTGGGCCACTGTGGGAAACAGGATGCTGGATGAGATAGGCCTTGGGCCTGATCCAGCAAGGCTGTTCTTATGTTCTTATGACTCAGTGGTAGTTGCTTGTTCTTTGTGCTTATTTCTTTTAAGAAGGGAATCTTAAGAGTATCCTGCATGCACATGCTTAACTCAGAATAACTCCTTGATAGACATGCTGTTTTATTTGCTGTGATATAAAGCAGCATACAGAATGGCGGTCCCACCTTGCTTGGTAGATTCTCAAGAAGAAGAAGAAACAGAATGAGTACCTTCTTCCTCTTCTTCTTTAAAACCCTCTCCAAAGAAAGAAGTAGAAGAACCCCCAAACCCCTCAAAACCCTTCTCCATTCTCAACCCCAACCCCTGGCAGCTCCGGAGACGTACCCTCCACCGGTGTCCGGGGCTTCAGCCTCAATGAGGCCCGGAACTTGGTCCTGTCGTTGAAGCTCCAGCTCTTCTGCACTTTGGTGGGGCTGGCAGCCTCGTGGACGTTCTCTGTGCTGGGAGAGCGGCGCAGGGGTGGGACCAGATGCTGCTTCCCCCGGCTGCTTTGCCGCTGAGAGTTGTTCAAACGGATGCGGTCCTTGATGCCCATTTTATTGCTGCAAAGAATTCAGGGAAGGAGGGAGATGTTAGCCAGGGGCAGGGAAGCTCGTGGGCTGGGGAGGATGCCAGCAGGCACCAAAAGGGGGCGCTAGACAGACTGCCTCATCGACACCTCTTCACTAGTGGGTCCAATGGCCACTGATCAATGGAGATTTGTGTTTGGTGGTAGCTGGTTCAGCTGTTCCAGAATCCTACAATAACTCCAGAATCATCTGGATCCTTGTCCCACAGAAACATGGCCAGATCTCAGGGAGATAAAAAGGTCAGGGCCAAGGCCCTCCAATTTACTCAGGCTCAGAGGGTTTTTAAGCTGTGCTAATTACTCCTGTCAACATAAATAAGAGATTCTGTTCCCCATCTTAGGGAATCCAGAGCACAACCCAGGAATCTCGTAATCAGAGTCTAGGACTTAGGCCTAGTTTTCATTCCTCAAATTTCCCAGTACTTTTCAAGAGACCCCCCCAGGATTGCTTTTAGTAATCTCCTAGACATTGACGCTATTCTTGTAAACAATAAACCAGTCTTGGGGTTGCTGGCATTCCCAAATAGGCCTGCCTTTGGCCATGTCACTTCAGACGGGGATCTGTGTGACTCAGTGGTATAGCACTCCAGGTTTGAGGGGGCCTTATCATAGCATAAAATGTTGCTATCTATTTTTATGAACTAGTATACGCATCCCAGCCCAAGATGACTATGGTTCATGTTTTCTGTTGAAAGAAAAAATTGGAAAAGGAAAGGGACAAGATCAACGCATGCTACAAACTCCATTCACAATCAGTAGCCTTGTGTGCTACAGAGGTACTTACGGTAAAAGCTGAAAACAACAAAAAGAGAGGAGAAAGAAATGAGGGATTAAAATGATCGACAGAGAAAGACACCGCTGGACAAAGGATGCCTGGAAAGGAGATGTTTGGATGCTCTGGAGGGTTTGGGGGAAATTGTGCAGGTGAACTAACAAAAATGAGGTTGTCCGATGTTCTAGTGAAAGGACCAAGAACATCTCGTTGGGAGGGAATCAAGATCTCTAATCTAAGCAAGAGCAGTTGCAGGAAGAAGATGCTGGCAGCATTTCCCTAGAGATTGCAACTCTTCCACCAAAACGGGACCTTTTGCACACTTCCAGAGATTTGTCTCCCAGTGCGAGGCAAGATTACGGCCCTATCCACACGTAATGAGCATCAGCCGCACTCACGTTTATAACTGCAAACGCAGTGGGGGGAGTTCTGCACTCCCCCAGCCAGCCCATTAACGTTTACGGCCCTGATGGTCTGTATGGGAAGATGCCGTCAGCGTGATGGCTGGCAATTCCGTGAGGTGCAACCTGAATCGCCCACGGCTGAATTGTCCAAAGGGCCAATTCACACCTTGCATTTTGCAGGCAAAAGGTAGTAGCCCAATCCTGGACTCAGAGTCAGATACAAAAGCAACATTCATGCCTAGGCCATATTAAGCCACCAAAATGGTTGTCTGTTTTTCTGCCTTCAGGGAAGCTATTCCACATGGATTCGTTTCCTAAAGAAGCCCTGTGTGCTGCAAAGGATTTGGGGACATGTTCTAGGGTGCCCATTCAGTTCACACAGAATACTGGCTGATGCCTGGCCTTGCCACATCAGCTGAGCGCATACTCAAGGACACAGGCCACGTGACCCAAAATAAGATTGGAGGAGCTGACGGCCAGGGTAAGAGAGCCATACACGCTTCCAATCTGTGGTTGTGTGAACTCAAAAAGCAAGGTAAGAGGAGTGATCATGTGGGAGACGGGTAGCTTAACTTTTCATCTCCCCCCGGTAAAATGCTGGAGAATGTGGGTAAGGTATGCTTGTCCGACTCAGTGCCTTTCTCCCACCTGATCATTCTCTTCTCCTACTTGCTTTCTGAGTTCACACAACTGTGGACCGGAAGTGCGCACAGTTCTCTTGCCCTGGCTGGTGGTGCCAATGACCCTTTTTCGGGCCATGTGAATGAACCTAATGGGGAACCAATTGTCTTTCAGGGAAACTTCTCTACCATTATTGGTCTACTCATGGAGGTTCCCCTGGAAACAAACTGGACATCGTCGACCAGGTATGGACTCAGAAATCAGCTTAACTACTTCCATAAATGTCTGGGAAATAACGCTGCTGTAGCCCTTAGGAAAACTACATTTCCCAGGGGTTATTTGTACCCAGCCCACTGAATAGTAGCATGTCATACATCAGATGGGGGCGGGGCAGGTACCTTCTTCCCTCCCCCCCCCTCTTGCTGCCAGAGTATCAGCAGAGTAAAACAGAGTGGAAGGTGAAGCAGTCTGGAGGACCAGTGGGTGGCAGGCGATTCTTCTCTGGCTCAGATAAAAATCTGGATTTTAAAAGCTGCCCTGCCTGAAGTGGGAAACCTTTCCCACTTTGACTTCTCCTGTGCACTGCAGAAGAGGACTCTGCACTGAATTCTGGGTTGCACTGTCGGTTTGCATGTAGTAATGGTCAAAGGCATCCAGAAGACACCAAAACATTCTGCCTGCAACGTGCAGCTGTGGGAAGATGGGCTGTTATGGGCATGCTGTCTTCCTGGGAAGCTTGTCCACCACTAGCCATCTTCCCACAGGCGAAGCCCTGAGAAGCCTCCAAGGAAGCCCAGGGCTCCTTGGCACAGCCTGGGACCCGCGGCCTCAGGGAGCCCTAACTCGTAGGCCTGTTTCTTGGGTTGTCTGGATGAAGCAGGCTTCTGCTCTTTGGCCACCCCAAGCCTCCACTTCCCCCCATGCATCTCAACTCCAAAGATCAGAATAATAACTTCAGGGCCAGTCTGTATGCAACGTTTGCTATGTGCCCAAGCTCTTTCTCCAAGTGAAAAATCGGTCCATCCATCCACAATGGCCAACTTTGAATTTCAGGGATGCAGGCCTAGAGGAAGCCAGAATCGGGGCCATGCCATTGCCCTTGCATGCCGCTCTTTTGAGGTCTTCCACATGACGGAGGTCCTGCCAGGCAAACAAAACCTACACAGACTCCACCCCTGTTGCGATATCCAGCAGGCTTCAATGAGAGGCAAAAAACCCAGCCAAAGGGCCAGGCTGAGCCGGAGTCCACACGCCCATGGAAAGCAGTGACATCACCGTGCTAATGCAACCACTTGCCCTGGGGAGGAGTGGGAGAGCCACCCAGTTACCACTGGCCCTGAGAGTTATTCCAGAACCAGTCTGTAGTCAAGCACCGGGCAGGCAGGTATATCTCCAGCACAGCTTTGAGAGAGCTTCGCTAGAAGCGGAGCTTGAGGAATCCCCACCTTCCTTCTTTTAATTTTGCAGGTTTGGGGGACGAGGGGGTGGGGACAAAGCAGGCACCTCAACTGATTTCTGGATTTGGATTCAGGGTTTTATTAGCAACTGGACTGCGCGTGGAAGAGCTGCTATGCTCCCGTTGTTTCAATGGCGATTACATCAAAGCTACCGTATACCAAGTCAGACTCTTGGTCCGTCTAGCTCAGTATTGTCCACACTGACTGGCAGCAGCTTCTCCAAAGTTTCAGGCAGGAGTCCTTCCCAGCCCTACCTGGAGATGCTGCCCAGGATTGAACCTGGAGGAGAGGGGCTTCTGGGTGAATCATTCCCTCTAGCATCCATGGCAGAATACTTCCTTTTTCTTTTCTTCCATCCTTATGTTTTTCAAAGTGTGGGATGGACCCGGGGGGGCAGAGAACATCTAGGATGGGTGCTGGTGGTGACTAAAGTTTCAGGCAAGAAGAGCCAGGAGTCTCCAGATGTCTTTGGACTACAACTTCCATCATCCCCAGGCAGCCACAATGGCCAAATAATGATCGAAGTTGTAGTCCAATGATGACGACATCTGGGGACCCAAGGTGAGGAACCCGGGCTTAGAAGATGCAGCGGGGAAGGATTTTAAGAAGCTTGAGAAAGAGTGCTTGAATCCCCATCACCTTCCCTTTCCCAACATGTGTTGTCATATTGCCAGCTAGCCAGGTTTAAATCATTCCCCCCCCCCATGTGATTCTCATTTCATCTTAAAGCTGCCCTGGAGACATACCATCTGGTTACAGGAGAGCAAACGTATCTCCCGTCCATGAAGGGCTTCATCACAAGATACAAAAGCAGAGGGCATGCACATCTCCACTGTGCATTTAGGTGACATGCCCCACCCCAGGATTTCTAAAAAACAGAACGAGGCCGCTAGAACTGGATTGATTCAACCCCCAAACATCTCCTGGGTAGCAGATCCAAAGCCTCGGTACCTCTGTTTCCAGCCGGTGTGAATCCGAAAGAAATTCCTCTTACTACTAAAGATCTGGCTAAAGAGATGGGAAGAAAAACAACAGAAGGGGGAAGGCAGGGAGGAAAAAAGAAGAAAGGAAATGTTAGTAAGGAGGGGGGAGAACAGAAAGAAAAGTTAAGAGGATGATGCAGGAGGAAGGAAGCCGTGCTGAGGCTGGCCTACGTGGAGAGAACCAGTGGGAGGAAGACTCATCCAATGACCACGGAAAGGGAGACTGAAAACTTAAGTCTAAATTCCTATTCCCAAGACCTAGTTAACGGGGCCATTTTTTCCCCACCCCTCCATGAAGCAAGCCATCATTAACAGCAGCCTTGGTGAAATTCTGCTTTAAAATGCTGAGCATATTTTTAAGATGGAGCCAGGTGGAGTGATAAGCAAGTGCATAAAAGGCTGTTCTGAGAAGTTCTCTCCTCTCCATGTGGAAAACCATACACGGGCTTCTCCTGAGTCTTTGCAAGAGACGGCCAGAACAATCAAGAGAATGCTTCTCCACTATTGGCTGCATGTCAATCGGCAACATTTTTGCTCTGAGGGGTAGAGGAGAACAGGCCAGCGCCACAAAAAATCATGGCCGTGGTCAGCGACTAGTTTTGCTGCAAGGCTGCTTAGAGAAAAAATCTGGTGAGGCGGGGTGTGTGTGGATAACTGGGTCAAGACTCTACAAGCTAGCCTCAAAGGTGGTCTTAGCCATCAGTTCCTGACCCCTACATTTATGGATTGCCATCAATGCATTTGAGAGATGGTTTAGATCTGCCTGTTCTGGGTGGGGTAACACTCCCCCGAAAGATCAGGGACGTAGCTTGGGAGTGTTCCTGGACCCAGCGCTCTCCCTGGTTTCTCAGGTTGAAGCAGTGGCCAGGAGCGCTTTTTATCAGCTTCGGCTGATATGTCAACTATGTCCATTTCCAGAGGTGAATGGCCTTAAAACAGTGGTACATACACAGGTAGCCTCCAGGCTTGACTAATGTAATGCGCTCTCTGTGGGACTGCCTTTGTACATAGTCTGGGATCTACAATTGGTACAGAACGCAGCAGCCAGATTGCTCTCTGGGACAACACGAAGGGGACCATAAAACACCGGTTTTGAAAGAACTGCATTGGCTACTGATATGTTTCCAGGTGAAATAAGAGTGCTGGTTATTATCTATAAAGCCCTTAACGGCTTGGGTCCAGGCTATTTAAGAGAGTGCCTCCTTTGTCATGAACCCTGCTGTTTTTTATGATCTTCTGGAGAGGTCCAGTTATGGTTGCCACCAGCTCGTTTGATGGTGAACCAGGATCAGGCTTTCTCTGCGGCTGCCCCCAGGGCTTTGGAATATGCTCCCTGCTGAAATAAGAGCATCTCCTTCTCTGTTTGTTTTCAGGAAGACCTTCAAGACTCTCCTGTTCTCACAAGCTTTTAATTAGAATTGATTTTAATAATTTTAATAATTTGTTTTATATTGTTTTTATTGAAGTACTTGCAATAGAAAATAGTAAGCAATTTCTGGAATGGTGGGCGGGAGATGTCTCCAGTGTTCACTAATGGGAATCGCTCTATAAAGACTTGAGTCTTCCAGAGAGGCAGGTAGTACAGGAAAGGGTACTTTCCTGGTGCCCAGCATACCCTCCAGTCATGTTTCACTGAGGAGGCAACTCAACCCATCCTGGGGCATTCTGAGCTACCAGACAGCAACTGACAGCTCCCAAGGCTGGTCCAGTAGAAGGATCGCTCAAAAGAACCTCATCTCCTTTCTGATCCCAGGAGATGCTAACTCCTAAGCCCAAATAAGCTGCCTCCTAGGTGATTTCCATATAGCGAGCCTTACATCGCAAAAGGTGGTGTGAACTGCAACGTATAGTGTGCTGAATTCAAAACTGCAGTTAAAATCCATTGTAAGCCACAATGAGGAAATACAGCTACATTCCTACGACGTATATGCAACGTCATAGGGCTCTAATGCAGCAACAAAATCCGAAAGAAGGCATCGGAAATGTGAGCGGCATCTTGCTTACAGTGCAGCGACACCGCAGGCAGTGCGGAAGCACACTTAAGAGATACGTTGCGCTACTGTGGTAGTGTGCAATCTGGAAAGCGCCCTAGAGAAGGTTCTGTTTTGAACCAGGTGTGAGCAGGAAAGCTGGTTTTGCAAGGATCCTTTTTGAAGCCAAAATATGCTCCCCATTTTTCGATGGCGCATGTATGCGTCATGGCCAGTACATTGTGAAAAAGGGATTTTCCTCCTCTTATTAATATTTATATAACATTTCCCAACAAAAAGGGTTCTCAAAGTGGTTTATACGGGGAAAGAGATAAAAAAATTGCCATGGCTGATGCCTATGAAATAAAGATCGCAACTTACTGTTGACTAGGTAGGGGGGAAATATACAGAGAGCTTCTTAGTTCTTCACAGAAGTACATTTGTGGGATCTACTTTACTTCTTATATCTTCTTATACTTCTTATGCCTGCCTCTCCTACCAATTTTCCTCCTCCTTTTTGCCCGCCCCCCACCTATTTTTTTAAGATCTAAAGAGGAAAAAGGCATTAGCATTGCTGGGAGAACCCATCTCAGGTTAGGAAGAATCCCAATTGAATATCTGTAGGCTGATACATTAAACTAAGGAGTCCCAGTCCTGGATGCGCAGTAGTTGGACTGCAACTTCCATCATCCCCAGTCACAAAGGCCAAAGGCTGGGGATGATGGGAGTCGTAGTCCATCACCTGCTGACCCAATGTGGGAAACCTCTGTGTTACATGAAGATATAGTTTTCAACCAAGCAATATTCCCACAAAACAGAACTACCTTGTGTTTTAAACACTGGGCTCAACAACGTGATTAGGTCCCTCCTCCATAGTCTCTCTGTACCATCTTGGATGCTCCCCACCCCAGAAGACACAGCCCCCGCCCCCGCCGAATACCTCTCTCCCAGGATTTGTTGCAGATAAAGGAGTGCTTCGGGAGAAAAACCTACCGTGCCAGTGCTTCTTTTGGTGGGGGCGGGGGGAAGGAGCTGACCCAGCAGCCCTAAGAGAAAGGTTACCTTAGGCGTAAACACTTGTGGGGTGGTGGGGCTTCATCTTCTTTCCAGCTTCCGGAAATGAATTGGAAATGGTGACGTGATGGGAGGTGAAGAGGAGGCAGAGGAAAAGGAGTGGAGGGAGGCAACGGAGAGGAGAGAGAAAAGAGAGGATGAAATGAGAGAGGCAGAGTCTGCAATGGAGACGAGGTGGGGAACCTGGACAGGGCCAGCCAACGGAGACCCTGATCACCGCCAACAGAAATCCCGTTTGTTGTATCTGCCATTAGGTCTACCTTTACCGAGACCTGCAGATTATTATTTTGTTGAAGTCTCAAGACTTTTTTTTGGTAATTTCCATTTGTCATCATGGAAATGTCAACATACAATTGATTTTCACTGCACCAAAACTCAGGCATCCAGGATCGACTGTGCGCCCTGCTTCCAGCCCCACATATTCTCAATCCCTGCCCCTTCTTCTTCCTGCCTGTTTTCAAAACCCACTTAGTCCTTTTTGTATTGACAGCTGAAGCCCTTCTCCGCCTGATCCCGTCACCTGTCTAGATTACGGGACCTTCCCTCCGGCCGTGTCGTGTGTCACTTCCCTTTGGACGATACGCAATGCATGAGAGGGCGGGACAGAAAGAGGAAGTGGCCTTTGCTTCCTGTTCTCAGAGTGTCTTTGGCACTAGAAAACAGTTGCGTGGAGAAGTCCAATTCTCCCGGCTTTGTGGAGGCTTCAGCACAAAACATCCATGGTCCATAACTATCCCTTCTATGAAGCCCAGCAAAACAGGCCCTGAAGGCTCTGGTTCTCAGGAATTGGAAGAAGGCTCCAGACCCTGCTGTTTGAGAGGCTACTGCACATATGACGACTGGCTGGAACTGTGACAATATCATTTGCAGAGACCAAATCTCTCAGTCAAGAAAGCGACACCCACTAAAAATGCAACAACAGCTACAGGATGCATGGAGTAGAGAGAGTAGACAGAGAAAATTTTTTCTCCCTCTCTCACAGCACTAGAACCAGGGGTCATCCCATGAAACTGAAAGTCATGAAATTTAGGGCCAACAAGAGGAAGTACTTTTTCACACCGTGCATAATTAACCTGTGGAATTCTTTGCCTGGGATGTGGTGATGGCCACTAGCTTGGATGGCTTTAAAAGGGGCTTAGACAAATTCATGGAGGAGAGGTCTATCAATGGCTACTAGTCTGGTAGCTGCAGGCCACCTCCAGCCTCAGAGGCAAGATGCTTCTGAATCCAAGTTTCAGGGGAGCAATAGCAAGAGAGAAGGCATGCCTTCTTCACCTTTTGCCTGTGGGCTCCCCAGAGGCATCTGGTGGGCCACTGTGTGAAACCGGATGCTGGACTAGACAGGTCTTGGGCCTGATCCAGCAGGGCTGTTCTTAGGTAGCAGCAGACTCCAAGAAGGGGAAATGCCTGGCTGTGCCATTCATCCAACAAGAGAGCCAAGGAAAGACGACAAGAAAAACAAAGAAACCAGGACGGGCAGCAGCACAAGCAAGACAGAGAGCTGACACACCAGAGAGAGGACACACACTAGGGGCCACAACACTTGCACGGAGGAAGCGTCGACCCTACCTTTCCCCTGAGCAATTAGGAGGACTGACGGCTTTCGGGCCAGAGGTGAAGAAGTGATACGGCGGTGGAGCTCCTTCGGGGAACTTCCTCACCTCAGAGTTCCTGAGCCCTCCGTTGTGAGCTCGGTGCAAGGGCTCAAACATAAGGACCAGCTCTCTAGGGGTGGGTTCAAATAAAAACATGGAGAAATTAAACCTCTCGAAAGAGGGATTGCGGGAAACCAAAAAACCAAAGCCCAAACCATATCAATGTAACAGACAGGAAAGGGAGGGGAGGGCTTAAAAGGGGGAAAAAAGAAAAAAGAAAGGTCGCTCACAATCCTTCCGGTTGCTTGGTTGGGTGTCTGCCCTGTCCAAGTCATGGATCGCCCAATAGCATTTGCCCAACTGCAGTCTGTGGGCGCTGGGTTAGGGCGCCCCAGCTTTGGAACAACAGGCCCAAAGCTGACAGCAGTGAACCTTCAGAGTGTGGCCTGAATGCTGCTGCTTGAAGTGACAGGGAAGGGAAGCCATGGGCCAGTTCACCCCGGAGCCTACCGAGGGCAAGAGAGCTAGATGCTTGCAAAACTATTACTGCCTGGAATGGCAGAAGCAAATCCCAAGCTATATTTGTGTGTGATGGCAGGAGAAGTGTGTGTATATTTTTTTGATATACTCTGTGTCCACACAAAAAATATCTTGAAGCGCTTTACATAGGCTAAAGATGGACCTCTGTCCTAAAAGGATTCTCGGGCTAAAAAGAAACACGAGGGAGACACCCGCAGCAGCCACTGGAGAACTGCTGTGCAGGGGTTGGATAGGGCCAGTCGCTCTCCTCCTGCTAAATGCAAGAAGACCACCATTTTGAAAGGAGCCTCTTCTTCAAAAAGGCACCTCTTTTGTATTGTATGCTAGTTAGCAGGGGTAATGCTGAGGGCCGCATGAAAGCGGTTGCCCTTGCGGCACTGCCTGCTACAGAGCAATGCTCACAGAAGACCTCTGAGGCAAAGCCTTTATTACTTCCACATGCAACCCACCTCACAATATGCATGTCCTGCAGGAGCAGCTCGTCCTAATAAGCCAGTGGGGTGGGGGTGGGACCACCAAAAGAGGCACAGCTGCCTCTCCTTCCATGCTCCGTTTGCATCGCTCTCTCCCATCCTACCCCTTCCGGTCCCAGTGTTAAGGGGGCCCTCGATGAATGCCTGCAGGCTGGCCATCCATCAGGTAGAGCTGCGGGGTTAACCTGAGTAGCTTTGTACCTTGCAAGAGTTTGGCTTCCAGAAGTAGTAGAGGTGGCGAATGGTCACCGGGTCACCATCACAGATGCATGGACTCATCGGTTTAATATCACATCACACTCCCCACTATGGACTTTATCAACCCTCCAGTGTTACACATTTAGTTTCATTGATATGTTTCTCGATCATTTTTGTTTTGTCTGATCTTATGCTGTAAATATTTTCTTTGGCTTACTTTTCATGTGGCACAGCAGGGAAATGCTTGACTAACAAGCAGAAGGTTGCTGGTTCGAATCCCCACTATATTGGGCAGCAGTGATATAGGAAGAGGCTGAAAGGCATCATCTCATACTGCGTGGGAGGAGGCAATGGTCAACCCCTCCTGTATTCTACCAAAGACAACCACAGGGCTCTGTGGGCGCCAGGAGCCGAAATCGACTTGACGGCACACTTTACCTTACCTTACTTTTCATTATATGGTTATTGTAGAGTTTGATAGGGATTGCATTGTATACAGGAGAGGAGAGCTGGTTTTGTGGTAGCAAGCATGACTTGTCCCCTTAGCTAAGCAGGGTCCACCCTGGTTGCATAGGAATGGGAGACCTGATGTGTGAGCACTGTAAGATATTCCCCTCAGGGGATGGAGCCGCTCTGGGAAGAGCAGAAGGTCCCAAGTTCCCTCCCTGGCAGCATCTCCAAGATAGGGCTGAGAGAGATTCCTGCCTGAAACCTTGAAGACGCTGCTGCCAGTCTGGGTAGACAATACTGAGCTAGATGGACCTATGGTCTGACTCAGTATATGGCAGCTTCCTATGTTCCTATTATTTATTTATTACATTAATTAATTAATTAATTATTACCTATGTGTCTTGTTGGCCTGATCTTGGAGATCCCAGCATGCATTATTTATCTTCTACCTGACAAATGGCCAGCCTGAACCTGTGCAGCTCTATCTGATGAATGGCCAGCCTGCAACCATGCAGCTCTACCTGATGAACGGCCAGCCTGCAGGCAGTGCAGCTCTCGGGCAAGGCGTGAGAGAAGAGCAAACGGAGCTCCAGGAAGCAGGGGCAGCTGTACCTCCTTCACCCCCCCCCCCCAAAAAAAACAGGCTTATTAGGATGAGTCACTTCTTATTTCCTGCACCGGACACACATCCGCGCTCTCCGAATCCTTTGTGGCACCCCTGCCATCCACTCACCAGGTGGCTGCCTTACAAGCCTCTTCGCCTCAGTTTGCCCCTCTGTAATCTAGGGATAATACTTACTTATCTTACAGGTTTCTCGTAAGGATAAGAAGAAGATAATTGAGGCGAGGTGCTCTGAACGCTCAAAAGCATCAGGCAAATATGAAGCATTATTATTTTTGCTACTACATGGACGTGGTGCAACGTGGTGCAACATCTTTTGGCACAAGGGGGGTGGGGCTGGAATCACCTCCCAGTCTCCAATCATCCGGAATCAGCCGGAATCAGCCTCCAGTCATCCTCCAGGCTGGAATCACCCCCCAGTCTCCACTGCAGCTTCCACAGACTACACATCTTCACAGCTCCATGTTTCCAGCTCCGATGGTGTGGGGGGGGGGGGCGGATTGCATGTCAAGGGGGAGCATGGATGGAATGAGGATGCATTACGAGGGTGTGGGAGGTGAAGGAATCGGCACACGCAACAGCAGACGTTCCTTCTGCCTCTCGAGGGGCCCCGAGAAATGGACGCTGCGCCGAAACAAATCTCCGCCTGGCCAGACAACTCTGCCTGCCATGAGAGACAGCAAGGCTTGCTGCGTGTCGGAGAGCTGCGTCATTCAGCCGCCACCAAGTGCAAACCTCAGCTTTCCTCCTGAGCTAAAGGACAGCCGCTCCCCACCTCAGTGAGGGGAGTGCTGCACTTGGGGGGTGGGTCAGTGTTGCCTTGGGGTGCAAAGCACAGAGATGTCCCTCCCCTCCCAGCAGGCCCTGCAATCTGCCCCTCGCGCCCCACCGTGACAATGGGCGTTTTGACGAGCACATGTCTGCAGAGAGAACAAGCCGCCACAGAAGCAAAACAGTGGATTACTGCTGTGTGGCAGCGGTGGCATTTCCCCTCGAACACAACGGCCATCGAATAAACTCACTTGGAGAGAACAAGGGCATCTTCCCCAGTTCTGAGCTACAGAATATCGGCTACCAGATGCCAGATGAAGGCACGGCGACCTCAGCCGCACAAGATGCCGCCCCCCGCAGTTCAGATTAATTGCTTCGCCCCATTCTTAGGACATGGGTGGCGAAGAGAAATCCATACATTTAATCCATCCACTTTAAAAGGTTTGCGTGCAACGGGAGCGAGCAAATGCCAAGGAATCAGGCACTTCCGAAAAGTCTCTGTTATGCCAACCGGCTTTGACAGGCTGGCCCCGTCAGACAAAAAACCTTTGCTTCCGCCCCAGCTCCCAAGAAGGGCAAAGCAGGAGGTTATCATCTAGTAGCGTATGGGTAGCCAACTTGGGACTCTTCGGTGGTTGTTGGATTACAACTCCCATCACCCCCTGTTGCAATTGTGGTGGGGCGATAGGAATTGTAGTCCAATGACAACAGGAGAGCCTCAGGTTGGCCAACCCTGCACTACGGCTTCCGGCCTCTTAGCCTCCAAAAGGGCCACGGCATCCACGGAAGCACCAACACACCCAGACACACGCTCTCCCCCACCCCTTGGACTTCACGCCTACCTGAACGATGGGAGGATGCTGTCATAGTAGCACCAGGTGGCCGTCAGGTAGGCCCGGGTGATGTCTGTCGAATAGAGCCGCCATGCAGCCTGGACCAATCAGGGTTCGGCATGGGTTGAGGAGAGAAGAAAAAGGGAAGAAGAATGCGATTCAGGGATTCTTTCTCTCACAAGCGCTCTTGTGCCTCTTGGAGTGCCGGTGAAGCTTCGTTTGAACAGGGGAGGGGGCAACACCATTTCTGGACCCTACTTTTTTGTGATGGGAAGGGGCATTCACAATGGGGGGGAGCTCAAAACGCAAAACCTTGCGCCTTCCAAAGTTCCGCCCCATTTCAAGCCAGGCCTGGACCCGGATGAATTTCAGTCCAATCCAGTTACTGCAGTCAATGGACCAGACCGTTCAATGCATCAGAGGAACCACCTTCTATTCTAGTACAGAAAGTAGAATTCAACCGTGCTACATCTAGCAGAGGTCAAGCAAGGTGACCCCCAAGCCCAAACCAAAGAGAGCCAGCGTGGCGTAGTGGTTAGAGTGCTGGACTAGGACCGGGGAGACCTGAGTTCAAATCCCCATTCAGCCATGAGACTTACTGGGTGACTCTGGGCCAGTCACTTCTCTCTCAGCCTAACCTACTTCACAGGGTTGTTGTGAAAGAGAAATTCAAGTATGTAGTACACCACTCTGGGCTCCTTGGAGGAAGAGCGGGATATAAATGTAAAATAATAATAATGTAAAATAATAAAACCTCAACAAGCTCACTTCATCACAAGGGAAGAGAGCAGGTCTTCTAGGAGTGAGCAGGAACGGTCCCCTTTACTAAGAATGGTCTGCCCTGGTTTGCATTTGGATCCATGACTATGGCTTGGGCCCTGGGTATTTCAGAGAGCATCTTCTTCACTACGTGCCCCACCGCCCATCAAGGTCATCTGAGGAGGTCCGTCTCCAGTTACCGTCAACTCGTTTGGTGGCTACACTGAATCGGGCCTTCTCGGTCACTGCCCCGGTACTGTGGAATGCACTCCCTGCTGAGATACGATCCTCCCCATCTCTGGCAATTTCCAAAAAACACCTGAAAACCCATCTTTCCGCCCAAGCTTTCTCAGCTTCCTAATTTTTTTTAAGGTTTTAAGCTCTGGTTTATTTTTAAATTGTTAAATTGTTTTAAGCTTTCTGTATATGTTTTTAACTTGTTTCATGCTATTGTTAACCGCCCAGAGATAAAAGCTTGGGGCAGTGTACAAATTTGATAAATAAATAAATAAATAAATACATACATAATAAACACGTGCAAGTGCTGTCTGCCGAGAATATATTCTCATTAGGGGATGGGGCTGTAGCATCTGCCTGGCATGCAGAAGATTCCAGAGGCTGGGAAAGACTCTAGCCTGAAACCCTGGAAAGCCGCTGTCAGTCACTGTAGACCAGGCCTGCTCAACTTAGGCACCCCCGCAGCTGTTTTTGAACTACAGCTCCCATAATCCCCAGCCACAGCAGCCAATAGCCAGTGATTATGGGAATTGTAGGCCCAGGTCTGCAGCAGGGCCAAAGTTGAGCAGCCCTGGTGTAGACAATACTGAACTAGATGGACCGATGCTCTGACTCGGTAGAAGGCAGCTTCCTAGGAACCATCCACTGTTTCCTGCTCCTCTCTACCACTACCAGGAACTTTGCCACCTCCAACATGACTTTATGGACCTTGTCTGCTAACACGCAGCATATGCAGAAGCTGGCTAACCTACCAAGCAAAACAGACAGCAGAGGAGCTAATATTTGCAGTGAATTTGAGTTCAGATGGAAACCAAAGCCACATTGGCACGTTAACACAGAACCACAGTTGAATGGGCCAGAGGTTCCATGGGTGCTACGTCCAAACACGGGGAAATACGGTTCAGTGTGGTGACGAAACGAAGGGTTCAGATTTGGCACAACAATCTGAACCCTCGGGTTGTATTGAGCGTTGTCGCCACAATCCGAGGCTAGACACAGCCTGTGTGTCGTGCAAATTCAGAACTGCAGGCTGCATCTCCTGGAACCGGGGTTGAGGAAGGAAGGCCCTCCCTCAACTCTAGTGTGATTGGCTGTGTGGGCTGTCCTTCATGGAAGAAGGAAGCCTGCATGGCCAGTTCCTCCTGCTCTCTGCAGTCTCAGTGACTGCAGAGAGGATGCTCTCCCTGTTGTTTGAATGTGGACAGGAGAGCAAGGTTGGGAGAGAGGAACCACAGGTCCATTCAACCCGCTTTTCTGCGTGATGTGCAAATGCAGCCAGAGTCTGTCCCTATCACTCACCAGTCCTCCTGCTAATTCTCCCAGGCAAGATTCCATTAGGAGGCAGAGGAAACTCCAGTTCCCAAGGTCCTCAACAAGAAATAATGCTGCTGTCTCTAGAAAGCCCTTTCTGGACAACCTTCTCCTTCTCAAAGGAAAGGGTGTTTTGTTTTGTTTTTAAATTCTTTGGACGAGTGCATGTGCATATAGATTGGCAGGGTGGCATGTGTCATCCTCCTTTTTCTTTTAACTTTCTATGTTCAGATCCTGGTTTATGAACTCACTGTGGTTGTCATACATCATCATTTCCTGGACATAACAGGAAGCTGCGGTTTACTCTAAAGCAGAAGTGGAAGTTCTCAGTTCTGCACTCCTGTGCATGTGAGCTCCAGCTTTGGGGCTGCTAACCCACGGTCTAAAGGTCAACCTAGTCAACTGCAAAGTTCTGTATTTAGCAGTAGCGGCTTGTCCTAACGAGACCGGGGAGGGCACCAAAGGCGGCACAGTGGCCTCTGCTTCCTGGCAGAAGCTTAGGTTGCTTCTCAGTCTCCTGCCTCAGAGCTGTGCTGCCTGTAGGCTGGCCATTCAACTGGTAGAGCTGTGTGGTTACCGTGCAGCTCTATCTGATGAATGGCCAGCCTACAGGCAGTGCCTCCTTCCTGCCCCCGCCGGCTCATTAGGACAAGCTGCTACTGGCATTTGGGTAAGAAAAATCAAATGCACAAGGACTTGGTAGGCGTGCATGTGGAAAGGTTCTTGGCATCTTAGTGGAACACAAGTTGAATTTAAGCCAGCAACGTGATGCAGCTGCTAAAGTAGCTAATGCAATCTTCGGCTGCATTAACAGAGGCAGAGTTCCCAGATCACAAGAAGTAAAAGTTCCACGTCATTCTGCTCCGGTCCAATCTCACTTGGAATACTGTATCCAGTTCCAGGCACCACATTTTTAAGGAGGATACTGATGAACTTGCACAGGTTTAGAGGTGGGCAGTGGAGATCGGGGATCTGGAAACTCGGTATGCTTAGCCTGGAAATTTTGCACACAGGGCTTTTAGCTCACATCTCCTCCAGAATGGAGGGGGTGCGTTCACATAGCGGCCAGATTTACCCCGAAGTCCCTGCGAGCATTCGGGGAGCACTTCACACACGATTCGGGTTTTTCACTGAGCGTTAGAGTATAGCCCAATTTCTGTCCAGGGTGAAAACATCTACTTTTTGCAATGGTTTTTGGGGGGCAACTTTGAACTTGCAGTAAAACCTCGCAGAAAACCGTGGTAAAGCTGTCTGGGAAAGCTCTTGGAGAAGAGAAGACCGAGGGGAGATGTGTGACAGCCAGCTTAGAACAGCCAAAGGGCTGTTGCAAAGAAGAAAGAACTGACCTGTTCTCTGAGGGCAGTATCAGAACCACTGGGCAGAAGTGACAAGGTAGCAGGTTCAGGTTAGAAAGAGGAGGAATTTCCTGACTGCAAGAGCTTTTTGATGGGGGTGGGCAGTCTGCCTTGCTCAGTGGTGGGCTATCCTTCACTGGAGGTTTTCACACAGAGGCTGGATGGCCACCTGGCTGGAAGGGATGCCGCAGCAGTTCCCTGCACTGAGAAGAGGGCCGAAGACCTCCGAGACCCTTTTCAAGGCTAAAGCTTTATGATTCTACTCTAATGTAAGCTTTATGATTCTACTCTAAGTGCAATAGGCCAAAAATCACACGAGACTGGGACAAGGGATGGGGGAGAAAGACGATTAAGACCCCTGCTAACTGAGCAGAGAGACACCTTTTAAAGTGGCGATTCTCTTATATTTAGCAGGGGGAGAGCAACTGGCCCTCTCCATCCCCAGCACAGCATCCCTCCAATGGCTGCTGTTGGTGTCTACCTTATGTTTCTTTTTTGATTACGAGCCCGTTGGGGACAGGGGACCCTCTTATTTATGTATTGTTTATTTTTCTATGTAAACCACTTTGAGAACTTTGGTTGAAGAGCAGTATATAATATTTGTGGTAGTAGCTGAGTTGGGAGCAGCCTTGGCTTATTTTATTTTATATCAATATTTGAAAAACTCTGTCCCTCCCCTCTCCAGGGCGCTTTTCACACCTGGCTTTTAGTTTGCATCTCCTCCGGAATGGAGGGTGTAAGTTCACATATCGGCCATATTTACCCCCAAAGTCCCTGCAAGTTACCGGGGAGCACTTCACACACAATTCAGAGTTTTCACTGCACATTACTTAAAACATAGCCCGATCTATGTCCAGGGTTACAAATTCGACTTTTTGCGTCAGTTTTTTGGGAGCAACTTCGAACTCACTGTAAAGCCTGCTGTGTGGAAAAAAGCCCAGGAGTTCTCAAATGGTAGCAGTTCCACATTTTGAATTGTTCCTCCCTCATCTATTCTCGTTTGTAATGGCGGTGGGGCGGGGGTTAGTATACATGGAATTAGTTTCTGGGAGAAAAGAAAGTGTGTGGCCATCTCCCCATCTCTCATCTGCTTCGGAGAACGGGGCCTTCCAAATTGGCCGGAGTTATCAGATGGGGAGGACAGAGGCGTCTTGCCGGGATGCAGTGCAGAAAGCTGTGTCTCTGCGATTGCTTTGTGTGCCAGAAATAAGGGCCCTTGTCCTCTTTGTCTCCCCCCTGTCCGTTTTCAACTGTTCCTGGTTGGCCTTTCAGCAAGAGGATGAAAAGCAACTTGAAGCCTCAGGACAGCGGGCGGGCTGGCAGGAGGAGATAGACTGAGGGGGGAGCACCCTTTGTCATCGGAGTCCTCTGAACCAGAGAGATAAGGATGGAGGCAGAAGTTTCACCTCTCCAACTACAATAGCAGGGAGCCAATCTAGACACGAGGCTGATATGCCAGGATCTGCCCAGGCGCTGAGCTCCAGATAAATGCCAGGCTGAGGGAGAAACAGCCAGAAGAGTTTGTCTCCAATTGTCTGCGTGTGTGTTGGGAGGAAAGAAACAGCCGTCAAAGATGGACGGAGCAGCAACGGGAGGGAGCGTTCAAATTGTTCCGAAAATGTTTTCTCTTTAAAAGACACCCTTCACACATTAGTTAGGCAAAGGGGTTGTTCTGTGGATGGGGTCTCCCTTGGGTTTCTTGGGGCAGGGAGCTATCTTGAGGCTTTCTTGTGGCACACAATTTGGGAACCAGCCCTGCTAACTGCACAGAGGCCACGAGCGTCTGGGGTCGGGGGCAAGGGGGAAGTCCCCCCCCCCAACAAGTGAGCCAGTTCCCATTGAGTTCAATGGGGCATAGGAGGGCGGGATTGGATTGTGGGCATCCCCCCCCAAAAAAAGTGTCCTGAGGCCATTTGGGGTGTTAGAAACCCAAATACTGTTCATGGGAAATTCCAGGACATTCCAGAAGCAGGGGAAGGACCGTAGATACAAATCTGAAGCCCTGCATCAAAGATCTAGCACCAACTTATTCATTCATTCATTCAATTTCTGTACTGCCCTTCCAGTCACTGGAGGTCCTGTGCTGGGGGTGGAGAGGGCCAGTTATTCTCCCCCTACTAAATAAAGGAGAATCACCACGTTAAAACGTGCCTCTTTGCCCAGTTAGCAGGGGTTCACTCTTATGAAGCTATTTGCTGAGTCTGGCCATTGGTATATCTTGCCCAACGTGGTCTGCACTGACTGGCAGCAGCTCTCCATGGTTTCAAGCAGGGAGAGATTTTTCTCCCAGCCCTGCTCTCAGAGAACATTTAGTGAGAGATGCCAGGAACTGAACCTGAGGCCTTCGGTATGCAAAACACATGATTTGCCACTCAGGCGTGGTTCCTCTCTTGTGCCAAGAAAAATCAATCAGTTCTGGGCCCTCTGTAAGATATACATGTTTGCACAGTTTCTCTTATTGGGCATAATTTATTCTCATATTGTTTGACATGAGGAGGCTCCATCATCCACTGGGAAACAAAAAGTTGGGCAGTTTTTGCCTTGGCTCCCAACACATCAGTGGGTACTGCCTCTGTTCAACCATAAGGACTAGCAACTTGGTCTCTTTGAAAAACGAAAACCCAATGAAACCCCAGCCAGCTAAAGGCGCAGTGGGGAAGCAACCTGCCTAGAGAGCAGGAGGCTGTTGGTTCGAATCCCCACTGGTGTGTTCCCAGAATATGGGAAACTCCTATATTGGGCAGCAGCGATACAGGAAAGATGCTGAAAGGCATCATCTCATACTGTGCAGGAGGAGGCAATGGTCAACCCCTCCTGTATTCTACCAAAGACAACCACAGGGCTCTGTGGTCACCAGGAGTCGACACCGACTCGATGTCACGACTTTCCCTTTCCCTTAATGAAACCCCAGGATATGTTCAGCCCTAGGCAAGGAGGTCTTTGGGCCAAACCATCTCCCACCTGGATCAAGTTGGCTGCCGGCGTCCTTCTCTTCTCAAAATGCTTCTGCCGATGCTGCTCTTGGACTTTCAGAGCAAACCCTGAGCCCAGAATCCCCTGGAAAAGAGAAAACATCATCATCATCATCATCATCATCATCATCATCATCATCATCTATTCGATTTCTATACCGCCCTTCCAAAAATGGCTCAGGGCGGTTTACACAGAGAAATAATAAACAAATAAGATGGCTCCCTGTCCCCAAAGGGCTCACAATCTAAAAAGAAACATGAGATAGACACCAGCAACAGTCACTGGAGGGATGCTGTGCTGGGGCTGGATGGGGCCAGTTACTCTCCCCCTGCTCAATAAAGAAAATCACCACGGTAAAAGGTGCCTCTTTGCCCAGTTAGCAGGGGCATTCTAAGCATGAGCTCCAAGGTGCTCTTAATTCCAAGGATGTCTCTATTCCCTGAGACAGAAAACCAGAGCAGTGGGGCGGAAGACACAATCGCACGCCCTCTCTGAGCCTGATGTCTCAAAGACACAGACACAGGCAAAGAAGAACCAAGTTTCCCCCCTCGGGATTCTGGTGATTTGTCTGGTCCCCCTGGAGGCATGCCCATCGCCAGGGGGAGCTACGGTGGGCCTGCCCCCCTAAATGTCCCCCCCCCATTTTAACAAACAGATATTTTTCAAATAACGGAATATTGCTTGCACTTCGGACTTTTGGGGTCAGATGAGCTCCCTGCCCAAATGCTAGGCTGGCTACAGGCAGCCCCGCCGCCCCGGGTCTCATGGGCACGACTCACCGCAGGCAGAGCAAAGAAGGAGATGCCCAGCAGGGCAAAGCAGGCTGCCAGCACCCTGCCCAGCCACGTCTTGGGGGTCTTGTCTCCGTAGCCAATAGTCGTGAGTGTGATCTGAAGGAGAAGAGGAGAAGAGGCCCCGTGAGGGCCATTTGCTTCCACACACCTTTCCATCTTCTGTTGCAAGCGCTGTACAGGGAAAGCTGCCGCAGACCGAGTCAGATGGTTGGTCCATCTTGCTCAGCATCGTCTGCTCTGACTGGCAGTGGCTCTTCCAGGTTTCAGAGGGGGATCTCTCCCAGCCCCACCTGGAAATGCTGCCAGGGATTAGGTACTTAGAACGGTCTGGGTGCAAGGCAGATGTTCTACCCCCGCGTTACAGCCCCATCCCAGCAGGGAGGGTGCAGGCAGAAGATCCCAGGTTCAATCCCAGGCAGTGCCTCCATGGAGAGCTGGGAAAGATCCCCGAGTCTGAAACCACAGGTTCAATCCCCGACATCTCCAGGTAGGGTTGGGGGGGGGAACCCCGTCTGAACTCTGGAGAGCTGCTGCCAGTCAGTGCTGACAATACTAAGTCAACCTAATCAACTAACTAAAAAGAAAATTATAAACACGTGTTTTTAAAGAGGCTTTTTAATGTTTTATCTGCTGCTTATATCTGGTAAGTCCTCTAGTTTTTATAGTTCTCAGTTTTTCGTTCTTTATCAATAACTTTTAATTTGAAACTTCTTTTTTTTAATTTTAAAAAAAGTCATTTTAAATGTGGTTGCAGCCTGGTCTTTTCACTTTATCCATCTTTTATTTTACATTGTATCTATTGTATTAATGTTGTGTGAGCCACACTGTGCAGCAGTGTGCTGGAGGGGCGGGGTATAAATATTTCAAATACATAAAATAATAAATAAATAGATAGGTAGATAGTCAGACCCAGGCTCCTGCCCCAAGGGGTTTCCAGTACCACCGGTTTCCATTTCTGCACGACATTCCAACTCCCACCACTTCAGTCTCTGTGTCCAAGGCAGCACTGCAGCTCTCAAATCATGCTTGGCCTTTAGAGCATCATCCCCAGATCCTGAAGGCTCCCCTTCCACCTGACAGGTGAAGCATCTCACCCACCAACTGACTCGCACGTCTGCTCACTTTTCCTCTCCTTGCCCTCCCCCGAGAGCAAAGATCCTTGCAATGACCAGGCCAGATCAACGAACGGAGTCAAACTTACTGTGCCCCACCACAGAGAGTCTGCATAGGTGAGGAAATCGGTGTTGGCATCTTTCTCCGCCAGGTAGACGAGAAAGGAGGCAAAGATCAGGACCAGGAACCCAATGTACCAGGCGGTGATCAGCTCCTGCCCAGCATGAGAAAGACCAAAAACAGTGAACTTCCGCAGGGAACACAAAGGCAATCTGGTGCAGAGGAACCCTTGCTCAACCTCATTAAGGAGGTGCAAAAGGTTTGACTAAACCAATTCAAATCAGTTTGACTCGATTCTGCTTGTACAGAATGAGATTCATTCGAATCGATTCAGATTCACCTCAACTTGAATCAAATTTGCACAAATTCGATTTGTGCAAGCAGATTTGAGTCTGTAGGTTTATGTAGGTATTTCAAAAAATTTTTAATTAGATCTGTTTTTATATTTTAGCACAATATTTTAAATGTGTAATTTTTATAGCCCTGTTTTAATTTCCCCCCTATGTGAATTGCCTTGTGATTGTTTTTAATGAAAGGCGGTATATAAATTTAACAATAAATAAATAAATAAATAAATAAATAAATAAATAAATAAATAAATAAAATCAATTAGAATTTGAATTGATTCAAATTTGATTTTAATTCGAATCGATTCAGTCAAATGTTTTGCCACATCCCTAAAGATCATTATTACAACTGCTCACATTATATTGTACCTTTGCTCCACGGAGATTTCACAAGTGAGAACAGGAGCAGAATTGGAAAACAACTGAATTCTCATGTGAGGGTCACAACCGGAACCCCTTCCATGTTATGAGAAGTAGCTCTGTCTTCTGTATGCTGGATCCTTGGATTGCACCATCTCCTCCACTGGCTTCAAAGCCAGGACAGGGTTTGCCCTCTGAGTTAAACTGGCTGACGCCTTGACTAATGGTGCACTTGCAGATGGACACTGCACTTGCACAAGGACGCTGTACAGGAGTTCTGCAATGTCAGGGGTTTGCCCAGATGAGTGATGCACAAGAGTAATGCTGTTGTGCTAGTTTAAGGATGTAGCACAAGACACAGCTCAGTGGAAGAGCCCCTCTTCGCTGGCAGAAGGCCCCTTAGCGGCATCTCCAGGTAGGGCTGGGAGAGACTCCTGCCTGAAACCATGAAGAGCCATTGCCAAGTAGGGATGTGAGAATCGGTTCGAGCTCGAACCCGGTTCGATTTGAACCAGCCCATTTGAGTGGCTGAAGATCAAACTGGACCAGCCCTCCAAAAGGGGGGGCCAGTCAGAGTTCGAGCTGAACTGTGCCAGGTTCGACTGGTTCTAGTGCTTGCAAAGAGGAATCTGGTGAGGATTCCCCTTTACAATCATAGCACTTGTCCCTCAAGACGTTTCCACAGCCCTGCCTCTTCTGAGTCCCAAGGAAGGTCTTCTGCAACATCACAGAGCACCATCCCTCCATCCAGCTCTGCAAGGTTCTTGCACAATCACAGCTTGGTTTGTTCTGCAAGTGCACCATTAGGATTTTGGCCTGTGTCTGATAATACGCTGGTGATGTCCACTATTTTCCAAGTGGGGGCCACTATGGCAAAAAACCCCCCAACAACCTTCAATGTGAGGGCTGTTTCCCACTGCGCTGACCTCTGCAGAGTACTGGACCTTTCTCTAGGAGGAAAGCGCCGAGATGGACTGCACTTCTGAGCCCTCTGTCCATGCCTTGCAAGATGCTGCATGGGCTTAAAGAAGCCCCCCTCCTTTGCCCACACTGGGCAAAGTGAGAATGGTCATCTCTGCATGGACCCTTTCACCAGCTGGTCCCAAGACAGTACATAGCATTCAATATCTAAAAGACCACCATATATCCACACACACCATCCAACAAAAACAGAAAGAATAAATCTGTCAAATCTAACAGCAGCTAAAAATACCCGAAGTCTCTTAACAGACAGGCAAAATAAAAAGGCCACCCTCTACCCAAAAAACTTCTCCGACGCACACTCGCTGCCATTAGAGACTGATGCAACAACCTCCTCCCCAGCTCCCTCCCTGAACTCCAAAGAATGACAATTCTAGAAGCTCACTGGGACAGAAATTTAACCAGACATCTCCGAAAAGCAAGGCTGTGACAAAATGGTGAGTTATCCCAGATGAGAAATAACCAAAAAGGATAAAATAAGGACAGCAACAAATTCCAGAACGATGAGACCCCCAACACTGCAGGCAATTCTCTGGGGCAACTTCTTTTTTTAGTTTCTCCAGAGAACTCCCAAATCCATCCACAGACAATGATTATTCTTTGTGTTCTCTTGAACGTTTGCCTTCAGAGAAGCTGCTCTGTATCTGACCTGTCTGTCATGGCAGCCCCATGTATTGGCAAGGAGAGGGGAAGAGGGTGAACACACAGTTCACGCAGCATACTAGTCAGGCTGCATAGACCTTCTTCACTGCCCCATGTGAACAGCCTTGAGTTGTGGGGAGGGTCGGGGAGAAGGATGCAGGCCAGCCGTCTCCCAGGGAGGATGGGGCATCATCACGATGGACCTTTTCACAGTGGAACCCCCAAACACAGAGGGAACATCATTGCCTTATTCCAGGATAAAGCAGGCGAGTGAAGAGTCCCTGATCTTGCCAGGGGTGGTGACTCCTTCCAGCCTCGAATTAACCCTCCAAAGGTTGTGTTTTTAAAAAATAAAACCAGAGGTTTAAATGAGTCCAAGAGCTGGAAGTGGTCTTCTGCCGTGGCATCCCAAACACAGCCTTCCCGGCCCCTAGGCCATGCATGGGCACAAACTCACCTTGCTGTGAGCATAGACCACCGAGCCCAGGAGCTTCCAAGTGCCACCACGGCGGTCCATACGGACCATGCGCAGGATCTGCAGGAAGCGCATGCTGCGCAGTGCCGAGGTAGCAAAGATGTTCCCCTGGGTGCCGGCGGCAATGACAGCCAGAGAGGCGATGAAGACGATGAAGTCTGAAGGAGAGAGAGGGAGACTATTGTCCAGGGTCAAGGATAAGACCGGCTAAAGGCTTCCGGTGTGCAGCTTGCTTGCTTTCTTTCTTTCTTTCTTTCTTTTCTATGCAACATTCAATATCTAAAAGACCGCCATACACACACATGCACACACACACTTTTCCAGGTGCATATGCAAAGGCTCTGCTTCTTAAGGACCTTCTCAAACTGGGGGTCCCTGGATGCTATAGGACAACAGCTCCCCTCAGCCCCCAGCCACAACAGGAACCCCTGGACTATGGTCGGATGGAGCCAAAGGCCTTTGTGGCAGGGGATGGTGGGAGTCATCGCCCAACACCTTCTGGGCACCAGCTTTGAGAACCCCCTCCACCAACCCCTTCAAGAAGGGTTCAAACTTGAGCCAGAAAAAACACACAGAGGAATTCTGCACTCTTCCTTCAAACACAAAAGAGAGAGAAATGTGTCAGGAAGCGTTGTTTCTGCAAGGAAGGGGCAGCTCTGGGTAACTTTTTTTTCTTTTTAGAGGATGCAATCAAAAACCCTAGTGGCAAAGCAGGTAAGAATGAGGAGCAAGGGCTGCAGTTCTGGGGACCTCCACAAGGTGGCATTCGAGGCCTCCCCTGCTTGGGAGAAACCTGGCACATCAGCAGAAGTTAAAAGCGTGTTTTTGGGTCTCCAAAGGACAAAGCGAGGCTGGAGACAAGGACAACCCAGCTGCCTGTGGGCGGACAGTTGGGTGTCTCCGGCCTCCATGCTCCAGCCCACGTCTCTTTCCTGACGGCAGACAAACGGATGGGGGCCTCGAGTAGGGATGTGCACGAACTGGAACTCAGCCAGTACGGTGGCGGGGAGGGGGTTACCTTTAAGGAGCAGGAAGGGTGTTAATCTCCCCCCGCCCGACATTTCCCCCACTGGTGCTGTCTGTCTCCAAAACCACTTGTGCGAGGCGGCAGCATCCCTCCTTGCCACCCCAGTCACTGTTGGACCAAAAGTGACCGGTGCGCAGTCCGACGCTGAGACACGCCAGCAGTGGTGGGATAAGCACCCTCCCTGCTCCTTAAAGGTAACACGCCCCTCTCCAGTGAACCGGCCCAAACTCCGGACCTCCGAACCGGTTTGTGCACATCCCTAGTCTCTAGTTCCATCATGGAATAACAGATACCAAAAGCGCCCAAGGAACACACTCATAAGAGAAAGTGGTTCAGAGAAGACCCCTAGGTCGAATTGACATGAGGGGGAGTGACTCAGAATCTGCCTGGGCCAAGGGCACCTAGCGAGCTTCACGGCTGAGGGAGGGAGGGCACAACCTTGGGCCTCCTGCAGTCATTGACTACAACTCCCATAATCCTGATTACTGGCCACTGCAGCTGGGGCTGATGGAAACTGTAGTCCCAAAACAGCTAGAGGGCCATGCAGTTCAACCCTCTCATCACCCCGCTGCACTGATCCGCAGCCCTTGAACGGGCCTGGCGGCCTGGCAGTGGTTCTTCTTGTCCTTTTAGAGCAGTAGCAGCCTGTCCTAACGGGCCGGAACTGGGGGAGGCGCCAAAGGAGGTGCAGCTGCCTCTGCTTCCCGGTCGCTCCTCTCTCTCCTGCCCTGCCCAAGAGCCACGATGCCTGCAGGTTAACCGCGCAACTCTACCTGACGAATGGCCAGCCTGCAGGCAGCGTGGCTCTCGGGTAGGGCAGGAGAGGGAGAGAGAAACCACCTAAGTTGCTGCTGGGAAGCAGAGGCAGATGTGCCTTGATCGCACCCCCCCCCCTCCGCCGGGCTCATTAGGACAAGCCCCTGCTGCTTTAGAGGCATTAAGGAAGGATTTGGCTACTGCGCCTTGCGTCTTGCCTGTCCGCCTTTCGCGTCACCCACCAGCCTCTCTTGGCTATATGGCGTCCAACCAGAGTCTTCCCCTCCCTCCTTGGACAGGTACCTATGACACAGAAAGGTTTCCGGGCGAATCGGAAGCGTCCCCGCCAGCCTCGGTAGCGGCAACAGCAGCCGGCCGACCAGACCCGGATGATGTATTCCATTCCGAAAACCACAATCATGACGAATTCCTACAAGGATTGGAGAGGGAAAGAAAACGGCACGTGAGGAGGAGGGCCGCGCTTCGGACCACCCCAAGATGTCACAGAGGCAGCGATCCAAGTGGAGCAGGGGAATGCAAGCAGCTTGGAATTCCGTCTCCCTCGCAACACTAGAACCTGGGAGGGACTAGCGACAGTCCCCTAAGGAAATCTGTAGCTTCTGGATGACAGAAAGTAGACAATCCTTCAGGCAAAAGGCAACTGATCTGCAGAACTCACTGCCACAAGATCTGGTGATGCCTGCTAATTTGGATCATGTTAATAAAGGATTAGACATATTAATGGAGGATAGAATTTGTCGGTGGTTAGTAGCTAGGACAGCTAAATAATACTAACTCCACATGCAGAGGCGCTGTCCTCTCCAGATAACAGCATGGGAACAGCACATGTGCGCTTCCCAAAGACATCTGGCTGGTGGCCAGTGGGATAGAGGGTGCTGGCCAAGACAGACGTTTGGTCAAACTGAACAAGGCAAATGTCTTGGGCATATCCATATGGAGAGGAAAGGAGAGGTATAAATTTTTATATCAATAATTTTTTTTTAAAAAGCAAATATATCCTTCCTTATGTTCTCATCGAACACTCCTATTAAATGTCTGCATACAAGGTTGCCTCTTTCCCCCGCTTCCGCAGTCTCTTCCAGAGCCCGACCGGGCCACCTCGACAAGCCCCCGTGGACCCTGCAAGCGGAAACGAGACCTCGCAAAGGGCAGGGGGTAGGGGCACAGGGACGTGTTTGCTATATATAAGTGTCCTCATTACAAATTGTTACTCCCTCTCCAAGCAAAGGCTGGACCTCCGATAGCAAAGGATCTCTTTGGAGGAGGGAAATGGAGCTTGGTTGTTACTGTGAATTCACTTCCAAACAGATGTTTTCGGGGGCTCTGCATGAAAACCCTGCGAGAGCCTACAGCTCACCTGGGTGCCCAGTGCAGGAACACCGCTCAGGTGCCTGCCCCATAGGGCCGACTTCTCTAGAAACCACCTACACATTGTCAAGCTATCTGCTAAAATGGGTAGCCACTTGTCAGCAGAGCCTCCAGGAATTGGTTCGAGTTCCTAGGAGGCCATGGAGAAGACCGTGCACATGAACTGCTCAAGGGGAGTGTGTCAGCAACAGACACATTGCAGATCCAGCAAGAGAAGCAAAATGTCGATTTGGCTGAGAGGAAACCTTCCTGGGGAGAGGATACCCTACTGCAGGCTGATCTAGGTACCTTGGACAGCTCCATGGGGGGAAAAGGAGCTCAGGACCTTGGATAGTTCCAGGGAGGTAAGCAAGAGAGCTGGATACAGTTAGGATGAGATGGATGTTGCTCCAGCAGAGTGCCGGGTTTTTTTACAGCCACTGTCCAGGTAGAGTGGATTGGCCCCATCCCTTCCCCTGGGAAAGGCTCTGGTATTTAAAAGGGCCCTTGACCAATTTTCTAAGTACTGACCTGGGCAGTGCTGGGGGACCTCTACTTGGACTTGAGGGACTCTTCCAAGTCAGAAAATGAAGGTAGGGCCTTGTTCTCAAGTTATGGTAAGGTAGATGCTGGGGGGGGGGGGGGTGATCCTACTGACATGGGGTCACCCAGGGTCTAAATCATAGGGTCTTCCCACCCTATCTAATTCCTTCACCTTTCACCTCATTTCCAAAGGGGGGGGATCCTGGATCTAGGGTCATGATACAGAGGCGCTCTATGACATGGGCAAAAGGCAGGGGCAGGGAGACAGAGGGCTGGGACATTCAATGGGTAGAAGATCCAGGAGGTCAGGGGCCAAAAGTCTGAGAGATCAGAAGTCAGGGGGGGCTGAAGAAAGGGGGGGATAGACTAAGAAATGGGTCAAGAGAAGGGATTAAAGCAAGAGAGTAGAAGAGGGGGTTGCAGAAGAGCTGAGAGGAGGAGAGAACAACAGAAGAGCAGATGGAGATAAACCTCACATAGGGCCGAGGGATGGAAGTGGGCAGAGGAACATACGAAGCTGCCTTATACCGAGTCAGACCCTTGGTCCATCTAGCTCAGGACTGTCTACACTGACTAGCAGCAGTTCTCCAAGGTTTCAGGAAGGAGTCTTTCCCAACCCTACCAGGCAATATAGCCAAGGATTGAACCTGGGACCATCTGCATGCAGGCATGCATATAGATGCTCAACCAGTGAGCTATGGCCCCATCCCCGGAGGCAGTGGTTCTTAATGTGGGGGCGGGGGGCAGATGTTGCTGAACTCCAACATCCCCAGCCAAAATAAATTGTGGCTGGGGAGCCTGCGAGTTGTAGTTCAGCAACATGCTCGGGGGGACCCCACAATAAGCAACACTGCCCTAGGGGGAATATCTCACAGCGCTCCCGAGCAGTCACCCATACAAATGCAAACCATGGCAGACCCTGCTTAGCAAAGGGCACAATTCGTGCTCGCTACCACAGGACCCGCTCTCCTCCATCAGTGGAAGCTTTGGAGGCACAAGGGCCAAAGGCGACGGAAAAGTCAAGAAGAAGTTCCACGTGAACCGGGCCCAACAAATTCCCCTCAGGAGGATTGGCCTGGATTTGGAACAGTCGCTATTCGGTTATAATACCCTCTTTTGCTTAATTCTCGCTTTGTAAATTGCTTCGAGAGCTCCGGATGGGATGGACGCGCAGAGGAGAAATGCTGCCAACAGAGCAAGCTTCAAAACAACCTGACCGTTCAGGTCTGAAGAAGCCAGCTCACCTCTGGCTGGGAGTCCCACGTCACGAAGCCCAAAGGAACCAGGCTCTGAGCACCTGCTCACTTCTCCTCTGACCATCGCAGTCCCAGCCCAAGATGCCCTTCCGTCCCCTTGGCTGGCAGATCTCTTTAGTGCTGGCAATAAATATTTGGTATCCTGGCTTGGACCGCCCCACTCGACCCCTGGTCAACTTCAGGAGGGACACACACACCCCGCACACACACACACACACAGCACAGAAAACTGGGGCATGGATGACCCTCCTGGAGGCCCCTCCCCTTCTCTCACTTGACCAGGGAGTCAGCGCAATGTTCTGCCCCGGAGCCCGTCCCAACGGCCCTTTCCTGTCCCTTCCCGCACCCTCTGAGCACGAGTCAATGAGGGCATCTTTTCCCGCAGCGTCAGCTTTGTCCTGCCTGGTCGCCTCCTTTCCCCCCCTTTTCTTTCTTCCTCTTTCTTTCTTTCTTTTCTTTTTTTGCACAAACCGGACCCTATTTTGCTTACTAGAGGGAAAGTCACACGGACCTTCCTAATTTAGTCTCCATCTCAGTCGGAAGAAATCCAGTGTCAGCCATTTCTGACAGTTTGGGGGAAAGTTACTTTTTTAAAAAAAGATTGTTGCTTCCCCCTGCCTCTGGTTTTGTCCTCTCCATGCCTTTTCCCTTGTCACCATTTGCTTCTTCCACACAGGAAGACCAAGCTTGCTCCAGAAGCAACAGAAACCCCAAGAACATAAGCCTTGTGGATCAGACCATAAGATCTTTCTGACCCAGCATTCTGTTTCCAACAGGGGACAGCCAGATACCACTGTTCCCTCTAAGGCATGCGCAAGTGCGCACTCTCACAAGTTTTCTGATGTCCACTCAGTTCATTTTAGATCCTGCTCAGGTTGAACTGGGAAGGCCCTACTCTGAATGCACATGTGTGCACAGTTCCTTGATATTGCCGCCCAGAACAAAACTCATTCTGCACAGAGACGAAAAAAATTAGAGGGACCACTGCCAGATACCTCCAGCAAGAGCACAAGTGAGGCATGTAGGGGGTCAGTCCATCACCACCCACTATTTGACCTCAGCATCTCACATTGGTAGCCTGCCTCTGAACATGGAGGCTCCATTTCGGTGCCACGGTGAACAGCTTTCGACAGATTTATTTATCTGTTATCTACATTTAGATCCTGCTCTTCCTCCAAGGAGCCCAGAGTGGTTGGGTTCATCCTCACAACAACCCTGTGAGGTAGGTCAGGCTGAGAGAGAAGGGACTGGCCCAGAGTCACCCAGTGAGCCTCACGGCTGAATGGGGATTTGAACTCGGGTATCCCCGGTCCTAGACCAACACTCTATCCACTACACCACACCAGCTCTCCTCCAAAAATCCAACCCCCTTTGTAAAGCCAATTAAGCTCTGTGCCCATGGGCAGAGGTATGAGCTCACCTTTTTTTTCTTTCAGGGAGATGGACAAAGAAGGGTCCCTACCCAACCTATCCAACAATCCAACCTTGCTGTGCGCTGAGATAATATCTAGAGACTCCCTACCCCCACCCATTTGAGGCAAGGTGGGCGGCCACTGCAGAGAGAACTTCTTGGTGGTGGCCCCTCATTGGCAGTCCAGAGGGATGACTGGGCTTCCTGGCCACGCCGCCTTCCAAACGTGGCAGACCTGCAGAAGTCCTTTGCAGAGCTAGCTCCACGTTCTCTGGGCCCTTTGGGGGAAACGGCATCCGTCGGTCTGTCCTACTTCCACGTCGCCCTTTGGCATGGGGCCACAGAAAAAAGCAGAGAGTGCCCCTGAGGACATACAAAGTGCTTTGGAATTTCCAAATGGCATTCCCATGGCCACTGGGGAGGAACCAGCACATTTCAGTGGGCATTTCCTGTCGTTCCTTTTAGGACAAGGCTGTAGTCAGAGCATCGGCTTGGCATGCAGAAGGTCCCAGGTTCCATCCCTGGCAGCATCTCCAGGTAGGGCTCTTGCCCGAAACCCTGAAAGGTTGCTGCCAGTCAGTGTAGACAATCCTGCTGGTTCGGGGGGCTCCAGCCTACCCAGCAGCTGCACGCAGCTCAACCGGTAGCTCCTAAATGAGGTAGGAGGGAAAGCCCCCCTACCCAGCAGGAGCCTCGCAGGCAGACAATCACTTTCCCCGCTTCCTACCTTGTTGTTTTTAAGCACACAATCACAAAAAGAGAGTGTGCACAGCTACCCTATAAAATATAGTGTGAACAGTGTTCCCTCTAACAGGGATTGCCAGACGTTGTTGACTACAACTCCCATAATTCTTCATCATCATCATCCCCAAATAAAAGCCATTGCAGCTGGGGATTCTGGGAGTTGTAGTCCACAACATCAGGGAATCCCTGTTAGGGGGAACACTGAGTGTGAACCAGTCAAATTAAAAGCAAGGTGGTCTCACTGGGTCTAAGGCCGCTTCCAATGACTCTCCCCCTCCACCGCGAATGATCCCTGTGAAGGAGCAACGGCAAGTTTGTAGAACTGGAAAAGGTGCAGAAGAGGACAACCAAAATAATCAGGGGCCAGGAACACCTTCCTGATGAGGCTAGGCTACAGCATCTGAGGCTCTTTACCTTGGAAAAGAGGCGACTACAGTGAGACATGATCGAAGTGTATAAAATTATGCATGGAGTGGAGAGGGTGGACAGAGAAATTTTCCTCCCTCTCTCACAACACTAGAACCAAGGGTCACCCTATGAAACTGACGGTTGGGGAATTTAGGACCGACAAGCAGAAATACTTTTTCACACAGCGCATAATTCATCTATGGAATTCCTTCCCATGGGATGTGGTGATGGCCACCAGCTTGGATGCCTTTAAAGGGGGCTTAGACAGATTCATGGTGGACAGGTCTATCAATGGCTACTAGTCTGAAGTCTATGGGCCACCTCCAGCCTCAGAGGCAGGATGCCTCTCAATACCAGTTGCAGGGGAGCAACAGCAGGAGGGAGGGCATGCACAGACCGCTTGCCTGTGGGCTCCCCAGAGGCATCTGGTGGGCCAATGTGTGGAACAGGATGCTGGACTACAGAGGCCTTGGGACTGATCCAGCAGGGCTGTTCTTAGGTTCTTATATAAGTTATGAGGAAAAGGTTTGCTAGCCTGCTTCAGAGAGAAGAGGGAGGCGGGGATTGAGGGAAGGGAGGTGATCTGTCAGGAGGGGAGGGCAAACGGAGGTGGACAGGCAGAAGACGAGAGCCGGGGAGGAAGTCGGGGAGCCCCCTTACCAGGATGAAGAGACACTGATTGGCAAATTTCTGGTGTTCTGGGATGGTTGAAAACACAGACAGGACGAGACAGCTGAAGACCAGGAGAAATCTGGAACAACAAAAGGAGGGGGACACAGGTTAGCATGTGGATACTTCCCCCGGATACTTCCGACACTGGACTGCACTTCTTCGAACCGGATCCACAGGTCAGGGTGCCCTCCCCACTTTCTCCGGTGGCAGCCAAACCTGGGGCATTGCCAACCTGCAGTGCTGCTGACTCCACTGGTTAGGAGTGTACCTCTTCCAGGGTTTTGTATTTGCTTAAAAAAAATTTTTTTTAATTGGTTCAGGGGCTCAAGCATGGCTGGAAGACATGCCGTGGGCTATTTCTATCCCACTACGATGAGTATTTCTATCAGGCTTTTCAACAGAAGTTCTCAAAGTGGTACAGAGACAATTGTCCCAACAGGCCTCACAATCCAAAAAGGAAACACAAAGCTACACACCAGCAACAACTGCTGGAGGGATGCTGTGCTGGGGCTGGAGAGGGCCAGGTGCTCTCCCCCTGCTCAATACAAGGGACCCACCATTCCAAAAGGGGCATCTTGCTCAGCTAGCAGGGGTTATCTTGTGCTTGACTTGTTCAACAATGGTTGAATTCTGTCCAAAGGCAAGTGGACAGTAGGGTTTCCTGAACCTTGAAGGCAGAATGGACACCTCCAGAGACTTATAAAAGATAAAGTTGTGCCATTGAGTCCATGTCGACTCCTGGCGAAACAGAGCCATATAGCTAGCTTTTTTAAAAAAACCAATTATATCCAGAGCTCAAGAAATCCACTCATCTACTCATCTGTGACGAGTGAAAATGATGCTCGACGAGTGAAAAAAATCCTGACAAGTAACGTACTAATATAGCTCAAGGAACCGACAGACGTTTGGGGTAACATACAAATTTGAAAAACAAACCATGTGATGTGCAAAATATGTTGTCTGGCTGGTTAACTGAACTAACATTTCTTGACCCCATATTTATATCCCATATTTCTTCAATAGCTTGCTTGGGAGGAAAGGGAGGCCAGCTTAGGCCCCTTCTTTGGACTGGGGCCGGCCTGAGCTTACCCCAAATTGAGCCAAAAGGCACCCTTTAAAGTGTCAATTCTCTTATATTTAGCAGAGGGAGAGCAAGGGGCCTTATCCAGCCCCAGCACAGCATCCCTCCAGTGACTGTTGCTGGAGTCTCCCTTTCGGGATCGGGAACCATCATCTTTATTATTTGTTTTTCTTTGTAAACGGCTTTGAGAACTTTTGTTGAAGAGGTTTCATTTCAGATTGGAGACATCCTTGGGGCAGAGAATCATCTTCTCATTGCTTTTGCTCATCGAATTTAATTTTAATTTTTTATATATATATATATATATATATATATATATATATATATATATTTGCTGCAAAGTAGTGTGGGCAGATGCTCAAGGAATAATAAATGACTGCCCCCCCCGCCGCCAGGCAAAGTTGGATTTGTTAAGGTGCCCCCACTCACTGGCCAAGAAAGTGAGCATCTTCTACAAATGGCAGTTCTCTCTCTATAATTGGAAGAGAGCAACTGGCCCTATCCAGCCCATCACAACATCCCTCCAGTGGCTGTTGCTGGTGTCTCCCTTGGGTTTCTTTTTAGATTCTAAGCCCCTAGGGGACAGAGCACCATCTTTTTTCTACATCAACTGCTTTGATAACTTTTCTGTTTTTTAAACTGTATATACTTGTGCTGTCAAGTCTATTTCAATTCCTGGCAACAAGAGCCCTGTGGTTGTCTTTGGTAGAATACAGGAGGGGTTGACCATTGCCTCCTCCCACGCAGTATGAGATGATGCCTTTCAGCCTGTTCCTATATTGCTGCTGCCCGATATAGGCGTTTCCCATAGTCTGGGGAACATACCAGTGGGAATTCAAACTGGCAACCTTCTGCTTGTTAGCCAAGCATTTCCCTGCTGCACCACTTAAGGTGATTTTTTAGCAATATATAAATAATAAGCTGTTCCTTTCTAAGCTAGCTTTCAACTTGCAGAAAAAAACAGAACCTTGAGCCATTTGTAATCAAGTAATTCACCTTAAGTGGCGCAGCAGGGAGATGCTTGACTAACAAGAGGAAGGTTGCTGGTTTGAATCCCCACTGGTACTACATTGGGCAGCAGCAATATAGGAAGATGCTGAAAGGCAGCATCTCATACTGCGTGGGAGGAGGCAATGGTCAACCCCTCCTGCATTCTACCAAAGAAAACGACAGGGCTCTGTGGGCGCCAGGAGTCGAAATTGACTTGACGGCACACTCTACCTTTAATTCACTCTAGTGCCTCAAGATGTGACCTCTCCTTATTCCCCATCTAATTCAACTGCACGCACAGATCAGGCCTGAAACATGATGACCACACTGGAGAGGAGAAATTCCTTCCCGCTCACTAGTAAAAATCTCAGCGGTGTCCAACAAAGAGCCTTTCGACATCTGAAACTAGTTTCTCTTTTCTAGGAAGTGAATTGTTAGTATTATTACCGTGTATATCAATGCTGCCCTTTCCAGAGTAATGTAAGCAAAACCCAGAACCTCTCCCATGGAGCTAACAATTGTACACTTAAATTGAAAACACATTCAGCTATTCCAGGTGGTCCCCAGATGCTGTTGGACTGGATGGGGATGCTGAGAGTTGTACTCTAACAACATCTGGGAACCCAAGTTTGAGAATCCTTGGCTTTATTCCCCAGAACATATACCCATCACTAAAGCCTCATCGAGATCGCTTTTATGAAATGCTGTATAGACGATGTGAAGGCAATCCTCATCTTGCACGAAGATCCACAACTCTCCATAAAGTATTAATTTTGTTACAGTAAGTTTGCAATGGAAAGAATTCTGAATGCAGAATTCAGCATTCTGAGATATTCTCTCTCTCTCTCTCTCTCTCTCGTTTCTAGTCCTTATGGCAGTAGTCAGAACTATGAAGAGCTCATTGCCTCATTCTCCTTCATCATGGCTTGCAAAAGCAGCATCAATTATGCAAATACAGGCAGTTATTATGATTAATTTGCATAAATGATCCAGGTTACAGAATTCAGCTTTTCTTGGCACAGAATGAGAACGTACTCACTATACACAATCTAAAGGAGGATAATGTTTTTATTGGGACCAACTTTAGAGACACAAATCCAGATCTTTTCAGGCTCTCCAGGACTCATCAAGCAAGGAGTAAAGAAAAAAGAATTCAGGAAGGGGAAGAAAGGGGCATGCTGGAAGTGCCCCCAAATTCTGCAGTTTGTAGAATCTAAATATTGAAATTGAGGTGCTCAGTTTCAATGTGGATTGGCTTCCAATAGATGCGATTAGGGTTTCCCAGACTGGGGGCTTTGCTGTGGAAGGAAGTGGCTTAATTTAGAAGGAAAGCCAGAGGTTGTTGGTTCGAATCCCCGCTGGTATGTTTTCCAGACTATGGGAAACACCTATATTGGGCAGCAGCGATATAGGGAGATGCTGAAAGGCATCATCTCATACTGCATGGGAGGAGGCAATGGTAAACCCCTCCTGTATTCTACCAAAGACAACCACAGCACTCTGTGGTCGCCAGGAGTCGACACCAACTTGATGGCACGTTTTACTTTATAAGCATGTACATGTGTAAATAAGCATAAATCGGAGTAGATCAGGGCCATCCACACTGCTGGTTTTTATTATGGTTCATTATGTTCCATTTCTAGCCACCTAATGGCGTACACAGTGGGGAAATCTTGCTTAGCGAGCAAGAGTTTGCCGGTTCGAATCCCCGCTGGTATGTTTCCCACACTATGGGAAACTCCTATATCAGGTAGCAGCGATATAGGAAGATGCTGAAAGGCATCATCTCATACTGCACGGTATATGGCAATGGCAAACCCCTCCTGCATTCTACCAAAGACAACCACAGGGCTCTGCGGTTGCCAGGAGTCAAAATCGACTTGACGACACATTCTACCTTTACCTTATTCCTCAATTTATTCTTTCTCCAGATGGCTCCACAAATGTGCCAGAGTATCACACACAACTGTTTTCAAAGCTCCCCCAAACAGAAACTTTTCAAAGACACATATGTTATGCATGAAGGGCCAATCATTGTGGAAAAGGCTGAATCATGCCACTGGGTTTATGAATGGCAGCTTGCTGTTGCTTTATCGCAGCCACTGTAAATCCTGCCCCCTTGTCTGTATTGCCCCCAACCCTAATCATAGCGAAGTCGGAGTAAATCGCCCTTTGGAAAGCTTCCAGGACAAGCAAGGAGTAAAGAAAAAAGGAAGGGGAAGAAAGGGGTACACAAGAGGCACCCCGACATTTTGCAGAACATAGACTCTAAACATGGAAAATAAATGACTGGCTTTCAATAGGTGTGACATGGTTTCACGGTACCCCAAGGCCTGCTGAGACAGGGACGTGCACTCTGTCTCCTTAAAAACTCAGGAATTATTCAGTAATCATAATCACAATATAAAATTTTGTCAGGAGAGGAGAGCTGGTCTTGTGGTAGCCAACATGACTTGTCCCCTTAGCTAAGCAGGGTCTGCCCTGGTTGCATATGAATGGGAGATTTGATGTGTGAGCAGCACTGTCAGAGATTCCCCTCAGGGGATGGAGCCACTCTAGGAAGAACATCTAGGTTCCAAATCCCACCCCCTGGTGGCATCTCCAAGATAGGGCTGAGAGAGATTCCTACCTGCAACCTCGGAGAAGCTGCTGCCAGTCTGGGAAGACAATACTGAGCTAGAAAGACCAATGGTCTGACTCAGTATATGGCAGCTTCCTATGGTGCTATGCATGTTCCTATGTTAGCTGCCCTATAACAAATTGTTCTCTGGGAGACTCACACTACGGGTTAAAAAAAACAACCCACAAATAAACAAGACAAATGAATTACAATAGAAAATTCAGAATACAATATAAAACATCTTTAAAACTTAAAAAAAAAAATAGCCTGAGTGAACAGAAAGGTCTTTTACCTGGACGCTTTCCAGATTACTTGCTCGAAAGCGGCAAAATGCTTCAGTTCAGGCAAATCTCATTCAAAATGTAAATAGCAAAGCGCCCAGCAGGGGGAGCAGTCTCAAGAAAACTAACAACTGGAAAATACAGCAACCCTTTTACACCGGACATACAACATTATAGCAATAAATCACAATGATTCAATCCAAAACAAGGCATCCGAAATGCGAACGGCACCCTGCTGACAGCGTTGGAGCTGCAGTGTCACAACACAGGAAGTGTGGAAGCACACATGGCAAATACGTCGTGACCCTGTTGCAGAGTCTAATCTGGAAAGCACCCTGGAGGTTGAAAGAACAAAGTGACCACATCAGGCAAGCCTCCCTGGGGAGGCTATTCCATGGACAGGGGGCCACCGCTGAAAAGGCCCTCCAGGACAGTCCTGGGTTTATAAAAGGTCTCTGGTCTCTGTCTCTGGTCATGTCTCTGGTCTCATGAGGCAGGTGTTAGGCAAAACACACCAGATTCATCCAAGATGGAGGAAGAAAATGAAACATGGCTGGAAGTCAATAGAAGCCAAACTAAGCGGCATTCCCAAATTAGGTAGTACTCAAGGATTCCTTTCCTCGGTGGCTAATTACAGTATTATTCAAAAAAAAAACAACCCAGACTTGTAGGTAGATTGGTTGGCCCATTATACACACACAAACTCCTTGTCCCCAAAGGGCTCACAATCTAAAAAAGAATCCTAAGAGAGATGCCAGCAACGGCCACTGGAGGAATGCTGTGCTGGGGATGGATAGGGCCAGTTGCTCCCCCCTGCTAAATACAAGAGAACTGCCACTCCAAAAGGTGCTTCTTGCTCAGCTAGCAGGGGAGTTGTAGTCAACAACGTCTGGGGAGCTTCCGGTTGACTAGCCCCGAGTTAGACAGGCCTTGGGTCTGATCCAGCAGCTCTCTTCTGAACATCTGGCCCCCTTTCAAACCCCACTCCTGGGGAGCGAGGAAACATCCTCATCATCATTCTCCTCCCACCTAAGGGACTGAAAGCCAAGCCAAGCTGTTCTTTTACACGTTTTCCTCTCCCCCAAACAGCAACCCGGGAAATTGCTGATCTCAAACAAGCAAAGAGAGAGAGGGCGGGAGGGAGGGAGGGAGGGATTGACTGTAATATTCCGAGGGCTGTGTAGAATGGTCGGAGTTGAGCCAGAATTGCAAATATTTAATTACCCCCCTGCCCCCCCCCAAAAAAACGCACCCAGAAAAGAAAGACTTGGTGGACTTTCTCCAGGGACCGGAGCGAGAAAGCATTTGCACTGTGGCAAAGTGCTTCTTGTTCCATTACTAACCAGCACAGGCAGGGACGGCCAGCAAGGCTGGTGGGGAGACAGGGGAATGGGCAGAGGAGTGGGCCTACAAGAGTGGGCCTGCAGGACTGTGGGTCGAGAGCCATGCTCCTTGTACCAGGGGTTCCCAGATATCGATGACTGCAACTCCCATCATCCCCAGTCAAAGGCCACTGCGGCTGGGGATGGTGGGGGTTGTAGTCAACAGCACCTGGGAATCCCTGGTAAAGGGAGCGCCAGTCTAGGGGCCTCTCCCACCAGAACCAATCCTGCCTCGCTAGTTGACAGTAGTGCAAGGCTCGGACTTTAGGGGGTGCTGCTAAGTAACTCTGGACTTCCTTAGAGCAGGGTTCAAATCCCCATTCAGCCCTGGAAACTCGCTGGGTGACTCTGGGCCAATCACTTCTCTCTCTCAGCCTAGCCTACCTCACAGGATGGTTGTGAGGCTAAACACAACCACGTTCACCGCTCTGGGCTCCTCAGAGGAAAAGCGGGATAGAAGTGTAAAAATAAGTGACGATCAATATTGTCCACATTTACTGGCTCTCCAGGGTTCCATCCAGGAGTCTTTCCCAGCCCTTTCCTACAAGATACTGGGAGGAATTGAATCCAGGACCTTCTGCATACCAAGCAGATGCTCTACCCCTGAGCGAGGGCCCCATTCCCAAGGAGAGCAGTGAAGAGCACAGGTCTGGAAAACACGCCCTAGAAGGAAAGGCTGAAGGAACTGAGCATCTTTAGCCTGCAGAAGAGCATATGAAGCTCCCACTTACTGAGTCAGATCCTTGGTCCATCTGCTCAGCATTGCCTACTCTGACTGGCAGCAGCTTCTCCAAGGTTTCAGGCAGGTGTCTTTCCCAGCCCTACCTGGAGATGCTGCCAGGGATTGAACCGGGGACCCAGGGGTGTAGCTAGATTTGAGCAGATGGGCTGGAAAAAAACCCACCCCCCCTCAGCTCCACCCCTCCCTATTTTCTTCATTATCTCCCTCACTCCAAGGGGCTGCCCCCCCGGGCCCCATCTCCCCTAGCTACGCCCCTGCTGGGACCTTCTGCATGCAAAGCAGACACCCAACGACCCTATTCCTTTAGCACTGAGATAAGACTTTCGAGTATTCAAAGCACATTAGCTCACCCCCCCCCTTTTTTTGGCACCCGAAGTAATCCTAAAACTTCTGACATATTGGAGACCTCTCACATTGGGTTGGAAAGACAGAACTCGAGTATGGAAAAGCAGGTCCCGGAGAAAGCATTTGACACTCGCACCATGCCGAGTCCCAGGAGCAGGCGCCTGTAATGCAAAACCCACCGGATCTCAATAGTGCCGATGCAGGTGGTTTCTAAAACTGAATGAATGGAAAGAGAGAAGGGAGAGATCAGGGCACGATCTGTCAGCCAAAGAGACTGATGCTGCACTCCCTTCCCGTGAAGGAGGGATCCGGGGCTTGCAGGGTCTCTGGTCTGCCTAGAAGGAGAGAGTGGGCTAGTTCCGAAGTTAGCCCATGGGCCAGCTAGGGTGGCTGGCAAAACCAGCGGGGACGAAGGTTTGCTGTGATCGCCAGTATTGGCTCATCCGAACAAGCCACAGGGACACCCAAGGAGGCAACTTGGGTGGCTTCTCAATCTCCTGCTCTGCACTGCACTGCCTGCAGGCTGGCTTTCATCAGGTAGAGCTGTGCGGTTAACCTGACAAATGGCCAGCCTGCAGGCAGCGCGGGAGAGAGAGGAGCATCCAAACTGCCTCCTTGGGTGCCCCCTTGGTTGAATGCTGAATATCAATGCCCATGGAGTTTTTCACACCTGGCTTTTAGTTCGCATCTCCCCTGGAATGGAGGGTGTGTGTTCACAGATCGGCCAAATTTACCCTGAAGTCCCTGCGAGCTTTCGGAGAGCACTTTGCACACAATTTGGGTTTTTTTTTAAATTGCATGTTGAGAGTGTCGCCTAATTTATATCCGAGGGCAAAAAAAAAATCAATTATTTATGTCGGTTCATTGGGGCAACTTCAAACTCGCAGTAAAGCCTTCTGTCTGGGAAAGCTCCATGCAAACCAGGTAGTATTGAAACAACACAACGGCTCATGTATTGTTAAACTGTAATCTTTACAAAGACATTGGGGGTCATTATTTGCTGCGATTTTTAAAAGACTTTCCAATACGGTCAGAAAACTTTTATGTAAATTCCCTTTTATCAGATCTGAATGATATGATATCCCTAAATGTCGCCAAGTTCAGCTTAATAGCAAGCAAAGTCCAAGAAAAGATATGTTTTACCAAGGTGGTTTCCAGACAGTGAGTTTTACACCACAAAAAGTGGTGTAAACTGTGACGTTTTGTGGTGCCGATTTAAAACTGCAGTTGAAATCCATTGCCTCCTACAATGGGCAATTACAGCTATTTTTATTTTTGCATTGCAGATGCGATGTTATAGGGCTACAACGCAGCAATTAAACGCGAAAGAAAGCATCAGAAATGTGAATGGCACCTTGCTGACAACGTAGGGACTAAAATGCCAAGACACAGGCAGTCTGGAAGGACACGTAAGGGATACGTCGTGACACTGTTGTAGTGTGCAATCTGGAAATTGCCCTGAATAGATATAGAATGAAATGGGAGTGGGTTCTAATCTGCTGCAAATGCTATTTTGTTCACAATGTTGTTTGTTGATTGGTATACAAGGACAATATTGATTAACATTTGTTTTGTTATGATTCTGATCAGCGATCGAAAAAAAGATTCATTCATAACAAGCTAAGGGGCCACCCAAGGAGAGCTCCTCTCTCTCCGGCCCTCCCCAGGAGCCGTGCTGCCTGTAGGCTGACCTTCATCAGGTAGAGCTGTGTGGTTAACAGCACATCTCTACCTGATGAATAGCAGCCTGCAGGCAGCGCAGGAGGAAGAGGAGCAGTCTAAGCAGCATCCTTTGGTCCCCCCTCCCAGGTCATTCGGATGAGCTGCTACTGCACACCCCTAGAGATGGAAAAGAGATGGTAGTATTAGAAGACTAAGTTTTTAAAACACAAAAACGACTATACAGTGTTATTGATGTCAAGAGGATTGGAAATTAAAACGGGCAGGAATGTCCTCTAAGACAGAGTGCAACAATTTGTTTGTCGTGACCCTGACCTTTGCTCTGTGCAAAAATGACCACAGTTGTGCCCTACTCATTTGGGGTTTGAGATAAAGAAGGGGTGATAACACAGAGAAAACTGCAAATGCTACAATGCTATCTCCCATCTCCAGGGGCGTTAGATGTTGTCAAAAATCACTCTGAGCATTCTTCCCCTGACATGGAGCCAATGACCAAAATCTGTGGGCCTGTCATATGCTAATGGACCCAAACAGAACGCACCACCAGTGTTCCCTCTAACAGGGATTCCCAGATGTTGTTGACTACAACTCCCAGCATCTCCAGCTGCAATGGCATTTGGCTGGGGATTATGGGAGTTGTAGTCAACAACGTCTGGGAATCCCTGTTAGAGGGAACACTGCGCACCACCATATAATAACCTAAAAACTTCATTGTTTTATTGGCTGCTTCTTACTGCATCTTAAGCAGACAGGATGCTAGAAGTGCATACAAGTGCCTGTACACACGTACATGTTTTTGTGCAAATGACGATACATGTACCCAAAGCAAGGGAACTGGGGTACAGACCTTTGAAGTTAAGGATACAGAAAGGACGTGTACTGCTGTACCTCTGTTTACCACAGCCCGATTCAGACATTATGCTGAACAAATGTACAGATGTCTGTACACTTGTACAGGTGTTTGTGTGAATGACTGTACCTGTGTTCATTTTAAAAGTGAACTTGGATACAGGCCCTTCAAATGCATGGCACAGATAGGAAGTGAACCTATGTACCTGTGTTCAGCATAACATGTGAATGACTGTACCTTTGTCCACTGTACACTTGTACAATGAGTGTGAAACATAACGTGTGAATGGGCCTTATAACATGAATAACTGTATCTGCATACAGGTCAGTTCACTGTACACATATTCAGTACAGTGTGTGGATCGGGATTTAGGGTTCTAACCTGAAGCTGCCTCAAGGCCATCTGGGAAAAGGTGGCATACACGTGCTATATGTAAACAATAACTTTGGATCTGGGTCAGGTTACCTGCCACAAGCAGCTGAGCCCGGAGATGGTCCCAACATGGGTAATTGTGGCACTCAGGATTGCTTGTAGAAACTAGATTGGAAAAGAATATTTTCCTGAATTATTTAGAACTAGCTGGGCCAGGCGCAGATCATTTGCGCCTCTATGTTCCACCCCCCATCCACCTGCCCGCCCACCCAGCGCCACTGCCAATTTCCCCCCCATCTGCACCACTGATTTCTTCTCCCGCCTGCCACCATTTTCTTCCTCCGTCCACTCACCCACCGCTGCCGCAACCAATTTCTTTCCCTGTCCACACCGCCATTTTCTCCCCCCAGCTGCTGCCGTTTTCTCCACACACACACCCCGGCTGCCACCATTTTTCTCCCCCCCCCACTGCTGTTCTGTTTCCCGTCTCGCCCGCCTGTCCACCAGTGTCGCCGCTTTCCTCTCCCCTTGCCAGAAGCTCGCTCACAAACTCTTGAGAGAGTTGCCACACATGGGATTAGCGACGGATACGCCTTAGAGAAATATATATATAGAAGATAGGGGAGAATATTTCGGAAAATTATTCTCCCCATTCTGTGAAACACATTGGAGAATATTCTTTTCTAAGTCTAGTAGAAACATCACTAAGACTTCGAAATATTGTTAGGTAGAAAATGCCACCCTTCTGACTCATGAGGAATCACAGGCAGCTTGTTACCTTGATAATTACCAAATCTGAGCAGTGGAAGTCTCCGTGTACAATAGGAACTCTGTGTGAAAGAACCATCTCTCTCACAAAAGCAGCTATAACCTCTATAAAGAGGGAGGGAGGGAGAGGTTTGAACGAAGCTATTTCAGATCTCCCCTTTCTTTCCCCCTTTTTACTCAGGCGTCCTTAAAACAAAGAGAGGCTTTGGCACAATTAGTGAAGAAAAGAATAAAAAGCAAAACAAAGATTGCTGAAGACAAAGGAATAGGATGTGTGCTGAAATATTTTTCCCCTGATCCAGCAATTCTAAATATGGAACATGGAAAGACTGGGCTACAGGCTGCATATTATAACTGCATGCAAAGACCATCCATCTCCCAGGGCAGCGTTCTGGCCCCAGGACCCAGAGGCAACAGAACTAGGTACATGCGTCCTACGTGACCAGTTGGCACCACTTGCTTTAAGAAAGAAAAGCAAGGGGGTGAGGACAAACACACTGCCCGCTCAAAGTCAATCTAGAAGTTCCTGGCTACGGAATTTTACAGGTTAATGCAAAACCAAGAGTAAGAACACTGGAGCACGGATTCCCATCCTTAGGTCTCCAGATGTTGTTGGGCAAACACTCCTATCATCCTCCAGCTCCAAAGGCCATTGTGGCCGACGATGATGGGAGTTGTAGTCCAACAGAGCCAGCGTGGTGTAGTGGTTAGAGTCTTGGACTAGGGCTGGGGAGACCTGAGTTCAAATCCCTGTTCAGCCATGAAACTGGCTGGATGACTCTGGGCCAGTCACGAATCTCTCAGCCTAGATGGTGGTTGTGAGGATAAGCATACCATGTACACCGCTCTGGGCTCCTTGGAGAGAGAGTGGGATATAAATGTAAAAATAAATAAATAAAATATAAATCTGAGAACCCAAGGTTGGCAAGCTCTAGTTTAACACACATGTATTTGTCGTATTAATTGAATGGATGATGATGATGATGATGATGATGATGATGATGATGATGATGAATGAATGAATGAGTGTTATCAGTGGCCACACCGTTTTACAGAATAATATGTGAGGAAGGCCATTATAGTGGAGGTGACATGAGTTGTAGTCCAACAACATCTGGAGACCCAAGCATGAGAACCCCGGTATAACTCTCACACATGGAAACACTCAACCATGATGATACCATATACCTAATGGCGCAGCGGGGAAATGACTTGCCTAGTGAGCAAGAGGTTGCTGGTTTAAACCCCCGCTGGTTTACACTTATATGAGGCAGCAGCGATATAGGAAGATGCTGAAAGGCATCATCTCATACTGCATAGGAGATTGCAATGGTCAACCTCTCCTGTATTCTACCAAAGACAACCACAGGGTTCTGTGGGCGCCAGGAGTCGAAATCGACCTGACAGCACACTTTACCTTTACTTCCTCACGGAAACGCACACACACACACACAGAGATTTGTTAGCTGGTCGAGTCACAATGGACATCTTGCCAGAGCTCATCTCCCAACATTTTAATAGACTTGGACTCTTAGGAAACATAGGAAACATAGGAAACTGCCATACACTGAGTCAGACCATTGGTCTATCTAGCTCAGTATTGTCTTCACAGACTGGCAGTGGCTTCTCCAAGGTTGCAGGCAGGAATCTCTCTCAGCCCTATCTTGGAGAAGCCAGGGACGGAACTTGGAACCTAGATGCTCTTCCCAGAGCGGCTTCATCCCCTGAGGGGAATATCTTGCAGTGTTCACACATCAAGTCTCCCATTCATATGCAACCAGAGCAGACCCTGCTTAGTTATGGGGACAAGCCATGCTTGCTACCACAAGAACAGCTCTCTTCCTTGCAGGGCTGGTCTTGCAGGGAGCTGGTCTTGGATCTAGCCATGTGGCTTTCACAGTGCACGGTCCGGGGTGCCACAGGAGTCAGAGATGAACTCCGGGGAGACCCAAGTTCAAATCCCCATTCAGCCATGAGACTAGCTGGGTGACTCTGGGCCAGTCACTTCTCTCTCAGCCTAACCTACTTCACAGGGTTGTTGTGAGGAGAAACTCAAGTATGTAGTACACTGCTCTGGGCTCCTGGGAGGAAGAGAGGGATATAAATGTTAAATGATGGTGATGGTGATGACGATGATGATGTTTGCTGCACCCAGCCCGCCGATGACTCTCAGGCCCCCCTCGCGATCCCTTCTCCAAGTCAGCAGAGAGAGAGAGAGAGAGAGAGAGAGAGAGAGCTCAAAACAGCTTCCCCAACAAAACAGACCCGCCAGGATGAATCAATCAGCTTGCTAAAGATAGTGCAAGGCGAGAGCAGGAGAACTGCCTTCGCAGACGCCCCTCTGCCGAAAGAAGAGCGATCCCTCTCGCGGCTGACATTGAGAGTTTTCTCTTTTGTTGCTGACTTGAAGGATTACAGTCGGATCAGCTGTAAAGAGAGTCTTTGGGGCCTGAAACTAATCCCGGGAAAGCAAGCGGGAGTAGTGTAGGGAGCCTCTCTCCAGGGGCGGCTTCTTTGCTCCCTGCTCTTTTCTCTGCCTGCTCGGTGACAAGTTAGTTTCCCCAAGAATCAGAAGAATCCCCAGTTTGGCTGCAAGACCCCTCCCTCCCGCTCAGTCGCAACAAGTTCTGCCAAGGTGCTCAGGCATGCGAGAAACAGGTGGTCTGGTTTTCTTTCCATTGGGCGCTCCTTGGGGGCAGACACCTGCCCTTTCTGCTGTAAAGCACCAAGTAGACCAAGCCAGAGGCTGAGGGTTCAAATCCCCGCCGGCATGTTCCCCAGACTATGGGAAACTCCTATATTGGGCAGCAGCGATAGAGGAAGGTGCTGAAAGGTATCATCTCATACTGCGCGGGAGGGGGCAATGGTAAGCCCCTCCTGTATTCTACCAAAGACAACCACAGGGCTCTGTGGGTGCCAGGCATTGACACTGACTCGACGGCACACTTTACCTTTACACCCAGGGTGGCATATAGATAAGAAATAACAAGCATCCTCCACCTTGATTGTCACTATGTGTGTGTGCACTCCCTCCTCCTAAATTGCTTTTCTATCACTGGTGGGCAGGAGGTGGGAAGAGAGCTGGTCTTGTGGTAGCAAGCAGGACTTGGTCCCCTGAGCTAAGCAGGGTCTGCCCTGGTTGCATATGCATGGGAGACTAGAAGTGTGAGCTCTGTAAGATATTCCCCTCAGGGGATGGAGCCACTCTGGGAAGAGCAGAAGGCTCCACGTTCCCTCCCCGGCAGAATCTCCAAGGTAGGGCTGAGAAAAATTCCTGCCTGCAACCTTGGAGAAGCCGCTGCCAGTCTGTGTAGACAATACTGAGTGAGTTGGACCTATGGTCTGACTCAGTATATGGCAGCTTCCTATGTTCCTATGATACACACTGTCTGAAAGCTAAGAAAGAGCAGAGGTTATGTGGTCAGGAAACCCACAACCTTTTCACTTGGGAGAGAGCTCCCCCTTCCAATGGCCTCCCCCCCCACACACACACAGACACACACACAGACACACACACACGAACTGCATAGGGGGACATCAATTCCCCCCTTCTTTCATGAGCCATCATATTCTTGTTCTTTCAGGAAGCATTACACCAATCTCCACCTTTCAGACCTATGTGCATGGCTAGCAACCAACAGAGAAAAGAGGAGGAAAACTGCTTCCACCTTTTAGGAGGAACCTGAAAGAGAATGAGGAAAAGCAATCCAAATCATACTGAACATAAATCTGCAAATCTAGCGGACGTTGCTAGATTAGCTGATTTATTTTCAGCATTAAGCAAACTACGTACCTCATTAAAAAAAAAGTTTTTAAATGAGAGTGAAAACAGGACAATTGTGGAGGGGCTCAATGATGAAAATGCAAAATAGATCTGTGTTAATAGGTTAAAAGTCTGGCAACAACGGATCTGCTAAAAGCCTTTGCCTTGGTCAACTCTACACAAGCACCCAGCCCCGGCTGAACTTTGAAGAAGGCGGATGCTCAGATCTAGGTAGCAACCCAGCTGCAATCTCAGCAACTAAACTTAGCTTAGCCCTCAGGGGATGGGACTTTCCACCTTCCCAAGGCATTAGATTTCAGGACAAAAGATGCCAGCGGGCTGGGTTCAAGGGTGAAGAGGCTCATTGCCACTCGCCCCTCCCTCTTCAAGCCAGGCTCCCCACACACACTGCAGAAGGAGGAGAGGAGGCAAGAAACTGGTTGTGTCCTTCTTTTCACAACCTGTCAGCAGAACACGAGAGGCATTCCAGGGAAGGGAAGGCTTGCATGAATTGGCGGGGGGGGGGTGGGCACAGGGGGAGGTGAAGCCGTGGGAAAAGATCTTTGATAAAGGATGACACATAACCTTAGAGAGGAGAGCTGGTCTAGTGGTAGCAAGCGTCCCTTTAGCTAAGCAGGGTCTGCCCTGGTTGCATATGGATGGGAGACTAGAAGTGTGAGCACTGGAAGATATTCCCCTCAGGGGATGGGGCCTGCTAAGAATTTCTGTTGGCCCTGGCAGTGGGTCTGGCCTGTGTGTAGGTTACATAGGAACACAGGAAGCTGCCTTCTACCGAGTCAGACCCTTGGTCCATCTAGCTCAGTATTGTCTTCACAGACTGGCAGCGGCTTCTCCAAGGTTGCAGGCAGGAATCTCTCTCAGCCCTATCTTGGAGATGCTGCCAGGGAGGGGACTCGGAACCTTCTGCTCTTTCCAGAGTGGTGGCTCCATCCCCTGAGGGGAATATCTTACAGTGCTCACATATCAAGTCTCCCATTCAAATGCAACCAGGACAGACCCTGCTTAGCTAAGGGGACAAGTCATGCTTGCTACCACATGTGATGTGTTGGTGATGGCTTAAAAAAAAAATTCACAGAGAAGAAGGTAGTTTATCAGTGACTATCACCTACCAAAATGACACTGAGCCTCCAAGTTCCGAGGCAGTGTATCTCTGAATACTAGGTGCTTGGGACGAAGGAAGGGGAGGGCTGCTGCCTTCATAGTCTAGACTAGGGATTCTCAACGTTGGGTCCTCAGATGTTATTGGACTTCAACTCCCATAAACCCCAGCCCCAGTGGCCTTTGACTGGGGATTATGGGAGCTGAAGTCCAAAAACATCTGAGGACCCAACGTTGAGAATCCCTGGTCTAGAAAATACCAAAAGGTATCTGGATTTAACATCTGGCTGGACATCACTAAAAACAGGATGCGGGACCAGAACGGCACTCTGATTGGGCACAGCCGCAGGGCTCACACAACTGTCCGAGACGCTTGAGAAGTTTTCTTTCTGAGACGTCATCGGAATGAACTTAACTGCACTACACGTGGGAGAAAAGTTCACATGCCTCAGGATGCTGGTGAAGGAATTAAAGATGGATGGAAGGTGATGCTTTGGGCCACCACTTGTCTAAGAATCTGAAACCAAAGGCTTTACTGAATTCGGACTAAAAGCAGCAAAGATAGAAATTGCAATCCACGGGGAAAGTGAGGCATCCCTACACCTTGAGCTCCCAACTCCTTACACCAGACTCTGGGAATTTGCATTAAATGGGCACATTAACACAACAGTCACAACCCTCTTCCAGATTTTCTCATTCAGACACTTTTATTATTTGCTGGTTCCCACTGATCATTTCTGCCAATTATCACCATGATGTTTGCCATACCACAAATGGTCATTATGTATTTTGGAAACAGGACCTTACAATATAACCCCACATGGTGTATGTATGGTTTTGTTTTCTTTCACTGTGTCTGGGAATGTAATTTGTTTCACAAAATACCTAACCATAAATAAACACATAAAAGGAATCTGAAAACATACTTCCAAATCATTCAATATCCAACAGTCAGCCCCGACTCCCTGCTGAGTTGCAAATGGTTTGAAAGAGGGATTGCTGCTTGTGGTCTGTAAGAGTCACAAACAGTCATGTAAACCGGTAAACAGGTCAGGCAGGATTTGGATAGCTTCAAAAACCTGCATGCCCTATTTGACCAGAGGACATGGTGAGGCTAGGCAAAAGAAAGATGGGACATGACACTGTTATCCCTGGATATAAATTCTATAGAAAGGACAGGGAGGGGTGCCTTAGAGGTGGAGTAGCACTGTATGTTAAAGAAGGCATAGAATCTAACAAGCTAGAAAACATAGGTGGACTGGAGTCCTCCACAGAAACCCTTTGGGTGAGTACAAAGCCTTGAAGGAAACGTTCTACTAGGGACGTGCTATCACCCTCTGGATCAAAATGCTGACAGTGACTGGGAGTTGCAGCAGGAAATCAGGGAGGCATCAAGGAGAGGCAGGACAGTAATAATGGGTGAATTCCATTACCCACACATAGACTGGGTAAATTCACAGTCAGGTAATGACAAAGAGGTCAGATGTCTAGATACGCTAAATGACTGTGCCCTAGAACAGTTGGTCTTGGAACCAACCAGAGAGAAGGCGACCTTGGACTTGATCCTGAGTGGTACCCAGGACCTGGTGTGTGATGTTAGTGTCATGGACCCCGTAGGGAACAGTGACCACAGTGCCATCAAATTCAGCATACATGCAGGGAGAGAATCACCAAGGAAGTCTAACACAGACATTTTGAATTTCAGAAGAGGAAACTTCTCCAAAATGAGGAGTCTGGTGAAAAGAAAGCTGAAAGGGAAAATCAGGAGAGTCACTTTGCTCTAGAGTGCATAGAGTTTACTCAAAGCCAAAATACTAGAAGCCCAGTTAGATTGTATACCCAAAAGGAGGAAAGATACCACTAAGTCCAGGAGGATGCCAGCATGGCTAATGGGTACCGCCAAGGAAGCCATAAAAGAGAAGAAGACTTCCTTCCGAAACTGGAAGGCCTGTCCAAATGAAGAGAACAGAAAGGAACACAAACCCTGGCAAAAGGAATGCACAGCAACAATAAGGGAGGCGAAATGAGAGTTTGAGGAACATTTAGCTAAAAGCACCAAGAGGAAAAACAAAAACTTCTTTAAGTACACCAGATGCAGGAAACCTGCCAGGGAGGCGGTTGGACCATTAGACAATGAGGGAGTGAAACGGATTATTAAGGAGGATATGGAGGCTGCAGAGAAGAAAAATGAGTTCTTTGCATCGGTCTTCACGGCAGGGGATGCTCAGCATATACCTGTTCGTGAACCAGACTTTTCAGGGATGGATGCTAAAGAACTGAGTCAGAAGTGACAAGAGATGATATTCTAAACTGTCTGGAAAAATTAAAAAACTAGCAAATTGCCAGGGCCAGATGGCATCCATCCAAGAGTCCTTAAAGAATTCAAATGTGAAATTGTCAACCTCCTTGCAAAAATATATAACTTATCCCTACAATCAGGCTCTGTACCAGAGGACTGGGAAAGTAGCAAATGTAACACCCACTTTCAAAATGGGATCCAGGGGCAATCTCGGAAATTACAGGCCAGTTAGCTTAATGTCTGTTCCAGGCAAATTGATGGAAAGCATCCTCAAGGAAAAAATTGTAAAGCACATAGAAGAACAGGCCCTGCTGAGGGAGAACCAGCATGGCTTCCGCAAAGGTAAATCTTGCCTCACCAAACTTTCGGACTTCTTTGAGAGTGTTAACAAGTGTGTGGATTAAGATGATCCAGTTGACATAGTCTACCTGGACTTCCAAAAAGCTTTTGACAAAGTTCCTCATCAAAGACTCTTGAGAAAACATAGCAGTCATGGGATAAGGAGACAAGTACATGTGTGGATTGCTAACTGGTTGAAGGACAGGAAACAGAGGGTAGGTATAAATGGAGAAGGAAATAAGAAGTGGGGTCCCCCAGGGATCTGTACTCGGACTGGTGCATTTATTCATAAATGATCTAGAAGTAGGGGCAAGCAATGAGGTGGCCAAATTTGCAGATACTCTTTCGGGTAGTGAAATCCAAAACAGATTGTGAAGAGCTCCAAAAAGATCTCTCCAAACTGGGGGAGTGGGCAACAAAATGGCAAATGTGGTTCAATGCTTGATAGACCTGTCCACCATGAATCCGTCTAAGCCCCTTTTAAAGCCATCCAAGCTGGTGGCCATCACCACATCCCATGGCAAGGAATTCCATAGATTAGTTATGTGCTGTGTGAAAAAGTACTTCCTCTTGTCGGTCCTAAATTTCCCAACCTTCAGTTTCATAGGGTGACCCCTGGTTCTAGTGTTGTGAGAGAGGGAGAAAAATTTCTCTCTGTCCGCCCTCTCCATTCCATGCATAGTTTTATACACCTCGATCATGTCTCCCCTTAGTCGCCTCTCTTCCTTTTGAGGCAAAGCTACAACACCCGGGGCTTTTCAGTTTAGAAAAACAGATAACTGCAGGGAGACATGATAGAGGTCTATAAAACCATGCATGGTATAGAGAAAGTGGATAGAGAGAAATTCTTCTCTCTCTCCCATAACACTTGAACCAGGGGTCATCCCATTAAACTGATTGCCAAGAATTTTAGGACAAACAAACGGAAGTACTTTTTCACACAATGCATAATCAGCATGTGGAATTCTCTGCCACAAGATGTGGTGACAGCCAAAATTTAAAGTATTGGAATAATTAAAGTATAATAAAGTATTAGAAAGTATTGGAAGTTTGGATAACTTCATGGAAGAGAAGTCTATCAACAGCTACTGGTCTATGGGCCACCTCCAGGCTCAGAGGCGGGATGCTTCTCAATACCAGTTGCAGGGGAATAACAGGAGGAGAGGGAAGGAATCTGAAACACCAGGAGAGGGAAGGAATCCCCCTCAAATCCTGCCTGTGGGCTTCCAGTGGGATCTGGTGGGCCACTGTGTGAAACAGGATGCTGGACTAGATGGGCTTCCTTGGGCTTGATCCAGCAGGGCTGTTCTTAGGTTCTTATGACCACTTTCACCTCTCTCAGAAACTGCCTGTCTCCAGCCTCACTAAGACTACTTTATTTTAAAAGTTTCCTGCTACTTGAGAAAAGACAGCAATTTTCCCTCATCACCATCGCTGCTGCAAACTGCTTGGCCCGAGCTCCAGGGTGGTTTCATCCTCCCCCTATAAATGCCGAAGGACCAGAGAAGAGTCTCTCCCCTTCTGAATTATTAACAAGCCCCCTTCCTTTTTCCCCTTCAGCATTTCTGCCGTTAACTCTTTCCAAGCAACAGCCCAGAAACAGGCAGGAAATGTCATGCGGACTTTGAATGGAGGGTGGGTGGGACGCTGAATGCAGTGGGGTTTGGGGGCGGAGAAATTTTATTTGCAGGTATGCAACTAAGAATTTTGGCTAATTAAAACCTTTTCGGGTTTATTATTTGAAGATCTGTATATTAAAATCTTGCACTCGGGAGTTCTTTTTTCTATCACACGCCACAAAGAATGACAGGAATACAAGTGAAATTATCCGATGTCCGCCAAGGATAAAGCTGAGGCAGGGATTGGGGAGCTGGGATTCTAGTCATACCACCTTCTGCCTATATATTATATATTATTTATTCGATTTCTATACCGCCCTTCCAAAAATGGCTCCGGGAGGTTTACACAGAGAAATAATGAATAAATAAGACGGAACCCTGGCCCCAAAGGGCTCACAGTCTAAAAAGAAAGATAAGATAGACACCAGCAACAATCACTGGAGGTCCTGTGCTGGGGGTGGAGAGGGCCAGTTGCTTTCCCCCTGCTAAATAAAAGAGAATCACCACGTTAAAAGGTGCCTCTTTGCCAAGTTAGCAGGATTTTCCAAGTTAGCACCGGTTAGCATCTAAAAAACAGAACCCTCTGCATTGCCTTTCCATCCAGGGATCCCTCAAGGATGCTTGCGACGATGTTACAGACGACAATCGGAAAAACAAGACACGTTAAAACAGCTACAAATGCCAACAGAGCAGACTAAAATGAATTCCTGCTTAAACAGGACCAAATATTTGCTGAAGCGGGCCGTACAGAACACCATTCCATATACACACAGCTTCACCGAGGAGAGGGCAGGTCCCTGTCCTGAGGGGCTTACAATCTATTTCTAGATTGTAACACAAGGGAGCAGAGAAAAGCGGAGGGAACTGGAGGCGGGGCAAATGGAGGAAGGACACACACTGGCTTCATACAGGTTCTTGCTGCTCACCAGAAGGCAGGGAAGGGACGAAGGCAGAAGTGCAGTGGTTTCCAACCAGGGTTCCTCCAGATGTTGCTGAACTACAACTCCCAGCATCCCCTAGTTGGAAGAGGCACAGCTGCCTCTGGTTCCTGGCAGCTCTGGCTGTGTCTCTCTTGCTATCTTTCATCTTACCCTGACCAGGGCATTAAAAAGAGCTGACAGCAGACTGGTAGGTAGAGCTGGGGGTCTGGCCCATACAGCTCTACCTGATGAACAGCCAGCCTGCAGCCCGCTCAGTTCTCGTTAATGCTAGGAAAGGGTGGGATGACAGAAAGTGAGAGAGACGCAACCGGAGCTGCTGGGAACCAGAGGCAGTTGTGCCTCATTTAGCATTTGGCTGGCCTGGATGCTTAGCTCATTTTTAAAAATGATTATTAAAACAAAACACAAGGTTCTAGTCCTTGCAGTTCTGGCAGTATTAAGGAAAAGAAACCAGGAGGCTAATCTGCTCCCAGCTCCCAACATTCTGGTTAATGCACGCAAGACTCCCTTTTGAAGTGATGTGCAATTGACCAATGAAGAAGAAACTTCTTCATTGACTTCTCCATTCAGTAGTAAGAAATTGGCGGGGGGAGGGGGGAGCGTGTACGTGATATTGGTCTTTTGATAATCAAGGCTAAACCCTCAAAATCATCCTGGAGGTTTTTCAAACATGGCTGTATGCCTGGGGTATCTGAAGAGCGAATCTGCTTCGAGGGATGAGATGGACCATTCACATCGCCATCAGCACCTCCATCAACACCTTCAGAGAAAACAGAAGCCCCGGAGTTTTTTTTCAAAAGCTGCTGGAAAGAGAGGATTTTTTTGACCCGGACTTATGGACATAACTCGGGCTAAGCCCGAATTCGCAGCCTCCCTTGTGGGGGTGAATGTCTGTCCTGTCTGTCCTGGTCCCTGATAGCTGGCAGGGAGGTCGGGTTAAATCCAGCGAATATGTGGACTGGCACACTCCAATCAGGAGTGGATTCAGGGGGAAAGCCCTGTCTGTAAAACAAGTCGCCCCACCCAAAAAAATGCAAAAAATGTGCATTTTGAGGGTTTAGCCTTGATTATCGAAAGACCAATATCACGTACACGCTCCCCGCTCTGCCAATTTCTGACCACTGAATGGAGAAGTCAATGAAGACGTTTTTTGCCACAGATTTAAATTGGGCTACACTCTTAATGTGCAATGAAAAACCCGAATCGTGTGTCAGTGCTCCCCAATAGCTCACAGGGAATTCGGGGGGGGGGTGGTAAATTTGGCTGATATTTGATTGCACACACTCCTCCATTTCTGGAGGAAGTGCGAACTAAAAGCCGGGTGTGAAAAACTTCCTGAAGGTTAAGGATAACATTTCTGGCAACATCCACAAAGCTATCAAAAGACTGTATTTAGAAATGTTTGAAACTACTTTTCTAGAGTTTTAACACCCAACATTTAACACAACAAATTGATTTGTAAAGCATTAAGGATTTTAATAAAACAGAAGCACAGAACTGGTCACAGTTCTAAAAAGTAGTCGACTAGTATTTGCAGAACAAAAATTTGAATTATGGAGGTGAGGAAATAGCAATAGCAATAGCACTTACATTTATATACCGCTTTATAGCCGAAGCTCTCTAAGCGGTTTACAATGATTTAGCATATTGCCCCCAACATTCTGGGAAAGAAGTAAGATGGGGTCCAGGTTGCTTCTATTATGGCATCACCTGGCTGGAACGTCATCCCTATGAGGGTCACCTGGCACCTTTATGGTTGTGCTATGCAAAGGTCATTTTGGAGTGGCAATGTTGAGGTTATTCTTATAATTATTTTCTGCTTTGTTTTGCCTTTTTACCATCAGCCAATTGGATCATCCTTGGGAAAGCACGCAGGATATAAATACTTTAAGTGTAAAAAAAAGGCCGGGGGTGGTGGTCAGCTGTTAATGCCACAGAAGCCTATAACAGAAAGAGAGAGTTGGCAACCTCGGGTCTTTGACTCTGGTTGATGTTGATCTTTGCTTTATGTTGCTCCAAGCCTTCTTGCAACAGGAAAAGCAGGGCATAGCATTTGCTAAAATGACTATAATTAAAACTCTGGACATTTGGCACAGTTGATTCCAGTGAATCCTGGCCCAGAAAGTGAGATATGGCAATTCGGCAGATCTTATCAAAGTGGGAGCAACAATCCAGCAGATGAAGTTTCTTTACACCCCTTCGGTATGTACCTGCTACACTTCCAATGTTGCACCTGCGTGTGTAGAAACACATCATGGATGCTTGTCCCCAGTGACACGTGCAGGATTGAATGCCCTCCCTTTCAGCTTAAGCTGTAGCCCAGAGGTTCTCACAACCTTGGGTCCCCAGGCATTGCTGGATTATAATTATCATCCCCAACCACAATGATTGAAAGCTGGGCATGATGGAAGTTGTAGTCCAACAAAAGCTTAACATGCTTAAGTGAACCCTTGCTGTAAACCGGGGATAGGCAACCTTGGCTCTTCAGCTGTCGTGGAACTACAACTCCCATCATCCCCGGCTGCACTGGGGATGATGGAAGTTGTAGTTCATCAACAGATGGAGAGCCAAGGTTGCTTACCCCGGTTGTAGCTCATACCCAACATTTGGCCAAGTCATTTAAAGTAGGATCATCACGTAACAGTTGTTAGGAGGAAAACTCCATTCCCTCCTAATAAAATTTAAACTTTACAGGATGGTACTTTGGTTTTAGTAGAGGAAGCACCAACGTGCTGAGATCTGAGAGAAAACGGAGCTGCTCCTCCTCCAAGTAGGTGTTCCTTCGTTCATGCAAAGTCATGCATTTGCTAAGGCAAGAGAAGCAGGGACAGGAACGTCAAGCAGAAGCCCATCACCTCTTCCCTCCCTGCCTTTTACTAAGGTCTCAGATGCAGAGAAGACTTAACAGATGAGAAAGACCGCTAGTGCATGCAAGGCACCCAGCTGTTTTTCATGGCCCTTTCCCCAACCTCTGAGTTACCTAAGTTAAAGGAGCAAGACACAAAGCAACTGGTAGAAAAATTTCTCTTTGCCCGGAGACTTTTGTGATCGATGGTTATTATAATGCTTGGAAAGATTGTGCCTTGGAAAGGAAAAGATTGTGCTGTTGAATCGATGTCGACTCCTGGCACCCACAGAGCCACGTGGTTTTCTTACAGGAGGAGTTTACCACTGCCATCTTGTGAGATGATGCCTTTCAGCACCTTCCTATATCCTTGCTGCCCAATAGAGGTGTTTCCCATAGTCTGGGAAACACACCAGCGGGGATTCGAACCAGCAACCTCTTGCTCCCTAGGCAGATTGCTTCCCTGCTGTGCCATTAGGTGGCCTTGGACTGGGCCTATTAATGAAGCTTTTATATACCAAGTATCCTATGTGTATCCAACAGGAGGTTGAAAGCGTCCTATTGCTGCATTGCTCCTCTAGGGATAACATTAGCCCTTTTGCTGGCTCTTGTTTGATGCAATCCATTAGCAGACTGGATCTTTTTGTTCTGAATGGGTCAATTGAGGGAGATACAGTTGGGGAACTCACTTACTGGGGGGGGGGGAGGAGAGGGGCGAGAATGATAGATTGTTTTATAGTTTCTAGAAATGTGTTAGATTGTATTTTTCAGCCAAAGGTTGGATTTTGTCTTGTTAGATTTGCCTAAATGAATGTACTTGAAGGGCAGAATTACCCAGCAGCTTGATTTGTGGAGGACAGAGATGGCAACACCCGTACAAGAAACAATCACCCAAGTTGCTTCATGGCATTTCAATATGCTGGACCATAAGGACAGAATCAGCAAAACAATGAGATATTTCATATTTCTATGCAATACCTGCTACACGTTCTCCTGAATCCTAATAGAAGCCCTGAAAGGCACGGCTGTCCAAACTAGGGTCCCCAGAAGTTGTTGGACCACAATGTCCATCTTCCCCAGCCACAATGGCCTTTGTAGCTGGGGTTGATGGGTATTGTAGTTCGACAACATCTGGGGACCTATGATGTGTGAGAACCCCTGCCATAAGGCATTTCCCATATTGCAGATGTCTGCAGTGAAACTGACAAGCCAGAAAGGTTACCGAGGCCGCCTTCGGATGTAACGCGAACCCGGAGATGACCATAAGAACATAAGAACAGCCCTGCTGGATCAGGCCCAAGGAGGCCCATCTAGTCCAGCATCCTGTTTCACACAGTGGCCCACCAGATGCCACCGAGAAGCCCACAGGCAAGAGCTGAGGGCATGCCCTCTCTCCTGCCATTACTCCCCTGCAACTGGTACTCAGAGGCACCCTGCCCTTGAGGCTGGAGGTGGCCCACAGCCCTCCAACCAGTATCCATTGATAGACCTCTCCTCCATGAAGTCATCCAAACCCCTCTTAAAGCCATCCAGGTTGTTGGCTGTCACCACATCCTGAGGCAGAGAGTTCCACAAGGTTAAAAATTTTGGTCGTCTGAATGTGTTAACCTGCAGTTTTGTCACCAAGTCACAGGTCAGTTTTAGCCCCCCAAACTGAATCTGAACCCTCGGTTGCAATCCAGTTTCACCACTGAAACCTTGAGTCCAAAAGGGGCATTGGGTTGTCAGGATGCTGCCAGTGGGGCCTCCGTTTTGTGCAAGCTGCACAAACCGGAGTTAAGGGTAGTAAGCCTCTCCCTCTCTTCTTCTTTTATTGGCTGCTGCAGCTTTCCTTCATGCAAAGGAGGAATCCACCCGCACAGGCAGTTCCTCCCCTCTTGTAGTCTCCCAGACTGCAGATCGGGCTCACCGGGGAGCAGGGGGGAGGGGGCGAGGAATGGAGGCAAAAGGCGGGTTCGTTGGGCCCGCGGTTTGCCATGATGGCCGAGTCAGAATTTGAACTGGAGACTTCCTGGGTATCAGCTCCGTCTCTCAGCTATGACACAACACCAGCTCACTGGCAAAGCAAGTCAACATTCCTCACGTCTTGGAGGGCACTCACTGCCTGGGCCTGGCTACACGGAGAGAGTGCCGGCGTCTCATTGTGCCTGCTCATCTTGCTGCACAGGCTTGCTGGAAGCGAGTTGCTCTCAACCGCGGAGCCGTTACGCTTCCGCTGTACCGATGATGCCCACACAATGGCAATCTTGCCTTGCAGCTCCGGAGGGGTAGCTGGGCCAGTCCTGCGGCAGCAAAGATCATACAGTATGAAGTGTTATCTTCAACTGGCAGATATCATTTTCTCTATATGTATCCACACTTTATGTATACATCTGCCAGCTGCTGATAACGTTTCCATGCATTTGATGAAGTGGACTATCATCTCCCAAAGCTTATGTTGCATTGAATGTGTTTGTCTCTCAAGGTGCCACAATGTTCTCTGCTATTTTTGGATTGGTTCCATAGGAACATAGGAAGCTGCCTTTTACCGAGTCAGACCCATGATCCATCTAGCTCAGAACTGCCAACACTGACTGGCAACAGCTCTCCAAGGTTTCAGGCAGGAGTCTCTCCCAGTCCTACCTGGAGATGCTGCCAGGGATGGAACCAGGGACCTTCAGCATGCAAGCAGGTACTCTTCCACTGAGCGATGGCCCCATCCCCTAAGAAGAATACTTTACAGAGCTCACCTGTAGTCTCCCATCCAAATACAAACCAAGGCAGACTCTGCTTAGCAAAGGGGATAATTCATGCTTGCTGCTACAAGACCAGCTCTCTTCTCCAGACTGGATTACCATGCTGGTACATACAGTGTTTTGAAAATGAACCGGAAAACCAACAGTCTGGCATCAGTATCAGTATCAGTCTGTCATCAGTATCAAATTTGTGCAAAATTTCAATTTTCACTTCAGAAGACAGAAAAACACCCTTGTCCTTTCAATAAGATAGATCCTTTCACCAAACCACGTCAATTATGCAAAAAAACCAAAAAAACCTTAGTTTTTTCCATAGCAAAATCAAAATAACCCATATACTGTTTCAGCTCAGCTCTAGTACAAAGTACTTAAAATAGAAATTCTCCCATTATATATGAATAACCTGTAATTCTGAAAGCATTTCACAATCTTAAAAAAGCACACACAACAGCCCTGCAAGGGAGGGTCCCTACAGTAGAAATGGGGAACTGAGGCTGAGAAACAGCGAATCACCTGAAGTTCAGATCTGCCACCTTTTCACAGATAAACACAGAGAACACATTAAAAATGTCTGTACTCACACCAAAGGTCATTGCCTTAAACCATCTGCCCGCATTATCCTTTGCTGAAGGCTTATTTCCCCTGCATGGAGCCTTAGCGTACATGCACATGAATTCTGATGCATGTGCAAAAGAACATAAAATCTTCCAACTTTGAGACCAAACTTCTAGAGACCCTAGGGAGGGAGCTGAATGCTTTAGCCTGACACTAGCAAAGCAACTCCCACAAACAAACTTTTAATGAGGGATCTCCAAGAAGCGAAGATAGGGGACAGGAACCAATCCCGGAAACAGGGATGGTTGAGGATGTTGGAAGTGAAGGACTCTGTGCTGTCTCATGTTTCAGTGCCAGTGGAGGACAGACTAGTGAGTCAGAGGGCTAGAGGGGTCAAGACACTGGTCATCCCTTCTCTACTGCTCTGACACGCTCCCTTTGATATGTGGATTGCTACTCTCAGGGACTTCCTTCCTGTCGCTTCCTCTTCCATTGCTTCTCCCTTGCAACACACACGCTCCTCTCTCTCTAAACCATGTGTGCAGAGGTGCAGAATCCATCCCTTTGCATCCAGCTAGCTAGCTAGATTAGAGATCCTATCTCCCCACTTTCCTATCTAGAATGGAGTTCTCCAATAAAGACTCCTTATATTGATTTGAAACTATGAAGTGGCTCCAAGTTTCTTTTACTCTCAGCAGACACGCATGCCTCAGGGCACTCTGCTGAAATAGAAGGGTATCTCTTACCGAAGAGAATTCCCAACAGAGGAAGTGGGGAGGGGCGCTCCTGGGCTCCATCTGAGCAAGTCTTTCTTCAAAGAACCTATGTCCGAGAGGTTGGACTGGGAGGCACTGGAGAGCTCTCTTGATCTGGAGAACACTCAGCAGTTCCAGAACCCTGGGCTACCTGAAGGGCGGCAAGTAGTGAGAATAGGCTGTAGGTCCAAGAGTCCAGCCAGGAATTACCGCTGGGATGACAGCCCCCAAAGTCCTTACCTGCATGAAAAAGGGACAACCTTGCCGTCAGCCCGTCTCCAACTCATAACTCACTGGCTGGCCTGGAGCCCAGGTGAAGAACCAAAAGGGCCCTTTCACAATGGACAAGGAGCACCTGAAGGCCGCTTGGAAGAACTTAATGCTTTTAATAAATTCGGAGACGGAGCTGGATTGTTTTAAGATCTGCACTAAGGGAGGCATGAATTGTTTATAGGAGCCATAACTCTTTAATACTGGGCTGGCGGGGTGGGGAGAGGCAGGAAGAGAGGCCTCGGCTGATTGGGCGTGCCAGAAGATTTGCCAGCCCAATCCGGGGGCTACATTACCCAGCCTGCACCCTGGGAGAGCAAGGGGGGGCCCTGAGAGAACATGGTTGTGTACGGCCGGGGCTTGCCGTCAAACTCTGGTGGATGCTGGACAACAGTGATCTTCCCTATTTTTCAAGCAAGGGCCACGCTGGCAAAAACAAACAAACAGTGCTTGGAGGGCCCTTTAGGAGAGAGGGGGCCCTCTCTCAAGAGTTCGAGCAGGAAAGTGCTGGGAAGGGCGACACTTCCTGGCACTCCATGCACGCCTTCCAAGTTGGCGCCGGGGCTCAAGAGGGCTCCGTTCCCCTTAAAGGAGCCCCCTTCCCCACGCTGGGCAAAGCAAAGGAACACAGGAAGTGGCCTTATATCGAGTCAGGCCCTTGGTCCATCGTGCTCAGTATCGTCTACACAGACTGGCAGTGGCTTCTCTCAGGCTGCAAGCAGGAGTCTCTCTCAGCCCTATCTGGAGATGCTGCCAGGGAGGGAACTGGGAACCTTCTGCACACAAACATGCAGGTGCTCTTCCCAGAGCAGCCCCATCTCCTAAAGGGGAAGATCTTCCAGTGCTCACACATGTAGTCTCCCATTAGGAACATAGGACCATAGGAAGCTGCCATATACTGAGTCAGACCATGGGTCCATCTAGCTCAATATTGTCTTCACCAATCAATCAATCCTTTATTATGGACAGAGACCAGCATAAAATTAATACAGGTTAAAAATTACATGTTCTCTCAGCCTAACCTACTTCACAAGGTTGTTGTGAGGAGAAACCTATGTAGTACACCGCTCTGGGCTCCTTGGAGGAAGAGCGGGATATAAAATAAATAAAATAAAATAAAATGTTATGATGATATGATGGTACATATCATGGCAAGGTTAAAATTAAGGATGATTGCAATTTTTAAAAGGCAAGTTAAAATACATATTAGTACATATCATCAAAAGGCTAAAACTAAGAATGATTGCAGTTTAAAAGGTAAAATTGATAGAACACACACTTTAATGCTAAAAAAGCTAAAAACCTAAAATTACTAAAGCGAAAAGAGAATATTGTCTTCACAGACTGGCAGCTTCTCCAAGGTTGCAGGTAGGAAGAACCTCTCTCAGCCCTATCTTGGAGATGCTGCCAGGGAGGGAACTTGGAACTTAGATGCTCTTCCCAGAGCAGCTCCATCCCCTAAGGGGAATATCTCACTGTGCTCACACCTCAAGTCTCCCATTCATATGCAACCAGGGTGGACCCTGCTTAGCTAAGGGGACAAGTCATGCTTGCTACCAGAAGACCTGCTCTCCTCTCAAACTTAGGAACATAGGAAGCTGCCATAAACTGAGTCACATCATAGGTCCATCTAGCTCAGTATTGTATACATGGATGCGCAGCGGCTTCTCCAAGGTTGCAGGCAGGAATATTTCTCAGCCCTGTCTTGGAGATGCTGCCAGGGAGGGAACTTGGAACCTTCTGCTCTTCCCAGAGCAGCTCCATCCCTTAAGGGGAATCTCTTCCAGTGCTCACACCTCAAGTCTCCCTTTCATATGCAACCAGGGCGGACCCTGCTTAACTAAGGGGACAAGTCATGCTTGCTACCACCAGACAACTCTCCTCCCATGACACGGCACTGCACAGTGATAAAGATCGCCTCCACATGATACAGGCCCAAGGCCTCACAGTGAACACCCCTGCTGTAAAGTGTCTAGGGTTGGCACGGGGCTTCCCAGTCCTGGTCCCCGGCTGTCTCATGCCAAAGAGCTCTACAGATGCCAATGAGCTCTACGGAAGTACTTGGTCATCTGCAACCTCGCCTGCACGCTGGCCATTTGTCTGGTAGAGCTGCATGAGACACGCAGCTCTACCTGACGGATGGCCGGCCTGCAGACAGCATGGCTCTCAGGCAGGGTGCAAGAGAGAGGACCCCCCCCACCACTGCCCAGTTCCTTGGGATAAGCTGCTACTGCTTTTTGCTTCGGCCTTATAATCCCCAAACAGGATTAGTTTCCCAAGAAAAGGGTCATATGAAGGAAAGCATTCGAGAAGAATGCCTCAGAAACTGGATCACCTGCTAGGAATTAGTGTCTAAAACCTTTGCTGAAATTTTAATTTTAAAACGCACCCACCCACAGAAACATGCCTTTTCTAAGCTGCTTACCAAAGAAAATCTCATGCCACTATGGCTAATTGGGAAAAATGGCTTTACAGTGGGGGAAGGCAGCAGAGTTGGAAGAAGAAAAGTCAAAAGTGTAGCAAATATGGATGTCAGGAGCAGCAGCAGCGATTTCCCACTCCAATGCAAAAAGCAAATCTTTGCCACTGAGGAGAAGTTCCCAAACAGGCAGCAGGTATGAGAATGGCTGGCTCTGTGAAGCAAATCAAAAGAAACAAGAAACAAAGGAGAGGGGAGTGGGTGTGGTGTAGTGGTTAGAGTGCTGGGCTAGGACCAGGGAGAGCCGAGTTCAAATCCCCATTCAGCCATGACACTCACGGGGTGGCTCTGGCCCAGACATTTCTCTCTCAGCCCAACCTAGCATTTATATGGTACTTTGGAGCAGAGGTCCCAAACCTTGGATCCCCAAATGTTGTTGGACTACAATTCCCATCACCCCCAGGCCCCATTGCAGCTGGGGATGATGGGAGTTGTAGTCCAACATTTGGGGACCTAACTGGGGACCTAAGGCTGGAGACCTCTGCTTTAGAGGATTCAAAGCACTTTGCATATATTGTATCACTATTCCTTCAAAACACACACACACACACACACACACCACACACACACACTAAGCTGGGCCTGTATTATTCACTGCAGACAGAGAGCTGAGGCCAGCTTGCCAGTAGGTGAAAAAGCAGAAGAGGGCAACACCGCTTTTTAAAATTTATTTTATTTGAAATATTTATACCCCGCCCCTCCCCTACTGCACGGGGCGGCTTTTAGTCTGTCCCTAGTTGCAGCTTGGGACTGGAGGAGAGGGAGGCACCATTTCTCTTCTCACCTTCCTCTTCCAATTAAGAACTAAAAAGAGACAGGGAAAAGTGTTGGGTGTGCAAAGCAAGACCTCTCTGGCATTCATCTTCATTAGCACAGTTTTAACCAGTTAGCAGCAGATGTTTGCTCAGAAGGAGACAGGCGCTCTCGAGCCCCCCCACACAAAGACGAGAGCCTGACGACTGGAAAATACCCAGAGGGCATACAGTCCAACCCTCCCTACTTTACCAATTGGGATCCAGGTCCTTTCCACATGAATCCCTCATTAAAACCATGACAAGACAGTTTTGAGTCTCAAAGGCAATTCCTAGAATAGTGATAGTATCTTCTTAATGTGGATAGAGGGGAAATAAAACTAAAATTGAGCCCTACAACATGTGGCATTATCGTCCACATGTTTAGTTGAATGTGTGGAAGAAACGTCTAATTTGAGATCTCCGTGCCATCCAGAGCCCTAGGCCTGGGGGTGTGGGGTGTTCAAACCTGGTTCCCCAGATGCTGTTGGAATTCAACTCCCTGCAACATGGGAATTGTAGTCCAACAACATCTGGGGGGCCAGGTTTGAGAACCCCCGCCCTATGCAATCGGGGCTCTGGGTCACTTGGAAGCCTCTAGGAAGCCCCTTTCACACATTCAACTGAATGCACAGATATTCTCTCTGCTCCCCACGATACATGTTCGCTGAACACCTCTCACCTATGAAAGAAACCTACAGCAGGTCTGATTCTACTGCAGAACAACATGCTGCACAGAAGCCCTGTTTGGGCATTACACTGTATGTGCACGCAGGTCCCCTGTACACATGTACATGTTTTTGTGTGAATCACTGGACACTAATTCATTTTCAAGCTGAACTTAGGTACAGGCTCCTCAAATGCAGGCTACAGGCAGGAAGTGTGTCAAATACAACAAATGAATACCCATATGTGTGGACCACCCAAAGAGAATGCAAGTTAAACATGCAAATACTGTAGGGTTAGGATCTGATAGGTCTAGGAATTTCTTTCCAACAAGTTATTGCAGTTTTTCTCCTGACTGTCAGAGTCCTCACTCCCTTCCCTTTTCCCACCCAGATTAAAGTATTTTCAAGGTTTAATCACACCAGCTGGGACCCAGATCCTTAACAGCAGCTCTCCGTCTGAAGTCAAAAGGTGCTGGTGATTAAAAACTAAAATGCCAAGATACTGACATGCCCCTTAGCAGACCGTCCTCTTAGAAACACCCCATCAACTCGGCCTGCTGTGGCGATGAAGAAAGACAGACACGCAGGCATGTAAGAAACAAGCGTCAGAGGATGAACAGACCACAGCATAATAAACCTCCGAGAGTCTTGCAGCAAATGCATCAGAATCAGGATGCAAGACGCAGCCATCTGCAGACCCCTGTAAGGTTTTAATAGATCGGAATTCCCTTCTTCCCATGGGAAAAAGAGCATTCAGAATTTTTCCCGTTGGAAGAAGGGAATTCTGATATATTCCCTGCTTCCAATGGGAAAAATTCTGAATGCTCTTTTTCCCAATGGAAAAAGGGGGATTCTGATCTATGAAAATCTTACACCTCCTCCTACCAACAGGGCAAAGACCTTGCCGTCCAGAGATGTCCTACAAGGTTATTTTGCCACTTCCCCGCTGACTTTCTGCTCCCTGCTGGGCCCCAGGCATCTTTCTTTCCATCCCCACTCTAGAATACCTTTCAACATTCACAGATGAAAAATAAGAGACAGCCCAACAGATGAAAAATAAGAGACAGCCCTTGTAGAAAAAGAAAGGAAAGATTTTGCCACCGAGTCAGTGTCAACTACTGTCGGCCACGGAGCCATGTGGTTTTCTTGGCAGAATCCAGGAGGGGTTGACCATTGCCTCCTCCCGCGCAGTGTGAGATGATGCCTTTCAGCACCTTCCTATATCGCTGCTGCCCGATATAGTACCAGTGGGGATTCAAACCGGCAACCTTCCGCTTGTTAGTCAAGCATTTCCTCGCTGCGCCAAGCTGTAGTAGTACACCCCTATTTCCACACGAGTTCCTGCTTGAGCATTCCCTATGCCATATTGCTTAAGGCGTGGGTCCTCAAACTGGCGTCTCCCCAGATGTTGTTGGACCACAACTCCCATCACCCCCAGCTGAGGATGATGGAAGCTGTAGTCCAACAGCCTCTGCGGAGACCCAAGTTTGAGAATCCCTGACTTCAAGCTCTTTTCTGGATGCTGTATTCGTTAACTCAGCAGTCCTTCGCAGACTTCGATGCGTTTTCGCAAACTGTAACCACTTCCTTTAACACTGAACAGCATTTAATAGACTGATCAATGGCACAATGGATCTGGCTGTATTTATTATAGGGGAGCTGCGACTCGAGAGATGTTCAGCGACATTTACAGTCTGGGCCGGAAGGGGATGGCTGTTGTACACACTGGCACTGTGCACATTCATATGTGTGCATATCACCAGGCCTTAACAGGGGAAGAACCGTAGCTCCCGGATCAATCCCTGGCGGCACCTCCTGGGAGAGACTCCTGCCTGAAACTTTGCAGAAGCCGCTGCCCGTCATAGCGGACAATACGGAGCTCCGTGGACCAAGGCAGCTTCCTAAGTAACCAGGGTTCTGTTATTGGTCGCAGGGCACTGAAACAAGCCAGCAGCTGAAGTGGGAAAGGCCGAGGCTGGAACGAGCTGAACAGGGCCGGAGGGGGGGCAGAGGAAGGGGAGATGAGAGGGCCAGGCTGAGAATCAGACAGAAGACAGTCAGGTGAGGCAAGTCCACGGCTATTCCTCACAGAGACGAGTTGCTCAGACTGATGGGCCAGCGCCAAGGAGACCAAGCCTATATAGGCCTAGGTGAGCTGGGATTGGCCTGTCGGGATCAGCTGATGGTTACTGCCACCTAGATGGCACCCTTGCACTGGAAAACTTTGCAAGGGGAGGCAGGGCGACAGCACAGGAGGCAAAGTGGACACATGATCCCCCCCCACACACACACACAAAATCAGATTTTTAAAATTTTTAAATACATAGCCGATTTGTTAGAAATCTCTACCCAGAGGTCCGTTCTCCAGAAATTTACAGTATTATTCAATAATGGATCCTAGGATAATGGGGGGGGGAAGAGTTCCTCCCTTTACGATGGCTTTATCTAAGACACTTGCCAATTACTCTTTAAAAGAAATAACAGGTGCATTCGACTCTACTCTTATTGTTTGTGGTTTCCTCTCTAAACTTTAATTCATTTGCAATGACTTTTAATCAGATTTTTAATTTTTTTTTGTTAAAACACTTTTTGTAAAAATAAAAAAGTCAACCTGTACAAAAATATTTTAAAGGAATACTGTTAAAGCTCAAAGATATCACCACAAATAGGGATTATAGCTTCTAATTATATACTAGAACATGCTTGTTAAACAGATCAGATCACTCCTCTTTCTCTCTGCAAGAATGCACTTTGAATGGAAAACAATGATTAAATTGGGTCTTCTGACTAGCGATTAAAATCACGGTTTTAATCAACCTGATTTAAATCAAGTCCACCCTGACAGAAGGGAAAGCACAGAGTTGGGATTGCTGGGTGCCCTGTTTCCAGACGCACACATGCCCAACACCCTTAACCCTACACAAGTCCACTAGAGGCATGCATGTCTGGCTGCATCTGATCTCTCACCTCCCAGAATTAACTGCTCAGAACCCAGAGGATGGGACCCTCTAGCACAGAGGTTCTCCAGCTGGCATCCCCAAGTGCTGGACTACAACTCCCATCAATCTCAACCACAGAGAATGATGGGAGTTGTAGTCTGACAGCTGTCCCCCTGCTAACAGAACAAAGGGCAACTTTTAAAAGTGGTGATTCTCTTTATTGAGCAGGGGGAGAGCAACTGACCCTGTCCAACCCAGGCACAGTATCCCTCCAGTGGCTGTTGCTGGTGCCTGTCTTGTGTTTCCTTTTTTTATTGTGAGCCCTTTAAGGACAGGGAGCCATTTTATTTACTTATCTATTCATTTATATCTATTCTATCTTCAAAGTCCCCACTCTGGGGACTTTTGTTGGAAAACGGTATATAACCCCTGTTAACTGGGCAAAGAGGCATCTTTTAATGTGGTGATTCTCTTAGCTCTAGCACAGGGAGAGCAACAGGCCCTATCCATCCCTAGCTGGTTGTGGGCTGAGCGGTTCTCTGGGTAGCCCCTGCCTTCTACCAGCTTTGTGTGTGAATCCAGAGCTGAAAACCAACAGTCCCTTTGCAGCGAGGATGAGTCTAGATTTCTTGATGATTTCCCCCTAAACATTTGCATTAAGGGGAATTTGGAGATTCCTACTCAAGGGAACAGGGGAAAACATTCAAGAAGCTTTACAAAACGTTTTAATAAGGCTACTGAAATTCTCAGAGAGGGTCCCCACACTCAAGGCACAAGTACAGGAGAGTGAGTTTCTGGAGAACACTGCAGGTCTTCAAGGGGAACCCCACTAACGGCAGCCAAGCTTCCCTGAACCTTAGCTCACCCAGGACTGCCAATCTGCCCCAACAATGGAAGGTGCTGGGTATCTCTACATCTCATCGGGCAATGGCAGACCAACCTACTTAGCCAACATATGGAGACAGGCCGATGAATATTCTCCACAGAATATCAAAGATGTCCTCCACAACACACAGCAGTTCTTTGACCAGGCTCCTGTGCAGACCAGTTGATAGGGAAGGATTCGCCAAGAGTAAAGTAAAGTAAGCCATCGAGTCGGTGTCGACTCGTGGCGACCACAGAGCCCTGTGGTTGTCTTTGGTAAAATACAGGAGGGGTTGACCATTGCCATCTCCCGCGCAGTATGAGATGATGCCTTTCAGCACCTTCCTCTATCGCTGCTGCCCGATATTAGTGTTTCCCAGACCAGTGGGGATTCAAACCAGGAACCTCGGGCTTGCTAGTCAAGTCATTTCCCCGCTGCGTCATTTGGTGGCCAAGAGTAAAAAGACTGAAAAGTCACCGATGGAAAGCCACAGCGGCTGAACGGCAGAGCAGTCACTCCAGAGGTCCTGCCAAGAATTGAATGCAGCAACTCACCCTGAGGTCCCTTGCTAACAGAGCCAAGAGGTATGGGTGTGCAAACTGGTTTGGAACTGAACCGGTCCCACTTCGAGCCAGTTCGGTTCGACAGTTCAGGGTTGAGCCGAATCACCCCCAGTTCAGCTCAACCCCGGACTGAACCTCCCCTGGGCATTCAGAGGGTTCGTGGACCAAAAGGTTTTTTTTAAAAAAACAACACATGCAGGCCACACAAGGGCTATTTGCGCACGTGTGGCAGCCTCCAAAATAGCCACTGTGCCAGGAGAAAGACCCGGAAAGGGCCGAAGACTGCCCAAATCAGGCAATGGGTGCATAACGGAGGCCGGCGGGGGAAGGAGGAACCTCTGCAGACTCCCCGGCCTCCTCTGAGAAGCCCCCCGGAGGGGATAAATTGATTTTTTTTTAAAGTGTTGTTGTTTTTTACTTTTTGGTCTGCAAACCCGCCCGCCCCCGGACCAAATCGGTCTGGTCCAGACTCAAAGAGAACCAGGCCTGGCGGTTCCATACACAGCCCTACCAAGAGGCACCTTTTAAAAGCAGTGGTCCTCTTTATTGATCAGAGGGAGAGCAACTGGGCCCCATATATCCCCAGCACAGCACCCCTCCAGCGGTGGCTGCTGGTATCTCTCTCATGTTTCCTTTTTGCCCTTTGGGGACAAGGAGCCATCCTTATTTATTTATATCTTTGTTAACCACTTTGGGGACTTGCGTGGGAAAACGGCATATAATTATCCGTCTCGTATCGTAGCCGTATCGGCACCTCCCCTTAACTCTCACAAGACCGGTGGGCAGTTTCTCCCGAGAGCCTGAGATCCAGCAGGTCTTCCAACTTCTCCCAGGCAGAAAGGCGGCCGGGGGCGGGAGTGTGTCTGCTGGCTGCCTCAAAGGCAGAACTCCGCTCCCAGGAGGACTTGAAGGGCTGCCTGCCTCTTGTATAAACAGCAAGTCTTATAAATCCAGCCATCCCTCGCTCTGCCGACCTTTATGAAGAGCAGGAGAGGGCGGCCGATCTGCTGGGGAGGATATAAATACCCTTGCTGCGGAGTGGCGTTTGTTTTCCCTCGTAGCCATGGTGAGGGCCGAGGGGGCCCGTTGTTTATTCGGCTCTGTGTTACACTCCAGGCCTCCTCCTCTCCCCATCTGTCAGGGCACGGAGGAGTCCAACACGCTCAAGGAAACCTGGGGCACGCCGGCCCAAGAGCGGAGAGCCTGCCTTGCCGGGGTGAGGAGGGGTCGTCCCCTTGGCGAAGCAGGGCTTGTCTTGGTTTGCATGTGGATGGGCGACAAGGTGTGAGCTCCGTCTGCCGCAAGATGTGCCCCTTTGGGAATGGGGCCACCTCTGTTTTGCATGCAGACAGTCCCAGATTCAGTCCCCATCAGCATCTGCAGGTAGGGCTGGGAAAGACTCATGCCTTGGAGAGATGCTGCCAGCTAGTGCAGACAGTTCTAATCCATCTGTCAATACATGGTCCGATTCGGTATAAGGCTGCCTCCTACATTCCTGCAAACATATAGGAAGCTGCCATATACTGAGTCAGTTAGAACATGGGTCCATCTAGCTCAGCCTGTACAAATATAAAAGCAGAAAATGCACTGAGAAGATGCTACTTTTCACAGAACAGATCAAGGGCTCCAGGGCCTTCCTGTGGGCCAGCAAAAAAGTCTCTGAAGGCCGGATCTGGGGCCCCGGCCATTTATTTATTTATTTTATTTGTTTACATTTTATATCCCGCTCTTCCTCCCAGGAGCCCAGAGCGGTGTACTACATACTTAGGTTTCTCCTCACCACAACCCTGTGAAGTAGGCTAGGCTGAGAGAGAAGTGACTGGCCCAGAGTCACCCAGCAAGAATCATGGCTGAACGGGGATTTGAACTCGGGTCTCCCCGGTCCTGGTCAAGCACTCCAACCGCTGCACCACGCTGACTCTCTCATAGGTTGCGCAGGCCACACAGCGACACATGAGACATGGCGACGTCGACACAGTCTCAACCTCAAGACACCTAGCAGGCCCACACAAGGGGTGTGTGTGGGGTGTGTGTGTGTGTGTGTGTGTGTGTACACCCCTGGTGCACACAGATGGGACACACTTTGGCACATCAGGCTTGAATGGGGCTTATGAAAAGTTACGAAAAGGAAAAGTTGCCCCAGGAGCCCCCTGCGTCACCTGCTTCATCCTGTCGGCTGCAGTAAAACCGGCTGGCTCAAGACTCCTTTTTCCCCCTGTAGCATTCCTGGAAGCTGGAACAACACCCCCTTGACAGCAGCGGGATGGATGGCCTGCCGCCACCATGATGGATCGCTACGAGCAAAAAGCAAGGAGACGCTGTGGACTAACCCGGGCCGTCTTTTCTTCTTTGGGGACCTAGGAGCCGGGGAAGGGACGCTGGAGCAAATTCCCAGACTTAGAGGTGGACATCGGGAGTGGGGAGGGGGTACGTGGGCTTCTCTTTACCCCCTGCACAAGTAACGTATGTAGGACCGAAGCTGGGCTGCCTGGGACAAATAGTTTATGGAGTAACTCTGAGCTCTGAATATAGGGAGCTGCCTTCTATGGAGTCAGACCATTTAGCTCAGTATTGTCTACACAGACTGGCAGCGGCATCTCCAAGGTTACAGGCAGGAGTCTCTCTCTCTCAGCCCTATCCTGGAGATGCTGCCAGGGAGGGAACATGGGACCTCCAATGCTCTTCCCAGAGCAGGCCCATCCCCTAAGGGGGATCATCTTCCAGGGCTCACATGTGGTCTCCCATTCAAATGCAAAGCAGGAAAGACCCTGCTTAGCAAAGGGGACAATGCATGCTTGCGACCACAAGACCAGCCATTCTCTCTCAGCCCCATCGTGGAGATGCCACGGAGGGAACTTGGAACCTTCTGCATGCAGAAGCCCATCAGGGCTTAGTACCTGCTTACCTGCAGGACCGCCTCTCCCGGCCCATCCTGTCCCATCCTGGGAGATCTTCTCAGGTTGCCCTTCTTTCGGTCCCTGGTCTCAGAGAGGTCCATAGTACTAGGGCCCGTGGAAGGGCTTTCTCTGTTGCTGCCCCTTCACTTCGGAATTATATCCCCCCACCTCCGAGATTGGTCTGCCTCCTTCCTTTCAGCCTTTAAAACCTTACTGAAGACATTTCTTTTCGACCAGGCATTTGCCCTTGGCTGCTATCCCCTGGTGGGAATATCTGATAGTGCTCACACATCGTCTCCCATTCATATGCAACCAGAGTGGACCCTGCTTAGCAAAGGGGACCATTCGTGCTTGCTACCACCAGACCAGCTTTCTTCTGCCCCATCTGCATTTTCCCCAAGGCCTCGAGGATCACCAGCAGCCTACAGGCCACAGTTGAAGAATCACCGATCCAACATGACAAGGCACAGCAGAAGTGGGTCTCCAAAGGGGACAAGATTTAAAAACACAGAAATACATACAAATAAGCTAGAATTCAGAAGATAAAGCCTGGTTTGTGTGTGGAGTGCTTTCAAGGATCTTGAATGGTCTTTGGGGTACGTTTGGCTGGTGTGTGAACGCACACACTCTCTTCCGAAGGAGATTCGGGGTAACAGCCCTGTCTGTAAAGCCTCCCCCAGGTGAAGGCAAAGCCATGCCTAGAATCCAGTCCAGCCTGTTGGCTCTGACCGGAGCCCCAGAAGCCCCTCCAGAAATGCACATGAGATGGTGAGTCACCTAGTGCACGAGGCATCCTGTTGAACAGCTTTTGAAGTCAGAAAATTTCTCATAATGTCTAGCCTGAACCCACTTCCTTGTCATTTCGAAGAAATTCCGTTTGCAGCCTTGTGGATTTTGGAGGATGCAGAGGAAAGGAAAGGTATAAATATTTTAAGTAGAAAAGTTAACCTCTCCTTCAGCCACAGAGTACTAGCACACCTGAGCACCTTCATCCATCCATCAAACGGCATTCCCTGACAAAAGTCTAGTTGAAAGGGGCAGCCAAAACTCAATAATGCTCCCCGAAGTAACTGCAAGCAGATGTAAATATTTCATAGCGAGTGTTCCAGCAGACGCATCAGACACCCCCTGGCCCCATCCATCAAAGAGCCAGGCCCACAAGCGAAGGTAAATGTTCCCAGAAGAAGGGCAGACACAATTCTGTTGTGCTCTGTCGAAAGAGTCAGCCTGAAATGCTGGCTTAGGAGTAAGGGGGACAGGGATGTAGACCCACCCACCACTCCCCATGCCAAGTTGGACATTAAATACGTATACGACAATATTTATATACAACTTTTCAACAAAAGTTCCCAGAGCAGTTTCCATAGATATAAATAAATAAAAAGGTCCCCTGGCCCCAAAGGGCTCACAATGTAAAAGAGAAAAAGAAAACAAACATAAAATAGATACACACAAGACAGACATAAACATAAGATAGACAACAAGCACCGCAACCAACCTCAGAATGGACAATGAAGACATTGAAGTGGTGGGTAGTTTCTACCTTTTAGGATCGACCATCAACAGTAGAGGATCCAGAAGTCGAGAAATACACTGCAGACTAGCACTTGGTAGGGTTACAATGAAAGCCTTGCAAAGGATATTTAGATGCCATGACGTGTCTATACCTACAAAGATCAGAATTGTCAGGACAATGGTTTTCACCATGACACTCTATGGATGCGAAAGCCGGACTTTGAAGAAGCAAGATAGGAAAAGTATTGACGCTTTTTAACATTGCTGCTGGAGAAGACTTTTGAGGATCCCATGGACAGCCAGGAAAACAAACAAATGGATCCTAGAACAAATCAATTGAGAATTTTCACTTGAGGCACAAATGACCAGGCTGAAACTATCATACTTCGGACACATTATGCAAAGACCTAGCTCCCTTGAGAAGTCCATAATGCTGGGGAAAGTTGAAAGAAAGAGAAGAGGATGACTAGCAGCCAGGTAGATGGACTCGATGATGACAGCAATGAATGCATCACTAAGACACCTTAAAGGCCAAGTTGAGGACAGATCATCCTGGAGAGAATCTATCTATGCTAAGAGTTGACACTGACTTGACAGCACTTAATCAATCAAAAGAGACACCAGCAACAGACACTGGAGGGATGGTGTTCTGGGGATGGATAAGGCCAGTTGCTCAATAAAGTTCTCCCCCCTGCTCAATAAAGAGAATCACCGCTTTTAAAAAGTGCCTTTTGGCTCAGTTGGCAGGGGATTGTGATAAAGTGTGCTGGCAATGCTTAGTGAGATCCCGGAAGGCAGGCAGGATCTCAGCAGGATTCTCAAGGTTTTGAGAACCCTGCATAGCTCACTGCTCCTTGCCGGTGACTAGCGGAGGCAGAATAATTCATGCAAATGAAGAGGGCTAATTTGCAGGAATGAATACAGGTTGCAGAGTTCAGCTTCAAGTGCCGAGGGCACACAGCCCCGAACAAAGACCATCCTGGAGAGTGCCACCAAGGGGAATTTATGTGGGCACAGCTCTACCCTGCTCAGCATCCCATCTTGACTTGAAGCAAACCTTGACAAATTCACAATCAGGGACATTTCCAGAGGGGGCCTTTAGCTCAGAATGGAGGGTGTGTGTTTGCACATTGGCTGGATTTGTGAAGAAGTCCGTGTGAGATATCGGGGAGCATTTCACACACAATTCAGGTTTTTCACTGTGCAATAGTGTAGCCCGATTTATGTGCAGGTTAAAAAAAATCCACTTTTTGTGTTGGTTTTGGGGGGCCAAATTTGAACTTGCAGTAAAACCTCGCAGTAAACCTGGAGTAAAGCCTGCTGTCTGGAAATGCTCCAGGAAGACAGGAGAGAACCATGTTCCTGGATGAAATTTCCCACCAGTCACCGACACCTCTCAAATTCAGGTTTGAGAGGAAAGCTGGTCTTGTGGTAGCAAGCATGATTTGTCCCCTTAGCTAAGCAGGGTTCACCCTGGTTGCATATGAAAGGGAGACCACATGTGATCACTGTAAGATATTCCTCTCAGTGGATGGAGCCGCTCTGGGAAGAGCAGAAGGTTCCAAGTTCCCTCCCTGGCAGCATCTCCAAGTTAGGGCTGAGAGAGATTCCTGCCTGCAACCTTGGAGAAGCTGCTGCCAGTCTGTGAAGACAATACTGAGCTAGATGGATCGATAGTCTGACTCGGTATATGGCAGCTTCCTATGTTCCTAGGGTGGGGGCGGGTGGCTTTCTGCTGACAGCCCCGGTTTTCTGTGGTTCTCTCAAGCCCATTGCACACCACACCTCTGCGATAAATCAGCACAGCACCAATTTTGCAGCTGCTTAACCATCAATTTCCAACAGCTTCCATATCCCTTCAAGTGGTGTGTGTGTGTGTGTGTGTTTGAGAGAGAGAGAGAGAGAGAGAGAGAGAGAGAGAGAGAGAGAGAGAGAGAGTCAGAGAGTCAGCAGCTACTCTCTTTCTAACACATGTGGGGGCTGGTTTTGCTTTTGACTAGGGATGGGGTGATGATCCTCTTCCTTCCGCCCAAATGGGATTCCAACCTGGGTTCTCTCCCAATATGACGTGAAGCCGCAGTCACAGTGTGGAACCTTTTGAGGGCAAAAGTGGCATTCCACATGTTAATAGCGCTGCTTCAGAAGTGAAAGCCCTGGGCTGGCTTTCAGGGTCCTGCTTCTGGCTACCTTTCCCCCACTGCCTTAAAAAAAAAAAAAAAAAAAAGCATAAGTGCATCCCTGCTGGATTGGATTGGAAAATGTTTGAGAAATCCATTGATGTTGCTGTGTAAAGATCCCAGGGACGTTTGTTGAGTATAATTCTTTCCGTTCTCAAAATCTCAGCTGGAGAACATTTACAACGACTCTGTACAGCAAGCTTCTTTACTGGTGGTAAAAGCTTGATCGAGACCAGGCCTGCTCAACTCCACACACACACACAGCCAGCTGTTTTTTGGACTCCAACTGCCACAATCCCCAGCTACAGTAGCTAATAGTTGGGGATTATGGGAGTTGTAGGCCAACATCTGTATCAGGGCCAAAGTTTAGCAGGCCTGTGCTAGGCATACAACAGAGGGACATGTTTTCCAACCAATTATGTAAAACTTGCAGTCCTTTTTGTGTAGTCTCAGCTGCAGCTGACTTAGCTTGTGCCTAAGTCCGGCCCTGATATTACCAAGTTAGCCCTGCTAACTGAGCACAGAGGCATCTTTTAAAAATGGTGATTCTCTTTATTTAGCAGGGGGAGAGTAACTGGCCCTAACCAGCCCCAGCACAGCATCCCTCCAGTGACTGTTGCTGGTGTCTATCTTGTGTTTCTTTTTAGAATGTGAGCCCTTTGGGGACAGGGAGCCATCTTATTTGCTTATTTGTTATTTCTCTGTGTAAACCTCCCTGAGCCATTTTTGGAAGGGCAAAAATGTGTGTGTGTGTGTGTGTGTGTGTGTGTGTGTGTGTATCTATCTATCTAACCCAAATCTAAGACAAGCCCCACCTCCTTGCCTGTTAAATATGGCAGGGGGATGCATTTGAGTCTTCTTTCAGTGGGGGCTGGATTCAGAGTCTTCTTTCTTTGGAGTAAATACAGGCATAATCTGCATTTAACCTCTGTCTTTTAAGCTATTGCCTTCCATTCAGAGACATCTTCTATTTGGGTAAATACGGTATCTGCACACAACATAGTTTCTGGCTCGAGCTTGTAAAGGTGAAAGATCCAAGCTCTTTCTGCACCATCTCCGTGCTTGCCTGAAGGGAGTCGCCTGCCTGCTCTCTGCCTTGATTTCCCCCATGCCAAAAGGGCGACGGTTGCAGAAGCTGCCTCCGGGACTCGATCTCTGCCCCTTGCTTTGCGACAGCAGGGTGGAAAACAACTGTATCAACTGGGGGGGGGGGCAGGGGGCTATTTGTGGGTGCCGGCAGGGACAGGACATGCTGCATGGCACTTGGAGGGAGCGGAAGGTTCCCACGTCACACAGCCCGGGAGCATCTGCACGCAAGTCCCCAGGAAGCTAAAATTACGCAAGGGCTTTGTCAGCAGAAATGCTTCCAAAGTGGAACAGCTTCTCCCACATCTACAGGGAGGCACACCGGCAAGCGTCTGAGGAGGAGGAGGGCGTCAAGGTGCCGGGAGCTGCGGTGGGCTGGTGTGTGTGACAATAATAGCACAATGCTTAATTATGAAGCGCCACCTGGCAGCCGGGCTGCCAGAATCATGACAAATGGGGCTTGAAGCCCCTTCTGAAATAGCTATAAAAACCCTTGTTCTCCTGCATGTTGGGGAGATGTTGTGCAATGCAATGGTCCCATGGTTGCAACTTAATCTAAGGCAGCGGGGACCCAGAAGGAACATAGGAAGCTGCCGTATACTGAGTCAGACCCTTGGTCTATCTAGCTCAGATTGTCTTCACAGACTGGCAGCAGCTTCTCCAAGGTTGCAGGCAGGAATCTCTCTCAGCCCTCTCTTGGAGATGCTGCCAGGGAGGGAACTTGGAGCCTTCTGCTCTTCTCAGAGCGGCTCCATCCCCTGAGGGGAATCTCTGACAGTGCTTCTAGTCTCCCATTCATATGCAACCAGGGCAGACCCTGCTTAGCTAAGGGGACAAGTCATGCTTGCTACCACCAGACCAGCTCTCCTCTCAGACCTGAATTTATCCTGGAGAGATCAGAGAAAGGCTCAACCTCCTGCCTTGCCAGGCTCATCTCAATGTATAGGCCCAACCTGGAGGGACAGGTAACCCAAGCGGTCACTTAGGACCCAGGAAGCGACAGGTATTGAAGGGATCACTTTCTTCGTTATGAACTCTGCCACCTAGTAAGAACTTCAGGGGAGGTCATCTGAGGCTGCCACCAGCTCGTCTGGTGGAGACTCAAAGTTGCCTTCTCTGTCGTTGCCCCAGAGCTGTGAAACCCACTTCCTGATGAGCTTAGAGCTGCTCCATGCCTGTTGGCCAGGGCTGTTCCACTTCAGCCCTCCTGCAGATGTTGGCCTACAACTCCCATAGTCCCTGGCTATGGGCCACTGTGGCTGGGGATTATGGGAGTTGAAGTCCAGAAACAGCTGGGGACAGGCAAAGTTGAGTAGGCCTGCTGTTGGCTTTGGGGAAAGAGGCATCTGTTCAGCCCAGCTTTTTAGCGGCTTGGTAGTTTTAATGGGTATTTTAATTTAATTTTTTTCATGTTTTAACGGTTGAGATTACTTGATTTCATTGCACTAAACCGCCTAGATATTTCGCTAGTAGGCGGTATACAAATCTGTCAAATAAATAAATTAAATTAACAAAGAAACCTGAGATCCCACTGGCGTGCTCCTGAACTCCTCCCAACTTTGCAGATCACAGGTGGAGGCCAGGGGCGTTACAAGGCTGGAGTAGGCCCAGAGACAACATTTTAAAATGGGCTCCTCACACACACACTTCACAATATATAGTCATGTGACTTGCCTCTGGGGGGCCCCTCGAGGCATGGGGGCCCCCAGGCAGCCGCCTCCCCTTGCCTAATAGTAGTTACGCCCCTGGTGGAGGCATAACACAACGCACAAACCAAGAGCTAAGCCCAAGTCACCTCAGATACTGCAAAGAATGCCGGGAGGTGACCAACCTGAGCATCACCAGCTGTGGTTGGACTACAAATCCCATCATCCCTGGCTCAAATATGACTGAAGCAGGGGGTGATGGGAGTTGCAGTCCAACAAGCGCTGGAAGGCCTCCCTCCTCTAGCTAGAGATACTAGGAACTGAACTGGAGACCTTCTGCATGCAACGTGGGTTCTCAATCCGAGTGAGAGCCTCGCTCTCTCTGCCGATTTAAAAAAAGCCTCAGGCTCAAAGGAAAGGACCTTCTTAACTTCCTCCTCCAGTTTTCACACACTGCCAGGCCTGCCATATGTCCCAGGTCCAGGAACATCCCTTCGGCGAACAGTCAGATCCAGGCAAGTGAGTCGCAAAAGCAGAGCCTCCCAAACGGTGCTCCTGTCCTCTCTGTAACAAACATAAGTCACAGACAGTGCGGAAAATTCTCCCGCGAAAGTCCTGCTGAAACGGACAGAGTTACTCTCTTCCACAGCTCCCCGCCGCCGATGGGGTGTGTGAGCGCAGGAGAACTTCCCAGCAAATTGTGGGACAGATCTGGGCTGGATGTGTCCGCTTTCCACCCCGTGGCTTTTAATATCAGTCCAAGTTCACCCCCCCCCGCCGAGGGGACCGTGATGGCCAGCCGACCACCCTAGGAACTGATTGCTTCAACCAGCAAATGCAAGAAAAGAGCCGAGCGAAAGTGCTGAATTGCTAGTTTCTGCTGCTTGGGGCAGAATTCATTTCTCCAGCCCCCGGGTGCTCAGGCCAATCTTGCGGGGGGGGGGGGGGGGGCTGCCGCTTTCATTAAGCAGCATAACAGATGTGCCAATAAAGCAATTCCCCCGCGGCCTCCAATTGGCTTGCTCCCTTCCCAGCACACCCTGAACTCCCCATCCAAAAGGTGAGCTTTTAACAAGAGGTCCTCCCAACAAGCATGCATCAAAGACGGCGCTAACAAGGGGGAAGAGGAAAAGCAAACAGGCCTCCAAACTGCGGTGATGGCGGGGGGGGGGGGAATTCCGTTTCCAGAAGAGCAGGAGTTGCGATTGGGAGGGTAGCAGAGAATCATCTCTCTTCTGCCTGTAATTTGCTTCTGGTCAAATTGCTCTCGCTCTCTCTCTCTCCTCTCTTTTAATGAAACGCTCCTCCAGGAAAGGGGCGATTCTGCTGAGGTGACTCTTTTCTGGACCCCAGGGTCCAGCCGCTTCAGAGCCATTAATAGGGAAGGCTGCGAGAGGCTTTGCCACCAGAGCAATTGCAAAAGCAACAGGTGGACAGGCGGAAAAGAGATCCGGGATCCGAGGGAAGGGACGGGAGGGCAGGTCAGCACAAATGGAACCTTTGAAGAGGCAGCATGGTGAAGCAAAGAGGGCGGTGGAGTAGGAATGATGGAGTATAGGATGCTGCCGCATACTGAGTCAGACCCTTGGGCCATCTAGCTCTGTATTGTCTACACAGACCGGCAGCAGCTCTCCAAGGTTTCAGGCAGGCGTCTCTCCCAGCCCTGCCCAGAGGCGCCTGGGAGCGAACCTGGGACCTTCCGAGTGCAAGCATGCAGATCCTGTTCCACTGTGCTGCAGCCCCATTCCCAAGGGGAATATCTTACAGCACTCACAGGTGACCTCCCATCCAAATGCAAACCAAGGCAGACCCTGCTTAGCAAAGCAGTTCATCTGTGCTTGTTGCTACCACAAGACCAGCTCTCCTCCCTGGTTTGCATCTCAACACAGCCATGGAAAACTCACTGGGGGATTCGGAACCATCACTCAAAAGGCTCACCTATGGCACCCCGGTGAGCCACACAGCTGGCTGGTGGGCCACAGGTTCACTTGCAGGTTAGAAGAACTACTAGTGATGCACGCCTTTGGGGGGGAAATGTAGTGAATAAATAGAGCAGGGTGTGGGGGAGAGGCCCCTGGGGATGGGGCAGTCAGGCATTTGACAGGGTCTGGAGACTGGTGCGGGAGACCCTACCCCAATAGGAACATAGGAAGCTGCCATATACTGAGTCAGACCCTTGGCCCATATCGCTCACTATTGTCTACCCAGACTGGAAGCGACTTCTCCAAGGTTGCAGGCAGGAGTCTCTCTCAGCCCTATCTTGGAGATGCTGCCAGGGAAGGAACTCGGAACCTAGATGCTCTTCCCAGATCGGCTCCATCCCTCTTCAGCGGGCAAGTTCCACGGGGACGCAGCAGAAGACACAAGGAGGGCCATCTCCCTTGCTATCCACCTGACACTCTGGACAAGGGGTTCCCAAAGATGCTGTTGGACTACAACTCCCACAATCCCCAGCCACAATGGTCTTTCACTGGGTAAGGCAGAACTTTAGTCAGAACTGGCAAATTCTTCCCAACTCAGATTTTAATCCAAGCTTGGGAAGAATTTTGGAACTTGCAAAATTCAACTCTCCTTTGCAGTGAGCTTTAAGGAGTTCCCAGCGTTTCCCACCCCCACCGCAAGCCTGGCACAAGAGACCACCACTGGCATCTCTCTCATTTTACATTCTACAATCCTCATCTTTAGAAGACTGATCAACCAGTTTAAGGCACTGTGGAGGAGGAAAACAAACAAACCACAGAAGTGACTAGCCCACCGGAATGTCAGGAATGTCTCATGGGCTAGCCATTTGTGATCCGGGCCACCACCGGTCAGAGAGGCTGCAGCAGTTTCCTACAGTGAGCGGGGTGTGTGTGGACTAGATGACCTTCAAGTTCCCTTCCAGCTCCATGATCAGCAAGACCCTGGATCCTCAGAAGGAAAAAGGGAGGGGAGAGAACCAACTTTTGTAAAGCATCCCAGCACAGTCTGGCTGGAGGCGATTATGTTTCACCATAAGGAACCAGGTGAGTATCTGTTTTCAAGCCTGAATTTAAATGGAGACAGGGGAGTAGATACATGCACGTGCATGCATGTGTGCCCACGCACACACACAACACACACACCCCTTAGTACTGCCACTGCTCACATCTGCAGGTGCCGAAAAGCCTCCCGACTCAGGTGTGGCTTTTTCCTACCCCTCTCCTTAAATATCACAGAAGAGCTCATCCCCTTTTACCCACATTAACTCTTCCTGCAGACAGGCCTACAGGGAGGATACCCGGCAATGTCTTCCCTGAGACAGAGATCAAGGAGAACAGAAGGAACGGGAGGTGCTGGCTGGTGCTATCGATTCCCAAATGGCAACGGTATTTATAGCAAGGTTGCCACCCCTAGAAAGGAGAACAGTGCTTATGCAGCAGGGCACGGATGCCACCTTCCTGCTTGGTAAAGACAGACTCAGAAGACACACCGCCCAGGGGCTATGCGGCTAAACTGCTGGCCGTCCAAAGAGCTGGAGAGGCAGGGCGTCCCCCAAGAAGTCAGGAGTGTTTCTACAGGGAGGGGCAGCATTTAACAGAAGGGCATCAGCAAAGGCTTGTCATGATGGAGAGGAGAGCTGGTCTGGTGGTAGCAAGCATGACTTGTCCCCTTAGCTAAGAAGGGCCCACCCTGGTTGCATATGAATGGGAGACGAGAAGTGTGAGCACTGGAAGATAGGGGATGCAGCCGCTCTGGGAAGAGCAAAAGGTTCCAAGTCCCCTCCCTGGCTTCTCCAAGATAGGGCTGAGAAAGATTCCTGCCTGCAACCTTGGAGAAGCTGCTGCCAGTCTGTGAAGACAATACTGAGCTAGATGGACCAAGGGTCTGACTCAGTATATGGCAGCTTCCTCTGTTCCTGTGATAAGACCGTTGGCAAGTTTTCCAAACCTGCTGGCATTCTTTGAAATAGCAATAAGCCAATAATTATGAGCTGCAGCTGAATGTCTCAGAGACCAAGTTCCAAAACTACAGGTCCCCAGTCCAAAGCTGGTCTCTGCCACCGGCTTCCCAGGCAGCCTTGGGCAAGCCAGTCTGTCTCCGCTTTGGACCGCCCCCCCCCCCCATATCTGCAACATAGGGGCAATACCGACCCACCTTTCATGTTGCTGCCCTTACAACAACCTTGCCAGTGTACATGGAGTGCTGTGAGCATTCTACAACCTGACATAAATGCCAAGTATTAATATTTATGACAGCAATAATGTAGTGCATTGCAAGCAAAGTGTAGGCATCTCCCTTCCACTTATGCTACAGTCTTTGGACAAAGCAAGTCGAACTGAATGTGCTTTGCAACAGGTGAGCCAGTAATTAGCATTAATGTGCACACCGGCATCTTCGACCTTTTCAGATTCAAGGCCCACATTCAGCTTCAACCTGCAACACAGGGCTTGCTTTTAAAAGAGATAGAGAGGAAGGGAGGGAGGGAGGGGGAGAGAGAGAGATCCCCTCCAATTCCAGATATGTTATATACCACCAGGGGTTCTCAAACTTGGATCCCCATTGTGGCTGGGGATGGTTTAGTTCAACAAATTATGGGGCCCCCATTTGAGAGCCCCTGGTATATACAGCGCTTCCTTGTCTTTTTCCTAGTCTTAAAAAAAATCCTTTTTAAAATGAAGAAACAGACCAGAAGAAGAACCGCACAACCCTCGTTAAGTCAAAATGCAACTTACCATCTGAAGTTGAATACTGCATAAGTTAAGATCTTTGCAAACCAAAACTTAATTTCAAACAACAATTCTCTCTCTCTCTCAAACACACACTTAAAAAACAAAACAAATCAGGTTTTAAAGAATCCACAAGCACATACTTTGCATATAGCAAGCTTCTGGTTCAATCCACAGCCACAGTCTCTCTGGCTGTAACACTGCAATGATGCCCCAGTCAGTAGAGACGCATTGAGCAAGATCGATCAATGGTCTGACTCATATACCTTTAGACATTCAGTTTGGAAAGCAAACATTACACATTGTTGCCTTTATCATCATTCCCAGTATCTATATACTGCTTTACACACACACACACACACACACACACACACACACACACACACCGCCCCACAAAAAAACCCTGAAAGCAGTTTACATAACAAAAGGAAGGAGGAAATGGTTGTAAGCCTCTCGAGAACAAAGAACCAGAAAAAGAAAGAAACCACTGGAGGGATGCTGTTGGGGAATGAATGGGGCCAGTTGCTCTGTCCACATGGCTCTTGAGTGAAAAAAAAATGTTCTCTAAGCAAGTTCCATAGCAAAAGCAATGAAAAGATGGTTCTCTGCCCCAAAGATATTCCCAATCTAAAATGAAATCCAAGGGAGACACCAGCAATAGCCATTGGAAAGGCCCTGTGTGGGTCTTGGAAAGGGGTGGTCACTCTCCACCAGCTAAACAGAAGAGAACCACCATTTAAAAAAAAAAAAAAAAACCCACCTATTTGCATCTGCTTTATAAAGGTGTATCTTTGCTGTCTCGCTGTAATATATTACTCAAGTCCATATTTCCCGAGAGTACCCCTCCGTATCCAATGCTAGAAATGTTGTTTCCACTGTACCCTCTAAGGTGTGTGCATGTGCACACGCTCACAAGTTTTTTGATGCCCGCTCAATTTTAGATCCCGCTCAGATTGAACCAGGAAGGCCTCACTCCGAATGCACATGTGCGCACACACTGCCTTGATACTGCGTCCCAGAACAAGACTCATTCCACACAGAGATGGGGAAAAACGTAGAGGGAGCACTGGTTAGTTCCCACCCACCTTAAAAAAAAAGTGTGTTGAATTTAAAAGCATGTGTGAATTTCTGTTTCTGCACCAGGCTCTCCAGATCTGCACAATGAGAAGAAAATCTTTGTAGCGTGACAGTCCTCAACAGTCCTCCGAGGTCTGTGGGGTGGCTAACACAACCACCTCCACCACTCAACCGTTGAAGCATCAAGCAATAACTGGCACATGCGGCATCTCACACCCAGGTCTTGCACCCACGTTCACCCTGCATCACCTCCAACACAATGCCTTTCAGGAGTCTGTTCACACACACTTAGTGGCTACTCCGAAAGTGTCAAGAAGCTGTGTGTGTGTGTGTGTGTGTGTGTGTGTGTGTGTGTGTGCATCCAAGTCAGCCTCCTGAGACCTCGGCCATCTGAAATGGAATTCAAAGCATGAGCACCTAGCTTCCGTAACTTCATGGGACACTAAGGGCAGAAAATGGTCCTATTTGCATCGCCCTGTATTGGTAGCATTGACATCATAATAGATATAATCTCCAGGCCACAGAAGAGCAGAATTCTTCCTTCCACATTCAAGGAGCAAAGGCAACTCTTAACCGCTCTTGACTGGGCAGAAATTTTGTTACGCTTGGGAAGTTTGCTCCCAGCCCTGCCACACTACTAATCTCTTGCTGGGATTTCTCATTTTCTAGCACAATATTTGCAAACAACTAACTAAACAACTCTGGGGACATACACACAATGCAGTCTCTCCCTTTTCCTGGAAGGGAGGGAGGAGGGAGGGAGGGAAGCCATTCCCAAAGGCAAGGAAGCCAGCAAACCTCCAGCCACCAGCATGCCAGGCTGGGGTTGGGGGCTTCTCCCAGACACCTTTCCGTTCAGATGCTCCTCCAATCAGCCCCTCCCTCAGAATTGGCTTGCCTCCAGCCTGGAGTGGCTTTTTATTGTCTACAAGCAGCTTGCCTCAAGCCAGGGACTGCTGGTGACTCTTCAGAAGAAGACGGCACCTGACGGAGAAGCAAGAGGTGCTCACAGAAGAGGCAGGGTGTGACCCAGCTGGGACCAGCACATAGGGAACAACCTGATCCCAAGACAGACCCCTGGTCTATCTAACTCACATTGTCTATAACAATTTGAGGTATTTGAGGGCCCGCCTGCTCCCAAGGGTTGCTGCCCGCTTGACGAGGACATCTGAGGGGGCCCTGCTCTGGATGCCGACAATGAGGGAGGCCCGGCTGTTGTGCACTCGGGACAGGGCCTTCTCTGTTGCTGCTCCTAGACTCTGGAATGCTCTCCCAGTGGCCATTCGTTCCTCAGACTCCATCATGGCTTTTAGAAAGCTTGTAAAGACTTGGCTTTTTACCCAGGCTTTTACATAATCGTTTTTACTGCTGCTTCTGTGTGTTTTTACCTGTTGTATTGTTTTTATGCCTGTTTTTGTATGTTTTTTATATTTTTTAGTTTGATGTTTTTATTGCCTTTTTATTGTATGTTTTAACTTTTGTAAACCGCCTTGGGGTTGTCTTTTAACGAAAGGCGGTATATAAATGTAAAAATAAATAAATAAATAAATAACCAGAGTTCATATTGGTTTGTCCTTTGTTCCCTTTCTGTGGTTAACAGCAGGCTGTGGGTGGAGGGAGAGAACAGCTCTTCCTTCAAAATGCTCACACACACACACACCGCAGCTGCTTTTAAGCAAAGCATGAGACATCAGACTATCCAGTCACTGATCTCCTGCTCTCTCTACCTTGGCCCCCCTCCCACAATCAAGGACTGCTCCTACACTTAATACCCCTCTGCTGGATGCTTTCCAGCATAGCTGCTCAACAGCAGCAAAATGCCTCTGTTCAGGCAAGTCACATTCGAAGCGTAAGCAGCAGGGGGAGCCGTCTCACGGAAACTAACAACCCGGAAAAAAAAGCAACTTCTTTACGCCAGATATACGACGTCCTAGCTCTATATCGCAGCGATTAAATCCGAAACAAGGCATTGGCAATGTGAACGGCACCCTGCTGTCTGCTTAGGGACTGCGGTATCACAATGCAGGAAGTGTGGAAGCACACTTCCGAGATACAACGTGACCCCGTTGCAGGGTGTAATCTGGAAAGCGCCCCGGCGGGCAGCAATTTCCTGACCATCTCGGCCAGGAAATGTGCCTTGGGTCAAAGATTCTCCCATCCAGATGTTGCCCTTTATTGCTGAAGGGATATTGGGACAGTTAGTGTATGATTTCTCAGCCTTACCAGCTTGAATCAATTCTTCTGACATTAGCTAATTTGGTTAGGGGGATCCTCGGCCCAGGACATCCAGGACTTAAGATTGCATCCACATTCACAGGAAGCCCAGTGCCAGTTCTCCCCGTCAAATACGGTTACTTCATTTTTCTGGAGCACAGGAACATAGGAAGCTGCCTTCTACTGAGTCAGATCATTGGTCCACCTAGCTCAGTATTGTCTTCACAGACTGGCAGCAGCTTCTCCAAGGTTGCAGGCAGGAGTCTCTCCCACACCCAGTCCTATATTGGAGATGCCAGGGAGGGAACTTGGAACCTTCTTGCTCTTTCCAGAGTGGCCCCATTCCTGAAGGGAAATACCTTATAGTGCTCACACATGTAGTCTTCCATTCAAATGCAACCAGGGCAGACCCTGCTTAGCAAAAGAGGACAATCCATGCTTGCTACCACAAGACCAGCTCCAAACACCCAAACAGAAAACATTAAGCCGGCAGGGTTATCTCACCTGGGTATTGCCTTCCCAGGAGATACAGCGTCTTTTGAGTCAGGGATTCTCAAACTTGTGTCCCAGATGCTACTGTACTACAATTCCCATCATCCATAGCTACAACTGCCTTCAGTCACTGTGGACGTTGTGCGTCGTAGTTCAGCACCTGGGGATGCTGGAGTACCCCTGCTTTAAGGGCTATCAAACTATGGATTAAGCCAGGGCTGTACCATTTTGGCCTTCCAGCTGTTGGACTACAACTCCCATCACCCCTGACTATTGGTAACTGTGGATGGGGATGATGGGAGGTGTAGTCCAACAACAGCTCGGGGCGGGGGGTGGGGCAAAGTTGTGCAGCCCTGGATTAAGCTCTTGAATACAGATGGGGATAGAAACTAGAGATGTAAAATTTCTGGAAATTTTGAAGTCATGGGGGGTTAGGGTTGTGTGTGTGTGTTTATAAAAAATGGAAATGTTGGGAAAAATTGAAAGATATCCAATACCTTTTTCTAGCACCCTTTATGGATCTAAAGTCACATGGTTTCCTTAGGAGCATTTATTATATATAACTTTATTTGCTCATAACATTGATCATGTTTGGTATATTACATTTAGAAGCACTGTGTCACGATCAGTAGTTTCTGCTGCTTCTGAGCCTTCATTTTCATCACCTTAATGACTTACGACAACTGAATTGCTTGTATTGAGACAAGCCTCTCTTCCCTTCACATGCTCCTTTATTTCTTGACCTTGTATATTTCCAAACATAGACCATGCTATATTCTTTCAATTGCCATAGAAGATGGGAGGAATCTGAAGCAAGCCAGAATCCTGGAAGAGCAAAGGACAGAACACCTTTCCTTATATGAATATATCCGAACACCTTTTCTTCAATATTTTATTCGTGACTCCAAAAGAAAATATTTTATAATCCAATTTTTCAGGTGGTGGTGGGGACAAATCCATCCTTCAGAAAAACACACACAGAAGAAACCTGCCCCCCACCCCAAGGTTTTCTGGGTTTCCCCCCTGCACATCCCTCTATAAAACATCTGGCTGGAAAAATATACTGTCCCAGGGCTGAAAACCGCCAATATGGGGAAGAAATCACAATGGCTCCATCTGCTGTAGGGACAGACAGGGAAAGAATAAGGCCAGATGTACCACTCACAATGAGCATTAGTACCATGAGAAGAGTTAAAGTAGAAACAAAGTCTTTCAGAAACCGAATACACCACCCGACACCCAACCACACGTGGAATTCTGAGCGGGCATAATGGGAAGAGATCAGTAGCAATCAGTGCGCCATATTTCCATTTGCATATTTGTAGCTCCTACTCAATCTACTTATCCTGGCTAAAATAACCCAGTTAGGAGAGGCATCGGGGGCCGGGGCGGAGAGGAGAAAACCAAACACAGAAGGGGAATCAGCACACCTGCACTTTGATTTATAGCCTTCCTGATTTTCTCTCAACGCTGCCGCAACCCTGATGCGCAAAGAAGATGAGCTCTCTAATTAGGTGGAAAAGTGGGCAAATCTGTTCAGATTTTGCACAGCACTCCAGCCCCCCCCAAAAAAACCCCCAAACCCCTCACAAATTAACGTGATCTCTCTAGCACCCCACACAGGAGCGTCCTGAAGTTCGCCGGCCTGATGGCCCCTCTTTTGCGGGGCGTAATTACCCTTCCTGCTGAACCCAAGAAACCCTGCCACCCAGCGCTATTGACTCGCAGCTCATCAGTGCTTTTGTGTGCTTTACAACACAATTAGAGGCCCAGGCTGCTCGCCACTAACCCAATCACTCTTCATTCCGGAGCTCCCTGGCGCGCACACTCACCCGGCCGTCTCCCTTCCGAAGGCCCAGCTTGATGAATGGTGCTGTCTTCCTTCGGCTCTTGCCAAGAACGCAAGTTTGTTAATTTCATTAACAAATTCAGATGAACATTGTATGAGGCATGCCTTGTTTGGTGGGGTGGGGAAGTGGGGGGGGGGGTGAGAGGGCAGCAAGGGAGTAGCCCAACATCTCCTGGTTTAAATAATAAGCAGCATTTATACAGCAGATTTTTTAAAAATCAGATTTTTTAATATAAAATCTACAACAACCCTGCAAGGTAGCTCAAGCTTATAAAGACTTAGATGTGAGGCGTGGTTGATGGCAGATAGCCAAGGCTACCCAACAAGTTTATCGCTAGCCAGGGTCCTCCCAACTTACACGATTTGCCACCATATATTCATACAAGAAGTCGGGCATAAAAACGAACCAAGGATTCTGGGATTTACAGGAAGCTGCCTTATACAGAGTCCAAACCTTGGTCCATCAAACTCAGCATTGTCTGCCTTGACTGGCAGCTGCAGCTCTCCGTGGTTTCAGGCAAGAGTCTCTCCCAGCCTGACCTGGGGATGCTGCCAAGGATTGTACGCAAAGCAGATACTCTACCACTGAGGTGCAGTCCTTCCCTAAAAAGGGGTCTTTCCCAGCCCTACTTGCAGGTGGCAGGGATTGAACCTGGGACCTTCTGGGAGGAGAGCTGGCCTGGTGGTAGCAAGCAGGACTTGTCCCCTTTGCTAAGCAGGATCCACCCTGGTTTGCATTTGAATGGGAGACTACATGTGTGAGCACTGTCAGATATTCCCTTTAGGGAATGGGGCCGCTCTGGGAAGAGCATCTTCTCCAAGAAAGGGCTGAGAGAGATTCCTGCCTGCAACCTTGGAGAATCCAATGCCAGTCTGTGTAGACAAGACTGAGCAAGCTGGACCAATAGTTTGACTTGGTATATAGCAGCTTCCTATGTAAAGAAAATAAGAATATGCAGAACAGCCATGCTGGATCAGGCCCAAGGCCTATCTAGTCCAGCATCTTGTTTCCCACAGTGGCCCACCAGATGCCTCCGAGAAGTCCACAGGCAAGAGGTGAGGGCATGCCGTCTCTCCTGCTGTTGCTCCCCTGCAACTGGGATTCACTGGAGGTGGCCTATAGCCACCAGACTAATAGCCATTGATAGCCCTGTCCTCCAAGAATTTGTCTAAGCCCCTTTTAAAGCCATCCAAACTCGTGGCCATCACCACAGAGAATCCCATAGGTGAATTATGTGCGGTGCGAATAGACGCTCTGTAGTTTTTATATATGGGTTTTATACACACAATTACATTTTTATTTTGACAGATGTGGTTACCAATCCAGAGTCTTCAGGAGTGGAGAGAAACAGCCGTCAAGCAAGAAAGCTGGGACTTGAAGGATTGGAACTGGCCAAGGAGTTTCAAAGAAAAATCTTAGACAGAAACATCCAACTTCCTTGCCCCTGAACCAAAGATGAAACCACAGTTTGGGGCGTGTGTGTGTGTGTGTGTGTGTGTGCGCGCGCGCAATCTGGACTATTTCAACCCTTCCAGAGAATTAAACTGAGGTGGTTTTAGGCAACTATTTCCTGATTTTTATATAGGAATTTCTAGATCAAGAAGTGCTACTGGGCACGACACCTAGAAGTCCATTTATCATCCCCCACCACCCCTCTGCTACGGAAGGCCATATACTGAGTTCATGACAATGGTGGGAGGGAGCAGAACCAGCAGTTCCTCAACTCAGAGCGCATACCTCTCCCACACCAAGATTATCTATCTATCTATCTATCTATCTATCAAATTTGTATACGGCCCCAAAATTTCGTCTCTGGGCGGTTTACAATAACATAAAACCAGATTAACACATATACAAAAACTTAGAAACAGTTTAACAATTTAAAAATCACCAGAAATTAAAAGCCAAAAATATTAGGGAGCTGAGAAAGCTTGGGCAAAAAGATGGGTTTTCAGGCGTTAGATGGGTTTTCAGGTGTGCACAACCTGTGTCCAAAATCCAGCCTTGACGTCTAGGAAACTCAAAACAGCAACCAAAGCATAGAGTATTTTAGTGTACAGAGCCCTTCTATTTGCAAAGGCAAACCAACACAACGTACGCAAAAGCCTCCATTCTGAAGAAATATTTGCAGCCTGAAGACCACAAGGAAAAGCCAAACAGGGGGACTACAACTCTCCCCAAACACTGGAGCCTTAGCTAAGGCGTTGTTTCAATTGATTGTTTATTTACATTATTTATATCTTGCCTTTTCAAAAAGCACAAGGTGATTTGCAACATTCAACACAAACACACACACACACACACACAGTAGTTTTGCAGAATACAAATACGCACTCTCAATATCTCTCTCTTCCCCTTCCCCAGCACATTGCATAGATAAGGAACTTAAAATTTTCTCAAGATACTGTATTTCATTTTTTACAGGGTACTATAGGACAGCATGGACCGAGAGAGAGAGAGAGAGAGAGAGAGAGAGAGAGAGAGATGATCCAGAACCGAGAGCAAGTTGAATCTGGACTCATGATGTTACCAAACCAGAAGTCGGATTTTCATTTAAATTTTAAGAGGAAAGCAAGCCCCAGCCTTCTTACTGCTGTCAACAGGGAGAATGCTGTCGAATGCCATGCCCCCAGTGACTTGCAGTCCTTGGAGAACATTGCAAAATATTTTTTATTTTATTATTTTATTATTTATTATTATTATTATTATTATTATTTCTATCCCGCTCATCCTCCAAGGACCCCAGAGCAGTGTACATGGTTATGTTTACCCTCACAAAAACCCTTTGAGGAAGGTTAGGCTACACCCAGCATACTATATACTGGGTACAGAGACCTATATCCAGTCTCAAGTAGTTCCACAAATCACCTATAACTCAGCAGCCACTTCCATAGATCCCTCTCTAAAATGCAATTTAAATTTTGTCCAGTGTTCTTCCACTCTCCTGATAGATGAACAGGAGAACAGTAGCTCCCGCTCAGCCTTTTATTAGCTTGAATGTTTATTATAAATGTGAAAGCAAAGGGGGAATCACCACAATAATATATTTCCATTTGCTTCCCAAACTACCTTGAAATCAAACTCCTCCCCATTTTTTTAGAAAAGATCTTGACTGTCTTTGGACTGTGCTTTAAGGCTGCAATCCTAACACACATTTACTAAGGCGTAAGCCCCACTAGGTACAATGGGCTCCACTTCTGAGTAAACACACAGAGAATTGCACTGTCAAGCTTCAAGATGACATATATTTACTCCCCAGTAAACCCCTCTGAATACAGAGCCCAGGAAACATGCAAAAAATCAGACGGAATGCCTACAGAATCAAATTAAATCTCTCGTCAAGCCTGCCTCGTCTTGCAGTGTGAAAGAGATTAAGAGTTAAACCTCTTGTTTCCTCCGATGTAAATTAAACTAAGGAGCCGCTCTCTAAAGCCCATCGCTTGCATTAACATAAACAGCATTAGCTCAAGTTCTAAGTAGACTTTTCACCAATTGCTTCCTTAGTTGATCCTTAGTGCTTATTTTTTACAGTTCATAATGCCAAGAGGAACTTTTATGCAGAGGAAAGAGACTCTTTGTGAAGAGTCTTTGTGAAGAGACCCAGGAGCAGCTATGGTTTTGGCTCTTGGTCTCAGGCTAAGAGCCTGTCAAATCCTCTTGTTTGAACAGTCAAACAACTTTTTCACATTCTAAGCAGGAAGCCCATCCTCTTCCATCCAAAAATGGAAAGGCGGGATCTCTTTCCCAGGACTAATGGGTTACATCTGAAATCTGCAAATACAACATACCTTTTAAAACAACAAAGATAAAAGGAGAGATTCACACAAAAGGCAGCATTGAGAAGCTACAAAGAAACCGGCAGCTCCATAGTTGTGGGAACTAATCTTCATAAAGCATTAACTGGTGAAAATGAAAGCTTAGGAGATGCGAAAAGTAGCTTAAAATATAAATAATCAATCAAAAAGAAAGAGAGAGGCAATCTTGGATGTTCAGAAGTTTTGAGCCATATTTCTACAATAATATACCCAATGCAATGTATAAAACCAAAAATCAGAGAAATGAGATCAACAAAGAGATGGGAGGAGATTGTTTGCTTTAAATAGGAGCCTCTTCTTAGGATCAGACCAACAGCCCATCATGCAAACAATTCTGTTTCCACAACAGCAGTCAGCCAGAAGCCTCTAGAAGCTCGCAAACAGGGCAGGGAAGTGATGGCTTCCCTCTATTGTTCAACTTCAGTAGGTGGTATTCACAGGTATACTGCTTCAGTAGATGGAGGCTCCATTTCTTAAGCATAGCTAATTGCAGCGGATAGACTCATCCTCCCGTGAATGGGATCTAACCTTTGAACACACACCTTAGGATATGTTTTATTTACACATGTATTTATCAATCATATTTATATACTGCCTGATATATACATCTCTATTTCTATCCTGCTCTTCCCCAAGAAGTGTACATGGTTATGTTTATCCTCACAACAACCGTGTAAGGTAGGTTAGGCGGAAAGAGTTGCACAGAGTCGCCCAGTGAGTTTCATGGCTGAACAGGGATTTGAACTCAGGCCTCCCTGGCTCTAGTCCAACACTCTAACCACTACATCGTGCTGGCTCTCCATATTCCATAAGTTAACGGAATGAAGCAGTCCAGTCTTTTGACAGCCTTGAATCTACTGTGCATCAGTTTCAGATGGTGAATTTGACTTCTAGTATACTCCTGTGTTCTACCAAAGACAACCACAGGCTTCTGTGGGTGCCAGGAGTCAAAATCAACTTGAGGGCACACTTTACCTTTTATGGCACAGTGGGGAAGTAACTTGCCTAGGGAGCAAGAGGTTGCCGGTTCCAAGCCCCGCTGGTATGTTTCCCAGACTATTGGAAACACCTCTATTGGGCAGCAGTGATATAGGAAGGTGCTGAAAGGCATCATCTCAAACTGTGAGGGAGGAGGCAATGGTCAACCCCTCCTGTATTCTATCAAAGACAACCACAGGGCTCTGTGGGCAACCAGGAGTCAGCACCAACTCGATGACACACTTTACCATACCTTTATATTACAGAGGAGTTGTTCTGTTTTTTAAACCGCTACCATGTTCCCCCACCATGTTCTCTAAGCCAGGGGCCCACAATCTTGGTTACCCCAGATGTGGCTGGACTACAACTCCCATCATCCCCGGTGAAAGGGCCAAAGGGATGACAGGAATTGTAGGCCAACAACATCTAGGGACGGAAGCTTGGGAACCTCTCAACTAAACTCAACCCCAAAGCCTTTAGGTTCTCCCTATAAAGAAGATACTCCAATACCGTTGTCATTTTCAAGGGTCCCTTTCTGTAACTGCCCCAGCTCTCGTGAGGTTGAGTGGCATACCTGCCCCATGAGAAAACGAAGCCATTAAACTGGGCATTTGGGGGTGGTTTAGAGCAGGGGACAGCAGACTCTGAGCCTGAAGGCTCTACTCTGGTTTTCAATAGAACCTCAGGTGCCTTCTACCGAGTCAGACCCTTGGTCCATCCTGCTCAGTATTGTCTACCCAGACTGGCAGCGGCTTCTCCAAGATTGCAGGCAGGAGTCTCTCCCAGTCCTATCTGGAGATGCTGCCAGGGAGGGAACTTGGAACCTTCTGCATGCAAAACAGACGTTCCGGGGAATGTACTAAAATGAATTATTATTATTATTATTATTAATTCAATGTCCACTGAAAAGCTCTGGTTCCTTCCAAAGGGCCACGGAATGCAATGAATTTTCAAATGGCCAAATGCAATGCATCCCATGGCGATTCGGAAGGAGGATCGTAGGAAGTTACCTTCTACAGATTCAGACCCTTGGTCCACCTAGCCCAGGATGGTCAGTATTACTCTGACTGGCAGAGGTTCTCCAAGGTTTCAGAGAGTCTCTCCCAGCCCTACCTGGATCTGGAGAAACTGCTGCCTGTCTGTGTAGACAATACTGAGCTAGATGGGCCAAGGGTCTGACTCAGTATATGGCAGCTTCCTGTGTCCCTATGAGATGCTTCCAGGGAGTGAACCTGGGACCTTCTGCACGTACCATCAGCAGCAGAGCTCAATGCAAAATGGGGGCTCAGGAGGTGGCACGGCAGCAAATACAGCCTGCACCCCATGAGCCATACAGTGGGATAACCCGCAAAGGCATCCGAGTCAAGGATTCAACTACAAGACACCAAAACCAGCCGGCAAAGCTGCACACACATCTGGTCAGAGGCAGACCAGTGAAATATTCCCCTTTTCCACAAGTGACAAAACATCAAGATAGAGGCCAGGGGCAGGAAACACTAAGAGCAATTAGCAAAGACCAGCCAAGGGTTTTGCTTTTAAAATTGCACCGGCACTTTTTAAAAGTCCCATTTTACAGATAGGGAAATGGAGGTGCGGAGATACAGAGTTAGCCTATGAAATGGGCATGGAAGTGTGCTGAGGGCATTAGCCTGACAATCGCTGCCATTATTCAATAAATGAGAATCAGAAACCCTTGCTGATCTACAAGTCACACAGGAATCCAGCAGCAAATCTACCTACTGCCCGCCTCTGGTTTAGAGCACATTTCTGGAGGCGCTGAGACTGCAAGTGGTGAGAGTGTGCAAGGACTGACTGGAGAGAGAGAGATTCAAAAGGATTCTGGTTAGGAGCAGGGAAATCCGAGCTGGAAAAAAGTAAAAACCCAAAGAATCAAATCGGTGTAGAATGGGATGGCAAGAGAAGTGTGCCAGCTACCCTGGTTTTCCACTGGGATGAATGGTCTACACTGTGTAGCCTGGGATGATAGGAAAATAAAGAAGAAGAAGAAGAAGAAGAAGAAGAAGAAGAAGAAGAAGAAGAAGAAGAAGAAGAAGAAGCAGCAGCAGCAGCCAGTGTGGTGTAGTGGTTAGAGTGTTGAACTAGGACTGGGAAGAAACGGAGTTCAAATCCCCGTTCAGCCATGAAACTCACTGGGTGATTCTGGGCCAGTTACTTCTCTCTCTGTCTAACTTACCTCACAGGATTGTTGTGGAAAGAAACACACCTCTGGGCTCCTGGAAGGAAGAGTGGGGTCCAAATGTAGTAAATAAAAGTAGTAAATAAAAACAAGTTGCAATTCACGAAGTATCTCTGGGTGCACAAGTTTGAGAGACACCTAAATCCTAGATTACAGGGATCATTCTGCTACAGCCATTCTTGTGACACACTTTTGGCCCTATTCTTCAGGACAGGAGAATTTTACTTGAGGAGACCCACAAGGGAATTCTTTAGGTCTACAGTCCAACAGGAACCAGCTGAGCAGTAACTGAAATCATGTTACTTGCCTTTCAAAGTATTGCATCACGAGACAATACAGCAGACAAGTTTCCAAACAGCCTCACAAAGTAAACAGAAAGAGGGGGGATGCCAATCCAGACGTGACAAAGAGAAAAACCAAAATGATGTAGCTGGACTGCAGCGTCTTGTTGACCTAACTGAGTTCGAATGGACATTCTGCGTCACGGGCATGGCTGAAGCGCAGCAGCCTTTGATGTTAACTCACTGTCGGAGCCTTCAATAAAGCCACATTTCCATCCACAATTGAAGTTTCCTCTTCTGTGGTTTTTACTTAGAAGCCCTGACCAGACTATTTTTGTACAGAGGATTCTGAAGCAGAGCATGCAATCAGGGTTGTCCCCCAAGGCACAAAGGTTGGGCCAAAGCACCCTTTTCCAAAACAGCATCCTCGACCTCAATGCACAGAGGAATATGGAAGCGTTACTAGGAACCACCGCCATTAAATCCCTGCTCAAGCCAACCACAGAACAGAGAACAACAGAGGGGGAAAGGACTTCACTGGCTGAAACTAATGCAGGAATAGAATCACTTCTCCTTTAAAAAGGGAGGTGCACATGTACTTTAGTACCGAGCGCAGGGCATGCCAAGATGGTCACACACCAGTGAAGCAGAGAGAGAGTGTTCCATTTCACAGGCTCTTTCCCTTACGCTCTATGTAGTGATGAAGAAAAAGTAGTTAGTACACCCCAAACACAATGCAGATCTGGGAAATGGAAAGGGGGGGAAATGCAGTGGGGCGCCAAGATTAAAACCCAGAGAAAGAGCTTTGCATTTAAGATGGGGTTGCATCCTGCAAAGGAAAAGGACTTTTGAAGGGAGTGGCCGGAAAGTCGGTGGAAAGGAAGCCAGGATGCAGGGAAGGAGGCAGAAGCAGAGTGACCAACTCCGTTGGGCCCGACTGAAAGAAAGAAAGAACCCCTCTCTGCAGTGGATCTCAGCTTCACAGAGCAGATCCCCTAATCCAGACCTCGCCTCTAGGACACCCCACCACTTCATGTCTTCCTGAAAGGTGTCTGGCCAGCCTAGGATGTGTGGAGAGCCGGTGAAGACTACACGGCAAATATGCATCTGTGGACTCACAAGGACGGCACAAAGGCTTTCCCGGCTAGTCCTCGGCACCCGAGTATGGAGAGGTAGCCTGCTTCTGTACAAGGAGGCTCCCTTTAGCCAGGAGCAGGCAACCTTGGCTCTCCAGCGGCTGCTGAATGGCGGGGGATGGTGGGAGTTGTAGTTCAGCAACAGCTGGAGAGCCAAGATCACCTGCCCCTGCATTTAGGGGTCGTGCTCAGTACCAACCTCCACCCGCAAACATTCTGGGAAGAGAGGTGCCCAGAAAACAAACTCTCTGATATCGTCATTGTTGTAGAGATGCTGGCTGTGGTCGCTGATGATAACACTCTCTGATATAATCACAGTTGCAGAGTACTGCTGTACTCCACCAGTAGCGGCACATCCAAGCCGGGGGCGGTCGCCAAAGGAGGCTGCCCGGGTTGCTCCTCTCTCCTCTGTGCTGCCTGCAGGCCGGTCATTCATCAGGAAGAGCCGTGCAGTTAACCGTGCAGCTCTACCTGACGAATGGCCAGCCTGCAGGCAGTGCAGCGCTGGGGTGGGGCGGGAGAGAGAAGGGCAACCTCTGCTGCCTGCTTTGGCGCCCCTTTTAGAACAAGCCCCGACTGCACTCCATACATGCTCAGGAGCGCCTTCTGCTCTTTATCGCAACTTCACGTGTCCCAAGGCTGGCTGCAGCCCTGGAAAATGAGTCCTCGGGCAGGAGGGCGGGGGCACTCCTGAGCTCAGAGCCCCGCCGTCAAATCCTGGCTAAAATTAAGCAGGGGGTGGTGAGAAGAGCAGGACCCTCAGGAACGGCACCATCCACATAACCCAAAATGTGACGCCCCCACAGGGATCTCTGGGTGTCAAGAAGGTCTATAGTCCTTCGGGAGGAGCGGAGGCATTTGCGGCATGTTCCCTTTCTGGCTAAAATGCCAAATCAATGCGTCTCTAATGACCTCAGCTCCAGAATGCAGAACTGGTTAAATGGGGCCAGTTGTTTGGAGATCGGAGCTGTGGGGGCTGTCCTTGGCTACAGCCCCCAAGAAGCACAGCTAGGTCCTAATCTGCTGAGAAGACCTCAGAGTTGTGGCCCTTTTTCCATGGCTGGTGCCAAAGAAAACCTATTAGGCGGTGAGTGGACCTAACTTGGCAGTTCAGATTAAAGGAGCAGCCGGCCTGCATCACAAGAGCTGTACAAATGCAGCCCAAAGTTAGACTTTGGTGCCGCCGAACTGCCTTTGCTCCCCTTCATTCCTCCCGACCCTAATCTCACCCTCACTATCAACCCCTTGACTGTAAGCTCCTCAGGGCGGGGGGCTTAGCTTTTGTGCAATATTACTTAGCAAAGCACCCAAGAACCAGAGGGATGTTTTAAGAAGACTCCATTCTCCTGCTTTCAGATCCCACTCGTGAGCGAGGGGCTTGGTCACGCACACACATACCCGAACATGCACTGTGAGGTCCCAATCCACCATCTGGAAACTCATTAAGCGGATGGAAGAAAAAGCAGGGAGAGAGCTTTGAGAAGGCGAGTTGATAGAGCTGGTGGCCACAGATCATGGCGCACGGGCCAGGGTTTTCTCAAGGCCACCCACATCCTAACTATACACTTCCCAGTCTGGTTTCATATCTGCAGTCACCACAAGAGAAAAGAATCCCCACCCCTAACATAGGAAGCTGCCATATACTGAGTCAGACCATTGGTCTATCTAGCTCAGTATTGTCTTCACAGACTGGCAGCGGCTTCTCTGAGGTTGCAGGCAGGAATCTCTCTCAGCCCTGTCTTGGAGATGCTGCCAGGGAGGGAACTTGAAGCCTTCTACTCTTCCCAGAGTGGCTCCATCCCCTAAGGGGAATATCTCACCGTGCTCACACATCGAGTCTCCCATTCATATGCAACCAGGAGGGACCCTGCTTAGCTAAGGGGACAAGTCATGCTTGCTACTACAAGACCAGCTCTCCTCTCCCTAAGAAACAAAGGAGGCCAACCCATTTGCCATTCTTTAGCCATCCAGGCTGCAAGTGCACCTTGTGCTCAGTTACAGGCAATTAATCCAAATGAAGTTATTTTGGCTACAGGGTGCAGCAGTGGATGGTCCAGGAGAGTAGCAGATGGGAGGTCACTGCACGTCTTAAAGCAACCTTTAAATTTCAATTTTGAATCTACAAGGAGAGCTGGTCTTATGAAAACAGAAATATGCTCAATACATAAAATAAATATGGCAGCTTCTTATGTTCCTATATTCCACCCTAGGTCGGGGCGGGGGGAGGCAGGGGAAAGTGGAGTTGCTTTCTCCCATCCATCCATCCATCCATCCGAGTACTCTCTCCACTATCTGACAACAGCTCACCAGGTTTCAGACAGTGAAGGATCTTTCCAACCACTACTTGGAGATGCTGCCAGGGACTGTCTGTCTATCCTGCATCCACCAGCTGAAAATTATTGGGACAGGACTTCAGATCCAGACAGATAAGGCGCAAGAGCCAGAAAACAGGCAAGACCGCACTCCTTCCTGACCCAACAGCTATGCAAGCTTCCGCATTACACAGAACCCGCACCAAGTTGCAAAGGACAGAACAGCATTGCTAGGCGATCAGGCAAGTCACACATGCAAGATACTTTCCAGGCCTTTTTGCACAGATGCACTTTTTCAATTAACTGCAGCACCAACTTGCATGTATGTGTGAATGCACCATCACCCATATTTAACATAGATTTTAAATATCCAATAATTCCTCCACAGTTGTAGGCTTGAATTTTGATGCTCCACATGTAGACTCCACCCTTCTTCCAAGGAGCTTAGAGAACCATACGTGGGGGCTACCCCGTTCTATCCCGAACAACATTCTAGCAAGGTAGGCCAAGCACATGCAACTATGCTGCATCACTCCAAGAGCTTCTCTGCCACGAAGATTCAAACCCCAGTCTCCCCTCTCCAAGCCCAACACAGGACCACAGGAGTTTCTAAACTTGGGTCCCCTCGAGGACTACAACTCCCATCATCCTCATCCACAATAGCCAAAGCCCTATTGTTTGAGAACCCTGGCTCTATCATCTCTGCTCGTGCCTCCAGTGCAGTACTTTCTTTGCTATCAGTATTCAGCTGCTCACAGAGCTACCAGTCACCCAAGGTGGAGAAATCAAGGCACGGGTGAATCAGCCCCTGGAGAAGATGGGATGATGACAAAACAGACCCGCCAAGCCACAAAGATCTCAGGGAGGCGAATATAATGGAACTGCAGAACTGAGTGAGAGAGAGAGCGAGCCAGGATCTGTCCCGTACCCTTTCCCGAGAGCCAGGGAGTCGAAGAGAAGCTGGATCTCGGAAAGAGAGAGCCAGCCCTGACTTGCCTTGTTTAAGGAGAGGGGGGCAAACTTTGCCCATCCCCAACTGATCGAAATGCACAGAGCTGGGAGGCACCTCAGAGCTCTTCAAGTCCACGCCGCGGCTGGATCCAAGTTGTGGGGCTTGGCAGAAGCGAATTGGCTGGACGGGTTTGCTTCTTCACTTCGCGGACCCTGAGGAGGAGCTGCAAGACAGGAGGAAGGGGGCCCCTGCTGCCTTCTCCTGCCCCAGGCGTCCTGCTCGTTGCTGCCGCTAACCCGCTTCGGCAAGCGGAGCGGAGCGGAGCGGAGCTTCGATCTGTTGTTGGGGGTCTTCTTCTTCCCCGGGGGCGCAACTGAAGCACACGGGCTAAAAGCAAGGATTTCGCGACTCCCGGGGCCCCCGCTCTCAAGGGATCGGATCGGGCCCAGCCTTGAAAGGGCTCTGCGCTGCGCATCGTGTGTGGCAATGCCCTCCTGGGCTTCAAAGACACCCCCTCTGCCCCCCACCCCGCATCCCCAAAGCATCTTTACTTATTTCGCGTCGAAACGGTCCACGGGCGAGAAAGGTTGCTCGTTTGGCAACCTGGCGCGCCTTGGTTCATGTTTGCGTCTTTCTCCACTCCTGGAGAAAAAGCCAGGCACACAGCCCGGTCTTAGCCGCGTTGACTCGGAAGGAAGTCTCAAGGAAGACGGCGGACCTCTCGGAAGTCAGGGTCCCCCCAGCCTGCAACATTGCACCGCTTCCCCAAGCCTCAAACCGCAGGAAGACGAGCGAGGACCCCGCGGTGCGTCTTAATTCTCCTGCGAGGAAGACCCCTCTACCCGGGGGCGGGGGGGTTCCAAATTTTGAGCCAAGCGCTGGGCCTTTGGGATGGATCAGGTGGCTCACCTTGAATGGAGGTGCTGATTAGTCGCCCAGACACACCTCTCGCTTATTGGCTGGCAAAGATGGGGGATCGGGTCGCTTTGGGGGGCGCACGGCTAAGGTGGGGGTCTGGAGGGGCACACAGTACTCACATGAACGCGTGATAGATGAACGCCCAGCCTCGGGGTCTTTCCAGCACGTTGTAAAGACAGTTCTGGAGCCGGCGGTAGCGCTTGTGCGACGCGGATCGGGCCCCGGAGCCCCCCGGGGGAGCCGGCAAGGGCGTCCCGAGGAGCCCCAAGCGCCTGGGACTGCCGGCGGGAGCGGCCCCCTCGCTCTTCTCCGTCTGCACGGCGGTGAGAGCGACGAACTCCACCGGCTGGGCTTCGCAGCCGCCTGGGACGGTCGGCGGAGAGAGCATGGAGTTGGACCGATCCCCGCCGGGCACCCCGGCCATGGCGCTAGGCGCAAAGCGGGGGCGCTCACGGCATGGAGAGGGGCGAGCCCCGAAGGCGATCAGCCCGGCATGGCCCGCCTGCGGGGCGCTGGAGGGGCTCGAGGCGGCGTGCGGCAGGTGACGGTCTTCCTAGCCGGCCCCGGACATGGGGAGCCCCCTTCTGCTGCCCCCTCGTCGGGCTCTTGGCCCAGCGGCACTCCAGGGCGCGGCGTCCTCTCCCGGCGCCCCGGACGCGCCCGCGGGGGACCCTCTGGGCGCAGAGCGGAGCGCTCGCCCCCTCGCCCAGCCGGCAGCAGCTTCTTCTTCAGCCCATCCGGGAAGGGGGGCGGAGGGCGGGAGGAGCCGGAGTGCCCCCCCTCGTCCGTCCCCGGCTCGGGGCTGCTTCTCCGCCTACCGCCAAGTTTAGAAGAGTTCCAGGTTTCCACGGCGCTGCGCTTAGGAGAGCTGGAGATTGTCAAGGCGGCGCGGCCGGGCTGGGCAGGCTCGCGGCGGAGGCTGTTTGCGCCGCGCTGCTGCTGCTGCTGCTGTCCCTCCTCCTCCCTCGGCCCCTCTCCATCCTGCTGGCTTCGCCACCTGCCTTTTGCTCGCCCGCCGGTCTCTCCTCCTCCTCCCCCCCCTCCTCCGGCCTCTCTCCGCCCCTCCTCGCCTTTCCGACGGCGGGGCTCGCCAGGCGCCGAGGAGCCACGCCCTGCCTGCCTCCCCAGCAGCCCCGGCCAGCCTCCGCCCGCAGCCCGCTTGGAGTTTTTGCCAGCTGCCGAAGTCCGCCGGAGCCACTTCGCCGCCGCCGCCGCAGCAGCAGCCTCTCTCTGTCTGCGTCGAGGCAGCCCCCGGCCAACCGCGGAGGCCAGGCCGACGTCCCCTGCTAGACCAAACACATTGTGTCTTGTTGTTGGTTGTCTGCGGATCAAGCTGCGGGGAGAGGCACAGTCAGGTACAGTGGCTGGTGGAGACGTTGGCAGCCTTAGTGTGGTTTGTTTCGCAGGGGGCGGGGTGTCTCCATACTGAAGGGTATGGTTTAATGGATAGATTAATCAACAAGAGATTTAGCTGATTAATTGGGAGGCGCCAGGTTTTAGTCGCAAAGGGTCGGTGGGACTCCGCATTAAAGATGTCCTCGCTTGGCTGGGGAGTTTTGACTGGTGCATTCTAACAGGGAATTGCAGAGACACTAGATAGAGTCATTGGGGCAGGCGTTCTCAAACTTGGGTCCCTAGATATTGCTGGACTACAAATCTCATCGTCCCCTGCCACAATGAAGGTCATTGTGGCTTAGAACCCGTGTTGTAATAGGCTGTGTTTCCTAACTCTCTGGCCCCACTGTTCCCAATCGAACCTCCACTCCCATACACAAGTGCAGAGAGCTGGTCTTGTGGTTGCAAGCATGAATTGTCCCCTTTGCTAAGCAGGGTGCACCCTGGTGTGCCTTTGAGTGGGAGACTACATGTGAGCACTGCCAGGGAGGGAACTTGGAACCTTCTGCAGGCAAGCATGTAGATGCTGTTCCTGGAGTGGCCCCATCTGGAGCCAGCGTGGTGTAGTGGTCAGAGTGCCGGACTAGGACCGGGGAGACCCGAGTTCAAATCCCCATTCAGCCATGAGACTTGCTGGGTGACTCTGGGCCAGTCACTTCTCTCTCAGCCTAACCTACTTCACAGGGTTGTTGTGAGGAAAAACTCAAGTATGTTGTACACCGCTCTGGGCTCCTTGGAGGAAGAGCGGGATAGAAAATTTATAAATGAATAAATAAATAAAAATTTAAAAAGTTGAGCAGCACTGGTGTAGAAAGCACTGAGCTAGATGGGCCAAGGGTCTGACTCGGCAGAAGGCAGCTTCCGAAGCTCCCAAGTGTCCACAGAGCTGAGGATTCATGCATCTGATGACGGGTTCTAGTCCATGAGAGCGGCAATAAAGTCCGAGTATTTACGATGCTGCCAGACTCCTCCCCGCCCCCAGCAGCCTAATCCGACTACCCCTCTGGCACCTTTTAGAAGTCCTTCCAGGAAGCACCACAAGCCGTCAGACACATGCAAAGGAGTCAAACCAAACGCATGCAAACCAGGCCAGCAACAGGCTGCTGTGAACGGCCAGTCCTGAAACAAACAAATAGTTCAGCCTACTGCAGGAGGAAGCTGTAGCCTCCTAGAGCACCTGCCTTTCGCGCAGAAAGTTCCAGGATCCGTCTCCCGCTAAGAAGGTGCCAGGTAGCCAGCCAGGTAGCCAACCGTCTTAACGGCAGACTTGGAGAGATGCTGAATCCCGTGGGCCCTTTTGGGAGCTTGATCCGTTTAAAGGAACTGCCTGCTCCAGGAAGCCGGCCTGATTTCCATCTCTTTCTGCTTTTAGAGATCGTGCAAAGACGGCTTCCTTGCATCGAGTCTTTTGGCCATTGTGGCAGGGGATGATGGGAGCTGTAGTCCAGCAACATCTGGAGGGGGCCCAGTTTGGAGCAGGGTCAGGTGGCGCCGGGATCGGGAGTGATCACACGAGCAGCCTAACCCAGGCTGGGCTGCTTGTGAGAATAGCCTGTGAGACTTGCAGCAGAATAACGAACTCTCGGGAGGCTGCCCGTTGCATCTCTGCATGAGTACACACGCTGGGCTTGTTGCCTCCCCTCCTTCCAGTCAGGAGCCTGCATAGGTCAGCGATGCATGCAGAGCGAGGAGGGTGGGGCTCCTCTGTGGGTCAAGCGAGATGTGGCTTTAAGCACAAGGCAAAGACACTTTTCCTAGATCGCACTCTCTCCAAAACATGTTTAGGTATAACCCACTTAGGAAATTAAGCGGGGGGGGGGAATAAAGGGGAGATGCTGGGGTCCGAGAGAAGGTGTTTTTCTCCTTCTCCCTTACTCGTCTAAAGAATCCTGAAGTATGAGTCCCTTGAAGAAAGCCTGCTTTTGAAACCAAAAAACAAATTCTGCAAGGCAGATGAATCACACTCCTCAAAAACCTTTAACACAATTCTTCGTGGAAACAGATAACCAGGAGAGCAAGGGAACTTGGAAACAACCTTGCAAGCCAGCCATGTAGCATAAGGAGGGGCTTATTTCCCTATATGTGGGGCTCCCCATAACAGTGGGGCACAAAGGCGTAAGAGCATAGTGTAGGGGTTAGGGTGTTGCACTAGGACTGGGAAGACCCGAGTTCGAATCCCCATTCAACCATGAAACTCACCGGGTGACTAGGCCAGTCATGTATCTCTTAGCCTAGCCTACCTCACAGGGTTGCTGTGAGGATAAAAATAACCATGTACCCTGAGCTCCTCGGAGGAGGAGCGGGATATGAATATGAAAAGAAAAGAAAAGTCCATGAACCAGTCCCACAAATTTTGACCATTGGTACCGTTCTCAGGGGATGAGTGCTCAAAGGGCTTTCTGGCAACATCGACTTCACTAGAGATGGAGAACAGAGGATAGCCTTGCTGCGTTTACAGCTTTCCCAGAGTTATCATCCCTACCTCCAAACAACTAGGGTAAAATTGCAGTCATAAGAACAGCCCTGCTGGTTCAGGCCCAAGGAAGCCCATCTAATCCAGCATCCTGTTTCACACAGTGGCCCACCAGATGCCGCTGGAAGCCCACAGGCAGGAGTTGAGGGCATGCCCTCCCTCCTGCTGTTACTCCCCTGCAACTGGTACTCGGAGGCATCCTGCCTTTGTGGCTGGAGGTGGCCTGTAGCCCTCCAACTAGTAGCCAATGATAGACCTCTCCTCCATGAAGTTCTCCAAGCCCCTCTCAAAGCCACCCAGGTTGTTGGCTGTCACCACATCTTGTGGCAGAGAATTCCAAAAGTTGACTATGCGTTGTGTCAAGAAATACTTCCGTTTGCTGGTCCTCAATTTCCTGGCAATCAATTTCATGGGATGAGCCCTGGTTCTAGTGTTCTGCGCAAGGGAGACGAATTTCTCTCTATCCACTGAACAAATGGTTGTCCTCTCTCGAAGGAGTCATCTTTGGAGGACGTTCCTGCCCACTGTCATTTCCATTCCTCTGACAACACCGATAAAAGTTTATAGTCGTTTTTGTGCGTTTCTGAAAGCTTTTAAAACATCATTGCATATATGGCCGCAGCGGGCCCAATAATCAGGACTGTCTCAAAGCATGATGACACAGTGGATGTTCTCATGCCTTGCAATGCTGACCCACCTGTTTTTTTTTTCTAGGGCTGTAGACCTTCCTCAAAATGACAATAAGCAGAAGTACGGCTCCATTCCCCCTCGCTGGTACCAACCGCCCCAACTGGTTGGTGTCCTAATTCCTGTTTCTAGTAAAGTGTCTCCATTTACAGTGAATGAAGACAAAAGCTGTTAAAAATAAGAGGAGGAGAGCTGGTCTTGTGGCAGCAAGCATGACTCGTCCCAGTTGCTAAGCAGGGTCTTCCCTGGTTTGCATTTGAATGGGAGACTACATGTGTGAGCACTAGGAGATATTCCCCTCAGGGGATGGGGCTTCTCTGGGAAGGGCAGCTGCATGCAGAAAGTTCCCAGTGCCCTCCCTGGCAGCTCCAAGATAGGGTCGAGAGAGACTCCTGCCTATGCCAGACTTCCCAGAGAGACTCCTGCATGCTTGCATACAGAAGGTTCCAAGCAGGGTTCTCTCTAAAAAAAAAATCATCTCTGTGCAGAATGAGTCTTGCTCTGGGCGGCAGTATCAAAGCGGCGTGTACACATGTGCATTCAGATGGGGCCTTCCTGATTCAACCTGAGCGGGATCTAAAATTAACTGAGCAGACATCAAAAAACTTGTGAGAGTGCATACATGCACACGCCTTAGAGGGAACACTGCTTCCAAGTTCCCTCCTTGGCAGCATCTCTGGATAGGGTTGAGAGAGACTCCTGCCTGCAACCTCAGAGAAGCCGCTGCCAGTCTGTGTAGTCAGTGCTGAGCTAGATGGACCAAGGGTCTCGGTATCTGGTGGCTTCCTTTGTTCCTATATTCCTAAAACTGGCCAGTGGCAACTCATCCTAAGGATGGCACAGCTGCCTCTGCTTCCTGGCAGCTCATACAAACATAGGAAACTGCCATATACTGAGTCAGGCCATTGGTCCATCTAGCTCAGTATTGTCCTCACAGACTGGCAGCAGCTTCTCCAAGGTTGCAGGCAGGAATCTCTCTCAGCCCTATCTTGGAGATGCTGCCAGGGAGGGAACTTGGAACTTTCTGCTCTTCCCAAAGTGGCTCCATCCCCTAATAAGGGGAATATTTTACAGTGCTCACACATCAGGTCTCCCATTCAAATGCAACCAGGGTGGACCCTGCTTAGCTAAGGTGACAAGTCATGCTTGCTACCAGAAGACCTGCTCTCCTCTCAAACTTAGGAACATAGGAAGCTGCCATAAACTGAGTCAGATCATAGGTCCATCTAGCTCAGTATTGTATACATGGATGAGCAGCGGCTTCTCCAAGATTGCAGGCAGGAGTCTCCCTCAGCCCTCTCTTGGAGATGCTGCCAAGGAGGGAACTTGGAACCTTCTTGCTCTTCCTAGAGTGGTTCCATCCTCTGAGGGGAATCTCTTACGGTGCTCACACATCAAGTCTCCCATTCGCATGCAACCAGGGCAGACCCTGCTTAGCTATGGGGACAAGTCATGCTTGCTACAACCAGACCAGCTCTTCTCTCTCCTGCCTCACCCAAGAGTTGTGCTGCCTGCAGGCTGGCCGTTCAGCCCCCTGGTTGGCTCGTTAGGATGAGCTACTACTGAAATGGGCTGACATCCTAACGAAGCACTCAAAGAGGGACGCAGCACTGGCTGCTTCTCTTTGGTTTGGACTTTTGCACAGTTGCGCAAATCCTGGGGTTTTTCATGCAGGTCTGCGTTCTTCTTGTGCTAGCACCACTTTGCTCGTTATGCCCACACTTCGTTAGTCGGGATGTCTGCTGCTGCAGCTAAGAAGTCAGCAGGGAGGTTCATGCAGGTAAAGAGGCAGGTGAGGTTCATGCAGGTAAGGCTGTGGACTGGACATTAGAGAAAGCTTCTTTGTGGTAAGAGCGATGGAGCCAACGCGTGAGCTGGGTGGGCTCTTCCGCCCAACAAGACTTCAACCACAGGTTGAAGGGAGCCCTCTGCTGGGAATGCTGGCGCTCTGGATGTCTTGGATTGAGCAGGGAGTTGGGGAGTAGAGCTGACCTTGCAGTATAGGTAAAGTAAAGTGTGCCGTTGAGTTAATTTTGACTCCTGGCGCCCACAGAGCCCTGTAGTTGTCTTTGGTAGAATACAGGAGGGGTTGACCAGTATGAGATGATCCCTTTCAGCATCTTCCTACATCGCTGCTGCCCAGTATAAGAGTTTCCCATAGTCTGGGAAACACACCAGCGAGGATTCAAACTGTCAACCTTCTGCTTGTTAGTCAAGCATTTTCCTGCAGCGCCACTTAAGGTGGATCAAGCATGAATTGTCCCCTTTGCTAAGGAGGGTCTGCCCCGGCTTGCATGTGGATGGATGACTTCATGTGAGCATGGTCTGCTGCAAGGTATTCTCCTTAAGGGATGGGGCCATAGCTCAGTGGTGTAGCAGAAAGTCCCCGGTTCCCTCCCTGGCAGCATCTCCAGGTAGGGCTGGGAAAGACTCCCATCTGAAACCTTGGAGAAGCCACTGCCAGTCAGTGTAGACAATACTGAGCTAGATGGACCAAGGGTCTGACTCAGTATAAGGCAGCTTCCTAGATAACCTACAAGACCTCTTCCAACTCTACGGTTCTACTGTGGGTGGGAATTTGGGGCTCTCAGGAGTTCTGCAGGGTATTTCTTTCGATTTGGATTTTACAGTGTGAAGAAAATTGAATCCAATGGGACATGCCAGTGAGATCAATTGGAAATGAATCACAACCACACTGCTTGTGGATATGGCCCCAAATCTTAATTATTTTAAAAGCAGCGAGATCTTTAACCATCTAAATAACTGATAGGAAGAGACAGAAACGCTAATACATAATGCAATAACAGAAGCCCATGACTAGAATAAATGGATAGGCTACAAATAGAAACCAATGTAAATGTTGCAGAGTCTTAGCAAGGGACCCTGGGAGTTGTGTTCCTGTGCAGAGCGAGGAATTGTGAACCAAGAAATTGCAAACACCCTCATATAACTTCAGTTGCCAGCGTCCCTTGGGATTAAGTGTTTAAAACATGTCCGTTTCAGAATCCAAGACAAAGCAGGCATCAAAGATCATGCAATGACGTCATTCACACAATCAAAAACTGTGTTCTATCTGGGTTTGGGAGTTGTGTGTGTTCCCAGATTTCAGTTGTGTGGAAGCAAGGTGGGAGGAAAACCTGGGTAGCTTTTCCTCCCACCTTGCTTCCACACAACCAAAAACGGAGAGCACACACAGCTCCCAAACCCAGATAAAACACAGTTTTTAATTGTGTGAATTACCTCAGTATATTGAGAGGCATTTTAAAAATTGTCTCTTTTCAGTACAAATCACTACAATCTGTGTACCGTGTACAAATGTACCGTTCTGAAATGTAAGCACTGTTATTCACCCATTATGTTCAACACATGCACAGTAGTATACTTCCAAACTGTACCCTGCATTTGAGGGATGGGAAATGACTTGATTAGCAAGACAGAGATTGCCGGTTCGAATCCCCGCTGGTATGTTGCCCAGACTATGGGAAACAGCTATATCGGGCAGCATCAATATAGGAAGATGCTGAAAGGCATCATCTCATACTGCGTGGGAGATGGCAATGGTCAACCCCTCCTGTATTCTATCCAAGACAACCACAGGGCTCTGTGGGCGCCAGGAGTCGACACTGCCTCAAGCACTGCCTGATATTCCCCTGAGGGGATGGAGCCACTCTGGGAAGAGCAGAAGGTTCCACGTTCCCTCCCTGGCAGCATCTCCAAGATAGGGCTGAGAAAGAGATTCCTGCCTGCAACCAGGGGCATAGCAAGGTTGGAGTGGACCCAGAGACAAGATTTTAAAATGGCCCCCCCATCACTGAAGCTCAGCTCATGAAGTAAAGAAATCTTAAATAAGGCTAAATAGTAGTAACAAAAAGCATAGTGTTATATATATACCTATGTGCCACAATAGAACGTCATCCTAAATTATTTTTTAAAAGGTTTTGTAAATTGTGGACGATGCAAGTCATTTAATGGTACTAGAGAAAGACATGCGGTTCTGGTCGCTCCAGGTCTTAACGCTCACGTCAATTTCGGAGGATGAATACAACTGAAGGAAGCCCAGGCGGGTGTGTGGCTGGGGGAGTCAGTCATGTGACTTGCCGGGGGGGGCCCAAGGCAGTGGGCCCCCAGACAACGGTCTCCCCTTGCCCTATTATAGTTACGCCCCTGCCTGCAACCTTGGAGAAGCTGCTGCCAGTCTGGGAAGACAATACTGAGCTAGATGGACCAGGGGTCTGACTCAGTATATGGCAGCTTCCTATGTTCCCTTGACACTGTGGAAGCGGAGCATAAACGGGCTTCTCTTTATCACGTTTCCAAGCAACATACTTAGAACCAGTCAGTCAGTCATTTATTGTTACAGTCACAGACCAGGACGGTATGAACAGTACATTAGATAAAAGATTAAAAGAACTTAAAATACATTTGTATCCAAGATTGAAAAAGTTCAGACAACGATGATTTCTTATTAACCAATCGCCGACGAGTATTAATAGCAGCGGCATGCTTAGAACTGGAACCAGGCTGCCTGGAACAAATAAAGATGGTGTTGAGTAGCTCTGCCTCTGAAGAGCCTCGTCTAGGCACCACGGTTAAAAAAATTTCTAGGTGCCACGGACGGTTCCTTGGTGTCTTGGCTTACACCTGTCTCTTCCTGCTTCTGTCACTGTTTCTTTTATTCCTACACACACACACACACACGAATGCTTGGCACCATCAGCCCCTTCCCCTTGGCCTTTATGGGGGGCAGGATATGTCCCCCTTCCCCAAACTCGGATGGCTCTCCCTTCCCAACCATGCTCAGTGTCAAGAAACCCCGTGCCAGCATGAAACCCCCCTAGAGAGATCTCTGTGCCGACCATTACAGAACATCAGCAGATTCTGGACTGCGTTCAAGTATTGCTTGCAGGCAGGCCGGACTTCTCTAGCGTGGGTCCCCAGAGTTTGAGGGGCCCCAGAGGCCCAAGAGTGCTCGCCGTGCTCACCCTTTGGGCAATAAGGTGATCACCTGCCCAGGCATAAGTGTGATTGGTTGTCTGCGGCCCTGGCGCTGAGCCAGGTGAGACCCTGCTGGGCAACCCTCCTTTCCTTCCGCCCCTGGAACCGCTTCCCCCCCGCCGTGGGTTAATCCCAAGGGAGGCCGCGCTTCCTTCCGAAATGGGTTGTAGCTCCTCCGAATGCGTTCCCGGGGATCCCACTCGCCGCCAGCCAAGAGGAACAGGGTTGGAAATTAAAGTGCGTTATTTGATGTGTGGTTGAGGGGTCTGGCACAGGTGCCCAACCCTAACAAGCATCGCTGCGTTCGGAAGGCACTTAGAAAGGCAGGCCATAAAAACATCAATAAGTAATACTTCTGCCACCTCCGTTTCTCTCCCAGCAAAGGGCTCTCTGGAGGGAACAAATTGGAGCAGAAGCAATCCTCTGGCATCCTGGAGGAAGAGACCCAATGTTGTGGTGGGGTTGTATTGTTGTGTTGTTTTAATGCCTGTTTTGATATGTTTTTATATTTTTTAGCTTGATGTTTTTACTGCCTTTTTATTGTATGTCTTAACTTTTGTAAACCGCCGTGGGGTTGTCTTTTAACGAAAGGCAGTATATAAATGCAAAAATAAAATAAATAAAATGGTAGGCCAGGGTCCTAATTGTCCCTCTGTACTAGGCCCTCTGTTTGAGTACCTGTTCCTATAAAATCAAGGGCTGTCCCTATTTGCTTTGGCTATTCCTTGTTCACTGGGAACATAAAGAGCCAGCGTGGTGTAGTGGTTAGAGTGCTGGACTAGGACCAGGGCGACCTGAGTTCAAATCCCCATTCAGCCGTAAGACTTGCTGGGTGACTCTGGGCCAGTCACTTCTCTCTCAGCCTAACCTACCTCACAGGGTTGTTGTGAGGAGAAACCTAAGTATGTAGTACAGCACTCTGGGCTCCTTGGAGGATGAGCGGGATATAAAATGTAAAATAAAATTTAACAATAAAATAAGAACATCTAGTGGTGTCATTTTTCAGTATTCACCTCCCTCCCCAGACTATTTAGGTGTTATACTTTGGGGGGTGGGGGGGTGTCTGGAAGGGATGGGCAATGCATCTACATCAGTGTGTGCACATGAGCACTAAGGCTTCATGCAGGGCATAGCTTGCCGGTACACACACTGAAGCTGGAGTGTCAGACTGGGATCTTCTAATTTTTTTCCATCTGTGTGCAGATTAAGGTTTTGTTCTAGGCAGCAGTTTTAGGGCAGTGTGTGCACATATGCATCAAAATATGTGTAAGCCTGCGCACACATGCACTCCTTAGAGCGAACACTCGTGTCAGACTAGAAGTGGGGGATCTGGGTTCCAATCCCCACTCGGCCATGTAGTTCACTGGGTGACCTTGGGCCAGTCACACACTCTCCCTCTCAGCCTAACCTACCTTGTCAGGTTGTTGTGAGCACACACGAAAAGTGGGGAATGCCATGGATACCACTCTGAGCTCCTTGAGGGAAGGGCAGGATATAAATGTGAAACTCATAAATATAGCTCAAACCATGATAGTAGATGATTATGTTTTTCTAATATGCATTTAACCCAAAGAAGAAACACTATTGTGCTTCTTTTAAAAGTCAGCAGCCGAGAGGCAATCGGAGAGTCAATGCATATGGGGCACCTTGGAAAGTGGGGGCTCTCATATTTAGCAGGGTGAGAGCAACTACCCCATCCAAGCCCCACACAGAGGCATTCCAGTGGCTGTTGCCACTGGGTTTCATTTTGGACTGGGAGCCTCTTTGGGGCAGAGAACCATCTGGTCATTGCTTTTGCTGTGGAAGCCACTGTGGGGACTTTTTCAGTTGAACAGCAGCGTGGACAGATGTGCAATAAAGGGGATGAGTGCCATCCCAGGCAAAGAGTCAAGGGGGACACCTTTGGAAAACGGTGGCCCTCTTCTGTTTACGAGGGGGAGAGAACAGACCCTATTCAATGCCAGCACAGCATCCCTCCAGGGGCTGTTGCTGGGGTTTTCCTTGGGTTTTTAAATTTTTAGATTATGCACCCTTCTGAAACAGGGAATAAGCTATTCTTTCTTGCTAACTAGGCAAAGAGACACCCTTTAAAGCAGCCATTCTCTTCTTCCCTTCTAAAAGGGAGTTGCTGATTTCCCTGTTAACAAAGGCTCAGCATCTCTCCAGTGACTGCTGCTAGCTGGGCTCTCCTTTAGGTTTTATTTTTAGGGTGTGAGCCTTTGGGGGGCAGAGGGTTATTTCATTCCGTTTTCTATAAAACCTGCTTTGAGAACATTTTTGTTGAAACGGGACATACAAATAAAGTAGTAGAACATGTTGAGTCGCGTAGAAGGGATCCAGCCCATGATCCCTAGTAGGATATGAGAACTGGGTGTCTTAAGGTATATCCATATTATCCTTTGTGTAATGTAGAAAGGCTAGGTATTGCTGGGGGTTCCTCCTCCCAGAAAGCCAAAGGCTGTCTGGCATGAAAAGGCTTCTTTTATCCTCCTCAAAGGGCCTAACAGCAGGGTGGGTTCATATGTGCAGAATCTGATACTCCAGTGAACATAGGAACATAGGAAACTGCCATATACTGAGTCAGGCCCTTGGTCTATCTAGCTCAGTATTGTCTTCACAGACTGGCAGCGGCTTCTCCAAGGCTGCAGGCGGGAATCTCTCTCAGTCCTATCTTTTGGAGATGCTGCCAGGGAGGGAACGTGGAATCTTGATGCTCTTCCCAGAGCGGCTTCATCCCCTGAGGGGAATATCTCACAGTGCTCACACATCAAGTCTCCCATTCATATGCAACCAGGGCAGACCCTGCTTAGCTATGGGGACAAGTCATGTTTGCTACCACAAGACCAACTGCCAACCTTCAAACCTCCCCAGGAAGTTTTCCACACATGGCTCTCTGCCTCGGGGTATCTGAAGAGCAAATCTGCTTTGCAGCAGATTCGAGGCATTTTAATTCCCGGGATGAGATGGACCATTCACATTGCCATCAGCACCTCCATCAACACCTTCAGAGAAAACAGAAGCCCCGGAGTTTTTTTCAAAAGCTGCTGGAAAGAGAGGATTTTTTTGACCCTGGACTTATGGTCATAACTCGGGCTAAGCCCGAATCTGCAGCCTCCCTTGTGGGGGCGGGGAATCAAAGCCCTGTCTCTCCTGGTCCCTGATAGCCGGCAGGGAGGTTGGGTTAGATCCAGCGAATATGTGGACTGGCACACTCCAATCAGGAGCGGATTGCAGGGCGTGGGAGCCCTGTCTGTTAAACATCCAGCAGAGTTTCTTTCAGGCCAATAAATGACTCCAGCCTTTGGTTGTGTTTTTTCTGGGAGTGGGACTTTATTTATTTAGTATTAGTATTAGTATTAGTATTAGTATTAGTATTGCATTTATATCCCGCTCTTCCTCCAAGGAGCCCAGAGTACTACATACTTGAGTTTCTCCTCACAACAACCCTGTGAAGTAGGTTAGGCAGAGAGAGAAGCGACTGGCCCAGAGTCACCCAGCTAGTCTCAAGGCTGAATGGGGATTTGAACTCGGGTCTCCCCGGTCCTAGTCCAGCACTCTAACCACTACACCACGCTGGCTCTTCTTCTAAGACTTCTCCTTACTGTGGGACGCTGAACAAGTGAGGATAGCTGCCTTTGCGGGGCATCTTGCTGTTCATGGAGGCGTCTTCAGCCATGTGTGAAATCACTGCGGACAGCCACCCCTTGCTGCTATCCCGCCTTCAGAGAGCTTTTCCTGAGCACCGGGCCTTCCGGAGAAGGACCGTCCAGTGATCAAGACTGACAGCTGTTCTCTCTTTGCCTCCGCTTGGTGGTGCCTCTTTTGAACCTAGGAACCTCCTTGGATCGATTTCCTAGCCGAGAGTGTGTCTTGCTTGTTTTTTGTCTTTGGTCCAGAGCCAAGGAGTCTAAATCAATATGGCACCAACGTATCCATCAGATCTGTCATGGGTTTCGGGAACTTGGCCTACCCGCCTCGCTCCTGGACCAGCTGCCACAACCTAGGCCGCCTGGGCTGGGCGGCTTGAGAACTGTGCTCTTCCTCCTCCTCCTCCTCCTCCTCCTCCCAATGAAAGTTTAAAAAGGTTTTCCAAGGCCTGCGCTAATAAGAACAGGGAGTCCTCGTGCCTGGAGCCCACTGCTCTCCGGGGAATCCAGCCTCAGTTCCTGGCATGGTGCTGAGGACAGAGATGGCATCCGGAGGGTTTCCTGTAAGACTCCAGGCAGGCAACCTGAACGGCTGGGGAGGGGCAACATTCCTGCTGCCCCTCCAGGATGAGGAGCTGCGCCACCATAAAGAGGGAGGTGGGTTATGCAAGGGAAATGTTGTATGGAAAACTCAGTATGCCTCACTCTTCAGGGGCTGGGGCTGTAGCTCAGTGTTAGAGCATCTCCTTTGCATGCAGAAGGTCCCAGGTTCCCTCCCTGGCAGCATCTCCAGGTAGGGCTGGGAGAGATCGCTGCCTGAACCCTTGGAGAGCTGCTGCCGGTCAGTGTAGACAAGACTGAGCTAGATGGCTGACTGGGTCTTCTGACTCGGAATGTTCCCGCATTCAGGGCAGCTGACAATTCAGCCATTGTGGCTGAAGATGATGGAATTTGTAGCCCAACTACAACTGGGGACCCAAGGTTAGGAACTCCTGCATCTGGATGTCCTGCAGCAAGCAGGGGGATGGACTAGATGGCCTCTAAGACACCCTCTAACCCTATGATTCAATTGGTCTAGGGAGTGTGGCAGCCACTCAGAGCCATCCAGGTGCCGTGTATAAGGTTTCATACAAGCCATGAAGTGTGCAAGAGAGCATGAGGGGAAATGCACGTACTTAAGACCTACCCTGCTGGATCAGCCCACTATCCATCTAGACGGGAATGCTAACAGGCTCATGGTTCTCCTCTTCTGTCGATCTCGAGCATCTATTCTTCCTTCCTCTGAACATGGAGGCTCCATCTAACCATCACGGGCGACAACTGGTTGGTGGACCTACCCTTCTTTTAAAAGAGCTCTCCCAGACAGCCGTGGTCACCACTACACCTCGTAGCAGTGAATTCCACAGGCTAATTTTGTGCTGCTAAACACAAAACACAGAGAACTTGCGTTTGGGGTGGTATAAAAATGTGTTTAAATAAATAAATAAATAAATAAACACACACACACACGTGTTACAGCTACATCATGGGCAGTTTGCCTGGAGATTACAGGCCGGGGCGGGGCGGGGCGGGGTTGGGGGGGCAGGACCAACCTGCTGCTGAAGGTTAGGGACATGCCAGAGGTCAAGCCAAGCAGACGGTCAGCCAGCAGGGAGCAAACTGGGAGCTGAAAGTCAGAACCCCACACCAGAAGCAAGGTCTTGGGGGCTTGGAAGCAGCTGTCATGCAGAATCCAAGGCGCAGAATTCCGACAGCAAGAGCCAAAGATTTCACTGCCTTGTCCTGGCACAACCAGAAGCCACGGTCTGCAACTACGTCACCCTGTAGCACTGGGGAGGTCTGCAGGGCTGGTCTAACCATAGAGGCAAAGCAGGCAATTGCCTAGAGTGCCAGAAATCCTCGGACATGCCCCCCCCCCCCAGCTGTATGCTTTGCTGGGAGATAGGACTACTGTTGTGTTTGTTTGTTTGTTCATCACATTTATATACCGCCCCAACTTTCCTCTCTGGGCAGTTAACATAAAACCATTAAAACACAGATAAAAGGTTAAAACAATTCAACGATTTAAAATCAATCACAAAATTAAAACCAACAACTCTTAAAAGGCTGAGAAAGCTTGGTTAAAAAGATGGGTTTCTAGATGTTCTCTAAACATTGCCAGAGACGAGAAGGATCGTCTCTTGGTGGGGAGTGCATTCCACAATCTTAGGGCAGCAACTGAAAGGGCCCGTCTTCCGCTGCTGCTGCTGCCGCCACCTTGACTGCGGCAAAGGTGCATAACAGCAGCAAAGTGTTGCCGCTTGCCAACGCGTGGACCGAGACACGTGGCGCCCCAAAGGATGCAGTCCTTTGAGATGCCACCGGAGGATGCCACATCCCTCTGGGATGCCCACAGGAAGAGAGCTGGCCTTGTGGTAAAGGTCAAATAAAGTGTGCCGTCAAGTCAGTTCCGACTCCTGGCGCCCACAGAGCCCTGTGGCTTCCTTCTGGTAGAATACAGGAGGAGTTGACCATGGCCTCCTCCCGCGCAGTATGAGATGATGCCTTTCAGCATCTTCCTATATCACTGCTGCCCGCTATAGCGGGGGATTCGAACCGGCAACCTTCTTGTTAATCAAGCGTTTCCCTGCTGCGCCACTTAAGGTGGTTTACGGTCTTGTGGTAGCAAGCATGAATTGTCCCTTTTGCTAAGCAGGGTCCACCCTGGTTTGTATTTGAATGGGAGAGGCCACATGTGAGCAGTGTAAGAGATTCCTCTTAGGGGATGGGGGCCGCTCTGGGAAGAGCACCTGCTTCTGTTTGCACCCAGAAGGTCCCAAGTTCCCTCCCTGGCAGCATCTCCAAGATAGGGCTGACAGGGAGTCCTGCCTGCAAGCTTGGAGAAGCCGCTGCCAGTCTGTGAAGACAATACTGAGCTAGATAGACCAGTGGTCTGACTCAGTATATGGCAGCTCCCTATGTTCCTGTGCAGTCAAGAGCCCTCTGATCTCCAGCGGGTGCCTGTTGCAAAGGGAAAGGAGGAGTTGTTTCCTTTTTTTAATTATTATTAACAAACATTAAAAATGAAAATAGTTTCCTGGCCAATTCTTAATGCGCTGCTGTTGTGCTGCTTATAGAGCAAGACTTAAGAGGGGCTCACATTTTAACTCATGTGGGGCTGCGAAATGCTGAGGCTCGCCAGTTGTCGGACTACAAATCCCAACATCCCCTGCCACAAGTGAGGTGATGAGTGATGGGAATTGTAGTCCCACAGCAGCTGGAGAGCCTCAAGCTGGCCATCCCTCATGTAAGACATGGAACGTGGCAATCATAAACCTTAAAGAGCTGGAGTCCCCACTCTCCGATGACTTGACTACTTACGCCACAGCAAAAGTAATGCCCAGAAAAGTACGGTCGATATTTTAATATTTGCATTCATTAAGCTCATATCCCAAATGCATGCTGAAAGCAAAAACATTAAGTCTTAATGATCAGCATCTGAATGATTAAAATGTTTCATGCTGCATTGTTTTAAGGCTAAAGGGTGGATTTAAGGCTTTCTTGTTCTCTTCTCTTGGTGTCTCTCAGCTGGCTTCGTTGCTTGCAAAGGGGACTTTTAGCACATGCATTCAAAACAGAGGTCTTGCAAGGCCTTTGCTCTGGGCTCACTGACAACTGAGGTTCAGCAAATTCCATCTTAACTGGCAAAGGGGCAGTGGGTTTTAAAGGCATGCAGCTGTTCAGGTTCCAGCAAGGCTGAAAACCATTTGCTTGCAGAGGAGCTTTCTTGCAAAGTACTTTGCACTGATTTTGTACATGCTGCTCTCAGACACCTTTTTCTCAGTTCATTGCCTATAATGTTATTTATATTACATTATAACATCATGTTCTTCTCACATCTTATTTATGTATTATTTCTCTGTGTAAACTGCCCTGAGACATATTTGGAAGGGCGGTATAGAAATTGAATAAATAATAACACATAACATTCCCTCTCACATCACACTAGAACCAGGGGTCGTCCCATGAAATTGATTGCCAGGAAATTGAGGACCAGCAAACGGAGGTACGTTTTCATAAAATGCATAATCCACTTGTGGAATTCTCTGCCACAAATTGTGGTGACAGCCAACAACCTGGACAGCTTTAAGAGGGGCTTGGATCACTTCATGGAGGAGAGGTCTATCAATGGCTACTAGTCGGAGGGCTGTGGGCCACCTCCAGCCTCCAAGGGGGACATGCCCTGGGCATGTAAGAGAGGGCATGCCCTGAACTCCTGCCTGTAGGCTTCCAGTGGCATCTGGGCACTCTATCTATCTATCTATCTATCTATCTATCTATCTATCTATCTATCTATCGTGTACACCACCCCAAATTTTTGTCTCTGGGCAGTTAACAATAGCATAAAACAAGTTAAAAACATATACAAAAAAACTTAAAACAATTTAACAATTTAAAAATAAACCAGAGATTAAAACCTAAAAAAAAAAGTAGGAAGCTGATAAAGCTTTCCAGACTAGACCCTGCAACGGGTAGGGATGTGCGGTTCGGTTCGGATCCGAACCGGTTCAGATCCGAACCGGTTCAGATTCGGCGGTTCGATCCCGGACCGAATCAAGCCCTTTTGGGACCGATCCAGACCGAATCCGAGCCGGTTTGGATCCGAACCGTTTCGGATTTTCTGAACCGGTTCGGGTGTGCCAGAGGCTTCTATGGACTGTTTTCAGTGTCTCTGTGAAGTTAGAAGTGTGTCCTCCATTTTGTGGCTCATTCCTGAAACTTTTGCTCCTGGCATCCATTTTGTGATGCTATTTTCAGGCATTGTATTGGCTGCGCTATTGATCCTATGACTGGCCAGAATGAGTCCTTTGGTCTGGTAGGCTGCTTGGCTGTTGCACTGTTGAGAGCTGGCACCCTGTTGGCCGTGGGGGGAGTGCAAAGGTGGGGGCTCCCAAAGGAGGGAATTTCAAACCTATATAAACCCAAGCCTCTTGCCTAGAAACTTCTCTTGGCTGCAGTTGTGGGATCATCTCTGAGACCTTGCTCTTTTGCTGCTGGTGTCTGCTGTGAGTCCCTGACTGTGTCATATTAGTGTGTGTCTGTCTGTCTCTCCGCTCTCTCTGTGTGTTGTTGTGTGCCACCTTCTTTTGTCCATCCTCTCTCTGTCTGTCTGTCTGTCCAAAGTTACCTTCTTTACTTTTCCATCAACTTTCCCCAGCTTTTCCTGTTGTTTTTTCTTCTGTGTTATCCCCACCCTCCCTTTACCCTTTCTCTCTCTCACTCATTCCTCCCAAAGTTTTGGCTTCCCCTACCCCACCCCACCCCACCCCACCCATCTGCATTGCTCTCAATCATTGCTGTTTTGTGCCTTGCCTGTTTGTTTTTGTTCAGCTTTTTGATTTTCATTCAATTTGATTGTTTATTGCTTCTGTGTTAATTTATATATTTGCTGCTGTGGTTGGTTTGATTGTTAATTAATAATTTATACCATTGCCTGCGTTGTTTTTTGTTGCTGGCTGCCTGAGTTCTGCTGCTGCTGCCTGTTGAGTCTTGCCTTCCTTTGTTTTTTCTTGTGAAAACTTCTTCTGGTTGTGGTTTTGCCCACTCTCCCAGTCCCCTTCCTCCCTGCTGCTGGTTGTTGTTGTTGCCCCCCCCCCCCACCGAGACTTTCTGCCCAGTTTGGTCCCAGGTTTTCTTTTTTGGACTTTTTTGCATACTGATTGGTTTGGTTTGATTCATTGATTGTTCCCCTGTGTGGCCCTGCTCCTAGCTTCCCCCCTCCCTCCCATCCAGAAACCCACTCCCCCCACCGCCACCTCCCCTCCTGCCCTGCCCCCTCCCATCCAGATTCTGCCCCCTTGACACACACTAATCCCCCCAAAACACACCCTGCCCTCTGGTCTCTCCCCCTCTTGCCCCCCTGACTCCCTGCTACATACCCCAGACCCCCTGAAGCACACCCCACCCACCCCCAAACACCCTCTGGTCTCTCCCCCTCTTGCCCCCCTGACTCCCTGCTACATACCCCAACCCCCCTGAAACACACCCCATCCCCCAAACACCCTCTGGTCTCTCCCCCTCTTGCCCCCCTGACTCCCTGCTACATACCCCAGACCCCCTGAAACACACCCCACCCACCCCCAAACACCCTCTGGTCTCTCCCCCTTGCCCCCCTGACTCCCTGCTACATACCCCAGACCCCCTGAAGCACACCCCACCCCCCAAACACCCTCTGGTCTCTCCCCCTTGCCCCCCTGACTCCCTGCTACATACCCCAGACCCCCTGAAATACACCCCACCCCCCCCCCACACCCTCTGGTCTCTCCTCTTGGGACCGCTGCTGCTGCTGTCCTCCCACACCCGAATCCCCCCTCCCTGCTGCTACATTACAGCTCCTCCTCTCTTCTTCCTCTCTCTCTCTCTCTTTCTCTCTCCTCATCCCTTCACTTCTTCTTCCTCCCACAGCTGCAGCCACACAGTAGCCTACTTCCGACCTCACCTGGAGGTCCCCGCCATCGGTTTTTTTTCTTTTGAAAGCTGTTCATTTCATTTGTCTCTGCTTGGGGGTGTGTGGAGCAACAACACATAAATAGTGTTGTCTCCTCACTTCTGCCCCTCCATCGTTGAACTACCCCGGTTGCCTGTGCCTCGTGCGGCTGCCCTGCCTGTGTCCCAACCCAGGCTGGCGGCGGCGCATCTGTGACCAGCAGTGAGCGGCAGGAGAAGGACCGGAAGAAGAGGAGTTAGTGCGTGTGCAATTGTGCACCTTTTGTTGCCCCCTTTCTCTCCCTAGCTGGCGGTTTTAAATAGGGACACCCCTATTTTGAAATGCATTTGGGTGTGGGGAGGAGGGAGGGACCCTTGGAGAGGAGATGTACTGTTGTAACTTGTGTCTTCATGCCCAATGAAGAAATTGCTGCTGTGTGTTGTGTTGCATTGCATGCGTCTGGCAGTTGGTTTTTGAACAGGTGCCTTCCAGAGTGTTTCCTGGCCTCTGGGTGGGGCTGCCACTACATGCTGGGCCAATGCCATGCCAGAGTGTTTCCTTGCCTCTGAGGCAGTCTGAGTGGGGTCATGGGTTCTGATGCTGCCACTACATGCTGGGCCAATACACACATATGATGATGATGTTCAAACCATGATGCTGCCACACACTGTGTTTCAGTTCACTAAATAAGGGTTTCCTCCTTTGATATGCAGGTTCCCAAGCTTTGACTGCGTCCTCCCCCCCCCCCCGGTAGGTGCTGTGCCCTCCCCCCATTCTCCCCCCAAATAATAGAAATACCTGCCACCCACACCACAACCACTCCACCCAACTGCCCGTGCCACCCACACCAGGGGTTCACCCTTTAATCCCCATTAAAAACAAAAAACAAAAAACACCCAGCCCCATCTCCCCAATTGGCTTGACACCCAAATTTTAAAAGGTCACCCTCCCCCTCACTTCACTTGGCTCCCCCCCCCCATATCAAAAAGTCTTCCTTTCCCTCCAATTGGCTTACTTTTTCAAAAACAAACTCCCCCCCCGCCAGCTCCAAATCAATTGGCCTTTTTTTTGCCCCTCACAACCCCCTCCAAATTATTTTTTTGACCCTTTCTGGCCTTCCTCTTAAAGTCTCCCTCCTTGTAACCTAAGTATGTCTGAGCGCCGTGTGGCGGGCAGGGCTCGCTCAAGGTTGCCAGGCAGAGGTGGGAGAGGCCAGGTGCGGGGTGTGCCTGCGGCACGGAGAGGGAGAGGACGCGGGGAGCCTGAGGACACCCCACTCCTCCCCATTGGGCATGGGCAAATATTCACCCCGGCTCCATCTTTGGTGCGCAGGATCAATTTCCCCCCGCCTGCTGCCGGCAATCGCGGCAGAGGCAGAGGCGTCGTTAGGGCTGTGGCGGGTCCCTCCTCGGCGGCACCAGGTGCTGCTGAGGTACCACCAGTTGTTGTGGTGGAGGAGACTGTGGAGGTGGAAGAGCAGGTAGAGGGCAGTGAGGATGTAGCTAGGTTCTCCCTCCCTCTGGGACCCTTCCCCCTATCCTTTCGCCGCTCAGTGGGGCCCCCCCTCGTGAAGCCCGACACTCTGGTGGGGAGCGGTCTGGCGAGGTGGTGGAGGAGAGGCCTGCCTCTCCGATGCCAGTTGAGCCGGGCCCTTCCTCTGGTGTGGAGGGCGGAAGGGGCGGGTTGGGTGGCAGCAGTGGGCAGGCAGCGGCGGCCGCCCCCCCCCCCCCGGACTGCAGCCACCCTGCGAGAAACGGCCTAGGATGGCGCCCAGGGCACAGGAGGCCAAGGTCAGTGGTGTGTGGGCGCATTTTGAGGTCCCTCAAGATGCCCCATTCCATGCCCACTGTGTCCACTGCAGGATGCTTGTCAGCCGTGGAAGGGACCCTGCGCACCTGGGTACGACGCCTATGTGGAGACACATAGAGCGTCACCACCCAGGTCTCAGGGGACAGGCTGGCAGCGCTAGTGCGCCTTGTGCATCTGCCACTAGGGCGGGCAGCGGCAGTGTGCCAGCCAGCAGGCAGGCTACACTGCCAGTCCAGCGGTGGACGCAGTTGTCGGGCAGCCAGCGTATTGTTCGCGTGGACCATCATCACCTCACCCGCCTCATAGGGGAGATGATTTCCACCGATGACCAGCCGTTTCAGGTGGTCGAGAACAACGGCTTCCACCAGATACTCCAGTACCTGGTGCCCGAATATGTCATCCCCTCAAGGACCACGTTCAGCCGGAACGTGGTCCCCTCCCTGTACCGCAAGTGCAGGGAGCTCGTGTCGGCCAGGCTGCATGCAGCTCTGCCGGGCACCAGCGTGCATTTCACGACTGACCTCTGGACCAGTGTCAGTGGGATGCACGCTGCTTTCCTGGCCCTCACTGCCCACTGGTGGGGACTGGAGAGTGAGGGGACCTCCTCAGGCGATGCTTCCGGGTCCGGCGCGGCTCCCGCTGCACTACGGCACAGGTGGGCCGTCCTGCACGTGGAGACAATGGACACGAGGCACACCGGGGAGGAGATGGCGGCCGTACTCGACCGCCAGATAGAGGAGTGGATTGGCAGGTGTCCACACCTCTCCCGTGGCTTCATTGTCACCGACAATGGAGCCAACCTACCGCCGCTGTCGAGACGTTCATGGACTGTGTGAACATACGGTGTATGGCACACACGCTCCATCTGACCATCAGGGACGCCCTTGGCCTTAAGGAGCTGAAGGCGTCGCAGGAGAGGGGGGGCCGCCCCGTCCCAGTTGCTGTTGCTGCCATGGCCACGCTTGTGGATAAGTCCCGCAAGCTGGCTGCCCACTTCCACCGCAGCGAGAAGTCCAGGAGACTGCTTCGCCACAAGCAGGATGACCTTGGGCTTCCTCGCCATCTCATCCCTTCGGATGTTGAGACGCGGTGGAACTCCACCTTCCTCCTGTTCCAGCGCCTGTTGGAGCAGGAGAGAGCCCTTGTCGCCCTGGCGAGGGACGAGTCCTTGGATGTCTGCGACCTCTCGAACACAGAGTGGAAGCAGATGTCCGAGGCGGTGTCGGCACTCCAGCCCTTCCAATTTGCCACGAAGGGCTTGTGTGCCGACACCACTCCCTTGAGCCAGGCGCTGCCCACAGCTATGGGTCTCAAGAAGCTGATGGGTGAACTACAGATCTCTCTGACCACGCCAGTGGGTCATGCTCTGGCTGGGAGGCTGAAGTCTGGGGTTGACAGGTGGCTCATTGGGGTGCTGGGAGAGAGGGAGGAGTATGTCCTCGCTTGTCTCTGTCACCCAGCCCTCAAGGGCAATGCCGTGAGTGCTGAAGAATTGCCCAGGTGGAGGGGCATCCTGGTAGAGAAGGTTAGGGAGGAGGAGGCCGCTAGGGCCCACAGAGACCAGGATGTTGGTAGTGGTGCGGGGGCAGCCACCCAACCCGCACCCAGCAGCAGCATGGGCGGCCAGCCGGCATCAGCTTCCCCTTCCCCTTCCTCTTCCCAGTCCAGCAGCGCGGCATCCCAGGCGGTGCCATCGCAGCAGCCAGTTGCTACCGACTCGAGATCTGACCAGTGGTTTCAGCAGTTCTGCTATGGCACCATGCCTGGTATGCGGGAGGCTCGACCTGCCAGGCCCCCCTCCAGTGCTGAGCAATGTGTTGCGCAGTACTTGGAGGAGCCTGTGGAGGAAGACGGCGTGGACTGTGCACAGTTCTGGGCGAGCCGCCGCCAAGTCTGGCCGGACCTGGCGGTGGTGGCTGTGCGCCTCCTCTCCTGCCCCCCAACCAGTGTCCAGAGCAAGCGGGTGTTTTCACGTGCCGGGGACGTGGTGACACCCTCTCGCTCCCGCTTGGACCCTGGTCTGGTGGAGCAGCTGGTCTTCCTTAAGGTGAACCTCCCCCTGTTGGGCTACCCCAAGCTGGAGTTTGAGCCGGGTGAGTGATTACCGTGGGTTGCCCCATGGTTGGTCACCTGCCTGGCTCGACCTCTGTGCTTATCCCTACCCTCCCCCCTTCCACCTCTAGCTGAGCTGACGTGACAGATGCTGAGCTGTGCCAGCCAGTCGCAGTGTGTAGTGTGCCCACACAGAGATGCAGTGGTAGTAGTAGTTGTAGTGCTGCCACTGGCCAGACGTTTACAATGCCCATGCCCACCTAAAAAGAAACCCAATGCTGACCAGCACAGGCCCTTATCTCTCCACCTGTCAGCATTTGGGGACCTGGTGTGGGCACGGCACACACCCCAAAAGTAGCACAGCCCAAATAGTACTAGACTTAGTGGCAGCGGCGGGTATACGTTCTAATGCAGTGTAAATATTGTAAATACTTGTATGTAAATAAACATGTAAATAATTTTTTCTTTAAAACCCCATGTTAAAACCAACCCTCAAAATTATGCAGAAGAGAAAAAAAGAGGTAGCAAAGGGAGAACAAAATGATTGATGAATGCTAAATGAATTGATTTTATTGAAAATGTTACCAGAAATCATGTGTGGGGGGGGCTTGGTTTACATGGAGAAAATAATTGGATGATTTTTTATAATGAAACGAATGAATTATTATCTTATGTTCATCTTGATTGTGGTCACTGTTGATGTTGGCTGATGGCAAAAAAAACCCCCAAAAACCATCAGAATAGCAATGAACTGGCTGCCAACACAACATATTGATTGATAGCTATGCAGGGGGGGAATTGGGTCTGTGTGTGTGTGTGTGTGTGTGTGTGTGTGTGTGGTGCAGGCTCAGTCTGTCTCTTCCTGTTGTGTGTCTGTCTGTCTGTGTGAATGGATGCCTAGCACTGTCTCTGTGTGGGTGCTTTCTGTGTAGTGTGCTGTCTTCTGTGTCTGTGCTGTGTGTCTGTCTAGCTTTTTTTCCCTCCCCCCCCACATGCCTCCCTCCATCCCTCCCCTCATCCTCCCCCCTTCCTCTTCACCAACCTCCATCCTCCCTTCCAGCCCACCACCACCTCACCTGCCCCCAAACCCCGGCCTGGCAGATGATGAGAATCTGGTCTCCCACCAAAGCACACACGTGATCATGTGTGTGCATAATATGTGGCTGACCCAACTCTGATCCGGACCCTCCTCCCCCTTCAATCCCCTCTGCCACATCCCTCTCCCCTTCCCCTTTCTTCCCCCCTTTCCTCCCCCCTCCCCTCCCTCCCTCCCTCCCCCCTCCTAGCTAGCAGCGCACACATACACACACAAAACACCTGTGGTGGCAAACACCACCAGCACACATGCACTCACACTGGTGCCACCACCTGCCTTGGGCCTCTCTGTGTCCTTGAGCAAATATGTGGTGGTGGACCAGAGAAGCATTTCTTTCAAGTAAGGCAAAAGGCATGCACTCACTGCACACACACACACACACACACACACAGAAGAGGTGAAAAGACGAGAAGAGGCAACTTCTAGAACCAGCAGCAGCAGGTAAGTGTTGTGCAATTGTGTTGCTTCCCAATGCCACTGCCCATGCTCAATGCTCAGTCTGCTGACACTAAACTAGCTACTATCATCCTCACATGCAGCTCAGCTGAGCTGCTGCACAGCACTCACTAACTAGACACTACAGCTGGTGGTGGTAGAAAGAAGAAGATGTCCTGCCCTGGTGGATTTTAAACTTTCAAATCTGTGCTAGGATTGCCTCGCCTCCTCCTCCTGCCTGTAATTGCGCCCTCTCCCCTTGCAGTTGCGTCATGATGGGTTGGTGTGCGTGCGCCGTCTACTTAGGTCTCCTCCTCATGTTGGCTTGGCTTGCTAGGCACTGGCTGGCAGCAGCTGTTGGCTGTGTGCTAGGCTCAGGCTGTGGCGCGCGTGATTGGAATGGGAATGTTAGTGTAGCAGCAACACACTGGATGTGGTGGTAGCAGTAGTTGTTGTTGTTGCTGCTGGGCTGGTGGCTGCTGGCCTGTGCTGACTCTGCGCACTTGGTCTGGTTTGGATGCAGATGTAGGGTGTGTGTGCATCATCCATGGGGAGCAGCAGAGCAGAGCAGAGCAGAGCAGGTTGGCTGGCTTCTGTCTGTCGGGCCTAGTCAGTGGCAGGCACTGAGTGAGGCGGTGGTTTCTTTGGGCATCACATCACCCATCATGCAGAGCAGTAGGTCTGCTGCTCCGCCTCCTGCTTCTTCTCTCTGTGTGTGCTCTTGTGCTTAGTGTGCTGCTCCACTGCTGCTGCTGCTGTGCTGGCAGGCAGCACAGCAGTGGCCTTTTTGTTAGATCAGAGAGTTGGTGTTGTCTCTCTGAGTGTCCTCTTAGTTGCTTGGATAGGTGTGGTGGTAGTAGGTAGGCATTAAGGTGGACTGACTGGGTGTTACGTGTTAGGGCGCCCAGAGAGAGGGGCAAAAAAGCTGGGGTGGCAATTGTTGGGTTGCCCCTAGCATTGTTGGTGGATTTCTTGAAAAGAAGAGAAAAAATCCCATTGGCTAGCTAGATTGGGGTTTTTGGGGGGGCCGCCCCGGACCCGCATCTGTGGGGTGGCAGCACCCCCAAAGTAGGTCCGGGGCCATGGCAAAAATGGCCTCAGTCCCTCCCAGCAATCCCCGGGGAGATAGGAGTGATGGTTTTTTTATTAGGATTTCCTAAGGCATTAAATGAATAACTGTCTCTCTATGTGGCTTTTTATCACCTTTCACCCAGTGACACACATTCTATTCTTTCCAATTAGATATTATTTAATGCCTTAGAAAATCTTAATTAAAAAAACCATCACTCCTATCTCTCCGGGGATTGCTGGGAAGGACTGAGGCCATTTTTGCCATGGCCCTGGACCCACTTTGGGGGTGCTGCCGCCCCACAGAGGCGGGTCTGGGGCAGCCCCAAACCCCCATTCTAGCCAATGGGAAAATTTTTATTTTCAAAAATTCACCAATAATACTAGGAGCAACCAATTTCCTTGGGATTGTTGGGGTGGAGGACACCCATGGGTGGCTACCACCCACCCCAGCTTTTTGCCCCTAAGTGCTCCACATAGGGAGTTATGGGCAAAAATTGATAATTTTTTAAAAAATTGTAAAAAATCAGAGGAAGGTCCAATCGACTTGAAATTTGGGTGGCAGGTAGAACACAAGGTCCCCTTCAAAACCAGCTACTTTTTGAGATCCAAACCAGTTCGGATCCAAACCGGACCAGGGGTGGTTCGGGCAAAACCAAAACCGAACCACCCCGGTCTGGTTCGGACCCGGTTCGGATCCAAACTGAACTGGGAGAACTGGTTTTATGCATATCCCTAGAAACGGGGTCACTCTGTATCTGGGAAGTGTGCTTCCACACTTCTTGCCTTGTGACACCGCATTCCCTACGTGGACAGTGGGGTGCTGTTCACATTGCCAGTGCCATGTCTCAAATTTAATCGCTGCGATATCGAGCTCGGACGTCATATATCTGGCGTAAGGAAGTTGCTTTTTTTCGGGTTGTTAATTTCAGCGAAACTACTCTCCCATCTGTTTATATTTTCACTGCAACTTGCCTGAACGGAGGCAGTTTGCTGCTGTTGAGCAGCTAGACTGGAAAGCACCATCGTAGGCCACGGTGTGAAACTGGGGGCTGGGCTCGATGGGCCTTGGGCCTGATACAGCAGGGCTGCTCATAAGAACATAAGAACAGCCCTGCTGGATCAGGCCCAAGAAGGCCCATCTAGTCCAGCATCCTGTTTCGCACAGTGGCCCACCAGATGCCACTGGAAGCCACTGGCAGGAGTTGAGGGCATGCCCTCTACCCTGCCATTACTCCCCTGCAACTGGTACTCAGAGGCATCCTGCCTTTGAGGCTGGAGGTGGCCCACAGCCCTCCGACTAGTATCCATTGATAGACCTCTCCTCCATGAAGTCATCCAAACCCCTCTTAAAGCCATCCAGGTTGTTGGCTGTCACCACATCCTGTGGCAGAGAGTTCCAGAAGTGGATCACGCGTTGTGTGAAAAAGTACTTCCGTTCGTTGGTCCTAGACCTCCTGGCAATCAATTTCATGGAGTGACCCCTGGTTCTAGTGTTGTGCGAGAGGGAAAAGAATTTCTCTCTCTCCACTTTCTCCACACCATGCATGATTTTATAGACCTCTATCATGTCTCCCCGCAGTTGTCTTTTTTCTAAAGTAAAAAGCCCCAGGTATTGTAGTCTTGCCTCATAAGAAAGGTGCTCTAGGCCCCTGATCATCTTGGTTGCCCTCTTCTGTACCTTCTCCAGTTCAACAATGTCCTTTTTAAGATGTGGTGACCAGAACTGTACGCAGTACTCCAAGTGTGGTCGCTCCATTGCTCTTATGTTCTTCTGTTATTTATGTGACCAAAGTGAAGGCGAGACCAGCAAAAAAAAAAGGCAACATCTAGAGAGCAAATTCCTGTGTGGAAAGGAGATGGTGGTGATGATGATGATGATGATGATGATAAATAAAGAGCCAGCGTGGTGTAGTGGTTAGAGTGCCAGACTAGGACCAGGGAGACCTGAGTTCAAATCCCCATTCAGCCATGAGACTAGCTGGGTGACTCTGGGCCAGTCACTTCTCTCTCAGCCTAGCCTACTTCACAGGGTTGTTGTGAAAGAGAAACTCAAGTATGTCGTACACTGCTCTGGGCTCCTTGAAGGAAGAGCGGGATATAAAATGTAAATAAATAAAATAAAAATAAATAAAAATAACCTGGAAAGGGCCCCGCTAAGCAGCTGGGGTGGAGGCAAAGGAGGCACAACTGCCTCTCCTTCCTGTAGGTCCTTTTGCTCCTCTCTCTCCCACCCCAGCACGAATGACAGCCACACTGCCTGCCGGCTGGCCACTTGTCAGGTCGAGCTGTGCGGGCTTAACTCTTAACAGCTTGACCTGATGAATGCCCAGCCTGCAGGCAGCATGACTCTTGTTACGTCACACAGCTCTACCTGATGAATGGCCAGCCTGCAGGCAGCATGACTCTTGTTACGTCACACAGCTCTACCTGATGAATGGCCAGCCTGCAGGCAGCATGACTCTTGTTACGTCACACAGCTCTACCTAATGAATGGCCAGCCTGCCCTCATGAATGCAGGGATGGGAGAAACGGACACAATCAGGCTGCGGCAAGGCAGAGGCAGCTGTGCCTCATTTGTTGACCACCACCCGGTTCGTTAGAATGAGCCACTACTGGGTGGGTCACCCTTTTGGGTTGAAGTGGATGTTTGTGATGCACTTTTGTCCAGTCTTTGCTGGGTCAACAGGGGAGTCCTGGTGGTCTTCCTCCTCCAAGGCGACCCTGCCTGTTTCAGGCTCCAAGCCCGGATGGATCTGGACGATCCCAGGCCCGACGGAGATGTGGGTTACAGAATGCCCTCCTGGGAGAGGTTCAGCTCTTCCTTTCGTGAATGTCTTTCCCGCTGGCAGGCCCCGGTGTTTAATCTCTCTCAGGCCAATTTCCTTGCTGTGGTTTGGAGCGGCTTTTAATGCGTTTAAGTGCTGCATTTCTCCCGCTAGCTTGTGTACCGTCTAACGTCTCAAAATGGCTGCGCATCGTTATTTTTATCATGGCTATTTTTATATGCTGCTAGCTGCCTCGGACACTTTTTTCCCTTGGAAAGTTGGGGTATATGGCCTCATACATAAATAAACGGATGCCAGGGTGGGTTGCTGGAGGGGAGGGAACGGGCTCCATTCAGCTATCTTGCAATGCAGTTACTGCTCTCATGGTCTTGCTTAGGGCAGAGCATCTCAGACTCACCCCTCGCCCCAGCTATTGTTGGACTACAACTCCCATCATCCACTGGCACAGTGGATGATGGGAGTTGTAGTCCAACAATAGCTAGGGGCACAAGTTTGTAAATGCCTAGAGTAGGAGCTATTTCCCCCCACCCCCCGACCCCACACAGGAAAAAAACAACAACTCCTCCCTGACTTTCCGTGAGCCTCTGATACAAGTTGGGTCGCACGTATAAAACCAACCAAGGCAGCGTCCGGGCCTGGCCGCCCTTCTGCACAGACGCAGCTCTTGCAGATGCCATGATCCGCTCCAGAGGCGGTCCCTCAGCAGCAGCCGGCCCGTTAGTGCTAACGTAGGGGATTCCTCGGCCTGCTGCTTTGGGAGCCGAGCGAGGATGCAAGCAAGTTCTTGACTGCCCAGATTTTCGCTCTTTTTAAAATGCTGTGCCAGCGATAGTGGAGAGTGCTGATCGCCCGTTAAAGCTGCAAGCGCATCTCGGGGGGAAATCTTATCACTTAATCGTTTTGTTGCCACCACCACCACCACCACCACCCCCTCCTCCTCCTGGCTTGGCACAATTTATCTTTTTTAAAACGGGAATGAGCACGCTTATACTTTCTGGAGGAAAGGCATTCATTGCCCTGTGCTCAGAAACAAGAGCCGACAAATTACCCCAGGGTAGTTTTTCAACGCAAGGGAAGCTATCCAGAGGGGATGAGAAGAGCAGGCCCCGTGGGATTTTTTAATTGTGATCTATTATTTACATTTCTAGCCTGCTCTTTTTCTAAGGAGCTCAGGGCTCATGCAGCCAGCCCCACTATTTTATCCTCACCACAAAGCAGGCATTAGGCTGAGCAATAAGTGACAGGGCCAGAGCCACCCGGTGAGTTTCGTGGCTGAACGGGGATTTGAACTCGGCTCTCCCCAGCCCTAGTCCAGCACTCAAACCACTATGCCAGGCTGGATCCCCAGTCTCAAATAGTCCGTCTTATTAAAAGGCCTTTAGGTCCAGCCTACAAAATTACCTAAGTGCACTTCTGCTACCGAGTCAGACCCTCGGTCCATGTAGCTCAGTATTGTCTTCACAGACTGGCAGCGGCTTCTCCGAGGTTGCAGGCAGGAATCTCTCTCAGCCCTCTCTTGGAGATGCTGCCAGATGCTAACCAAAAGAGTGTGGCAGGGAGTAAGCAAGCTGTTAGAGTGGCCTGATTTGGGAAAACAGACTTGGGAAGAACTAACATCGGGTTTGAGCGATAGAACCTCCTTTCGAGGTCCCAGAAAGAAACCTTCAAGGAAACGGGACGGAACGGGTGCCCTCATACTAGGGAATTGGAATGTTCTCCTCCTCGTAATCAGGTTAGTAAACCTGTATGTCATTTGTGCAATGCTCCTGCATAGGAATAAGGAGGGAAGACGCGACCAAGAGGTTCACGCAGATGAGACAGTAAATCTCTTCTGGAAAAGTTTGTATGGTTATGTGCAAAAAGACAAGTGCATCTCTTCTAAACAACAAGGGGACAAATTGTGGAAATGGACGTCGGACGTAACACCCCCCCCCCCGATTACCTGATGTGCCTTGAAATCCCCCACCCCCGAGTTACAGTACTACCTGCATATACTTCATAACTTGTGGGTTTCCAAATCCTTGTGTGTAAATCTTTGTAGATATATCATGTACAAACAACCACTTTGTATATAATTGTGCTTTGGCAACGTACTGTATGCTTTGGTAGTTTGTTGGTTCAATAAAAAAATCTTGTCCTATTTAAAAAAATAAATAAATCTTGTCCTATCTTGGAGATGCTGCCAGGGAGGGAACTGGGAACCTTCAGCTCTTCCCAGAGCAGCTCCATCCCCTGAGGGGAATATCTTGCAGTGCTCACACATCAAGTCTCCCATTCAGATGCAACCACGGCAGACCCTGCTTAGCTATGGGGACAAGTCATGCTTGCGACCACAAAACCAGCTCTACTACTTCCTGTAGTAGAGAGTCAGTCCCTTTCCTCCTTGAGAGTAGATGGAAACATCTCTCTCTCTCTCCCTACCTGTCAATTATGTAGCTGATAGATAGGACTAGGTCTTTGCTATCCAAAATGTACTTCACCAATGAATCTATCTAGTTTAGATTGTACAACAATCTCCATGCATGTTCTTCAAATAGCTGCAGCGACTAAACTCTGCACTCTACTCTGACCTGGAGTGGAGAGCTTCCTTTTGGTGCCCTGCTAAATAATTACAAACCCAAACAGCACGTAACCCAGAGGGTATGCAAACTTTCTTCTGAGGAAAACCCCCACCAGAGGAGGGGAATCCTTGCAAGAAATAGGTGCCTCACATCCTTGACATGAAGGATATTGAGTTACGGAATTTAACCCGGAGCAAAATGTGAGCTGAAGATGAAAGAGCTGTATGCATTTCAGGGGAAATCAAAAGAATCTCAAAGATGATAGTAGATGGGGGTGGGGAAAAGGAGGCAGGGCGGGCAGCTCTGCTGGCTGCAAGATGTGAAGTGAAATGCTGAGAACGCTTTTGAGGGCCTGGCTCCAGCAAAAAAACAGTAGGGAATTTTGTGGGACGTCCAAAGGGAGTTTCGTGGACAGCATCCCTCTGGTGGCCGTTGCTGGTGTCTATCTTGTGTTGGTTTTTGAGATGGGGAGCCCTCTGGGGACAGGGAGCCATTTCTGTTTGTTTGTTTATATCTTTGTAAAATGTTTTGTGAACCTTTGTGGGAAAGCGGTGTATAAATATTGGCCGTATTCATATTCTGACTCAGTTATTTTGGAATTACAGGCTGGAAGACAGAACATCTAGGTTCAAAAGTCCCCTCCCTGGCAGCATCTCCAAGATAGGACGAGATTTATTTATTTTTAAAATAGGACAAGATTTTTTATAGGGCTGAGAGAGATTCCTGCCTGCAACCCTGGAGAAGCCGCTGCCAGTCTGTGAAGACAGTCCTGAGCTGGATAGACCAATGGTCTGACTCAGTATATGGCAGCTCTCCGTGTTCCTATGTCTTCCAGGGTCCTGCGCTTGGGTCACCGTTGCAGCCAAGCTTCCCAGTTTGAATATGAGAGTCTTTTTGCCCTTGCCAATGACCTTGGCAGAGGCATCGATCCTGACACAGTAGAGACCAGATTACCCAGCCTGCTAAGCCGCCAGCATGGAACCATGGGGTGGAGGAAACACCACCACCGTGTCCCGAGCGTCTCTTTCCTGCTCACGCTTTCCCTTCCTGGTGTGGCTTATTTTGCTTAGCTCATCATTCAAGAGGACGGGGTTGGGGGTGGGGGGCAGCAGAAAAGGAGAAAGAGACCCCAAAGCTTCTCCGTTGGCCAATCTCTCAAGCAGGGCCCACCTGAGACAGGCAAGGGAGGCAGCAGATGGGAAACGGCCACGTGAATCTTCCACACACCCGTGCAACAGGCAGATCACACCTCATGATTACATCATAAAAGATAGGCAGAGCCCGGAGGCTGAACGGCTCTGGAGAAAGGAGCATTTAGGTCCTGGCATCTTCTGGAGCCAAGTTGGTTTGGTGGCCATCTTCACGCAGATGAAAATCAGGGCAGACTGGAGGACCTCCAAGGTGCCTCTTCCCACACCCAAATCCACGGCTTGAGAACACAAACGCCCTCTTCCACTATGATCCCTTGCTGGCCGTTCTCTTCTTGCCTGCCACACACGGCTGGGGACAGGGTTGTAGCTCCCTAGCAGAGCCTCTGCTTTGCATGAAGAAGGTCCCAGGTGCAGTCCCTGGCTGGCAGCATCCCCAGGAAGGGCTGGGAGGGACTCCTGCCTGAAACCTTAGAGAGCTGCTGCCAGACAGTGCTGAGTGAGATGGACCAAAGGTCTGACTCAGTATATGGCAACTCACTTCCTGTGTCATGCCTATGTATGGTCAGGTCTCTGCCTCCAAGGAACATGCAAAACTCGAAAAAGAACCCAGCAGGGCGAAGAGGAGGTGAGCAGATGCATTTACATGCACTGAAGCTTTGTTCGTTCCACTCGGAGATAAGGACTAAGGCTTTAATGCAATGCACTTTTACTTGGGAGGAAGCCCTGTGGAACACAGGGGCTGACTTCTGTGTAAACATGGAGTGGATTTGAAGAAAGAGAAGTCCGCCTGCCTGCCTCCATGCATCGAGGGTAGCAAGGTACAATAGGCAGCGCCACGTTAGGGGTTAGGGTGCCGCACCAGAGACCTTTGAGTGTCCGAGGCTGGTAGTGCTGGAGAAGCAGAGGCCACAAGCAGGCTTGTTTGCGCGCCAGGATCCGGCAGTCATCAAAGAGACTGACAGGAGCCGATGGATGGCGCCCAGGGACACCACGTCCTGCTGCTGACCTCCCACAGTATCAGAATCCCAAATTTTCCGCTGAGTGGAGCCAGCCGCTTCCTTTTTGCAGATCTTCAGTGTCCTGCTGCCCTTGAGTGCACCGGAGCCGTGTCCCCTTCTCCTCCCTCTGCCACAAGGGGAGACACACTGGCGTTGAGCTCCACTGGAAAGCCACCCCTACCGCCCCCCCCCCCCCCGCCATGATGCCTTCCACCATGTGGCCCTTTCTTAAAAAGAGGCCCATCTCTCCCTCCTGCTGTGTCCCATGATCCTTTTTCCAGGACCTCACTTCTCACAGCAAAGGACTCGTGTCTGTCAGACGCTCTGGGAGGCGACCTGCCACCACTCAGGGCATTGGTTTGGAACACCCTGGATCCCGCTTTGGGCCTCTGAAACAGCGAGGGGCCTGGCGCCACCCGTGTGCGCCTTGCGACCGGACCGCTCCCTTCCCAGGGCTGCCGCAGGTTCAGAACTTCTCCTTATTTTTAGCACCTTCCACTTCCTTGTTGCAAGCCTAAACACGGCCAGTGTTGCTTTCCTTGGCACTGTGTCCCTAAATTCCCCTTTTTTCCCCTTTGCGGGGGGGGGGGGGGGGAGAATGCCAACAACATAAACAAAATGGCTGGGGAATCTTACGTGTCTCTGTTGCCAACTGACCAGAAGAAAGCTCTTCAGAGTGTTGAGTTCCATTTGCTTGAGGGCCAGTTGCTAAAGGTCCTCCCACTCCCAGCTGGTCTTTAGATTTAGCTTTCCAACTCCTGCATATTGACTGTTTTTATTAATTTTATTCCATGGGTGGAACTCAGGGCAGCAGAAACAGGGTTCCCAGGTGGTCTTCTGCATAGACACTAACCAGACCTGGAGCTGCTTAGCTTTGGATTGCAGTTGCATCGTGGGCTTTCACGGAGGGTTGCCACCCACTCTGACTAAAACTCTTCGGAGCCTGCTAACAGAGCAATGCGGCACTGTTCAAAGTGGCAATTCTCTTGTGTTTCGCAGGGGGAGAGCAACTGGCCCTGTCCAGCCCCAACATAGCATCCTTCCAATGGCTGTGGCCAGTTATTTATTTATTTATTTTTTACTAAAAAGGTATTTCTAGTGCTTGGAATTCATAAGATTGTTGTCAAACATGACTTTGCAGTGATCCAAGGGTGGCCATGTTCTCTTGGGGGTACATCCCCAGCATACAGAATCTAGCACCACATCAGGGATTACAGATTCTTCGTGCATGGGGAGTTGCCAAAAGGATCATAATGGCACTCTGCAAGGACAAATTCACTCCTGAACTGAGACTTTGGATAACATGTTTTCCTTGTCAGCATTTGAATTGCCCCCACCCTCCGCACAAAAAGGTAAAGAGCAGGAATTTCCAGCAGTTTGGTCCAATTGTAATGACTTGTTCACAGTTTGAAGAAATATATCCTTAGCAAGCATCCCCTTCCTTTCTCTCTCTCTCTCTTCTCCTCCCCCCTTGGAAAATCATGTTTATATCATGTTAAAGTTCAAGGGATTGTTTATTATCATTTTCCCCTTCTTCTTCTTCTTCTTCTTCTTCTTCTAGTTATGCATATTTCCTATCCTTGATTATGTTATATTATTATGTAATGCTGTAATCTTCAGTTGAAAAAACAAAAAGGCATTTCTAATGAAAACAGGCTGATTGCAAGATAACTGGTTTTGTTAGATTACTAGTTTTTTGTTGCATCTTTGCCAAGTCAGAACAACACTTTATCATTCCTGTTTTCATTGCCCCTTTTAGGGTGTGTTGGTTTTGTGGTAGGGGGTAACGTAGGAGGAGAGCTGGTCTTGTGGCAGCAAGCATGACTTGTCCCCTTAGCTAAGCAGGGTCCACTCTGGTTGCATATGAAAGGGAGACTATAAGTGTGAGCACTGTAAGATATTCCCCTCAGGGGATGGAGCCGCTCTGGGAAGAGCAGAAGGTTCCAAGTTCCCTCCCTGGCAGCATCTCCAAGATAGGGCTGAGAGGGATCCCTGCCTTCAAGCATGGAGCTGCCAGCCTGTGAAGACAATACTGAGCTACATGGATCGAGGGTCTGACTCAGTATATGGCAGCTTCCTATGTTGCTATGTCATAATCCAGCCCTGACTCAGAGGACTCCATCTCTAGACTCCATCCAGGTACAAAACTGGTTTCAGGGCTAGCAAACTTACAGCCCCCCCCCCCCGCCTTGTTGCCCACTCCTTAGTTGAACATCTAAAACCTCAGGAGGCTAAATGCCCATAGAAACAGAAACAGATAGAAACAGAAACAGATCCTTGGGTCTCCAGATGTTGGTGGACTACAATTCCCATCATTCCCAGCCACAATGGCCAAGGACACTAGCTGGGCATGATGGGCGTTGTATCCCAACATGAGGACCACTTTGTTATCTCTCAGCCTAATTTATCTCACAGTCCAATTGTCAAAAGGGGTGTGTGTGTGTGTGTGTGTGTGTGTGTGTGTGTACACATGCGCTAAATTCATAAAAATAAAAGACGATTATGAGAAACTGCTGCCAACTGCTTTGATATCCTGCTCACAATTTCAACTACTCAGGAAAGTTGTCAGCAAGAAAATGTGGACCAAAGGTGCAGCTTCTGCAAGAATGGGAGAAAACCTCCACAAGATCTATAGGGAGCAAGAGATCATTGGGCGGGAATGAGCCATGGGCTGCCAGGAACCCAAAGAGGTATTAAAAGCAGGTGGGTAGAATTGCACATCTTGATTTGAACAAACAGGTCAAAATCATCAGCTGCAGTCTTGAGTGAGGGAAGAACTATAAGCCATGGCATATTGAAAAGAATAATAATAAAAAGCAGATCTAAAAGGTCATCATATCCGATGGGAGTTCTCCCACCCCCTGTAGGAAGGGCCGCCTGGTGTTTTTAGACCAATAACCTACAGTATCAAAGTTACATGTGTCTACACTTATTTGACTTAAAATGGCATAACAACTTATCCCTTGGGAACTCTGGGAACGCAGTTCTGAGTGGAGAACTAGAACTCTCCAAGGGAAAATTCTCAGCAGCTGCACCATATTGGCCTTCCCAGAATTCTTTACGGGAATCCAGGATGCTTTAAACTCGAATAACACCAGACCCAAGATTGTAGCGGAAATCTGAGATCCCTTCCTTAAGTGCTTGCAGTCAAGAGTAACTGCCCTCACCTTCTAGAAGGGCTAGCCGCAAGAAACCCCACACCGGTCCACATTATCTGACCAGGCAAAGACAGATGCCATATTCAGACATGATGTTGTACAGAGGTCTGTACATTCAGGCACTTTATTGTAACTTTTATAGGGACACCCGCTTAAGATTAGTTGCAACATTTTCCCGGGCACTTGGATGACTTCTATTTGAAGTACTTATTGTCCAGTTCTGATGACAACCTAATCATCAAAATGGCAAGGTATTGTCATATCATTTGCACCATCCGCTCAGGTTTTTAATAATGTTCTGTTCTTTTCTTTTCTTCCCCTGAGATTCCTGTTTCATGATTGCAATGGAGGGTGCTCTGTTTAATAAGGTTTTCAGTCAGACCTATTTGGAGTTCACCATAACTGTTCTAATTTTAACTTGGTACTATTGTGTTACAATCCGTTTTATTATGCTGAGTCTCTTTTCTTATATGTAAGCTTGTAAGTATGTATGTTTTAGCTATGCACTGGTCCATGACCGTAATAAAGGACTGACTGACTACATTCAGGCATGTTTTGGGGTGAATGACATGCCTGTGTTCATGTTAAAAGTGGACCTGGGTACAGGCTCCTCAAATGCACGGTGCAGATAGAAAGCCTCATTTTGTTAATTAATTAATTTATTTATATGTCAACCGCTCGGGATTTTTGTTGAAAAGCGCTATATAGAAGAACCAGCGTGGTGTAGTGGTTAGAGTGCTGGACTAGGACCGGGGAGACCCGAGTTCAAATCCCCATTCAGCCATGAGACTAGCTGGGTGACTCTGGGCCAGTCACTTCTCTCTCAGCCTAACCTACCTCACAGGGTTGTTGTGAGGAGAAACTTAAGTATGTAGTACCCCGCTCTGGGCTCCTTGGAGGAAGAGCGAGATACAAAATGTAAATAATAATAAATATTTGTTGTATTCATATGCTGCTGTGCCCATGTTTAACATGGGTGAATAACTGTACCTGTGTACACTCATACGAATGTTCAGCATAATGTCTGAATAGGGTTAGAATTGCTATGTAATTATGTAGGAGAACATGTTAGTAGGAAAGATTGCAGAAGGAAAACTCAACCCTACAGACTCCAGAAGCAGTGGGCCAATGGAGAGAGGAACATGGGGTTTGTGCCCTCTAGTGGTTCCCTTCAGAACTACTGTTTTATTCCGATACACATTATGCAGATTTAATCTGTCGAAATTTGAATCACCAACATTACCATTAACGGAAATGACAGAGCCCTTATTATCATTTATTGGATTTCCAAACCACCTAACACAAAACATCTCCAGGCAGTTTATATAAAACTATTAAAAACAAACATTTAAAAACAAAACTGTAGAATTTTTGTACAGAAAAAGCTTGAATTAAAAAGTGTGTCTTAAGAGCTTTCTTGAAGGTAGGATGGACAAGCTCTTATTCTGACAGGGAGTGCATGCCAAAGTCCATTCCTATGGAGAAAGCCTGGATAGGAATCACCACCAAATGAGCCAGAGGTTAACTGCAACCGGACCTCTCCTGATGATCTTAGTAAGTGAAAGGGATCATGACTTATATCAACCAATCGGGAATTATTGTTTCTTTAGAGCAAATGTATATCTTTGCAGGATATCATGTTGTGGAATTAAACTTTTTTTTCCTGGTGCAATCACAAGAATGTCCTCCTTAAAGAGCCAGTCGTCATTCAGAATTGTGCACAAGGGCACCCCAGTGCAATGCAAAAGCAAACTGCTAGCATGTCATGAGAAATAAATCAATTAAATCTGAATTGCTCCTGCTGCCCAAACAACTCATCCACCAAGCAGGTTGCCCATCATCTCTCTGCTTGAGGTGTTGTTCTGACTTCTTCCGCCAGCTTCTGCCTGGCACAGAGTGCAATTCAAACCAGATTTTCTCCCAGGTTTCTGTATTGTAGCCTTCTACAACTGGCTGTTCTGGGGGGCACAGCCAGGACCCCTTTCCCATCTGGAAAAAGGCACACCCACCGGCACTCTTCTGGCAGGAGGCGGGTCTTACTCTTTACATTACACATCCTAAAAGGAAACCTTTTCAGGTATATAAGTGAAGCCCGGCCCCAATTTTAACAACAACAAAAGGGTGCACCTTAAATTTGGGAGACCAAAGTAACAGATTCCTTCCATGCGCAGCTTTCAAGGTGATTAGTGTGGCCGTTCACATTGAGCAGAATTTTTCTTCCTTCCTTGAAGCGACTCCCTCTGGGCCTGCCAGATGCCTGCAAGGGAGATGTCGAGACACCAGAAACCTCGAGGTGCTGCCTCTGCATCTTTCGCTGGAAGCTGGGGCTAGGAAAGCTGGTCACTGGTTAAACAAGTATCTTTCTAAGAAATGGGATTTGAGAACCAGGTACTGTATGTGAGAATAAAAACATAGGGAGGAGGAGGAAGTGATCTTGCGGGAGCCTCACACTGGGTAGGATCCGGCGTCCGACCCAGAACCAGCTGCTTAATGAGGCCAGTCCTGTGGTAGCAAGTATGACTTGTCCCCTTTGCCACGCAGGGTCCACCCTGGTTTGCATTTGAATGGGAGACTCCATGTGTGGACACGACTGTTAACACATTCCTCTTAGGGGATGGGGCCACTCTGGGAAGAACAGTTGCATGCAGAAGGTTCCAAGTTCCCTCCCTGGCATCTCCAAGATAGGGCTGAGAAAGAAAGAGCTGGTCTTGTGGTAGCAAGCATGCATTCTCCCCTTTGCTAAGCAGGGCTCACCCTGGCTTGAATATGAATGGGAAACTACATGTGAGCACTAGATCCATTAGGGGATGGGGCTGATCTGGGAAAAGCACTTGCATTGCAAGGTCCCTCCCTGGAATCTCCAGACAGGGCTGCGAGAGACTCCTGCCTGCAATCTTGGAGAAGCTGCTGCCAGTCTGTGCAGACAATACCAGGCTAGATGGACCAATGGTCTGACTCAGTATGAGGCAGCTTCCTATCTTCCTATGAGGAAAGGCTGCTCTACCCAGCATGAGGCTCCCACACGATCACTTCCACCACCCTGCTCCTAGCTCCATTTTTAGAGATGCTTGTCCTGCTCAGCTTATGGTCCCAAGAATAGGGTCGCCATGTTCTGGCTTTCGAAACCCGGGTGCCTAACTTGCATATTCTGTAAATCGGCTCAAAAATAATTTCTGAGCAGAAGAGGGACTGCACATTTTGCTCCATAACTCTGCTTCTGCAAGGGCTAGAGCTTAGCTTCCCCCCTACCCCCACCCCCCCATGGGAAAAATGAAAATTGAAATCTGGGCAGACTCAGCAATCTGGGTGAGATGCTTAAAATCCATGTGAAACCCGGAATTTCGGGTGGCATGGGAACTCTACCCGAGAACAAGCCTATTAATCTTGTTAATGATAACAAGGGGCGGGGGGGGGGTGTTGACTAAAGCCCTTAAAAGACAGACGTGCCAAGACTACTTAAGAGACTAGCAGGGCAAATCCTAAGCAGGTCTGTGCAGAAACAAGTCCCACTTGGGTTCAGTGAGTAAGCGGATTTAGGACCGCAGCCTAAGGCACTCACCCGGGGGCAGGGGCTCCCTTAGCTGGGTCCCAGATGTTGCTGGATCACAAGTCCCAGCATGCCCTGCCACAATGGCCTTGCCCCTTGATGGTGATGGGACTTGTAGTCTGATGATGGACGTAGTCCAACAACATCTGGGGAACCTCCACGTTGGAGAATGCCTGCCCTAGGCACGTTGGGAAAGGGCTGCCACTGGATGCAGTGTGGGACTTCTGGGTGAACACTAGGCTCAAGTGGCAGCCCTCTCCTCAGAAGCTGGAATGACCTCCTCACCCACCATGGCGGCACTGCTGTCATGGCGTGTGCCTCTCAACCGTTGGGGGTTTGTGATTCTTTAGCAAAGAGCCAAGGAAGCTGCCCTTCCAGTTACAGAGTAGAGTTCAGCTGTTGAAGGAACACGCATAGAGATCGCTGCAGAGTCTAAACTGATTCATTGGTGAAGGACATTTGAGATCTTTGCTGGTCTATGACTGTAAGAATGATGATGGATGGATACATTTGAGATAGAAAAGACCTAATCCTATCTATCAGCTACATAATGAATAGGGAGGGAGTCGGAGAGAGGTCGCCATCTTCTCTTTAGGACAGGCCTACTCAACTTTGCCCGCCCCCCGGCCCCTGCTGTTTATGGACTCCCATTATCCCCAGTCACAGTGGCTGATAGCCAGGGATTACGGGAGTTATTTATTTATTTATTTATTATTATTAATTTACACAGTCAGACAGGTGTTATTGACTGGTTTGTTTTATCCAGACATCGAGTCCTTCCCAAGGACCTGGGATGCCAGAATTTTATTATCAGTGTTGTTACTGTTATTATAGATATCGTCGCAGAATATAGACTGTTCCCAGTAAAGCTGCTTTTTGTAATTGGCTGATGGTGATTTCTGTGGCCCCTCTGGTGTTGAGGTGCTCTTCAAGGTCTTTTGGAACTGCACCCAGGGCGCCAATGACCACTGGGATTATTTTGGTCTTTTTCTGCCACAGCCTTTCAATTTCAATTTGTAGATCTTTGTATTTGGTGATTTTTTCTATTTCTTTTTCTTCTATTCTGCTATCCCCTGGTATTGCTATGTCGATTATTTTCACTTGTTTTTCTTTCTTCTCGACTACAGTTATATCTGGTGTATTGTGTGGCAGATGTTTGTCTGTTTGTAGTTGGAAGTCCCATAATATTTTTGCATCTTCATTTTCTTCAACTTTTTCAATTTGATGGTCCCACCAATTCTTGGCTACAAGTAGCTTGTATTTTTTGCAGATGTTCCAGTGTATCATCCCTGCTACTTTGTCATGCCTTTGTTTGTAGTCAGTCTGTGCGATCTTTTTACAACAGCTGATTAGGTGGTCCATTGTTTCATCTGCTTCTTTACAAAGGCGGCACTTGCTGTTTGTGGTTGACTTTTCTACTTTTGCTCTTATTGCATTTGTTCTTAGTGCCTGTTCTTGCGCAGTCAGTATTAAACCCTCTATTTCTTTCTTCAAGTTGCCATTCTTAAGCCATTGCCAGGTCTTGGTGATGTCTGATTTTCCACTTATATTGTGCAAATATTGACCATGCAGTGGCTTATTTTTCCATTTTTCTGCTCGGTTCTTGACTTGTTATTTCTTGTAGGCCTGCTTTGTTTCATTGGTGTTGAATAGTTTCTCGTTCTTGACCATTTGAAGTGCATCTTCTTCACTGTCCTTGATATATTCTTCAAGGCCTCTTTTCTCCTCCTTTACTGTTTGATGGACTTGCAGCATTCCTCTTCCACCTGAGCTGCGAGGGAGATATAGCCTATCTACATCACTGCGGGGATGCAGAGCATGATTGATGGACATTATTTTCCAAGTCTTACAATCTAGCATCTCTAGGAGAATAATGAACATCAATCATGCTGGTCATAACAACTTATTTATTTATTTACACAGACAGGTGTTATTGACTGGTTTGTTTCATCCAGACATCGAGTCCTTCCCAAGGACCTGGGATGATTGAATTTTATTATCAATGTTGTTGCTGTTATAGATTTTGTCGCAGAATATAGGCTGTTCCCAGTAAAGTTGCTTTTTGTAATTGGCTGATTATTATTATTATTATTATTATTAACATTTTATATCCCACTCTTCCTCCAAGAAGCCCAGAGCGGTGTACTACATACTTAAGTTTCTTCTCACAACAACCCTGTGAAGTAGGTTAGGCTGAGAGAGAAATGACTGGTCCAGAGTTACCCAGCAGGTCTCATGGCTGAATGGGGATTTGAACTCGGGTCTCCCTGGTCCTAGTCCGGCACTCTAACCACTGCACCACGCCAACATCTGCAGGAGGGCTGAAGTTAAGCAGCCCTGCTCTAGGAGGAAAGGAAGAGGATGGACTCACTGCCTGAGGAGTATAGGCAAGCATCAGGGACAGGTTAAAACACACACACACACACACACCCCACATTAACTACCTCTACTCCCAATATCCCTAGTGGTCATTAGGATAGTCGGTGCAGAAGGTCGATGCACTGGAACTCCATATCCCGCATCAACGGCTGCCCTTCTGCATCTAGCCTCCGGGTAGGTGGCTCCTGCTGTCCATCTCCCCAGACTAGGAGATGACACCAAGGCACAGGAAGGTAGTGAGGCCGGTGTGGTTGTGAGCAGCAGAAGAGCATACTCTGGGCTCGGGCTGTGGCGCCCCTCGTCAAGAGATCCAAGCACTGAATTGGAGGAAGCGGAAGGTGTGGAGGGTCACTCCGACTGGATGCCAACACGAGCGTGTCCATCTTGCCATGCCCAACTGCAGGCCTGGGACACCCTTAAAAAGGCAGTCGGCTGTCAAGGATTAGGTTATATTTTAGCCACCATGGAGGACGGTGCTATTGACGCCCCCGCCCACAGACCCGAGTGTCTTAGGTCTCATCTGACTCACAGGAAGCTGCTTTATACAGTCAGTCCCTTGGTCCATCTAGCTCAGTAGTTGTGCCTACTCCAACCGGTAGCATCTTTCCATGGTTATGGGCAGGAGTCTCTCTCAGCCCTACCTGGGGATGCTGCCAGGGAACAAACTTGGAACCTTCTGTATGCAAAGCAGATGCTCCGCCACTGAGCTATGGTGGAAGATCTCACAGCGTTCACATGTAGTCACCCATCCAAATACAAACCAAGGCAGACTCTGATTAGCAAAAGGGACCATTCATGCTCCCTGCTGCAAGACCCAGTGGAGTGCCATTATGGACCAGTGTCAGAAGAACATCAGAGAAGTCCTGCTGCATCAGACCAAGCATTCATGAAACCCAACCTCTTATTTCCTCACAGTGGTCAAAAGCAGAGCATGAAGGAAAGAGCCCTCCCACCCACCCCCATGCTGTTGCTCCTTCAGCTAATTGTACTCAAAGGTAGACTGCCTTTGACTAAGGAGGTTTATATAGCTATCCTGACAGCCAGTGAAAGATTTCTGCTTCTGTATCCCCTTTTAAAGCCATCTAAGGTAGTGGACACCATCACATACAGTGGCAGTAAATTCCTTAAGTTGATTACATGTGTGAAGAAGTCTTCTGTCTGTCTCTGTCAGCTGACAAGATGAGCAAGGGAGACACATGGCATTGATATATATATACATATATATTTAAAAAAGGTTTATTGCATTTCATGCAGCCTTTAAACACATGCATTGACTTATCACAGTTAACTCATATATAGAACTCATATTGGTGTGTCCAAATGTGTTTCCAAAATAATTCAAGGCCAACTTTAAAGCCTTCAGAAAATCGTTTAATACAGGAATGGCTTTGGGCAGGGATTCTGGAACTTGGGTGCCTGGATGGTGTCGGACTACAATTCCCATCATCCCCAGCCTTTGGCTGGTATGGCTGGGGATGATGGGAGATGTAGTCCAACAGAATCTGGGGACCCCAGTTTGAGAATCCCTGGCTTTGGAGATTTGTCCCTGAAAGCTGCAGATACCAATACTTAGGCTTAAGATTATAAAGAAAGAGGAGGGGAAAGTGGCGGGGGGGGGATCTCTCTCTCTCTCTCCCTCTCTCACACACACACACACACACACACACACACACACACACCCTGACTGACAAAGATGGGATGCATTCCTCTAGTGCTAAGCAGGATGGCACAGCAAGAAGATGCTGGAAGCCAATGTTTATTGGACAGGAAATGGGGAAGAGGGGAAAATGTTGAACCACCGAAGAAACGGGGAACTCTAAGATGAATCATGTTGTTTGACAGAAACCTATACAAATCTGTCAGTTAACTGCATGGAATTGCTGTGATGTAGAATTTGCAATTTTTTTAAAAAAAGAAAAAAGATATTGCATCATCAGTTTGTGGGGTATTCTTGCCCCCTACTAAATTGAAGTAGTCCACAGAATGCACCACAGGTCAGAGCCCATGGAGGCTTTGTAGCAAATGAAGATTTATTTTAAGGAAGGGATTGGGGGAACAGGGCGGGGGGGGGAGAGGGCCTCCAAACCAGGTGGGCAGTACATCGGAATCAAGTTGATGCAAATTCCCTCCTTTCCAGAGGCCTTCTGGCTGGGCCAGTTCAGTCCCCTGAAACCTGGGGGGCCTGTCCATCCGTCGTCTGATTGGTGGATTGGATAAACATAGGCTGGGTGATGTCCTGGCCGGCAGGCATGGTCACTTGCTGGATCTGGTACAGTTGCTGAAAGAGAAGAAGTCAGACCCTGCTCAGGTCCCCCCTTGGATGGACCAATTCGCAAAACCGTCCGGCGCCACAGAACCATGGGACCCATTCTGCTGGACCAGACAATTCAATGTGCTGCTGACGGACGAGATCTCACCTCTCTCATCCACCCACTGGGAATAACTGGTAGTTGCCATCACTGCATGAGAGTACTCCGTTTCACTCACAAGGATGCAGCCAAAACCGAGAGAACATCACAGCCTTCAGACACCCTCGTTTTGATGAAGCAAATGGAACTGAAGGGCAATTTTTATACAAGCTGGGAATGCCCTGAATCTCCCCCCCACCCCCGCCATGAGAAGAGTGGCAGGAATTCCTGCAACCCTGTTCCTGTTCGGCCAGCTCCCACAAAACAAGGCGGCCCATCCCCTTTGGGAGCAGGTCCAGCTACACCAAGGCACTCCACTGACAGCTGCAAGGGAATCCGGGACTCCTACCTGTCCATCGGTGAACTGGCTGAACTGCTGCTGTCCTTGCTGGACTTCTGTCTGCGCGATCTGTGGGGGAAAAAGAGGACCGACATGGAGATTTGTAGGCCCATCAGAGAGAGAGAGAGAGAGAGAGAGAGAGAGAGAGAGAGAGAGAGAGAGAGAGAGAGGAGTCCACACTCACACCGTAATTCCGCACCTTTATTTATTTATTTGATTCATATAACACCCTACCAAAAATGGCTCAGGGCGGTTTAATGCCGAGATGGAATATTGCAGAGGTGGGATATTGGAGATCCTCACATCCAAGCTCAAAAGGCCGACTTCACTCCAGCACGCACCTACTCCCGGGCTGGTATCCAAGCCCCCTGCAGTTGTGAACGAAGCCTCCACTTTGCTCCCATTCACTTGTTCTCCTCGAATGAGAATGGGTCTCCGAGCAGGGCTGCCTTCGGCTCTCAAGCAGCTGTGGCCCATAAACTCCCATCAACCCCAATCACACATTATTTTGGCTGGGGAGGATGGGCGTTCCAGTCCAATAAGGGCTGGAGAGCGAAGGTACGATATGCACACGATACGGCCACCCTGCGGAAGCTAAGCAGGCCTGTTGTGCGGTCAGTGCCGGGGGCAGGGGAGACCCGTGTATGCCACTTTTGGTGACGGGGCTGCAGCTCAGAGGTGAAGCATTGGGTTTGCATGGAGGCGGCCCCACATTTGCACGCCAGCAACATCTCCAGGCAGGGCTGGAAAAGACTCCTGCCTGAAGCCTTGGAGAAGCCGCTGCCAGTCAGCACAGACCAGGGCAGCGCAACCTCAGCCCTCCAACTGTCTATGGACTACAACTCCCACAATCCCCAGCCACAGCAGGGATTATGGGAGTTGCAGGAAGGCGAAGGTTATGCAGCCCTGGGGTAGACAGTACCAAGTGGACGGACTCATGGTCTGTCTCAGGATAAGGCAGCTTCCTCGGTTCCAAGCGAAGCATCACACTTGCTTGTGTGGAGGAGTCCCAGACTCCAGTTAATGGGGCAGGGTGGGGATGATGTAGCACTGGTCCTTCAGTGGGTGGGTTGGGGCCAGTGTTCCCTGGAACAGGGATTCCCTCTTGTTGACTGCAACTCCCAGCATCCCCAGCTGCAATGGCCTTTGGCTGGCAATGATGGGAGTTGTAGTCAGCAACATCTGAGCATCCCCGCTACAGGGAACACTGGTTGGGACCCATACACCGCTCGCACCTGGGCCTAAAAGTGGGTGGCGCCATTTGGAGGAGAGGAGAAGGAAAGGGGCAGAGGGAAGAGAAAAGGAAGACCGAGAAGGAGAGACACAATTGTATCTGGTCAAAGATGGCAAGTGGGTTCGGGTCGGAAAAAGCAGAAGATTGCTGTCATACTGGCTGTAGGGACTGGAAATGGGATCTGGTGCCTGAACAGGTAGCTGGCAGGTGGCCAAAATAAAAGCCTGACCTATATTCAGTTATTTTATTACATTTCTATCCTGCTTTTCTTCCACGGTGGATCTCAGGGTGGCACACAGGGGGTCCCCGGCAGTCTCTTACCCAGGCCCTGAGCAAAGTGGGGCCTGCTTTGCTTCAACAGGGTCCCTGCATCTATCTTATGCCTCCTAAGACAGAATCCCCAACCCTGGTCTGCAGTCCCCACCATCTCCAGCCACAATGGCCTTCGGCATGATGGGAGCTGCAGTCCACCATCTGGGGACCCAGGGTTGGGAATCCTGCCCTAGGAGATTGAAGATGGGTGCAGGAAAGAGGAAAGGGACAGGACTGAGCTGAGTCTGCCAAGCACTGGACACCATGCGTGACCAGATCATGGCTGACTTCCACATTCCAGCATTTAAGAACACCAGGATCTTATCTTGGGTGTGCTAAGATTTCTCTGGTGCATGCAAGGGATTTCCTGGAAGTGGGTGTTGTGCATTTTAACAGTTTCTTTCTAAACAGTCACATGCCACGCTTTGATCCAAAAGGTAATCAGAGTGGCTAACCAAGTTCACACAGCAGTAATTACAGGAGGAAGCCACTAAATGAAGTGGCACAGCATAGCAATCCACACACATCCCCATAAAGAAAGAGCTAAAAGCCCACTGAAATAAGCCGACTGGCCTATTGTAAGAGAGAGAGAGAGAGAGAGAGAGAGAGAGAGTGTGTGTTTGTGTTTTCTGGGAGTTATCAACTCCAGTGTGCAAAGCTTCAGGCCTCGAGCCCTGAAGATCAGTAGGTACCTGCTGTGTGTTGGCTGCAAGTGTCTGGATCTGGCCCTGCACCACCTGGGTGCCAGACACAGGCTGGGCTAGGCGGATATACTGCAGCTGGCCGGCATTCAGCTGGACCTAGAAAAAGAGGACACAGAGTTGGTAACCTGAAACATGTAAGTTGGCTTCTCGTTTCCAGAAGAGACCGAGAGGCAGGGCTGGATGGAGTCGGAGTTGAAACAGGAGCCCCCTTGCCCACTTGCCGTGGAAGCCGCACGTGCTCGTCTCAGCTGTCAGTGCAACTGTTCAGAAAACAAAACGTCTCGTGCGAACCAAAGCAGAGCCCTCTGTCCCTATTCCCAACTGAGTTTTTCCTCCCAAGAGAAAGCAACGCCATCATTCAGGATAAAATTACCCCTACAGAAAGAAGCCCAAGGGAGCTTATTTTCAGCCTGGATCCTGGCCACCGCATGGCATCCGCTGAAGGCACCGTCACCACAGAAGAGGTAGCAATACCAACCCCTGGGTCTCTCACTGCACGCACTGGCCCAGAAGGACCTGCTGCCCCCAAGCCTGGAGAACCTGTGCACCCAACTGCCTCTCCAGAATATTTCCGAGTGCCATCTGTCCCCCTTAACATTAGATGCTACTACAGGACATGCAAGGTAGTGTCTTTCAAACGAGCGGGCAGGGATGGATAGGGAAGATCTTCACAGCACATCCCTATGTGTTCTTACCTGGAAGTCAACCCAACTGCGTCCAGTGGGTTACTCCCAGGTAAGTATGCCTATAATTGTAAACTTTCACACAGGGGTAGGCCAACACCTTGGCCCTCCAGGTGGTGTTGGACTACAACTCCCATCATCCCCTGTGCACAATAAACTGTGGAGAGCCAAGGTGGCCCACCCCTGCTTTAACTGATCAAGGGCTCTTGGCCAGCCATGCTCCAAACCTCCAGGAAGAGAAGTTCTGAAGCTTGGGAGTCTGGCCCTCAGCAGCCGTTTCCAGCGTCTTTCCCCCTGCCCCAGAGCAGCCCCCTCCCAACCCTGTATACTTATGCAAGCTCGGGGCTCTACACAGTCCTTTGGCACTGAAAGCCACCTGCAGGGGGGGGGAAGGCGACACGAGGCACCTCGTTAAAGTCTAACTGGAATGCCTAACTAGATGAACAGAGCAGACTCTCGGGAGCTCAACTAATTGCTCTGCAGCAAGCAACTAAAGAATTCTTGGCTCTGAGGGAGGAGACCAGTTAGAGATAAATTCCATGCCCCTTCTCCCCACCCGCCACAAGCAACTCTATCATAACCTGTTCCTTGATTTACTAGCTTCTTAAATGCAAGGAATATTTGATGCGAGGGAGCAACCAGATGTCCAACCCCGAAGGGATTCTACCGGGCGTGCTTTTTCTGAACTTCTAGATCCTAGAGATGGGAGAGAAGGAGGATTGTATCGGAGCTGGCTTGGAAGGGGAGGAGATCTTTAATCCTGGGCAGTAGACTCAATACAAGTCCCTTGCTGTGCAAAATATAGGGTACTTTGTGTGATCTGAATGATGCCAACGAAGAAGGGTCTAAACCCTTTAAGAGGAGCTTAGACAAATTCATGGAGGAGAGGTCTATCAATGGCCACTAGTCTGGATGGGCGACAGGCTACCTCCAAGCTCAGAGGCAGAATGCTTCTGAATCCCAGTTGCAGGGGAGCAACGGCAGGAGAGAGGGCCGGCCCTCCCCTCTTGCCCGTAGGCTTCGAGTGGCATCTGGTGGGCCACTGTGTGAAACAGGATGCTGGACTAGATGGGCCTCCTTGGGCTGGATCCAGCAGGGCTGTTCTCTGTTCTTATGTGAAGGACAACTTCTTTTAGAAAAAGAAAAGTGGCGGGGGGGAGGGGGGCAGAAGCTTGCAAACAGGCGCCCCTCCCGAGGCAAAGGCCGGCAAGAGAAGGTGACTGACTGGGGGCCTCTTACCGGGATCTGCTGGATCTCGCCTGTGTTCGTGATGATCTGCTGCATGACCTGCATGGTCTGCCCCGTCCCGCTCTGTGCTTGCTGCGTCTGCCCTTGCGGCTGCGCCTGGACAATCTGCACCTGCTGACCTTCGCCAACTTGCATAGTTACCGGGGTGGCCTGCAGGAAGAGCACACAAGAAAAGCATCCTGAGTCTGGGATGGCGCCCCGGGGAGAGGGGCTCGGGGGTGTCTCAAGCCGGGCTGCTCTCCTACAACCCGCCCCGCTCCCTGCAACAAATACTTACATACTACTTTTCAACAAAAGTTCCCAAAGTAGGCAAGAAAGAGGAGGAGCAAAAGAGAAGAAAAGGTGGGGGGGGGGAGAGAAAGAGAAAAAGTTCCCTGTCCCCAAAATCTAAAAAGAAATATAAGGTAGACACCAGCAACAGTGATTGGAAGGATGCTGTGCTGGGGATGGATGGGGCCAGTTGCTCTCCCCCAGCTAAATATAAGAGAATCACCACTTTTTAAAAAGGTGCCTCTTTGCCTTAGCCCATGTCAGAAGAGCATTGTGCGCTGGTCAGCCAGCAGCGCAACCAAGTCATCTTTGACACAGCGCCCCCCGGGCCCTGCGCCAGCCCTCCGGAAGCCCCTCCGACCAACCTGCCCTTGCTGTGGCTGCGCGATGATGATCTGTCCCGGCTGGAGCGTGGTGGTGGACGTGGTCGTCTGCTGCCCTTGCTGCTGCCCTTGCACCTGGACAGCGGCAGGCTGCTGGGCAAGCGTGAAGTAGTACTGGACGGGCTCCGCCGGTGTCACGGCTTGACGCACCTCCTCCTGTGCCAGAAGAAGCAGAAGCAGAAGAAGAAAGCCAGTGAGGAGCCAAACCCAGCAGCCCAAGTCCTCACCCGGGTGCCTAGCTCGGCAGCTCCTGCAGCGTCACAGAACCGACAGGCGATGCCTGGAGTCACCTTGGGCAAGCCGACATGAAACACACAACCGGCTCCACTAGATTCAAGGAGCCCTTGGAAACCAAAGCGTCCCAGTCGTCCCGAGAAGCGGCAGTCCATTCCGTCGGCCACCCTCCCGCTTTCTCAAGTGCTGTGCATTCATACATTTGCTCGGCCCAGAGAGTCCTCCCATTGCCCGCCGATCTAGTTCACGCCTGCCCACTCTACACTGGACGATGGGGCTCCAGTCCCAGAGATAAATATGGGGTGCAGATGTGGGACAAGGTCAAGAATTCTGGCTTAGCTGGCCAGTAGCAGGCAGCACACAAACCCAAGGATAAAGTCTGATCCCGGTGCAACGTCTCTGAAACGTCTCCCCTGCCCAGGCTCCCTCTGAGTTAGGCTAGAATAAGCCAGGATCGGCCTCGATGTCTGAACCGATCAATATGGGCTTAATCTAACCCACTGACTTGAAATAAGCCACAACCTTTAACCAAGGTCTGAAGCCAGTTACAGATCATGGTTTACTGCAAGCAAGTAGGTTAGCATCCGCCTGGGCTCTTTGGAGGAGGGGCAGGGGAGAAAACTGGACCACGAGTTTCGAAAGTGCTCTCTCGTTCTGGTTTCTCTCACACGGACTTGAGGAGCAGAGCGCCTTTCTGTTGGGAACGGCTTCTCATTCGGCTGGGCAAAAGGAAGCCTGTGAAAGTCAAAAACCCCTGCGGCTCAGCAGAGGTGCCGGCACCCTTCAGACTGGAACTTCTGCCCTGCAGACAGCTTTCTGCTATGCACCATTTTTGGCCGGGGTGGCGGTCCCACTTTATGCAGATTGGTCCATGGTCCAGGGTGGAGGAGGAAAGCAGCACTGAGCAACCGGCAGCCCTACCTCTGGGCAAGAAACTTGAGGAGAGCGCCTTTGGGTCTCTGCCCGTGTTGCAAGCGGCCATTAAAGAATGAACTCTTAACATGAGCCAACGAAAGATTGAGACATGTTTACCCAACAAAACTCTCCTCCACCCCCCACCCCCGCATTTTTATTTTTTAAAAGCAAGGCACTCCCTAGACAGCAATGTGCAAGAGGATTTGAGGACCGAGCGTGTTGCCATCGAGTCTTCTAGTCGAGAGAGAGAGATCAACTGGCCAGGGCTGCCAAGAAGGTCAATCCATGGCAGAAGGCGTAAACAACCTTCTCCCAGCTATCACAAAGCCACAGCTGAGAGTGTAGGATGTTTACACGCGCTGCAGCATGGGCCGTGCTGGATCTGTGGAGCACCTGCCTGGCCTTGTCCACGGCCTTCTGCTGCCTCCCCCACCGCCAGCCCACCAGGAGCAGCTCCTCCCAACGTGAATTCTCGGCCGAAAGCAGACCCCTGCTAACTGAGCCAAGGGGCAATTCTCTTCTGTCGAGCAGGGGGAGAGCAACTGGCCCTCTCCCGCCCCAGCACAGCACCACTCCAGGGCCTGCTGTCTACCTTGTGAGCCTTTTGGGACAGGAAATCATGTCATTTGTTATTGACTTCTCTATGTAAACCGCTGTGCAATGGAGGAGCATGTCGAAGGCAGAGGCAAACCGGTAAGAGGATGCGACACCTTGCCGTTGCCAGCCGCGGCCCCTGCTCTGCCCAGCTCTGGCCCAACGACGACGCAGTCAGCTCCACATCCAGTCCCTAGACCAGCCAAAGAATCCGGGAGTCCTAGTCGGACCCCAGCGGCCTCGTGGCACCCTTGCCACTTGCCCAGTCCGGGTGGTGTGTTCCACCCTGCACGGGAGAACCCACAAGGTCTCAGAGGATGCGAGGCAGAGCAAGTCGGCCTGGCAGCCCCCTGGAGAGTTCTGGGTGAGCAACGTCCTCCAGCAGGGGCCAGACCAATCAGACTAGCCCTTCGAGGCCCCTGGAGAGCAGAGAGGTCTCAAGGGGCAGCCCCCTGGCCTAGGCACCTGCCCAGGCCAAGTCCCTCTTGGCCCACTGCCAGCAGAGGCATGCAGGAGAGCTGGTCTTGGGGTAGCAAGCAAGCCTGGTCTCTTGCTCAGCAGGGTCTGCCTTGGGTTCCTTTTGGATGGGAGGCTATATGCGAGTGCTGGAAGATACTCCCCTCTGGGGATGGGGCCGTAGCTCGGAGGCAGAGCATCTGCTTTGCATGCAGAAGGACCCACATGCGTGACCCCCCCCTCCCGGCATCTCCAAGCGGGGCTGGGAAAGTCTCCAGCCTAAAACCTTGGGGAGCCGCTGCCAGTCAGTGTGGATGGACCCATGGCCTGACTCAGTAGAAGGCAGCTTCCTCGGTTCCTATGACTCTGAGGTATCTGGCACAGAAGGAATCCGGTTGTCCAGGGGCTCAAGCTGAGCGAGGCCTGCCCCCCCCCCCCGGCTCTCCAGTCCTGGGGTCTCCTGCTTCAGGAGTTGGAGGCTGGCTCTTGCAGCCCGACTGCTTCCCACTCCTCCTGCTCCAAGTCCCTGCTCAGGCTGGGGGCCGTCTACTTTGCTGACTTGTGAGGGGTGGAGCAAACACCATAGAGTACCAAATGCTGCATGAAGTCAGCCCGTATGTACTAGACCGCTACCTCGGAAGTCACTGTCACATTACACTAAGAATACACCTGTAGCCCCTTCCCAGAAATACACAGGTGACAATCCAATCTCTTGACATAAAAAGTATACATGATTTGGGGCTGGGGGTGGGGGAAGGGAGAGAAGCATTACTGTTTTGGAACAAACAGCTCCTGCAGGGGTTCTCAAACTCGGGCCCCCAGAGGTTGCTGGGGATGATGGGAGTTGTAGCCCAGCAACAGCTGGGGACCCAAGTTTGAGAACTCCTGAGCGTAAGACAGACACCCACAAGCCGCCTGCCAGGTTGTTGGAGGCCAAGAGGCAGCGTTTGCCAAGAATGGCTGGAACGGATTCCATCATCCTGCAAGGATCTCTTGGGCAGAGTCACTGACTGGGGCTTGAGACAGCTGGCCCTGGCGCTACAGAGTGGGCCAAGAACCTTTACTGGGGAGGGGGGGGAATCCTTTTACAATCCAAGAAGAGCTGGAGATCCCTTGCAAGCCGACTGAAGGCATGCGTGTTCTTCTTTATCATCTGTCCTCCACCAACAGCGGAGTGCCAGACATTCCAGCTTGCTCAGCGAGATAGCGAAGGGAGATGCCGGCTCCATTGTGTTACTAGGGGCTGAAAACAAGCCGCAGCAACGGCCGCCGCTGGCAGCAGGATGAAGCCCGGCTCAAACTGGTTCCGACGCCAAGCCATTTCTGCCTGGAGCACTGCAAAATATTAACCAGAGATGCAAGCCATTAAGATGCAGAGGGTGGCTCCACGCTGTCCAAAAGCCCCTTGGATGCCGGCCTGTTGCCATCCTTGGCACGCCGTCAGGAGAAAGCGCTGCAGGCGTCCCCACGCATGGCCTCCGCGGCCGCCGAGGAAGGAGAGATTTAAAGGTGCCCCCAACTCGTTGCACATTTGTCGGAAAAGCCCCGTCGAAACCAAGTCCAGCGAGCGCTGGCATTCGCCCAGGAAGGAGGGAAGGAATGCAGAAGACGACTTCAGAGGGCTGCGCCTGCCCACCCAGAAGTGCCGAAATGTGTACTGAAGCCCACAGGGGCTGGATTCTGCCTGCAGGGACTCAAGCAAACGCCACACCTGAATTCTAGAGAGGTGGGGGAGGAAACCAAAAGACGACAGGGGACCTGCTAGTCGGCCAAGAGGAAAGAGGGCTTTGCTTTCATTTCCTGCTTTGTATCTAGGGATGTGCACGAACCTGTTTGGAGGTGCTTTTACGGGCCTCCGAACACGTTCAAACACCGGGAAGTTCGACGTTCGAAGGCGGCGGGAAGATCACACTTTAAGGGTGTGGGAGGGTGCACTTATCCCTCCCGCTCAGTATTGGCAAGGTCCTACAGGGCAGCAGCGTACCTCTCTGCTGCCCCATTGGCTCCTTGGCCCGAAGAAGCTGACGGGTGTGCGCATGCCAGAAGCGTGCTCACACACGTCGGGCGGGCTCGCGCGCAAGAGCACACATGGGCCTGGCGTGCGCACGGGCGCCAGCTACTTCCGGCCAAGGACCAAACGGGGCCGCAAGGAGGTAGGCTGCCGCCCCGTAGGACTCTGCCAATACTGAACGCCGGCAGGGGAAAGTGGAGGGAGGGGTAAGTGCACCCACCCCTGCCCGGTCCCGTGCATAGCCGTATTCGTATCCTCAGCTTGAAACATGGCATCTCCTTTGCACAGTGAGTGGCATGCATGCTTCAGGTTCCGATGGCAACATGCCCTCCCTCACACCTGTTTGCACGGTGGGGGAAGAAAACATGTGAACACATTGTGATGCAGAGGTTCTCAAACTGGGGCCACCAGGTGTCAGACGACAGCTCCTATCATCCCCGTCACAGTGGCTGCCATTGTGACTGGGGATGATGGGAGCTGTTGTCCAACACTGTCCAGGGACCCATGTTTGAGAACCCCTCTTGCAACGTGTTCTGCACACCAGGCCTCTTCAAGCACCGCGATGCCTTTGTAGCGGAGCTTTTCTGCCATCCTGGACACGCAGCCCTTGCCAGGTGGAGGAAAGACGCCCCTGAGAGGTTCTGAAGCACAAAGGGGTTTGTTTTAGAGCCACTTCCAAACATTCCAGGCATATACATTCGGCACTAGCAAGAATGGAATTTGGAAAGAGCCGCTCCCTGTGGTCATCGGGCGGCAGGAGCAGAGGCTGCTGTACTGACGTGGGGTTGGATTTCAAAGGGAGCAAGTGATCCTTGCCGTGATCCCGGAGACTCTGCTTCCTCAGAGATCAAGAGGCTATCTTAAGCACTCCAACGGCAGCAGCCGCTCTTGGATAACCCCAGGCCTCCCCAGCAGTGGCCGTGAACAAATGGGAAAGAACTGCTCCCCGGATCTTCAGCCCCCGAGAACCAGTCACTCTCTCTTGCAGGAAGGAGCAGCCACGTCACTGTACAATTCAGGAGAAAGACAATCTAATGAGCTGCTGCTTGCACAGCCCTATAGCAGCTATTCTCTAGCGGACGGCCCATTAGGGATGTGCATGGACTGGTTCGGCGCTCCTTTTGTGGAGCGCTGAACCGGTTCAGAAGTCCAGCGTTCAAGCCGCTTCGGAGGCGGGGGGATCTTTAAGGGGCAGGGAGGGTGCCCTTACCTGCCCCACCACTCCCCCCCCCGCTGGCACTGTCCCCAAAACTGCTGGTGCGGTGCTGCAGCATACCTCCTTGCATCCCCGGTCAGCGTCATACCGGAAGTGGCAGATGCACGTGCCCCTTAAAGCCGCCCGCCCCCCCTCCCCGCGAGTGCACAAACCAGTTCGTGCACATCCCTACTGCCCATCAGGCATCAACCCTTTAATGCTGGGGCTCTCGAACCAGATGTTGCTGGCCTACAACTCCCATCATCCCCAGCGACAAGGGCTAAAGGTGCGAATGCTGTTCATCTACTGGCAGGCAGACTGCAGAAGAGCCAGAAGCTCAGGCCAGCTTACAAGACTACTACGGACAAGCACACCAAAAGGGCTGGGGGAGAAGAGAGAGGAGCAATAGAGGTTGCCTTGATCGCCCTGGAGGGGAGATGGGGAAGGAAGAGGAAGAGCTCCAGGGAGGGTTGGGAAAGACTGATTTGAAACCCGGGAGGGCCTCTGCCAGTCCGGGTAGACAATACTGAGCTAGATGGACCAAGGGTCTTCTCTATTCCAGTATAATCCACACCATCTATGGGACAGAACTGCAAAACATTAACATTAGTAAAAACTTACTGGGCAGTGACGGAGAGACGGAACTCAGGATAGGAGCTTACTTGCCACTAGCAAAGGCGGGTGACATTTTTGTAGGAAGAGACATATCTTGGAAAGACTCTCCAAAGCAGATTTAAAGCTGCATCGGAAGAGGTGACTGCAAACATATTTGGCCTCCGGCTCAAGACAAACCGGCTCCATTCCAGGGCGACGACTGTGGCAGCCTGCCGCTGTAAACATCCGACTGAAAGCCCCTTTGAGCACCACACAGCTTCCAGTCAAGGATGTTTACAGGAGCAACGACTGCCCCAAAAGATGCAGGCCGCAGCGTCCTCGAGTGGGGCAGGCGAGACCAATTCCTGCCTGGCTGTGGGAGAAGGTGGAGTCTCCACAGAATCTGGGGCGCCACTCTGGATTGCTTCTAGGCGGAACTGGAGTCTTCCAGAAGAGGGCTGCTCTGCAATTAGCATCCTTCGCCCTCTTCAGTGTTGCGGTCTGAATACCTGGCCAAGGTTTGGACCAGTCAAGCGCCAGCCCCAACGAAAAGCCCAGAAAGCTGCAAGGAAAATGCCATCAGCCTTCTCCCCCTTCCCCCCCCCCACAAGATCTCCAACGGTCAGCCACAAGGCATCATTTTACACAAGCGTTAAGCAACCCCTGGACTTGGGTGACTGAATTTGGAGCCTTCCACTCATCGGCCGGACACGCAAGCACCTGGCAGAAACCAAAAGCATCGTGCGCGGGCGGCTGCTTATGCAACGGGAGCCTGCTGTGCAGGTAATCAAGTACCCAATTGTAGATGGCACCGGTGGGGGGTTGCTCAGCACTTCTAATCAATCTGCACGCTGCTTTGCACGACTCCTCAAACATTCAATTACCCCTCTCAAAGGCACCAGAACACCATTTGTCACACTGACATGACAGAAAAACCAAGGGTTTCAAAGAATAAGACACATGAAGTACAGCTGGCAATCCAAGCAAGACCCTGGACAAAAGGCAGAGCCCAGCTCAAGCTGCGAGAGTCAGCTGCTCCCGCCACAAAAGGGAGGATGTCAACTCCAGCAGGCATTTGGGTCAGTGGGACAGAGATCTCCACGCAACCACTCTCCCCATTCGTAGGCTGCAATGCGTCTAGGTCCTAAGACAATACTGAGCTAGATGGACTTATGGCCTGACTCTGTATATGGCACCTTCCTATGTTCCAATGCACGTGTGCGCGTGCATATATGTATGTATACGCGTGTGCACGCACACACACTGACTCCATGCCTAGGCCCCCATGGCCTCAGACCATGCCCATCCACTGACCTCTGGCTCACGAGCACAGAACCACTCAAGATGGAGGGAGGGAACGAGAACACAGCACAGGAGCAGGTCTGCTTGAGGGTGCCTGGTTGCCGGCCACCATCATCTTAAAGGTAATTTATCAGCCATAGTGACTGGAACTCGGAGACAGGACAAAGTGCCCATGGCCAGCACCACCGTTCAGAGCAACCCATTTGTGGAGCCGTAACCCCTGGAGTAGCCTTGATCTTCTGAACAGCATCCTTCCCCTCACTTTGGCAATCCCAGAGTCCTCAACTGGCTGGGGGTGGGGAAGCCAGCTCTCTCTACCACGGCTCCTTCTCCAGCTGATGGCTGGGGACAGGCTGGCCTGGCCCTTGACCTGGGGTTCTCCCTGGGAGAAAAGAGCTGGCCCTCCATCCTCTGGCTGGTGAATCAGTTTGGAATGGAGGCTGAAGGAGAACATCGAGGACACGGAGCATATCTGGGGGGCCTGGGGAAAGAGGCAAGTCCTCCTAACCAGGACCTCTGCTGCGTAGGAAATGGCACGCTCCATTCATCCCAGGCATACATACAGAACCCACTGTACTGCACTTTAAGCTCTACTGTGTAGAAGTGTGGCGTTGGCACTATTTTAGCCAGGGCCACAGCAAGTATTCATTCTTTGGATCAAAGGTATTTCAGGGCCTCCCTAAAATGTTTGGGCAGGCTGAAGTAATCCCAAAGACCTTTCCTACCACAAATAACGCCCATGACTTTGCATTGCCAGGTTGTTCTTCCAACCTGCCGCCACCGCCACCATTTCTCTCCTGGGCAGCCTTCCTGTTCACAGAAGGATCCCACCCAAACAGCCAATCTAAAAGGAGTGCAATGTTTCCTGGTCACATAGGTGGCCCTAGCCAAGCAGGAATGAAAGGGTAAAAAAAAAAAAACACCTTTTCAGAGATCAACTTTAATCCCCTTTGCAGTGATTTCGGGGGTGGGGGGTTACAAACTCTGGGGAGGCCCACCTTTCAATGGGGAAAGCAATCTCCCCATCTGCTGTCCCCCATCTTTCAGCTCAGCCCTAGTTTTAGCAAGTGCAGGGAATGAGAACAACAAACTCTCCTTCAGACTCACCTGGCGCTTGGGAGGCTTCAGCTCATCCCTCGGAACGATATCAATGAGAAAGTCAAACTGGTCAAACTTGGTGATGGCCATGGCAATGTCATTTCTCTGGAACAAGGATGAGAAAGCAAGACCACATGAAGAGCTGGGAACCCAACACTGGCCTCTCTGCTTGCTCTTGGAAGTTGGCCTCGCCTGGATTAGCAAGCAACTGGGAGGGCAAGTGGAAGAAGAATCAAACCCCGACCAACCAGAAGCAGTAAGAAGAACTGCATGGGAAAAGTTATTTGCACAGTCCCCAGTTGCTCAGTCATAATTCTACAAAGTCAATCGGTACACCTTGCAATACTACACAACTTAAGAAATGTGAAGAGCTTTGCAGCCACTCAATATCACGGGAGTTTAATTTGAAGTCCACCCATGCCAGCTGCTTCATGGAAACCGATTACGAACATGGCAACTGATTACAAGCTATTTCATGGCAACTGATTACGAAGATGAATTCCGTAGGTGGCTCATAAGGGAGCAATATCGCCAGCACCACTAGCTGACTACCTTTTAACTAGACATATTCCATGAGATCATAGCTTCATCAAGGAAGATGCATAATGTTCACATTTTCTCCCTATACCAAGTTGCTAGTCCTCAACTCTAGCAAAGTGTTCTAGCAAAGAACTCTTGCTAATCCTCAGCTCTAGTGCTCATCTTGGAAAGGCAAAGGCATCGCTAATATGCTAAATAATTGTAAACCGCTTAGAGAGCTCCGGCTATAGAGCGGTATATAAATGTAAGTGCTATTGCTATTGCTATCGTGGCACTGTGAAGGCTTCTGTGAAACCAGAAGAGGACAGGATGAGGTGTCCACTGGACAGAGCTTCTGTGGTTAAAATAAATGTGTGTGCCCCCTCAGTCCCTGGCACTGCATGCTCCGAATAACAGACTTCCATGGAGAAGTGGGATGCCAGGGTTGCAAAAGCCTTCGGTCCTTGGCTACTCAGGCACCAAAGATGTGCTGCTGGATTTTTAACTAGCTTTCTGCCCAGCACAGAGTAGCCTTCTTGCCTTCCAGCAAGAACACAATAATGTGACTCCTGGGAAAGAGAAAATGCTTTTAGGCCCTCGGGCCCACTACGTTCTGCTGCTGCAGCTTCCTCCAAATACTTCCAAGAGCAATTCTACCCATCAACTGGGAAAAGCCATTTAAGAGGGGAAAAATAGTTTAGGCATAAAATGATGCCATCTGCCAAATTAAAAAAAAACAACCACCAGCGCAGATACCTCTTTAACCTCTACAACTTTATGGAGCTTGCAAAAAAACTCAGGCTGATGATTTTGTTGCCAGACGTCCCCTCTGCATGCCTGCTCAGGAGGTTCTTCTAGACCACTGGACTGCAGGGATCCCCAGATGTTGCTGACCACAACTCCCATAATCCCCCGCCAAAGGCCATTGTGGCTGGGAATTATGGGAGTTGCAGGCAACATCTGCAAGTCCCTCTTACAGGGAGCACTGGTGGACTGCTAATCTAATGAACAGTCTCAAGGAATAGGATGCAGCCACCTTCCCAAAGCTAAGCAGGTACATGTCTGGTCAGTGCCTAGAGGGGAGACTAGAAACTATGGGCCAGGCACCCGCAGTTGGGCCACATGCATTTGGCCTCATTATTCACCGATTTAAAAAGGGTTAAAATTTGCCCATCTGCGGTTCCTGGATGCTGGAGACATTTTGTGGCTCTTTCCAACTTTTTGTGCCTGCGTCCTGTGTATTCATTTCTCTCCCCTGCCCCAATTTTTGTGTGCAGAAAATCCACACAATTGGGGGTGTGGGGGGCATTACTGGACAGATGGAGACCTGCACAGCATGGCACGGTACGTTATTCCTCAATTTATGTCTTTTTATTGGGCTTTTGCCTTTTTTGTCCTCCGGGAACCGCCCCCCCCCCCAACTGACACTGACCTAAGATCTCGTTCTCCATGGAAAGTGAATGGATAACCAGGTCTACCTGTATGTTGCCAGGCAGTCCATCATCAAACAAAGGTGAGATATACATGTAACAGAAATGTACATTTATAATTTTCTATTACATTTATATGTGTAAATGTCATAGGAAACAATTCACAGTCACTATATGATTAATTGCAAGAGGGAGTTGTGTGAGAATTTCGAGGAGGGGGGCGTTTCCTGGTTTATGTCCTTCAAGCTTTTTCTGACTTTTTCAAGCGCCTGCCCAGGACTCTACAGGAGGTTCCTGGGATGTGCAACTACTGAAAATGCCAAACGACGGAACTACTGGCCGTCTACAGTAGCAAATGCCCAGTTCCACTGGCAACTCTCCACCGCCCTCGCTGCCCTCTCCCTCTGGCCAGGGTGCCGGAGTAGATCTGCCATGAAAACAGAGTGTGAGACTCCAGCAGGGGGAGGAGAAGGGAAGAATGGAGAGGAGGCCGCGGCTGCAGAAGGAATGCAGCAGCTGCGGGGAGGGTCCAGTGTCTGCCTGTTGTGTCTCTGCTGCAAGCCAACCCCTCTTGTCACTGCCTTGAAACAAAGCAGGAGCGGTGGCCAGGCATTCTCACACACAAGTTGACTGGCACCCCACCCAAAGAATATTCACACAGCCAAGGAGATGCCCTGGAGCTTGACGGAACTTTGAAACAAGTGCCCCATTACCTGCAAGGTCCGACGCTTGTTGTCCTCGGTGTGGATCCAGGCCCGTAACGTCAGCTCTGTGATGAATATCTGAGCAGCTTTGGCAAACAGCACCGGTGCTTCTGCACTGATCATCTGCAAGGAAAGGAAGTTCAGCGGCTGTCAATGGGCAAGGCAGACTGGATTGCCTTTGGGGGCTGCCCCAGAGATTCGCCACGCCATCCCTGCCTCCCAACTCCAAAGGAGAGGGCTCCCTGCGCCAGACTTCCTTCCCTCCCTGGAGAAAGCAGGCATCAAAGGTGCAACTGCTTTAGTTGTCACACTGGTAAGCCCACTGACAACTTAAACACTGACTTCATGCAACTAAGATATTAGGAGGAGGGAACAAATTATCTAGCTGTTCCCGAGGAAGGGACAAGATGCCAGTTGACGCACTGGCCTACAACAGGTGCCATTCAAGACCTCTGGCGTGAAGAGGTCTTCAGTGCCAGATAGGACCCAGTTATCAATGTTCGGCATCGCGAGTCCACCCCTAAAATAACAGACCACCCTCATTTTTGGCAAGGCACGAGCACAAGCTGAAGTTAGTGAGACTTCTGGTGCCGCCTTTTAATCCTTGGCTAAGAACATGTACAGTGGGAAAATGACTTGACTAGCAAGCCAGAGGTTGCTGGTATGAATCCCTGCTGGTATGTTTCCCAGACTATAGAAAACACCAATATTGGGTAGCAGTGAAACAGGAAGATGCTGAAAGGCATCATCTCATACTGCGCGGGAGGATGGCAATTGTAAACCCCTCCTGTATTCTACCAAAGACATCCACAGGGATCTGTGATCGCCAGGAGTAGACACCGACTCTATGGCACACTTTACCTTTAAGTGCATTCCAGACCGCACGCTCTCTGGAAGCTGGTAACAGAAAGGCACCCTCCAGGGAAGCAGTTCGATAATAAATCAAACGAGCGCAGAATGCCTTCATTAGCTCTACACAGGATCAAACGTTCTGCTAGAGCAGGAGTGAAACGTTTGGGGACCAAACACGAGTACCTAAAGATGGTTGGATTCCTATCGTCTCCCAGGGATGAAGGAAGCTTTTGTCCAACACCACCAGGTGACCCAAGCGTGAGAACCCTTGTGCAACTGAGATTTACCTTCACATCTTCATCTAGTTTCATTATCTTCTTAATGCGTGCCAGTGGAAGTTCCTGAACTCTGAAGTCTTTCTGCAAAAATCAACAGGAAAGAATAGGCTTGGTCCCAGCCCTAGAACACACTGTTCAGCAAACGGGGGTGGGGTGGAGGAGAAACAGGGGGACATAATTGCATCCACACAAAAACCTCCAAACGGGCACAAGCTGGCATAGACCTGGCATTGCAGCTGTTTCCCCAAGTTACACTCCACTTACCTACTCAACCACATTTTCATCCCAACCTCCTTTCAAGGAGGACACATATGGTCCCCTCTGCCGCTCACCCTCATGCTCACCCTGGGAGGCAGGGTAAAAGGACTTGCTCAGCACAGGCTCAGTAAGTTTAGTGGCTGAGCCCAGGTCTCCATGGTCCCACTTTAACGCTCTGAACACACGATGACATTTGTGCCAAGCGCTTCACTGCCGCCGCCACCCTAGCTATAAGCGGCATGGGCTGGCTGCTGTGATACAGTCAAGATCTCCACAGGTAATTGCAAAGAAAAAATGGTTATGACTAAATACATTGTAGTGAACTTTCATGCATGTTCAACCAAGGGTGTGCAAAGAACTGAAACTCATTAGAATGCATGCTGGCCAACATCAAGCTAAACAAGCTTGGGGCGACGATTCCTTGGCTCGTTTCCCCCCAGATTAGGTAAACACCACAATCTTTAAGGCCTGAACCAACTCTGAAGCTGTGATGTGCCAAAGATGGACTGGCTGTAACTGGAAGGAGTGCACTTGATTTCTTAGAACCCACAATACAGGAATTACTCCAGACAGGCAAATTCAGCTCCAGACACCCTAAAAATTAAGCCTGCTTTGTGGTTCCCCCCGCAAAAGGTCAGCAAGGACAAGCATTTCCAAGGCTCAAGAGGCAATGCATTCCACAAACTCAGAGCCACTAGGATCTCTGCTCCATCTTCCAGCTCGTATCCACTTCCTAAGAAAGGTTTTTAAGCAGGAATTCAAGTGTCAATCACAACAGACAGCCAATCTCTAAGACTGGCAAGGCCTAGGGTGAGCGACCAGCTTTAAAGGACAACACAGCACTCTGAGCTGGGCCCAGAAGCTAAAATGACAGCAGTTCACTTGCCACAGTACAGGTTGCGGGGGCACTGCATGTTCCCCAAACCCCCCTCAAGCCCTGAAAGAACAGGCTCTAGCAGCCAACCCTCTAGGTTAGAACAGCATGAATAATGGAGACCCAATTCTTGTTCTTCACAAAAGGGGCACAGGAGATAAATTAGACATCTTCTCAAGACTGCTCCTAACCACAGCCCCTGTCCAGTCCAGAAGCACACTCAAAATGGCAAACCTGCTTGCCATCCAAAGCAGGCAAGAAGTGCCTCCCTAAGAGTGTGGGATTCCTCCTCCTCCTCCCCACCACCACCGCCGCCGCCGCTCAAGCACATAATGGTTCCAAGCTCCTGGATGCTTCGATTAAAAAAACCCACAGCATACAATGTCACCTAATGCCAAAGCTTTGGATGACTTCACCCGGCAGCCTCATGTAGATTAGAAAGGTAACAATAATCACCAAAGAACACGGCCGACTAATAGCCATGATAAGTATATCAAGCTACGTCCCCAGAGGATGGGAAGAACCAACACCAAGAATATCTATGGAAGGGCTAGACAACTCCCAAGCGCCAGGGAGCCATGGCACCTAGAAATTTAGTTGTGGCATCTAAACTAGGCTATTCAGATGCAGAACTACTTAATAAAGTCTTTGTCCCAGCAACCCTGTTTATGTTCTGTTACTTGTATAGAGGACAACGAGAAGCCCATTTTCCCTCTCCCCTCAATGTCCATCATTAAATCCAGTACCTCTGTCACATGTTCAGTGTCTTGTTCCTAAATTTCTAGGCTGGCTCCCAGTTTCCCCCCCACCATTTTTTTTTTTTGTCAAGGCCTGATCTATGGGAAGGGACCACGTGAGCAAAGCAAGGTTTTCAATTTGGTACTGCTATTATAAGAAAGATAAAGGTTTCCCACAGTACCTGGTTGATCTTACCCACGTATCACTGAGCAAGGCTTTCACAACCTTACACTTCCAACCCATGCCCACGGCACATCTCGAAGGGAGATTTTGTAAACTTCCAGTGCAACAGCACCTCTGCCCCTGTGATGCTGGCCAAGTAGAGGATATTATACACTATGTCTTTTACTGTCCCCTCTATGATGTGATTAGGGGGAAAAATATTGCGACAAATTATAGGCAACTTCAATGGCTCAGATGTGGTGGAATGCCTGATTTATCTTCTTTCAGATGCGATCCGATATGTTAGCTATCAAGCTGCCATGTTTGTCTTGCTTTCCTTTAAACTTGGAAAGAAATTTACATCTGTAGTGCTGGTCTCAGCTTAACTAATACTGTGTCATGATTTGCTGAATTTTATTGTATACTGGGTTTTGTTTTAGCTTTTTAGTTTTGAGTTACGACCAGTAGTTTCAACAATGAACTGACTACTTCTATACATGAGCATAATACAATAATATTGTGCTCAATAATAAAATTATTATTATTGTGCACAATAAATATTGTGCATATTATTATTATTATTATTATTATTATTATTATTATTAGCACAATAATAAAAAATACATCAATTGGTAAAAAGCTGTGGAAAACCCCTGGTTTCAGTCTCACCTTACCACAACTGCAGGGCAGTTTTACCTTACCTTTCACCTGACCACAATTACAGGCTACCATTTCTCCGCCTTGGATCCCTATCACTCAGATGGGAATACTGCTAGTCCAACATTATTGGACTAGCTGCTGGAGAGATTACTGAGATAGTGTGCAGAGTGCAAATACTACTTTCTCACTGTTTTTTAGGGCAATGATCTTCACTCTTTTTCAAGCAAGGGTCACTTGGACAAAAACCCTTCAGTGTAGGAGCCATTTCCAACTGCGTTTCTCTCAGTGCTGTGTGGGGGGCCTTTAAGAGATACGGAGCCCTCTCTTAAGAGCAAGTGCCGAAAAGGGCTTCACTTCCCAGCACTCTGTGCACACCTTCCAAGATGGTGCAGGGGCTCAAGAGGGCTCCATCCCCCTGAAAGGATCCCCCCAGCGCTGGAAGTGCAGCACTGCATGCTAAAAAATGGTCATCTCTGCAGGCTGCCGGGGGATTGCGCAGAGTAGCCGGCTTTGGCTGAAGCTTCACAAACAACAGGCCAGGGGGCTGCACTTCGTGTTGATGGGGGCTGCCACTGGCCCCCGGGCCTTACAACGAAGAACACTGTTCTAGAGCATGGAAGAACACCTGGTCGGTGTCAAAAGGCTGCTGAGAGGCCCAGGACAGCAATTTTCACACTGTGCTCTGAATGGAACTGAGGTTCCTCTAAAGCTGGAACCTCAGCGCCGTTCAGAGCGCAGTGTGAAAATTGCTGTCCTGGGCCTCCCAGCAGCCTTTTGACACCGACCAGATCTTCTTCCATGAGAAGATCAGTGATGGTACCAAACCCCTTCAGAAGGTCAGCTTGCTCACCACTAATGACCTGCCCTGGAAATACACAGCTGTAAGGTAATGGCGCAGCAGGAAAGTGACTTGATTAGCAAGCCAGAGGTTGCCGGTTCAAATCCCCGCTGGTATGTTTCCCGTGTCAGGCAGCAGTGAGGAAATATGCTGAAAGGCATCATCTCATACTGCGTGGGAGATGGCAATGGTCAACCCCGCCTGTATTCTACCAAAGACAGCCACAGGGCTCTGTGGTCGCCAGGAGTTGACACTGACTCAACGGCACACTTCTAAGGAAGTACAGGGTGTGCTCCAGAGTATGCACTCGGTTCACAAGGGATGAGACCAAGAGTCCAGAAGCCACGCCAACCTGCGGCATGAACCAGACACGGGAGTTGGAGTCAACATCGGGGAATCCCCGTTACAAGGAACAGCAGTTCTAGACTGTCAGGAAATCTAGATCCAGCAAACGGAAGTACTTTCTCACAAGACACATAATGAACTTGTAGAATTCTCTGCCACAAGATGTGGTGACAGCCAACAACCTCGATGGCTTTGAGAGGGGTTTGGATAATTTCATGGAGGAAAAGTCTATCGTCGGCTACTAGTTGGAGGGCTACAGGCCACCTCCAGCCTCAAAGGCAGGATGCCTCTGAATACCAGTTGCAGGGGAGTAGCAGCAGGAGAGAGGGCATGCCCTCAACTCCTGCCTGTGGCTTCCAGCGGCATCTAGTGGGCCATTGTGGGAAACAGGATGCTGGACTAGATGGGCTTCCTTGGGCCTGATCCAGCAGGGCTGTTATGTTCTTAACACGTGTCCTGGAATCCTCCACAACATACAGAGATTCCATGGCTGAAGTGAAGGGAGGGCTTCCCCAACTGGAACACCTGAAAACCATTCATCAATGACAATTGCAAAAAGGTGTTCCCTTTGTCACTCTCTCCAATCAGATCAGCCATGAAAGACACTATCGATACTGACAGTATCGACAATGTCCTTCATGGCTACGTGCACCACGTACAGAGCCGATGTGCGAGGGAAGCCCAACAACAGACACCTAGGACGCCTCACACAGCAGGAAACCTGAACGTTTTGTGTTCCCACTAATTGCTGTATACAGGCCACGCAGAGGATTTATATTTGCACAGACAGACAGCATTCCGTGGATTGTCTATACAAGACATAATTTCAGCACTGATTACAAGCAGGGGAGCTGCAGAGGCCTTTTTTGCCATTATCTTTTCCCCACAGTCCCTATTAAAATTTCCACTCGGGCAGAAGGGTTATGGCTTGACATTCAACATTTTGTTCACTCGCAGCACAATAAATTGATTCACGTGACCAGAGTGCTCAAAATCAAACACTGCCCCTTTCTTGGTGAGCTGCAGAATAAGAGTCTTTACCATGCAGAGCTGAAATCTCAAGCCTGCAACTCCTGCATGCCAGGGCTCCGGACGCGGCGGGGTTGGAGCAATTCATTCTGGGTTTAATGCTTCAAGATTTCTCCACCTGCCTCCCAAAGGTGGCCCTTAGCAGGCTGGTTTGGAGAACTAAGTATTGTAACACAGTGGAAAAGCAAGTTGCTCAGGAGGAGGAGCTATTATTTATTTAGCATATTTGTATAACGCCCACTAATCAAGCCTCTAGGCGGTTTAGAACATTAAAACAAACCAAATTTTTTAAACACAATTACAAACATAAAAGTTCAAAGTAAAATAGCTCAACATATTCTCGATGTTGCACAAAGAACAGGACTAAAATTTCCATTCCTCATTTGTAGTCCCCTCATAACCATTTTAAGCAACATTTGACAAAATGATGTGCCTGTTGGGCAGGAAAGACTTAAAAGACAGTCCTTAACTCTTCTTTCTTGTGAACCGAAATTAGATGACATCGCATTATCTCACAGAAACTTTGAAGAAGCTCAGATTCTACACTTGTGTGTAAGGGGCACAAAACCTCAGGCCAATGGGCCAAATCCTATCTCTTAAATCTAGAACAGGAGCCCCAACAGGGAGTACTTGTTACCTCTAGAGGTACTTGAAGGGCTCTCAGGGGGTGTGCAGAGCTCTCCTACCTCCCCACTCTGCAACCTCCCCCATCGGAGGATGGCCGGTTTGATGCTGATGTGTCCTCAGTGATGTGTCCAAAGCAGGCAGCCTCTGCACACACACACACACCCCGACTGTTTGCTCAGTGTATCCCTCCCTTCAGCCTGACTGAAAAGCTTCAGAGAATTAGCAGCAAGTACTTCTGTTGAAATTAATAGCACAAGTAAACTTGTCCCATTAATTTCAATGGGGGTGGGTGGGGGCATTGTTCCCTCTATGAGGGATTCCCAGATGTTGTGGACTACAACTCCCATAATCCCCAAGCAAAAACCATAGCGGCTGGGGATTCTGGGCGCTGTAGTCAACAGCATCTGGTAATCCCCATTGGAGGGAACACACTGGGAGGGGGGCACTCCTGGGTAACTGAGTCCTGATGCAAGCCAGTGACTGGAGTAGCCTGTATCATAACTAACGTTTAAATTTGTGTACACATTCACACACTATAACCAAGCACCTCTATGGGGTACTGTAGGTGAAAAATTGAGACAGAAGGGGTACATTTGTTTTTAAAAGGTTGGGATCCCCAAATCTAGAACATAATAGCAAGACCTAGACCATTGGGTCCATCGATTCCAGCAGTGACGTGCCACGTGCTTCCACCAGGAAGTCCACAAGCAGGAAGCGCGCACACACACACCCCAACTGTTTGCCACCAGTATTCATATACATCGTGAGCATTAGTTTAGCAATGGCTCATCTTTCATAATTCTGTCTAATCCCCTTTTAAAATAATCTGATCCACAGCTTCTCCTCCCTGGCCTCTGATGATTTTGCCCAAGCCCCCTCACTCATATGTCTGTTTCTGAGTGGGTAACAAGGTTGATAAAAAATGGATGCGTTTAAAAAAAAAAGTTTTAACACCATTTGTTTGAATCAGATTTTAATTTTTAAAAATTCATTTTAAAAAACTAGATCAAAGATTTCATTAGGGATATTAATTGTAACGTCTAATTACATTATATGAGCATGTTAACAGCAGTATATGGGGATGAGAGGTAACCTGATCTATCCTATTATGGAAGCACGTGTACATGCAGAACACACACAGTCAAGCCCTTGCCCCCCACCCCCACCCCACTCTCTTCTCCTCTCTCTCTCTCTCTCTTTCTTTCTCTCTCTCTCTCAAAGTGCAAATGGTCAGTAAATAGAGGATTTGGAGGGATGAAGTAGATCTGAGCAAGGAGAAGGAGTCTGGATATAAATGCAAGGGATAGGAGAGAGGAAGAGAAAGTGAACCGAACATATTCACACAGTCCTGAGGAAATGTTTTCTGCATGTTTCCTCCACTGTAGGACGGAAAGACCAATCATGGCAGCAGGCTGTAAAAGAGACCCAGTTTGGGAATATTTTAATCACGTTCCTATACCTCTGGGTAAGACAGGCATGCATGCAAAATCTGGCCAGTGTCAAAGAAATGCAATGCCTGGTTGCCCAGATGAAACAGCATTATGAGAAATGTGTACCTATCTTCTAAAAGTAAAACCTACATCTATCTCTTGAATATATATTTAGGTTATATTAGACAACAAGAATGTCCTTTTACTTGAAAATGATGTTTAAATGGCATCTGCCTGACTAGTGATTTAAATTGTGATCTCAATCATTAGAATAGAGTCCTTCTGCAAAGCAATTTTAAATCAATCTGATTTAAGTCAACTCACTAAATCGGGACAAATTAAATTTGACAAATTAAATTTACAAGAGACAAATTAAAGGAGGTTTTCCAGGCTCCTAGTTGGTCTCCTCCTCCAGATTTCCTGAAGGAGTGCTTCTACCCATAGATCCCAATCTGTGCACTCCAGACTGGAGATGGGCATCTCTACACAGAAAGGAATGACTGGTGAACATCCCGGCAGGGCTTCCCAGGGGTGGCAGCCACAGTGCAGAACAGAATCTCAGTAGAGGCCGGCCAGGTTGCATCGAGGCTTAAAGTTCTTTTTCATATTCTGCTTTTCCAGGCAGATAGGTCTCATTATCCTGGCTTTTAAGCCGACATCTTGTTGGCCTTCGTGTTTATTGCCATCAAAAATGCCTGACTTTTAGCAGAGTGTTTCAGACTTTGTTTCAACTCTGAATGTTGCTAAACAGCCTTGAGCATTTTTGTTATGGTCTCCAATAAATTAAGCAAGCAAACAAACAAGTAAAACACATGAAGGACGCAGACCACGGATGTGAGAGAGAAGCCAGAAAAGATCTCCCCTTGCATTTCCCTGGATGTGAAGCTGACCCATGCTTTCTGCAGAGCAGACAGATGCTCACTGGCAATGTACTGTACTTCTGGTGTTGGAATCTGCATTGTATTGAGCACTGTCAGCATTGCATCGTTCGGTATCGCAGGATTCCTTTTTAAAAATGGGGGCATTCCATTAGTCCACAGCAGGAATGTCTACTTTTAACTTGTGTTGCAGTGAGAGGACATCATAACACCTCCTAAATAAGGAAGCTGCCATAGGGAACAGATTTTCAGGGGAATAATAATAAAGAGAGAGGTCCTATTAGGCTCTGTGGGATTCTAGGCCATATGAGGGTGGGACAGGGTTGGGAATGGAAAACTATGGAAAGTCAGATTCCACTCAGCCAACTGTGTATGCCTTTTTTCCAAATTCAAGGCTATAAAATCCATTTTTAAACTTGGACCTAGATGTTTCTTACTGTTACCTCTGTCATAGGACATGTCCCAAAATGCATTTCTGTACATTTGGTTCAACAGTGAATTGAGCTAAATGCTGGTGGAATTCAACAAGCCAAGCATTGTGGCTTGCACACACACAGTTCAGTACACCTCTGACTGTCTATAAGAATGCAAGTTCACAAACAAAGGAGGCAGAATTTCTAAACATTCTCTGCTTCGAAAAAGGAGGCTCTGAGTTGATTTCTCATCCGCCTGTACATGAGGAGACTCACAAATCCATAGTCACCAGAAAGTTTGGAGGCCTGATTCCTGCATCCTCCGTATTTTTAGATTCAGCTATTATTTTTATTACCAGTATTTATTATTACATTTTTACAATGAACCATCCAACGGCTCTGGGCAGTGCATGAGGAAGAGGTCTACAAACACTGGACTATTTTAACTCTTCCAGGAGTGGGCAATCTTGGCCCTCCAGCTGTTGTTGAACTATAACTCCCATCATCCCCAATTACAGTAAGTTGTGGCTGGGCATGATGGGAGTTGTAGTTCAACAGCAGCTGGAGGGCCAAGATTGCCCACTCCTGCCTCACACACCACTTCAAAGTTTTGCAACATTATCAAAGAGGCAGATCTTACCACTGTTAGGTTCCGGATCTCCTCCATGACCCGAGGCCAGAAAGACTGAAGGCATTGCTGGGCATCGCTGTTGCTCCCTGCACCAAAGCCTCCATCTGTGGACATTCTGGAAACTGGAAAGAAACCAGAGACATGTTAGAACTGGAAGCAAGATCAGGTTTGGAAAGCGGCAGAATTCCCACACATGGCCTTCAAGATGAGCATGTGTGCGCATGTATCTCTCTCATACTCAGGCACACACTTTCAATAGTATCTGAAAACTGAAGAGGTTCTCCCTCACCTACCTTCCCCCGCCCATCATCATCGCCGGCATTATTCCTTCAGACTGAAGGACTCTGCACGACTTCGCCCTTCCAGCTGTTTTTGGACTACAACTTGCATCACACCCAACCACAGCAGCCAGTACTGAAGGATTATGGGAGTTGTAGGCCAACATCTGCAGGAGTGCCAAACTCGTTCAGCCCTGCTTCAGAGTCTCGAAAAGAAAAAAAAAGGCTGGACTTGTCCAGCAATTTTCAAAGTGGATTCTATTTCTTTGCACAGTGTCTGAAGTATCTAAGAATGTGTTCTCCATCTGCAACCAAGCAGCATTTTTAGGGAATATCTCCTACATGAACCTTTTTGCACTCAACTCAAGTTGTCGGAGGAGATGCTGTTCAGTGTCTTTTCCTTTCACAAAGCAAAACCTGTTGTAGTGAAACTTTCTCCATTTTTGCTTCAGAACTGTCTCCTCAAGGAAGCTTAACCAGCTCCCTCCCTCCGTTCCTTGGGCGGTATAAAAATATGTTAAACAAACATACATACATGTGAGATTGGGGGTTTTTTAAAGTGGGGTGGGATCATAGTTGTGCTACAGTGTAGGAATTAATGCTTTATGCCCTGCGAAACTAGAAGACTCCAGTTAGTCCAGAATACCTACCACTCTGATTCCTTGCTCTTCCCTCACCCTCCTCCCAATCAGCCTCTGGTGGGGTGGGCAGAAGGGCAAGTCTGCTGCCTCTTTGCTTTAGCTGCGATTGGATCGTCCCATCACTTCTCCTATACAGAGGCAGTGAAACTGTCCAAGCTCAGAGGCAGCTACCCATTGGCATGAGCCCGGGCTTGCCTTTTTCCATGCAGGGGCATACAGAACAGAGAGGCAGGCCAAGGAGCAGGGAAGGAGGTCCTCTGAGGCCAGCCGACACTTGCTCTTACACATCCTAGAACAAAATCTTGTCACGTTTCAGTTCAGGGGAGAAAAGTGTGCCTATCCCAGGGAAGGGATAGGTTATAAGGGGCTGCAGAGGGCTCAGTTACAGCAGCACCATACTCCATAGCAAGGACCGGGATATTGAGAACCGGGATGGAGGAAGAGAGAAAAACAAGGGTATTTTCCAAATGCTGCTTTAGAGGACCCGATGATTCACTCACACACACACACACACACCCCCCAGAATATACATTTTCACACACACACACACACACACACACACACCAGAAGTTTAGGCAAAATTGTATCAGAATTATTATTATTATTTATTAGATTTCTATACCACCCTTCCAAAAACTGCTCAGGGCAGTTTACACTGAGAAATAATAAATAAATAAGACAGAACCCTGTCCCCAAAGGGCTCACAATCTAAAAAGCAACGTCAGACAGACACCAGCAACAATCACTGGAGGTACTGTGCTGGAGGTGGATAGGGCCAGTTACTCTCCCCCTGCTAAATAAAGAGAATCACCACCTTAAAAGGTGCCTCTTTGCCAAGTTAGCAAATTAGCAGATTTGCCTCTTTGCAAATCTAAGACATACAGAACTCTTCCACATGGTTCCCCCCGCCCCCGTCAAATGCAAGTACTGAAGTGCAACCTCCGAGCAGCCCTACAGTGCTATGAAAAATGCTAGCTACATACCAGAACAGCTTCAACTACAATGGGCCTTATGCATTACAGAAGCAGAAAGAAAAAGAAACTCTCTCTGTAAATCCCTGTTTATTATATCTTTCAGGATATTGCCACCCATCAGGGCCAGGTGATACACTTCCCATGCCTATGCAATGGCCACATCCAAGCCCACTTGGATCCTAAGGGGCTCTGCACATGATCTGATCCAGTAGAAGTCAGGCCATGTGTCCAAGACCCCCCATCCCTTACTACAAGACAGACTTCAGTGTCTGGAAAACTAGTGCTATATATCCACCTCACTAGACCTAGGCAGCGTCAGTTTCCGTCTCCTGGGCTAAGGTGCCTTTGAATTACACCAAGAGCACCAGCTTCAAAGCCAGTTTTTCCATTGGCTGATCTGAACCTGTATGTGATAGCCAGGCTAAACCTGCCAACAGCATTGGCCCAGGGTCCACAAAGGAAAAATCCACCCACAAACATGGTATTTTGAAAGTCGCCTTTTAATAAGAGCAAAATGGCAGCAATTCATACTTCTGCCCCACGTCAGATACTTGTGAGATGCATCTTATCTGGGGGAAACTCTGCAGTCATTAGTTTAGATGTATTTTGAAATATTCCCGAAGCAGCCAAGTCCTAGCTACCCAATGCAGCATTAAAGTAGATTAAGTTCACCTTTTATTCTCTTTTGCGACTCATAACACCTTTCTTCCGTGTTCTTTTATCAATAACAATTCCTCCCTTGTTTTGAAATACTCTGACTGGAGTGCTGTGAACTTGAAAGTCCAGACCCACTCACAAGCCTTATTGTTTGGAAACACAGCTAACCTGGAAAGCAGTGATGAAGAGACTGGGGGAACTCCTATGCCCAGACAAAAGGAATGCGCTTCAAGACCTGCTAAGAAAAAATGTCCTTCTGAGACAGCTTCCAAAGCGAGGGGGGGGTCCTACTCTGGGGTAGCACTAAGCCTGTTAGAAACTTGGTAGCATCTGTGATGACATCCTTGTCAGAATGGGCATGATCCTGGAGCAGCAGCCTATGACTGGGAGCCCTTCTAGCTCCTGGACCAGATTGGTAAAAGGAAGAACTGAATCCAAAGTGTGGGGGGGAGTTAACAACTTGGCAGGATAGTTAACCTAACAGCACAAGACAACCCCAGAGAGAGGCGGTGGGGGGGCGGGGGGGAATCACACAAGTCCCTACCTATTTGTCCTCCTATTCTAGTCTAGAAGGTCAAGCCAACTTCAGTTGAAATTGAAGAGGCGAAAGAATGTCCTCGTCTCCCCAAGTACAGAAATGGCTGGTAAGAAAATCCCTTCTTCCTCCCATGGTGGCAGGAAGGCATTCATTACCTCTGGAACACAGGAGAACAGTGCCCAGACTGAGAGTCTCTCCCATGAGAGGAATCTTCTGCAGATCCTCTTCTGTGTCTCTGGAGAAAAGCAAAGAACCCCCAGCTCCAAAAGCCATCTAGCTAATGAGGATGATCACCAGGAAGGCTGCCTTAAGGAAGAGCTCCATTAGCAGCATGGCCAGAGGTTCAAGAGGTGGACCTATAAGAAGGGTGAAAATGCAATTCAAACTCCATCTAGGAAGCTGCGAGGCACCCCCACTCTAAGAACCACCAGGCGTGTGGGTGGTCAAAGGGATGGCAGACTTCAGGCGGTCTAGGACAGGGTATGATGGGAGTTGTAGTTCAGCCACATCTGGGAGTACCACAGGTTGGGAACCCCCTGCTCTAGGAGGACTGCTGCCACCTGGCCCTTCAGAAGGTTGGGGCCATGTTTCCTGGAAAGGTCGTCCTGTAGGAAGTCTGGGCTCTGTGGGTACTGGGCCCAAGAGGCATACACTCCCTCCCCAAACTGTGAAGCACACGTCAAGTCTGGAGGGCAGGGGAATCAAAACAAAGGAAAATAAATAATGCAAAGAAAAGGAAGAGCTACAGGACCAGCGAGCTCTTAAGGAGAGGCCTGGCTTCTCAGCCACGAAGAAGCAGAAGGCCAGGGAAGGCTCCCCTGGCCTATTGGGGAGAGGATCTCCTGAAGGGTAACACATACCCTCTCGCCTCCATGGGACCACTTTCTCCACTCCTGGCGAGGGAAATCCAAGAGGGGAGCGACTGCTGGCTTTCAATGGGGACAAAAACCAGGGCCGGCCAAGAATTCTTCGAGTCTGCTTAATATTCTCCGGGGAAGTAATTCCAAAGCTGCCTTTTGAACAGGCTATGTTAAATAGATCCTTCCGCATTTGAGGAGAGGGGAGGGAAACTACAGGCTGCTTTATTTTAAGTCTGAATACACACAATCTCTCTGTGTAGTGGGAAATGGCTCAAGGCCAAGAACAATTCTGACATAAGCGGGTACAATTCCCACTGACTTATGCTCCATTGTGTGCCGAAGGTTTTATTTTGGTCTTTTCTCAGGCAGAGAGAGGGGAGGAGCAAGAAATGTCTACTTTTTCCGCCTCCATAAAACAGGACAGTGCAGGCACAATTATGTGGCCTTGGTGCATGCTGTGTAAAATGGCAACTTCCTGGGGCGGGGGGAAATCATAGTGCTAGATAATTCTACGGTAGAAAAATTATTGGTCGTTGAGTTTGCCAATACAACCCTGAAGAATGATTCTGCTGGTAAAGCATGTGAAAAGATCCAGAGTCAGCGAGGGCTGGTTGAGTTTTCTAAAGGCTGGTGTTAAATGCATTTGAGTATTTTAAGTAAAGACTATTCAGCAAGTGGCAGTGTGTTCCTTGAATCTTGGGAAAATACTTCTTGCAGCCTCTCTGGTTTTTTTTTTGGTAAGAACTTATTTAAATATAATCAACTGAAATAGGCAGTTTTTCGACAATCCTAATGATATTATTTATGCTTGCATCCCACCTTACCATACAGAATTCCCAGGGCGGCTAACAAAAAAATTATGCAGTAAAAAGATACATTTTTGTTCTCAATTTTAGCGCCAAATGCAGATCGGACTCTCTTCCGCCCCTCGCACAATTCGGAAAGGAGAAGAAAAGCAAGCGGAACACACAAAGTAAGTACCGAGAATCAAGCTGAGGAATATAGGTAAACGGAGAAGCAAACAGGAGGATCACAGACCAGAGAAACTTGCCAACAAAACAGAGCTCTCTCAAAGGCAGTCTAGTCCCGAGCGAGACAGAACTGGAACTGGAAGGCAGCTACGCCTACAAAGAGTCACATGTCCAGTTCTGTCTCGAGCATGCACACTCCACAACCCGTTCTGAGGCTCTCCTACCACCAGGGAAAGAAGAGGTGGCCCTTCAGATACTTGGGGCCAAAGCAGCTGAGGGCCTTAAAGGTAATCACCAGCACCTTGAATGGGGCTGACAAACAAGCAGGCAGACCGTGCAGCTCTTTAAGGATGGGAGTGATATGCTCCCATACAACTGAACCAGTGAGAACTCCGGAATCCATGATGTTTCCGGATACTCTTCAAGGGCAGCCCCATAAAGAGGGCATTGCAGTAGTCCAAATGCAACATGTCGAAGGCATAGAACACTGGAGCCCAACCTGCCCTCTCCAGGAATGCATAAAGGCCACAGTCGCAAGTTATGCAAATTAAGCAGTCACATATGCACACATACTTGCCATTTCTTTATTCCAAGTTTTTAAAATTCCTGGGGAGTTGGAGACCAGAGCCAGTGTCCTATCCCCTGCCATAAATGCAGGTCCCGCCACCACCAGCAGGGCACAAGTGGGGACATAATCTACTTTGCAGCAGACCACAAGCAAACCAAGTCACCCAATGTCTGCCACTCAACTGTGACACCTCATAACGTTGCTTTGTAGATGGTCTTACATGGGGAAGAATCACGTTCCAGTCCCAATGGCCAATTCACGTTATGCCTCTCTCTGCAGAGCGACCAAAACACACTCCTGCACGACACCACTTCGTGCAGCAGAGCAGAAGACCTGCATTGTGTTTCTTATGCAGCCAGCCTGCTCATGGCAAATTTTTGCATGCTCATGCAATCTCCTGTCAAGGATGTGGCGGCAGCCATGATGTACACAAAACCCCACAGAATCCCTGAAAGCCATCCTTCAGAAACTGATTTTACTCTGATTAATAGGCGATTAATCTACTAATATTCATTGTTTAAGGGAGATTATTCCAGAATAGAACACCTGATTTCCAAGAAAACTTATTAATATTTGATTTTGCAGCCATTTAATTAAGGAAGTGGCTTTCAACTGTGTTCAGGCGAAGAACTCGAGGATTCCTTGGAAAACATGCTTCAGGGAGAAGATCATTTATGACCGACAAGCTTAAAGGTGGCTTGGCCACCACCAACGATCTTCAGTGCAGGGAAACTGTTGTATTTTAGTGCAGGGGCAAGCAATCTCTGGAGCAACAGCTATGTTGGACTACAACGCCAATCATCCTCAGCCACAGTCTACTGTGGCTGGGAATGATGGGAGTTGTAGTTCAACAAAGCTGGAGTGTCAAAAGTTGCTTACCCCTGTTTTAGGGCATACTTTCAGTTCTCACAGGACTTAGAAATCTTGGCCAGTGACTCAAGTAGCCTTAGAATATGCTCCCATCCTCCTGACCTTTGGCAACATGCTGCAATTTTGAGGTTTCTCAGCAAATTGATACGGGAAGGATTCCTTGATAGGGATGTGCAGAACTGGTTCACAATCAAACCAGTTCACCACAAACCAGGCTGTTTCGAGTGGTTTCGACTTGTCAAGCCTATCGAGTTGACTGAACTGGCTCACTGAGTGGTGATTTGGTCCAAATTTGGACTGAATCGCCGCAAACAGACGGTGCACACCCCTACTCCTCGAAGACAGAAGGTCTGAAAGTCACTGATTTAGGCATTTCTCTCACAACAAAGCACACACCCCCAACATAAAGTTCACCAAGAGAAATTTAAATCTTTAACTATTCACATTGTTTGTCTTCAGATGCTTAGAGACATTCGATAGCATTAGAAACTGAAATGTATGTCTGCCTATTTGCTTTCCTGTATGATTAGTCAAGTATGGATTTATGGACACAAACTAATTCTCAAAATCTGCTCTGTCCTGCCAGGAGTCTCTTATGTAACTGATCTCTCAATACTAGCCACAGTAGCACTAGACCAGGGTTTCCTCTTCCAAACACCGGTATAATTCACTCAAAAGGCAATATACCCTTTTTACCAAGGTTTCTCTCTCCTCTCAAAATCTGTTGTCCATCCTAATCTGCTTAGCCTCTGTAGCATGCGGGTGGGTGGGAAGGGCGGGTGGGTGGGAAGGGCGGCTGGGGGAAGAAGAGAGGCAATCTAGCTTCCCAGTCAGTTGCGGGGAAAATGTTCACATCCAGCTTCACTTACAAGCCACCTCAAATATAATGAACTCCCTTACAAAATTTAAAGGATCAAACCACTGCTGGACCAAAAAAATATTTTTTAAAAATACATACACCATTAATAACAGACATGGAAGTTTAGGGTGGTCTACACATTTGGGGGGAAAAAGTAAGAATGACAACAGAAAAAGATATGAAGTCAGTGACTCAAGAGAAGACGCCCAACAATACATCTGGAGCATAAGAAATGAGGAAGACGAATTTCCCCTCTTTCATGATGACTCTAGGAAACCCAGCACACACACACACATATAAAGCCAATTTCTTCAAAACAATTCCTGCATAGTACACCTTTGCTTTTCTAGGTGGCCTGTGGCAGCACGGATCCAGAAGAAAGCAGCACGCAAGTCATTCCAGCCCTCTTCTGCTGAGACAGGAAAACACAGGGAGCGAAGACCAGAGTTCCCTCTAAGAGGGATTCCCAGAGGTTGAGGACTATAACCCCAGAATCCTCAGCTTCAGTGACTCTTGCTTGGGGATTCTGGGAGTTGTAGTCAACAACTTCTGGGAATCCCTCTTAGAGGGAACACTGGTGAAGACAATGTAGAACAGGTAAGTGCGCCAAAAGGTTACAAGGGGAGGACTTGACGTGGGACTGCTGTTTTCAAAGACAGCCCTTGGTCACACATAACATGTATTTCTACCCTAACTTATCCTGGCTGTTTCTCTGCAGCCTCTCTTACAGTTTAAGGACATTTGACGACTTCCTTTTCCAGATGATGGCGGGATGGGGTGTAGACAAGAGATAGCAACCTTCCTAAGACCACCTAGAGGTCAAGCTGGAAGGAAGACTGAGACTCCCTGGTTTTCAGTCAGCAATATGGGTTTTCTGGAAAATTATTAGGGCTCTGTAAAAAATTCAACCAGATCAATTTGACTCAAAACTGCTTGCATAGAATGGGATTTGTTCAAATTTGCCTGAACTCGAATTCACATTGAACTTGAGCAAACTCAAATCCATTCAAATGAATCCGATTCTGTGCAGGCAGTTTCAAGCCGAAATGAATCCAAATAGATTTGCTCAAATTATTTGCACATCCCTATACATTATGGATTGTAAAGTTTTCTGATGACCTAACACAGGGGTAGGCAACCTTTGACCGCCCAGCTGTTAAACTTCAATAGGTTGTGGCTGGGAATGATGGGAGTTGAACTTCAGCAACAGCTGGAAGGTTGCCTACCCGGGCCAAACAGATTGTGAACTGAGAGCCAGCGTGGTGTAGTGGTTAGAGTGCTGGACCGGGGAGACCCAAGTTCAAATCCACATTCAGCCATGAAACTAGCTGGGTGACTCTGGGCCAGACACTTCTCTCTCAGCCTAACCTACTTCACAGGGTTGTTGTGAAAGGGAAACTCAAGTATGTAGTATACCGCTCTGGGCTCCTTGGAGGAAGAACGGGATATAAATGTAAAATAATAAAAATAATAATAATTTGGCATGTTTACTAACATGGTACCCTGTGTTAATTTTATGGGCTGTATAATACCTCATACATTTTCCTAACAGACACAAGTTTTGGAACCAAAATATCTGATTTGAAAACCGTAATATTCAAACAAATTCAAAGCTTCCTGAAAGAGGACAGTATTCTTTTAGGACACTTTCATATTATTTTTACTTCCATTCACACTGCATTACTTGCTTAATCCTATCCACAAGACACCAACTCCATTCCTTCACTAAGTATCACACAATTTCCTGTCTGTTCTGTTTAAGCATGAAAACTACCTCAAAGTAATCAAAAAAGAATGAAAAAAGCCAACAGATTCTATACAGACACTTCCAACCTCCCCGGTTCAACCAAAGAAATGAGACACTGATCTATGTATTTGCTATAAGTGAAACAAAAACTAATCTCTGTTTCAGTCTGCTTTCACACAGAGTCGAGACGGAAAAAGAATTTTAACTTCTGTTTCTATTTGACTTGCAGAGTCAATCAGCTGAATTCATAACTTTGCAACCCAAACCTAAAACTGTGTGTATTTTTGGTTTTATTTTATCCTAGTTAACAAATCAATATCACTGTGTATGTGCACGTGTACATACACACACACACACACACCCTTCCTTCCTAGGAATAATCGCCTGAAAAGAGTCAATTACAACTTTGCAACTGCCCAGTTTGACTGATATTATAGTATGCTGCATCGTTTCATCACATTAATTAGTAATCTTAAAAATGAAACAGAGAAATATAGTAGTGGAAAAATTTGATCACTACTGGCAAGAGGATTCCCTAAAATGTTCATGTAATAGTAGCATTCCTGCAGAAACAATCATTATGGATGAACCATTTTTTCCTCTCATTAAAAAAAGAAAAGAAGGGGGGGGATTCAAAGCTTTAAAAAAGGACCCAGAGGATGAGATAGTTACGAGGAGTCTGATTTCGTAAACTGCCTGCCAAGGCAAGCATTTATCCAGGTTGCCTGCACAGGGCATGCAATGTTAAAATGGATTCCATGTCCCATGGTGGGTTACAGCTTTTACCCAATTCTAGGACATAGGGCATTCTAGGATACTCCCCAAATCAAGTTACCTGCTCTCAGGGATTTGCAAGCTTTCTACCTCCAGACAGCTTTTTCCACATCAACTGGTCTGCTTATCAACTTCTGCCAACAGCATTAAAGCCCTGTAAAGGATTCTGGGATATGTTCTGGGGCATGTAGATGAGACACTGACTGGCCAGACCTGTTGGGCCTCACTGCTACCCTGTATGAACCAGAGTGTGCCCTAACACACACTCAAGAAACTCCTGGGATTGCACATTACAGAGGGAGGTTGGAGAGGGGAGCAAATTGCCCTTTAGGGAGACTGGTTTGCCATTCCTGAAAATTAAAGGGCGGGGGTTGTAACTCAGGGAAGAGCATCTGCTTTGCATACAGGAGGTTGCAAAGTTCAGTCCCCTGGCATCTCATCTGAAAACCCAGAGAGCCACAGCCAGTCAATGCAGAGGAGAGCTGGTCTTGTGGCAGCAAGCATGACTTGTCCCCTTAGCTAAGCAGGGTCTGCCCTGGTTGCATATGAATGGGAGACAAAAAGTGTGAGCACTGGAAGAGATTCCCCTGAGGAGATGGAGCCACTCTGGGAAGAGCAGAAGGTTTCAAGTTTCCTTCCTGGCAGCATCTCCAAGAGAGGGCTGAGAGAGATTCCTGCCTGCCACCTTGGAGAAGCCGCTGCCAGTCTGTGAAGAAAATAATGAGCTAGATAGACCAACGGTCTGACTCAGCATATGGCAGCTTCCTATGTTCCAAATACAATCTTAGTTTCTTCCAGGTAGCCTGTTTCTGTTCTAAGGATGTTACTTGTAAAAGGCATAAAGAGAAGCCCCTTTACCCTCCCGCATAATGTCTGCCACTAAGTCCAGTAATTTTGTCTAGTGTTCACTGTCTGGCTCCTAGATCCAGAGAAAATTTGCCAAGGACTGGGTTAAGAAATGCAAGAGGCAGAGTGACCATTCTAATGTAAAAATGCAAATCAAAACAGCAGTAATTTTAGATAAAGCAAAGCAGTCTTCCTGGCTATGCCAAGTTAATTAACACGCGTAGCAAGACAGGAACCACCATTTCCTATTAAAGCCTAAAAGGGGTGGACTCAGACCTGTGATGGGCTCAAAGAGCTATCAGATGTGTGGCATTCTCAAATGTGAGATAAGCACAACTTCCTTCGTTAACAGGTAGGCATGTTTCGAGCTCTACGTGTCAAAGAGGAAGGCTGAAGAGAGGCGTTTAGTAAAGACGAATGCTGGAAAGGGGGCTACTCCACTGCAGCTTGCCCATATTGTCCCAGAAACAGCAAGATTCCCAACATCCATATTTTGAGGGAAGGGGGAACAGAGAGCGATCAAACACAGCTGATCAGCATATTTCCTAGTAAGCCCACCTCTCTCACACTGTGGACCAGAAGGCACCATGCATGAGGTGGGTGACCACATGGGGACCAATCATGCACCGACTTGCTTGGCTTCAGCCAAGTGGCCACACTGTCCACTCAGACATGCTCTGGGACATCTCTTAACATACCTGAAAACAGAATAGGTTGCTTTGGAATTAAATGGAAACAAGAGCCTCTTCCATTGACTGGTCCTGTCTTGGAGCATGAGGTGGCTGATAACCCAGAGTTGAGGACGCCCTCCCTAGACTGTGGAAAAACAAGAGCCTCTTCCATTTCTGGGGTTGCTGTGAAAGTATATAGATGCTTTCTAAGCATGTATTAATTTTCCATGTTGAACTGCAGAGTTCTATATTTATCCCTCCCCTGAAGTGTACACTGCATCTTCTCAGCAATGGTAATTTCAGACACACAGCATCATTTTAAGTTAGCTTTTCTTGGATCCGTTTCCTTGCATCATTCCCAAAGTAATTAAATGGGGGAAGAGGAAAACACAATAATCTGAATGTATTACAGCACACACCACAGCCCAAAGGATCCATTTGTCTCAAGCTACTGCCAGGTTCACATCACTCGGCAGAACTCACAAGCAATCCCTCTTTTTAGCAACTGACCTAACCAGTGAGGAATGGCAATGCAAAATATGCATTTTTTGGAGATATCAATGTCTAATACCATTCATTATGGACATGACATACAAGCCTCTGAGAAGCAGAGTCAGTGAACTCCTCTCTCTCTCTCTTTAAATTAAGATATTGCCAAAAACTGAGCCAGGAAAAAGGAATTGGGGAGGGGGGAGAGGAGTTCCTCACCAGAAACTGCACTTCAGCCCTGCTTAGCACCATATCACACATTTGTGGACCCTACAAGGATCTGCCCACTTCTTCAAGGAAGCCACACCCATGCAGCATGGCGTCATGGTGTTCCAGCATATCAGGAGAACGGACACAGCTAGGCTACCACCATGTGAACTCCACAGGGGCACTCTCCAGCCTTTCCCTTTGTACAGACTATAGTATACTTACCTCCCCATCAGTGAGTAGATGCTGTCCCACGAGTTAAAACCTGCACATGTTTCAAAAATACAGCTTGACAGACAACACTGCAGTCTGGGAGATGCCCAGCTTCTGGATCGACCTCTGAGCTGGTTCATCTTCTCTTGAAAGCAGGCCCAAGTGGTGACCTTTCCACGTATCTTCAGACAGGGATACATGTCACTTTTTTTTGTCAGATTCCCTCTGCAAGATGCTTTGCAATCCTGCAATTAAGAGTGACTAAATGCAAGCGATCTGTGTCCCACAAAGTTAAGCAAAGCCTCACTACACGTAACACTTTTGCTGTACAAAAGTGCTCGATCCTGCACTGTTGCAATGTTGTGTTGGCAGGTTCTGCAATTCTAGCTCCAAGGATTTTTCCACTTAAGCTGACAGAAAAGTCACACATCCAGACAGGACCCGCTTACAGCAGCAGCGTCCCAGCAGAACAACATCAAGCTGAATGCCAGCAAGAACTGACATTTTCCTAGTGACCCACCACAATTGGGGATCATTTGGAAAATGCTCCACTTGGTAATTTTAAAAAGTAATCTATTAAGAGCCAAGTAAAAACACTCTGGCATTGCCATTTCCATCAATTATTATAGCTGCTTTTAAACCAAGCAGTTCAAGGACATTTAAAAATGGTACTTTAGAAGTTAAACATTTACCAGATCCATTTTGTTAAAGGCACATTACATTCAGGTTCTCCACCCCCATTCAGGTTTTTCCAGGGTTAGAAGGTAGTTTCCAAGTGCAGAACTGCCACAGAAAAGAAGAAGTCAACGCCCTACTGGTTCAGATCAATTATTTAAAGGCCGGTTAGATAGGCCAATATTACAGATGCTATAGCTTTTCCTCCAAATGTTAACACTCTAGTGTGAAGTCTCCAAGATGTGTTCGCTTTTAAACTGATACACAGTCCTGGTAAGCAACAGATTTCAAGCTCTGGACTCTCTGATCTCATTCCAACCTGCACCTGCTCCTGCCCACACATCTTTCTGAGATGACATTAAGGAATCAGCTATGGGACTTCCAATCAAATTTTCCTTTCTGTTATGTTCTTTGGGTGGCCCCTTAAGGCACATCTTTATGTTATCATTTCAGGAAACACAGAAGCTAGACTCGGAGAAGCCTAGTGTCTGCCCCTCAGCAAGCTACAGTTCCCAGGGATCCTGGGGAGGGGATAAGAGCATGGGCAGTAAATGCTCTAGACCCCCCCAGTTAGCAACTAGTTTTACAGGAGGGTCATGCTGAAGCAGGGATGGAGGCGGATGGTCCACAGCTGCATCATCAAAAATGGAGACCCATCACCACACACAAGGGCCCCTGCTCAGCATGGCACAAGCTGGGAAGGGGAAGCTCCTTACATGCCGTGGAGCTCTGCAGCGGGCAGAAGCAGTGTGAAAGGAACTCAGAAGCCCTGCATGATGAGAAGCCCTCTTTCTCAGTCTCCTAGCACAGTCCGAGGACAAGGAAATGTCAATGGTGACCACACATCCTGGCAGGCTGGAAAACCAAGTCCATTTTGTGGACCCTCACCTTGGCACAACCATTCCTCTCTTCTACACACCTCCCAGTTAGCAACTGGGAGTGGGGACGATGGCTAGCAAGAATGCCTCCAGGAGCCAGATCTGGCTTCTGAGACCTCCAGCTGCTCATTCATTCGCTTAAGACACTCTCACAATCAGCCTCACCTAGTCTAAGGTGGCTTTAGAACCTTTACCACACATGCTTACGAGAAGGTAGAACAGCTGCCTGCACCAGAAGATTCAGGGTGCTGGCTCATGCAAATCATGAACTTTGGCCAAGTCCGCTCCAGTGAGAGAACTGCTGCATGAGAAACTGCAGAACAGAAGAGTAGAGTTGTGAGCCAGCTATTGCACCAACCCAAGACCAGTGACAGCAAACTTAGGAACATGTTTGGTCCAATACCCCATCTAGCTGCTGCCAAATCAGGTGCTCTGGGAAATTCTAACTGCAGAAAGAGCACCGTGTACTCCTCCTGATCGCTGCTATTTCATTTCTGGAAGGATTAGGATCTTGGAGATACCCTCAGAGACATTCTTAAGCGAGACTGACATTCTGGACTTCCAGAAATCTGGCTAGGTCTTTTTCTTATTCTGCTATCCTACTACCTACCACAATTGCAGGTGGTGGAAAAAATTCCAAGAATTTCCTTTTGTTCGTGGCCCTAGAACTAGAGAACACCTAAAGCAATTACATGGAAGAGTAAACCAACTATTGTGTTTTCCTAGTAGTCATGATTACTGTATATATCTTTGTCATATCCTGTGCCCCCTTTAAGGCTGGACTCATTTGGAATCTGGAAATAGATGTGGTAGGTCAGCAAATCTTGTGTGAACTCTACTACGATGACGACGACTAATATATTTTTATTTATATATCACTTTTCAACCAAATGCTCAAAGTGGTTTACACAGAAAAACAAACAAGATGCTTTCCTGTCCCCAAAAGGTTCACAATCTTAAAGGACCCCAACAGCCATTGGAGGAATATCATGCTGGGGTTGAATAGAGCCAGTTGCTTTCTCCCAACAAAAGATAAGAGAATCACCACTTTCAAAGGTGCCTCTTTGTCTGGCTATGGGGGACCACCTGCATCACCACATCTCCACTGCATGTTCAGCACAGGAGGAATGCCCAATTTCAGCAATCCTTCCTCCCTCAACAAGAGGGAGAATGATGGAAATCCAGGCCACTGAGCATCTAAGGATATATTCATATCTGTCCCACACTTCACACTGTATGTAAGAGTTCTTTGTGTGCATATTTCCAGACTGTAAACATGTTAACTGGTCCTTGGTTGTCTCTTTTCTCTTTTATTTACAGCATCGAGTCACACAATGTGACAAACACATTCAAGCTGGTGGAAAGAAACACACACTTGATTTTTGCTTATTGGGCAACAGCTGGTCCATGGATCAAACAAATGATCTTCAGACTAGGTTGAAAAGTTATGATTAAAAGTAGTATTTGTTTTGTTTAAATCAGATTTTAAAGTTTCAACTACAGGAAGGATCTCTTGAAAATCAGCTCATTTAAAAGGAAACCCTCATTTAATAAATATGGTAAAGTCTACATTTATTTATAATCTGAAACATGGCTATCAAATAGATCGTTACATGTTGGTTTTTCCTGTATAGCAGTACCAGGTGCAAAAGATCCGACTTCTAAGGTTAAGCTTTCTAAATGACCGGTCATATACTATATTCTATTTATTACCGTAGTTATTCCTACTGGATCCAGAGACCCCAGGCACTAGATTCTAGTAGAAGCCATGATTTTGTACAATGAGATGCCCTCCCTCCCACATGTACCATTCTAGAATTATGAATATGAGAGAATTACTTCTCCCAAGTAGCATGGACATTTAATTTCATCTCATGGGCACACACTATTTTGTCCAGCAATCACCAGTAATTTCTGGACACTTCGAGCACAATCCTGCACATGCTTACTTGCAAAGTCCCACTTTGTTTAGTGGGACTTGGAGCTAACAAAGATTTGTCCATAGTCTAAGCAGCTATACATGCTGCAGTATAGAAGGCATGTGTGCTGCAAAGCCAAAGGGTTCAATGATGCTAAATTGTATATAAGCTCAGTTGCAAACCATTATGGTTTAACGGGAATAACAGCCGGTTAGCATGCATGCTTGTTCTGGAAATACAAATATCAACATGGAGAAATGTAATATGTAAATAAAGTTTCCTCATTTTGAAATCCACTTTAAATCATTGATTTAAATAGGTCTTTATTCCTTGGGAAGCTAAACTCCCTGCCAACATAGAACAAGGATATAGACATACTATTCCATTTTCAATACGTGAGCAATCACAGTTCATTAAAATCCTCAGTACAGAGACTTTACTGCCCACTGAAACAAGAGGGACAGATAAACAGCGTTTAACCAAATCTAAGCCATCTAATGGCGCAGTGGGGAAATGACATGAATAGCAAGGCAGAGGTTGCTGGTTTGAAACCCTGCTGGTCTCTTTCCCAGACTATGGGAAACATCTCTATTGGGCAGCAGAGATATAGGGAGATGCTGAAAGGCATCATCATCTCAGACTGCGCGGGAGATGGCAATGGTCAACCGCTCCTGTATTCTACCAAAGACAACCACAGAGCTCTGTGGTCACCAGGAGTCAACTCTGACTCGACGGCACACTTTACCTTTAACCAAACCTAGCATATATGTGAAAAGCAAGTAGTAGTTTCCGTTAAAAATCAGAAAACTTTCTCCTTTGTTCACTCAGAGCTCCTGAAGCCACCAGAGAAATGTTTAGGTTCATACCTGTATCACAACAGGCCCATAATATGCTTCTTGAATTGGTAACAAACAGAGCTAACACAGTGCCACCACCCACTCCCTTTCCTTTCCTTAAGGCAGCATGGAAAAAACACACAGGTGCAATTATTCTGGTTTACATCAGTCCAATTGTACTCTTAGCACAATGGGCTGACTGAATGCCAAATCATGGCTTGGCACTATGCGACCGAGCCTTGCACTCGCACACTCCCTCCTTCCTATCAATTCAGTGCGTTACTTCCTCTCTAGCACAAACCAGTTCCATCCAAACCATGGTTTGTTCTTGCCCCACAAACCAGGATCACAAACCATAGTCTGAAGCTGGCCTGCAGTCCTAGGTTGGAAGACACACACACACGACCTAGTTTGCAGGGGTTTGGATGTAGTGGCAAACTACAGGTTGTGCTTACTTCTTCTGAAATGGAACATGTGAGGAGGAGGAGGAACACCAGCTGCAAGGGACACCAGCAAGAGAAGGGGCGTACCTTCATCTCCCGGTTGTGGGCTTCACAGGAAGCATCTGAGGCATCACTGTGGCAAACAGGATGCTGGACTAGATAGGCCTTGGGCCTGATCCAGCAAAGCTCTTATGATGTTCTAAGAAGCACATAAAGCTTCACGTAGCAAACTATGGCTTGACATTACATCTGAACCAGGTCACTGCTTTCCTCTTCCTGCTCAATATATGTATATTTTAATGCTAAATGAAATAACAGACTATCAAAACTTCTCTCCCGACCTTTTTAATTGCGTAAGTTAAAACATAAAAAGGGAACTGCAAAAAAGAACAAATGTTTTGACGTATATACGTCAGCTTCAATGTTCTATAAGCTGAAAAAATAAGGTGTTTTCAAAAGTTTAGAATTTGGTATCTTTTTCACATTCTCGCTTTACATTTCATATGCAGCGCCCTGGCCATGCCCAAATATACCTGCTCTGTAAGGCTAACCCACTTTATAATGGAGCCTGATCACTCTTTGGGCAGTTAGGTGATACAACAAAATACACTTCTGGTCTCCTAACTGCTGCCTAGAGAATACCAAAGCTAGTAATCCCTGGCCTAACTTAGAACTGGTTCCTGAAATCCTGTCTAACTTGAATAATTAATTTCTATCACACCAAAGCAAATTAATGAAACTTAACTATGGCTTGGCATGATGTCTGAATTGACAAGCCACAGTTGCCACTGTTGGTCCACCTCCAGGAGCCATGGCACCACGGAAACAAGAAAAAATGAAAGCAGACATGCTTTCATCATGGTTTGCCTGTAAGCTTGGGGAAGCTCAAACCATAGTTTGGAACCAATTTATTGTTCCATATTTATGGCACCTTTCATGATGCATCTCAAGGTGGTTTGGCATGGACTGAGCCTCAGTGACTGTTTCAGTGCTGTTCCTCCTCTTTATGGTATTTGTTTAATACTTGCACTCAATTATAATAAGACTAAACCAAGGCAGCTTCTAGAAAACAAGAATATACAGAACAATTTTAAAACATAAAACACTGATCTAGAAAGTTTTAAGTTCTCCGCCTTCAGGGAAGACTTCTCATGTTGACTTGTTCGGTAAGAAACACTTCTGTTTCTGCCATGGAGCCCTACACTTACAGAAAATTCTGGGGCCCGTTGCAGAATGTTTCTGCCATGCTCGCTCCCAGAAATTGAGCATGTGCCCTATAATACACCCCACAAACCCTTGAGGTGAACGCTGTGAGCATGTTGACCTTCAAGGGCACATGTTCATCATTACAAGTCTTCTCAGGACTTCTAAGGAGCCCCAGAGCACAATCTGAAAGCTGAATAGGCCAACACATTGGCAAACCTTTCAGATCTCTCATCACCAATTCTACCATCTCTTACCCTAAGATTTTGCTTCTTCAGAGCCAAGTCTCTGAGCCCTTCAGACTTCCCTCAAAAAATGCAACTCCACTGCCTAGTTTTTCTTTTCTTTTTTTTAATCCTCTCCAATGACTTATTGGCAGCTTTAAGATGTAGTGACATAAATACAACAAAAAGATTTCAGCTGAGGCCTGAGCAGAACAGTCTGCCCGTAGATGTCACTTAAATTGACAACCACTCCCTTTTGTGCCATCAGTATAAACACCTTGTCTCTTTAAGACTGTGACCCACTACTACTTTTGATCTGCCAGTGGATTCAGTTCCCTTATGCTTGACTAACAAGCAGAAGGTTGCTGGTTCAAATCCCCACTGGTATGTTTTCCAGACTATGGGAAACACCTATATTGGGCAGCAGCGATATAGGAAGGTGCTGAAAGGCATCAACTCCTACTGCACAGGAGATGGCCATGGTCAACCTCTTCTGTATGCTACCAAAGAAAGCCACAGGGCTCTGTGAGTGGCAGGAGTCGAAATCGACTTGACGGCACACTTTACCTTAAGGAAACATAGTATGCACAACACAGAATTAGAAGAACTGAAAACCTTAGGAAGGTTAAGTATCTTGAAAAATCAAAGTATGGAATATAATCAGGGTAGGAATGCTTTGTTTATGGTACATACAAATGCCAGCACTGCTGTTCTCCACCACACGCCTAACACACCATCTACCTGCACACAAACAAGGGCCTATCCATTACATGGGGTGGTGACCAATATACAGAGGCTGGCTCTCTAACCTTATAAATCTCTTCAGTCAGGAACTAGAACAATACAGGAAAGGAACAAGCAGAAGGTGCCAGATCACTGAAATGATTCCTCTCAGTGGGGTGCGCAGGAGAGCTTTCTGGTGGTAGTGACCCTAGTTCATAACTTTACCAGGAGTGGGGATGCACCTTTTTTTTTTTTGGCAAAGCTCAGGAGACAGCCTGGGAGGAGGGGGAGAAATGGAGCCTGGGATGCATCCATGCAGGGAGAGATTACATCCTTAGTGCTTGATTGAGGGGTGGCAACCTTGGAATCATAGCCTGAAACCTGGAAACTCTTCTTGTGAGCGGGGAATTGAGACAGAGGAGAAAAAGGAGGACAGAGCAACCAGGCCCCCCACACAGGAAGAGGGCAGAGAAGGAAGTGGCTCCCTACCCTCTTTAGCAAATCACATCACCTTGGACCAATTTTTAGGCACCAGTGGCACCTGGATTTTGGCAAGCAACTGATACTTTAAGGCCGCTTTAAATTCATGCCTAGAAATCACCGCTTGGTGAAGTTTATTCCCAGCAGGCAGTCCTTCATTATCAGTGTGTTTAATAATAGCAGAAGAGACATTGTAAGATTAAGTCATGTCCTTGCTTGCCATCCTGTTGTACCTTTCAATTTCTCTTTTGACAACCTGCTTTGAACTTTCAAAACATCACTCTCACCATCCCACAAGTGAAGGTTACGCAGAAGACCAGCAATCCTGGGTCTCTCAGTCATTTGGTCTCTTTTGGGAGGGGGGAGGAGAACAGAGAAGGCTTTTTACTAAAATGGCTTCAGTTTTAGCTTTTCAATCTATTCACGCCAGCTAAAGTTCTCAGGTATGACAAATAACTCCTTTTCCCTCCCAACTGAAGCCTCTCGCTAGCTAAGAATAGTATAAACAAACTTTGTCCTTCAGTTGCTAAAACTCAGAGAAGCAGAGCTTCAAGGTCACTAACTAGCAAGGAGGAAGGCCTTGCTCCAACAACTTTTACGGCAATACTAATTCCAGCTGCAGGGTGGGGGGAAGAAAAATGTAGAAATCCCAGGTGACCACCTTAACTCAGGGCACACAGATAAACCCTTTGCTATGAGAAGGACCCTAGTGTGCACTTATTCCCTTCCTTCTGTTGCAGGATCACAGTGGTAAGAACATTGCCAATCGACGCTGAAGGTCACTGCAATGTAAAAAATAAGGAGTAAAAAACAGGCTTCTATACTTGTCAAAGGATACTGGCAGTCTGGAGAAGAGAAACAAGATTTCTGGCACCCCAGTAAGCTCGCTCTTTAGTAGCAGCCGACTGGAGGACAGACTTCTTCCGCTTAAATTAAATCTGGGGCAAAAAGTACAAGGGCAAGAGACGGGGCTCTCCCACTGCCCCACCCCATAACTTCAGGCTCCCACAGACTGTGGTTGGTGCAAACATTTTTAAGATTGCAGCACACGGAGACTGACTTGGTGGGACTTGCGATGTACCTGCTTGCCTCTGTCATGTCTCTCAGTGCAGCTGGGGAGAGCACTGCACCTCCTTGCCACTCAAGCGACACACACATATGGGGCAGGGGGGAGAGAAGAGGATGAGATGACAGGTAAGAAATATTGTCAATAGCATGTCACCCTTACAAATGCACAGCTTTTTCATCGACTGGATATATTAAAGTGATGCATCAGCCCAGGGCCTCAGATAGATATTACTGAACAGCATGGAAGGGGACAGGTAACTGTGAACCCCCTCCCCTTCCCCTCACTCCAACACACACACACACCCCACGGGCAAGTGTGTGTATCTCACAAAATCAAGAGGCCATTTGAAGAACTGCTCCCTTATGTTTTTCTCCTTCTATGAAAGCTTCAATGCATTTGAACAAAGACAAATTATTGGGGGGGGGGGAGGAGGAGGAAGGGAATAGAGAGTTCCAGCTTTTCAACCCGGATCTCGCACAAAAGATTATGCATCTCGGCGTAAATTAATCTCTTTCCTCACACATCTCTTTTTACAGCAGGGATGGAAAAAGGGGGGGGGGAGGGAGAGAGTCACAGGCAGCTGAAGGGCATGCACAAGCCAAGGAGAGGAAGGTGAGGAAGGTGCTGAACAAGGAATGCCAGGAATGCCAAGGGGCCAGTTCTCAAGACAGTCTCAACTTCTCTGCACTCCCGGATTCTTGATCAGTTTACTAGGATCATTACATTTTTAAGAAGCCAATTTAAAAAAAAAAAAAAAAACTTACCAGGGATTGCGTAAAATTTATATGCAGTAAATTATGTCTCCTCTGACAGAGCTAATTAAGTCAATCCTAGCCCTTCTCGGCAAAAATCAGAGAAGGTGGAGGAGGAAACGAAGGCAGCAGGAGACGCAGGAAAAGGTCTCTGGAGTGTCCACTGCAGTACAGGACCAGACAGCTGCCCTCCCAACAAACTATTCGCCATTTTTCTTTGTCTTTCAGCTGACCCCTGCCTCAGTGAAAAACTCCCAGAGACTCCAATGAAACACTGTGCAGCCTCCTTCCACTTTAACAGTCAAAGACATTCAATCTACCATGCTATTTGACACCAAGCCTCGCCTCCGCTGGCACCTCATTGGCCAAGTCGGCTTCTCTAGGAAGATTCCCGCGCTTGGACTGGCTGCTCCCAGCATCACTAACCTCCTTTGTACACTTCCTGTTTTAAAGTTACCTTGAGATGCAGAACAGGGGTCAGACACGGAGACTTCAAACTAGGAAGAACTTACATAAAAGGAGTATCTGGCAAAGGCAAACGTTTAGCAAGAAGAAAAAGGAAGAACGCCAGCCTGCCTGAACCCAGCACAGTTACAGCTCCATTTCTGACATTTCCCGTCATGGGATAACAGGACATTTTGGCATGGCCAGGCCAGTCCTGGGAGTTTTGTTTTTACTGGTGATCAAAGCTCCATTTGTCAAAAAGTTATACATTTAGCAGCATGGCAATAAGCCCCCCACACTAGCTGCAAAACAGCAGCATAATTAGCTACATAGCAAGTCATATCCGAGGATGCAGCAAACACCCACTGCAAAGTGACTGGGGGAGACGAGAAACTGGGCACGGGACCATTAAAGTTCAAAATCTCCATTAAAGCAGCCTTCTCCCACAGTCGGCACACACAGCAATTGTGGAACTAGAGCTTATCATGAGATTACATGCCATCTGTGATGTCTGGGGTCTCTTTCTGTCTGGTCCCCTTAAAATGGTCCTCTGGCAAAACCAGTTGCACATCAAGGGATCTCCCCTCACACTGGAGTGGAAAGGACTCTCCTCCTCCATCGGTTCAATAGATTAGCTGGAATGCCAGAAATGTGGCCAGGCATCATGCCTGTCCAAGGGTAGGCAACCGTTGGGACTCCAGCCGTTGCTGAACTACAACTCCCATCATCCATAGCCACAATAAATTGAACATCAGCTGGAATGCCAAAGCTGGCCTCCCTCTGCAACCCAAGAAGACGGATAGTTAAGAACATAAGAACAGCCCTTCTGGATCAGGCCCAAGGAGACCCACCTAGTCCAACATCCTGTTTCACACAGTGGCCCACCAGATGCCACTGGAAGCCTACAGGCAGGAGTTGAGGGCAAGCCCTCCCTCTTGCTGTTACTCCCCTGCAAGTTGCAGGAAGCCTTAAAGATGTCGATAAAATAGTTTAGAGGAAGACGGACTCACACTCTGCATCCAGATCAGAGTCTCGGCATGCTTTTCGTCAAGACATTCACACAAATAAAGGCCTACAGCCGTTGCCACTCCCAGTTCTCCGCCGCCGCCACCTCCTCCTCCCCTTCCCCTCAGGCTCCTCCTTTTTACTTTCTGATTTCGCCACACCCTCTCCCAACCTTCATTTCCCCAACCGCCACCCACCCAACCCTGTGTGCTTCCTCTGGCCTGCTGCCCGAACTGCTGCTACATCACTTTGCCAAGGCCCTTATGCCTGCCCTGCCTCACTCTAGAATCCAAGCAGCTTAGCCAAGAGCAAAACAGGAGAACCTTCTGCCTGCTCTCTCTGTGACAGGAGGGGAACTCAGCTCGACATGCCAACACCACCCAATCTCTTACTACATGAGGGTAAGCAAACAACAGCACTTGCATAGAGCAATTGTGTAGATTTATAACCGGTTCAGAGGACAACAAAGATGAGGAGCAGTCTAGAATCCAAGTCCTTCCCATGAAGAACAGCTGAAGGAGCTGGGTCCGTTTAGCCTAGGGAAGAGAAGAGAAGAATCTGGAGCGATACAAGAGCCACCTGGAAATTGCTGAAGGGCATCACCATAGATGATGGAGTGGACTTGCTCTCCATTGATCTCAACGGTAGGACTAGAACCAACAATTCAAGTGCGAGACTAGACATTTGGGGTATTTTCTAGGCTAGACATTCAGAAAAATCTGGGGAGTTTTCTCACTGGGAGAGCTGTTCAGCTTGCCTCAGCCAGTGGTGAGTTCCCCTTCGCTAACGGTTTTCAAACAGATCTGTCCGCAGTGCTGCAGTGGATCCCTGCACTAAGCAGGCTGTTGGACTGGAAACGTGTTCCCTCTTATGCGCGCTCACGTGTGCATGCACACAATTTTTTTTAAATGTCCGCTCAGATAATTTTAGATCCCGCTCAGATTGGATCAGGAAGGTCCCACTCTGAATATGTGTGCGCACACACTGCATTGATACTGCCATCCAGAACAAAATTCATTCTGCACACAGAAGGAAAATACTGGACCCCAAAATCCTCTCCAACTCCAAGATCCTCTATCTACTGAGAAACAGGTTAAGGTTCTCCAACAAAAGTACGGTTACCGGCTAACACAAATCATGATTTTCTCATTGATATGTTGTTCACTAGGGGTCAGCAACTGCAGCCTCCCCTGAGCCAAGTACAGCCTGCCCCCTTCCACAGTTTCCAAACCAAACACAAAAGAGGGGCAGAGCGTGCGTGCATGCGTGTATGCGCAACAACAGCAAATCTAGGTTGCTGAATCAGAACCATGTATTGTATCATTTAATCAAAACTTGCAGCTAGCCAGTTGCCTGGGAAGAATAATAGTCCCTCGCAAATCACTCAAATTTGCAATTTTAATACAAGCAAATGTTGTCTTTCTCCCAGTAGTGAAACTTATGTTTTGCTTGATTTTTAAAAAGCAAAAGACAGACGAGCAAAGGGTACAGCAACTGAGCTTAGATGGCTCTGAATCATAGGTTTGGGAGAGCAGGAAACCAGAGAGGAAGGCAGCCATGCAGGACATGGAATCCTCATTAAACAGACTATTGATATGGTTTCCAGAACGGAACTGGCTTGAAAAACTTCCCCATACACTGCCCACAATGGTTCTTGCTTTTCACCATGAATCAGATAGCTAGAATCCTGGGGTTCTTTTCACAACCCTCATCCGGAGTCATGATTTTTTACACATGAGTAGGACTCCCTACTCCCAAGTAGCCCGACTGGATGTCCCCCAACTTTTTAAGCCCATCGAACCCGCAAAAATTTAACATTTCACTCCAGGAGAGTGCAGCAATGACCCCCAACATCCAAGCATAGCAACCTGTGTGACGGCACGACTCACTGAGAATGTGAGCTGATGGCAAAGAAAAATGAATTTTTCAAAACCTCACACTAATGCAGATCCATACTTCAAAATCTCAGTTCTCAGCATTTAAGCTGAACTGACATAGTGTGTGACTGGCCCAAAGGCAATCTGGGAGCTGGTTATTATATGGGCCAGTCACCCACAATCACCACATCTTTTGCTTGGTTTCTTGTCAGTTGCCCTGGGTACGCACAATACCAACTGAATGTGGTTACATTTTAGGGGGTATGTCTAGCCTGTTGTGTCTCATAGTGCCTCTGCCAGCTACACACTGGAGGGAAGTTATGCCTCACCACAATTCTCTGAGAGCAGGTTCAAGTGAACATTGCCCTGCACATGTGAGAACATCAAGTCTGTGGCAAGAAAGCACCTGCCCTGATGTCAATGGTGGATTGCACCGATGCGCTCTTGGCACATCCTTTAATCACATGAGAACGACACTCATCTGAATCACCCCTCTACACATTCTTCAACAAGGTTTTGGAGTGAATGTCAAAGGGCGATTCACCTGAAGCGGGCCCCAAGTGTTGTTCCACATTGCTGTACAACTTGCAGGCCTACTTGTCTTTCTTGCAGTCCTCCAGCTTGCTTCCCAAGGTAAACATTCCCAGTCAGTGAGTAGGATGTTTCTTGCATCACAGCACAATCATATCTTCAAACCATACTTCTTTGATTTGCTTGGCATGTATTGCCAGAAGGGACAGCACCTCAGAAACCTAATAGCTGCTCATCAACTGCTTGTCAGACCCAGGAATGATGTTGTGCTGCAGTTCCTGCACAAACAAGGCCCAGATTCCTCTAATGGTTGCCAGCAACCTCTAATGGTTTCCCCTGCCAATTGAGCAAATAGGCACCTTTTTAAAGTGGTGATTTTCTGTATTGAGCAGGAGAGCAACTGGCCCTCTCCATCCGCAGCACAGCATCCCTCCAGTGGCTGTTGCTGGTGTCTATCTTATGCTTCTTTTTAGATTGTGAGGCCTTCGGGGACAGGGATCTTTCTATTTTTATTTCTCTATGTAAACATCTTTGGGAGCATTTGTTGAAAAGGGGTATATAAATATCTGTAGTAGTAATAGTAGCAGCAACATTATTATTATTATTATTATTATTAATTTTTACATTTATATCCTGCTCTTCCTCCAAGGAGCCCAGAGCGGTGTACTACATACTTGAGTTTCTTTTTCACAACAACCCTGTGAAGTAGGTTAGGCTGAGAGAGAAGTGACTGGCCCAGAGGCACCCAGCTAGTTTTATGGCTGAATGGCGATTTGAACTCAGGTCTCCTCGGTCCTAGTCCAGCACTCTAACCACTACACCACTGGCTCTGGCAACCACTCTTCTCTTTTGTTGTACAGCTTTGTCATAGAACCTTAAATTACATGTGATGTCCTCAAATCATCTCAGTTGCATCATGGCACAGAAACAGAAGCACCCCAGATGTACTGCCCATAGTCCCTGCAGTGCTTCAGGATTGGCACGCAACACACCAGCCAGGACTAGCAAGCCAAGATACACTTTCTGTTCTGTTAGGTGAAGGTGCTTCCATTGGAACACAGGAAGTTGCTGCCTACCGAGTCAGACCTTTGGTCCATCTAGATCAGTATTGTCTACTCTGAGTGGCAGTGGCTCTCCAGGACTTCAGGCAGTATTTGGATTTTTTCCTTAGGGCTCATGATGGTTCCCTCTCAGACCTCAGGGGAGGGAGTTGCTTCACTCACTGCCTCCTTCTGCTGGACTAAACTTCCCTTGGTCTGGCCTCTCACCAGAAGATCCAGACCGCATCTCGGTTGTAGACCACCACCTTTGGTGTCATAATGTAACCCATTATCTTGGTACATTAACTGGCAGGGGAGTGAAGTTCAGAAGACTGTTCAGTGACACACATCCCTCCTCTACACCTTCTTGGAACCAAGCTCCAACCCTTGCCCCAACTTCTGGGCTGTATCCCACTAAGAGATATGGGAAAAGACCAGAGATGCACCATGGATGGTTGATTCACTGATGCCAGGCTTACTGAAGCCGACATATGGTTGCTGCTGCTGTGATCCCTTTGGATTTGCTAGGCTTCCAAGTGCTTTACTTGTCCCAAACACTAGGTCTGGCATTGGGGAAGGGGCTGATTTCATCTGCCCTAACTCAGGAGCACAGAACTACGCAGTGCCCTCAGGCTGGTTTTGAATCGCCATCATCGGAAACAAAATTGAAGTTGCCAACAGGCTGTTTCTCCCCAATTCCAAATGGCTTAACATGGGCATGGGGTAGAAATCACCCCACCAGAGAAAGCCCATTCATTTTGGGATAGTTTTCTACCCTGTGTCCTATTTCTGTTATGCACATAAATATCATAACTGGCGAACGGTCATACATGGGGTTATCTCATGTGCCAGAATGCAGGTAAGTGTTTGACAACCAGAACATGGCAGGGAGTGCAGTGGTTTGCTTGTTTAGGCTGGGGGTGAAAATCTACCTCAAAATCTGGAGGAGAGTTAAAAAAAACACTAGAATTCCAAGGAGGTTAAATGTTATACCCGACAACCAATTCCTTACTATTACAGCAGTCCCAGAAAAGCAAGGAACACACACCAGCCCCTGGATAGGAGCAGAAGGTATACCTTTAATGTACAACATGCTCCAGGACCAGATTTCCTCCCTCCCTCCAAAAATGCTTTCAGCCGCCATACTTTCCCTCTTGCTGCAGCTACTAAAGTGTGCAGATCAGAAAGGGGAGCTAGAAGGTACACGCTGAGAAACAATTTTAAAGCATACTCTTATGCAATTTTCCAAGACCATTTTGGAGTTAGGAAGTCAGCCAAGTCAAAGTTAGATCTCAATGAGCGCTCCTCATGGTTCACAACAAGGGTAGCAAACAGTTTTGACAGCTTGCTTTTCCTTTCTGTCAGTTTGCTTGTGCTAACAAAATCAAAGTTTGGCCTCCCCTGCAAGAACCAAGGAGTCCTTTTTAAAAGCAAAAGTGGAGGGTTTCTACTTGAAATACAGAGTGGTTAGGATAAGGCCTTCAACTAGAGCAAAACACCCTCATCCCGGGGGGCAAAGGAACAAAATTATTTGGAAGAATAATCCTAAGCCTGAAGCGGGGATCAGAACTGCAGCACACACACAAGAAGTCACAACACAGAGAAGGAAAGAGATCCATGAAAAATGAGAGGAGTATGTCAGATCCCTTAGGGGACGGAGCCACTCTGGGAAGAGCATCTAGGTTCCAAGTTCGCTCCCTGGCATCTCCAAGATAGGGCTGAGAGAGATTCCTGCCTGCAACCTTGGAGAAGCCGCTGCCAGTCTGTGAAGACAATACTGAGATAGATGGACCTATGGTCTGACTCAGTATATGGCAGCTGCCTATGTTCCAGATAGTCTGGGATAGCAATAATAATTGGCAAAACCACAATTTATAGAGCCTCCACTTCTTGGCTTGGTCAACACACACAGCAGTCACGGCCAGAAAGTAACTCATGAGTCACTTGTGATCTCACAAACATCCCTAAGGACCCTCACAGAGGGTGGTTAAAAATCTATTTTTAAAACTTTTAGATCAGAATATTGCTTAAAGTTTTAGCTAGAATAAATTTTTTTTTAAGTGGCCTAGTTTAAAATGAAATCCAAACACCAAATACATCCTCTCTTAAAACTGAACTTTTATGAACAAGTTAATAGTTCTAGAAGCCTGCAGGCCAACCTAAGCAACTTACCGATGTAAAATTTGGAGAATCGATGCCTGTAATACTTAATCTAATTTTTTAAAAATAAAAAAAAATACAGTCTGTGCTGTATGTGCAATGTGAGGAAGTGCAATATTCATGCTGCTTGACATAATGAGTATTAAGTTACCTAAAAATATCTCATTTTCTAAAATAGTAAACATATTAAGTTAAACTAGCTGATCTGGCGCAGAGCATCTGCATCCCTAGTTCCCCATCTCTCCTCCCCATCTTCATTCCCCCCTCCCTTCAGCCCCAGTCCATTCTCACCCTCAGAGCCCGCTTACCCTCCCTGCCCACCTGCTGGCCGGCCACCATTTTCTACCCCCCCCCATCCCTGTCGCTATCCAGGCAGCTGTTTGTGAACTCTCGCAGGAGCTGCCACACATGGGATGAGCGACGGGTATGCCTTGGAGAAATCTATATAAAGATGATATTTAAGAAATGTATAAAGTACACCAAGGTTTTATAAATGCTCTGTTCTGTTTTAAACAAATGTTTTTATGGTTAGAATAACTAATTCTGCATTTTTTGGCTCTAAATAATGGTAATTCTTAATTTTAACACAGTCTCCCCCCGCCCCACTCCCTTGGCAGTTTGAATCAATCCACCCTCCCCTTGCTACTCCTGCTTTTATCTGGAACTATAAAACTGAACTTAACACAATATAAGTCTTCAGGATTCTATGTTCGCTCTTGAGCTAATGACTAGTATTGGAGCCCTCTTGAAAGAACAGTGCGACTTGTTTATTGTAAATACAGTTCTATCAGTATTGCATATACAAAAACCATAAGGAAAGAGTTCCAGCTCTCAAGGAACTTACGGTCTAAATTTAGACACAAGGATGAATATTTTATATTCTGTGCAGTAAACACTACATAGATGTGCTCTGTGTGTGCGAGTGTGACAGAGATTTTTTTTTTCAGTAGCAGAGAGTAAAACAATCTCAGTAAAGCAACCACATATTCCTTTGGGGGGGGGGGAGAGAGAGAGAGAGAGGGAGAGGGAGAGGGAGAGACCCCTGCTAACTTGGCAAAGAGGTACCTTTTAAGGAGATGATTCTCTTTATTGAGCAGCGGGAGTGTAACTGGACCTATGCATCCCCAGCACAGCATCCCTCCAGTGACTGTTGCTGGTGTCTATCTGATGTTTCTTTTTAGATTATGAGCCCTTTGGGGACAGGGAGCCATCTTATTTATTTATTATTTCTCTGTGTAAACTGCCCTGAGTCATTTTTGGAAGGGTGGTATAGAAATTAAATAAATAATAATATATAGTACCAACAACTTAGCTATTGTTAGTGAGCCATGTGGGGCCATCAAAAATATAGTGGGCGCAATGAACCCTTGCCTAGTCAGTTCTTTGGATGGACTGCAGACACAGAACTTTTTTAAGTCCGTGTCCGATATCAATAATGTTCACCGACTTTAATGGCAGCAGTGTCTGGACAAAGGTGAACCTTTCAGAAAAGGAACACATGAAAATGTTATAAAGACAAATCATGGCTGCTTGCAAAGATAACACAGAAAAGCCAGCATGGTGGTTATCACAATGTTTTTGCAGATAAGATATTTAAGGCTCACAACACTCAGCAAGATGTTATTCTGATTTTAACCCGATTACTCTTGTAGAGGATAAAGTCAACTTTTTAAACGTGTGTGCATGGAACCGAACTGCAGGTTACACAGTTGTGGACAATGCTTCTGAAATCATGGCTATCAGCCATAATGAGGAAACTGACCCCTCCCATGTCCAGAGGCAGAAACACTTGAGTACCAGCTGTGCACATACCCCCAGGAAGGACACACAATGGCTCTCTCCTACTGCATCTGCTGCTTGTTTCACATCTAGGTGGACCTGTCGACACAAGACCAAGAGAGATATTTGGAGCACAGTGAAGAAGCAACAGCATAGAGGGACCCTTGCCTCTAAACGGGAAGGCTGGAGAACAGGAATAGCCCAAATCAGAAGGGAAGAGAGTAGTCCAAATCAGAAGAGAAGGAAACTCATGAGGAGGAACATGACCAGAGCGCAGGGGACAGTGAGGAAAAGGACAAAAAAGAGGTGGAATGAGAAACACTCTCAACGAGCAATTACTGGAGGGACAGGAAGGCACTGAGTGTGGTTCAGTTAGAAGAGAAATTTTGGTTTTAGATTTTGTTTTCATCCAATAATTGTCAGAATTTTTTAAAAATGAAAAGCATTGTAGATCTAAAATAAAAACTAAATAATAATAATAAATGCAATAACCTACATCACACAGTATGTCCTACCAGAACTAGAACACAACAAAGCAAAACAAAAACTAGTCCATGCCCCCAAAAGAAGAAATTGTGTTATCAGCAAAGGAAGAGACATTCAGTACAAGAGTACAATTCCAAAGAAATTGCAAAAGTGCTTAGAAGATTTAACATTGGGAAAAAATGTTTGGAGATTTTATTATCGGAAAGATTTTACCTAAGTTTGATTAGATTCCAGAGTCAATTGTTTGCCTCTCCCACTACGGCACAAAAACCCCTCGAGGTAACGGTAATATCCAAAACGATGCCAGGTCATATTAAAGAAGCTATGCAGTGTGAACAGGGACTTACGCATAAGGTACTCTTTGCATGGAGACTCGATCCACTTTTTCAAGCTAGGAAGAAGCTTCAGTGGTTTTTTCAAACAATTCTACTGCACAGAAAAAGCGATGATCTTTACCGAATAAAAATATTTTGAAATGGAAATAAGCCAGACACACTCCAGCTATGGCTGAATCAGTAAAAACCCACCCCGCAACTTGGAATTATAAATATTTACATAGTGCTTTTCAGTAACATTCTCAAAGTAGTTGCAAACACTGGACAATACCATGACATCCAATAATGCACAGACTGTAGGGCATGTTGAAGCACGTTATGAGGCTATGTATACATCATTAAAACCACAGCATAAAAGGTGGGTTTGCTTCAAATTGGTTTGATTTGGAGCAGAATGGCAGACTGATTCAACTGGAAGCTGTTTCACAGATGGGCGGGGGGGGGGGGGCAACACAGGGTGCTCAGCATAGCATGGGACAAGCCTAAGAGCAATGTAAGGCTGGGTACTTTGCAAATAGATTTGTTCAATGCCATATGAGCTTGAGCAATATGCTAGTCCCAGGGAGGATAAAAACCAAATGCATTTCAAAAGTTTAAATCAGATCTTTTAAAAATGTAAATAAAATAAATTTCCAATCCTCATGTAAAAACCATGGTTAAAATTAAATCTCACCACAAACAGTTTCGTAAAAATGGATTGTTGACTATCCCACACACGGCGCTGACCAGTGGTGCTCTTACCCCTGGACTTTGGGGCTGAAGTCCAGGGCCTCCATGTCCCCTGGGAGCCCCCATATCCTCTGTAGTCTGTCCTGAGTGGTGTGGTCACTGCTGGCCTGCACAGCGCCAGGCAGCTGAGTGTGATTATGACCTGTGCCGGATGCTTCTCTGCAATCTCCATATCCTCTATGAAACTGATGGCCTGGAAGTTTAGGACCAGCAAAAGAAAGTCCTTTTTTTACAGAGCACATAATTAATCGTTGGCATTCTCTACCACACGATGCGGTGATGGCCCGTAGCTTGGACAGCTTTAAATGGGGCTTAGACAAATTCATGGAGGACAGGTCTATCAATGGCTATTAGTCTGATGGCTATAGACCACCTCCATCCTCAAAGGCAAGATGCCTCTAAGTAACAGTTGTAGGGGAACAATAGCAGGAGAGAGGGTATGCCCTCACCTCTTGCCTGTGGGCTTCTCAAAAGCTTCTGGTGGGCCACTGTGTGAAACAGGATACTGAACTAGATAGGCCTCCTTGGGCCTGATCCAGCAGGACTGTTCTTATGTTCTTGTTTTGAAGAAATACCTTTCCTGCATGGTTCCCTCTAAGGTGTGAACACACTCACACATTTTTCGATGATCACTCAGTTAATTTTAGATCCAGCTCAGGTTAAATCAGGAAGGTCCCACTATGAATGCATGTGTGAATGCACACACTGCCTGGATACTACAACCCATAACAAAACTCACCCCACACACAGATGAAAAACAGAGAACACTGCTTTCCTGGGTAAAAAGGAAAATGTGTCAAGCATACGCAGTGTAACAAGGAGGTGAAGAGAAGCTTACAGGTAATGAGTATTCATTACTTTACTCACAGGTGATGAGTAAAGGTATCCATTATATAAAAAAAAAACAGGTATTATACACCAGTTCCTAAAGTAGCAAAAATCAAATTATCTTAAAAATCACAAAGTATACCCTCCTAGATGTTGCAAATGCTCTACTGACTTGTAAATTAACATATTTTAATGATAAGATTTGCACTACAAGAAATGTGTAATATCAGGGGGAAACTTATTTTAAATCAATGTTTTATCTTAGTGACTTAAGTCTATGATTTAAATCACCTTCTAAAATCAGTCTTAAATGCTAGGCCCATTCACAGAATGAGTGTGATCTTGATGTTACAGATTCAATGAGTTGGTAATAAATGACAGAATCATATATAAGGAGGCGATCCAGAAGACAAGAGAGTACAGATCCCTTTATGCCCAAAATATGTTTAAATCAGTCATTTTTAATGCGACTTTGATTTAAAATCTAGTAAATAATAGTCCAAGATGGAAATACAGAGAGGAACATTTGAAGCAAATTATGTCTAATATTTTTATCCCACCTTTTATGCACAATGCTTCTCAAGGCAGCTTACAAAAGAAAGCTTTAATAAAAACAGAATCAAAACTGCAGACTAAAAACAAAATCAACTAAAAACCTTGCAAATAGTGTTTATAAAATATTAGAACCGACTAGTGTGAAAAGAGATCCATATTGCAATAAGTTCTTGGTGACAAGCTTAGTGAAAGTATGGAACTTGATCTCCTAGACGTTAGACTATTCCTAACGATGTTTTAATTTAAAGAAACCCCAACTGAAAGTTATTTATAGGCTGTACCTCACAGCCAAAACCTACATAGAATCTGCAAGTCAAATTGATTTTCTTTCTGCTGGAAAATATGCTAGGCAGAATGAATCCAATTAAAAAGTGTGCATGGGATGGGGTAGAATCCCACTGCTTGTGGGGACAAGAAATGGGGGGGGGGGTTTGCACCTTCTTAGTCACTTATGGAAGCCAGATGCTAGATGAGGTGAAGGGTGGTTTGCACCTGTCGCACCAACAAGGGCAGAACACTCCCTCTAAATCCATTCTCCTACTCAGCATCAAAGTAAGGCACAGGCTTATCAAGGAGAACTTCACAGACAAAGCATTTCATAAAGCACTTGGAGGATCTCTCTATCTGGATTACAGGTGCAACCAGAAGCTGAGACTGCACTAGAATCAGGGCTCTAGAATACGAAGCCAGCAACTTGTGAGCAGGATTCTAAGGGACAATGAGCAGCCAGCGGGATACTCATCATTCCAGAAACAAATATGGAAGCTCTCCGGTACATCTCCCGGAGGTACTTTTTCCAAGGTATGGGGAGGGCATCCTTCACGTGACGGGTTATCAGGTTCCGCATGCTCTGAGACAGGGCCAATCAAATTCAAGTTCGTCCTCTTAACTGTGCTGCGTCGCCCCCTGGACCCCAGTTCTGGTCCTGTCTAGCTCTGAAGACAGTACTGCGTAACTGCTTGGAAAATTGATTCTTCTATTTGGAGAGAGTTCAGCCACGATCTTTTCTTCTGCCTATTTTCTCCTGTGTGCCGGGGGGGAGAGAAGTTGCCGCGTTCGCGGTCCCCTTCGTTTGTGAGTCGATCGTTACCTGTTACCCTCGTCCATTCCTTTGGAGGTCTTTTCCCTACTTGTTCCCTTCCATTGTTGACGCCCATCTCCCCCTTCGGCTGCTTGTTCGTGAGTGTTTGCCTCCCCCCCCCCCGCCGCATCGAGATCGCAACGCTCGTTGTTTTTGTCTGAGCACTCATGGAGTTGGCTCATACTGGGGACATGCTCAGAGGATCCCTTTCGGAGGTCCCTCCTTCCGATGCTCCTCAACGTGCCCCGATAGTCCCTGAGAGAACTGGGGAAGGAGCGGTGGATATTGTGGCGGCTATTGACGTTCCCCAGGAGGCTGACAAAAAGTGCAGCGCCTCCTCTGACAAAAAGTGCAGCGCCTCCTCTGACTCTCCCTCGGCTGCTAAGGGGCACTTTAAGGTGCCGAAAAAGTCTAAGCATCTAAAGAGCTCAGATGCAATTAAAATTAAAAAGCGGAAGAAGGTAAAAAAGACCGTGATTCCCGCTACCCCGCTCAGTGAGCGGCTTCAGATTAAGGCGGTACGGGCGGAACAACCGGTCTTGGCGCCGTCAGAGTTTCCCACGCAAACCGCGGCCGCCATTTTAGAAGCCCCGGGGACGTGCTCATTGCCTCCAAAAATACGGAGGGAAACCGCAATGATGGCGGTGCACATGGAGGAGTTCGTTAAAGGGGCGGCGCCAGATCAGCAAACGGTGAGCAATGCCAGTCCCGCGGGCGCAGAATTGTCAGGGGTGACCGGCCCAAATGGGGAGCAACTTTCCACCAAGGAGCTTCACTGGCTGGGGGAGTTTGTTAAGCAGCAATGTCTCTCTGTTGTTTCCCCACTCCTGAATCAGGCTACGCCTAGTTTACCTTCCACCCTCCCGGCGCCAGCTACTTCGGTCCCCCTATGCACTGCTCCTGCTTCTGCACCCTTAGTGAGTCAGCCACGCAGGGGACGACGTCCCTCTTTCTCATCCTCACCAGACTCTAGCCCGGCAAGGCACGCCATTCCTTTGGGGGAGCGCGTTATGCGGAACAGGCGAGCCAAGAGAAGGCGCCTGGGGGAAAAATATTTGTCCGGGGAGTCCTCCTCAGAAGAGGAGGCCATGAGTTTATACCGCAGATCGGAGTTATTGGTTAGCGCCCCTACTCTGGGGAAACCCCTCAGTCAGGACACGCAGGTCGCTCCTGCCCCTGCTTGCCCCGCATCGGGGGTTCCTGGCGCTGCACCGACACAGCATAGTTCAAAATCCCATATTGTACCCCCGAGGGGCTCGGAGTCCAGTGTGTCGGAATCCGAGAAGGAGGAAGGGGAGCTTTCCGACAAACAGGCCCCCACTGAGAAGCCCACTTCTTTTAGGCTGTTTACTGCAGCAGAGTTTGAAATCTTGTTGGCCAAAGCGAAAAGAGCAATCAAAGATGTCTCTACAGAGACTGGACAACCACCGGTCACAGGCTTAGACCAGGAAGTCTTTCCGTCGACTTCAGTATCTGCGGCGACGGTTCCATTCCCAGCCCTGTTTAAAGAGGTCGTGTTCGCGGAATGGGGGGGTCCCAGTGCCGTCCAAACCCGCTCTGTATTTCCCAAAGAAACTATATGCCCTACCACCTGATATTATGTCCTTATTAGCAGTTCCCGTTGTAGATGCCCCAGTGGCCCAGTTGGTAACTGGTGCCTTGGTGAACAAGGAAGGAGAGGAATATTTAAGATCTCTGGAAGAGAAGAAAACAGACCATCTTCTTCGCAAGGGGCACGAGGCATCGGCGACGGTCATTCGAGCTGCCTCAACAAATTCCATTTTCGCTAGGGCGACCATATTGTGGACAAAGGAACTGGGTAAGCTGGTCCCTCCTGAGAACAAACAGCTTCAACAAGGTTTGAACAAAATTGCCAGAGCCTTAACCCTCATGGCAGACTCTAGTTTAGATTGTTTGCAACATGCTTCTAAAGCTATGGCGGCCGGGGCAGCCATGCGTAGAGGCCTGTGGTTGAAGCACTGGCGCGTAGACTCTAAATCTGTCAGCCTTGGCCGCCACCCCATTCAGGGGTGCAAAATTGTTTGGCGAATCCTTGGAGCCTGTGCTCGTAGAGACGCGAGATAAGAAAAAAAGCCATGCCTGTGGGCAGGGGGGACGTGAGGAGATCCTTTCATGGGACGAGCAATTTTCAATCCTCCTTTCGTCCCTACAGATTAAGAGGGGCTTGGAGAACTTGATGGAGGAGAGGTCTATCAATGGCTACTAGTCGGAGGGCTATAGGCCACCTCCAGCCTCAGAGGCAGGATGCCTCTGAGTACCAGTTGCAGGGGAGTAAGAGCAGGAGAGAGGGCATGCCCTCAACTCCTGCCTGTGGCTTCCCGCGGCATCTGGTGGGCCACTGTGTGAAACAGGATGCTGGACTAGATGGGCTTCCTTGGGCCTGATCCAGCAGGGCTGTACTTATGTTCTTAAGATGTATTGCATTTGTTTTTTAAATAACTGTACTCTGGGTAAGCACATTTTAATGCAGAGGTTATGAGATCCCTCCCCACACTTGTACAGAATGGGAACACTCTACACTCTACCCAGGGTGCATAAGGGAACAAATCCCTATGTTCCATAATGGCAAATCAGAGCTTCCCAAGATATGCAGCAATCTTTCTCCTCAACCATGCTTCATCCATCTCCCATAACAGCTGTCCCAATTTGCAAAGCACCCACAGTATATGTGCGCCCGCACGCACACACGCACTACTTTCTGGCAGAGAATAGCTTAGTGTTCCTAGCTAGCTTAAGGCAGCACTTTCTGCTGCTGCTACAGCAGCAGCACAGGGGTCAGGATACAGCTCCAGGGATAGGAGTGCAGGACAAGGGCATAGAAATCAGAAGCAAAGCCACTGTGGGTCAGATGCAGCCCTTCGGCGGCCTAGTGTACTACAGCAAGCTAGGAACAGTCAGGCAGCTTGAAGACCTCCTTGGTGGAATATTTCTAGATGTATTAACAGTTCATATAACATGAGAAAATCTGACATTTCAAGTTTAGTGATGCCAGTTTTCAGAACACAGTCATTTGGTTATAAATGTTTATAGCCTAACAGGTTTAGCTTATCACTAGAAAGATGCACCATTTAGCTAGCCTGCAAGTATACTTTTCATAATCACTATAAAAGTTTCCATGAATGAGGTATTTATGGGAATGCTTTTCTGTAAACACCTTCCTCCTAAAGAACTTAATATTCTCTACAAACATCAAAGAACAGATATTTTATGGGGAAAGAGATTACACACAGTATTTCAATTCTCAGTGCAATGTTCATAAGCATGGGAAGACTTGGAAAACAGATACCAACTCCAGACCATATTAACGCCTCTAACCAGTGATTGCCCTTCAAAGCACTCCTCAAAAGTAGTTAAAATTGCTCAATATATAAGTTAATCTTTGTCCACAAGATTAAATGGTCAAACACAGAAATATGGAAGCTTCCATCTGGACCTGGGCAGTCCTGCCCCGATGGCTATTCTGATCACTGTTTACTGCTTTCTAGGTCTTTAATTCACAAATGATTATCTCGCAGACCTTTTGCTGCCTCCAGTTAGGGTCTTGCTGATCCCTGCGCTGTACAATCAACAGCACCATCATCTGTAAACATCATCATCCTACACCTGCCTCCCCGCTCCCAACTTCGCGTCACTCTTTCAAGCACAATGTAGTTGTAGTGCTGTATTAATAGTAATTCTGTCATTTCAGTCTCTTCTTGGCAGTGTAATCTTGTGCCTCTTGGCTACAGGCACTTTCCCTTCGCTCTGGCAGCAAACCCACTGGATGTAACCCACTCTAACCATCCCTTGCTTGAACACCCTACTGGTTGTACACCCACATCAGAACAGCCGCTTCTCAGATACCACCAGGGTTCCCTCTAACAAGGATTCCCAGCCTTTGTTGACTACAGCTCCCAGAATCCCTAGCTGCAATGGCTTTTGCTTGGGGTCCAGGAGTTGTAGTTAACAACATCTGGGTATTCCTATTAGAGGGTACACTGGATACCACCATCTATTCCACAGTAATCACACGAAACTGCTTTCTGTAAACCTCTCTTCAGCACATCCGCAAATAATTCTATCCATTCCAAAGCTGCAACTCATAGGAACATAGGAAGCTGCCATATACTGAGTCAGACCATTGGTCTATCTAGTTCAGTACTGTCTGAGGACAGACTGGCAGCGGCTTCTCAAGGGTTGCAGGCAGGAATCTCTCTCAGCTCTATCTTGGAGATGCTGCCAGGGAAGGAACTTGGAACCTAGATGCTCTTCCCAGAGCGGCCCCATTATCCCCTCAGGGGAATATCTTAGAGTGCTCACACATCAAGTCTCCCATTCAAATGCAAACCAGGGCAGACCCTGCTTAGCTAAGGGGACAAGTCATGCTTGCTACCACAAGACCAGCTCCCCTCCCCTCCATCTCTCTCCACAGCTTGTTACAGGATATCTTCCTACTGAGAGGTCTGTATTTTCTCCCATACTCACGTTCTTGATATTTTCACCTGCCTTCAACAGAATGCTTGTTCAGTCATAACTCATTCTCATTTCCTACACCAGGTTGCTGGGATTCTCTTAAGTTCCCAAAGTCACATCCCTGCAGTTAACTAACTATATTTACCCACAGACTCACTGTAGTATTTATTCCTCTTCTTTCCCAGCTTCTCATGAGACTAAATGGCCTATCTCCCTTCTCCAGCCACTCAGCCTATGCCCTGTTCCTCAAGCAACTGCCTGCTCCTTCACTCTTACCCCCAAATCTTTAATCCAAAAATCTTTAATCCAATAATCACTCTACTCCTCCCTGTGAGCACCCTGCCCAACATCTGACTCTTATTTGCAATCAATATAGTTTGCTGAAAAATCTGCTTTTAAAACCCTCTAAAAGTAACTTTCCCAGAGTTCAGTGGGACTCCATAGTAAATGCACTGTAGACTACAGCCTTACACCCCAATCTTATATACATTTACACAACAGCAAGTCTGCAGCCCCGTGGGAGAGCACCTATTTTGCATGCATAAGGTCCCAGGTTCAATTCCTGGTATCTCCATCAGTGGCCTGTCCTAATGGGGGGGCGGGGGGCAGTGAAGGAAGCAGAACGAATCGCTCCTCTCTCTCCCGTGCTGTCTGCAGGCTGGCCATTTGTCACATAGAGCTGCACGGTTAACTGCACAGCTCTAACTGACAAATGGCCAGCCTGCCTGAGGTAGCAGGGGGTGAGAGGAGCGACTTGAGCTGCCTCCTTTGGCGCACACACACGCTCCTTAAGATGAGCCACTTCTGTCCTCCCCACTCCAAAACCCTAGAGAGCTGCTGCCAGTCAGTATAAACAATATTGACCTAGGCAGACCAGAGGTCTGACTCAGTGGCAGGTAGTTCCATCTGTTCAAGTCTCACTGAGTTCAAGATGACCTAGCCCCTTCCCCAGAGGGGGGTCTTTATTTTAAACACAGCCATTTCCCTAACCAAAAGAGCCTGCCAAGAAGCTATTAAAACAAACCAAGGGCCACCAACCTCTGTGAACTACAGTCCACTGCCTCCAACTTAGGAACATAGGAAGCCACCATATACTGAGTCAGACCCTCGGTCCATATAGCTCAGTATTGTCTTCACAGGCTGGCAGCTCCAAGGTTGCAGGCAGGGATCCCTCTCAGACCTATCTTGGAGATGCTGCCAGGGAGGGAACTTGGAACCTTCTTGCTCTTCCTAGAGTGGTTCCATCTTCTGAGGGGAATCTCTTACGGTGCTCACACTTACAGTCTCCCATTCAAATGCAACCAGGGCAGACCCTGCTTAGCTAAGGGGACAAGTCATGCTTGCTACCACAAGACCAGCTCTCTTCCCCATTCTCTCCCCACCCTCCAGAACCCCGGCTCCGCCCCCTTGGACGTTGTGGGCTTCTGAACGCCAGGAGAAGGGCGGGCAAGTTGGCTATTTCCGCTCTACTAAGTCTTCTCCAGGGTCCGACCACCGCACTCACCCAATCGCCTGTCCTGAGCGCCAGCCACCCGCCTTCCTCACCGCCGTCCAATCAGTATCGGCGGCAGAGGGGCGCTCATCCAATGAGCAGCCGGGATGGGTTGAATGGCGGCGACAGGGGGGGAAGGGGAAAGCGAGAGCCCAACCGTCGCTCCTCCTCCAAGCCGCCCCCCACCCTCGCTCAACTCACCGGTCGTATTAGCGTCCGCGTCTTCTTCTGCGCTCCGGGAGCGGCCGCAGGGGCGTCGACCCCCAGCGCGCGCGCGCGCGCCCGGCCGGACAAAACGAGGTGGGGGCGGGGATGTGGCGGGCAGAGCAAGACGCGAGGCGGCAGTGAAACAAGATGGCGGCAGAGACGCGACTAAGGCGGAGAGCAAGCCCCGCCCACTTTTCGCCCGCTCTACGTGCCCGAGCCCTTTCACTCCGCGGGCAGACGTCACTGCGCCGACGCGAGGCTGAGCGCTCTTCCCCCCCACCTTCGCGAGGCTGTATCGCGAGACTTCGGAGGAGCCCACCACGGCTCCCGTCCCGTCTCGGGAGGAGAGGCATGCTGGGAAACGTAGTTTCCCCTTGAGGCTGGCTAGTCTCCCCCACGGAATCTGCTTTTGAACTATAATTCCGGGGGTGGCGCGGATGCAATGGGAGGAGCCGGCAGTTCGGCCCTGCGGGGGGTCGGTTTTTAAGCGTGCAGTCTCATGCACAGAGTGCACCGATGGTGCATCGCATTCCCTTGAGCGTCGTGGGACTGACTTCTGAGTAAACCATTCGCCACTGATGGAGATCCCAGGAATTCTGCATGCAAAACGCTGAGAAGCAAATCCCCCAAAAGGGACTTTTTAGGGGAGCAGCTCTACTTAGGAGTAAGGAGGCTCCCTCATTGCCACGAACGAGGCTTGCATTCTTCACTAAAACATGCTAGGGATGGATCCAGCTTCAAGGAGGCAGCCCCACGCACGGCTTTACTTGCAAGTAAACATGCGAGCATAAGTACAGTGGTGGGTGGTGGTGGTTGTTGTTGTTTGGTTCCTTTAAAAAAAAGGAATTTTGAGTGGGGATTCGAACTCCAGTCGTCCTGATCCTAATCCAACACACTAACCGCTATGCTGTGCTAGCTGTGCAAACAACATGTAAGGTACAATAGGAGATAGTTCTGAAATTTATCCCAGAGATGGTGATGACGATGACAACGAATATTTATATACCACTTTTCAACAAAAGTTCCCCAAAGTGGTGTAAAGTGAAGTGTGCCATCAAGTTGATTTTGACTCCTGGCACCCACAGAGCCCAGCGGTGAACATCCATATAAATAAATGAAATGGCTCCCTGTCCCCAAAAGCCTCGCAACTTTAAAAAAAGGAACATAAGATAGACAGCAACAGCCACTGGAGGGATGCTGTGCTGGGGGTGGATAGGTCCAGTTGCTCTCCCCCTGCTAAATACAAGAGAATCACCACTTTAAAAAGGTGCCTCCTTGCTCAATTAGTAGGGGTTAGCAGAGAAAAAAGAATCCTATAAAGTAACATAATTTGCAGCACATCTGGCCTTCATCAAGTTCATATACAGAAAAGCAACCAAGCCGTTGGAAAAGATGGCTTCTTCCCTCTCTTAAGTGAACATCTTATCTGCAATCTTGGAGAAGCCACTGCCAGTCTGTGAAGACAATACTGAGCTAGATAGACCAAGGGTCTGACTCAGTATATGGCAGCTTCCTATGTTTCTACTTTATTTATTTATTTATTTATTTAATTTATATACCACCTATTATCAAAATCTGTAGGCAGTTTTCAGAATTAAAACATAATATAAAACATTTAAAATACATTAAAAAAATAGATAAAAACACATTAAAATTTAAAAATCTTCAGTCAGTTTAGCCAGTCGGAGAGATCTCCATTGCTTAGCAAGCCATTGTCTCACTATAGCTGGTTTGGAAGTGCTTTTCCCCACCCCATCCCCCCTTTAATCCGTGGCTGACATGTTGACTAAATTACTTGACAGGAGTACTGTTGAAATTAAGTCGTCCTTTAGAGTAACTCCCGAGTTGGGATGTCAGCCAGTGTCTTGGAATGGAACCAAACGAGAGAGTAACAACCACCTAACCAATCTGATCCAAATTTAACCGCTTGTCTCTCAGAATGTGGCCTTCATACAACCGGTGAAGCAAGCTGGGCCTCATTCAGCCACTTTGATTGATGCCTTTTCTTGCCTGTTTGCAGCATGACTCTCTTCCGGAAGGCAGACAGAACCAGCAGCCGCAGATGACTCCCAACGAGTAAACCAAGCCCCCAGTGGCAGAATGAGGGCATAGACGACAGCAGCCCTCCAGTGACAGCAGCGGTGGCAGACTCTCCCAGTGCCAACAATGGCAGAGGTGCAGTGCGGGCAAAACACCCTGGGAATGCAGAGAGTGCACTGGGGATGGACACAAACTGGCTCGAACCCCTGCCGGCTCAAAAGATTCGGCGGCGGGCGGGGGTGGCTTTAAGGGGGGTGGTGGTGGGTGCACTCCCCCCCCCCACGTTTCCCCCCGCCGGTGCGTGAGTCCTTAAGAGCCCATCGGGGCAGCAGGTACCTCCCTGCCACCCCATCCCATCGCTTACCGGATGGAAGTAGAACGGCGGCTGTGCGCATCGCTAACGTGTGCGCTCAAGTCACGCTCACGCGCACACGCATCAGGTGCATGCGGCGGGTGCGAGCCACGCACACAGTTGCCGTTCCTACTTCCAGCTGCCTCCAGTAAACAGCGGCAGGGGGGTACACTGCTGCCCCGAGGGGGTGCTTAAGGACTTGTGCCCCGGTGCGGGAAACCCAGTGGTGCGGGCGGTGTAAGTGCACCCACCCCACCCTGAAAGCCAACCCCACCCGCCGGCCATCGAACCAGGAGTGCTGCACACTGCCGGGGATGGGCAGCACAAAATCTGGTTGGCTAGAGGGCTGAGGGGGGGCCCTTCCGCCCAATTGTAGCTCCGCCCAGTGATGCCATTACAAATGCAGACGTGCAGAAGGCGCTCTCCGTGGCAGCCCCCACGGCCACGCCCAGCCCAGCAGCCAGAGAGGCCGAGAAGTCCCAGCTCCGCCCCCGCACACCCCTCCTCCACGACACCCCTGGCTCCGCCCCCTGCAAGACCTGAATGACAGTGCACGGCAGCTGAAGGACCCATCCTGCCTTTCTGTCAGTAGCACACCCAGCTAGGCACCATATGAGACGTCCTCCTCCTCAAAGCTTTCACTCCCCTCCCTGAAGCTGCCCTCTTTGCCCACAGTCCAGTGGCGACAGTTCCTCCTCCACCAGGTAGAACATTCTGTGACATCAGAGCAGCTCGGCTAACAGCTAGAGGTTCGTGGGGAGCAAGGGGCAACTCCTTTAAAGCTATTGTCGGTGGCCAACATGCTGCACAGTGGCGCATCAGTGTTAGGGGTTTCAATTTTTAAAAAAACTTTTAAGAAAACAGATGTAAAGACATTGAATGAAATATGGAATCAGCGTCAATAAAGTACGCATGACAGGTCAGCAGTTAGACAGTATAAGGTATGTAGAATACACATTACACCCCAAAAAGAGCAGTTCGGGCAGCTGCTGTGCAACTGGAAAGGCTGCCCCCGTCAGGATTGCCAACATGTCATTGCCAGAATGCGGGACACAAGTGTGTTGGGGGGGGGCTGGGAGGTGTATGCAGTGGTAATTGAGAGCCTGAGTATCGTTGACGTAGATGGAATTGAATTAGGCTGCCAATAGGTTTCCAGGCAAAATACAAGGTGCTGGTTATAACCTATAAAGCCCTAAATGGCTTGGGTCCCGGGTATTTCAGAGAACATCTTTTTCATTGTGAGCCCCACCGGCCATGGAGGTCATCTGGAGAGGTCCGTATCCAGTTGCCACCAGCTCGGCTGGCAGCCACACAGGGAAGGGCCTTCTTGGTTGCTGCCCTGAGACTGTGGAATGTGCTCCCTACTGAAATCCAATCCTCCCCAGCTCTGACCATTTAAAAAAAGCATTTGAAAACCCACCACTTCACCCCAGGTTTTTCAGCTTTTAAAAATTTGTTTAGGTTTTAATCTGTGTTTGATTTTGAATTGTTTACATTGTTTAAAGTTTTTGTGTATGTTTTTAATTTGTTCTTATGTTATTGTTAACTGCCCAGAGACAGCGGTTTGGGATGGTGTACAAATCAGATAAATAGATAGATAGATAGACAGACAGATAATATGCTATTGAATAAATGAGGGACAAATGCTGTCCCTCTAGGGACCAACATTCCATCCCTGAAAAGAGGGACGTCCTGCGTAGTGAGGGACGGTTGGCAACCCTAGCCCCTATGGTACAGCAGGATGGGTCAGCCGCAGAGTGATTTGAAAACTGCTTCTGGACAGTTGTGTCGCGCTATAATTGTATCCTGTGGAAGCAGGGCTGTGAAATTGCCCAGGAGCGGCTTTAAGTTATCCCGCAGCTACCGTGTTGCACTGCACCCTCGGCGGGGGGGACAGGGAATTATTTTTCCAGCTGCAGGGCAGCTCCAGTGGGTCGGCCATTATCGTTAAGGATGCCTAAGTATTGCTTTCCAACACCAAGAAAAGTCACCATCGATGCTTACGTAGCAAAATGAAAGAGAAAATGGTCCCCTGTCCTTCGGATGCCAATGAATGTTCTCACCTATTTTGCATTGCTTTGTATTTCCTCTTTCCCCGTAGCCAGCAAGGCAAGAATTATCCACACTAAACGCAGGTGATCAAGAGGAATCAGCCATTCTGAGCTTCACCCTGGTAAGCATTTCATCCAACAGAGGCTCCCTCGGGGGTCCTAACTGGACTGCACGGACGGGAAAAGGTGCTGACAACTGTTCAGCAATGTGCAAACCAACCCCCCCACACACACCCTCCACTGTGCATCCAACTTCTGGTGGGCTGCTGAACTTGCTCCCCAGTGTCCTTCCCAGCCAAGCCAGTACTTCCTTTCAAGCCAGCTGGTGGGCCCATAAACCTCGCAAGATGCTTCTGTCCACTCTCTGTTCTTTTTTTAATCTCTCCCTGATCAAGCAATGCTCTGTTCCGTAGCCAAGAGAGCCTCCTCATCAGCAACCAAGCGCATCATGTGCTCAGGGTGTCCAGCTTGCCGTACAAAAAACCAGCCCCTTTTGCAGACCAAGGCCTCGTGGTGCCAGCTGGTCTGAGTTGCAGCTTGCAGAAAGTGGCGTTTTCTGGCATTCCAGCAGACAGCTCAGCTGCAGACCTATATCTGGCCAGCCCTGCTGTGGGTGATGATTCTGCTTTCCTCAGCCGCCCCCTGGGGTGTCTTTGCTGAAACAAGGGAGTTGAAAGTGAGTGTTTCAGAAGTGCAGAGTCGGTTGCTGAAAAGTCACACTATATCTGGGCAAGTTTCTCTTCCACTTGTTTTGTCTCCTGTTCCCTGAAGTCACTGTTTGGCTACAATAACCAAATGTAATGGAGATGCAGTTCACCAGCCAATAAAAAATTAGGACAAATCCTGGAATGGCTCATCCTAACGAGCCGGGGGGCAAAGGAGGCACAGCTGCCTCTGCTTCCCAGAGCTCCATTTGCTCCTCTCTCTCCAACCCCATGCACTGCTTGCAGGCTGGCCACTCATCAGGTAGAGCTGAGTTAACCACACAGCTCTACCTGACAAATGGCCAGCCTGCAGGCAGCACAACTCTCATTAACAGGGAGGGAGGAGAGGCAGCTGTGCCTAGGCTTGCCATGTCCCCCGGATTTTAGGGTAGCCCCCGGATTTTGGCTCCTCCAGCCGGCTGCTAAATTCCACCCAGAGTGACACGGATTTCAAATGCGCTGCCCGGATTGCCCGGATTTTACTCTGGATCCGATCACATGGGAGGGCAGAGAAGAAGGGGGAAGTATACAAATCTGTCAAATAAATAAATGCAAATTAGTTGCCATGTAATTTGCATAAAATGCAAATTAGGCCACCCAGACTTTGGAAGCTTTAATATGGCTGTGCCTTAGCTATGCCTGCTTTGGCTCTCGGACAAAGCGGGAGGGAGTGGAAGCACCCGAGCTGCTGCTGGGAGGCAGAGGCAGCTGTGCTGCCTTTGGAGCCCCCCCGGCTCATGAGGACGAACACTTATCCAGTGTTCCCAGGATAATAAAGATTTCTGTTCCAGTTGTGATTTTGCTCCTGTAAGCTTTAAAAGTAATTGTCAACGCCACTCTTCAAAGAGAGATGTCCGTCATTATGGAACCATTTTCAGGACAGCGGGGTGGGGGCAGGACTGCTTTTTATGAGCACACAATCACACAACAGAAGGGTGTACAGCTGCCAAACTTGGGTAGAACGCTCGTTCTACCCAACTAATGATCATCTGAACTAGCCTAGTGTGTGCATGTGTGCCTGTGTATACACCCATCAGTTGTTTGTTATAAGCTTGTATTATTGTATTGTAGATCTGTTGTGACTGGAAAGGTGATCTTTGCAGTAGAATTGCGATGGAATTGGAGTTTGGCATATGAATACATGAAGCTGACTGGCAGCTCTCCCCAGGCTCTAGGGTCAAATTATTAGTTGAAGACGCATGCCGTTTGCACCTCATTCGTGCATGCCCATAAATCTGACAATTCTGCCAGCCATTTGTTCCTGCAAAAGATGCACATGTTGAGATATACTGATCTGCATTGCCTAATTTAACTTGCACACTTAATTCTTAGTGCTGGAGTTTCTTGGAGTTGGACAGGAACATCCACAATTATTGTTTCGGTCTGTGAAGTGGGGATGGAGGGCGGAAATCGGCAAAGGACGCAGCACCTCTTCTTACCACCAGGTGGAGATAGAGAGCAACCATTCATCCTCGTGTAGGATATGAAGCTGAATAAGAACCAGAATAAGCAGCAAAATAAGGCTGTGCCTGAAATGTGGTTCAAAGCACGGTTCGAGCATGTTTTGGGAGTGGCACGGGGGTGAGCTTTAAGAAAGAGAAGGCTGCTTTCTTCTGGGGCGGCGCTTGGTCCAAGTAACCCCGAGCAGCGCCAGCACACACATGGCATCCACACATGCAAGATTTGTTTCTGTAAATTTGTTCTGTGCATGCGCGGGCACCATGTGTGTGTTGGCGACACTCGGGGGGGGGGGTACTTGGATGGAGTGCCACCCCAGCAAGAAGCTGCATGGGGCAGTGGAGAGGAGATAGGGACCTGCTCTCCTCTTTCTTATACTTCTGCTGCACCGCTCCCAAGACGTGTTCAAACCACACTTTGAACCACAGTTCAGACACATCCGTAAAAGTAAGGCTTTGAGATGTTACAAAGTTGATCCCATTTTTAAAAGCCACTTTCAGAGGTAGGACAATTGCAGGGGAGAACAACTGGCCCCATCCATCCCCAGCACAGCATCCTTCCAGTGGCTGCTGCTGGTGTCTGTCTACTGTTTCTTTTTACATCGTGAGCCCTTTGGGGGCAGGGAGCCATCTTTATTTATTTTTATTTCTCTATGTAAACCACTTTGGGAACGTTTATTGATAAGTGGTGTATAAATATTTGTTGTCATCGTCGAAACCTATTTCCCCAATACACAGAAATTACCAGTGTGTAATCAACCACACTCTGGGAAACACCTACAGCAGTGATATAGGAAGGTGCTGAAAGGCATCATCTCATACTGCACGGGAGATGGCCATGGTCAACCCCTCCTGTATTTCTACCAAAGACAACCACAGGGCTCTGTGGTCGCCAGGAGTCGACACCGACTCACCGGCACACCTTACCTTTACCTTTAATCATGCAGAACTGCTGTTGGCAAAAAAGCTTGTTAGATTAAAATATTCTTACTCAACATCTAAATACCTTCCAGGTCTTCCGTAACCTGGATACACATCACCTGAAGATTTTCTAGGACCAGGAAAAGTACTCTATGCACTTTCATGTGTTTGGAGCTGTAGATATCATGATTCCTCTGTGCTATTTGCCCCACAACCCTTCTTACCTGCTTGGGCAGAGCTGGCCTGGGACTGGAATCCAAACAGCATCTACTGGCAGGTTCCAGGAAGTCCCAGATGCCTCCAGAATGTCATGGGGTCACTGTCACAATTGACTCCCCAACATGCTAGAGGCCACCGTGCATGCAAGCCAGCTGTTCCAGACTCCATTTTGGAACTTTGAATGACTGTTCTAGAAATCAGATTCTGGAAGCCACCAACCTAGAGGTTTCGGTGGAATCGGAGAGGACAAAAATCTATTTCCTCTAAAACAGATTTCCCCAAAACTGTGGCTGGGGGTGATGGGATTTGTAGCTCTACCTGTTGAATGGCCAGCCTGCAGGCAGCATGGCACTAATTAACGCTGGGACAGGAGAGAGAGGAGCAAGTGGAGCTCTGGGAAGGGCGCTTTTTTTCCAGATTTAACCTTACCGCAGTGTTACTACAGATCTGCAAAGTGTGCTCCCATATATCCTGTGTTTCGACATCACAGTCCCTGCGCTGTCAGCAAGGTGTCATTCACATTTCCGATGCCTTCTTTCGGGTTTTATTGCTCTATCCTACAATGTTGTTTTGTTTTTTTTAAAAAAAAATCTGTTTCTGTTTTTAGAGAGTTTGGGGCAAACTAGAAAAGACTGCTCCCTCTGCTGGTGGATGTGCGCAACACCCTTTAATTACATGGCCAGTTCGATCCTGCCCAGCCAAAGCATTTTACACAGCGGTTGTAGCTGTGATCTGGATAGCGCAGGAGAGGCAGCTCTGCCTCCTTTTCTCATAAGGGCAAGTTGCTTCTGCAAATTCCCAATCTTTGGTTCCCAACTATTGCTGGACTACAACTCCCATCATCTCCAGCCACAGTATTGGGACTCCACTGGGTTAGAACATAGGGTTGAATGATATTAATATGATTAAAGTGACTCCTGGAGATTGCTCCCCTCATTTCCTCCCTTCAGTAATTTTCACAAGACCAAGCCATTAACATCGCCAGCATGGCCTTCAATTGTCACCTGCAAATTGGTGCTGATTCCTGGAAACTCCAGGCAGTCCTGGACGGTTGTCAGCCCTAGGCTGCATTGATTTCTTTTTCACAGGGTTCGGCCTTTGCAGGGAAAAGTGATATTTCAGGGCGTGTGGTGATTGCTCTGAAAGAGCAGCGCTCCTCCAGGGGGAAAAAAACCCACAAATATCTGTCGGCTGCAAAATTACAACCCCTTCCCTTCTCTTGGCAAAGTTCTTGGGTTGCACGTGGGCGTAGCCAGCAGCCCCACGAGGAGGAGGAGGAAATGCTGGCGGCTTCCTTTGAAAAGGCCGTTGCAACCGGGATGGTTCCGAGAGGTAGCTGGCACGCCCCTCAAACTATTGCCTGCTTCCCCATCCACTGGACTGGAACTTGCACAGTGTTGGATAACAACATAGTCAATTATGGTCCAATATCTTGGAACTATTTATTGTTAAAAGCCTGCATTGTGTAACGAAGCCTCATTCACCCACTCCTCTGCCCAAAAACAAGCAGCAGAAGCCAGGTAAGTGGGAGACGCCTCCAGTTTCTCAGGAGCCCTTTTGCGTCCTTCCTGGCCAGGGCTGGGGGCTGGGTGAGACCATGTGTGTAGGGGAGATGATCTGCAGGGTCCTCTCCCCTACAGATTTCAGACGGACTCCAGCCTTTCCTGCCACATGGTCCTGGACAGGAAGAGAAACACAGTCTGGAAAGCAGATTGGAGGGTCAAGGACCACATTTTCTAAGACGAATTGGGTCCATTTTCTGAATAAGTTTGGAAATGTCAAGCAAACGTCACCAATAAGGTCAATGTTAGGCCCTGCTGCTATCAAATCACACATTTCTCCTGATCCACTACAGGATCGCAGAAGTGGAGGAATACAATACATGTTGAGTTGCAGTCTCGCATTCTTTCTAGTGTCTAGTACCACTCATTGGACTGGATAATCAGAATTGATGCTACCTGACATAGGCCAGTTAGGGCCCTTTGCCAGGGAGGGAGTCAGACCTTGGACAGCTCCAAGGGAAGCACCACAGCAAAAGGGGTCAGGCTTGCAGAGAGCATCTAGAAAGAGAGCTGGCTGCACCAGCACAAGAGGGACGTTGCTCCAGCAGATGATTGGCACTGACTGCTGGTTTTCATAGCTGCCGCCCAAGTAGGATGGATGGCTCTTCCCTTGCCCTGGGGAAGGCTCTGGTGCTTAAAGAGGCCTTGTGTGGATTTTTAAGCACTGGCTTTGGTGGTGCTGGGGGACCTCGGCTTGGGCTGGCAGGCCTTCAAGGGGCTTCTCCAAGTCTGATGATGAAGTCAGGGCTGTGATTTTGGGGCATTATGTGGGAGCTGACTCTGGTTCTTTCCTGCTATAGAAAGCACTCGTTCTACTGTTATCTTGGCTGAAGTGCCTGGTTTTGTTTCCGGTTTTTATTCTATAGGGCTGTTCTCATGACCCTAAATAGGATCAGAGGAGTGCTCAGCCAGAGTAGGGGAGCCATGTGCACTCCCACTCAGCAACCATGTGAATGCAAAGATCAAGGTAGGAAGAGGGGAGAGTGATCATGGAGGATCTGGGTAGGATGGGCACAGCCAACCCACATTCTGTCCTCAGCATTTCATTGACAGGGGACAGAAATCCCTCCTACCCAGCTCCAGCTCCCACATGATCCCCTCCTCCTACCTTGAACTTTGCAAACGACGACTGATCAGGAGTGTGTGAGGCTCTCCTACCCTACTCCTCCGATCCTGTTTAGGGTTGCAAAAACAGCCCCTGTTGTTTTCATTCTCTTGGGGGTTTTAGCTGCCTCCTGGCCTTCACAAAACAACAGGTTATAACCCCCAAATGATAATGTTCTTGTAGCAAAACGGTATAAACCCAGTACCAAAAAAGGACTCGGCAAACAAACATGAGTCCACTCTCTGAAAGGGAAATCCCATGTGGATATTGCCGGGAAATAATATCCTGCCCATGCAGCCTTCCAGCAGAGCCCCACGGCACAGGAAGTTCTGGAAAGAGCAAGCATTAACGTTTTCTCCTTCTGGCCCACACAGGAAGGGCAAGCAGGACAGACTAGTCTGGCCGGAATTCAGGGATTTGCAGCTGGGCCGGCTGCAGGGAATTAGCTAATTGATCCCTGGTCACATTGCAGAAAAGGTGGTCTGTGCAGAGTTGAGCCGATGGGCAAGTCCAGCCGAGATTTTATACAGCTCCAGGAAAATGACTCTTTCCTTTAGGGCAGGCCTGCTCAAGTTAGCCCCCCCCCGCTGTTTTTCAACTTCAACTCCCATAATCCCCAGCCACAGTGGCCAATAGCCGGGGATTACGGGAGGTGTAGGCCAACATCTGCAGGAGGGCCGAAGTTGAGCAGTGCTGCTTTACGGCAAACCAGTTATCAGTCACGTCTTTTGTACAGGTACCATATCCTTCTAAACCTGTATCTGAAAGTGGGAAGATGTCCAAGGTTTAAGACTCAGGTCCTGACAGTTGGGGACAGTGTTCCTAGTAAGAGGGATTCCCAGATGTTGTTGACTACAACTCCCATAATCCCCAGCCAAAGGCCATTGCCACTGGGAATGCTGGGAGTTGTAGTCAACAACATCTGGGAATCCCTCTTACTGGGAACACTGGTTGGGGGACCCTGTACCTCCTGTGACCTGATCCCCTGCAGGCATCGGGCCTCTAGGGAATCCTCAAAGACCCCCTCCCCACCCTTTTGCAGAGTCACTTCCTGGAAGGCAAAGAAATCAAGTGCCATGATCAGCCAAAGAGCCGACACCCATACTCCACAGGGTAAGTGGATGTCCCTGCTTCTCTGGCCAGCTTTGGCCAGAAGAGCGCCTTCTTCGGTATGATCCCCATTGCTCGTTGAGGTCATCTGGAGAGGTCCTTCTCCAGTTAGCACCGGTACGTCTGGTGGCGACTCGGAACCGGGCCTTCTCTGTAGCTGCTCCTGGCCTCCAGAATGCACTCCCGGCAGCTCTCCGCAGTTCCGGCTCGCTGTTGGCCTTTAAGAGAGCCCTAAAGACTGACTTTTTTGGCCTGGCCTTCCAGGGCTTGTAAAGTGTTGTTGTTTAAGTATTTTAATTGGTTTTAAATGGTTTCCATGGTTTCTGAATGGTTTTTATATTGTTTTGAGCACTCTGTGTTTTTATGTCCTTTTAAAAGTTGTACACTGCCCAGAGCCTCTGGATGGGGCAGTTTATAAATGTAACAAACAGCCCCGCCCCCACCTGTAGACTGATTAGGTTCCCCTGGGTCCTAGCTTCTCCCCTTTCCTGGTAGTTAGGGTTGCCAACACGGACTGAAACTATTCCTGGAGATGTTTTTCCACGATATCAAGCCATTCAAATTTCCCACACTGCTTTCAAGGGTCACCTGGAGACAGATGTGAATCCCTGGAGACTCTCAGCCAATGCTAAGGCCCAGCAACCCTCCTGCCAGCTGCCAGCTATGAAGCAATTGGCTTAATGGCTTCCCCGTCCCTTTAAGGAAGAGCAGTGGCATAGTTGCAAATCCAGACTTGCCATTCACCATACCAGCCCACACAGCCACGCCCACCCCACCAGCCACGCCCATAGCCACGCCCCCAATGCAAAAAAACCCAAAACCCACCACCAAGCAAATGGCCGCTTTATATTTGTACTTTAAAATGCAAATATTTGCATTTGTGATATTTTAAATGCACTTCTTTCCATAGTCCTTCTGCTGTTTGTTTGTTTGCTGTTGGTTGATTATTGTGGTTTTGGTTTTTTAAAAACCTTCTTGTTTTTGGTGAATGGTAGTAGTATTAAAAAGAGAGATCTTCAGCCTAAGTTCTTTGGTTAAGTCTATGATAAATAGGGCTAAACTTCCAAATCTGATAAAGAATCATCTCAATTAAATGTTGCATAGAATTGCAGCCAATTCTATACAGTTTATTCCAAGTAAAATGAACTCATGGGGGCTTACTGTTTGTGTGTATAGGACTGCGGCCTAAGGACAGAAAGGGAGAAAAAAAAGGCTTGCTTTAGGAAACAAAAGTATGCATGTGCATATTTGTGAGAAGAAAGGGCTCTTGCTTGTGTGTGTGTGTGTGTGTGTGTGTGTGTGTGTGTGTGTGTGTGATTAAATGCCTGTCAGGTCGGTGTTGACTCTTAGCGACCACATAGATAGATTCTCTCCAGGATGATGATCTGTCTTCCACTTGGCCTCGAAGGTCTCTCAATGGTGCATTCAGCCCTAACCCTCTTCTTCTCTTGCCTTCAACTTTCCCCCGCGTTATGGACTTCCTTGTGGTATTTTCAAGCAACGTGAAACTTGGAGATGCAGGGAAACTGCTCAAGAATACAACACACACACCCCACTTCAGTTGGTCTTCTTAGCCTAGTCCTGCATGGGGTGGGGGGAGGAGAGGGCTGAGGTTGCGAAGAGGGGGAGAAATGGAGGCCATGCTGATAGAAGGGGATGGAGCTTCTGAGGGGAAGAAGAGGGGGGGGAGAGAAGGAAGGGGGGGGCATTGCCACTTCCCACACTGGCACCCACCATGGACCACTCTAAAGGCAGGATTCCTTTACTCGCAGCCAACCAATGGGGAAGATGTAGCAGCTGCTATGGAGATCTGGGTTGAGCAAACAACTCAACAAACTGGAGGAAACCATGAGCTGGTGATTGCCCTTCTATGTCTTTTTAACCTGCCGACTCTTAGCCCCGTCTACGGCTACCTTTAGCTCCCCGCCACCTGCCCGCCCCTCCAGCCCCAGCAGGCAGCTGCCGCCACTGGGGAGCACTGATACTGTTTGGCAGTGGAACAGCCTGCCTCTTGCCGTGGTGGGCTCTCCTTTTGCTGGAGGTTTCCAAACAGAGGCTGGGCGGTTGTGTCTGTCCGGGATGCGGAAGCAGATTGCTGCACTGAGTTGGGGGTTGGTCTAGAGGACCTCTGAGGACCCTTCCAGTTCTAACATATAATTCTATAGGGATGCTGTAACACAGGGGTACCCTCTCAGGGGTACTTGAAGGGCTCCCAGAGGGTCCTTAGAACCCTCTGTCCTGTCTCCCCACACTGCAGCTACGCTGTTTGTCCCTCGTCTGAGGAGCTCCAGCTTGAAGCCCACACATTTTCAGCGATGTGTCCACAGGGGGAGAGAAGATCCTCCTCCTCTGCTCCCGATTGGCTGGCTACATGCTGAATCTCAGCACGCCCCTCCCCTCAGCCTGACTGCTAACTGACCCCTCCCCTGCAAACTGAGCAAAGACACCCCTTTTAAATGTGGTGACTCTTTTTATTGAGCAGGGGGAGAGCAACTGGCCCTATCCGTCCCCAGCATAGCATCCCTCCAGTGGCTGTTGCTGGGGTCTCTCTTACATTTAAGATCATGAGCCCTTTGGAGACAGGGAGTCATCCTTACTTGATTTATTTATATCTATGGAAACTGCTTTGGGAACTTCTTGTTGAAAAGTGGTACATAAATATTCGTTGTGACTGACCACCTTCAGAAAATTAGCACTGAGCACTCCCAGGGAAATGAAGCCACCTAATGGTGCAGCAGGGAAATGACTTGACTAGTGAGCCAGAGGTTTCCGGTTCGAGTCCCCGCCGGTATGTTTTGCCAGACTATGGGAAACACCTATATCAGGCAGCAGTGATATAGGAAGGGGCGGGCTGAAAGGCATCATCTCATACTGCATGGGAGGAAGCAATGGTAAACTCCTCCTGTATTCTACCCAAGACAACCACAGGGCTCCGTGGGCGCCAGGAGTCAACACCAACTTGATGGCACAATTGATCTTTACCTTTACTCCCAGGGAAATGAAGAGGATAAGTAAACTTGCCCTGTTAATTCAATGGGATTACACATGAGTAACTTAGCCTGGATGAAAGCCAGTCACACACACACACACACACACACACACACACACAAAACACCTATGGGGTACCTGAACTGCAGATTTGTGGCAGGAGAGGCACACTGCTCAGAAATGGCCGGGAGTCCTTTCTGCAGCAGATGGCTGCCCTGAGCTGCGGGTGGGACTAGAAGAGCTCTGAGGTCCCTTCCAGCAGGAACAAGCTATGGTGACTGTATTCCCCCAGACAAGCGGAGAACAGGCCCTTTCCTCCTGAGGAAACAGGTGGAAGAGATGCCCCTGGGTGGGGGCGCCTGCCTTGTCAGGGGGCGCACGTGGGCAGCCGTCCTTCCTGGATGGGAGCGACGTCTCCATCAGTGGCAGCCGCCGCGCCTGGGATCAGCAGCCCCTCCCAGAAGAGCGCGCCCCGCCCGCCTCCCCTTGCCCCCGCCCCAGCTGCGCCTGCCAGAAGAGGATGCTGTGCCGCCTTCATCCTGAGAGGCGGCGAGTGGTACCCACCCATCTCTCGGAGGCTGCATCCCGGAGAGCCGCCACGCAGCATCCTTCTCCACCAGGCGAGCCCGCGCAAGAAGGGAGGCTGCTCGAGGCAGGTGGATGCAAGCAGGTGGATGCATGCAGGAGGCGGCGGGGAGCCCCTTGGCCGCGGCGGCGGCGGCGGCAGGAGGGGGAAGAAGCGGCGCGGAGGTGAGTCCGGCAGAAGATGCTGAGCGGGCGCAGCTCGCCCAGGACGCTGTCTAGGAAGGGTGCGTGCGTGGGGCTTCTGCAGCTGGGAGCCTCTCCGAAGTGTCCCAGTGGGGCTTGGGGATGGGAAGCCAGGGACGGGGGCAAACTCGAGAGAAAATGCTCGTGGTGAGTGTGTGCATTTGTGTGCGTGTGTGTGTGAGTCTTTTTTGCAGGTTCTTGGGAACTCTCTGGTTAGGATGATCGGGCATCTGTTTTTTGCCATTTCTTTCCCCTTTCCCCAAGGAGGGCTTTTTGCCCCTTCAACTGAAGCGTTGAAAACAGGATTGCCACTTTTCCTTTAAAAATAAATAAATAAATTCCTGCCTTTAGCCAGGAGTCCTGGACCAAGGAAATGTAGCAAAGGGCAATTTCTCCAGGAGATCGTGATGGGGAGAACAGAACTTCACCTGCTTAATTTCTGTCTCTCAGACTGCTTTTAGATGCACAAGCGCGGCTGGGCCGGTGGAAAGGAAAGGAAAAGAGGCTTGTCTAGCTAGAGGGGTGGCCACATCTGAAAAGAGAGTGTCAAATTGCGTCTACTTCTTAAGCAGGTGTCAATAATGTAACACAGACAATTGTGTTTTATTGCTTGATTGTGTTTGGTTTTGTTTAGAAAATTTTTGCCCTGCTTATCTCTCAGACTCCAAGCAGCATATAATAGCTTTTTTAAAAAAGTCTTGGGGAGATTTCCTAGTTGGTTTATTGAATTTCACAAATTTAATAAAACATACAGTATTTGGGGTCAGGAATGAATGTTCTCCAGGTTGTACCAGCTGATGGATACCATCATGGGTGATCGTGGCCATTGTGTCTGGGGATGATGGGACTTGTAGTCCATCTGGGGACTCAAGGTTGGGGATCTGACACAGCTGGATTTGCATCCCTCAGCTTATTCCTGCTCATATCAGCTGCCGGTCAAAAGATAACACTTAATAAGGCAGAGACAAGATCCAAAGTGGTTTTGGCAGACTCAAACACTTGGCCAAAACCAACCAAGTGAAATTCAACAGAGACAAATGCAAAGCCCTGCATTTAGTTTAGGCAAATTAAGTGCACAAACATTGAATGGGGGCAGGGGCGTAACTATAATAGGGCACAGGGAGACAGTTGTCTGGGGGCCCACTGCCTGCCCCCCCCCAGGCAAGTCACATGACTGACTCCCCCAGCCGCGCACCCGCCCAGGCTTCCTTCAGTTGTATTCATCCTCCGAAATTGATGTGAGTGATAAGACCTGGAGCTACCAGAACAGCATGTCTTTCTCTAGTACCATTCAATGACTTGCATCGTCCACAATTTACAAACCCTTTAAAAAAAATAATTTAGGATGATGTTATACTGTGGCACATAGGAGACAGATATATACACACACACATATATAAATTTTATTATGCTTTTTGTTACTACTATTCAGCCTCATTTAAGATTTCTTTACTTCATGAGCTGAGCTTCAAGGTGGGGTGGGGGCATTTTAAAATCTTGTCTCTGGGCTCGCTCCAACCTTGCTATGTCCCTGGATGGGGAGACCTACCTTGACAGCAGTACATGTAAAAGGGATCTTGGTGTCTTAGTGGACCACAAGTTGAACAGAAGCCAGCTGTGTGATGCAGCTGCTAAAAACACAAATGCAATCCTGGACTGCATCAACAAAGACATGGTGTCCTGATCATGAGAAGGGATAGCTCCACTCTGTTCATTTAAGAAGGACATTGATAAGCTGGAGCAGGAGCAACAGACAACAGAAGAGCTGGTCTTGTAGTAGCAAGCATGAATTGTCCCCTTGCTAAGCAGGGCTTGCTCTGGTTTGCATTTGAATGGGAGACTACACCTGTGAACACTGTAGGATATTCCTCTTAGGGGAAGCTCTGGGAAGAGCACTTGCCTGCTTGCCTGCAGAAGGTTCCAAGTTCCCTCCCTGGCAGCATCTCCAAGATAGGGCTGGGAGAGACTCCTGCCTGCAGCCTTGGAGAAGCCGCTGCCAGTCTGTGTAGACAATACTGGGCTAGATGGACCAAGGGCCTGACTCAGTATAAGGCAGCTCCATATGTTCCTAACAGATGGTGAGGGGCTTGACAACCAAGTCCTATGTTGAATGGCTGAAGGAGCTGGCTATGTTTAGCCTGAAGAAGGGAAGGCTAAGGGGAGATATTCCGATAGCCATTTCCAAATACTGGAAGGGCTGTTGCATTGAAGGAGGAGTAGACTGGTTTTCTGTTGCTCCAGAGGGCAGGACTGGGGCCGGTGGGTGAGTTGGAGTTACAAGGAAGCAGATTTAGGCTAGCCATTAGGAATCATTTCCTAGCTTTGAGAGCTGTTGGACAGTGGAACAGCTTGCCTCATGCAGTGATGAGCTCTCCTTTGCTGAAGGTTTCCAAACAGAGGCTGGACATCCATCTGTCAAGGATGCTGTAGCAGTTTCCTGCACTGAGCGGGGGGGGGGGGGGGTTGGACTAGATGACCTCAAGGGGACCTTCCTTCCAACTTGAACATTCTATCATTCTCAGTGGGCAACGCCCCTTCCCAGCCACTATTGGATGCACAGCCTCATTCTGTGAAGGTTTATTCGCAAGTAAATCCCACTGAGTTCTCTAGGGTTTCTCCCTCACATAAGTATATAATCAGAAGTAAATCCCACAGAGTTCAGTGTGGGACTTCTTAGAAAGTGTGCTTAGGCTCACAGTCTTAGCTGGGTGGTTCCTTTGGGCACAATCCAGCCAAAGATAAGCCCTTTCCTAGCCCAATTATTTCAGCGGGAGTGATTTAGGCTGCAATTCTGTGCATGTTGGAGTAAGCCCCACTAAACACAGTGGGGCTTGAGAGCAATCATGCATAGGATTGTGATTGATTGAGATACACACACACACTTTCTTTCTTTCTTTCTCCTAATGTACTGGTGGAAAAGAATATTTCACCTGCTGAATGTCTGTTCAGATGTGTGAGCATTCCCCTTAAGGGATGGAAAAGATATTCCCCTTAGGAAAGACATTCCCCTTCGGGGATGGGAAGAGCAGAAGATAGGGCAGATTGAGATCCCTGCCTGCAACCTTGGTGATGCTGCTGCCAGTCTGTGCAGACAATTCTGAGCTAGATAGACCAATGGCCTGACTCAGTAGAAGGCAGCTTCCTAGGTTTATATGTTTTTAGAAGAGGAGAGGTCGTCTTGTGATAGCAAGCATGACTTGTCCCCTTAGCTAAGCAGGGTCCATCCTGGTTGCATATGAATGGGAGACTTGATGTGTGAGCACTGTCTGATATTCCCCATTAGGGGATGGAACTGCTCTGGGAAGAGCATCTGAGGTTCAAGTTTCCTCCAAGATAGGGCTGAGAGAGATTCCTGCCTGCAACCCTGGAGAAGCCGCTGCCAGTCTGTGTAGACAATACTGAGCTAGATGGACCGATGGTCTGACTCAGTATATGGCAGCTTCCTATGTTCTATGTAATGGCACAAGAATGCCTGCAGCGGGAGTTAGCAACCATCTGCAACACCCATAACTTTCCCACCAGGACTAGAATTTCAGCCCTGGAACATATTAAACAATGATTAAAAGTGTGCCTCTGAGCATGATCAGAGTTCCAGATCGCCAGGTCACCAAAAGGGTAGTGACCATCTGTGAGTGAAGGTAAGCCTTGAAGAAGACTCTGGCACCTGCTTCCTTGGAAAGGAGTCCTGGAGCACACACAACTGGCATATGCCTGTGGCTAGACTGACCCAGGGCCCACAAGCCCGTTGCGGAGGCCTTTCACAAAGGAGGTGCCAGGGAGGGGTTAACGCTCTGCTTTCAGCAGCCAGCAGCTCTGTTCCAATTAGCTCTAATAAGGCAGCAGCAGGCCCTTTAGGGAAATGTGGCTAGGGTTAATTGGTGGCCAGCAGAACGGATTTGGATTTGCCTTGCCCGTTGCTGGGAATGTAAAATCAATCAGGGGGCTGGGGGTCGAGAAAGTGAACAAGGTCAAGAACAAGTGCTTGGAATTGCTCCTGGCCGGCATCTTTTCTCCCTGGCAGCCTGCTGTGGCTTTCTGCAGTTGCAGGAGTGGAAGACATCCAAATGGTGATGCTTTCCTCCTCCCCACATTTCTAGACCTGTTGGATTTTCTGCCTATTGTGCAGTAAAGCAATACCTAGGGATGTTTTTTTGCCTGGGGGTAGCTTCTAAAAAGAGAGGGGATGAAATTAGAAGCTTCACCCACCTCGATGTGAGACATTTGGGGCCGGGCCGTGATTGCACAGTCGCAAATAGAAAGCACTCTGCACAAGCACAGGGGCACAGCTGGCATCAATCAAGATGTTCTCCAGGGAAGCTCTGGTACTGAAAACAGGTCCAAAAGCCAGGTCCTCCTGAGCCCGACTCAGTGTGAACCTTGTATATCCCTTAATTAAAGAGATAATGAGTTGTATATCCCTTAATTAAAGGGGTACAGATTCTCTCCCCCAAAGCATTTCATGAGTCCCCCCTTCATTTTACTGAACATCTTGCCAAAATATATGCCCCCCGCCAAAGTCTCTTTCCTCTCTCTCCCAAGAAACATTTAACTGGGGAGTTTCTCCTCAAGCTTTCCCTCTGTCTGCATCCCTGCTTGATTATTCTGGGATGGATCCACACACTTGGAAGAAACAGTAACTGTCAGCTCCGGGCAGGGCCTTATCCACGCTAGAGCCAATGCAGGAGTTGCATCAATTCTTCATACATTCAGAGGACATCCGGGAAATTAACTCCATTGCTCTAGATCAGTACAAGGGTCAAGTGTGTGTGTGTGTGTGTGTGTGTGTGTGTGTGTGTGTCCACCCATCACTAAGGCTTCCAGTTTTTGACAACAGGGGAGGGGCCTAGCTTTTTCCACTTGTCCTGAGGCAACAGAATGGTGACCAAATTAATTTAAATCACTGAGGAGGTTTAAAGTACAATTCCACCATTTGTACAGGGGAAGGCCCAGAAGGTCTAGACTCTTCTCTCTTATGTGTTTTAAATCATTATTTATCAGCAGTGGCAAGCAATACTTACAAACCACTTCTCAACAGAAAGTTCTCAAAGCAGTTTCCATAGCAAAGCAAAAGAGAGAGGGGGTTAAAAAATGGTTCCCTGTCCCCAAAGGGCTTGCAGTCTAAAAAGAAACCCAGAGAGAGACATCAGCAACAGTCCCTGGGCACGGGCTACGCTGAATCGCAGCGATGGCTCTCCTCCTCCTCCTTAGCAGGGAGATGCCACTTCCCAAGGGTTCCTCTCGGCGAGAGTTCTCATGCTCCCTGAAATTCCAGGTTTCACCCAGATTTTAAGCATCTCACCCATATTGCTTAGCCCACCCAGATTCACCCCGATTTCAGCTTTCATTAAAAAACAAACAAAAAACAACAACCCTAAGCTCTAGCCCTTGCAGAAGCGGAGTTATGGAGCAAAACGTGCAGTCACTATTTCACTCAGAAATGATTTTCAAGCCACTTTACACCCTACGCAAATTAGGCACCCGTTTTTGGAAAACCAGAAGATGGCAACCCTACCCTTGGCCCCATCAGCAGGAAGAGCTGCCAACTCTAACTGAAGCAAGAACTCTCAAGCCTCGAATCTCAAGGCGTTGACATTTCTAGGATTGCTTTCCAGAGCCACCTGGAGATCCAGGCCAGCCCTGGAGATCTGGCAATCCTAGCAGGAATCGGAAGGTGTCCTGGGGATCTTCCCCCCCCCCCCTTTTTCCTGGCTGTTAGTCCAGACCATGAACTGGAACAGGAATGCTGGGAGAAAGAAGATGCTGAAACGCTGCTTTGTTTTTGCTCCTCAAGCAAGAAGGCATTTAGAGTCATCTTTCAAGGCCCTGCTAAACAAGCAATTAGCACCGGGCTGCCTGTGGATTACATCAGCCGATGATGCGCCGAGAGAGCGTCTTGTGGGTCTAGAGTGGTTGATTTCATTAGCGCCACTGGAGCGCCAGGCCTGTACTTCTTGAGTCGCAGGCTGGAGTATCCCCGCCCCTTGGCTGGGTATTTGCGTGCATCTCTCCTCCATTTTGGAGCAAAAACACCAGCATCATCCATGAGGAGACCAGAGTCAAAGCCAGCCTGGCCTCCCTTTCGTTGTTAGTGTATTAACTCATTTATTACAAGACTGATCCCCTGCTGCCTCTCTCTCCAAAACAGATCCAAGGCAGCTGTCGGAAGCAGGCTGAAAAGCAATGCAAACATCAAGAGAAATGCTAGCTGTTTAAAAGCCCCCAGTTCCCAAATAATCATGTATTTGCCATTTATTATAAAGGTGTGCTTTTCCAGGGTCTAAAATGGGGAGTCACGTGATGCAGGAACAGCCAGCGGGGTGCCATACAGGGCACAATAGCCTCTGGTTCCCGACGGTTGTGGTGGCCCCTCTCTCCTATCCCGTCCTGGCATTAACAGGAGCCACACTGCCTGCAGACTGGCCATTCATCAGGTAGAGCTGCATGGCTCTCAGGCGGGGTGGGAGAGAAAGAGAGGAGAAACCCGAGCTCCCTCCTTTGTCACCCTCTGAAACACGTTAGAACAAGCCGCTACTGCCTCTGAGCATGTACAGAGTGTGGCTTTCCCTCACCACAGAGCAGTTGCAGCCTGCACAGCACACACGAGATCCATGCCATCGGCCTGGCTCATTGCGTGCCCGGCTCAGAACCAGGGAGTCTGTCCACACCTATACTTGATCAACTGACTCTGCCTTTCTTCTGCCTGCTTTGAGCCTTAGGAACAGAGGACCCTGCCATATACTGAGTCAGACCATCAGTCCACCTAGCTCAGTATTGTCTACCCAGACAGGTTGCAGCTTCTCCGTGGTCAACGGCAGGAGTCTCTCTCAGCCCTATCTTGGAGATGCTGCCAGGGAGGGAACTTGGAACCTTCTGCATGGAAGCCAGAGATGCTCTAGTGAAGGCATTAAAATGAATGACAGGGAATGCCTACTGAAAAGCAACGGATCCTTCCAAAGGGCCATAGAATGCCGTTGGCAGTTTGGAAATCCATTGCATCCCATGGTGCTAGGGAAGGAGGGAGGGAGGAAGCTGCCTTGAACCGAGTCAGGTCCTTGGTAACCCTTGCTCAGCATGGTCTCCAGTATTCCCCGCAACTGTTTCCATCTGTGTGGGGAATGAGTTTTTCTCTGGGCGGCAGTATCAAGGCAGTGCACGTGCATTTGGAGTGGGGCCTTCCTGCTTCAACCTGAGCCAGATCTAAAATTAACTGAGTGGACGTTTAAAGAACAACAACACGTGTGCACGCCTGAAAGGGAACACTGGTCTTCTGCACTGGCTGGCAGCAGCTCTCCAAGGTTTCAGGCAGGAGTCTTTCCCAGCCCTACCTGGAGATGCTGCCAGCGAGTGAACCGGGGACCTCCTGCAGGCAAGCATGTTGGCTTTCTTCCATTGAGCTGTGGCCCCATCTGGGGATGGTCTGACGGCGCCTCCCTGTAGTCTCCCATCCAAAGGCAGAACAAGGTGGGCCCTGCTTAGCCAAGGGGGCAATTCATGCTCACGGCCACCTAATGGCGCCGTGGGTTAGGAGGCATTTCGGAACCCTAGGAGCTATTTGACAGCGGAGCAGTTGGCTTCATGCAGTCGGGGGGGCTCCCCCTCCCTCACTAGAGGTTTTCAGGCAGATCTTGGGCGGTCATCTGTCAGGGAGGCTGCAGCATCTTCCTGCATGGAGCAGGAGGGATGGACTAGAAGGCCTCTAAGGTCCCTCCCATCTTGAACATTCTATGGTTCTGTGGATTTTACACTCAGTGTCGATGTCTTGGCGGGTCTGAGGACTTTGTTTAGGACATCGCCTTCAGCCAGGCCCTTCACCTATGCTGTGAATATCCACATTTGAAAAGGGTCCTGCTTCTTCTAGTGCAGGGCTCCTCAGCTTCAGCCCTCTTGCAGATGTTGGCCTACGATGCCCATAATGTTGGCATATGACAACACCTGCTAACTGGGCAAAGGGGCACCTTATACCGTGGTGATTCTCTTTATTTAGCAGGGGGATAGGGACTCGCCCACTCCACCTTCAGCACAGCACCCCTCTAGTGACTGTTGCTGGTGTCTATCTTATGCTTATTTTTAGATTGTGAGCCCTTTGGGGACAGGGAGCCATCTTATTTATTTATTATTTCTCTGTGTAAACCACCCTGAGCCATTTTTGGAAGGGCGGTATAGAAATCCAATCCAACCCAATCAATAAATAGTGATGATAATCCCTGGCCACTATGGCAGGGGATTGTGGGAGTTGTAGTGCAAAAAAAGCTGGGGGCGGGGCCTAAGTTGAGCAGGCCTGTTCTAGAGCAGGGATTCTCAACATTGGGTTCCCAGATGTTACTGGACTTCAGCTCCCATAATCCCCAACCAAAGGCCACTGGGGCTGGGGATTATGGGAGTTGAAGTCCAATAACATCTGGGGACCCAACCTTGAGGATCCCTGGTCTAGAGCATCCCCCCACCCCCGCCATGACTGTTTCATCTCACCTTCCTCATTTCCAAAGTGTGGATGCTCTTTCCCATGGGGAGTGACCCTCCCCTCCCCTCCCCTCCCCTCCCCTCCCGAGAGCCTCTCTTTTGTTTGTGGCAAGCACCATCTCCTCCGGGGCTCACTGCCAGCCCTCTGGAGTTCTCCCGCAGGGAAGAGTCAGTTCTGTGGTTGATACAGTTGCATTGGCCTGATGGAACTCGGGTGCGCTGCTTTTCGAAGATCAGCCCTTGCTTCATCAGTCAGGATACCACAAAGGAAGTGGCAAGTAGCGCCTGGAAGCCTTTGGGCCAAATCTGGCCCCCAGACACTGCCAGGGGCCAGCCAGCTCAGAGGCGTATCTAGGGAAAATAGCGCCTAGGGCAAGCACTGAAATTGCGCCCCCTGTCCAAACATCTGACACCCATCTTTCAGATAACTTTACCATAATAGCAGCTCAAAAATACAAGTCAAGCCCGTTAATCTTTCAAAAAATATTTAGCAGTGGACGTAGACCACTGACCAAAAAATGCTGGAAAACTACGAATTTCAGTATGCGGGGGCTCATGAAATACCCAAATACTATGTGGAGGTGTACTTGGAAAACTAAAGAAAAGACAGTTAAAATGAACGAAAGAGAGCAAGAAACTCCCAGTGGGCCTTAATACTAAGGATTTCACACTCATTCAAAGACAAACTCACCATTAATAGCCATAGTATTAAGACATCACATTTAACTCACTTATCACAACAAGCAAAGTAAGAGCAAATGAATACAATCCTAGCTCATAAGCTTCAGCTCAGTATTCACAAGCCCTGATTCTCTGTACATAGTGCCAAACTAAATATGTGTACAGTGACTTATTATATTAATTTTTTTTAACCTGTAGCCCCTTCAGGGGGCTTCCTAAAGGCTGTGGGGGGGTCTTCAATGGTTCCCCCTCCCCCGCTGGCCTCTAGGGCCTCGCAGGGACCATTTGAGCATGTGCGGTGGCCATTTTTAAAAATATATATATATTTTAAATGGCTGCTAAAAACAAAATGGCCACCGTGCATGCTCAAATGGCCTCTGCGAGGCCTGGTCTGGCCTACGGCCTCACAGAGGCCATTTGAGCATGTGTGGTGGCCATTTTTTTTTTGTGGCCATTAAAAAAAATTAATTTTGGAAAATGGCGCCCCCTTCAAGTGGCCTGCCTGCCCTACCCTAGATACGCCCCTGAGCCAGCTCCAAGGAAAAGAAGGGTCGGGGAGGAAGGCCTCTCACCTGTGGCAAAAAGGACGCTGCAGGCCACACCAGGGCATGGGAACTGGCTTGGCATGAGGCCTTGCTTCCCTCAACCATCATCTCAACACTGCCCTCCCACCACAAAAAAAAATCTAGTTGCTGACTGAGGAGAGGAGAGCTGGTCTTGTGGTAGCAAGCATGACTCGTCCCCTTAGCTAAGCAGGGTCTGCCCTGGTTGCATTTGAATGGGAGACTGGAAGTGTGAGCACCGTAAGAGATTCCCCTCAGGGGGTGGAACCACTCTGGGAAGAGCAAGAAGGTTCCAAGTTTCCTCCCTGGCAGCATCTCCAAGATCGGGCTGAGAGCGATTCCTGCCTGCACCCTTGAAGAAGCTGCTGCCAGTCTGTGTGAGCTAGATGGACCAAGGGTCTGGCTCACTATATGGCAGCTTCCTATGTTCCTATGACCAGAAGCCCCCTCCAATGGCAGGATGGTACATTGGTTAAAGCACTAGATCTATAAGGAGCAGGAGCAGCTTGTCCGAATGAGCCCAGCGCAGGGGGTTGCCAAAGAAGGCGCTCTCCTTCTTGGCAGAGCTCCACTTGCTCCTCTCCCACTCCATGCTGCCTGCTGCAGGCTGGCCGTTTGTCAGGTAGAGCTGTGCAGTTAACCACAGGACTCTACCTCACAAATGGCTAGCCTGCAGGCAGCACAGATCTTGTTAACACTGGGGTGGGGCCGCAAGGGAGAGAGGGCAGAGACTGGGGCTGCCAGGAACCAGAGGCATAGGAACAGAGGAAGCTGCCATATACTGAGTCAGACCCTTGGTCCATCTAGCTCACTATTGTCTTCACAGACTGGCAGCGGCTTCTCCAAGGTTGCAGGCGGGAATCTCTCTCAGCCCTGTCTTGGAGATGCTGCCAGGGAGGAAACTTGGAACCTTCTGCTCTTCCAAGAGTGGCTCCAGCATCCCCTGAGGGGAATATCTGACAGTACTCACATATCAAGTCTCCCATTCAAATGCAAGCCAGTGTGGACCCTGCTTCACTAAGGGGACAATGCATGCTTGCGACCACAAGACCAGCTCTCCTCCCTTGCTACCCCAAAACCAGCTGCACCTTGCTTGGTGCCCGCCACCTCTGCCTTTTGAGGATGAGCCAGGATTCCTGGGGGAAGGGAAGGCTCGATATCCCCCTACGCCAGCAATGTTCCCCCATGCTGGCCTCTCTCATTTGCTTGCCAACCATGCTAAAGAGGAGGTCAGGTCCACTAATTCCATTGCACATAAACTCTGTGTGAACCCCAAGAGGACGAACTTAATCCTGGGAGTGCAACTTTCTTCACATGCCAAGTCCATTCGAACATGCCATTTCATTTGTCCGGATCAGAGGTGCACCTAGGTAATTTTGGAGCCTGGACCGCAAGGCCTTTGAAGCGCCTCCCCCCGCTCTGCAAATTAAGCATCATCATGCTCCGCTGGGCAACTACACCACCCAGGACAGACTGAATCCTAGGTTCCTAGGTTCCTAACTGCACATGTATGTTCTACCCAGGTTTGGGAGCTGTGTTGTGTGGAAGCAAGGTAGGAAGAAAACCGGGGTAGAAGTGATTGTATGGATGCAAGGTGGGGGGACGCTACCCAGGTTTTTCTCCCCCCTTGCTTCCACACAATCACTGGTACCCAGGTTTTCCTCCGACAATGAGGCACTTCACACGCCACGTGCAAAGTGCCTGACGGGGTTCTGTGGGGAGAGCTGGCTTAGCCCGCTCTCCCCGCAGATGAGCAGCCACTCATAGCTGGGTGGCCAGATCCGCCGCCCACATGACTGCTGGCTCCGTCATGGAGCCGGTGGGGACTGCGGGGATTGGTGGCTGCACGGCCCTCAGAAGTTCCAGGATGCCCCGCACAAGTGTGGGTGTGCGGGGAGCATCCTGGAGAGGCACCCGAGCCCAGGAGGCTGCTTGCAAGCAGCCTCCTGGTCAGGGGGTCTACTCATGTGTCGCCATGCGCTGCAGGGACACACAAGCACAACAACAAAGTTAACTGAGTGATCGCTCCAGTAACCTCGTTTAAGGGAAGGGGGATTTAACAAAGCGGGCTAGGCTCCCTTAGCCTGTTTTGGGGAGATCATGGGAATAGCCTCCATGCTTCCACACAATCACTTCTACCCAGGTTTTCCTCCTCCCTTGCTTCCACACAATCCAAAATTGGGAGCACACACAGCTCTCAAACCTGGGTAGACCACAGATTTTGATTGTGTGAAGGACCTCTATGCATGTTAACTCAGAAGTAGGTAAGCCCCATTAAGTATAATGGAACTCCCAAGTCAGTGCACAGAGAGTTATGGTCCGAATGTGTTTGTCAAGTTAGTATGGATGGATGTCTGGGTATATAAGATGTGTTCGCCCTGCATGTCATAAGAACATAAGAATAGCCCTACTGGATCACGCCCAGGGCCCATCTAGTTTAGCATCCTGTTTCACACAGTGGCCCACCAGATGCCACTGGAAGTATATAGAGAGGAGTTGAGGGCATGCCCTCCCTCCTGCTGTTACTCCCCTGCAACTGGTACTCAGAGGCATCCTGCCTCTGAGGCTGGAGCTGGCCTGTAGCCCTCCGACTAGTAGCCGATGATAGACCTCTCCTCCATGAAGTTATCCAAACCCCTCTTAAAACCATCCAGGTTGTTGGCTGTCACCACATCTTGCAGCAGAGAATTCCACAAGGGCCTCACCTCCAAGTGGTCTTGGGATGAGATGACCAAGAAGTGAAGCTGATGCCCACTTCAGCACTGGCTAACCAAGACATTTCTTTAATTTCTTTGATGGCTGGTGCCTACTAGCTACTGCACGGACCTTGTCTGTTTTGGTGTGGTTTGAAGGGAAACAGACTGGTGGTGCAAGGTAAGCCAGCCAAGAAGAAAGGTGTCTGAGGATTCTTTCAAATAGCAGTCATTTATTCCAGCTGTATGTTTAGCAGGGAAGTACTTCTCTTTCAGTTAAACCAAGAACCAACTAAACAACATGCCTATTGGATGACTGGGGCTGGTGTGTGTAATTTTCCGCATGTAAATAGCATGCACAGCGCCTTGGGATTGCAGTGAGGGCAAAAGGTTAAAGGCTTCCTGCTGCCACAGCCCTGATCTGGACTGGTCTCCTGCATAGGTTATTTACATGAGAAAAATCAAACATGGTGGCCGCCATCACACAACAGGCATATTGTCTGTTTTGACTGAATGGGCAGGGTAGTGTATTGACCACTACGCCTCCCATCTACCAACAGCAGACCTTGACTGCTGAACCTATCACTGGAGTTGACCCCTTCTGTTTCAGGAAGGAAGAGAAGACACATCCAGAATTTGGCAGCTGCCTGGGGTGCTGTTTACTCTGGGGAAAGTGATGTTGTTGCGAAGGTTAGAGTTGCCTGGTCAGGAGTGGGGAATCTATCTGCTTCTCCCTACCCAGGATCCACCTATGTATTTGTCAATTGATATTGTAACAAGTTCTGGTAAGAACTAGTTTGCCTACTTCCCTTTTACTATCCCTACAATTGGACCAAATTTGGTCCAAATTGGTTAGGCAGTTCACAAGTCAACTGTGCCTCAAATGTTCATGCATCTACCCTCTTGAACTGGGGTGGATGGCATCATCACAGACGATGCATTTGAGGTGCACGTATGTGTCCCTTCAACTATACCAAATTTGGTCCCAATCGGTTCCCACTTGCACCTCAAATGTTCATGTGTCCACCATCTTGGATCAAGGTGGATGACATCATTACAAACTATGCCCTCGAGCCATCCCTATGTGTCCCTACACCTGTAGAAAATTTGGTTCAAATCAGTTAGGCGGTTCACAAGTTAACCCAATTGCACCTCAAATGCTCAGGCATCCGCCATCTTGAATCAGTGTGGATGACATCATCACAAACTATGCTGTTGAGGTGTCCCTACAACTGCTCCCAATTTGATTCATATTGGTCCAGGCATTGCTGGACTGATAGGGACACACACATACACACACACACACACTGGGTGATCTCATATAAGCCTACTGGAAAGTAGGCTATAAATGCCTGAAACTCTTCTCTCCTCAGCCCTATTAAGAGCTTCTGCCTGAAATGTCCTCCTCACAGTTTGAAATTTCCACTTGGGAAAGTAAGGAATGAAAATGATATGACAGAGGTGTGATAGGAACATAAGAACACAGGAAGCTGCCACATCCCGAGTCAGACCATTGGTCCATCTAGATCAGCATTACCTACACAGACTGGCAGCAGCTTCTCCAGAGTTTCAGGCAGGAGTCTCTCCCAGTCCTACCTGGAGGTGCTTCCAAGGATTGAACCTGGGACCTTCTGCAAGCAAAGCAGATGCAAGCTACAGCCCCCATCCCCAAAGGCAGCATACATGGGGCTTTGTGAAATGAATACTTAGACACCGAAAATCTGACATGCATAATAGCCAGTCAGTCGGGCCTGGAGAAGCTTCTGGGAGGCAATCAATAACCATCACCTCCATCAGTTCCACTCGGAAACGTTTCTGTAGCTCTTCGGATCTGAATGCGTATCGATCCAGCTTGCATTAAGCTCCATTCCCTTCATTTCTGGCCTGATGGTATCACCCTGAGGCTGGAAAGTGTCATGGCTTCCCTTGAAGAATCTTAAACTCTGCTGCTCTGCTGCGCTGGTTCTGCTTCACAGAACTATGTTCCCCAATTCCCTGTGGCATGACTGTTAATCTCATTTAAGTCTGTAGTCTAGATAATGTTCTCCGTGGCACCCAGCTGCACCACTCCAGCCTCTGCTGCTCTTGCTTCCTCTGTGCTTTGCTTTCTTCCGCACTGATGAAATTTCCATTGTTAGCTCCTCAGGGTGAGAAACTGTCTTTGCTGCTGATATTACATTATAAAGCATCATCTGCATAAATAATAATTAAGAACAGTAAATAAAATAAACTACCCCCAGATCAGCTCCCCCTTCTCCATTTGTCGAGCAGTCTCTGCCAAATCCTTCCCTTGGAACCAATTTCTTGGCCTTGCTCAAACCTTCCTTGCCTCCAGCCTCCCCAGCACCCCTGGCGCTGGTACTTAGAAGATCAGGTAAGGCCCATTTAAACCACAGAGCCTACCTCAGGGGCCAATCCACTTTACTTGGCCGGTAGCTATAAAAACTGACAGTAAGCTCCAAGAATCTGCTGGAGCAACATCCATCTATGCTGATGTACCCAGCCCTCTTGCTTCTCTGCTTGGATAGGTTCTGAACCCTTTCCCCTTGTCTGTAGTTTGAGTCTTTCCCAGATCCCTGCCTTCCCAGTAGCTATAAAAACTGACAGTAAGCTCTAAGAATCTGCTGGAGCAACATCCATCTATGCTGATGTACCCAGCCTTCTTGCTTTCCTGCTTGGAGAGGCTCTGAGCCATTTCCCCTTGTCTGTAGTTTGAGTCTTTCCCAGATCCCTGCCTTCTTAGTAGCTATAAAAACTGACAGTAAGCTCCAAGAATCTGCTGGAGCAACTTCTATCTATGTTGATGTACCCAGCCCTCTTGCTTGGAGAGCTTCTGGGCACTTTCCCCTTGTCTGTGGTTTGGAGTCTTTCCCAGATCCCTCCTTGGCTGAGGCCCTTTCTCAGCCTAGAACACAGCAAATATATGCATGCCACCTCATGGTTTGAGAGAGAGACTCTCCCTCAAGGGCTCCACAACCCCTGGAGCCAACACTGCCCTTTAACACCTGGTTATTCAGTACTGGCACACCACCCTTTCCAATGTCTGTGGGATGGTTCCACTGCTCCAGTAACATTTGCATAGTGGAATTGCATGGGATGGGCAGACTGACCCTGCACAATTCTATTATTCAAAGAGAACATAGGAACATAGGAAGCTGCCATATACTGAGTCAGACCCTTGGTCCATCTAGCTCATTAGTGTCTACACAGACTGGCAGCGGCTTCTCCAAGGTTGCAGGCAGGAGTCTCTCTCAGCCCTGTCTTGGAGATACTTCCAGGGAGGGAACTTGGAACCTTCTGCATGCAAACATGCAGATGCTCTTCCCAAAGCGGGCCCATCCTCGAAGTGGAATGTCTTCCAGTGCTCACACACATAGTTTCCCATTCAAATGTAAACCAGGACAGACCCTGCTTAGCAAAGGGGACAAGCCATGCTTGCTGTGGGTGGCGGGGTGCAGCCCACAGAGTTGGCGGGGTGCAGATCACAGATGCAGCCACAGAGATCCAGCAATACTGTGTCCCAGCAACGGATGAATCATCTCTCTGTGGAACAATCTGTTGTGGGCGCTGGAGCGTCGGGCCCATACCCGGCCGGCGGTGCGTGCTGTGGGGGCTACGCCACGACGAGTATGAGGGCTGCTGCGGTGGGCCTTGAAGCCTAGGGTGCGGGCCCGGGTGGAGCCGCCGCGGGTGCAGATCTTGGTGGTAGCAGCAAATATTCAAGTGAGAACTTTGAAGGCCGAAGTGGAGAAGGGTTCCATGTGAACAGCAGTTGAACATGGGTCAGTCGGTCCTAAGAGATAGGAGATAGCACCGTTCCGAAGGGACGGGCTATGGTCTCCGTTGCCCTCGGCCGATTGAAAGGGAGTTGGGTTCAGATCCCCAAATCCGGAGTGGCGGAGACGGGCGCCGCGAGGCGTCCAGTGCGGTAACGCGACCGATCCCGGAGAAGCCGGCGGGAGCCCCGGGGCGAGTTCTCTTTTCTCTGTGAAGGGCAGGGCGCCCTGGAATGGGTTCGCCCCAAGAGGGGGGCCCGAGCCTTGAAGCGTCACGGTTCCGGCGGCGTCCGGTGAGCTCTCGCTGGCCCTTGAACATCTGGGGGAGAGGGTGTAAATCTCGCGCCGGGCCGTACCCATATCCGCAGCAGGTCTCTAAGGTGAAGCCCAGAACAGGTTACCTTCCTTTCCCTCTTGCTCCCTGAAAAAGTTGGGATTTGCATGTATTGCTTTAAAGGTCTCTGCCATTTGCATGTTTCCCTCTGATTGGGTAGCACACACTGCAAGGTACTAGACCCCACCCAGTGAGAGGGCCACATGTGAGTCGGAGCCTCCGTCCCCTTGTTACCATGTCAGAAGTTTGGTCCAGGCAGAGCACCCTGCTTCTGCATCACCCTGGCTTCAGGTGAAGGCTGGTGTGTGGATGCTGAGCTGGTCTCTCCGATCCAGCAACGTTGCACCCAGGAGATTAACATCTGGTTCCGCTCATATGGCTCCAGCCACAACTTTAATAAGTACTTTTGCTGAAAGGGAGGCAGCATTGAATGGTCTGAGGCTCAGGGTTAATGATTATTTATGATGCAGCGCGCAACAGACTGTGCTTTGGCAAGAGTGGCCAGATGTAATTTGGCCCCACACCGATGCGTGCCGGGATGCACACATGCCGGAAGTCCCAAGTTCCGTCCTGGGGATCTCCAGTTGAAAAGGCAGCGACTGCTGCTACTAACTGAGCCAAGATGCACCTTTCAAAGTGGGGATACTCTTATATCAGACCTGCACAACATGTGGCCCGTGGGGACCTTTGTTGCTGGCCCTCAGATAAGAATATTCTGCAGCACCAGCTATAGCCATGAAGAGCTCTTGGTCTGTGGAGGAGAGTTGGTCTTGTGGTAGCAAGCATGACTTGTCCCCATAGCTAAGCAGGGTCTGCCCTGGTTGCACATGAATGGGAGACTTGAGGTGTGAGCACTGCAAGATATTCCCCTCAGGGGATGAAGCTGCTCAGAAGGTTTCAAGTTCCCTCCCTGGCAGCATCTCCAGGATAGGGCTGAGAAAGATTCCTGCCTGCAACCTCGGAGAAGCCGCTGCCAGTATGTGAAGACAATACTGAGCTAGATAGACCAATGGTCAGACTCAGTATATGGCAGTTTCCTATGTTCCTATGCCCTGCCAAGAGGCAGCTGTGGTTCAATGCAGTGGGCCGCTGGAGACCTGCAGAAGATCCCAGTTTCAATCCCTGACGGCCTCTCCAGGGCACTTTCCAGGTTAGCCACTCAGCAGCGGCAACATGCTTCGGTCAGGGCAAATCACATTCAAAACATAAATAGCAAAGTGCCCAGCAGGGGGAGCAGTCTTGCAAAAACTCACAACCGGAAAATACGGCAACCTTTTTACACCGGACATGCAATGTTATAGCAATAAATCACAGCGATTAAATCCGAAACAAGGCATCCGGAATGTGAACAGCACCCTGCTGTCAGTGTAGGGACTGCGGTGTCACCACACAGGAAGTGCAGAGGCACACTTCGCAGATACATCGTGACCCCGTTGCAGGGTCTAATCTGGAAAGCACCCAGGCAGGACCACAAAACGATCCTGCCTGAAACCTTGGAGAGCTGCTGCCAGTCAGTGTAGACAATACTGAGCTAGATGGGCCAAGGGTCTGACTCAGTAGGTGGAAGCTTCTTATATTTGTAGTGGGACGAGGCTGTAGTTCAGTGGTATCTGCATTGTATATAGAGGGTCCTAGGTTCAATCCCTGGCAAATCTATTAGGGTTGGGAAAGACTTCTGCCTGAAACTTTGCAGAAGCCACTGCCAATCAGTGTAGGAGTGAGATGAGCCAAGGGTCTGATTCAGTATAAAACAGCTTCCTATAGCAGCTTCCAGATGTTGTTGGACTACAACTCCCATTGTCCACAGCCATTATGGCTGGGGATGATGTGAGTTGTAGTCCAACAACATCGGTCAACCCAAATCTGAGAACCCTCTTACAGGGAATTCCAAGGGGTGAAATATTGTCTTGGAACAGTGTACCTGGGTGCTGCAGAATGGTCTCGAATTATGGTTGTTGCCTTCTCTAACCACGACGGTCTTTAGGAGATTGTACTGGAGCTCTTCTCGTGATTGGTGAGAAGAACCCTGGGGCGGTCTGCAGGGAAGGCGGGTTTAACTTATCTTCCCTGCAGACGATCTCCATTCCTTCCCTGGGCGGGCGGGTCTCCTGGCCAGATGACCAGTGGCTCACCCGGCAACTCCTAGGGTTGGGGTGCTGGGATGCACCGCACGCCTCACCCCTTCCCCCGGAGCTCCAATAATGCACCACCCAAGTGTGTGGTACATTATTGGGATCCCCTCACCCTAAGTGTGTCAGCTGCAGCTGACACATGATTAAAAAAATGGAGCGCTCGCTCCCTTAACCTCATTTTAGAGGGCAGCTACTTAGGTGGGCTTGCACTGTGTAGCTGCCGGGATTGAGCCTGATCCTGGCGGCTCACACACGTGTGCAAAACCAGAGTGGGTTCCCTTAGCCTGGTTTTGCACATGCATGTGAATAGCCTCACTATCTTCTGCATTCGCTCAGCCTTCCTCAAGTTCCTCCAGTGGACTTGGGTTCCATGATGTTAACGTGTGAAGTGGAACCGGCTTGCATTTGCTTGTGAGCTGTCTTGAAGGTGTATCCAGTACCAGGGAGGGCCAGGACAGGAGCCCCATGGCAAACAGTGTCAGCTGACTCCCTGGGCCTGGAGGGTTCCGGCTTGTTGGGCAAGGTTCTCTGTGTGGCCTGCCTGCAGCTCCCTCCTCCGACTAGCAGCTGCAAAACCTTGAGCGTCCAGGAGCTGAAATGGCAAAATGGTTGTCGCGAAACCGTTTGCCCGCCTTCCCTCAGATTCACAGGCATTCAGATTTGCTCTGTGTGAATGCATGGAGGTGCCCACTCCAGAAGCTGCTGCTAAGTCCTGGCAGAGGCGTATCTAGGGGAAATAGCGCCTGGGGCAAGCACTGAAATTGCGCCCCCTGTCCAAACAGCTGACACCCATCTTTCAGATAACTTTACCATAATATCAGCACAAAAATACAAGTTAAGCTTGTTAATCTTTTAATATTTCAAAAACTATTTAGCAGTGGACATAGCCAGACTAAAAAATGCTGGAAAACTACACATTTCAGTATGCTGGGGCTCATGAAATACACAAATACTATATGGAGATGTTCTTGGAAAACTAAACAGAAGTGCCTATCTAATTCTCTACTATGCATTGTAGCATCACTATTACATAAGTTTTAAAAATAAATGGAGAATTTGACTTTCCCCAGATACTAGGGCCTTGCAGAGGCCATTTGAGCATGTGTGGCGGCCATTTTGTTTTCGGTGGCCATTAAAAACTTTTTTTTCCATTTTAAAAAATGGCGCCCCCTTCAAGTGGCGCCCGGGGCATGTGCCCTGCCTGCCCTACCCTAGATACGCCCCTGGTCCTGTGGCATCATGCCATGTGACCAAATGTCAGCAAGGCATGCATAATAAAATAACAATCAACAATTCTATCTAGTTGATTTTTGTATGCATTTTTATGTGTATGTGCGTACACTGTATGTGCGCGCGCACACACACACACAGCAAAACAGCTGAATAAAAAGAAAACAAGAGCCAGCAAAATAATAACCAAAGGCCTCCTGAAGTAGCCAAGTCTTCAGAGAAGAACCAAAAGAACCGATTAGGGACAAATGAGTCTCCGTCCTGGGGCAAGGAGTTCCACAGGCTGGGGCATGGCAGGAGTTCCACTACAGAGAAGCCTTCTCGGGACAATCGCAGCATGGAGGGTACATGCAGAAAGCCTCTCTCCAGCCAAACTTAAAGGGTGAGCAGATTCATGTGGGAGAAGCAGTCCTTTAGGTAAGGTGGACCCAAGCTAAGAAACCTGGTTAAAGTGTGCCGTCAAGTCAATTTCGACTCCTGGCGCCCACAGAGCCCTGTGATTTTCTTTGGTAGAATACAGGAGGGGCTTACCATTGCCTCCTCCCGCACAGTGTGAGATGATGCCTTTCAGCATCTTCCTCTATCGCTGCTGCCCGATAGAGTACCAGCGGGGATTCGAACTGGCAACCTTCTGCTTGTTTGTCAAGCATTTCCCTGCTGCGCCACTTAAGGTGGCCTAACAAACCTGGTTAGCTGCCCCTTTTTGCAACTTGGGGTGTGCAATGGGAGGTTGTCTGACTCCAGCCCTTTCTGCCGACACACACGCCCTGTAGAGACGGCTCTCACCCACTTCATCTCTCGCGAATTGGATTAGGAAAGTTAACCAGCCATTTCGTAGAGGTCTCAACCCTCCCTGCTCTTTCGGATTAAAGAGATGCCTGCCAGAGCTGTTAGCCACTTCTCCGGCATGATAATTGTCCCTGGGCTGCCAAGATCAACCCCACACCAACCCCACCACCCCAGTTTGGACTTCCCTGAAGTGGGGAAGAGCTGCTCTGCCTTTGGGAGAAGAAAAAAACAGGGAAGAGATGTGTGTTGCCTCTTGGGAGGACTGTAGGCTCTCTTTAAGCTGAGGCCGCAGAGAACCTTTCCTTCATTGAAAGAGAGATGAGGGAGGATTGATCTGTTGAATCATAGGGTGGAAGCGTGGGAAGGGACCTTTGAGATCATTTAGTCCACCCCTCTGCTCAGTGGAGGAAATTGCCGTGCCATCCCTGAGAGTCTAGCCTCTGCTTGAAAACCTCCAGCCCAGGAAGTTGCATGTCCATCCCTTGATGATGGCAATGCCTGGATAACTCCTAACATCAGCTTAAATACATCCACCACCCCCCACCACAATAGAATCACCAAAGGTCTGGTGGTTTGTGCTTGTTGCAGAATGAGCTAGTGGGATCCAGAGGTTGCAAAGTGGACTGATCAGAGGTGCCCTTACCCCTCCACAGCCCCTAGAGCCCCCCCAAATCCTCTTTAGTCTGTCCTGGGTGGTGTGGTCGCCTGGCTGGGCATGATGATGCTTAATTTGAAGGGGGGGCTCCAAAGGCCTCTAGGTCCAGGCTCCAAAATTACCTAGGTGCTAAAAAATTACCTCTGTGGACTGTACCACTTGACTAAAGGCTGGGGGGGGGATACAATTCTTGAATGCTCTCACATGTTTTTTAAAAATACCCCCCCAATAAAACCCCCCTAGCAAATTAGGGAGAAAGGTTTTAGCCTATTCATTTGCTATTGTGCTAATTTTCCTTTGCAAGAAGACTTTCATTTAGGGCCAGATGCTCTAAAATGTGATCCTTCCCCTGAACTTTGAAGTGGTGTAGTCTAGAACACTACCATCTTATTCCGCTGCACGTGTAGAAAAGGCCGAACGAGGTGGGGACATCTTGTAGCAGGAAGTAGCAACATGGACTATTTTGGACTACAGGTGAAGAATTCCACTTTTGGATGCATGCAAAATACCAAAATAAAAAATAAAAATAAAAATAAAAATCCCTCCCTGCATACAGAAACCTAGCACAGCAGTGTGGCTGGTTTTCTACTTAAAGTGTGCCGTCGAGTCGGTGTCAGCTCCTGGCGCCCACAGAGCCCTGTGGTTGTCTTTGGTAGGATACAGGAGGGGTTTGCCATTGCCTCCTCCTGCACAGTATGAGATGATGCCTTTCAGCATCTTCCTAGATCGCTGCTGCCTGATAAAGGTGTTTCTCATAGTCTGGTGCAACATACCAATGGGGCGTTGAACCAGCAACCTCTTGCTCGCTAGGAAAGTCATTTCCCTGCTGTGCCATTAGGTGCAGGGACATTTTAAGACTGGGCCTGCTATATCTATAGAAAGTGTACTAAGCTTCAAAGTGGACAGAATGAATGCCTTCTCTTCGGGAAGCCAGGCCAGTGAGTAGAGATTCCCAATCAGCTCTAGGGGAGCTGAAGAAGTCAAAAAGGGGAGGTGAAGCCGGTGAAGAAGAGCATGTGAACTCAGCTCCAAATGGGGGTGGTTTTGATTTGTGGGCCTCTCACAAATGATGATGTTTGATTTGGTTTTGATTTGGGCAGGAGTCAAATATGAAACCTTGTAAGCTGTCACCTCACAAATACTAAATCCGATTAGACACAGGCCCAGGACTCACGCGCATAAATGTCACTCCGTATCTAATTGCACACGGACAACCAATCCCTTTTGACACCCCTTTGAGTGTCAGGGCTTCTGCTTCCTCCAAAGCAAATGCTAAGGGTGTTTACAGAATTCTCCCCATTCAAAACCCTGTCCCTGCTTTTTGGGTTCCAAATTGCCTGTTCTTCTTTGTAGGGCAGTAGCAATGCCTGAGTGAACTGCCCTTCTTCTATATTTGATTTTTGGGTTTGATTCAGACTGCCGAGTACACGCAGTTTACCACCGCATTCAGCTAGTGCCTTCCCGCTCTGGAACTGCTCATCAACAGGCAGGGGCACATGTGCCCATTGACTGAAACACCATGCAATAGGAAAACCCCATATGGTCACACCATCACATCTGGATCCCTTTGTGCTGTGATTTAATGAACACACCTGTGCAATGACAGTGCAAACAGGAATCCTGCTGTGATGATGGTGCGTTGTGTCAAGAATTCTATTTGTGCTGGAAATTCTCTGTGGTGAGAGAATCCCTTTTCAATATAGCAGAGTGCACAGAGGCACAAACACAGCGGATTTAGTTAGGCATGCGTGTGTGCTAAGAGTAAAGTAACTTGGAGCCAATTGCTAGTTTCAAATCAATATAAAAGGTATTTATTAAGGAACTCCATTCTAGATAGGAAAGTGAGGATTTAGGATCTCTAATCTATCTATCTAAATAGATGCAGATGGATTCACCATCTTCTCTGCACATATGGTGCAGGGCAAGAGACTTGCCATGTTGCAAGGTCAACAGCCAGGTAGCAAGAGAGAGAGAGAGAGAAGGAAGTTGAATCCCCTAAGATTAGCAATCTACATTTCAAAGGGATAGCATCAGAGCAGCGGGAAGTGATGACCAAATGTCTTTGACCTTCTAGCCCTCTGACTTACTAGTCTGTCCTCCACTGTCTGAGGCAAAGAGACAGCGCAAAGTCCTTTACTTCCAACAATTTGCGTGGCATTTTAATCAATGCACATCTTTAGCCACCAGACTAGTAGCCATTGATAGACCTGTCCTCCGTGAATTTTTAGAAACCCCTCTTAAAGCCATCCAAGCTGTTGGCAGGAACCACATCCTGTGGCAGAGAATTCCACAAATTGATTATGCCTTGTGTGAAAAAGTAAAGGTAAAGTGTGTGGTCGAGTCAGTGTCGACTCCTGACGACCACAGAGCCCTGTGGCTGCTGTCTTTGATAGAATACAGGAGGGGTTGACCATTGCCTCCTCCCACGCTGTATGAGATGATGCCTTTCAGCATCTTATCGCTGCTGCCTGATATAGGTGCTTCCCATAGTCTGGGTAACACTCCAGCGGGGATTCGAACCGGCAACCTTTGGCTTGATAATCAAGTCATTTGCCCGCTGTGAAAAAGTACCAGTTCCTTATTTCAGTTCCTTATTTACAACAAAGATGAAGAGCTTCACGGACAGCCTGAGTAAGGAGCTAAGTGTGCATTAGGGGTGTGCACGGAACCGGCTGGTCCGGTCCGGTTCGAGTATGAACTGGACTCAAACCTGACTGGGCCAGTTTGGTCCGGCACCCCATCAAACCCCCACCGTTCAGTTCAGGTGTGTGTGTGTGTGGTGGTTCGTGAATGTTTTTCGGTGTAATTTTAAAAAAAAATTGCCACCACTGTCATTTCCCCCTTCCCACTGCCACCATTTTCTCCCCCTGCCCGTCTGCCCACCGCCTCGGCCACCGTTTCTCCCCCGCCCACCTGCCTGCCCACCTGGCGGCCTTGCTTTCCTCATCCCTTGCTGGCAGCTCGCTCACAAACCCTCACGAGAGCTGCCACACATGGGATTAGTGAAGCGTGGTGCCACGGGGAAATGCTTGACTAGCAAGCAGAAGGTTGCTGGTTTGAACTCCCGCTGGTACTATATCAGGCAGCAGCAATCTAGGAAGATAATGAAAAGCGTCATGGGAGGAGGCGATGGTAAACCCCTCCTGTATTCTACCAAAGAAAACCACAGGGCTCTGTAGATGCCAGGAGTCGAAATTGACTTGATGGCACACTTCACGCCTAAGAGAAGAGCTGGTCTTGTGGTAGCAAGCATGACTTGTCCCCTTAGCTAAGCAGGGTCCACCCTGGTTGCATATGAATGGGAGACTTGATGTGTGTGGGCACTGGAAGATATTCCCCTCAGGGGATGGAGCTGCTGCTCTGGGAAGAGCAGAAGGTTCCAAGTTCCCTCCCTGGCAGCATCTCCAAGATAGGGCTGAGAGAGATTCTTGCCTGCAACCTTGGAGAAGCTGCTGCCAGTCTGTGAAGACAATACTGAGCTAGATAGACCAATGGTCTGACTCAGTATATGGCAGCTTCCTATGTTCCTAAGAAAATAGTGTGTGTGTGTGTGTGTGTGTGTGTGTGTGTGTGTGTGTGTGTGTGTGTGTATAAAAATATGGGAGGGTGGGAATCTCTGAAACCTAAAACTTCTAAAGCTATAAGCTGAAAGTCTGACCAACCAAGCATGTTTTCAGGTGCTTCTTCCAGAGAAGGGGAGGCTCTAATTTTGTTAGGAAGCGCCTTCCAAAGTCCCGGGCAACCCTAGAAAAGGCCCAGTTTGGAGTCGCCACCAACCGAGCGGGTGGCAACCACCACCGGACCTCCCCAGAGGACCTTCATGGTCGCTGTGTGCTTGCTCTGAAAGCAGGCTCCGAGGCCTGCCAGCCCACCCAGAAGCCAGCGAGCAGCAAGTCGCACAGGTCAGCCAGCTGCGGGGAAATGTTTGCTCTGGGGCAGAATGGGGTGCTTCATGTCCCCAGAAGGTGTTGTGGGCGGCGGGGGTGGGTGGGCAAGGGATTAATAGCTGGCATGTACGAACATGAATTACAAGAATGCCCATTGAAAACAGGGCATTGGGGGGGGGGCTCCCTCGAGGTCCACTGCAAATACTGGGAGCTATGAATACCACATGAGATGACTCGTATCTCTTCTCTCCTGCCCTCTGCCCTCTGCCCCCCACCCGCAACCCCCTCCGCCCCCCCCACTTCATTGACCAGTATCTGCCACTGCATCAGTCAGTATTATGTAGGGCTGGGGGCTGAGAGAGTCTTCACAGCATCGGTGTCTCTTCTCAGATTGTAACTCCATCTGGTACCTCTGTGGGCCACTAACAACAACAGAGACCTGGTCTAATGGGGTGTGTGTGTGGGGGGTGAGAATAGCCGCCCCCCCCGCCACCCCCTCGCCTCATTCTTAGAGGGGGTCATATCTGCAGAGGCATATTCTCATATGCCTGGTACATTACTTCTGAATTTCTTATTTCACCCCCCCTTTCCTCCACCCCCCCCACCGCTTTTGGCTGTGAGGAGAATTGGGTCAGCGAGGTAACCATGGTAATGCTTAAGCAAAGAGAGTCTACAATCCATCCACCACCACCCCCCCAACTCCCCATCCTTCCTTTCTCTCTCTCTCTGACTCTCTCCCTCCATTGCAGATTAACTACATTGTCGTCTCTGGCAATGAGATTTGGGGTCTGAATCCCCTCCATTTGGGGGCAAGCTTAGACATATCTATTTCTGGAGGGGAGGTGTGGTTTGATTTGGGCACGGAGGGGCAGGCGGGCAATCTGCTTCCTTGGCTCCACTTACACGCCGGATGCAATAGGACCCAACAGGTAAGGCTAATCCTGCTTCTCTTCAGAACTGGACGGCTGTTTATTTCTTAAGGGTGGTGTGGACAGAGGAGGGCAGAGATAGGGTAGCTTTTTAGATAAATATCTATGTATTCCTGGCCTTGACCCTGACAGTTCTGAATGTACAGGGTTGACAAAATGTCAAAATGTAATGAGGAATTTGTTTCCCCCCCTCTGCCAGGCAACTGGTCTGTTCTTTGTATTTTCCTATCACAGCCCATCACAGAGAGAGAGAGATTTCTAGATGTGTTTGCATGCATCTCTGTTTAAAAATATATAACCCAGCAACCATCACCAGGCAGTCAAGATGACTGAAGTCCTGTAGCAGCGTTGCTTTCCAAGAGGGACCGTGGTGGCGATTACAGATCAGGAACATGAAATTAGGAGCACACTTACTAGTGAACCCCCGCCAATGTGTGATTTAAAAAGAAATCTAAGAATGAGGGAGAGCACCTCTGAACCCGGTTACAAGCTGCCAGCTTGTGCTGTGTGTCTCTTTGTCTTCAAAATAAGCCTCTAATGATTCGGGGAACCCCGCAGTCGGTGAGTCAGAGAATGGTCATGGTATCATGGTTTGCAGAGAGCTAATATAGATATGGGGTGGGGGTGAGACTGATCGACTGTCCTCTCCCAGTCCTTTTGGTAACCAAACTGAAGGGATGGGAAATTTGTGGGTTGGTTTAGGGATGCTGATGTGAAAGAAGGGTCTGTAGGAGGAGAGCTGGTCTTGTGGTAGCACGCATGTCCCCTTTGCTAAGCAGGGTCTACCCTGGTTGGCATTTGAATGGGAGACCACATCTGTGAGCACTATAAGATATTCCCCTTAGGGGATGGGGCCACTCTGGGAAGAGCATCTGCGTCCTTGCATGCAGAAGGTTCCAAGTTCCCTGCCTGGCATCTCCAGTGAGGGCTGAGAGGGACTCCTGCCTCCTACCTTGGAAAAGCCGTTGCCAGTCTGTGTAGACAATACTGAGCAAAACAGAGCAAAGGTCTGGCTCAGTATAAGGCAGTTTCCCATGTTCCAATGTAAGGGGACTAGTCTTTGCTGTTGGTCCCTTGAGTGTCTTCAGTGGTGGCCCTGAGGCTTCTTGGCAGCCACCGGAAGTCGTCCGGTTAGGCAGAGCATCTCTCTAACAGACTGGTTTCTTCCAGGGGTGTACCTCTGCCCCAAGGACATCAGCAGCAGGGTGGCCAGAACCTAAGGGGTATACTCATGGGTCAAATGGGCCATAAGCCAGAATTTGGCTTTTTAAAAAGCCAAATCTGGCCACCTAGAGCAGCCTGAGGTAGCAGAGGAAAGCAACTTAAAGTAAAAGATGGGCTTAGAAAAGAGACAACCCGTTGATGATTTAGAATTGCTTCATGGAGATCCCCCTCCCTCTTCCCTTCTTTGCCTGCCTGCCTTCTCCTTTGCTTCAGCTCTTCCTCTGTGTGTTGCCAGTGATCTTATTAGCATCATGGTATAATGATCTAATTTGTAACCACCATGGTTTGGTGCGTCTCAGCAGCAGCAGCAGCAGCAAGCAGCAGCAAAGGATCAGCATGAAAAGGCAGTCTGTGCAAGCTTGTTTTGCTCTCTCTGGCTTCCTCCACCATGCACAAAAATCCTCTCTGCAAATAAAAGATACTGGCAGTGCCGGCAGGGGTGGGTGGGTGGTAGAACCCCATCTCTTTCACCTGGTAGTGCTTGCCTTTCACCAGTGCCACTGCCACCACTGTATTTCTGGCTTTACAGTCTCCTAAAGGCACAGCCAATTATGAGTTGTGGAGGCTTGCTTTTGAGGGAGCCCAATGACTGTGATACTTAGTTGTACCAATGAGGGGGAAGTTAAGCAGACCAGTGGATTTATTTTGTTTTCCCTGCTCTTTCTCCAAAGAGCTCAGGGTTTTCCCACCTAAAAGGCTCTTTCCTTTATATTCACAACAACTCTGTGAGGTTGATTAGGCCAAGAGTGTCTGACCCTCTACCTAAGAAGGTAAAGAGTTAGTTAGAGGGAACCATAGCTGGATTAAAAGGAGATGAATACCAATATTTCCTAGTATGTCACAAGCTGGTAGCTTTCCTGTATTAGAAAGACTCTCAGGGCAGGGCAGAAGAGGGGTCTCCAAAATATGGCTTAAAATAAGGTGGGAGGAGGGTAAGAGCATCAGCATGTAGTCAATTAATCTGATAAATCAGCTAAAAACCTTGTGACCAATTAAAGAGGTGCCTGTGATTAATTGGGCAGCAAATTGTTAAGAAATGATTATTTCATGCAAGAATGTACAAAGACTGCAGGTAGCAGGTGCCATTTCAAAAGAGGCATTCCCCTTTGTCTCACACAGGAGGGAAGGCATCTTCCAAGATAGCACCTGCAGTATTGAAACACAGGCATACATCACTTAAAAAAGACTAAAGGATGCTTTTTGCTTCTGAAATGCTGGGAAGCGGTTGACTAAAACTTTCACTGTTAATCAGCTAAGATTTCTTTAATCTGGTGGTAGACCTGTTCAGAACAGAGAAAAGTAGCTTCAAAGAAACACTCTCATGCCAGGCAGCATTACTGCTGAATCTGAATCACAGCTTAATGGATTTCTGACAGTTCTATCTTAAAATGTATACCTGTGTTGCCAAGTTTCACAAGTTTTAAGCTGGTACTTCCCCTTACCAGAGGAGACCAAATATGTGGCCTCCCCAACAGCACAAAGAAATCTGGTCTACCCACACAGCAGAGTGAAGTGATAAAGAACTGATGTGGTATAACAGATTGGACCACTTCAGGCTACGGGTTGAGGATCCACATTTAAAAAAATGTTCTACCCAATTTAAACAAAACCCCCATAAGCAGCACAGCAAGGAGAGAGGTCAACTAGAACCTATTTGCAGGTGTCATGAGGATCAGGGACCCCAGTCCCCCAAGGGGGGTGGGTGGGTGGGATGGACCATTCAAGGGATGAGACAGGGTGGGAAGATCCTGTGATTCAGATCTTGGGTAACCCTGCACCTCTAGACTGCTTGTACCAGGAGGACAAGAGCCAGCAGCCCCACCTCATGGCCATGGTTTCATCGGGCTCAGAGAAGTCCCAACCAAAATAGAGGTCTGCCAACCAAAATAGAGGTCCCCCAGAGCTTAAAAAACCAGGCAAGGTCCCTTTTAGATCTACTCCAAGGGAAGGGGCCAGGCAAATGCACTCAACATGAGCAGTAGCTATAAAAACTGGCAGTCAGCTTCAAGCAATCTGCTGGATCAACAGCCATCTTTTGCTGTCACACCCAGCCAGCTCTCTTGCTCAGAGCTATCCAAGGTCCTGATCCCTTTTTCTTCTGAGCTCTCTGTCTCTCTCAGATCCCTGCCTCTGCTTGGAACAGGACAGCAAGAAGTTTTCATGAAGAAGAACATTTTAAAAATGGGATCTTCCAAAATGGGGCCATCCATTCTGCCATCTCAACTTCCTACCACCTCATCCTCCTTCACATGCAGAGAAGGCCCAATTTCAGCAGCTAAAGAGATGGTATTTTTAGAGTTGCCAGTAAATTAGCATGTGATCTGAGAGGTGCAGATGCATAAAAAAGTGTAATTTGCCAGCAGGAAAACTTAATGGAAATCCACAAAAAATGGGTAGAAGGGTTTGTCTCATGGCAATGCAAGATAAATGATGCCAATGTGTTTTTAAGTACAGCTGTTTTTCATTGGGGGGACAGGCTTAACATATGCAGGAGGAACCTACAGTTCAAAGTATTTGCTAGCAGCTCAGAAGCCACTGGTGATGAAGAGCAATTCTCTTTGAAAATGATTGTTAGTATGGGGTAATGGCTGAGCCTGAGGTACTATTTAAAATAAAAATAAAAAATCCCTGGTTTGAATTTCGTCTCTGCCATCAACTGATTATGTGGCTTACTCAGTTCTCCAGCAGAGAGATAATGGCACGTGCTGATCTTGCAAGGTTGTTGTATGGAATACAGCAAGATAACCTTCAGCCGTTGTGGCTGGGGATGATGGGAGTTGTAGTCCAAGGACAGGTACCTTTGATCTAGATTATTCTGCATGCAGGTGCAGAGGAAGTTAATTTTTTTGGAAGAGGTCTCCCCTCTTCACTCTTTCATAGGAGAGAATGGATCTTCCACCAAGATATCTGCAGTGATGCATCTTCTAAAAACAAGAATGTCCCCCCCCCAAAAGCTGTTTTTGTGCAAAGCAATCCTATGCATGTTTACTCCGAAAGAAATCCTAATGAATTCAATGTGGCTTACTCCCAAATAAGTAGAGCATGGAAATGCAGCCTTAATCATATGCAGATTTAATTACCTGCTTAATTAATTTGCTTGAAGGGAGACGGGCTGGGGGGCTGCCACCATCCATCTCCTTTGTTCCAGGGCCCCTCCCTCCCACAACTGCCACCCCAGAGCAATCAGGGGACCGTCTTGCTCTGAGGGGAGGAGAGAAGAAAGAAGTGAGACCAAGCCCCACGTAAAAATGTAAAAATGTAAACCGTGTGGCTTGATATATTGTTCTTTATTCAAATTTTTTGTAAACCGCTTTGGGAGGTTCGCCTGAAAAGCGGTATATAAATGCTAAATAAAATAAATAAAATAAATTCAGGGGTTCTCAAATGAGGGTGTCCAAATGAGAGTGGACCTATCTTCCCCAATCCCAATGGCATTCAGCATGAAAACCATTTCCTTCTTTGTTCACACATTAGGGCAGTTCACTTGATTGGCATTAGGGTAGGACTATTCATACCCTATAAGTGAGATATTCCCCTCAGGGGATGGAGCCACTCTGGGAAGAGCAGAAGGTGCCAAGTTCCCTCCCTGGCAGCGTCTCCAAGACAGGGCTGAGAGAGATTCCCGCCTGCAACCTTGGAGAAGCCGCTGCCAGTCTGTGAAGACAATGCTGAGCTAGATGGACCAAGGGTCTGACTCCGTATATGGCAGCTTCCTATGTTCCTAAGAAAGGCTTGAATCAGGATAGGATGAGCAGGCCCTACCCAGATCCCGTCCCCAGCTTTGGAACGAGGGAGGGAGAAAGAGCCTCCTACTCAGCAGGGGCTTAGCTCTCAGTCAAACTCCCCACCTCTGACCTTGTTTCTAACTGATACATGATTGAAAATTGGGGGCACACAGCGCTCTCGAACGAGGGTGGGAGGTTTCTCTCACCCTAATGTAGATTGAATGAACTGCCCTACTATATAGGAGCAAACCTGAGTTTGCTAACAAGGGTACATTCAACAGGAACCACACCTGATCCTGATTCTCTGTACAACATACACGTCGCAAACATGTTGGTCATATTCACATGTTCATTTACGGTATGCACAGTTTTGTGATGCAGTCCTAGGAACATAGGAAACTGCCTTATACCGAGTCAGACCATTGGTCCATCTTGCTCAGGATTGTCTTCACAGACTGGCAGCGGCTTCTCCAAGGTTGCAGGCAGGAATCTCTCTCAGCCCTCTCTTGGAGATGCTGCCAGGGAGGGAACTTGGAGCCTCAGATGCTCTTCCCAGAGTGGCTCCATCCCCTAAGGGGAACATTTTGCAGTGCTCACACATTTAGGAATGTAGGAACACAGGAAGCTGCCAAATACTGAGTCAGACCATTGGTCTATCTAGCTCAGTATTGTCCTCTCCAAGGTTGCAGTCTCCCATTTAGTCTCCCATTCAAATGCAAACCAGGGTGGACCCTGCTTAACACAGGGGACAATTCATGCTTGCTACCACAAGACCAGCTCTCCTCCCTATGGATGCTTGCTTGTGATTTAGCCCCATGGAACCCACTGAGTCTAACTTCTCAGCAGATATGGCTAGGCTTGCTCTATAGCTCAATTTAACTATAGTTTAAGTCTATAACACCTGAAGTGGCTTGAAGAACTCCCAATTATATATAAAAGCTTTTTTAAAAAAAAAAGTTTGTGTGTGTGTGTGTGTGTGTGTGTGTGTGTGTGTGTGTGAATATTGAATACACACACACACATATATATATACATACACACAGTTAAGGACCTCATTATTTGGATTATTATGTGACTCTTTAATTTTCACCGCTGTGCTAAGTATTGCTTTGGCATGTATGTTCAGCTCGGCGAAAAGACCCCTGCCTTGTTCATTTTCAGAGAACAGAAAAGCAACCTGCTAGCCCGTTTTGCTGCTAGTGGCTGGTTAACGCTCTTAAGACATAGCCAAATCTTTGACTGAAAGACTGACAAGAGAGGTCTATTTATCTAAATTTCACAGGGAGCAGTTGATTTATGGGACCAATAATTGAGAGCCGGGCATGGCATGTGCGATCATTTAAGCTCAACATATCACTCCCCTTCCAAAGAGAAGCCTCCTACTTTTGCAAGATGATTGTCGGCCAGCGATCCCTTTAATCTGTGCCACAAAGAAAAGCTAAATTCTGCACCCAAATTCTCTGCTAATAAAAGCCAGATCCTGTAACCTGAATTATTCATGCAAACTAAGAAGCTGGACAGAGAAAGGATGCAGTCTACTCTGGGGCCAAATAACACCTGAAGCCGTAGTCACGGCTTGTCCCCATAGCTAAGCAGGGTCCACCCTGGTTGCATTTGAATGGGAGACTAGAAGTGTGAGCACTGCAAGAGATTCCCCTCAGGGGATGGAGCCGCTCTGGGAAGAGCATCTAGGTTCCAAGTGCCCTCCCTGGCAGCATCTCCAGGAATCTGAGAGAGATTCCTGCCTGCAGCCTTGGAGAAGCTGCTGCCAGTCTGTGAAGACAATACTGAGCTAGATGGACCCATGGCCTGACTCAGTATATGGCAGCTTCCTATGCTGCTATGTTCCTAAATAAAAACAAAATTGTTTCCTGCAATCTCAGAGATGCCTTTGCATTTTAAGAATAACTGGGATCCAGGCCTTCTAGAACAGTCCCCACATTTCTGCCTGTCCTGGCCTAAGCCTTCGCTAAGAATGAGCCTGGGATGGATTTCTTGTCTGCTGTCCGGCTTCCTTAATTCCTCCATTGCTACAGGAAAAGAGATAGTCCTACCCAGAGGTGTGGTGGCTGCTTCAGGGAGTTTTTCGTGCCACCTAATGGCGCAGCAGGGAAATGACTTGACTAGCAAGCCAGAGGTTGCCGGTTCAAATCCCCGCTGGTATGTTTCCCAGACTATGGGAAGCACCTACATCGGGCAGCAGAGATATAGGAAGGTACTGAAAGGCATCATCTCACACTGCGTGGGAGGAGGCAATGGGAAACCCCTCCTGTATTAAAATAAGGAATAAAGCCAAAGACCAGCAATTTGTGGTTCCAATTAGCTCACTCTGGCTACAGCTGCAACACTCAGCTGCCCCTGCGAATGGGTTCAAATCTGGCCGGGTGGAGCCGGCATCTTGGCAGCCCGGCGAGAGATGGTCCCTGCACCTCCCAGCAAGCCTGTCTAATCTTTCCTTGCCCCTTACATCTACAGCGGTGTTTCTTGAAAAGACAAACGTTTTCCCAGGCGCCGCCACCTTCCTCGGTTATTACAAAGTGGCTTGGCTTGACGTGGAATGAATAATTTAGCTTCCTCTGGAAGATGGATGCGTCCATCACATGGGAGAGGTGAATTATTCATGGCCAGGAAAAAGAAGGAGCAAGCAAGTTCTCCAGTTGGGTCTCTCTCTCTCACTCACGCCTTCCTGGGAGGCCCCCCTGTTCCTAAGGAGCCCAGAGGGGCACCAAAGACAGCACCGCTGCCCCTGCTTCCCAGAAAGAGCTCGGGTTGCTCCTCTCTCTCCCGCCCTGCCTGAGAGCCACACGGCCTGCAGCTTGACCATTCGTCCAGATGGCCAACTTAGGAACATAGGAAGCTGCCATATACTGAGTCAGGCCATTGGTCCATCTAGCTCAGTATCGTCTTCACAGACTGGCAGCAGCTTCTCCAAGGTAGCAGGCAGCAGTCTCTCTCAACCCTGTCTTGGAGACGCTGCCAGGGAGGGAACTTGGAACCTTCTGCTCTTCCCAGAGAGGCTCCATCCCCTGAGGGGAATCTCTTGCAGTGCTCATACATCCAGTCTCCCATTCAGATGCAACCAGGGCGGACCCTGCTTAGCTAAGGGGACAAGTCATGCTTGCTACCACAAGACCAGCTCTCCTCTCCAAAACTTGCAGGCAGCGAGGCTCTCGGGTGCGGCGGGGGATTGAGGAGCAACCCAAGCTCTTGCTGAGAAGCAGAGGCAGCTGTGCCTGCTGGCTCTTTAGGATGACACAATACTGGCCTACCCTCAAATTTCCTGGCCTACCCTGTATTGAAGGAGCTACACTGGCTGCCGATATGTTTCCAGGCAAAATACAAGGTACCTATAAAACCCTCAACAGCTTGGGCCCTGGGTATTTAAGAAAACATCTTCTTCGTTATGAACCACACCTCCCATTGAGATCATCAGGAGAGGTCCGTCTGCAGTTGCCACCGGCTCATCTGGTGGCCACTCAGGGATGGGCCTTCTCTGTTGCTGCCCTGAGGCTTTGGAATGCGCTCCCTAGTGAAATAAGAGCCTCCCCATCTCTGACAATTTTTTAAAAAGTCTTTAAAGATGCATCTGTTCACCCAGGCTTTTAACTGATACTGTTTTGATTGTTTTTAATGTTGTTTTAGAATAATGTTTTAATTTTTTTAAATTGTTGTGTTTTAAATTTCTTGTTTTTGTTTTTAACTGATGTTTTACTTTTCTTTTTATCTTGTTGTAAACTGCCCAAAGACGTGGGTTTTGGGCAGTATACAAATATGTTAAATGAATGAATGAATGAATGAATGAAAGAAAGGAGATGGGAAATTAGGGAAAGAGCTGAGTATCAAACGTAAAGCCCTTTGACTCTCTACAGCAGGGCTGCACAACTTTGACCCTGCACAACTTTGACCCTGCAGCTGTTTTGGGATGACAACTCCCATAATCTCCAGCCACAGTGGCCAGTAATCAGGGATGATGCGAATTGTATTCCCACATCTTCAGGAAGGCCAAAGTTGTGCAGCTCTGCTCTATTGTCAAGAGAAAATGCCCGGTGGTCTTTGAGAAGAACAGACGAGGTGACAGTGGCCCCTTTCCTCTGACCGCAGGTAAGGGGGCTGGAGGCTTACCCTATCCTCTTCCCCGCAGGGAGATGTGGGGATTGTAGGGGAAGAATGGCAGTTCAGCTCCCATTAGCAGAGCAAAGCCAGTTTGGGGAGAACTCAGCCAAGCAAGCGGTCTGGAGACAGTTCTTTAAGTCTGAAGAACAACAAGGATTTATTTATGATGTTTTAATTTATTTACTCATTACATTTATATTCCGCTCTTCCTCCAAGGAGCCCAGAGCGGTGTACATAGTTAAGTTCCTCCTCACAACAACTCTGGGAAGGTTAGGCTGAGAGAGAAGTGACTGGCCCAAAATCACCCAGCAAATATCATGGCTGAGTGGGGATTCGAACTCGGGTCTCCCCGCTCCTAGTCCAGCACTCTAACAGAAAAGCTGAGCTTAAGGCTGAACGGGGAGAGAGACTAAAACAAACAGCCATGGAGACTAACCCTGAAAGAACAAAGAGGGGAGGAGTCCAGCACTTTTATCCATGATGACCCTAAAGCTCCCCACACCCCAGTAGTCACTATGAGACATTGCAGCTGAGAGCAGATGCTGCCAAGGTCCTAGCTCCAACAGGGATCGCCCCCCCCCCCAGTCTTCTGGCGCTTTTAATCATCAGTACGCTGAGCTCAGAGAGATCGCAAAACAGAATGCTTATTTGCCTGGGGGGTGGGAATCAAGCCTTAAACAGCAGGGGAGCCTCGTCGCCCCCTACAGCGCATAATCAACTTGTGGAATTCCCTGCCACAAGATGTGGTGACGGCCAACAACTTGGATGACTTTAAGAGGGGTTTGGAGAACTTCATGGAGGAGAGGTCTCTCAACGGCTACTAGTCGGAGGGTTATAGGCCACCTCCAGCCTCAAAGGCAGGATGCCTCTGAGTAGCAGTTGCAGGGGGGTAGCAGCAGGAGAAAGGGCATGCCCTCAACTGCTGCCTGTGGGCTTCCCACTGTGCGAAACAGGATGCTGGACTCGATGATGGGCCTTCTTGGGCCTGATCCAGCAGGGCTGCTCTCATGTTCTTATATGCAGGAGGCAGGGTGGCGCCTCCTCTGCTGTGCCCACCCCTCGCCTATTGCCGCCTTTTCTCTGTGCCCAGGGGTCTCCCTTCCACTTTGCCAGGCTGCAGAAGCAGCCGCCTTGGGCTGGAGAGCTCCCTGCTCATTCTCTCCCCTGAGGGCCAAACAGCACAGTGACATGAGAGAGCTGCATAAAGGCTTGTGACATCCTCCCCTCCACTGAAATGCAGCCATGAAGAGGCTGAAGATTTGGAAGAAGTGCTTCGCTGTTGCCCTTGCTCTGATCCACGTTGCCCTCCCCGAATGCATCTTTGGCCTTCTGCCAGTGGCCATCACCACCTCTTCTGTTCTACTGTTTTAATCCGTTGTGCCATTAGCGGCTTGCTTCCAGAAAACAAAGCGGGATGCAAATCTTTCAACAAACAAAAACTTGGGGCAGCGAGGAAGCTGCCTTCCACTGAGTCAGATCATTGGTCCCTGGCCATCTAGCTCAGTATTGCCAACTCTGACCGGCAGCAGCAGCAGCTCTTCAGGTTTCAGAGAGAGATTTCCCTACCCGGAATGGCCAGGGAGCGAACCTGGGGCCTTCTGCATGCAAACCTTGCATGTGCACAGCACCTATGCACAAGAGCTCCATTCATCTGGATGTGTGCCCCTGTCTCTGGCTGCTGCCATATTATGAACTAAAGGCGATGGTGGGACACAGAGTCAGATCTTAGGCAGGTTTATAGACACTGCCATTCTTTTATGTCTGCTGTTTAAAATTAAGTCCCAGCTCGGTTGATGAGAGATCAGAATCCATATCAGGCAGCTGGAAGCTTTGCCAATACAGGCAGAGAAACCTCTTTGTTTGATGAGGGGAAGGGTCCACATAAATGCACCTTTGAGGGTCCCTCAGGGTTCCATTTGAGGCAGGGATGAAATCTGGATGCTGTTTTCCCAATGCCAGACTTGCCCAGGAAGTCAAAGACACGGTTACATAGGAAGCTGCTTTATACTCTTTGGGGCAGTGAGCGGGAAGAGCAGGCTAAGCCCGCTCTCCCCGCTCACGAGCGGGCATGGAGCCCTGGGCGGCTGGATCGGCCGCCCCCATGATGGATGGAGCCGGCGGGGGGTGGGGGCCGTGTGGCCCCCGCCAGCCCCAGTATGCCCTGCGCAAGCACGCAGGGCATACTGGGGAGACTCCCAGAGCCGGGAGGCGGCTTTTCACTTCCCAGCCGGGGGATTTCTCATGAGTAGGCACGGTGCGAAGGTGCGCTGCTGCTACTCACGATCCTAAAAAGCAGGTTTGCTGGAGCGCTTGCTCCACAAACCTGCTTTTTAGCAGGGGTTCTCGAGCAGGTTACCTGCTCAAGAACCACCGGGCTCGGCTGTGAGCCCGGTGGTTCTTACGGTCAACAAAAATCGGGCTAGCCACTGCTAGCCCGATTTTTGTTGATCGTGAGAATTGCCCCAGTCATCTAGCCCTTGGTCCATCTAGCTCAGTGTTGTCTACACTGACTGGCAGCAGCTCTCCAAGGTTTCAGGCAGGAGCCTTTCCAAGCCCTACCAGGAGATGCTGCCAGGGACTGAATCTGGGACTTCTTGCATGCAAAGCAGATACAGCTCCATCCCCTCTGGGGAATATCTTACAGCACCACACAAATGGTGTAAAGGGGATATAAAGAGCCAGCATGGTGTGGTGGTTAGAGTGCTGGACTAGGACCGGTGAGACCCGAGTTCAAATCCCCATTCAGCCATGGTACATGCTGGGTGACTCTGGGCCAGTCACTTCTCTCTCAGCCTAACCTACTTCACAGGGTTGTTGTGAGGAGAAACCTAAGTATGTAGTACACCGCTCTGGGCTCCTTGGAGGAAGGGCGGGATATGAAAATGTAAACAACAACAACAAGAACAGAATCCAAAACACAACTCAACAGATCCAATGATACAATTGGGGGAAAGGACATAGAGAATGAATGTAAACTATATGGAAATTCTAAAGTCATATAAACATGGTAATATCGATGGATCTTGCGAGGCAAAAATGCTAACAAATTCACTAAGCAACAATGAATTAAAAAAGGAGAACTATGTAGTCCGTAATAGATATTAGAACGACAGCACCCCGGTGATCAAGCTCCTGCCCCCTGCACCTCTGGGGTTAGTAAAACAGCTTCAGGGGCACCCCACTCAGCACTTCTAGGCTGGAAAATATGGCAGTGATCGGCTATCCCCGTCCACCCCCACCCCACCCCCAGCAGAGCTGATTGCTGGTTTGAATGCTGCAGGTGGTTTCGTTTCCCAGTGTGGCACAGATCGGCTTTCCCCATGTCTAGTCGGCAGCATTTGTCACGGAATTATGACAGCGCCAAGCCGTACACACAGATGGGGCCTTTAGCAAACAGAGAGCTTTTGCGTCTCTAAGCCGCAATTGCCTTTAAAACAAAAACAGAAACCAAAACCCTAAGAAGAGCATCCTGGCCAGGATATTCCGCTCGGGCTCAATAAGTCTGTTGACCTTTTAATTCAAAATATCTCTTACTCACTTCTGGCCTTTTGGAGTATATCACTGAAGGACAGGCTGTGCCTTGAGGGGGGGAAAGGCATTTTGCTACTGATCCACTGCCGCTCCAACCTTGGCCGCGACCGAGTCCTCACATGACCAGCACTAGCTCGGGGCTTTAAGGGTTTCAAAAAAGCGCTTGGTTGACCGCGCTGGCTTCCCATAAGCCGCCTTGTGGATGCTAGCTGGTGGGGGGCAGGGGTGTAGCTATAAAGGAGCGGATGGGTTCAAAGAACCCGGGCCCCCCAGCTCCTGTGGCCCCCCAGCTCCACCCCTCCCTATATCTCCCTCACTCTGAGGGGCCACAGGAGAGGGGGCGAACACGGACCCCTTCTCCCCTAGCTCCACCCCTGCTGCTGGGGGCTTTGTGGGTGAGCAGAAATATGAGGCTCCAATGGCCAGAGGCAGCAGACACAGTCAAGACAGAGTGAGGTCACGTGCTGGATCGGCTTGACCAGAATTAGATGGTCCAAAGGCAGAAGACATCCTGGGCAGAAAGACACCTTTTAAGCAGTGGTTTATTGGTTTGTTTGTCTGTCTGTCAAATTTGTACACCGCCCCAAACTTTTGTCTCTGGGCAGTTGACAATAACATAAAACAAATTAAAACATACACAAAAATCTTGAAACAATTTAGGCACTCTAAAATCAAGAACAGATTAAAACTCAAAGCTTGGGTGAAGAGGTGGGTTCTCAAGTGCTTTTGAAAAATTGTCAGAGATGGGGAAGATCGTATTTCAGTAGGGAGCACATTCCACAGTCTTGGGGCAGCGACCGAGAAGGCCCGTCCCCGTGTGGCCTCCAAACAAGACGATGGCAACTGGAGACGAACCTCTCCAGATGATCTCAGTGGGCAGTGGGTCTCATAATGAAGAAGATGTTCTCTTAAAAACCCAGGGCCTAAGCTGATTAGGGGGGTTGGCTTTAGCAGGGGGAGAGCAACTGGCCCTATCCAGCCCTGGCACAACATTCCTCTAGTAGCTGTTGCTGGTGTCTACAGTTGCCAGCTCTGACTGAAGCTATTCCTGTTGATTCCCCCCCACCCCCAATATTTTTAACAATCTCAAACCATTAAAATTCCCAGGGTTGCTTTCAATAGTCCCGTGGAAACTGATGGCAGTTTCTGGAGACTGCGGACCGACCCAGGAGGGTTGGGAAACTTTCTTATGTCTCCCTTATAGCATGGGATGTGGTGGTGACTGCCAGCAGCCTGGATGGCTTTAAGAGGGGTTGAGATAAATTCATGGAGGACAGGTCTATCAACGGCTACTAGTCGGAGGGCTATAGGCCACCTCCAGCCTCAGAGGAAGGATGCCTCTGAATACCAGTTGTAGGGGAGCAACAGCAGGCAAGGGGGCATGCCCTCCCCTCTTGCCTTTGGGCACCCCAGGGGCATCTGGTGGGCCACTGTGGGAAACAGGATGCTGGACTAGTTGGGCCTTGGGCCTGATCCAGCAGGGCTGTTCTTATGTTTTAGACTGAACCATATTCTCATTCATTTTCTGTATAAACCTCTTTGAGAACTTTTTTTTGTTGAAATACAATATATGAATATAACAATAAGAACAATGACAGGGTCAAGCCTGGGGTTGAGCTACCAAGGGGGACAAGCAGAGGCTGGGTGAGGCGAGGCGAGGCAGAGTGGGACGAGGCAAGCCTGGTGTTGCACTACCAAGTTATCTTGCTCAGAATGAGGGATCCAGGCTGGATATATGCGGAATGGTGCCAACCTGGTCCCTATTGCTTCTTTGGGTCACCTGTTTGAAGGTCTGCAGTACCACAAATGGCCATCATATGGGTGGCGCTGCAGTGCAGCAGAGAGTAGGCTCATAACTCCCTCTGCCTGGGGGTGCTGTGCTGGTGCAGGGTCACAAGTTAGTGCTCAATTATGTAATCACACAGACAAAGTTGACTGGCTATGTAGCACTGTGATATCGCCCCATTCACTGGCCCTGATTCAGGATAACCCGTGTGAATAATCCAGAAAGTCTTGCCCTCACTGATGTTGCCACATTGCTAAATTTTAATTGTAAACCGCCCAGAGATGCAGGTTTGGGGCGGTATCAAAATATTTTAGATAGATAGATAGATAGATAGATAGATAGATAGATAGATAGGAACGTAGGAAGCTGCCATATACTGAGCCAGACCATTGGTCTATCTAGCTCAGTAGTGTCTACACAGACTGGCAGCAGCTTCTCCAAGGTTGCAGGCAGGAATCTCTCTCAGCCCTGTCTTGGAGATGCTGCCAGGGAGGGAACTCAGAACCTAAATGCTCTTCCCAGAGTGGCTCCATCCCCGAGGGGAAAATCTTACAGTGCTCACTCTTCTAGTCTCTCATTCAAATGTAGCCAGGGCAGACCCTGCTTATCTAAGGGGACAAGTCATGCTTGCTGCCACAAGACCAGCTCTTGATAGATAGGCTGGGCAAAGTAGCATTGTGGTATCATCCCACAGTGTGATTCCTGATTGTTTGGAATCACCCATGTGACTCATCCAGGAAGGAGAAAGAAGCAGCAGCCTGGAGCAAAAAAAAAAAAAAAAAAAAAAAGTGGTGTTGAGACAGCTCAAGAAAGCATGGCATCAAATAGGATTAAAGGAATTGAATGTTTGCACACAGCGTTTTCCTGCTGCGCCCCTATTTTCAACCAAAATATTGAACCTGGAGAACACTTAGTACAGCCTTAAGTAAAATATCCCCCGGCTATAACCTCCATTGCCTTTCCCCACCTCATGTTCCAAAGAAATCTGGCCACGGTTTAGGCCAGTGGGGTCTCTTCCTCCTTCCTCCCCTCACCTCTCCCCTTTCCCCCTCCTGCAGCTCCACCCTGCTGGCGAGGTGCCATTGAGCTCACCTCCGGCGACCATGCTTAACGGGGAGACGAGTGCCTCCTCGGCCAGGAACGTGGTCCGCAGCTCCAGCATCAGTGGAGAGATGTACAACCTGGAGAAGAGCAACGGGGCCAATGAGGATTCCGCGAGCCTCTCGTCCAACAAGAAGAGGCGGTCCAGCCTGGGAGCCAAGATGGTGGCTATCGTGGGGTTGTCGCAATGGAGCAGGAGTACAGCGCATCTCAGCCATCCCGGTAAGAAACAAGCCGGCTTCCTCATCAGCTGTGAGAGGTATCGGGGAAGGCGGCTGCATCAGCATTCCCGGTGTGGCCCTCTGTATCTGCAGTCCGCTTGGTCTGCGGGTCCCTGGGCAGATTTATTCACGACTTCGGGGGACTGTGTGTGCATGTGATGGGTCTGTGAAGGTGGCCACTGCAGGGGTGCAGATCCCCCCGAGCCAGGGATTCTCGGACTTGGGTCCCCAGATGTTGTTGGACTCACCATCTCCCATCATCCTACTCTCCCACTAGGGAAGAGGATTTTCTCTCCTACCTCATTCAGCAGCTGGATACAGCTGCTGGGTAGGATGGAGCACTCTTGCTCAGCAGGAGGCGAGCTGGTACTCCCTGCCCACGCCTCCTGCCTTGTCTTTCCCTTGCACACCATCAGGAAATGGGGGTGCACACGGCTCATGGACTGGGGTAGGATACATCTACCCAAGTTCTGATCATGTGAATGAGCCTCTTGTGTTAAATGCATGTATAGTCTGTGTGCGGCTCGTGCCAGGGGGTGCAGGCAGAGGGAAAGCTCTAGGAGCAACGCTGGACGCACAGTGTTTTGTGGGAGAAGAAAATATGTTTGAGGATGTGGGCAGGGGTGTAACCATAATAAGGCAAGGGGAGACAGTTGGTCTGGGGGCCCACTGCCTTGGGGGCCCCCCGAGGCAAGTCTCATGACTGACTCCCCCAGCCGCGCACCCGCCCTATGCTTTTTGTTACCATTATTCAGCCTCATTCAAGATTTCTTTGCTTCATGAGTGGAGCTTCAGTGAGGGGGGGGGATTTTAAAATCTTGTCTCTGGGCCCACTCCAACCTTGCTACGCCCCTGTATGTGGGTTATTAGGTTTGAGCCCTGCTGGATCAGATCCAAGGCCTGTCTAACCCAGTATCCTGTTTATAGGAACAGGAAGCTGCCTTCTACTGAGTCAGACCATTGGTCCATCTCGCTCAGTATTGTCTACCCAGACTGGCAGCGGCTTCTCCAAGGTTGCAGGCAGGAATCTCTCTCAGCCCTATCTTGGAGATGCTGCCAGGGAGGGAACTTGGAACCTTCTGCTCTTTGCAGAGTGGCTCCATCCCCTGAGGGGAATATCTTACAGTGCTCACACTTCCAGTCTCCCATTCATCTGCAACCAGGGTGGACCCTGCTTGGCTAAGGGGACAAGTCATGTTTCCTAGGAGAGGGAGGAGAGCTGGTCTTGTGGTAGCAAGCATGAATTATCCCCTTTGCTAAGCAGCGTATGCCCTGCTTTGAATTTGGATGTGAGGTAGACGTGTGAGCACTGTAAGATATTCCTCTTAGGGGATGGGGACACTCTGGAAAGAGCATCTGCCTGCTTGCATGCAGAAGGCTCCAAGTTCCCTCCCTGGCAGCATCTCCAGAGAGGGCTGAGAGAGAGATTCCTGCCTGCAACCTTGGAGAAGCCACTGCTAGTCTGTGTAGACAATACTGAGCTAGATGGTCCTATGGTCTGACTCAGTATAAGGCAGCTTCCAATCTTCTTAAGCCTCTGGGAAGCCCACTGGTAAGAGATGAAATTCATGATGATCAGATTAGCCAACTCACAATGATAAAATTCTTTTTAGCAATGTCCTCTTGAATATATCCAAGAGAATCCTTTAAAGCTGTTGGAAAATCTTGTTCTGCCTCTCAAATGGAAATGGCTCTTGGGAAAGGAGGCATGGGTTAATGCAACCCAGAATGATATCGGCCCTTTTTGCCGCAGCATCCGATAGTTGTTTCATGCCAAAGCTTTTTTCCTTCTCCCAGTGATCCATTGATGTGCATCACCTGTGTTCCTGCACAGCCAATGAGTCCCCTTCCCTTCTACAAATATGTGTTTTGCCCTTTCTTTCCTACTTAGCGCCCTTCTTCATGCTGGATGTCATGCTATGGCTCCCCGCCTAGCAAATGGTTCATGCCTTTTTGCTGCAGCTCAGCTGTGGGCATCAGGGTCAGCGGCTGCGATCTGGCACCAAACTTGCTAATCTGCTGCCTTGTCCTCGGGAGTTAGGAAGCGTTAGCACATAATGGACAGCTCACGCCATCTCTGCCACCTGCCCCTTTCCCTCCCTTTGCTTGCCAAAACAGTGATCAAATTATAATCATTTAATGAGGGGAAATCCCATCCCCTTCTGTCCTTTCTGCCCTCTCCCTTTCTCATAACCTCCAATGCATGGCAGAGGACAAGAGAGACAGTCATTTGATAGAAAGGAGCTGCCTGCCAAGGATTTAGAGCTAGAAAGCAGTGGCGCTGCAGGGAAATGCTTGACTAACAAGCAGAAGGTGGCCAGTTCGAATCCCCGCTCCTACTCTATTAGGCAGCGGCGATATAGGAAGAAGCTGAAAGGCATCATCTCATACTGCACGGGAGGAGGCAATGGTCAACCCCTCCTGTATTCTACCAAAGAAAACCACAGGGCTCTGTGGGCGCCAGGAGTCAGAATCGACTTGAAGGCACACTTTACCTTTAAGCAGCAAAACCTGGCTTGCAAATAGAGGGATGATGTAGGAGCCAGGAGCCATGCGCCTTCCTCAAGGTCAGGCTGGCCCTGATCCAGAGCAGGTGCTGGATCTATCCTGCCCCTCCTCCTGAGTAGACCCATCAGGAGGGGGGGCCCATGCCACCCGGCAAGCACTTTGCTGCCAGTCCTGGAGTAGAGATTAGCCCTGGCCTGGCATCCTGCCATGGCTTTTGCTGCCACCATCAAAACACAGGAGCAAAGGAGTATCTACCCTCTTGACTGAGCCTGGCCAGTGGTGCTGAGTTCCACATTTCCCTTGAAACCGCTTGATTTAAAGGGCTAGAGAGGCACAGTCCTCTTCGTTGCAGGTGCTGAGCAATACAGGGAGAAGAGGGCTGGGTGGCTGAGCATCCCTCCCCTGGTCACCTGCTGAAAACCGTTTCTTGGATTCCTGAAAGGCCACGGCTCTGTTGGGCCACGGTCAGATTATGTCCCAGGCTGGGGCATCCCTTTGTCTGCCTAGAGGAGAAAAGGTTGTTGGGTGTGTGGCATGGATTCTTTCTGGCTCGGGATTTATTTCTCAACTTGGAAACAGATCAGTGAGCATTTGTCACTTGTTTCTTTTTAATGACATTAAAATCACAGCCAATTAATGTAAACACGGAGGACTTGGAACTAGAATTTTGCTGTTCTGCGCCGGCTTCCAATCGGCAACTCTGGCAACTCCCCCCCCCCGGCAACTTCCAGTGTACTGTGGATCTTCAGGCTTCTGGCTGTGCATCTGACTGATCGGGTGGGCCCCTCTCAGGGCATGGTCTCTAGAGGTACATGATGGAGCCCCCTTGCTGGAGCTAAGCAGGTCTGGGTCTGGTTGGGGCCTGGATGGGAACAGGGGCATAACTAGGGGAGAGGGGGCCTGTGTTTGCCCCTCTCCCTGATGGCCTCTCAGAGTGAGGGAGATAATGAAGAAAATAGGGAGGTATGGAGCTGGGGGGCCCTCCGGAGCTTGAGGGCCCTGGTCCTTTGAACCCATCTGCTCAATTATAGCTACGCCCCTGGATGGGAGATTGCCAGGAAACTTCATGTTCACCCTCACTGAGATCAGGAACAGAAATGTGAGTTTTAATTTTATGAGGGATGGCTATATGAAAATGCTCAGTGTGTGTCACCCTGAGCTCCTTGAAGGAAAGGCCAGGATACAAAAAAATAAGCACACCACAGACAAGTGAGAAGTAGCATCTCATCAGTCCTTGGGTGAGGAGTTCCAGGCACAAGGGGATCGAGGAGCTGAGCGGGTAGAGTCCTTTTGTGATCTCCATGTTTGGCAACTAATTTTTAAAAAGAAGCCTGATTGTGGAATTGCTATAGAGACAGAGAAAAGACTTACTTCAGAACAAAAAGGACTTGTCAGCTAGTTCAGTTTCATGGCATTTCTAGGTGCCCAAAATAGATATTTTTTTGGGGGGTGGAAACCCTCCCAAAAAATGAAGAGCCCATTATAATTTTGGTGTTCTGTCAAAGTCATTCTTTTATACTATTCTAGTTTTGGTATTTGTTGGCATTTCATGGTTCAGCTGTTATTTTAAAAGAAGGGAGTTTATTTGGAGACTGTGTGCACATCTGAGATATATTCCGAGGGCTGTAATTATCCCCAGAAAAGCTAAGAAAAGAAGTTGCAATTTAAAATACTAATAATAATGGTGGATAACATCATTGGACAATGATGGAAGCCAAAGTAATACTTTCAAAACCCACAGAATATTAAGAGTAGTTATTAATTTATTTAATACATCCATATTATTCATTCATTCAATTTCTATACCATCCTTCCAAAAATGGCTCAGGGCAGTTTACATAGAGAAATAAATAAATAAGAAAAAAGATGGCCCCCGGTCCCCAAAGCGCTCACAATCTAAAAAGAAACAACAGATAGACACCAGCAACAGTCACTGGAGGTACTGTGCTGGGGGTGGATAGGGCCAGTTACTCTCCTCCTGCTAAATAAAGAGAATCACCATGTTAAAAGGTGCCTCTTTGTCAAATTAGCCCAGGAGTGACATGTGCGCTCCTGGGATTTGTAGTCTTTTCTGAGGCTGCGATCGTTGCTGTGAATGCACACCCCTACCACTGATCTAGATGGACTAAAGGCCTAAACCCGGATGTTTCCAAGGTTAGCTATGTTAGCTCTGAATTCTAAGTGAGCCCTGAAATCCTTCCAAGGACTCACAGAAGTTTAAAAGCCCACCCTCACCCCAAGCTCCTCCACTTCCGCATAAGAAAGCAGT